>NC_137281.1:135300000-136550000 GCF_054371585.1 Giraffa tippelskirchi | reverse complement strand
ATATTCTAAATAAGAAACATACTTTTAAAAATCAATTAATTAATTTTTGGTTGTACTGGGTCTTCATTGCTAGGCAAAGGTTTTCTCTAGTTGCAGCAAGTTAGGGGTTACTCTCTAGTTGCACTGCATGGGTTTCTCTCTGCAGTGGCTTCTCTTGTTGCAGAGTGTGGGCTCCAGGGCAAGTAGGGTTCAGTATTTGCAGCACATGGACTCAGTAGTTGCAGTGCTTGGGCTTACTTGCCCAGTGGCATATGGAATCCTCCCAGACCAAAGATCAGAACCCATGCTCCCTGCATTGGCAGGCAAATTCTCAATGAGTGGACCACCAGGGAAGTCCAAGGCAGATATTTATTTGTAGAACTTACAATTGGTATGCCCACCACTAAATAAATTGTTTTTTCTGCAGCTCTTGAGTCAGATGCAATACTTCCTCTGAAGGCTCTCCATAAAATCACCCATCATGTACTGTGAACACTCCCTCCACTACCTGCCCCTTCCTTACTGACCAACACCAAACAGATAATGTGACAATTCAGTTAAGATGGTAGCTGGCTGAAACAGAAATTCAGAGGGGCTGATTTTTCACATATCCTTAATTTTAGAGCAAACCAGAAGGTGTATTGGTTGAAATAACCTTCAAACATATTGTTTCAACCAATTCATCTGAAGCTTTCATCTCCATCCCAAACACAATCCAACTTCTAATTTGATAAAATATCAAATTAGAGCATGAGCAATAAATTAGGACCTGGAACCAAACTCCTGACTGGGTTTGGGTGTCTTTCTGAAAATGGGTGACAGAACATTCTTCAGAAACATCTAGCATCTGGGACCTCAACAAAAATGGTGGTGTAATACTTAGGGTGTCTTTATTTTCTATATTTAGGGTGCTATTATTTTCTTTTATAATAAACATTTTTTATGCTTTTTTAAAAGATTTATTTATTTTTATGTATTATTTATTTTTGGCTGCCCTGGGTTTTCATTGCTGCCTGTGGGCTTTCTCTAGTTGTGGGCATCAAGGCTACTTCCTGGTTGTGGTGGTTTCTCTCGTTGTGGAGCACAGACTCTAGGCACACAGGCTTTAGCAGTCGTGGCACACAGGCCTAGCTGCCCCATGGCAAGTAGGATCTTCCCAGACCAGGGACTGAACCCATGTCCCCTGCACTGGCATGCAGATTCTTAACCACTGGAACACCAGGGAAACCCTATGGTGGTATTATTTTCTAATAAAAGATAAAACTCCTCTAGTAATATTTTCAGTATTTACCTGTAGATCTGTCAGTTTGTCCTGTAGACAAACGCTACTTCTTTCCTTGTCACTAGAGAAATCAGATGTAATTCTGGCAATGCTGTTTTGCAGGTAAAGTTCAAGAGTGTCTCTGTGTGTATCATACCTAGAAAAAAATTAGATGTAAAGTTACTTGATTTTTAAAATAAGACCCCCAAATTTTTTAAATTACTGTCAATTGTCCATGAGGAAAGCCCAGGAAATTTCTGCTTAAGATGTGGTACTACAGGCAAAAATTATGACTAAAGGAAAATAAAAACTTATTAAAGTATACCGTATCTGCACTGATAAAAGATTTTTGCTGGATTTTCTAGTTGTTTAAAAGAGTTTACCTCTCCTTAACATATACACAATACTATACATAAAATTGATCACCAGCAAGGATTTACTGTGTAGCACAGAGAACTATACCAATATTTTTAACAACCTATAAGGAAAAAGAATCTGAAAAAGAATATTACATATATATGTATGTATGTATAGCTGAATCATTTTCTGTACCCCTGAAACTAACACAATATTGTAAATCAACTATACTTCAAATAAAAATCTGTTTTTAAAAAACAGTTTACCTCTCTAGTAAACTGTCAATAGAGGTACTGTGACCCTTTTCATATTTTTCCATGATGCTTTCCTCCTGTTGACTTTCCTCCTTTAACTTGGATTCCAGGTTAAAATTCTGAACCAATTCCATTGCCTAAGCAAATACACAAAAGAGCAAACATACTAGCTTCAATATACTTAATTGCTCAGAATAGAGAAACAGTTTTGTGATACAAATGGATATCATTGATTCTTTATACCCCAAATCTTAGCTCAGAAACAGGTCTTCCCGTAGGACACAGGAGATTCATCAGGCTGATTCTCACCTTCTAATGGGTATGCCAGCAGGGTAGAGAAGCTCTCCCAAGCCCTAAGCACTGTCTCTGCTGTGACCACACAGCTATGGTCAAGGGCCGACAGAAGCGTAGCATAGCACGCAGGAGCAGACCTCTGAAACAAATACACCTCGTTCCTGCCCCACACCTTCTGACTGGCAGCCTGGACTCACAGCAAATCCCCACTAAGCTAGAACTCAAGAATTTAGAAAATCCAATTCCCAAAGAAAGTAAAAGGCACTATAATGATAAAAAGACAAATGACAAAAAAAAAAAAAAGACGTGACAAATGAACTAGCTCATCTCTGCTGCTGAAGCATCGGTGCAGATTAAGCTCAACCTTCTTGTGTTCTCAAAAGTAACGCACAGAGGCAGCGTGTATTCATAATGGTTCAAAATGGTCACTTTTGGAAAGAACTGTTTGCGTCCTCAGGGGAAGACTGTGTGTCCTCAGGGGAAGATCAAGTTACCATTGCCCTGGCTTTGGTTTGTTGTATTCTAATTCTCTGAAAAGCAATCCTTCTTACATTATTTAAGTGAGAATTCTCAGTGGATAGAAACAATCAGATAATTAAAACCAACACTCAATGAGAAGTGGATTATTGTTTTTCTTATTGGGTTTACTTCTAAAACACATTATCCAGATTTAACACCTCTTCAGCTGACGGCTGATTGTCCGATTTTGCAGATGGCACCTCGCTGAGGGTATTCCCTCCTCCATTCTCAGATGCATCCGTGGTTCCCCTAGGAAGGAATCAAAATTGCATATCAAAATATAGGGAGAAAAAAATGAAGCCTAAGAGAGAATAAATAATATTCAGTGTCATGTGCCTTCACAAAAGGCTCTATCTTATTTCTCCCTGATACGTAGCTATTCTCATGAGGCACTAACTTGTTTTTCGATGCGCCTCCCACAGTGGGCTGCAGTGTCATATGAATCTCGGAAGCACATTTCCGAAGCCTCTCTATCTTCTGCTCGTAATCTTTGAGCGCTCTCCTCACTTCCTGTTGACTCTTCTGAGAAGTCAGCTCCTCACACAGCTCCCGCAGGACATCCACGTGATGATCAAGCTGGTACAGGCTGCCTTCCTCAGAAAAGCAGGCCTGATTGAGGAAATAAAGTAGGAAATGTGTTTCCAATGAGTTTACATGATTAGTCCATGAGGATTAGAAACGAACAGATGTGTGTGGCTTTAACAGCACATTCTTTTATAAGCCCCTCCAGTGTGCCTGGTGTGGGAGTGGGCGCACTGGAAACAAAGACGAGGCAGTTGGCCCGAAAGGGATTCGCCACAGCCTAATGATGGAATGAAGGAAAGCAGAACACGTCACCCCAACATATGCCTCTCTGACACGAGAGGAAATTTTTTAAATTGAAGCATGGTTAATTTACAATGTTATATTAGTTTCTGCTATATAGACAAGTGATTCAGTCATATATTTAATTCCTTCTGCATTTACTGCTTCTTTTTTAAAAAATATTTATTTATTTACATATTGTATATATTATTCCTCATTATGATTTATGACCTGAAAATTATTTTGAGCTGAAGGCAAGTAAGAAGCAGTAAAGTGACTTCCCTGGTGGTTTAGTGGTTAGGAATCCACCTTCCAATGCAGGGGAAATGGGTTCAACCCATGGTCGGGGAACTAAGATCCCACATGAAGTGAAGTAACTAAGCCCGCTCACCCCCACTACTGAAGCCCTAGAATTCCGGAGCCCATGAGAGACAACTAGAGTCCATTTACCGCAAGGATCCTAGATACACAATGGAGATCCCTCACGCCACAGCTAAGACCTGATGTAGCCAAATAAATAAATAAATATTTTTTTTAAAAGCAACAGCAGCAGCAGTAAACACAGAGGGAATTCCCTGGCAGTCCAGTGGCTAGGACTCAGAACTTTCACTACTGGGGCCCAGGGTTCAATCCCTGATCCGGGAACTAAGATCCGGCCAGCTGCACAGTGTGGTCAAAAAATAAAACAGAAAAGGCTTCTCCTTTTCTGCCTAAAGGCAAGAAATAAAGCTCCTTTTACTGGAGACAGAGTTTTATCAGCCCAGAGATAGGACCAAAGGAACATATAATAAACCTTGTACCCTAACGCTTCTCTTCCTAGTTATTTCTTCACCATTTCACTACCCCTAGCCCAAACTCCTCTGTCTTGTCAATTCTTCAGAAACGTATTGTTTCTTTGTCTGAAAGGTACAGAAGATTCCTGCTCTGGTCACTTCTTTGGGTCATCATGCCCTTATGACGTTTCCAATGCACATTTAAAAAATTCAAGGAAATATGTATGCTTTTCTCCTGTTAATCTGTCAGTTCAATTTCCAAATCCAACCAAGGATCTTAAAGCGTTGAGGAAAGTTTGCTCCTTCCCCACAGTAACCACACAGATAATGAGCATACAGCATGACAAGGGACACCACCTGCCTTAAGCAGTCCGAGAAAACCCCCTTCACATGAGGGAACCATCTGGGCTAGAGGCTGAAAGAACATGCACAGAGTCCTACAAGGAAAAGGAGAGAGAGGTCATGTCTAACAGAAGGAGCAGCCAAGACAGGAAAAGCTCCAGATGTTCTGAAAGGACATGGAGTCTAGTGTGGCAGGAGGGGCACTGAAGGTATGTCCTGGGGTCACACGGTGAAGAGCCTGCGTGGCCTTTCTGAGGAGTTCGGAGATGTCCTGAGAGTAATGGGGGTTCAATGGGATCACTCTCGTGACGGGACCAGAAAATGATGCCATCACCATCACACTGAAAAAATAACCCAGGTTAAGGGAAGTAGCAACACTGGTGGAAAGGAAGGAGAAGCAGCTCTTTTGAAGATTAACAGATGGGACCTGGTAGCAGACTCCAAGGCTGAGTGAACAGGGAAGAGGAGGGGGGAAGGGAGTTCTGAGACTGCGACGTCTTTCATAACCAGGGTGTGTTAGAGGAAGAAAAGTTTGAGATGAGATAAGATTGGCTGGTTTTGGACATGCTGGAGTGGAGGTCTCTGGAGAACACTGGTGGTATCTACTACTCAGAGACACAATCTGGACTTCAGGGGAAAGGACTCAGCTGGAGATAAAAGATCTAGGCTCTTCCTTGCAGAGAGGGCAGTTAAAGCATCAAAGTGCATACAGTCACCTGGAGCAAGCATGAGATTAGCCAAAAACAGAGACCCCAAAACAAAAGCATTGGGATATCAGAAGAAAAAAGGAAAATTTGTGAAGAACACATAAAGAAAATCTCCCCCAAAATAATAAAATGCAAGAAAGATGGATACTGAGAGAGCCACAGCAGTAGAAAGTATAAATGAAATGAAAAGAGGGGTCAGGACTGTCAAATATACAAAAGCAATCAAATAGGATGAGAACCAAAAACAGACCATAAGATTTGCCGGGGCTGGTTTATATCCTGATCTGCTATGTTTCACAAAAGCTGTGCTTCAGAGGATGCCGAGTCCTTACAAAAGTAACTACAGGAACTTCAACAGAGGGTGACATATTTGTAACCAGAGTCTTGAGGACGGGGCACTGAGATATATGAAAAAGAAATATTAAGTCAATGCTGAATTTTTCTCACTTCTAAAAAACAAGACACGCAGGATCTAGTTAGATAGAGCTTGAGCTGCCGAAGGGATGATCCCCAGGGGACAAAAGCTGAGGTAATTTTCAGAGCAGTTTTAATCCTAGCCAAGGACATACTAAACCATTTAGGATAAACCCCACAGTGATGACAAAATTTGAATGGAAACAGGCTTTTACCTCATGTTCCTTGATGAGACCCTTGGTCCTTCCTCTACGAATTAGCTTCTTTTCTTTATTGATTTGCTTTTCGAGTTTTGTGATACTGTCAGTAAGTTTTCCTTTTTCAATGTCTATTTTTAGTTGTTGAATATACAAGGACATTTCATGATGAAGAGACTGCAAAAAAACAAAAAAATCAAAGACCCATATTAACCATGGAAACAGGATATATTGAGAAGATTTCCATTAAAAAAATAAAAATATTTGTGGTAACCAAGGATAGAAATGAACTTATGTGCAATTCTGATTCATGTATATATCTTTGGGGAGGATGTTTTAAAATATACCAAACTCATAAACATATTTTTTTTTCTTTCTAATAACTAAAAATGTGTTTCAGCTGTGAAAGACATGGTTAGAATTAAAAGACAAGCAGCAGACTGGGAGAAAATATATACAAAATATAAATACAGAAATAAGCCTATGGAGAAATAACAAGCAACTACAATGTATATCCTGAATGAGATTCCAGAACAGATGAAAAAGGACATTAGGTGGGAATCTCTGGTAATAAGAATAAAGTATAAACTCTAGTTAATAAGGTACTATTACTCCTTTATGACAAAGATACTATATTAATATAAGAGATTAATAACTGGGAAACTGGGCATGGGTATGCTGGAATTCTCTGTATTGTTATTACTACCTTTGTAATAATTTTGTAAATCTAAAATCGTTCTAAAATTAAAAGATTATTTTAAAATGTGTTTTACGAAGCCCTTTAACAGTAGATATTCAATTATATTACTTTATTCTGTCTCTCTCCATATACTCACACACACATTTAATACTCAATAACATTTAGCAAAAACAAACCCTGTAGTAGGTGCTTTATATAAAGCCTTGCAACAATCCTGCCGAGTCGGTGAGGTTATTCCCAACTCATCAGTGAAACTCCTAGGAGTTAAGCAACTTGCTCAAGGTCATTCATTAGCTGCTGGATCCAGGTCTATCTGCCACCAAAGCCTACCCCTGTTTTCTATGAAACTCTACATGTGTATATATTAATATCAGGATCAATATCAGGATCATAAGCCCCAGGCGCAAGCCCCAGACACACATGCTTACCTCCCACTTGGCACAGATGTCTCTACTCTTTTCTTCCAAAGACAGCTTTACATCATCAGTTACATTACTTTTCAGTTCTTCAACAGCTTTCAAATACTTGGCCAGACTTTTAGTATTAAAAATTATCAGTGCTTCCTAAAAAAAAAAAAAAAAACACACAAAAAACCCCACAAACAAGAACATGAAAGCCTTATTCTACTGCCATGTCCTCAAAGCTAATTTAACAGGTAGAATTTTAGAGATTTTAACAGGGAGAACCAGGAAAGGACTCCACAGAGACTACTTAAAGATTTAGGGGAGACTTTTATGTGTAGATTGAGGTTAATCTCCCTTTCGTATGCCTTGATTTCTTTTGAAAAGAACTGCAAAATATTTATTATTCAAATGTAGTTACACCTTTGAGGCCAAAAGAAAGACTTCCTTATGATATTCCAAATAGTTTTTGGTCCCTTTCATAAACAATTAAAAGGCTTATTATTATGAGCCACTGGCAAAGTATTCTCTAGAGTTCTTAAGTATTGAGCAGATGACCACACTTCATAAGCAATACAGTCCGAAGAGTATACCAGCTTGTATTAGATATCAGTATTGCAATAAGACCCAGTTTATAGTAGGGGTAATGTGGCAAATGTTTAATACTGTGCATAATCATTTTATGCTGCAAGGAGGCAACATCCTCTTATCATTGACTTCAAAGCCTTGTTTAGGGCCAACAACAATGGCAGTCCCATAGACCGGAATGTGCCTGCTCCTTATCTCACACTTAGCTACTCTTATAGGATCTTACCTGGCACTACTCTGTAAGAACAGAAACCCGGCTTAGGCAACCATCAAACAACAGAACAAAAAATAGTTTAGTGTCTATGAAAGGGAAGAAAAATCTATAATATAGAGACAAGAAGATGAAACTAATTCTAGGGGAGAAGGCAATGAAGCAGCCTGGGGATTTGTTCATTTATTTATTACATATTTATCATGGGTCTCCTGCAGAAAAGGTACAGTCTGAGCCCCAGGGACCTCCTCTAAAGCCTCTGTGAGGATTGCTAGATTTATGGAAAGGGAAGACTTGCTAGCCCCATGTGCGGGCAGGGAACTCCCGCCACTCAGGTGTCCCAGGAGTCCCTGGGGTCTCAGGGCAGTAACTGGCAAGGCACACCTTCTGTTTCTGCTGTGAAAATGGGTCTATTTCATTAAATGCCAGAGACCAAAAGGGGGAGGCCTTGGCTTCAGATTTCAAAAGGAAGATGGGCAGGAAGAGGAAAGTGGTTTGAGAACTAACATTGTAATTCCTCCCTCCGGTAGGGAAGGGGCCTGAGGCCTCTGCTTTTTCTTTTTCTTTCCCTTCCCTCTTTCCTCAGCTGACTACATCTGGCCTCTTCAAATCCAGCCTAGTGATTCTTTACAAGAACCACTGACTCAGGTTCAGTTCAGCACTCTCAGCATTCCAGGAGTAAAAATGGGGGGGTGGGGGCGGCGGGGTGAAGACAGTGGGAATTGGGCAAAGCTGGTGGCTGACAAGGTGCAAACAGTATAAGACTGTTGTGGGAAAAGCAATGTTCAAATAGCTGAGGCTAGGGTCCAGTATGGTTAACAGTCCAGAAAGCCAAAAGAGGGCTGAACCCAGACAAGAGGAGGAAGCCACAAGGAGGATTAAGAGAGGCTGCTGGAGGAGTCCCTCTTCCTGGAAAGACTGGGTACAGTAGCCCAGAGAGTACTGATTGACTTCATCTTTGTTTAATTTACAGTACTGTTACTTTGAAGTCTACAGCAAGGTGATAAGAATATATATATATGATATATATATATTCTTTTTTAGATTCTTTTCTATTATTATAAGATATTGAGGTTATTACAAGATATTGAGTAGAGTAGCCCATGCTATACAGTAGGACCTTGCTGATAATCTGTTTTATATATAGTGGTATGTATATGTTAATCCCAAATTCCTAATTTATCTCCCCACCCTGCTATCTCCTTTAGTAAACATAAGTTTGCTTTCTATGTCTGGTAGTCTATTTCTGCTTTGGTTTTACTTCTTTTTCTCTCTCCCAAAATGCCTAGGCCATTTTAAATGTTCAATACATTTGATAAATGTTGAATGGATGAATGAAGGAACATATATTTCCCTACCTCTCTGATGTCTAAGGGTAGAGATCTTGTGTTACTTTTATTTCATATCTCCCAGTACCTCCCAGTATTAATTAATAGTGAGTCTCTGCTTTAGATATGCTTGGACATATCTTTCTTTTTTAAGTATAACTTATTTACAATATTACATTAGTTTCAAGCGTACAACAGAGTGATTTGATATTTTTATGGATTACCCTCCATTTAAAGTTATCATAAAATAATAGCTATATTTTCTATGCTGCACATATATCCTTAGAGCTTATTTATTTTATACATAGTAGTTTTTACCTCTTGACTTTGATAGCATCTTAAGCTGCCTATCAAATCATGAAGTCAACCAAAAAATGTCTCCATACAAAGTATTACTGGATCTTTAACTGCTGATAAGCATATGTTCCTAGTAACTTTTATTAAAGTATTTTAATAATAATTTCATTTTACATTTGGGGAATTTTAACCACTCAAAGCTTCTTCACATACCTTGTTTTCATTTATTTGGCACTTGAATAGGACTAGAATTATTATGTCCATTTGATTGATTAAAAAAGCCAGAGAAATCAAATTCTTGCTTAATATCATAGAGTCAGCCATGCTGTTTACACTATACCACTGAATTCATTCAGTGAGTCTAAAGTAAAATTTGAATTTAAAAAATCACTTGAATGTTTATTTTTAAGAGTCTCTGGGGAACAATACATAAAACTGGGACTTTTTTAAAGTTATGATAACTTTATTATAATTACAGTGATGGAAACACCTTGATTTTAAATGAGGTAATGAAAAATGCCCTACATGTGATAGTTGAAACAGCCTCACCTTGTATTTTGAAATTAGTCCCCTCTGGCTCTCTTTTTGCCCAAGTAACTGCTCAGCCCTTGTAACGTATGATTCAAGTTCCTTCTGCGTTTCTTCCACCTTCAGCCTGACATCTAGGTCTTGGGAAACATCAGTTGAGTTCTTCAACATGACTACTAATTTTACCATATTGATCTGTAATGACAAAAAATTATCAACTTAACACTTGGCTCAACCTCTTAGAAAACTCATAAATTAAAAAACAGTTTGAGTAGCAACTCATATTTTCCCACTAGACCTAAGAATATTCTATTTACTATATTGGTATTTTCCAACATGCTCTAAATTATAATGAAAATAAAAGGGAAAATTAATATTTTGCAAAAAATTTTCAAACTACAAGGCAATACCCTTCTCTGTCCTGTCCTCCCATTGACTACCTGGTTTTAAACACTAAATTTAGTAAATGGGGAATATTAAAGACAGACCTGGACTTTCTCTTTAGCTTCTTGAATCTTTGCCTGAAGTCCAGCTGTGAGGACATGTTGGAGAGACTCCTGGCTTGAAACACATTGTACATCCGTTTTTAAAGTGTCTTCAGTTCTAGACACAAGCTCTTCATACATAGAGCCTTTGGCAATAAGATGCTATTAAAACACATTAGAGTGAGAAAACAATAAATATTCTGATTATATGTTAAACATTAACCTCAATAATCTCATCAGGAAATCATAAAAAGTTAACTGCTAATCCAAAATCAGGCAAATTTATATTCCAAAAAAGTTATTTTTAAAATTCATTTTGAAATTTATATTAATACAATCAGATTCTGAGCAACATAGTTTTTTATGTATTATTCTTAAACACTAAGCACTTACATAAAATAAAGACAAGAGGAATACGATGCTGACAGAAAATAAGTTGAGAGAGTAGTAACAAACCTTAAAGTGAAATTATTCACTTAGTCAAATCAGTCAGAAAGGAGTTCAATAAATGTTACTGGAGAAAACAGCTGTTGGAAAAACATCTTTTTAGAACCATGCTTTTTACAAGGTACCAAAAATAAATTTCAGATGAATTAGAAAATTATATATAAAACATGAAAACTAGAAAGAGAAGAAATTATCCATGAAAATTGATCTGCTCCCTGGGTTTGGAGGACCTTTAAAGGCAGAAATGACTACAAAAACACAAAAATTTTGTATGTGAAATAAAATAACTTAAAAGTTAACAACTTGGTAAATATATTTGCCATACAAATGAAAATGAGTCATGATTCAGAGAGCTTATAAATTCAATAAGAAAAATACTAAGATCCCAAAGAAAATTCAGAAAATGCAGTGACATAATTCACGGAAACAAATGGCTAACAAATATGTGAAAGACAGTTCAATCTTACATGTAATCAAATAAGTTACAAATTAAAATAAGGGGCACCACTACTTTTCAGTTATCAAAATAACAAAAAAAATTTAAATTACAACTCAGAGGTGGCATAGGTATAATAAAATAGAAATTATATTGTGTGATATCAACTATGGAGATATTGATCTTATTTATCATAGAGCAGAGGAACTGTGGTGATTTTTATTTTCCTCTTTACACTTTTATGGGCTTCCCTGGTGGCTCAGAGGGTAAAAAAAATCTGCCTGCAATGCAGGAGACCTGGGTTCGACCCCTGGGTCAGGAAGATTCCCTGGATAAGGGAATGGCAACCCACTCCAGTATTCTTGCCTGGAAAATTCCATGGACAGAGGGGCCTGCTGGGCTACAGTCCAGGGGATCACAAAGAGTCAGACATGACTGAGCGACTAACACTTTCACTTCATACTTTTATGTGTTATTTAAATGTTCTGAAATTAGCACATTGATTTGTAATTTTAATTTTTTTCTATTTTTAATTATGAAAGTAACAAAAGTTGCTGTAAAAAACTTAAACAAGAATAGAAGTATAGCACATGAAGAAAAAGTTTTTCTTCTTCCCCATCCCTCCCTTGTCATTTAATCAATCATTTGCATATTCATTTAAAAAATATGTACTCTGTATCTATATGTACCAGGAAACACACTAAGAGGAGGGCTCACAGACATTTTTCTATAGATTTAAAAGTATAAAGTACAAAAAGCAACTGTTTTTAAAAACACTAAAAATATCACATTACCCATACTCTTCAGCAACTTGTATTTCTTACTTAACAATATATCTTGATCCAATAAAGATCTACTTTTTTTCTTATTTTTGTTTCATCAAACTTTTTATTTTGTATTGGAGTATAGCCGATTAACAATGTTGTGACAGTTTCAGGTGGACAGCAAAGGGACAAACATATACATGTATCCATTCTCCCCCTAAATTCCCCTCCTATTCAAGTCCTATAACACTGAGCAGAGTTCCCTGTTCCATATAGTAGGTTCTTGTTGTTTATCTATTTTAAATATAGCAGTGTATACCTGTCCATCCCAAACTCCCTAAGTATCCCTTCCCCCGGCTCCTTCCTCCCAGCAACCATAAGTTCTACTTAATTTCTTCTTATCAGAAGTATATTCCAGCATGTTTGTGTTTTCACTGTTTTACACTTTTGATTTTTTAAAAAATTCAATATTCTAAAAATACTGAATTTCTCATTTCTCACTCATTTATTGCACTAAAAGAAATTCCAATTACAAAAATAAATAAATAAATAAAATTAGAAAAGCACCAGCTGATGGCACAGGTAAGTTCACATATTTTCAAAGCAAAAAAAGGTATTGCTCTTAGGAACAATGAAAACACAAAATTATTCATATACACCTTTTCAAAATGTAGAAAAGAATTTCAAAATTCAAAAGAATTACACAAATAATTCTTTATTCCTAGAACTTTCCATCTTGCTGTAATTTATGACATGCTCTATAAATTTTAGCTGGAACTCAGTAAAACCTCAATTGTAACTTCTTTCCAGGGAGAACTGAGTGATATTAAAATATACTCTTGCCTCATTGCTTTTCAGTGAGTCAACTGCCTGAGAATAAAGACAGAACAGAGTTTTAACAAAATGCAGCCCCTTCCCTGCATCAGGTAAGAAAGGAAAGTGGCTTCCACAGGGGTTGAGCTTTCCAAGAGTGGATTGCATCATCTCTTATGTTCACACTGCACTGAGCTATAGGAAGACTAAACTCACTTACTCATCTCATTGCCCTCTGATGCAAGAGAATATTTTAATCTCCACTCTGGACCTGGGAAAATCAGTTCAAGCACCTGAAGACTCAGGTATTATTAGTCTTCAACTCTATGCTCTGTCTTCAGGCAAAATCACAGCAAATGATCCAGGGTTGAGATTCCACGTCTTTTTTTTAAAAAAACCCAACAAAGAAAATTCAAACAGTGGTTTTACTTACTATTTCCTTTAAAACTTTTTATATCTTAATCCATAAGCCTACAGCCACAAAAGCTGTCTTGTTAATGCTGTTACACTCATACCTGCAAAGATTCTTCCACTGAGGTCTCTACATCATCCTGCTGGCTCAGAAGATCCAAAACAGACATGGTTTCTGATTCCCAGGTTTCCACTAGTCCAATGAGCTTTTCAACCTCTTTAGCCACTTTCAGTGGCCCTGAAAAGTCTTCATTTTCTTTTTCATGTTCTTCCCCAGCCTACAACATTCAAAATTATCACTCAAGAAAATGGTAACATTTACATTATAAAATAATTATCATTTTAAAAGGTTATGTCTCTGTAGCAAATTAATTGAACAATGAAAATCTCAAAAACAATGGCTGCTTTTTAAACTCAATGTTTTAATAGCACCTTTATAAAAGTTAGTTAAGATACATACTGAACTTTTATGACAAAAAAATAAAAATAAACACATTATATTGCTTTTTTCCCCCCGAGAGTGCTAAATCAACATATTTTAATGATTTAAGATATACTTTTTGGACATGATAATGATACATTATGATAGCATAAAATACTTTAAAAATTAAGAGATTTATTCACAAAAATTTTCTTAAGGATATCATTCCTATCAGTTAGTTACTATTATTTCGATTTTACAGGAAACAGTAGAGCTTAGAAAATTATAGTATTGACTCTATAAACACATTTCTAAAACTGATATACAATTTAATTAAAATACAGCCAGCCATTGGTAACAGTAGTTGTGAAACACCAGAATCAAATTTCAACAAAATTAAGCCTTTTCCCATTAATAACCTCTCAGTATCCTGTAAGTTGATATGCTACAGCTTTACATGACAGACATATTCTTAAAGCTGTTTTTAATCAGATCATATTTTAAATGTATGTAGAGCATAGTGCACAGATTCAAAATGTTCCATGATTAGGTCCCATAATGATGGGAAAACAGACACTCTATCACGGCAACTGGCAAAAGCCAGATAAACATTGTTTTCCTTAAAGTTATATAAGTTATTATTCTGAAGGGGGCATATTTCCAAAATCACAGGTGCTATACCATACATTCAGACTTAAATTGAAGAAAGTAGGGAAAACCACTAGACCATTCAGGTATGCCCTAAATCAAATCCCTTTTGATTATACAGTGGAAATGACAAATAGATTTAAGGGATTAGATCTGATAGACAGAGTGCCTGATGAACTATGGACAGAGGTTCGTGACACTGAACAGGAGACAGGGATCAAGACCATCCCCATGGAAAAGAAATGCAAAAAAGCAAAATAGCTGACTGAGGAGGCCTTACAAATAGCTGGGAAAAGAAGAGCAGCAAAAAGCAAAGGAGAAAAGGAAAGATATTCCCATCTGAATGCAGAGTTCCAAAGAAACGCAAGGAGAGATAAGAAAGCCTTCCTCAGAGATCAATGCAAAGAAATAGAGGAAAACAACAGAATGGGAAAGACTAGAGATCTCTTCAAGAAAATTAGAGATACCAAGGGAACATTTCATGCAAAGATGGGCTCGATAAAGGACAGAAATGGTATGGACCTAACAGAAGCAGAAGATATTAAGAAGAGGTGGCAAGAATACACAGAAGAACTGTACAAAAAAGATCTTCACGACCCAGATAATCACGATGGTGTGATCACTCACCTAGAGCCAGATATCCTGGAATGCGAAGTCAAATGGGCCTTAGAAAGCATCACTACAAACAAAGCTAGTGGAGGTGATGGAATTTCAGTTGAGCTATTTCAAATCCTGAAAGAAGATGCTGTGAAAGAGCTGCACTCAATATGCCAGCAAATCTGGAAACCTCAGCAGTGGCCACAGGACTGGAAAAGGTCAGTTTTCATTCCAATCCCCAAGAAAGGCAATGCCAAAGAATGCTCAAACTACCACACAATTGCACTCATCTCACATGCTAGTAAAGTAATGCTCAAAATTCTCCAAGCCAGGCTTCAGCAATACATGAACCATGAACTTCCAGATGTTCAAGCTGGTTTTAGAAAAGGCAGAGGAACCAGAGATTAAATTGCCAACATCCACTGGATCATTGAAAAAGCAAGAGAGTTCCAGAAAAACATCTATTTCTGTTTTATTGACTATGCCAAAGGCTTTGACTGTGTGTATCACAACAAAATGTGGAAAATTCTGAAAGAGATGGGAATACCAGACCATCTGACCTGTGTCTTTAGAAACCTGTATGCGGGTCAGGAAGCAACAGTTAGAACTGGACATGGAACAACCGACTGGTTCCAAATAGGAAAAGGAGTCCGTCAAGGCTGTATATTGTCACCCTGCTTATTTAACTTATATGCAGAGTACATCATGAGAAACGCTGGGCTGGAAGAAACACAAGCTGGAATCAAGATTGCCGGGAGAAACATCAATAACCTCAGATATGCAGATGACACCACCCTTATGGCAGAAAGTGAAGAAGAACTAAAGAGCCTCTTGATGAAAGTGAAAGAGGAGAGTGAAAAAGTTGGCTTAAAGCTCAACGTTCAGAAAACTAAGATCATGGCATCTGGTCCCATCACTTCATGGGAAATAGATGGGGGAACAGTGCAAACAGTGTCAGAGTTTATTTTTTTGGGCTCCAAAATCACTGCTGATGGTGATTGCAGCCATGAAATTAAAAGACGCTTACTCCTTGGAAGGAAGGTTATGACCAACCTAGATAGCATATTTAAAAGCAGAGACATTACTTTGCCAACAAAGGTCCATCTAGTCAAGGCTATAGTTTTTCCAGTGGTCATGTATGGATGTGAGAGTTGGACGGTGAAGAAAGCTGAGCGCCGCAGAAATGATGCTTTTTAACTGTGGTGTTGGAGAAGACTCTTGAGAGTCCCTTGGACTGCAAGGAGATTCAACCAGTCCATCCTAAAGAAGATCAGTCCTGGGTATTCATTGGAAGGACTGATGTTGAAGCTGAAACTCCAATACTTTGGCCACCTCATGTGAAGAGTTGACTCACTGAAAAAGACCCTAATGCTGGGAAGGATTGGGGGCAGGAGGAGAAGGGGACGACAGAGGATGAGATGGTTGGATGGCATCACCGACTCGATGGACATGGATTTGGGTAAACTCCAGGATTTGGTGATGGACAGGGAGGCCTGGCGTGCTGCGATTCATGGGGTCACAAAGAGTCGGACACGACTGAGCAACTGAACTGATACCATACATGTGTATGATTTCTTGTTGCTGTTGTTTCTTTTCTATATTCTTATCTATAATCTAAAGTCATCCTCTGAATTACACAACAAAGCAAGAAATAAAGACTTTACTTCCCCCCCTTTTACAGAAAGGATGCAAGACAGGCCAGAGGCTAGCCTAAAGCTGGACAACTGAGGACTAGTCAGAAGTCAGCTGAAGAAAATAGCAACTCCACTTCCACAGCTCAGAAGTCATGAATGCTTCTGTGTGTCTGCAAGCTCTTCAGTGAGTTAGAGGCACAGGGCTTTGATTTACTAATTGCTTTCAAATTTTTTGTTTATTTTAATCCATAAGCCTACAGCCATAAAAGATACAGGCTTATGGCTACTGTGTAGGCACTAATGACCACTATGTGAGGGTACCACTTAGGCATGTTAGTGAACGATGACCATACTTTAGTGTTATCTAATAATCTCACTTATCTATGTTTCAACAATATGGGTTGTTTTCCAAAAAAAAAAACAGCCAAGTTAAATTATTTCCATATATCAATACAAATGAACTACATGAAATATGACTATTTACCATAATATTCTGATTGTGGTTTTCAGGAGGTTTGCTTGACGTATCTGTTGAAAAACCAACAGTTAGGTTTTCTTCTTTGGAT
Source organism: Giraffa tippelskirchi (assembly GCF_054371585.1). Taxonomy (NCBI): domain Eukaryota; kingdom Metazoa; phylum Chordata; class Mammalia; order Artiodactyla; family Giraffidae; genus Giraffa; species Giraffa tippelskirchi. The sequence goes on along the minus strand of NC_137281.1, from coordinate 136,532,824 downwards.
AGCTGAATATTTCCAGAATTGTCAAGAAAGGGCTCATCTTGTAATTTCGTAAGTGCCAGGTTCATTTCCTATAAAAAATTAATGTCATGAAATGCAATGTTTATATCTTTTATTCTAAGATACATGACTAAAAACAATAAGGAGACATATTTAATTTTTTTAGGATTTATTAGGAACATTATAAAATTTCCCATACAACACCTCAGTCTCAAATTATTAAGAATAAGAGAATAATTTAATAATCTAAGTTCAAAAATTATTTTTTAAATATATGCATTTATGAAGCACTATACTAAATCTAGGGTTTCTCTGGTAGCCTGGTGTTAAGAATCTGCCTGCCAATGCAGGAGACATGGGTTCCATCCCTGGGTTGGGAAGTTCCCCTGGAGAAGGAAATGGCAACCCATTCCAGTATTCTTGCCTGGGAAATCCTCCAGACAGAGGAGCCTGGGGGGCTACAGTCCACGGGGTCACAAGAGAGTCAGACATGACTTAGGACTAAACAACAACAAATATTAAATATAAAGATAAAATTTGCTGTATGTTCTCAAGGACTTTGAAATCTAACAGGCAAAAATGCTTATGTTACTCTTTAATGGTAAATAAATTTCAACTAAAAATTTATGTTGAATGTCCACACAAAAATCTGAACATGAATGGTTATATCTGCACTATTCGTAAGAGTCAAAAAAGTGGAAAGAAGTCAAATGTTCGACAACTGGTCAATGAATAAATACAATGTGGTATATCCATACAACAGATTATGCTTTGCTGATAAAAAGGAATGAAGTACTAATACAAACTACAAAATGAATGAACTTTGAAAACAAGTGAAAAAAAGCCAGAAACAAAAGACTACATATTTTATGTCTCCATTTATGTGAAATACCCAGAACAGGACAATTTTTAAAGCTGGGGACATTGGAAGAAAATAAGGAGTGATTGCTAATGGGTACAAAGTTTCTTTATGAGGTGATGAAAATGTTCTAAAATTGATTATGGTGATAACTTGCACAACATTAAATATACTGAAAATCACTGAGGAATTCACACTAAATGAGTGAATTGTATGCATGTGAATTATACCTCAAAGAAGCTGTTACAAAAAAAAAAAAAAAAAACTTACAAGCTGAGCTTTTGTAATAAACTTTCTCCATCTTTTATTCAGCCTCCTCAATTCTTTAGAAATAGATGATCCAACTTCATCATTGCTGACTTGAAATAGGAAATTTCCCACTTCATTTAAAGTAGTATGTTGTAGATTCCACTGGGAGAGTGTCTCAAAGGGAACCTATATTACATATAAACAATGCAATATTTTAATGACATAATATTGGTGTTTCTATTACTTATAAAAGATCTTCACCGAGCTTGATTGTAAGCAAAAGTAAGTGAAGGTTTTGCAGAGATTCTGACCCTCCCTGTTGGTCTACCTCTTCATCCTAGATCACTAATTGGCAGCTGCTAGCTGTCTGTTGGAGAAGGCAATGGCACCCCACTCCAGTACTCTTGCCTGGAAAATCCCATGGACGGAAGAGCCTGGTAGGCTACAGTCCATGGGGTCGCTAAGAGTCGGACACGACTGAGCGACTTCACTTTCACTTTTCCCTTCCATGCACTGGAGAAGGAAATGGCAACCCACTCCAGTATTCTTGCCTGGAGAATCCTAGGGATGGTGGAGCCTGGTGAGCTGCCATCTATGGGGTCGCATAGAGTCGGACACGACTGAAGCGACTTAGTAGCAGCAGCTGTCTGTCATCATTCTTGATCCTGGACTTTTAGAAAGCATGTGATGTTCCTCTATTTTTCTAAGCAGCTGACAGGCTTAGAGCAAAGGTTTCAAATCTTTTCAGTTCATGGCCCCCTTAAGGTCTCAGGAATTTTTTCAAGGATTCCCTAAGCTAGAAAAAGTACCTAACACTTCTCATTCATAACTAGTCAGGTCCAAACAGCTTAGTGGTAATTTGTGCGCTGTCCAACAGACAGATGTTGCTTTTCTCCCTCAAATTTTAAATTTACCCAAGAGTTCTCTTTAGTAGTTCAGGGCATCTCACCACAGAGTTTGGAAACTGCAAGGCTTAAAGTCTTATTTTCTCAAAGATAGGTGAATCTTATCAAAAGACCTTTAAAAGACAGAAGACCTGTTGAAAGCCAAAGATTTGAATTTTGGGTATCAATATAGGTTATAGGGAGAAGTAATTAACTCACTCGAATATTCTTTTTGCACTCATACACTTATTAGAAATTTTACTTTCATACAAACAGCCTGTTTTCTATTGAGTATCTTTAGCTTTTATTTGGAAAATGTTTATGCTGAGAGGCTGTCTACACTTATTTGCAATAGAAGAAAGCAAATGAAAGAAAGAAAACTACCTCAAAGAAAAATCATAAAACAGGTTATTACACAAATGGCAAATAAAAACAATATTAAATTATACCAAAATTTCCTCCACACTTCTCCACATAAATCTGAAATATTTTGTTTTGCCTCCCCTAGAAAGTAAGAAAGGTTTTAGAACTGAAAGGTACTCACCCAAATGGGAAAAAAAAAACTTTCTAATTTATTAATTTATTTTAAATGTATTTATAAGCTATCTAGTACTCCATGTCTTTTATTTCCTTTCCAAGGAATTTAGCAATATATCTTCCAAATGCTATACTGTGTGTGTAAATTGTACCTCAATAAAATTCGGGGTGTGTATATAAAACCTACAATGAGGAGGAAAATTCCTTTTAGCTATTATAGGAGAAGGAACCTAAACTCTTTCCAATACTTTGGAGAATTTTTCCAACAATTGTTTACTCATTTCTGGTCTCTCATTTTTGGATTGAAAACGAGGGTATCCAAACAAAATGAAAAAAAAGATTAAAATTAAGTGAATGTCATAAGACTGAAAATACCTCTTTCATCTGTTCCTTCTTTGTCTCCTCAAAACAAGCCTTTAGTAAATGAAGGTTTTCCACATAAGTAGCCCAACATGTCAGAACTTTTCGTAGAGTGGACTTCACATTAAGTATATTTTCTCTATACATGGAAAAATGGTATTTCACCATCGTATATTGTTTACTAATATTTGGATATTCTCCAGCTATAATGTTAACAAGAGAGCAATTTTAAAAAACAGTTTTTTATTAAGAAAATAATACTAAGAAAAATATTTGCATACTAATTGACAGTGGTGAAATAAATATGTACACTAACAGTATCAAAAGTGAATGCAAGAATTTTCCAAAACACATATATGTAAAACCAATTCCTAAAGCATTAAGATACATAAGGAAAGTGAAACAAATGAAATGTTATTTTTAGGTGACGGTGATTCCATCAAAAAGAAAATATAGCTTTACCCAAGTTGTTATGAATTTCTTCACATTTTTGAAACGAAGTTTCAAGTTGAGCTAGGAACTCTTTTTCTTCAATAAATTTCTGGGGGGAAAATGAAAATAGAACATATTGACAATTTTTTTTAATGTGTCAAGAAATCCAGAGACATAAACATTGATGAAGCGCCTAGGTACCAAAATTTCTTTACAGTAATTAATACTACATATTTGGGTAAGTAGTTCATGAAGAAAGATAGTTAAGGTCAAAGAAACATACATATGAGTATTAGCAATATACAAGTATGAGACCTGACAAAGTTTGTCTTAATGCAGTGATATAGTTCTATCTTGGTTTTTCTCATGTTTTTATTAATATTGAATAATTTTTATTAGGTATGTTGAGCATGGTATAAATAGATACAATCTATCATCTATCACACAAAGACACTTGAGAAATACCATTAACCAAGTTATTATGTGTCTTAAGCAAGCAAAATCTTTCATGGAAGAACAGACAATTAAAAATTCATTTATTATACACTTATGTGCCAATGGTATGATTATTGAAATGGAAAAATGAAAAATCAAAGTAGGAAAAAGAAGTTAAAATATTCAAAATCTAATTTAGAATGATGATTTCTATTCAGGAATGTACAGTGTTTAAATCATAAACTGTAAATAAATATTTCCTCATCATGTTTTTCCAATTTTTGCAATGAAGTTTACAATCTTAGATTTTTCTTTTTGGGCCTCATTCTAAAAATGGAGAGACAGGGAATGATGAACTGGTGGTCCAATGGTTAGGATGTGGACCTTTCATTGCCGTGGCCCCAGGATCAATACCTGGTTGGAGAATTAAGATAATGCAAGCCACACAACACGGTCAGGAAGATACAGGAAGAAGGATAATAAGGCCTAACTATAGAAATGATACTGTTAGAATGCTTTAGTTTTAATTTATCATATAAACACATATTTAAATCATTTGCAAAAATTTTTCCTATAAATTGTAAGAGCTAAAATCCTCCCCCAGAAAAACCTCCAAGACAGAATATACTGTTTTGCCGACTCTTAAAACTTGAAAGGCTAAGATTAAAATGTTCTAAGAAAAATTTAATTTTTGAATAGAACCATATATCAGAGTGGGGAAAGATACTAAACAATATATCCAGTAGGTGGAAGTAGGAATTTTTTTAAAGGAAGTAACATTGAAACTTTCTCTAACTATTATGTAACTTAGCCTGGTTAACTCAGTTTCCTCTGTTGTGCTAAATAATGTTATTTTCTCCTTCTTACTCTTCTCAATTTCTGATATTTGATATATTAATCTTTTTCTCTAGGTTATATTTAAGCTACTGAAAGCTACCAAGAAAACTCATCTCAAAACCTGAAAAGTTAAGGGATATTGTGCTCAGGAAACATGCAATCCCAGGATCATGGAGAACAGTTGTCTAAAACATGAAATAAAGTAGCTTACATGCCAGTCTTCCAGCAATAATTCCACAGATTCTTTGCTCCCATATTTGATGTTCCAAACAAGCAATTTTGATTTCACTTCCTCTAGCAAACCAAGAACTGAGCACTCATAGTAATGAAATTCTAGACGTGGAATGACTTTTTTCCTCGAAATGTTGTTGATTCTGGAAGATAGTGCAGGTTTTAGAATTTAATTTAATATGATCTGCCAAATGTGAAAAATCTGTTTGGCATTTTAAAAAATATTAGGGCTTTAACATTTTCTTTTAATCACATGGAACTCAGATGTATCCTCACCTCTTTTTTTTTTTAAAAAACAAAGTAAAACAAACATTGTAATGAGATATAAACCAGCTATTTCTAAGGTAAAAACACCTAACAGAATTACATTCTGAAGAAATTATTCCCCTATTGAGAAATTCTATGATAAAATGTTAATCTCTAAAACATTTTACTGAATTTGAAAACTTCCATATAAGAATACAACTATAATTTCCACATTTACATATTAACAGCTTTCATTATTAAAGCTAATACCATCTTAATATCATGCTTGGAATAATGAGAAAAGAGAAGATGATGTGGACAAACACCAATTAAATAATCTTTATTTATAGTTTTTTGGAGTTTATTAAGTGCTCTCATATACCTCCTCCCATTTCACCTAGTATTCCTTGTGAGACATGAACAGAGTGGTTACCATTCCTCTATATTTACAAATGAGAAAATGTGCAGAAAGACATAATAACTTGGCCAAAACCAAGATAAAGAGCTCAGTTTCTGCCTCTAATTCCAGAACTTTTTCTACTACCATATCCTCCCAGGAAATAAAAGAGGAAGTATGTTAGCATGATGTTATGTTACTATTACATAAAACACAAAGGAATTGTTATCAAGAGCTAAAGACTGATTGTCAAAAAGTATCTACAAATCTGTATTTCCTGCTGCCTGCAGCACCACGTTAGTGTTCATACATGAAGATGTCAGCAGTTATGAAAGGATGGTGGTACAAACCGTCTTTTCATTTCCTCCAATTTGTCAGGGGGTACCAACGGCAAATGGTTTTCATCTCTATTTTCAAATGCCAGGAGAGTATTCAAATGGCAGTCACATTTATCCATCAGACTCTGAAAAGAAATTTAGTATGACATGAACCACATGTATTGTCAAACTCTGTAACCAAGGGTTTGTTAATCTCATTTGCTCTGTGCATGCATTGCATCTTTAAAAAAAAAAAATCATAAAGTCCTTACATTTTCAACTAAAATGTTAAGAGTAAATCTTTCCATCATAGATGTTTTAAACTAGAACATTTTACAGAGGCAGACTGTGGCTTCTCTGGAAAAAGCATTATCAAAATCTTTTGTTTTCAGATGTATTTTCCATTCAATTGTGGGCTCAAATGCTATAAATCTCACCTATTAAATTCTTTCATATCATTTTAGTGAGAACCCAATCTCCCATGTTTTAAAACAGTCTCCCCTCTCCTTTTTGGCCAGACTTTACAGTTGCTTTAGAACTTACTACAGATCGTTTTGGGTTCAAAAAAATCTCCAGGGGAATCATCTAAACTATCCTCAAATACCCACTATATTCCCTTCCCTTTCTTCTAGGAGAAAAGTCTTCCTCAAGAACAGTTCTAACAAAATATAGATTTTTCCCTGTTTCTTTTTCCTTTGCCAACCTGGAATAAAGTAATTTTCTCTTGCGTTAGAGCCATGGCTTCATAGTAATCCTGGGAGACTGACAAATCTTCATCTATAAGCTTCTCTACCTCCTGGAGCCAAGTTTCTATTTGATAAAGGGGTGAGGGCAAGACACGATTCAACTCTGTTTGCCACACATTAATCTGAAAAAAAAAGAAAAGAAAAGATGTTCTTCAGTAGACACATTTCTAGTTTGTTTGTTCACATACAGTATGCTTCATCTTCTAAAGAATTCTTTTAAAACAACCCTTTAAACACAGTACTTTAATTCTGATATGTTAGTCAAGGAAATACTGATCAATAGGTATATTTCTAAGTTATCATTGGCTAGCTGCTGATCGAGAAGATAATTTGTTCAAAAGCTTCAGAAGAGGGTGCAAGAATGAAAACAAATGTTTTGATCAACCCATAATCAGTTACAAGAAGGAAATCAGAAATAGTGACAGCAGGCCACTAAGTAGGGGTAGACTACTGTACTCAATGATCATTTGAAATCCTATAACCCCTTGTCTTCTCTGACATTACATCTACAGATAGCAAGTAGATTTATAGGTTATTTTCCTTACTAGCCCCAATCGTATATTTATATTAGATATCTCTACCACATCTCCGGATTATTTGTCCTTCATCAGAGCCCCCGCCCCTCAATCCCATCGCCTCTTCCTTCCTCAGTCTTCCCACCACTCTTGACGTGTGTGAGTCACACACATGTCAACCACCTATTGCCCCAAGCCCTGATTACCTTCTCAGATCTTTGCTTCTTCTGCCCCTTCTACCTGAATTTTCTCCCTGCTAAGGAACCACCAAAACTCACTCACACATTCATACATTCACTCACGGAGCCAATTAGATGTACATGATTGGCAACGTGGAGGTGGCTTAAATACATGTGTGCTCAAAACTGAAAGTAAGAAGCAGATAACATATAATACCAATTTATACAACTTAAGACATGGTTACATAAATACATTACTGCATTTTGAAAGAATATATAAACGAAAAGATACACACTAAGCGCATCACAGTGGTGGCCTAAGGTAAGGAAAAAGAAAAATGGAAGGAGGTATGAGGATAAAAGCAAATAAACACACAACTGGTGTGTGTCAGTTGCTCAGTCATGTCTGACTTTTTGCGACCCCATGGACTGTAGCTTTAATAAGTGAATAAAAATAGGAATAGGGCTCTGTCCAGATCCATGTGTCATGAAGAGTAAGTTTAGCACAACTGTCCACACATCCGAAGGTCAACCAGATAAACAACAGTCACAACTCCTGCCAGACCCACCTAGTGGGGGAAACAAATAAGTACCCTGTTACAGTAAAGTGTGAAGAAGTGAAGCGAAGTGAATGCTTCTCAGTCGTGTCTGACTCTTTGCAACCCCATGAACTATAGCCTGTCAGGCTCCTCTGTCCATGAATTCTCCAGGCAAGCATTAGAGTAGGTAGCCATGCCCTCCTCCAGGGTATCTTCCTGACCCAGGGATCGAACCTGGGTCTCCTGCATTGCAGGCAGATTCTTCACCATTTGAGCCACCAGGGAAGCCCACAGTCAAGAGTGGTCACCAGTATAACAGAGCAAAGGGCTGGGGAGGACCCCATACTGATGATGAAAGCATAAGTTTTAAGTCTATACTCTCTCTTCTATCACAGTTCTACTGAATAAGTTGTCACTATTCTTAGAGTTAAGTTGCTTTTATAGGAAAGAATAGGCAAAAATTTGGTTACTTTTTAAGAATAGGGTTCTTTAATTCATAATTAACTCATTGAAAAACATCTATTGGTTGCCCACTATACGCAAGGCAAGTATAAAAAAAAATCCCATTAAATCCACAACTCAAGTACAAACATGTAAAATGAGAACAAAGCTAGGCTCTTTTAAGGCAGTCAAATGGAACTATTCATAAACTAGAAGCATGAAATTTTCTGCATTTTGGTTTGCCTTTTTTTTTTTTTTAGCATTATTGAGGTATAACTGACAAAACTGTAAGATAGTTAAGGTGTACATCATGGTGATTTGATACACATTTACATTGTAAAAGGAGTCTCACCATCTAGTTAATTAACATTCATCATTTCACATATTTATCTCTTTTGGCAAGAACATTTAAGTTTTACTCCCTTAGCAAATTTCAGTGATAAAATACAGTGTTAACAACTATAGTCACCAAGTTTTACATTATCTCTTTAGACCTGAATCATCCTATAGCTGAAAGTACTCTTTACCAACTTCTCCCTATTTCCTATCACCTCAGTCCTGGACAATCACTTTTCTACTCCCTATGTTTCTATGACTTTCATTTTCTTTTTTTGGCTGCGTCATGCAGCTTGCAAGATCTCAGTTTCCAGGGATTCAACCCAGGCCATGGCGATGTAAGCCCAGAATCCTAACCACTAAGCCATCAGGGAACTTCTAAGTTTGACTTTTTTTAATAAAGATTCCACATATAAGTGATGCCATGCAGTATTTTATTAATTGCCTTGCAAGTTTATTTTCTCAAAACACATATAGCAAATGACAGCTTTAAAATCCTAAATCATTACTTATATGCTGTGAAGCCTCCAGTTGGAAAAAAATGAGAAAGAGGTTTTCATTATTATGAATTTTAATATAAAGAAGCTACAATGCACTTTTATTATATATATATATGATTTATTATTATTAGCATTTCCCAAAAAATAAACAAAAAACAGAAAACTGGCAAACAACTGAGCAAAACATAAGCTAAGAATGATACCTCTAACTCAGCTATTATTCTTTTCACAATTGAAAGAAAGCTGTATATTTTATTTATTTTTAATTGGAGGATAATTGCTTTAGAATGTTGTGTTGGCTTCTGCCATACATCAACATGATCTGCCACAGGTATATGTATGTCCCCTTCCTGTTGAACTTCTCTCCCTCCTCCCACCCCTCTAGGTTGTCGCAGAGCACCAGGTTGAATTCCCTGCATCAAAAAGCTGTATATGTTTTGAATGAAGACAAATATGAGCTTTCTGATTGTGGGCTGTACTGTATACAGCAGTAGGAAGAGGAACGATAGTAGGCGATATTTACCTTTCATTCTTCTCCTTCCACTCTTAACATAGAAAACTAGTTCTACGCTTTCTTTCCCAGTGTTGGAAATTACTTTTGAATTTGGATGAAAATTTATATAAGATCTTGTCAGGTCAAAATAACACAATGTGGCTATTTCCTATGGCAGGCTTAAAATGAAACCATTTATTAAGATACTTTGAGATATCTGTGTCCTCAACCAACTGAACCAGAAACTGGATGGTATTGACTGTTATACATATGATAACTTTAAAATTAATAAGTTTCATTTTGTAACACCAAGAAAATGAGTGGCACTCTGCCTAAGGATTGGATTTTTAAGCTACCATCAATTTGTAGCACTTACTCTTGTAAAATAGTTCTTTTAATGATTTTTCTCATTATTTTGGGTGATTTTTCCAAATCATAGGCAGCAAAATGAGGTCAGATCTCTATGGTCTGGAACAGCCTGAATTGTACAGACAGCATCTTCTTCCTCTCCTGTCTTGTTGAGGATTTGTAACAGAGTTCCTGCCCTTCACAGGGATCAGAGTTGTCAGAGCTGTGATCAGAACAGGAGCTGATAACACAAGGAGCACTGCCACTTGATGGGAAGGTTTCTGGAGCTGCACTGGTCCTTCAAAATTAGGGACTCGGAAAGTGTGGCTCTTTTTAAGCCACTGAGCTAGTGTTTAAAACATTTCACAGATGGCGTGATAAATGTATTCTGAAAACAGGCTGTCGCTCCTTGTGGTCAAGAGGGTTGAGCAGGGATTGGCAAACTTTCTCAGGGCCAAAGAGTATTTGTGACGTGTAATCTCTGTTGTAACTCTGTAAATTCACTAAAAGTCAATTAGCCATTTAAGATGAGCAGATTCTATGGCATATAAATCATACCTCAACAAAACTGCTTAGAAAGAATGAAGACAGGACTTTGCTGGTGATCCCAGTGGTTAAGAATCCACCTTTCAATGCAAGAGACATGAGTTCAATCCCTGGATGGGGAACTAAGATCCCACATGCCATGGAGCAACTATGCCTTTGCACCACAACAAGGGAAGCCCCTAAGCCCTACAACTAGAGAGAAGTCTGCGCGCTGCAATGAAGAGCTTGTACACTGCAACAAAGACACAAGGGAGCCAAAATAAAAAAAGAAGACCTGCATTATAAGGTAAGTTAAAAGAAGTTTTCAAGCTGAAAAGAAGTGAGTTCAGCTAGAAACTCAAATCTCTAGGAACGAACAAAGAACAATGGAAATGTAAATAGTTATATAAATATGAAAAACTAATTTTTCCCTTAATTTCTTTAGAACACATGACTGTTTTGAACAAAAATTTATAACATGGTCCTGGGGACTTTAAAACATATGTGTGTGTCATACATATATTTATATATAAAGCAACCAGTCATAAAAAGTGAGAGATTTGATTGCAAGACTTCTACATGTTGTAAGAAGTTGTACAACTTAGAATTTTACAACTTTAAGTAGATGGCAAAAATTGTACAATGTATATTGTAATCACAGTAAAAATACAATATGAGGTAGAGTTAAAAAGCCAATAGATAAATTAAAATGGAATTTAATATGTTAAAAACTCACATAATCTAAAACAAGGCAAGAAAAGAAAGAATAGAGATACCGAAAACAGAGGTGTGTGTACTTAGTCGCTGAGTCATGTCTGACTCTCTGTGACCTCATGGACTGTAGCCTGCCAGGTTCCTCAGTCTGTGGGATTCTCCAGGCAAGAATACTGGAGTGGGCTGCCATGCCTTCCTCCAGGGGATCTTGGAGGAGGGATTGAACCCAGGTCTCCTGCACTGTAGGCATATTCTTTATCATCTGAGCCACCAGGGAAGCCTTCCCAAAAAACAGAAGGGATAAACATTAAAAAAGGGCTTCCCAGGTGGCACTAGTTAGTGGTAAAGAACCCACCTGCCAGTGCAGGAGAGGTAAGAGACACAGGTTCAATCTCTGGGTCAGGAAGATCCCCTGGAAAAGGGCATGGCAACCCACTCCAGTATTCTTGCCTAGAGAATCGCATGGACAGGGGAGCCTGGCCAGCTACATTTCATGGGGTCACAAAGAATTGGATGTGACTGAAGCAACTTAGCATGTACGCAAACATAAAAAAGCATACGATGATAAACCTACACTGAACCATATCAATAATTACATTAAATATTGTCTAAACACTTGAGTGAAAAAGCAGATGTTGTCAGAGTGGATAATAAAGCAAGATCCAATTATATGCTATCTATAAGAGATGGCCTTTAAATATAAAGACTCAAATAGGTTGAAAATAAATGAAGGAAAAAGACGTGCCATACCATCAGCATAGGAAGAATGCAATGATCATATTGATATCAGATTCAGTAAACATCTAGAAAAATAGTCTTACCAGAGATAAACAGTAATATTTCACAGTGGTAAAAGTGTTGATTCAGGAAGACAAAACAGTCATAAATGTACATACTTAATAACAAAGTCTTAAAATACATGACACAAAATTTGACTAAATTAAAGGAAGGATTCTACAGATTTTAATAATCCTCCCTCAGAAATTGATAGAAGGAATATCTGGACAAAATGTCAGTCAAGGCATAGACAATCTGAATACTACCAACCACCTTGTCCTAACTGATACTTACAGAATGCTATATCAGATGACTACAGAATACATGTTCTTCCATATATACTATATGTTATATACCATAACACATGAGTCAATAAATTTAAACTGACTGAAATCATAAAGATATATTCAGACACACATACACACATTTATCACTACACTTTCTCTCTGGGTTTGCCCCTACCCACTTCAACCATCTATTGATATTGACACATGGTACTGTCCCAAAGCAGAGAGGAGGCTGCAGGTCAATATTGATAGAATAAGGATTCTGACTGCAAGAATGATGGCAGATACAAAAACTTTGGATAAGCCTGCAATTCCTCTCAACAGAATGTTATAAATTCCTATTTATGATCAACCACTACTCAAAGGAGATCATGGAGAAAATATAGTAACATTCTCACAACTTTCTGTTGAAGCATCTACCCTGTCTTTTACAGAATTCCTCATGGAAGTCTGAAGTTCTGATCCAACAAACAAGCTGCCCCACAAAAACGTTCTAATCAACATAACACAGTAACCTGGTAGTTGAGACCATCCCAGGCTTCTCTCAACTGCAACTGATCTTTATTCAGATCATCTACATTCCTTTTTATTGTCAGGACATCCAAAAAGCGATCTTTTTCTTTGTTGAATGACTCCAAAAAGGACAGCAGGCTCTACAATTAGAAGAGTAAAGACTGAAATGTTTAAACCAGTTTATAAAATGTAATTTGCCATTTGAAGGTCTACAGCTGTAGATTATATTTAAATTTTTACTAAGATAAAAGTAAAATTCCCTAAATCTAGGATCCTCTCACCAATCCATTTTCTTTTTTCAGTGCACCCTCGCGATCTGGGCCCCCCTATAGTAACACAAGTCACAGCTTTTGCCTCTATTGGAGTAAGGCAGCAAGGCCACCCAGCTCTAGAGGACAAATCATAATAACCCATGAAAAATGTAAGTTTCTCCTCCCCAAATATGTGTTCACAACAAAATGAGTGGAAATAAGAATTATATGACAGCAGTCAAGTATAAATGGTTTTTGAAATGTCCATGATTTACTGAGCTTCAGTCAATTCTTCCCAAGGTATTTTATACGGACTTTAGAAAATACTTTGTCTTTTCCCTCAAAAACTTAATAAATAAATCTTTTCTTGGCTTGTATTTGTGTGAAATACTGGTGTTTGAGTCATCAACTGCATAAACACTATTTAAAAGATTACCTATAATTTTTGGCCATATTTCTAATTAAATTTTGTGTTCAAACTGAGGGATAATTAAATTCTTTCTAAAAATAACTTCACACAGTCTTTCATTTAGGAAACCTGAATTTGTGGTACTTTAGTAAATCAAAGAGAGAGTAAGGCACTTCCTGTGGACACTGAGCACATTATTGATGAAAAAACTCTAAGGCCAGAGCTCAGAGGCAAGAAGCACAAGAAGCCCACGCAGTTCAGACAGAAGGGAGAGGAGATCCCTTCCTTCAGTGGTGACTCCAAATGAAAAAGAAAGAGGAGGCCAGCAAGTCACACCATCCACAGAAAGACTGGACTGGATTCATCCAACTCCCTCCCTTAACCGATGTGGGGATGAAGACCTAGAGGTGCTCATGCTGGGTAGACCCACAAGAGTATCCTTTTCAGGATGGTGACCAGGTGGGGAGCACAGTCTGCGTGGACTGGGTTCTGAGAAATAGACCTGTAGGCCCTTCACATTGGCTCCTGTGTCTCTTTCAAGATGGCACAGGGAATAACTGCTTACCCTGGAGAAGCATCAGGATGCCAAGAGAGCTACAGCTTTAAAGCTAGACTTCATGCAAATCTCATCTCTACCATACAGTATCTATGTAACTTTAGATAACTCCCTTGGCCCTCCTAAGTCTTATCTTCATCTGCAAAACAAATAACAATACCATACTCTGCAAGATGTTATAACATGTAAAATGCTTGTCAGCAAGGTGCCTGATATGTAGCAAATGTTCAATATATGGTGATAATATCAGTTGTCATTACTCCCCAAAGGACATGCTGGCTGAAACCCTGCATTGTACTTCTGGGATGGCTCCATTTCTGATTTCCTAATCTTTTTTTCCTTCAAATTCTTTCTGAAAAGCATATTTCTGCTCTAGACCAGGGATTGGAAAATGTGTAGTGTAAGAGGCAAGATAGCAAACATCTTGGGCTTTGTGTCTTGGGCCATATGGTCTCTGCTGTTACTATTCAACAATGTGATGAGAATGAGGCCACAAACAATACTTAATGGACATGGCTCATATACAATGTATATTATAATATATTCAATAACAATGTATTCATAAAAACAGGTGGTGGGGTCAAGAGACCAGTTTGCCAATTTCCACACTGAAACCTTTCTACTCAAAGTTCTCTAAGGATCAGTAGAATCAGCACCATTTGGGAGCTTGTGGGAAATGCAGAGTCTGAGGCCCCATCCCAGAACTACTGATTTAGAATCTGCACTTTAACAAGATTTCCCAGAGGCTCTGTCCCTAGAACTCAGCATTAAAACTTGGAGTTAATTTTGTATTTAAATAATTAGCTCTGAAAGATTTTTTTCCTAAAAACATCCTACTCTTCCCTAAGAATAGACCACAAAAAAATTGCTGTTTAAAGTCATACTTACTTCATACGTTTTACAGTAGGTCTCATTTTCTGAATCCGTTAGCATTTTCTGTACCTTCTTCTCTTGTAAAGCTAACCAGAACATAGCATCTTTCACCTTTCCCTGTAATTCACACACACCCATACACACACATTTAAAAGTCTATCCTAAATAGACTGTGATTTTTTTAACAACAAAATTAACAACTTCAAACATCAGTGAAATAGTGTAATCACTACACACCAGTGACTCACTGTGTCAAAGAAGGATTTTGCTTGCTCATGTAGCACCTTAAATTTTAAAATGGATTGAAACTAGAATCTGAACATAACGTGCTAAAAGAACAGGGCAATCAAGCTCTTAGCTTTTGGCTTATTCACTTCCATCATTCTTCAATTTTAGAGAATGTTATTCTAAATTATTTATTCATAACAGGCATTTCAGAATTCTGCTTTCCAATAAACTTAAACATGGGTAACTTAAGAAATGTTTACATCTACTAGATAAATGACATCAAAATATATCTTGAACAATTTAAAGGTGCTACAAATAACACTATTAAAGGTTTTGGTTAAGCTATCCTATGGAAATGAGCAACATTTAGATTCTTGTTTAGGTGGTAAGCTTGCACACATTTAGAAGCAAAGTTTACTGCTGGGGGATAAAGCAAAAGAAATTACATCTCACTTCTACTCTCCTTTAATCTTCATTTACTTTTCCCTTCCTACTAAGGAAGAGTGTTTCTATATATTTTTACATCTGATTTCATAGATAGTTGAATTTTTAATTTTAGTTTTTAATAAGAAAATTAATTAGAAAAAAGAAGCTCCTCAGCAGGTCAGAAATAAATGAAGTACATTATAAGCCCAAGTCTCAGCTTGAGTCTCTCTTCCAGAATCAGCAACAATGTGGCTTGATGCCTCAAACATACCAGTTGGAAAAACATAGGCCTAAATTCGTCAAACAAAATGCAGTAATACGACTGCATGCTTACATGTCTGAGGAAGTAGTTTACATTTAAAAATAATATTGAAAAACATTTTACTAAATTCACAGCACTCATTTATCCATATAGAAGAAGGTTGTTTATTTTCAGCTCAGTGATTTTTATGAAATTTCTACCCACAATACTTTGTGTAACTAACTGAAAGTCAAAGGAAAAAACTGTAAAAATCTGATGGAAATTCAAGAGTGTCTCAACAAACAAGGATTAAGAGTGGAACACAATGATTCCATTTATACGATGCTAAAGAACAGGTAAACTGGAAATATACTAAAATTAGACTGTGATGATCGTGTACAGCTTTGTAAACATACTAAAACCACTAAATTGTACATTTTAAATGATTTAATTTTATGGTATGTGAACTGTATCTCAATAAAGCTGCTAAAAATTACAATAGATAAAAGTCTGATATCTCTAAAATATTTTTAAAGCCTTCTATAATTTGTCCTATATAGTACCTATCTAAATGTTGTCTTAGGTAATTCAGCAAAGTTTAATAAATTACTGCTTTTAACTTTAAAAAAAATAAGCAAAACTAATCTACAGTGAAATTAACAGGAGTGTTGGTTGCTTAGGGCAAAGGAGTATGGACAGAAGAGAGGCACAATAAAACATTTGGGTAACAGAAATGTTTTACGTCATGATTAAAGTATGACATATGGTGCATGCATTTGTCAAAGCTCACTGAACTGTACACTTAAGGTCTATGTGCAAATTATGCCTCTATGCTAAAAATTAAACCATTAGTAGTGTACAACAAAAATGAGCTTGGTTTGTACTTATAAAGACATACCTGGGCTTCATCTCCAGACCCAGGTGCCTTCTTTGAATACTGCAGAAACTGTGCCACATAGGTCATGATCGACTTTTCATCAGGATTAACAACATCCACGTCTGCAAAATACAACACAGTGTCAATCAGCTACAGGTGTGATTCACTGTAATACTCAAGAACAGTATTGAAATGAACTTGAAATGGATCAAAGCAGTCAACCAATCATGCAATCTCTGCACACTCACCCTTGCTCCAAGACTATGCAGTAGTTAAAGAGTTTAGATCTAGTCAGGTGGAACTGGGTTGAATCCTGGCAAGAGTACATGCACAGCCTTGGTTTCCTAATAATAAAAAAGTCTGTGTATGTTGTATGTATGAGGACATAAGTAGTCAGGGAGGGTGGAAAGGAAAAGGAAAGCCTCCCTCTTTCTGGTGACACAACGCAGAAACTCCTCTAGAAGTGTAAAAATATAGAGCAGATGGAATTCACTCCTGACACACTGGTCTCTGCACTTGTACAGTAAAGAATCTCAAAGAGTATATGTTGTATAGAAGATTTGTTCAAAACATCCACAAGATTTTATTCATTCATTCATGGAACAAATACATTTACTGAGAGCCTTCTATGGGCCAGTCTTTGTGTTGTACTGAAATAGTCCATGGTGAAATAAATTTGGAAAATGCTGATTTACACAAATTTAAAATATTATAAATTAATTAAAGGGCAGAACATTCCCAGGCCTATAATAAATTAAGTAATTTGCAAAATCAAAAGAAAAGATTGCAATACATTACAAGTAAAATGAACACATAGTTTGGGGATGTCTTTAGCTATGTTGTCAAACTACCAGTGAAGATATTGACAAGGAAATCTATGTTTACTAATTCCATTAAACTCAATTTAAAAAATATTTACAGAGAGTCAACAAACGCAGGTCATAAGCATGATATGTAAGGCTCAGACTTTGCTCATAGGGACTGTCTCATCCCTTCATTCACCAAGTAGATGCTAGACTCTTGAGTAGATACTAGATGTCTTAAGACATTATCTGCCCCTCAAGGAGCTTGCAATTACGAGAAAAACAAACAAATACAATGAATGCTATATGCATGCTTTATGCATGATTTAGGAAACATGTTTCCCAGTGAGTGCTTTAAGTCAGCTGAGAGAAGAAGTGAAACTAATCTATACCCAAATAATAAAATTAAAGACAGTAAGCACATAAAAAGAATCAATAAAAAGGTAGGAGTGGAGTTTCAATAAATAAAGGATCCCTAAGAGTTATTTTATCTTTTATTGGAAAAAATATAAATATCAAGAGATACATAAAATAATTATATTGCCTTAACTGGATACATTAAGATATTTTCATTGGATAAGAAGGTATGCATAGTGAATAAAAGTGTTAACAAGAATGTCTCAAAAGATAATTCCCTTATTCAAATATGACTTTGGTATTTGGTCTGCATAAATAATCATGATGTAGTTCACATTTTTGACCTATTATTTAAACTATATAAAATGAATTATAGGAAATCATTTATACAGTGGAAATTTGTTTTGATTAAATTGTTTATTCCTCTAGTTGCATAGTTATTTTCACATACTAGAACAGAGAAAATAGTTTACACTAGTAATAGACTTAGCAAACACAAGGAGAGAAGCAGTTAAAAAATAGAAATAGGAAATAGAGCAAACCATGGGGGAAAATGAAGAAATTTTTAAAAGATAATGAAAAGTCAATAAGGAAAGATAAAAGATTAAAAAACAAAAAGAAGTAAGAAAAATAACGGAGGGAAGAAAAAAGAAGAAGATGGGTGAAGGTCAAATAAGAAGGATTATTAATAAGCAACAAGAAATCAAACTAATAACAAACCTAACATTATAGAAACACAGAATCATTAGCCTAACTTAGGAATATCACCTAATTCAACTTTTACAATAACAACTAAGTTTCAAAAAAGTAACAATCAGTAGCAGTGAGCATAGGTAGCACCCAGACCTTGGTTTCCAATATCATTCTCCAATAAAAGGAACAGGGCTCCTTGGAGGAATGACTGATCCCAGGACTACAGTAGGAAGTACAGAAGATGAGCCTGGAGCATCTTGTAGTGCCAGAGTAAGGAACTGCCCATGAATGGAATTTCTTCTAAATAGAGCAATAAAATAAAGCAGTATTGGGTAAAATATCCATGAGTCTACAGTGACATAAACAGTTGGATAAGTAAATAAATGAAGAAGAATAGGCAAATCTCCTGTGCAGAATTCCAAATAATTTATGTAGCCAACCTGCCCTCAAGGAGAATTAGCATAACTCTCCTGAGTATGGGCTGTGCCTAGTGATTTCCCTCCAGAGAGGAGAGTATGGGATGGGGGGAAAAAATAGTAGCTTCACAGTGGGGAAAACTCACAAATACTACCTCAGACAGGAGATCAAGGTCAATATCAACAGTGCTGTCAAGCTGACAGTCTGAGAAGAAGCATAACACAAATTCCAGTAGAGACGCATCCAGCAAAATACCTGACCAGTAATCCTCAAAACTAGACAAAAGAAAAGGTCTGAGAAATCGTCACAGTCAAGAGGAGGTCAAGGAGATATGATGACTAGATGGAATGTATCCTGACAGGATCCTGAAGAGAAACAGGGCATTGGGGGAAAACTAAGAAAAGGTGAATAGAGTACTGCCTTTATTATAACATAACAATATTGGCTCATTAATTGTAATTAGTGTACTGTACTAAGATATTAACAATAGGGAAAACAGGGTGTGGGGTATACAGGAACTTACTGTACTATCTTCCCAATTTTCCTGTATATCTAAAACTGTTTCTAAAAATAAAGTATATCAAAAAGTAAAAAAGAAATGAAGTATCAATAAATGTTGCAACATATTATGGGTGAACTTTGAACATTATGCTAATTTAAAGAAGTCAGTCACAGAGCAGTTCTCGTGGGGTTCCTTACCCCCTGCACCTTACCCACCCGGGCAACCTTCCCCTCAAAATTCTCTTGCTTTGTCAGCAAAATAAAATATAGAAAGCCAGTCACAAAAGGCCAGGTATTTGTATAATTCCATTCATGTGAAATTTCCAGAATTGGCAAATCTACAGGGACAGAAAGTAGATTAGTGGTTGCCTAGGGCTATGACTTGGGGGAGGCATGCTTGGCAGGGTTGGGAGGTTGCGGGAAATGGCGAGGGACTACTAATGGGCTCCCCAGATTGATTTAGGGGGTGCCGAAAATATTCTAAATTTGATTATAATGACGGTTGCAAAATTTTGTGAATATACTAAAAACCATTCAATTGTAGAGTTAAATGGGTACACCGTATGGTATGTGAATATATCCTAATAAGGCTATTTAAAACCAGAAAGGTTAAATGACAAAGCCATAGTCATCTCAGTCAGTGATGTGCTTACACCAGCTTGAGAGAGCTGATCATTAAATTTTCATCAGTTTCATAGGTCAGTTGTTAAACACAGTCAGCATTAAAAATTAAATTATATAAATGTACAATTACATAAATTATATTAAAACAAGGGTAATAAATACTCAAAACTCATCAGTACTCAACTATTTCTTTGCATTTTACTTATCCACACTCCTGGGGCTATGCTTACAGTATCTGTAAGATAGAAATAACATACAATGATATACTACTGTGTATCTTCTCCCAATGTATTCAGTGACTTCACATTGGTGGCAAGATTTATACCACAGAAAATCAGCAAATGAAGGCTTCATATGCTGTTTCCTTGAGTACTAAGAGGGCTTCCCTGGTGACTCAGATGGTAAAGAACCTGCCTGCAATGAGAGAGACTCAGGTTCAATCCCTAGGTTGGGAAGATCCCCTGGAAAAGGGAATGGCTACCCACTCCAGTATTCTTGCCTGGAGAATTCCATGGACAGTGGAGCCTGGGAGGCTACAGTCCATAGGATCACAAAGAGTTAGACACGACTGAGAGACTAACACTCTCTGAGTGCTAAGAAAGAGATGGAGAAATTGTTAATAATGCAGGTTAATCTTAAAAGTATGTCCTGTCTATAGCTGTCAAACTGTGACTAGAATAAAACTCAAATTCTTCCAGTATTCTTTCAGCAAAAAAGTCATTCACATCACTGAAGGACAAGTGAAGCTCTGACATGCCTCTTTGCTGTTCCACTTACTCATTAATGCAAAGAAAGTTATCCACCCACACTGACGTCAGAACTACATCAGTTCAGCAACTGCAACCAGAGGCTGGCTACAGATGGATACAAGAGTTTGGCAAAAATTAACAAAGGCTGCTGCTGCTAAGTCGCTTCAGTCGTGTCCGACTCTTTGCGACCCCATAGACGGCAGCCCACCAGGCTCTCCCATCCCTGGGATTCTCCAGGCAAGAACACTGGAGTGGGTTGCCATTTCCTTCTCCAATGCATGAAAGTGAAAAGTGAAAGTGAAGTCACTCAGTCATGTCCGACTCTTCGCAACCCCATGGACTGCAGCCTACCAGGCTCCTCCATCCATGGGATTTTCCAGGCAAGAGTACTGGAGTGGGTTGCCATTGCCTTTTCCTGGGGGCTATATGGAAGTTCTAATAAAGTGCATCATATATTTTTATTTGTAAACTGTGCTACACATCCTTTGGATATGTGTGTGTATACACACACACACACACACATATACACCTGTTTCAGAGAGTCTAATATTAAACACTAACCTACACACCCCTGTTGTTGAGCCGAGACTAGAATTTGTACCTCTTGACCTGTTAGTTCATTGTAACTTTCACCACAAGCCGTTTTTATGACCTTACTGATGTTTTTGTTTTTGTTTAATAAATAAATAAGCTTTGGGTACATTATGAAGGGGCTTCCCAGGTGGCGCTAGTGGAAAAGAACCCTCCTGCCAATGCAGGAGACATGTTTGATCCCTAGGTCAAGAAGATCCCCTGGAGGAGGGCATGGGAATCTACTCCAGTATTCTTGCCTGGAGAATCCCATGGACAGAGGAGCCTGGCGGGCTACGTCTGTAGGGCTGCAAACAGTCAGACACGACTGAAGCAACTTAGCATGCACATTAGGAAACAATGCAATCCAAAATACAGTGCTTTTCCAGAACTGAATTATTTACATCTTAATTTCATGAAGTTAAATATAACCTGATAATTATCTCTTTGAATATAGCCAGTCTTTAGGATTTTGCTATTGTTGTTAACAAACCAACAAAACGGAGCACAGTCAATGGCAAAGCTGGACCAGCCACAGAGGAAGAAACAGAGAAAGTAGCTTCTGTCCTCACAGAGGCCCAGCTTTAATTAGGGGGAGGGAATAGGAACAGGGAGGTACATTGACAATAGACCACTCGAGTGAAAAGTGTTGTGATCCCATGGACTGTAGCCCACCAGGTTCCACTGTCCATGGAATTCTCCAGGGAAGGATGCTGGAGTGGGTTGCCATGCCCTTCTCCAGGGGATCTTCCCAACCCAGGGATTGAACCCTGGTTTCTCGCATTGCAGGCAGACTCTTTACCATCTGAGCCACCGAGACAACTCAAAGTAATATCTTACTTGAGAAATTTTAGAAAAGAATTATCAAATCAAGGAGGACACAATACAGAACACAATAAAAGAAAATTAACACAAAGACTCACATTATTCCGCAAAACAGCATCATTTGCTTTCAGCTATGACATCATCCCTGCAAGTACTAAGTTTAAGTAATTGGTAGGAATTCTTAATTTCATGAAATTTAATAAAGAGTTTAAAGATAAGCCCTCCAGGACTTAAATGTCATGCTGTTATGTTTACTCATATGTGGATACTATTTTCAAATCCTCTTCACACTGGACATTGTTTCAAAAAGAAAGAAGCTTCTTTACCTTCTGGTTCCAGCATTTTGGGGATTTTTAATTCTTGTTCTGCAATTCTGAAGGCCTCTTTCAGATTGTCTCTGTTGGATCTATGCTTCACACTCTTCATGTCAATCAGGTCTGGTCGCAAGGCATGGATGACAGCCAGGAAAGCCATCCCATTTCTCCAGCTTGACTTAAAATCTGTCACAGTGACAGATTCATACCTTTCACAAAAGAATAAAAACATTAAAAATACTATTTAAAAGACTATATTAAAGTACCCCCACTCTATTCATCAGGACTTAAATTTCAGCAAATCAAATTATATCAGTCATCCTAGAAAAGTATTTTATTTTAATCATGAGGTCAAATTAAATTAAAATGCCAAGTTTGATGAGGCTCACAGCACTACAAAATATTGGTTCTCAAAGTGTGGCCCCTGGCCCAGCAATAATGGCATCACTTGGACTGCAGGTAGAAATTCTCAGGCCCAACCCCAGGTCTACCTGAATCACACTTTGGAAGTGGGCCTGAAATCTGTCTTAAAAGTCCTTCACATGACAGTGATACTCAAGTTTAATGCTCTTCATTCAACAATCTGTTGGCTCAACTTAAGTTTGGATCTCTACGAATCATTAAATTCTTTTCACTGGAAGAAATAATTTTCTCATTGGAAAAAATTAAACAATACTTTGTGCCAAGTCAATAGTTAATAGTTCACTGGATAGACGACTGCTTTTGTCAATCCTCTGCTTAGAACCGATCATGAATGAATGGATAAACAAAATGTAGCAGTTCATACAATGAAATATTTAGTCCAAAAAGTAACGAAATTCTGACACATGCTATAACATGGATGAAACTTAAGGATATGATGCTGAATGAAATAAGCCAGTCACAAAAGAAAAACTACTATATGATTCCACTCATATAAGGTACCTTGCAGAATGAAATTCATTGATAAAGAAAGTAGACCTCTGGTGGCCAGAGGCTGAAGGGAAGGAGGGGTTGGAAGGTGTTAAACAATTACAGAGCTTTAGTTTCACAAGATGAAAAAAATTCTGCAGACAGTCAGCAGTGATGGTTACACAACTGTAAATGTACTTAATGTCACTGAACTGTACCCTTAAAAATTGTTAAAGTGGTAAATTTTGTTATGTATATTTTATCACAATAAAAAATTATTTGAAAAAAAATCATAGTTTGTATTATATTTAGAATAACATTGCTCACTCTGGCCCACAAGGCCTTACAAGCTTTGGCTCCTCCTGACCTCTCCTGCCTTTCTATCTCTCCTTTCTTACAATGCTGCAGTGTGGTTGGACCACACTGACTCCATTTTGTCAGCTCCAGCTTAGGCCTGCAGTCCCATCCCCTCTTTCTCTGCATGACCGGTCTTGGCCTGCTCACGAGGAATGTGCCCAAGCCAGATAAGTTCCCCATCAACTTTTTCTCTTGCCTTCATCTGATATGAAAACTAGAAGAATGCCTTTTGCTGACACAGATGGTTAACGGTCAAGACCCCCAGGGAGAGGAAAAAAATCCCTGGTTCCTGTTGGTGCAGAAATACCTCTCCCTTCGTAATTGATTGTTTTTTAGCTTTGGCCCCTTTAAATCCCCCTGTACCCCTTTTGGGGGCACGGAGTGCCTCTGGATCCCTGTCTGCCTAATCCTGCCTGTAAGTGACCCACAATAAACTTCATAATTTCACTTTATGGAGTTGCCTACTTCATTCTTCAGCCTTAAAAGTTCCTTTTCAGTTCAGAGGATATTGTTCAGTATCCCCACCTTCCAACACATAGCAACACCAGCCTCATTCCTGTTTCTCAATAGCCCTTTTAATCCTTCTGCCTGGACACTCTTTCTCCCCAGCCTTCATATACTTAAAGCCATCTCTTCAGGTCTCAGCTCAAAGGTCTCCTCAGAAAGGCACTCCATGATCACCTCAGATAGAAATCCTCTTCCTACCCCTGACATTCTCAACCATAAGTCCTTCCTAACTTTATTGCCAACTATACCGTGAACACATATAAGGCTAAAATTAAGAGACTACACAGTCAACTAAAAGTCTTGACTTTTAAAGAACTCTTAGCATGGTGAAACTTTTTAAAATCTAAATCCACCTTCCAGATGCATAAGAGAATTGTGCCTAAAGAAAAGGATATTTGAAGACTACTTTGTTTGTATACCATAATGGGCCACCTATACATGGGTATGGGAGTGAGGTAAGTTACTCAAGTGACACCACCTTCTGGTCTTTAAAACCAAGAGTGGCTGAGCTCACAGACATCTACACGTGAAAAATTCAATGTGAGAGGAAGGAGAGAGTGAGCATTTTCTTCTTATGAGAAGGAAGTTTTCAGGTAGCTGTCACACCTATTTGGCCAGATTTTCAGACCTGGAGGTCAGTAAGGTCGTGTTGGTGGGTACAGCTGCCCTGTGTGTCTCCCCTGGTCACAGCTACTTACGAGGCACACTGCTCCTGAGCCCACTGGAGAAGAGCCTTCTTTGCAGACATCCGCCATCTTTCTTGGACTTTGGAGCATTTCTTAGCTGGAGGACTTGAGGTAGGAGAGGAGTCAACTGCACTCACACTGTCCAGGGAAGGCTGACTGTAACTGCCAGGAAGAGTCCGGGCAAGCTCCTCAATCTAAGGAAGACATAATAATTGTTAACGTGTACGGGATCATAAGTTAGCAGCATTGAGACAAAACCTTTAGCCAAAACAAGACCTAAAAAGTATCATTTAACAGTAACAGTTTACTCGTGGTAAAATGAGCCCTGCACAAGTCCTTGAACAATGGCATTTGGCATCTGGGGCTACACTTTGGTTTTCTTTCTGTGGACTTCTGTCACGCCTGCCCTCACTCAGGCATGGTGTTCCACACTGAGGGCAGGCATCTATTCACCCCCCTACCATGCTTATAGAGCACTTCACTGCTGCTCAACATACGTCAGTCAAAACTCAACTGAGCTTAACTGAGCCAGTCAAGAAAATTTCTGGAGAGATTGGGTCAATTAAAATGCATCCTTGATTATAAACCATTAAAAACCAAATATACATACAGGCAAAAATAAACACATGGAGATGCTAAGTTTCAAGAGAGAAAAAAAAAATCACTCAAGTATATGAAAAATAACCTCATTGATCATTTCAGAAATCTAAATGCATACAGCAAGAGGATAGTGTTTTCATTCATAATGCAGGCAAAAATTTTTAAAAGATAACAGTCAGTGATGAATATTCATATATTGCTAAAATCACATAAATTGATTCAGATTTCTTGGATGGCAATATGATAATACATACAGAAAATGTTAAAAGACAAACCCAGAAACAGATGTGTTATTGAAAGATGTACATTTTTTTCAATGATTGCAGATTTCCCAAATAACCATTAATAGTAGGTGTGACCAACACAATGAACAAACCTGATCTGGTTTGCATACCGTCTTGCACCTAAAATGGCACCCAGTACATGTATATTTATATAAATATATTTATGTAAATATAGACTATTTACCAAAATTGACATGCTGAGCCATAAAGCAAGCCACAGAAATTTTGAAGGACTGATATAATTCAGATTATATTTCTGACCATGCTGAAATTAAACTAGAAATTAGTGAAGATATAACAAATAAACTTCAAATATTTGGAAATTAAGTCATAGGTTGTTATAGAACCCATCAGTCAAATGAGAAATCATAATGAAAATTTTAAAATCTTTTGAACAGAACAAAAATGAAAATATTATATTCATGGATTAAAAGATGCATTATTTAAGAGATATCAACTTTTTCCAAATGATTTTATACTTTGATCAATCCTCATTAAAATTCCAGTAGCTTGCGTGTGTAAATTAACAATAAGCTTACCCAATGGTATATCTCAACTACATCTCAATAAAAAAAAAATTATATGGAAATACAAAGAGCAGAGAAGCCAAGGTGATCTTGATAAATAAGTAGGACAGCACACTACCAGATATCAAGACTGACTTTACAGCTAAAGAAATTAATATAGTATAGACTTGGTGCAAGGATAAATAATGGGACAGAACAATCTGAAAACGGAGCCATACCTACATGACTACTTGATTTATGAAGGTGATACTATAGCACAGTAGGAAAATGATGGTCTCTTCAATTAATGCTGGGCACGTGGACACGTGAAGCGGGAGAAAGGGGAGGGCTGGATGAACTGGGAGAGTAGCACTGACAATACATACACCACCACGTGTGAAACGATAGCTGTGGGAAGCTGCTGTACAGCACAGGGAGCTCAGCTCGGTGCTCTGTGATGACCTAAAGCGCTGGGAGGGAGGGAGGCTCAAGAAGGAGGGGTATATGTATACTTATGACTGATTCATGACATTGTACAGCAGAAACCAACACATTGTAAAGCAATTTTCCTCCAACTGAAAAAAAAGAAAAAAAGCACAGAAAGTGCAGACACTTGCTATCACAGCAAACAGAAAACAAAAAGTGTTCTGGAAACGAGAAAGTTATTCTGCACACAACTGCTGAAAAGTTGCCTAGTAATTATACTAGATATGTTTAGTATCTTTCAAGACCCTATGTAAAGGGACATTTTTTCTTCCTTATATATCCTAATTATTGGAAAAATGTGGTATTTGTTCATTCCCCTGCAAAAAGTATCAGTTTTTGTAAGTTAAGATTTTTAATGCTTATCAATGTCCTTGGTAATCCCTAACTCAGTCAAGTTCTCAGTAAAGCAAGGAAAAAAAAAATTAGTGTTGGGTCAACTAGATAGCCATATGGAAAAAATAAATCTTGATTGCTTTAACATAACATATTCACACAAATCTATTCTTCTTTTTAACTCTGTATCAAAGTATATTTGATTTACAATGTTGTATTAGTTTCAGGTGTACAAATAAATCAATTCATTCTTGAAAGACTGCAGATCTAAATGTAACATGTGAAATAATAAAGCTTTTAGAGATGTGCTGCCCAATATGATAGCCACTAGCCACATGCGAGGAGAAGGAAATGGCAACCCACCCTGTCAGGATACATTTAATAGGAGGCTTCCTGTGTGCTGTTTTCAGTCTTGCGTGAATTCTATGTTCCTTAACAGCACCTGAATACAGGTGCCAGAGAGCTGGCAAGCCGGCTTTCGGGGATAATAGAAATTCATGTATCTCATTCATATGGAAATTCCATATGGTGAACAGCAGCCATTTACAAGTCTCCTCCTTTCTGATATGTAAAGTAACTGTTACAACCCCCTCTCTAGAGAATAATTCTAACCTCCGGCTTTCTAGATGACTTGTTAGACTTTTGATCCCTATCTCTGCTAAAAAGGGCTATCTGGTAAGAGAGTATATATACGCCCACAATATGTTGAATAAATGCCTTTGTTCCACCAGAGCAATGGTCACTGTGTCTTTCCTCATTTTCCTCACTCTCACTCTCTCCATTTCAGGCTGTTTCCACGGAGCACAGGTGTCCACCGTGTCTACTTATTTGTCCGGGCTTTCAAGACCTCTTCGAGAGGGCGCCCTGAGCCTACGTAGACGGTGCTAGCTCTTTGTCCTAGAGTTATATTGGCATACTGTGTAAACCAGGGAATATCAGCTTCTTTTCTTCCTTCTTTTCTTATCGGTCGACTCTGTACCCCCAAGTTCCGGTCCATTAAAGGACCACAACACCACTCCAGTATTCTTGCCTGGAGAATCCCAGGGACAGAGGAGCCTGGTGGGCTGTTGTCTATGGGGTTGCACACAGTCGTATACGACTGAAGCGACTTAGCAGCAGCAGCAGCCACATGTGACTATTTAATTTTTAAAATTTTTAAATTTAATTCCTCAGACATATTAGCCACACTTTAAGTGTTCAATAGCGATAGGTGGCTAGCATCTATTGTTCTGTACAGTACAAGTATAGAACATTTCCATTATTGCAGAAAGTTCTACGGGAAAGAACTATTCTAGAACGTAAGAGAATATCTCCATGATATTGGCAATGGGAAAGAATTCTTTAAAAGACATAAAAAGTACTAGCCACCAGAAAAAAAAAAGAAGCTGATAAACTTGAACTACATTAAAATTATGAATGTCTATTAATTAAAGGATTGAAAAGGCAAGTCACAGAGAGAAGATATTTGCAATTTATATATATATACCCAACAAAGGACTTGGATCCAGAATGTATTTTAAAACTTCTATAAATCATTACACATAGCAGAATAGCTAAAATAAATGTTTTGTTTTTTTTAATGTCAAGTATTAGTGCGAATTGGTGCAAAGAACTCTCAAACTCTGATAACAGTGCAAATCAGAAAAAGCTCGAAAAACTGTTGGGCAGATCTACTAAAGCTAGAGATCATTTGCCCTACAGCCTAGCAGTTACAGTCCTAGATAAATATGCAACAGAATTGAGGCCACCAAAGGCACCAAATGGCATATACAAGAATGTTCTTAGCAGTTTTATTTGTAACAGCTTAAAAATAGCAACAAAAGAAATGTTTGTCAACAGCAGAATGGTAAATAAGTTCTAGTATATTCATGCACTGGTATGTTCATACACAGCAATGAAAAGGAAAGACTCTAAGAGGATGAATCTCACAGACATGATGTTAAATAAAATAAATCAGATACAAAAGAGTATTATATAGTGTATGCAAAAGAATTCAGTTATAATGCCCTGTATACTGTATTTAAAATGCTAAACTAACCAATGATAAAGATCAGGTAGTGGTTATCTTTAGGGAAGGACAGCAGAGGCTGGGAGAAAGACCTGGGGCTCTGACATGCTGGCCATGTTCTATCTTTCTATCTTCAGTTACATGGTGGTTACATGGATGTCTTTAATTTACGAAAATTCATCAAGCTCTATACTTAAGATTTGTGTACACTTTTTCTCTATGTGTGTTATACTCTTACCAAAAGTTCATTTACAGTATTAAAACAAAACTTTAAAAAGCTTTTATTTTGTAAACTTTATGGACCAAGAATGCTGTTTTGAGGAATTTGGCCCATGGGAATGATTAAGATAATATGCAAAAGTTTTATCTTAAGGCTAAATTTTTTTGGAATTGCTTACAGTCACAAAAAACTGTGAGCATTCTGAGAGTCCATTAATGAAATACTATGCTTTACTATAGAACACCATGCTTGCATTAAAATATATATAAACCCAGAAAGATGATAATTAGAATAGTTTGAAAACAATATGGATAGCACAATCCTATTTTGTTTAAGACAGACATGCATGAATATATATATTAATTCCTGCTATATTATGTCATGAGGACTGTACATCAAACTAATTGAAGTGGTTATCTGTGAGTGGTGAAATTATAGATGACTTTCTATTTATTATTTATGTTGGAATTTTAAATTATATTTCAAGTACCCTAAAAAGTATGGAAAATATTTAACATGCCTATGAATTATCAAATTTTAATATTTTACCACATTCAGTTCATAATTTTTAAAGAAACAAAACACAGTTTGAGCCTCAGTCTTTGTACATTCAATTCCATTTCCTTCCCTTCCCACAGGAAAAAACTCCAAATCCTAAATTTAGTTTTCACCATCCTCATGCATATTATTCTACTATAACTACAAATATAGGTAATCAGAAATGATATAAAGTCTCTATTTTGTACCAACTATAGGTATACAGGAATGATACAAAGTCTCATTTTGTTTGAAATTTTACATAAATTAGTTATGCTACTTTCTATTTTTCCTAAAATAAGCACTTGCTTTCCATATAATCTTTAAAGTTATTTCTAATTATGGAGATTACCTACATGTAAACTTTTAAGTAGCTCCAGAAAACATGCACTAATTCAAAATTCCAGGCCTGAAAGTATGTATTTATCAATCATAAGTGTCATAAAGTTAGGACTATAATCATCTTATTTGCTATTATTTTCTTAGTGTCCTAGCACAAAAGCAAGCACATAGTAGATGTTCCAAAATACTCATGGAGTGAAGGGAAAGTTATGAGTCAGTCTTGGGACAGAACTAGACGTTGCAGGACTATTAGAACAGACAAGGGACCTCAAAAATAGGGAGATTTTTACCCAGTTTAGTGGATTAATTTTCAAGAATTTACTCCAAAAGCTTCCCATTCTCTCTTCTACCAGAGTAAACAATAATAAACAAAATTTTACCACGGCAAGTCCTATTCAGGCTGGGGCTGATACATATATGCTATTTTAGGATATCATGATAATTTATCATTCAATTTTCATTTGAAGAGTAACATAAGTGACAAAAGGTTGGCTATATATTTTTCACCGGAAAAGACTTCCAAAGAGTCCCATTTCTAAAGAAGCTCTAGCGTCGTCACACTTTTGCACTACACTTATTTTATACTGTGCTAATTAGAAGATGAGTACTTTTCATATCAAACTACTCACATGAAAGTGCAGTATAATTGTCCAAATGAGACCAAGAATAATGGATGGGTTTCCATCTATGATATCAGTAACATGAATATTTATTAGCTTAATCTGGAAAAGAAAAATGCAGGTTAGAAAAGAGAAAATATTTCACAGCATTAATCTCCCCAACTAATTTTCATGTGAATTTCATACTCACTGATTGGTTTTTTAGGAATGTCAGAGCATTTTCTATATTGATTCTACACTGGAATGTATTAGATCCTTTATCTCGAGGCTATGAGATTCAAGCAAAATACATCACTCAGAAATGTGATTTTTTTTTTAACCCACAAAATTTCTTAATGTCATTTTAAAAGCTTACCAACCTAATTTTTAAAACTTACCAATTGCTGTCCTGAGAGTACTTCCAGCAGGTCCAGGAGGACATGCCCCTTTTTAATGTCTGTGAACAGGTCTGTTACAACTGAGGGAGGGGTGTGCTACCAAAGGTCACAAGAAAAGTAATCATTAACAGTTTGGAACAAAAACATAGTAACATTAAGAATCTCATAAATGTGCTTTTGGATCTTTGCAAAAGCTAAGATTCAGTAGTGATTTTCTTCTTAATTAACAGGATGATAGAAAACACACAAAGTTCCATATCCAAACATGATAAGGAAAGAAGTGACCTTAACTCACAGTAGATTTCCAATAACACAACACCCTTTCAGCGTTCACAGAGAGCTTAAAACCTGTGTGGAGAAATGGCATTCAAGATACTCAGAATCAGCCAATAGTGACCCATTTGGGGAGGAGATCACATTTCTGGAATAACCTGTTTATGAATTTATTCTTTGTAGAACTACAAGCATTGGGCTAGGATGGGTAGTCTGTGAGAGAGGCTCATTCATTTTTGTATCTAGGTTACTCCAGGCACTTGGCATCACTGAGAGCCAGGATGGCACAGAGATTAAGATCAAGGTCTCGGGTCCAGACTGCCTGGGTTTGCATCCCAGTACTATCACTCATGGCTTCCCTGGGTCAGGAAGATACCCTGGAGTAGGAAATGGCAATCCAATCCGGTATGCTTGCCTGGAGAATTCCATGGATGGAGGAGCATGGTGGGCTTCATGAGCCCATGCCTGGGGTTGCATGAGCAACTAGTACTACACTACTACACTATCGCGTATAAGTTGTGGGACCTTTGAGAAGTCACACAACTTCTCTGTGCCTTACATTCCTTGTTTTTTAAATAGAAACAATACTATTTATATCATGGGATGTTGTGAATTCAATGAAATGTAATGAGTAGTCAGTACATTTAAAGAACTTAGCAGTGTCTAACATAACACTCAATATATAGGACTTCCGTTATAATTGCATTTGATAAAACAGATGCTGCTGCCTTAAATATTTTATAGCACTGTCTCCCACATCCTTAATAGAAGTGCCCAAGTGCCCTCTTTTAGTGTTGGGAAAGAATAACAAATATATCAAAACAGAATACCAAAGATTAAGGTGACATTCAACACATTCTTTCGACCTTTTATCTGTCACCATTGCCATTTTGGAGACCAAAACAGGAGAGAACAGGAGGAATCACTTAAATATATTTTTAGCTTGATTTGCTCTGTTTTTCCTCACCTTTGCCAACTGTGAGTTTATCCAGCAGGTGAAGGTTTTCTTCTGAGTGTCTTCCTGTTCAGCTATTTAAAAAGGACAACGGCAGTTAGAAAATGAGAAGCCTCAGAAGCCATTTGAACAAATCAGAGCATTAAAGGTCTGTCACTCTGGGAATGTGCATATGTCTCACAGTCTTACAAACTTTCTTGGAATTTAGTCTAAATTTCAGATGTTTGTCCAAGAAATGTTTTGGAAATAACATGTTGACATGACTTTTTTTTTAAACCCACAGATTAACTGCAAGAGACAATGGTTTTTTAATACCTTTTACTGACAAAAGAATTAAGCCCCTACATAACCTTGACAGTGCTGTACAAAGACCTGTAAAGAAGAAGAAAAAAAAAAAAGTTGATAATCCAAAAGGACTTGCCGTCTAAGCCAACAACACTCGGAACTTCAGATAAACCCAGAACACCTGAAAACATCCAAAAGGCTCATAAAGTCATGGCAGTTTAGTCTTGACATTTACCATGAGTATTTATCATACAGAATATATTGCCACTGAATTCACTGTAAATGAGCTGCAATTAGAGTCAGAGAGGCCTGAGTTCAAATCCTGCCTCTGTTACTGAGTAGCTGTGGGACATAGAGCAGGTTACTCGTGGAAGATGGTGGGTAGCACACACTGCTAGAACTGTTAGTGATTCACTCGAAGTGCATGGACCTTGGCAACGAGGGAACACAGAGTAGGTGCCAGCTCTCATTCTGACCAACTGGGCAGAGGGTCCCGGGAAAGAGCCACACATTCGAGGTGGGTCTTCGCTTCCTTCCTGGGGCAAGAGAGAGCCCCACACCAACCCCATGCTTCCCGTACACTCTGTCTTCCTACTACACCACACACTGCCATCTCTCTTTCTCTCACACTTCATATCCAATGCCTCAGGAAGTCCTCTTAGGTCCAAGTTCAACATACATCCAGAATACGACCACTTCTCCCCACCTTCACTATAACCATCCTGGTCCACGTTAACTCACATCGGGAAATCGCTCCGCTCCAAACTGTGCAAGGGCTCCTCACTTCACTCCTTACAATGCTACCAGTCCCACACCACCTGCCCCCGCCCTCACCCAACCATCTTCCTTTTGCTCATTCCACTCCAACCACTCTGGCCTACCTGGTTTATTTGTTTGTTTCTTCAAATTCTCCAGACACACTCCCACCTGAGGGCTTTTGTACTAGCTCTCTTTCCTTCCAAGAATACTCTTCCTACAGATATCCCTACAAGCTAACTCCCTCATCTCCTTCAAATCTTGGTTTAAATGGCACTCATCTGTAAAGTGGAGAAGGCACTGGCGACCCATTCCAGTACTGTTGCCGGGAAAATCCCATGGATGGAGGGGCCTGGTAGGCTGCAGTCCATGGGGTCGCGAAGAGTCAGACATGACTGAGAGACTTCACTTTCACTTTTCACTTTCCTGCATTGGAGAAGGAAATGGCAACCCACTCCAGTGTTCTTGCCTGGAGAATCCTAGGGATGGGGGAGCCTGGTGGGCTGCCGTCTATGGGGTCGCACAGAGTCGGACACGACTGAAGCAACTTAGCAGCAGCAGCAGCAGCAGCATCTGTAAAGGTCTATTCTGACCCTGCTAGTTTAAACAGTAACAACCCCACTTCTTCTGCCTCTTGTCCTGCTTGATTTTTTTTTTTTTTTCTACAGCACTTACCACCTTTAACATTCTATGTAAGCTACATATGTAGTATTGTTGTTCAGTCGCTCAATTGTGACCCACTCTTTGCAAACCCATGGAGTGCAGCACGCCAGGCTTCCCTGTGCTTCACCATCTCCTGGAGTTTGCTCAAACTCATGGCCATTGAATCAATGATGCCATTCAACCATCTCATCCTCTGTCACCCACTTCTCCTCCTGCCCTTAATCTTTCCTAGCATCAAGGTCTTTTCCAATGAGTCATCTCTTCACATCAGGTGGCCAAAGTAATGGAACTTCAGCTTCAGCATCAGTCCTTCCAATGACTATTCAGGGTTGATTTTCTTTAGGATTGACTGGTTTAATCTCCTTGCTGTCAAAGGGACTCTCAAGAGACTGCTCCAGCACCACAGTTCATCAGTTCTTTGGTGATCAGCCTTCCTTATGTTCCAACTATCACATGTGTACATGACTACTGGAAAAACCATAGCTTTGACTATACAGACCTTTCAGCAAAGTGATGTCTCCGCTTTTTAATACACTAAGTTTGTCATAGCTTTTCTTCTAAGAAGCAACAGTCTTTTAATTTCATGACTGCAGTCACCAACTGCAGTGATTTTGGAGCCCAAGAAAATAAAGTCTGTCACTGTTGTCTTTTTTTTCCCCATCTATTTGCCATAAGTTGATGGGAACAGATGCCGTAATCTTTGTTTTTTGAATGTTGAGTTTTAAGCCAGCTTTTTCACTCTCCTCTTTCACCCTCATCAAGAGGCTCTTCAGTTCCTCTTCACTTTCTGCCATAAGGGTGGTGTCATCTGCATATCTGAGGTTATTTGATATTTTTCCCAGCAATCTTGATTCCAGCTTGTGCTTCATCTAGCCCAGCATTTTGCATGATGTACTCTGCATATAAATTAAATAAGCAAGGTGACAATATACAATCTTGACATATTCCTTTTCCAATTTTGAACCAATCTGTTGTTCCGTGTCTGGTTCTAACTGTTGCTTCTTGACTTGCATACAGGTCTCTCATGAGGCAAGTAAACTGGTCTGGTATTCCCATCTCTTGAAGAACTTTCCACAGTTTGTTGTGATGCACACAGTCAAAGGCTTAAGTGTAGTCAATGACGCAGAAGTAGATGTTTTTTGGAATTCCTTTGTTTTTTCTATGATCCAACAGATGTTGGCAATTTGATCTCTGGTCCCTCTACCATTTCTAAATCCAGCTTGAACATCTGGAAGTTTTCCGTTCACATACTGTTGAAGCCTGACTTAAAGGATGTTGAGCATGACCTTGCCAGCATGTGAAATGAGTGCAATTGTGTGATAGTTTGAACATCCTCTGGCATTGCCCTTCTTTGGGATTAGAATGAAAACTGACCTTTTCCAGTCCTGTAGCACTGCTGAGTTTTCCAAATTTGCTGGCATATTGAGTGCAGCACTTTCACAGCATCATCTTTTAGGGTTAGAAATAGCTCAGCTGCAATTCCATCACCTCCACTAGCTTTGTTTGTAGTAATACTTCCTAAGGCCCATTTGACTTCACACTCCAGGATTTCTGGCTCTAGGTGAGTAATCACACCATCGTGGTTATCCAGGTCATTAAGACCTTTTTTGTATAGTTATTCTGCATATTCTTGCCACCTCTTCTTAATCTCTTCTGCTTCTGTTAGGTCCTTACTGTTTCTGTCCTTTATTGTGCCCACCTTTGCAATAAATGCAAATAAATAAAATGTTCCCTTGGTGTCTCTAATTTTCTTGAAGAGATCTCTAGTCTTTTCCATTTGATTGTTTTCCTCTATTTCTTTGCATTGTTCATTTAAGGCTTTCTTATCTCTCTTTGCTCTTCTTTGGAACTGCATTCTAAGGGGTATATCTTTCCTTTTCTTGCCTTTCACTTCTTTTCTCAGTTATTTATAAGGCCTTCTCAGACAACCATTTTGCCTTGTTGCATTTCTTTTTCTTGGGGATGGTTTTGATCACCACTTCCTGTACAATGTTACAAACCTTTATCCACAGTTCTTCAGGTGCTCTGTATATCATATATGTAGTAGGTTAATCATTTAATGTCTTGCTCTCCTCACAACAGAATTTAAGCACCACACAAGCAAGATGTTTCATCTGTGAAATATTCCATGGCCTGGAAGAGTCTGACCAGATTCTAAATAAATATTTGCTAAAAGAGTAGGAATAACAATAATTTTATTAATTATTATTGTTATATTTTATTTGCTGTACTGAGAAGGTCAAATCTACCTTTATGTGTTTGCATTCCTTCTTTGAAAAGCTGTCTGTTCTATCTTGTAAAACACTGTTTTCCTTTGACTCTTCCCATTCACCCCCATTAATCTCTAACACGGTTAAACTGAAATGGTTGGCATGACACCTAGTTTGAGTTCTCAAAAATGTTTTAATCTGATGAGAGCTCAGGGTGAGGAAATGAAGAGAACCTGAGTAAGTGGAATTTTAAGGTCTTTATAATTGTGACTAACTAGAGATTAAAGATGCACTGAACCTTGTTGGATTTCCTCCACTTTTTTAATCCATTTCATTTTTTCTGTGTTACCAGATGAAATTAGTTGCAGCTCATTTGCACATTAAAGGGTGCTCAATAATTGAGCACCCAATCTATAATCTACACAAGCAAATATAAAATAACCAAAAATTTCCAATGAAAACCTTATCTCTGACCTAATTTGATTAAAATCTAATAAAAACAAGGAGAAAAACAATAAGATGAGCAGTCAGTACAAATCCCCACCTGGAACTCTACAATTGAAACCTTCATGAAAAGCTTTAAAAAGGAAATTTCATGGCTTTTAACGAATGCACTCTCCAAATTTACAGGATACTTGGTCATCCTGGAAATCAGAAACCTTCAAATGCAACAAGGACCCTTTGCTAACAGCAACAAAGATGTCCCAGGTGTCATTAAACACCCTTATAACCACTCGATTGAATGGCTTTGTCCATGCCATATCACTTACCCTTTGACACTTTTCCCCACACTTCCATACTGTCTTACCCTTGAAAAGTGCTATTAATTCAACAGGAATCAGAGCCAAATAGCTCACCCTATGGCAGGACAAGTAACCTTTTGTTCTTTTCAAAGGTTTGACCCATTGGGGAAAAAATAATTGAGATCCACATGCTTTAAAGCAACTTAATTTGAGTGGGTGAGATTTTATTAATGTTGGGTTTTATTGTTTAAACTTTCAGAGTAACTTTCTAATAAAATAATAAAACTTTTCACAGAATGGTATGAATAGAATAGGACCTTTTATTTTTTTATTCTATTTCTTTAATTTTTTACATTTAATTTTATTTTATATTGGAGTATAGTTGTGTTAGTTTCAAGTATACAGCAAAATGATTCAGATATATATATACCTGTTCTTTTTCATATTCTTTTACCATATAGGTTATTAAAGAGTATTGAGTAGAGTTCCCTGTGCTATACAGTCTTTGTTGATTATCTATTTTATATATAATAGTATGTACATGTTAATCTCAACTTCCTAATTTATTCCTCCTCCCCATCTTTCCCCTTTGGTAACCATAAGTTTGTTTTTTAAGTCTGTGAGTCTATTTCTGTTTTATAAATAAGTTCATATGTGTCATTTTTAGATTCCACATATAAGTGATATCATAAGATAGTTGTCTTTCTCTGTCTGACTTACTTCACTTAGCATGATAATCTCTAGGTCCATTCATGTTGCTGCAAATGGCATTACTTCATTCTTTTTTATGGCTAAATAATGAGGACCTTTTAATCAGCAGTTAGGGATGGAAAAAAACAAAAGTAGAAAGAGAATAATAAAATCTACCATAATGATGAGCTTTTTAAAATACCAAGGAGTAGATAGAGTGAGAAATTCTCTCTCCTGATGTTTTTAAGGCAAATAAGAAATATGTATAAGGCAGGAAAATGTAGTCAGTGAATTTTATTCAGGCCCATATAGGTGATTATCACTGATTATCATTCTTGGAAAAAATCTGGCTGAGTTTGAGAAAGGAGGCATAGAAGGAAAAGATTTTCTCTAGGTGTCATTACCATAAAAATACATTTAATCCCTGAGTTTGTTCTTATTCAATCTGCCTTTTGTGAGCTGGCAACTCATATCTTTAGCTGGAGGGGAACTTAAATGAAAACAAATTGAGTTAAGCTCAGTTAAAGAGGGTGGATTGTAAATTCATTACTAAGCTCATTATAAAACTACCGTGGCCACTGGGTCTCACCAAGGTCCAGTTTCACAAAAGTTCATCTAAAATGTTGACTCCAGCAGTCCTTCCAGTTATTAAAAGTTCAAAGACAGCTACCAGGCATAAGAATCTCTAATTTACATTTTCACTAAAATACAGAGCAATGCATTACTACAATGAGGCTTCTCCAAGAATGTTCTCTACTGCATGAGGTCACCAAGGAAGTTTTGTAACCTCCTTCTGTCCAGGAATTTCCCTTTCTACTGGTGGATTACTGATTACAGGTTTACTGCACATGGCCCCAGATTTATTACTTGGATCTTTCACTCTCCTCATTAAAATCTTTTGATCATTCCCTAATTCCTTAATGAATTCTTAGTCTAACATTTCAGGTCATTCATAATGTGACTCTGATCAACTTTTCCCTGACTCATCTCCCATAACTTCTCTACTTGTATCCTACTGCTCTAGCCAAACCAGAGTATCTACAATTCCTCAATTGAGTTGCACTGTTTTCTTCATCAATAGGCTATGTACCCTCTGGATTGGCCAATTCTTCCATATCCCTCTGCACCCACAGAAATCCAAGCACCCAGCACCTGGGGGGTGTTAGACTGACATTTGTTAAAATAAGAAATATCCTGTTCGGTGTTCCCTTTGCAAAATAGAAATAGTCTCTTCTGGCTCTGGCTTACCACAACACTTTGTTGGATCTTTTTCTTTAATCTTTACCATTAGAAAGTATATAATCCTCATAAAACATTTTTTCAAACAGTAATAGAATTCAAAGTTATTCTTAACTTCCCCAAACACCCACTTCCCTTGCCCTGAGACAACATTAATTAACAATCTCCTGTACATCCCTTCTAGATTAGGCAGGCCTAGAAAAGAAATTCTAAAGGGCAAGGGTTTGTTTTGATTGGACACTGGGTCTCTAGCTCCAAGAAGTAAAACACACTCAGTCAAAACTTGTCGAATGAATGAATGAATGTATATGTAAATTAATTACTACATATGATATTTTTTAAGTTGATAATTCAAAAAAAACATGATTTAGGTACACTATTTAAAGCTGAAAAGCATCTGTTAAACGATAAGAAAATTTTTAAAAGATCATAAACCTTCCACATTAACAGGAAGGAAGAAAATTATATCTAGCTAGTAAAAAGAAAAAAGCAGATACATATGTGCCCATGTGTGTGTGTATTTTCTTAAGTGAAAGAGAGCAAGTTATAAAGTAACGTGTTTATAATTCCCTCATCTGTATTTTTATGACAGGATAGCTCCATGAAAAACTCAACAGTTTTGTTTCTATCTTACGGTAATTACCACTTGCTGTTCATGTACTGCAGTCATGCACCTGCATGTAGCTTCTCTCCTACTCAATGGACAAACCTTAAAACTAAACCTTTATCCTTTTGTGTTTTTGCTTCCTCTTAACTCAGTGCCATGTAGAGAAGAGATACTCAATAAATTTAGCTGACTGAAAGATTTAGTAAAGATTAAAAGACTGAGGCTCAAACTGGCTTGTCGTTGCCTGGAAAAGAGTTTATTGGCAACTGTTACTAGGCCTAGGTCTTATCCTAATCCTTGTTTTAAAAACCCTTGGGCAACTTTAGACACAGTTGGGGAGGGAAAGAGGGAAACAAATGGAGAAACTAGCATCAACATATATACACTATCATGTGTAAAACCGATAGCTGGTGAGAAGTTGCTGTATAACACAGGGAGACCAGTCTGGCACCCTGGGATGACCTAGGGGGTGGGATGGGGGAGAGGGGAGTATATATTTTATACATATAAAAATAATGTATGATTATGGTTGAGTCACGCTGCTGTACAGCAGAAACCAACACAACATGTAAAACTTAAAAAACAACATAAACTCAAATAAATAAATAAAAACCCCTGGGCAATTTCTTTCTCCTGCTAAGAAAATGTCTTGAACAAAAGGGCATGTACTAATGAGACCCTGTGGCTCTCCCCTGAAACAATCCTACCAACTCCTTGTTAGTTGGGACAGCCACAGTAAGGATAAACAAATTCAGTAAGACAATAATACAACACATTTTAGCCATGTGTTCCAACAGCCATCCCGAAGAATCTTACCCAAGCTCTTATCCAATAGAAAGGGAACTAAAAACAATAAGGCCACCTCTTCTATTGTTTTTCATGGAGATAATAACAAATAGAAATAAATGAAGAAACAAATTAAGAGAAAGAAAACACATAGGCACGCACAATCAAAACAAGAAAAGCCTAAAATATCTTAAGAATAAACAGGAAAAGGCCTGTGACTGAACTACCAAAGCGGAGACTATTAACCAACAGAGAAAGCAAGGGGACAATTTACAACACATTTTCTTGTAACCAACCATATGCCAAACAAGCAAGCAAGCAAGAAAAATAAATAGTACCAAGACTGAGGCCTCACTTACTGAATCAGAAAAGTGAGTTTAGAAGCTAAGTCTTAGCTAACATATCTCGTAAGCACAGTACCCAACCATGTCTCTACCTCAAAATTCTTTTCATTCAAGTACTTCCTCCCTGGAGAATCTACATTGTCACTATGGAAAAGAAAAAAACAAAAACCAGCAACTGACTGTCAAACCAGCATTCCAGCACTGAAACCATACTCTACCTCCCTACTTCTCTCCAGACTTGTCCTCATCTGTATTTTCATCTCAGGGGTTTGACACCACCATCTTTTATCAGCCACAAGTACAGCCTATTGCCAAATCCTGCCAACTCTGCCTCCACGAGGCTCTGGCATATGCACTTCCTTCTCTAAATCTGACGGCCCTCCTGCCTCATCTACCATCAGCTCTGGTGCAGACCGCAGCCATGGCCAATCACGTAGGCTCTGCTCCCTTCAATCTATTCTCCACTTCAACTAGTAAATCTGCCCACAGCACCTTTTCCACCCTCTGATGGTTTCTCTCTGCTCTGAGGATCAAAAGCAGAACAGCCTGTGAAGCCCTGCATGGTTCACCCACAGCATCTCTCCAGCCTCAGCACATATTAACACTACCCTTCCCCGGTGTCCAGCGCTCCAGACACTCCATCTTCCTCCAGGACCTTTAGAAGTTATTGTTCCTCCTGCCACACCTGTTTGTACCACCCTTCCCTTTCACCTACTTAACTTCTAATTACACTTAGGGCTCAGCTCAATTGTTACATCCCAAAGGAAACCTAAGCCAATTCGTCTTCCTCTACTACTTAAGCACTTACCTCAACTTATAATCACTGACAAGGTTAAGAGCTTGGACTCTACAGCCAGACTACCTGAGTTTGATCCATATTTGCAACACACACAAGCTGTGAGCCTCAGTCTTCTCATCTGTAAAATGGGGATAGTAGTGCCTACCTCAGAGTTGTTAAAAGAGGATTAAACACTTGTGATGTAGATCAGAGATCAACAACTGATAACCCCAAAGGCCAAATGTAGCCTATCACCTATTTTTGTAAATAAAGTTATTTTGGAACACAGACACATTCATTTATTTACATATCGTCTGTAGCTACGTTCATGCTAAAATGGCAAATTGCATAGTTGCGGCAGAGACCATATGGATCTCCAAGTTAAAATATTTACTACCTTGTTCTTTCCAAAAATGTCTACCAATCCTTGGCCCAGACTATGCTCAAGCTATACAAATGAATATTAGCTACAACATGGATGAATGTTGAAATCATTATGCTAACTGAAAGAAGCCATCACGAAATACCACATATTATATGATTCCATTTATCCAGAATAGGACAATCTATAGACACAGAAAGTAGATCAGTGGTTGTTCAGGGCTGATGTGAGGAGGAGAGTGTTTTGGAATAATATTGAAAGGGTATGGGGTTTCTTTGTGGGTGTGGGGATGATAAAAACATTCTAAAATTAAGTGTGATGGTTGCACAACTTTGTGACTATACTAAAAATGACTGAATTGTACACTATAAGTGGGTGAGCTGCATGGTATGTGAATCACTTCTTGAATTATATCTCTATAATGCTGTTACCACCAAAATAGCAGCTAAGACCTGTGAACTTCTTTGATTACTATCTGCTTCCTCATTAGCCTGTGAGCCCCAGGAGAGCACAGGCCAACCCTGATTTTCCTCCTCACATTGCGTGCAGTACGTACCCCAGCGCATTTCATGTTGTTCGGATTCAAAAAGTATTTGTTGGTTATCTGGCTGGAAGGTGCGAGTGGGGCTTTGCTGCTGTTTTTCCCCTGTCAATCCAGAGATTTAAGGTCTTAGTTGGCTGGGAAACTCTGTGACACACAATAAGGAATTTCTGCTCTGGGCCTTAGCATGTAGGATCCAGCCAGGTCGTGTAGCCACATGAGGCAACCACGCCCTCATGCAAACACCTGAGACCTTCACACTGAAGCTTTTGTTTCCAGTCACTCGGAACACAGCTCCTGGTCTCTGCAAAAACAAACCTTGCATTTCCAGCCCATGAAAATGAGCCCGCAATGCAGATTACATGCCTAGGATCTGAGGAGCTTTTTGTTTCTCTTCTTTCTTACCCTCTTCTGACTCACCTGGGTTGCTCAATAAAAAATATCTGTGGAATGAACAAATCAAAGAAATGACTACATTTCTTTTAACACATATTTCTCACTCCCTACTACTTTTTAACAACCACATTAACACCGTGAGCACTTTTCTTGTGAAAATCACCTTCCTCTGAAGGTGTGAGCCTGAACATCTTCCATTTGAGCCAGCAGTCCAAACACCTCTGACTTCTGAGTTAAAAAGAGCCACAGTGAGCTAAAGGGATGGTGCTGTGGATTACAAATCTAGGATTCTTACACTTTTGAAAGCCAGCTAATCACCTGGAGGTCAGAGGTTAAGTGCAGGGTTCTATGCCCCAGTTCCCAGAGATTCTGACTGAGGGGGATCACACAGCTCACTCTGAGAAACCCCTCGTTAAAGTAATTAGATGGGTTTATACGTGTGACTTATTCTTGAGAAAATACAAGGGAACAGGAAGGACCTGGCAAAAACAGTAATGAAATAATAAACTCTGAGATGTTAACATAATGAATTAATAACTCAAATATAAATCTATTCTAACTTATGAGGCTCCTAAGACACACTTCAAGGGACTCAGAAGGCATGCCATGTCCAGGAATAAGTAGGACTCAAGGGTAAGGAACAATGAGACTACTTCCTTAAACTTTCCGGGAATGGTAACCCACTCCAGTCTTCTTCCCTGGAGAATCCCATGGATAGAGGAGCCTGGCAGGTTACAGTCCATGGGATCCCAGAGATCGGACATGACTAAGCAACTAAATTTTCATTTTCATTTCTAGTCAAGTGCTCAGGCAGGCATTCTGTAAATGAGAAAACTGTAGATACAAAAGATGAAGGATTTGTAGCCACTCATGCAATAAGCATTTATTGAAAATCGACTATGTCCTGGATACTGTGCTCTAGATGTCACATCTGGCTGAGAGAGATACTCAAATCCAGATGTGCCTGATACCAAAATCCACGTTCTTTTCATTATAATTAAAAATCAGCTGAGATGCCAGATCTATGTCTCCTCCAGCTAGCACCCTATTTCTCTCCTCCCTTTTAAACCCAAACTTCTTGAAGGAATTGTCTACCCTGGCTGTCTTTACTTCCTCACCTACCACTCACTTCTCAACCCACAAAAATCTGGCTTCTTCCCCTGCCTCTCCACTTAATTCTCAACTGGGCCACTTATAATATGCCCACCGCTAACCTCATGGATACTTGTCAGTATTTTCTGGACTCCTGAAACTTTTGATACTATTTACTACCTT
Source organism: Giraffa tippelskirchi (assembly GCF_054371585.1). Lineage (NCBI taxonomy): Eukaryota > Metazoa > Chordata > Mammalia > Artiodactyla > Giraffidae > Giraffa > Giraffa tippelskirchi. The sequence continues at coordinate 136,488,739 of NC_137281.1, read as the reverse complement.
CTCCTTCTTGAAATATTCTTTTAGGATTCTTTTAGAATTCTTTAATTCTCAGCTGGTTTTCTTTCTACTTCTCTGAACACCCCTTCCAAGCCCTATTATGGGTTTGTTTGGCTTCTTTTATCTCTGGAATGTTCTATCTAGGCCCTTCTTCTCTTTTGCTAGATACTGTCATCTACTCCCAGGGAACCAATTACCATTTATACACCCATCACTTCCACATCTTTACCTTCAGCCCAGGTGTCCATTTCTCCTGAGCTGTGTGTATGTTTACCCACTATCTTCTGGGTATCTCCACTTAATTATTGCAGGGACACTTCAAACTCAACATTTCCAGAACTGAGTTACCATCTCAACCAACTCCCTCTCTATCAAAGTTGTTCTGCATATTTTCCCCAGTGAATGGTTCCATCGTCTGTTTGTTTGCTAAAGAATAAACCTGAGTCATCTTTGATACTTGCTTCTCCCTCCCTTTCCCACACCCACTCAATCAAAAAGCCCTGATAATTATCTCAATAAAACTGAAAATAAAGTAAAAATTTTTTCATATGACCTCCCTTATATGTGGATCCTTTAAAAAAAAAAAAAAAAGAGGGGCTACAAATGAACTTATTTACAAAATAGAAGTAGAGTCACAGATGCAGAAAACAAATGTATGGTTACCAGGGCGTGAAGGGGAAGGAATCAATTGGGAGATTGGAATTGGGATATATACACTATTATATATAGAACAGATAACTAATAAGGACCTACTGTATAGCTCAGGGAACTCTACTCACTACCCTATAATGGCATATATGGGAAAAGAACCTAAAAAAAAAAAAAAGAGGGGGTATGTGTACATGTATAACTGGTTCACTTTGCTGTACACCTGAGACTAACACAACACTGTAAATCAACTATACTCCAATAAAAATTTTAAAAATAAATAAATAAAATAAAAATTTTAAAAATTCAAAGCTCTGAAAATTGGGCCTATTAGCTATCTCTGGATACCCATTTCTCTCTGTCTGTACTGGCGCCTCCTAGATCAGGACACCATTATGTCTCAGTTAGACTGCAGTAACAGACTCAACTGGTCTTCTGCCTTCACATCCCATCCCATACGACCACACCCCACAGCTCCCCCTGGGTGATTTCTACATCAGCAGTTCTGAATAAGCCTCTACTCAGAATGCTTCTGTTGCCTTCTCTTGGTCTTAAGAAAAATGTCAAACCGCTATACGCTTACATGACCTCATTTTTTTTAAAAAAAAATTAGCGTCTTTATTGAATTTCTTACAATATTGCTTCTGTTTTATGTTTTGGTTTTTTGGCTGAAGGCATGTGGGATCCTAGCTCCTCAGCCAGGGAACAAACCCACACCCCCTGCACTGGAAGGCAAAGTCTGAACCATGGGACCACCAGGGAAGTCCCTACATGCCTTCATCTTTTCACACTCTCCTTCAAACTAAACTTCAGACTCACTGAACACCCATTTCCTTGAATGTGCCATGATCAGACATCTTCTGGCTTTGATACGCTGTCACCACTGCCTGAAATCCGCTTTCCATCTTCAGCCTTCTCAACCGTTAACACATGTTAGGTCTAAGCTTAGAAATCACTTCCTATGGGAAGCTCTCCCTGATCCTCAAGTCTGAGTGAGGTGTTCCTACTCGGAACTTCTACAGCACCATGTCACCGCTCTCCTGTAGCACACATCATACTATACTGCCGATATCTTTGTTTCAGGACAGCAAAAGCTATGAGCCATTCCCTGTGCTCAGCACAGTGTCTTATACATCATAAGCATTTAAAAAAAATAACTCACTGAGTAACAAATAAATAAATGAATGGGGCCCTAGGAGAAAACAAACCTATACTTAGGAAAAGCATAACCATTAATAGAGTAGTATCTCTTACTTAAAAAAATCCTATGCTTTCTTTCAACAAGTACCTGACATCATCCAAATTTCTTGAAATGTTAAGTCACTCTTTCTATTCCCTCACCTCTCATTTTCTCCTTAACTCACTCCAGTCAGGCCTCTGCCTTACCACCTGAGTGTAGCGAATGTGTTTGAGCCACCAACTGACTCTATGAGCCCAAATCCAGTGGCCATTTGTCTACTCAACACAGTTGACCATACCTTCTTCTTGCGGTATCTTCATGGAGGGGTTTCCAGCCCATCAGCTTACCTAGTTTTCCTTCTTTGGCTTTGACCAATCCTCAGTGTTCTTTGCCTGCTCCTCCCTCTTCTGTTTGACCTCTGACCATCACAAGACCCCAAAGGGCCGCTCTAGCTCCACAGGTGATCTCAGTCTGTGGCTTTAAAAGTAAGCACACCAGCCGTATGCTGATAGCTGTCAAGTCTCTAGAACTCTGAATCCTGATATCCAGTCATCTACTTGACATCTCCATTTGGATATCAAATAAGCATCTCATATCTATCGTGGCAAAAACAAATGCTTGATTTCCCCCAAAAGTTGTTTATCCACCAAACTTCTTCATCATAATACATTATGTAACCAATTGCTCAACTGTTCAAGGCAAAAATTTAGAAATTATCCTTAATTTCTCCTATAATTCACCCCCACACATCCCAACATTCACAAATATCCTTTGGGGGAAAAAAAAAAAATCCATGGTTCTTCAGCCCATTGCTACCACCCTGGTCCAAATTCTATGATATCTCACCATAGCTACAACAAAACTGGCTTTCCTGTTTCCCCTCCCACTCGCAGATAATCCCCTCTCCACCCAGCAGCCAGAGTGACCTTTTGGAAAATGTACATCAGATCATGTTACTCCCTTGATTAAAATTTTCCAAAGGTTTCCCTTCCTCACACTTTAACCTTAGAGCTGACGAATCCGTGCCTGACCCAGCTCTGCTTTGCCTTGCTCTCCAATACCAATCACACTGCCCCTCGTCCACCACAATCCAACCACACCAGGCTCCCCTGGCTCCACAAATTCACCAGGTTTGTTTCTATTTCTGAGCTTTTCCTTGAGCCATTGCCTCAGACTAGAATGTTCTTCCCTAGTTCTTTGCACAGCAGCTCCAATGTTATTCAATCTCTCCTTAAGTGTCTTCTCCTTCTCTGACAACCTGATCTAAAGAAGACACCCAAACAATTACATAAATCCATTTTTAATATTTTATATTTTTGTTAATTATTTATTGTTTGTCTCTCTAATTGAAAAGCAAGCATCATGGACACATGAAGTTTGTTGGAGTCGTTCACCTCAATAATCTCACAACCCAAAAGAGTGTTTGATTAAAAAAAAATAGTGCTTGATACAAGTGGGTTTTCAAGAAATACACGTTGCATGAATATATTAATGAATAGATTGACCTGTATTCATAAAAACTGTAATTATGCAATGAAGCAGTTCAGTGCGAATTCACCTGTACTTTTGAAACATTTTGTTTTGAAGACATCAAACCACCCTGGAAGTTCTGCCAAGTAAACATTCAAACGGAGGCAGACGGAGGCACACAGCAGAACTAGTTTCCACTATGAATACCCTTAACTGATGACAGGGCCAACAACGCCAACGTTTTGGAAAGATCTTCCATGTTACTCAAATTTGAGAAGGGCCGCTTGTGCTCTGTATTTGAACCAAATGCCTTTGACTGTATAACATTTCTCTGCCCATGTGATTGGCAGTCCCCTGTGTAGCAAAGGCTGAAAGGACCAAAGCAAAACCTGAGGGTGCTGCCCCACCCCAGAGGCAGACAGCAAGTGTGTGTAGCTACTGGTCTCCCTTTTCCTCCCATGCTCATTCAACACGTGTCACTTCAAAGACCATGAATGACCAGGAGAGACTGACCAGGAGAGATTATTCACCCAGACTCTCACACCTCTCCTGTAAAGATACACACATGGAGAACGTCACTCACTGCATTTCTGTAATAAATCATTCATAGCCTTTATCTACCATTTTTAAATGACTCTAAAAATACCTGGTGGTTATCAGTCGACTTCACCTCCCATACATACTGAGAACAACAAACACCAGTTAGCTTTTACCAAGTTTCTCTGCTGAACATTCTAGTAAAATGGAACCGTTTGGAAGAATTATAATCACCAATGATGAAACCAGATGAGGGAAGTAATCCCTTGAAGGGGCACATTTATAGTGACCTCTTTTAGAGTATAAAATCACACACAAAAACTACTAAATGGTTGTAAATTAATCTCTCATATTTCTTTCAAACTTTACCATTTCCTAAGGGGAAATCATTTTGAGTTTTATTTTTTCTAACATACTACTTCAAGCTCCGAATAAGTACACCCCCTCCCAACACACAGGCATACACAAATGCTCAGGAAAAAAAAAAAAAAAAATCTTGTATCTCCCATGGGACTAATTAAAAAGGATTCTGATTTCTATAAGGAATGAATGAGATCTTTGTTAACCTACTTTAACAGGACTCTTAAATGACCCTGGATTTATCTTGCCCTACTTTTCAAAATGTAACTGACCCAGAATAAAGTAAGCTTATCCCCAAACTCCTGGCAAAAACAGAACCAAAGTTCCCAGAAGACGAAACAGTATATACCACTAAGGGGCGGCGGTGGAGGGGGGAAAAGGACCTTCCCCTGAAAAACACTGTTCACTGCAAACACTACTTCTTACAGAGCTATTGTGCTTTTCATTTAATTGAAATATTTTTAAGATTATGAAGCTTTACAATATGAAGGTTAATAATCCTCCAAAAAAGAAAAAAAAAACATAGCAGAAGACCTCAGCTATTATGATTTCAGAAATTTTCTGGAAGGTTTTTTGTTGGAACAGTACAGCACTGATAGCTGATGAAGGACTATAACTTAATTAATTTCTCTGGGTGTAACAATCATCTAATTGGCAAAAAGAAGAAAGTCAGAGATAATTTGCTTTTATTCATAATAATGAAGCAGTCTGCCTTGGTTAGAGGAGCAAAAATACTGTCTGCACATTTCTTACTCTTCATTCATCAGTTCCATCAAAATCCCACAGTGGGGACCTGAGTGCAAAAGGGCAGAAATTCTACTCAAAAGCATTTTATTAAATCTACTCCTCTTTCTCAGACTTCACACAGCTTCATTCACTCACTGTCATAAGGCTGAATAGAATTTCTCTCAGAAACATGATACTAAAACACTACTGAGCCCTTAAACGTCACATACACACCTCACTGGCTTGTTTCTAAAGAAAGCTATATTTCTATCCTGCCTAATTTTCCTGCCCACAGAACAATTCTTCAAATTCACGGTACTTTATATATGTTTTTTCCTTCTAAATTAAATTTTTACTTTATATTGGAATATAGTTGATTTACAATATTGTTTTAGCTTCAGGTGTATAGCAAAGTGATTCAGTTATACATACATCCATCCTTTTTCAGCTTCTTTTCACATATAGGTTATTACAGAATATTGAGTTCTCTGTACTATACAGTAGGTCTTTGTTGATTATCTTTTTTTATATATAGTAGTGAATATATATTAATCCCAAACTCCTTATTTATACTTTTATATTGGAATGGCCACTCATCTTTTCATTACACAGTTGTTTATTAAAAGCCTAAAACATGTCAGAAATATCACTGGCAATAAAGATACAAGATTTCCTATGCAGGGCACCTAACACACACTTAGAGGAACTCAGAAGGCTGATTGGAACAAGTGATGTCCAAAGGAGAAAGGAAACTCCAGGATAAGAAACAATTACAGAGGGTTCAGCAGGAAAAACTCCAGTGACGTTCTTATTTGTAGTATTTGTTGACGTCACTTTCACCTGACATCGATAGGCAAAAGCACAGCTTGGCTACACATCTCTGGCAGGTGCTCAGTCTATTCATCTTTGCAGCCTTAACATCCTACCTGTGGTTAGCATCCAGTGTTTACTGAACTGAATACAATTCAACATTACATCACATAAGTATGCTTATAATCTAACTCAATGAACATGAATATTTTCTAATATTATTAAAAATTATACTTAAATTGAAAGCCACCTTTCAGATGGATACTCAGTAAATCATGAATAAATTAGAGTAATAACTATAGAGACTCACATTTCACTGCTCAGTCCACAAAGCAATGTCTACTCAGAAGGCATAGAGGGCTTTTCAGTCTTTTAAAATATGTCATCTGGAAGATGACAGCACTAAATAAAACATATGAGCACTGTTTGAAACAACACAGTAAGTTGGCTGAGCGTGGTTTTATACAGGTTCATGCAGATGATTAACCATCCACTGGCATTTTAGCAGGACTGCATGAAAGTTAATTCCTCATATGGTGCAAAGGTAATAGAATATACACTCCTTCCTAGTCCTTTGTCTAATGGATGATGATATTCTATATTCTAATACTGTTGTTCTAAAGAGGTATCATGGGCCCACCTCATTTTTCAAAACAAAATAATGTGCTCCAGGTACATAAATTTCTTGTGTCCTTTTATGGCCCCCAAATTATCACATTTATGTGTTAAAAAGAAAAATATGAAATATATTAATTGTCCAAAATAATTCAAAATTGTCACAGCTGCCACTTAAAATATCATGAGTCAGCCTAGTCAGTCAATTTCATTTTTTTTTTTGGAAGTATAGTTGATTTAAAATATTGTGTTAAATTCCATGTGTCAGTTTCACTCACTATTAATTTGACTTTCAAATGGGTCTTCTACCTGTGTTATGCTTTTAAGCTTTCCACAACATAGGAAGTTCTCAAGAAAGTTTCTTTGAAAACAGGATCTTTTATCTACAACAATTTATTTTAAACACCTTGATATAAAATAGTATTTAATGATCTTATTATTTGATGCTATTATAATAGTGAAAACACACTATATCAAAAGGGAGGTCTTTGGACATTTTAGTTGCTACTGCTTTATTTCAAGCAGCTCAGCTTCTAACTTTGGCTCTTCTTCATCTTATTATCCATAGTCAATATTTGCAGGGTCACATTATACTATATTATATATTATAATTGCAGAGTCCACCTAACAGTTTCTCATCTGTCCCATACTTTCCTACTCACCACTGTCACTCGAATCCAAGCCATTATTACCCAACACCCAAATATTTGCAAAGCTTTTATTTTTTACTTAATTTTTATTGGACTACAGTTGTTTTACAGTGTTGTGTTACTTTCTTGCTGAACAGCAAAATGAATCGTCATACCTATACATTTATCCATTCTTTGTTAGATTTCCTTCCCAATTAGGTCACCACAGAGTACTGTGCAGAACTCTCTAGTTAGTTTCTCCAACTTCACTTTCTCATCCCTCTCAAGTCTTCCCATACCTCAAAGTCAGATTAGTCTCAAAAGGCACAATTCTGACCATGGACCCTGTCCTCTCCTTCTCAAGACCCATAGCTACCCGCTACCTAAAAGCATAATCCTCAAACTTCTTGAGCTTGAATTCAACTCCCTCCAGAATCTTCATCTCAGGAATGCTACTGAAGGGATTCCTCCTTTGGTCTCAAAATTAAACAAAATAGCAAAGAAAATCCCATACAACTTGAAAACTCAGTGGTATTATTTAACTTTACCCCTTACTGCTTCTATAATCATATCTGCCCGATACATCAAAGAATTATCCTCTGAACATAACTTTCCCACCTGATGAGCTTAGCAGAGATGTTATTTCAGACAAAAAAAAATGTAGTTACTATTCTCTTAGGATAAAAGGGAACGAAGCACCTATTATTTTGCCAAGTAAGAAATCCAATGGAAAGGTGTAAAGAAATTCTATAATGGAAACCTCGGTTAAGCAAATAGCAGCCATTTATTTCTCATTTTAAATAGCTTGAACTTTCATATATATAATTTATTGCAAATGTGCACCATCCATAGTAGCACAAAATGCCTAAACTAAAATAAATTTCATTTTTTTACATTAATCTGCTCAAATTCACAAATTCCATTTCCTTTTCCTCCCTCAAATCCAACCATTTCAATGCTGTTATCCTCATTACACTAAGAGAAATCTCTCTTTACAAAAAGGACCCTTGAAAATCCCTCCATAAAGACATTTTCTCAAAGATCACAAAAATGATGAACAAAGACAAAGACAAAGTTGCTTGTTTATTGTCCTGCTCTATGAATTTCAGCAAGGCACTGCCTGATTCCTTAGGTCTGATGCCTTGTTGGCCCTGCGCACATAAGATACCTGTTTTCATAGCATATCAACAATGATTCACCACATTTCAATGCAGACATTTCAATCTTTCCTTGAGCATATTATTTGCAGGCAAGGTGTGGCAGTAATTGTCTCATCTTATATAAGTTTTTGGTTAAAATAAAACAGGCATTGTTAGTTAAATAGGCCTCTTTCTTCCTTTTAAAAAGGCTCTGAAATGAGGAGGAAAAAACTTTCTTATGAGCAGTCATCCTGAGCCTCTCATTTTACATAAAATCTCTTTTTCCTATTACTCCAAGGATCATTAAGCATGTGTGAATTTTGTAAAATACAAGTCAGCTTACAAAGTGGACAGAGATGAATGCTTTTAAGACTACTGCCAACAGCCTGCAGTTTGGAAGTAACTAATGTTCACAATGTTATCTATCAATTTTTTGTCTCCATAGCTAACAATCCTGCAATGAAACCAAAGTTACCATCAGAAGTACATCCAAGTTCTTTCCTTCTTTCTTCACTTCCTCCTCGCTCTCTTTCTCTCTTTCAGCAAGAAAGAATTCAGGCCAGAAGAATCATTGTAAATCTGCTAATAACAATATAGAACTTAACTCTGGGAAACCCATTCATTTCACAGGTAAGCCTTTCATTCTACAGTCACGGGAACGCCTCAGTTGAGGGTACGTCGCACAGAGTCGGACACAACTGAAGCGACAGCAGCAGCAGCAGCTAATGTGAGCAGCTCTCGTTCTGTGTAAAGCCAACTACATTATAGTATTGGCTTTCCACCTCTCCCCCTATAGAGCATATAACAGCCCCACATTCCTCTAAAGAGACCATAAAGGCAAATCATTCACACTGGCAGCACATGTATATCACATTTCCACTGCCAAACAGCCCACACTCATCTCCTATTGTAAAGCAGACTGTAATAGCCAAATATTATTAAATACATGCTACAGGAAACACTCATTTACCAGTAATTTGTTAATTATTTTGAGCTATTTGTTAGCCTGAGATTAATGTTCCTTAAAAATGCCCATCCATACTCAGCCATTAAAAAAAATACATTTGAACCGGTTCTACTGAGATGGATGAAACTGGAGCCCATTATACAGAGTGAAGTAAGCCAGAAAGAAAAACAACAATACAGTATACTAATGCATATATATGGAATCTGAAAGATGGTAACGATAACCCTATATGTGAGACAGAATAAGAGACACAGATGCATGGAACAATTTTATGGACTCTGAGGGAGAAGGTGAGGGTGGGACGTTCTGGGAGAATGGCATTGAGACATGTGTATTGTCATATGTGAAACAGAGCACCATTCCATGTTCGATGCATGTGACAAGGGCTCAGGGCCGGGGCAATGGGATGATCCAGAAGGATGAGAGGGGGAGGGAGGTGGGTGGGGGGTTCGGGAAGGGGAACACATGTAAACCCATGGCTGATTCTTGTCAATGTATGGCAAAAACTATTACAATATTGTAAAGTAATTAGCCCCCAACTAAAATAAATAAATTTATAAAAAAAAAAAAAAGAAAAGAAAAACTAAAAAAAAAAAAAAAAAAAAAAAAAAAATGCCCATCCATATTCAGGATGTGAAAGATGGCTGTAAAAATTAAAAAAAACAAAAGTTTGCTATGGGTTGACTAAAATAAGGCTAAGATTTATGTGCACTTTCCAAAGAAAGTTGTTAGGGAAATTCCCTCTTTCAGATTGTTCTCTGAACTGTGTCAGAGTGGGTGTGGTGCAGTGGAAAGAGAGCTATCCTCCAGGTCAAAACCCAGCTCTGCTGCTCGCTAGCTGCGTGACCCTGGAAGAGTAATTCCACCTTTGTGAGCCACAGCTTCCTTCCCTATATCTGGAAGATAAAATATCTACCTTACAATGTGGTTGTGAGGATCAAATGAGATAATGTACAAAAGGGTGCTGGTGTAAGCTAGAGCATGCTACGTAAAACTCGGCAGTGGGGAAGAAAGCATTTTCAAATATAACACTTATAATATGAATACTATCATAAGTGCTAAAGTAGGTGCTATGGGAGAAAAGAGAAGCGTAAATCTTAGCCAGGGGAAGAGTGGGGCTTGTGGAGGAGGCTGAGTCTGGCTAAGTTTGGGATGGAGAAGGACAGAGGAGGACTGGATGAGCTGGACTCCTGTGGAGGAGACGGCAGGGGAGCAACAACCACCTTAGCAAAAGCACACAAGCAGTGGGTGGGGTGGTGCGGGTACAACTCCTCAGGGCACTGTGGGGCTGGAGAACAGGGTGCTTGTAGGAGATGAGGGCACAGGGAAAGGTGCACAGCAAACAGCATGTGTGAGCCACCCCAAGAAGTTTACACTTTACTGTACATGTTATGTGAAACCATTGAATTGTTGTTGTTGTTGTTCAGTCACTAAGTCGTGTCTGACTCTTTGCCACCCCATGGACTGCAGCACACCAGGCTCCTCTGACCTCCACTATTTCCCGGAGTTGAAAAGAAATGTCAAAAGAAAACAAAACAAAAATCAATGAAAACCAGACTTCTGCTTTACAATTTTTTCCTGTCTAGCACACCGTTTCTACTCTAGCCTTGTGCTCCTGGACAAAAATCCTTTGGAACAAAGATTTTAACTGCAATATATACAAAGAAATTATGATGCATTTACTAAGTTCCTACTCTGTATCTCGGAGAAGGCAATGGCACCCCACTCCAGTACTCTTGCCTGGAAAATCCTATGGATGGAGGAGCCGGGTAGGCTACAGTCCATGGGATCGCTAGGAGTCGGACACGACTGAGCGACTTCACTTTCCCTTTGCCCTTTCATGCACTGGAGAAGGAAATGGCAACCCACTCCAGTATTCTTGCCTGGAGAATCCCAGGGACGGCGGAGCCTGATGGGCTGCCGTCTACGGGGTCGCACAGAGTCGGACACGACTGAAGCGACTTAGCAGCACTCTGTATCTGGCAGGCACTGTGCTAAGCCTGCATAATGTTCATCCTCAAAGCACAGGGGCAAGGTAGGCATTACAACCCATATTCTAAATATGAGGAAACTGAGACTCAAAAAAGATAAAGTCTCTTATCCAAGTTCAAAGAACTGGCAAGTGTCAGAGCCAGCATTTGAAATTAGGTTTACCTGTAGAAGTCTGCACATTGTGACTGCTTTCAGCCAACTCCACCACCACTGCCACATCTGGTAACAAGTCTGATCTTTTCCTATGAGTTTATATGTTTGATTGGTTGTTTTTGAAGTTTTATTGACTTCCAACACTATATTAGCTCCTGTTACATAACATAGTAATTAAATATTTCTCTAAGTTTCAAAAGGACCACTAAATTAAGTCTAGTTATGGTCTAAGATAAATAAGTATCAGAGGTGTAATGTACATGATAAATATAATTAACACTATTCTATGGTACATATGAAAGTTGTTAAGAGAGTAAATTCTAAGAGTTCTCATCAAATAGAACTAAATTTCTCCTATTTCTTTGATTTTGCATCTATATGAGATGATGGATGTTCACTAACCTGTGATATTCATTTCATGATGTATGTAAGTCAAATCACTAGGCTGTACACCCTCAACTCATACAGTGCTGTACATCAATTATATCTCAATAAAACCAGAAGGAAAAAAAATAAATAAATATCAGCATCAATTGATTCAGGAAAAAGAAAGAAACTGGATTTACCTGACCATTTATTGATGCACTATCTTCCTGACACGTTTTAGGTCACATGAGTTATTGTTATTCGCACGCAACCAAAACATCAGAAATAAACAACAACACTGGGTTTTTTCAGATAAATGAAAAATTGATTCCAACTACTGATGAAGAGTATATGACACCATAAAAATGTACTTACTGAGGCTTTTAAAAATTCTTACTTTAAGTACTCAACATATTATGTTTCTGAGCCTATACAAATTATATGGTGTTTATTTTTAAAGGCCAACTGACCCCTAAAGTCAAGAAGCTAATCATTAAAAACACATTTTTAGTTAAAAAGAGATATCAAAGGAAAGTCTTTCAGGGACCTTTATCATACATGATTCAAATAAATATAATGCAAAGCATGGCAACTATAGTTAACAATACTTTATTTTACATACTTAAAAGTAGCTAAGAGAGTAAATCTTAAAAGTCCTCATCACAAGAACAAAATTCTGCAACTATGTACAATAACAAATGTTAATTGGACTTATTTTGGTGATTATTTCACAAGGTAAACAAACATTGAATTTTGTTATATTGTACACCTGAAACCGATACATTGTTGTATGTCTATTATATTTCCACTTTTGAATAATAAATTAAAAATTTTTAAAAACAAGTGACTCAAACCTGTGGCTATGGCTTCTAAGTAAGAGTCTAAGAGTGTTACACAATACTGTCAATAATCTGTATACTACTTTAAAACACAGAGTTACATAAATATTTTCAAAGACTTGCCATGGCCTTATTTTTTCTGCACTAGCTAACTTTACTCAGCTCCAAGATTTGCAACAAAGGTAGAGTCTAGTGACTAATGAATTTTCAAAATACATAACAAAGATTGCCAAGAAGCATTAAAAAAATAGACAGTACTTGCATAAACTCACATAATTCATGTGACTGAAAGTTCATTCACTTTTAGTATTATTGTTATTCCTTTTTATTAGGACAAAAATAGCATATTACATTTAAAAGAGGATTTACAAAAAGATGTAAAATAAGTGTAACAATGACAAGCAAACTATGATTAACTATTTAATTTTCATTGCAAAAAAAACACATGCACTGAAGAGTAAAAAACCAAAATACCAAATTCCTCTTAGGTATTCCTTATTTTCCAAGCAGCTGAGATAGCAATAAAGATATTGAAGAATACTTAAAGCTTCTACAAATGGAAAAATACAGACATGTATACATTTTGGGCTTCCCTGGTGGCTCAGACGATAAATAATCTGCCTGCAATGAAGGAGACCAGGGTTTGATCCTTGGGTCAGGAAGACCCCCTGGAGAAGGGAATGGCTATGCACTCTAGTATTCTTGCCTAGAGAATTCTATGGACAGAGGAGCCTGGCAGGCTAGTCCATGAGGTTGCAAAGAGTCAGAAACGACTGAGCGACTAACACAACAACATGTATAGATTTTACCATAATAGAGACAGAAAGCCGTACAATTTGTGAACAGATGACAGTGAGGTTTGCATAGTTGCTGTGGGGTTACCCCAACCAACCTTAATTACCTTGCAATGAAAAATGGAGATCATCAATGCCCAAGGAAACCTGTTGGTCTTCAGCGGGAAGCACAGGACTAGTTGCCATCCTTTGACTCAGTGAGATTATATCATGTCCATCTCAGTTAAAGAAGTGAACTAAAAATAGAAGGGATAAATGCTCATTAGTACTCGGCAGCTCTGCATTTCCAGTAAATATGCACTGCCAGAAAACAACAGTAACCAGAAATCGCCATCCAAAAGAATCACAGCTTTCTAGTGAGTGCGTGCTTAGTTCATGAGGAACAAAGTGACTACGCCTTGTTTTCTGAATCATAATCAAGATTTTGCCCTATGACCTATCCAAGCCCTTCAGAGTTGCAGGCAGAACTCCACAAGGGCTAGCATTGTGGCTTCTGTACTAGCAGTGTAAAGGAAAGCTACACAATTATATTCCATAAGTTGTCCAGATGTAAAGCTGACACAAGCTGATATTTTTAGGTCTTTGTATTATATATATTATTAGCCTCCACCTATAGGAATTTTCTTTAAAACTTTTCATTTAACTTACTTCCTTTTCTGCTCCATGATGGTTGCCATTTACTGGAAACAGTAACAATTGGGTCTGTATAGTTTGCAAAGTGAAACTAAAAATATTGTACGGAAAAGAATGTTTTCATGGGTTACCTATTATATTGAATTATTTTCCCAAGTCCTTATTTTTCTCCAGTATTCTTGGGTTTCTCTTGTGGCTCAGCTGGTAAAGAATACGCCTGCAATGCGGGAGACCTGGGTTCGATCCCTGGTTTGGGGAGAGCCCTTGGAGAAGGGAAAGGCTACCCACTCCAGTATTCTGGGCTGGAGAATTCCATGGACTGTATAGTCTATGGGGTCGCAACGAGTCGGACACCACTGAGCGACTTTCACTCTCACTTGCTCTCACATTTTTTACTCTACCCCAACTTTGACTCTTAAGAAATCCTTCCAGGAAGAGTAATTCTTACCATCAACTTTTTAAAAGTACTGCTGCATGTATGTGTATGCTACTATTACTATCTTGGGGGCTGAGAATAAATCATTGACTTCTCCCATTCAGATGATGACTTTCTTATCAAAATAAACCTAACCAAATATACAAGAACACAAAACGTATCAGGGATGGAAAGAGGAATGGTAAGTGTACAGATACGTGATCAACAAAGTACAGAAAACCAGTAATGGCAGAATCTCTGTGTTGAATACATGAACATTCACTGTTAAATCTTTCAACATTGCTGTATATTAGAAATTCTTCATAATAAAATGTTGAGGAGGGGGACTAAAAAATAAATAAACCTGAGGCCAAGAGCTAGATACAATCAATCATATCTAACAGACCACTTTTTCAAAATGACAAGATCAAAAATCATTACATATCCAACAGGAGAGCAGACTTCAAAAATCTTTCAATCCTGTCTTCCTACTTGTTTATCATCTAAAATTCCTTTATCATCTCTCCCATGGATCACTGTTGTTAAAGGTTTTTACCTACCAAATAAACTATGCTTATTAATTAATAATTAATTTGTTTTATCCTCAGAAGTAAGATGAATCAGAGTCTCCCTGAGGTAACACTGTTCCTATGCTAAGTTGATACAATTCTGATTGAAATAAAAAGCTCCTTGTTAGTTCTGGCTAGTCTGTGCAGTCTGATAATTGATTACAAATGTCCTCAGTTTTTGATGTACTGAAGACCGCCACAGCCTCTTTCCATACCGAGAGCTCCTGAACCCAAAGTGGAAAGAAAATAGTTCTTCATGATGACAGGAGAAAACCTTTTTTCCAGAATCAATTTCCTAATGGCACCTGCTATTCCATGCCAGGGCTATTAAATAAAAGGACAATAGCAATAGTAGCAAACACTTATACAGAACTTACTATATAGAGATACTGTTCTAAGCACAACTGTATGAGTTAGGTACTGTTATTATCCCATATTTGAAATGACAAAACTGAGATGCCCAAATGTCATAAACATACCTTCCCAACCCAGGGATCAAACCCAGGTCTCCCACATTGCATGCAGATTCTTTACCAGCTGAGCCACCAGGGAAGCCCTGTCCATGGACATACAGTACTAAATGATGGAGTTGAGATTCGAATCCACGTGGTTTTGGTTTCAGAGTTCACGCTCTTAGCTAAAACAGGTTGTTACCTCATAGAGCTAGCTTTGTTGTTGTTGTTCAATTGCTAAGTCGTGTCCAACTCTTTGTGACACCGTGGACTGCAGCACACCAGGCTTCCCTGTCCCTCACTATCTCCCAGAGTTTGCTTAGATTCATGACCAATGTGTTGGTGATGCTATCTAACCATCTCATCCTCTGCTGCTCTCTACTTTTGCTTTCAATCTTTCCCAGCATCAGGGTCTTTTCTAATGAGTCGACTCTTTATATTTCATTAATTCCTTCTTTAATTTACTCAGCTAGCATTTATAAATATTCAATCTTTTGAGAATGACAAATGAACACATATTGAAAGAAATCTTCTAAGAAATGTATGTAGAAGGTGCTATGGAAGCAAAGGAGAGGGCACGTCCCATCATGTGAATCTGGAGATAGATGTGATACCAGCAGTGTACTTAATATAAAACAGCATCTCACTCCAAATAGTGCTGTAAGCATTATTAGGATAATACAGGGGTATTAGTAAGAATGTATCTGAGAGCTACTCATTGCCATTCAATATTAAATAAATATAAAGTATCAAAGGTAGGAGAAAAAACTTAAAAATAGAACCACAGACAGCAAATTGATAACCAGAGAATCAAGAAAATGTTCCTGTGCTAGACTGGCATGTAGGATCCACTGTCTTCTATCTTAAAGTCATAGGAAAAAACAGTATTTGTAAAAAGAAAGTATAGACCTTAAAAATAACTATTTGTCTCTTACATTTCTGTTTTTAGCAGTGAAAATTTATTAATGAACAAGTCAATAAAATGTAATAATTTTTATGAATTTTTCTAGAGTTTCTAAAAAATGTAAATAAAAAGTAAAACCAGAGAACTTCCTGGTGGTCCAGTGGTTAAGATTCCATGCTCTCACTGCCAAGGGCCTGGGTTCGATCTGTGGTTGGGGAACTATGATCCCACAAGCTGGGGTGCAGCCAAAAAAAATTTAAAAAAAAAGAATAAAGTAAAACCAAACTGTGAAGACGGAATCAATTACAAGTGTTAGATTACTGATCCAAATATTGTTTTAGTACAATTATTTATCAAAACACACTACAGAGGCCAAGAGGATCTAACTGAAGACAAGGTATGATGACATTTCCAGGGTAATTGTTTTGGGTGAGAAACAGTTAACATCTCCAGAGAGGAATATATTTGCTAAATGGGGCTCATGAAAAACTGGAACAGAATAGAGAAGAAAAGCTTTGAGAGATGTGTCTGGATCCAAATTGAGAAGCTAGAAAGAGTATGAGAAAGGGAAAGCAGAAAGAGGAATGAGGCTGGGCCAGGTACTCAATGAGTCACAAGCATCTATCAGTGAAAATCCTGAGGGCCATCCTGTTATCTGCCTTCCGACTTCCCCGTGCGGAGCACAAAGGCTGCCTTCACAGGTGGGATTACAAGACAAAGGCGCTCTCTTCCCATGCAGTCCTCCTGGTCTACTTTTCCTTTTCAAATAAAGGTTACAATTATGTAACATCAGGGTTCGGAAGGAAAATAATGAATCATCTTCAGGGACATACCAGAGATTAGGTAAAGAATTCATGTAGTGGCATTAAAGACTCAAAGATCAAGTAAAAGCACGCGAAACTGCGTTTTTAAAATCCATCTAAATTAATGCATGTGCTTTTATAAATGGCATAAGCTATTTTGAAAGGACTGTGGTTTGCTTATGCCATATATCTTAGTATGCATCCGGTATCTCTAAAACCTCAAAGCACTAGAGAATTTCCCTTTTTAAGAGAAATCTTGGCATTTACTTTGGATTACTATGATTAGAATGTTTACAACTCAAAAGTGAAATCTGAATAGAAATCATTTCTAACTGATGGAATTTTAGTGATTTTTATTAAATATTTTCTTCCTTTCACTTATCTGCATTTTTAAAATTTCAAATGATGAATGCCTATTTCTGCTGCAATAAGAAAAATGCTTTTACTTTTATTTTGATGAAATGACAAGTGAGGAATAAGGTATTAGTTAGTTCAGGGTCAGTTCTCCAATCCATTTGCTATGAAAACTGTATATCTATTATAGCTTCTTAATGAGAAAAATAATCTCTTGGCACAAATAAAATATTAGAAAAACTCTTGAGTTTGTCAGAAATTTGTAGAAAGGATTGCTAAAAGTCATTTTGGTAGCTCAAAAGGCTTCATTTTCTCATTATTATATAGTTTGCTAATGAGCAAAAGCTATTCTAAGAGCACTGAAAAAAGCACTGTCAATGAGGAGAAAGACTTCTATATCATCTTCAAAATTTGATTGGAAAGTGTATGTACCATAGCAGGACATGTTAAGTACATGTACAGAGTTCTTTAACAGAGTGGTTTAAATGTCAACATTTTCCCTGGGGTACCTCCCTATTCTTTTTTCTGTTCTTTCAGCTGCACCATGTTATTTATGGCCCAGCTAGGAATTGTAAAGGATCTCCCTTTTGTCAGTTAAGATATTGAGTTTGTCCTAGCAACTGACAATTATTAACTCCAGTCTGCCTACAAGCTCACAGAAGAAAAGTTGATGACATATTTGCAATAAGTTTCTTCATCTTTTTCCCATTAACTTTCCCTAATTCTGTTATTACTTTTCATCTTTATTTGACCAGAAGCAATTGATGTAAATTATCAGATCCACTGATTTTTAAGGTCCACTCTATCTGCTTTCAGATACTATTTTTCTAATGACCAGCACAAAATGCCAGAATAATCAACCTTAATTATACACCACACTTTTAGAAAACAAACATGTAGCAGTTCTCTGGATATGATATTGCTACTCTTGCTACCTCACAACAAAGCAGTGTCACTCACCAGCCAATATCAACTGTGCTGCTAAACCACCCACGACCATCACGATAACAGCACTCTGAGTGAATGCAGCCACTTTCCTAAAAGAGTCTTCTGTTGGCCTTGTGAAAGTTGCTCAGTCATGTCCAACTCTTTGCAACCCCATGGACTATACAGTCTGCGGAATTCTCCAGGCCAGAATACTGGAGTGGGTAGCCTTTCCCTTCTCCAGGGGATCTTCCCATCCCAGGGATCAAACCCATGTCTCGCGCATTGCAGGCTGATTCTTTACCAGCTGAGTCACCAGGGAAGCCCCAAATAAGTTCCAAATGCTCTGAACTGCAGTGTCCACTGCCACAGAAAGGGAATAATACACATTTTACGTATTGGATTTCAGTGAAGCACATGAAACTAAAAACTACAGTAGTAACTAATATCTACTAAATGCTTACTATGGTAGATGTACTACAGTATATAAACAGTATTTACTACAATCCAGGAAATGACTTTATCCAGATTAGCCCATTTCTTAATTGGCAGTAAAAATTAAAAGCTAGTGACAATATAAAAATGAAGAGTAAAAAAACAAGGATAAAAACCTGCAATGCTATAAAACCTGATATGTGAAATCAGCACAGATCTAGAAAGCATGCATTCAGGAATTAATTGTTTTTCATTTTTATCGGCCTATTTTAACCTAGAAATTCTGCCCTAGTACTCCACAATCCAATTTTTAAAGCTCATCATCCCCCCAGCAAAAGTTCTCTGCCTTTGTTACTACCATAACACCAGTCTCCCAAAAAACCTGGAGAGATCTTTAAGTTGTAAGTACTGGCAGTGGCTTGGGTTTTTTTCATATATATATACATATTCATTCCTTTTGCCGTCACCTCTCCCCACAATCCCATTCTGCTGTGCTTAGTCGCTCAGTCATGTTTTAGAATTCTTTGCAACTCCATGGACTGTAGCCCACCAGGCTCCTCTGTCCATGGGGATTCTCCAGGCAAGAATACTAGAGTGGGTTGCCATTTCCTCCTCCAGGGGATATTTCCAACCCAGGGATCGAACCCAGGTTTCCCACATTGCAAGCTGATTCTTTACCGTCTGAGCCACCAGGGAAGCCTGACCCCATTGCTTTGTTCCTAAATTGCTCCCAAAGGCTTTTGTATTAACTCTAGCTTCACCACCTGTATCTTTGAAGCATCCCAAAGACGTCTAGGTAGTGAGATACTGCAGAAGCTGAAGATGAAACACAGGCCTGAAAATCAATGGAACTGAGTGTGTTGAACATCAAGACTGGTAGCAAGATTTCAGACAAGTATACACAGCAACAGTAGGACTCCAAGCCCTCACCAACCCCACCTACTTCATGAGCACTGGTAGATGGACCTGCTCCCCAAACCACTTGCTCTACCCACAGGTGGGATTTCAGAGGATCCTTTTCTGGAGAAAGAAAAGCCCTTAGGAAAGACTCTAGAGACTGATATTTCGGGTTCCTCAATAGGAAAGTCAGTTCCATGCCAAATCACCCTACTATGATTTTCCACTAATTGAATTCTTTCAAATTTGGGGATATTTTATAATTTTCATATTAAAATGCTGGGAGGAAAAGCTTATTACAGTAATCCAGATGATGATGGCTAAGATTAGGGCTAAATGAATAGAAGGAGTAAGTGGTCAGGTTCTAAGTATATGTTGAAGATGGTGCCAACAAGGTTTTCTGATTGATTTGATGTCACATGTGAGAGAAAGAGAAGAATAAAACATGACTCTTAAATTTTTGACCTAGGCAACAGAAAGGATGGAGAGGCCATGAGTTGAGCCAGACAGAGAAGGCTGTGGATGGAGCAGGTTTGAGGGCAAAGCAAAATTTCCAGGTTTGAAATATCAGATGTACATCAGACATCGGTTCTGAATCCAGGTGATTGTGTACACTCCATTTTTTTTTCAAAGTAAATGTTTCATGTCCCATGGCAAATTAAGTCAACAGGATCAACTCAGACCAGGAAGATGGAGTTTGGCAAGACAATAAGACAGGAACAGTGTACTATGAAAAAATATATAAGTGATGTATTTTAAAAGATCAATAAAAGGGTTAGAAAATTAAATAAGGACATCTCCGATAAACAAAAGGAAGAAAAATAGAAAAAAAAATAGAAAATTTAAAGGGCCAATCCAGTGGCTCTAACACAGAAATAAGAAAACAGAGGGAGAAAATTATCAAAGAAGATTTTCTAGAACTAAAGAACAAGTATTATAAAAGTACAATGAGTGGCCAACAAAATAAAAATTTTTAAAGACTCTCAGCAAAACGCATGGTTGCAAAATTTCAGAATAGCAAGAGTAAAGAACCTCCCAGAGTATAAAAAACAGACCATATACCAAGGAAAAAGAATCGAAAGAGCATCAGACTCTGTATAAGCCATACTGGACGATAGAAGACAGTGAGAAACATCTTAAAAATTCTGAGAAAAACTAAACATAAGAGCTTAAACAATAAAACTTTTAGAAAAAAACATAGGGCAGGGGCTTCCCTTGGGGCTCAGCAGTAAAGAGTCCGCCTGCCAATGCAGGAGACAAGGGTTTGATCCCTGGTCTGGGAAGAGCCCACATGCTGCAGAGCAACTAAACCCATTCACCACAACTACTGGGCCTGTGTTCTAGAGCCCAAGGAATCGCAACTACTGAGCCCACGTGTCTCAACTACTGAAGACCACGCATTCCAGAGCCCGTGCTCCTCAACAAGAGAAGCCGCCGCAATGAGAAGCCTGTGCACCACAACTGGAGAATAGCTCCTGCTCGCTGCAACTAGAGAAAAGCCTGTGGAGCAACAAAAACCCAAAACAGCCATAAGGACATAAATAAATTATTTTTTTAAAAAAACATAGAGCAAAAGCTTAATGACATTGGATTTCACAATGATTCCTTGGATATGACTCCAAAAGCACAAGCAACAAAAGAAAAAATAAATTCAACCACAATAAAATTTAAAATTTCTCTTCCTCAAAGGACACAATTAACAGAGTAAAAAGGCAACCCATGGAATGGGAGAAAATATTTGCAAATTATATACCTGATAAGAAATTAACATGCATAATATATAAAGAACTCCCCCAACTCAACAACAACAAAGTAAACAACCCAGTTAAAATGGGCAGCAGTCTTGAGCACAACGTCATTAATCGTAAGGGAAGTACAAACTGAACCTACAATGAGATACCACCTCAAACCCATTTGGATGGCTACTATCGAAAAGAAAAAAAATAGCAACTGTCAGCAAGAATGTGGAGAAATCAGAACCCTTGGCAGGAATGTAAAAACAATGCAGCTGCTATGGAAAACAATATGGCAGTTCCTTAAAAAATTAAAAATAGAATTACCATGTGATGATCCAGCAATTCCATTTCTCGGTACATACACTAAAGAATTGAAAGCAGAATCTCAGAGATTTTTTTTTACACTCATATTCACAGCAGCATTATTCACAATATGTAAAACGTGGAAGCAACCCAAGTGTTCATACATGGGTGAATGGATAAACAAAATGTGGCATGTATATACAAGAGACTATTATTCAACTTTAAGAAAGAAAGAAATTCTGACACATACTACAACATGACAGCAAACTTGAGAACATCATGTTAAGTGTAATAAGCCAGTAACAAAAAGACAAATATTGTATAATTCCACTTACATGAAGTCCCTACAGTACTCATATTCATAGATACATAAGTAGAATGGTGGTTGCCAGAGGTTGGGGGAGGGGGAGGGAGATGTTAACTGTTTTAATTAACTTTCGATTAAATTTAGCTAACCCATTGTTTAATAGGTATAGCCTTTCAGTTTTGCAAGATAAAGGGTTCTGGAAATGGATGCTGGTAATGGTTGTTACACAACAATATGAATGTACTTAATACCACCAAACCGTACACCTAAAAATAGTTCAATGGGTAAATTTTATGTTATGTGTATTACCACAATTTTTAGAAATCAGATAGGAAGTTATTTTCAACCTACAGTCTATATCCAGCTAAAGTTTTAATTAAGTGTTAGGGTAGAAAACAATCATTTCTTGACGTGCAAGGCTCCAAAAACTTGATTTCCTATGCTCTGGCTCTTAGAAAGCTACTAGAAAAGGTTACTCCAACATAATAAGAAAGTAAAATAATGAAGCGGAAGGGAAGTGTTTCAACAAAATAGGAAACTAAAGTAAACATGAGAAAAACAGAGTAGATACAGAACATTGAAAGAATAAAGGGAAGTTCCCAGGATGACTGCCACACAGCAGATCTGAGCAGGAAAAAGTAGGGCTCTGGAAGAGAGGACCAGGGTGGGAGCTACAGGGAGGGTGAACTAGAAAGAGGGGACATGAAGACAGGAAGAGGTGAACAGACGCAGGAAAGAGCACAGACTGATGTCTGAGGGGAACTGGAGAACCGTCACAGTGCGGTGCTCACTTTGGGTATTAAGCTAGAAAAACTGGAGGCTGATGGCAGAGGGTATTTGAATCAGTGATTTCAAAGATGGTGCAACTCCTCATAAGACTGAGTTCCAATTTGGGGTCTGAGAAACCTGTGTAAAAACTCCTACCTCCATTCATTTCACAAAGAATATGTGATTTGCACAGAAAACTCTTCTAGGCAGAAATGCTGAGCAGTCTGGGAGAGAAGGATGGAGGGAGCTCTCAGCAGATGACCTCATTTTTCTCAGGAAAAGAAGTCAGTTCATCTCTTGGGTGTGAGGGAGCTAGGGTGGCGTAGGGTTCTTGAGAAGTGAAAGGTGCTTAGAACAGGCCCTAGTAGAGAACATGAGCAAACCAAGCAGAGAGACAGACAAGAAGATGGAGGGCGCTGAAGATGCACCAAGACTGGATCAGCATTGGCTGCAAATGGACCCAAATATAATTTTGGGTGCAAGGATGTCCCAGGAGCACACAGCATCTGACTGATGCTCAGATAAGAGGAGCAACAACCAGCAACTAAATAAACCTCTGCCAATTAAAAAAAGGCTCTAAAATTGCACACAGACACAAGGACTTATGTTGAAGAAGGTTCATGGAAGAACTATGTATAACAGAAAAAATGGAAACAGTTGAATCCCATCAGTAGGAGAGTGGATAAACTATAGTTGATTCATACAAGGAGAGACTATTCCAAAGCTAAAATGAACGACCAGTATCAGCAAGGTTATATACATCAAAACTAAAATGTTGAAGACCTACTGTACAGCACTTGGAACTCTGCTCAGTGTTATCTGGCAGCCTGGATGGGAAGGGAGTTTGGGGGAGAATGGATACATGTATATGTATGGCTGAATCCCTTCGTTGTTCACCTGAAACTAATAATATCACAACATTTGTTAACTGGCTATGCTCCAATACAAAATAAAAAGCTTTTTAAAAAACTAAAATGTTGAGGGGCAGGGGCAGAAAAAGTGCAAAAGGACTGATACACTATGAAGCCATTTATGTACTTCATGTGAATTATAAACACACATATATGCATATGGTAAAAAAACAGAAACATGCTGGGAAGTGACACCCACCAACTTCAAGGTGGAGGGCAAAGGAGTGGGAAGGTAGGGCTTCAGCTCTACAGTTAATGATTCATTCTTCTAAAAAGTTAACATCTAAGTAGGAAGTACACTGTAGATGTTAGAAACATTCATTTTTTTTTTCTAGACCAAACTTTTAGTTATTTTCTTGAACAGCAAATTAAATGATGATTCTCTAAAACATGTATCCTAACTGATTTCCTCTTCTCGAATCATTTCACATTTGCAGATTTTAAACTATTCTGCCATCTGTTGACCCATTATGAATCAAATAAGTTATTAATAAAGTTTATAATAAGTGGTAAATATGATATAAAACAAAACATAATTAAGAAATATTCACTGTAAACATTTTTAAATTGTAATAAAACTCTTCTTAGGTTAGACAGGAGAGATGAAATGGTTGAAAGAGCTCTAGATGTAGAGTTGGAAGAACCTGGCCCTGGTCCCAGCTCTGCCACTGACCTCTTGGCCTTGGATAATCATCAGCTTCTCCAAGGTCCCGTTTCTTCATCTGTGAAATGATTCTATTTGAGCCAACTCAAAGGCTTTCACGTTCTTGCCAAAGAATCTAACCCAAAGTTCTCTGCTGTGCATTCAAAAACACTGGATTACAAGAAATAATATTCCTGGAGGGATATTTGAAAGACTGAACACTCTCCATTCCTGGATGTGGTCTTTGGATCCGCTCCAGTCACCAGGGAGCTGTGAGCTTGAACCGTATTGTTTTATTCCCCCCAGAGAACCGTTTTATTAAAATGTACTCTGGCATAATCCCGTAAGCTTTATCGAACAGGATATTATAGAAAACAGTCAAAGAGACCTACCATTGTACTTCTTACACAGGAGTTCAGGAGGACAACCTCCCTTTACGAGAACATACTGTGGAGAATTCTCAGGTCTCAGTACCAAGAAAAACTGTGATCCTGAGCATTTATTCTTTTAGTCTAATGACCATGTTATTTTTATAAACAAAGTTTCCCTCTCTTTATTTTGGCTAGTATAGCCCAGATCTAGCAACTACAAATGACTTTATAGAAAACAAGGTGCTACCCTACTGGCTTTATGCATCTACTCATTTTTTCCTTGCTACAATATCCTTGCCAGCTTTTTGCCATTGAATTTTATGTTTCTCTGCAAACTACTTCAAACTTTCTCTAGAATAAGGGAGAGTACAAATAAGTGAGTTAAATGAACTCAGACTTGCTGGACATTGTTGGACAATGTCGGTCTTGTTGGACACAATGAGACAACATATGCAGCATGCTGAAATTTACAAAATGAGATACAAATGCAAGTTGTTCTTCATTGGTAAGAAAGAAAAATTTATTAGTGGAGGATGAAGTTTATGTGCTTTTAGTAAGTGAGATCTTTTTAATATTTTTCAATGTCCAATTGCTTGAAGATATCTAGATTCCAGTTCGAAGCTCTAGGAAGAGATCTAATTTATAGACAACACAGTGAAGCATTCCTAAAACACTATGAATGACTTTCTGACCCACTCTATTAGCCACGTTCTGTTTGCCCCTCTCCCATCTTCTTGAACTAAGTACATGTCACCTGTAGCCGCATTCCCATGGAGACCCTCAGTCAATGGGGAGTCTTGCCTGGAAGCAATGGATTAGCAATGCCTCTAGGGGAGGTGGAGGGCTTCCCTGGTGGTTCAGACAGTAAATAATCTGCTTGCAATGTGGGAGACCCAGGTTAGATCTCTGCCTTGGGAAGATCCCCTGGAGAAGGGAATGGCTACCCACTCCAGTATTCTTGCCTGGAGAATTCCATGGACAGAGAAGCCTGGTAGGCTACAGTACATATTGGACACGACTGAGTGACTAACACACACACACACACACACACACACAC
The DNA here is from genome assembly GCF_054371585.1 of Giraffa tippelskirchi. Classification (NCBI taxonomy): domain Eukaryota; kingdom Metazoa; phylum Chordata; class Mammalia; order Artiodactyla; family Giraffidae; genus Giraffa; species Giraffa tippelskirchi. Next base: position 136,463,035 of record NC_137281.1, on the reverse strand, counting down.
ACACTCTAGGGGAAGTGGAACAGTGAGAAGGTGGGTAAAGAGGTACTAAAGGGTATAAATTGGTTTATCATTCAGAAAAAAATATATTCTTAAGAACTCTTCGCACTCAAGAACATATATTTTCAATAATTACACTCTTTGTGAATATATCCCTACTCTGCCTCTCCCATATATCCCCATTCCTTGCCCATCAGTCTCCTCTCTCTTGAAGATCAGCAGTCCAGGACCTGAGGGTGTTTTTATCTCTCTCTGCCCCAGTCCCCTCCCATTACAGCAGCACAAGCACAAATTGAATGTTCCATAAAATGCTGGCACATAGAAATGAAAAGAGGACACCTTAAACATCACCTATTAAATACATCTTCAAAAAGCCATTAAAATCATTATATATAAATTGCTGAAATTTTCTAAACAGTGAAAAGAAACCGAATTAGGTAGGTCCACTTGCCATTCAGGAAACTGGCTTTAGGTGGATTGGCCTTCTTCCCCAAGAAGCAGCTGTGTAACCAACAGATCACTTACTGTGGTACCTGCTCCAGGAATAACTTCAGCCCTGCACCCAGCCAAGACAGTGGGAGCCCTGTCTTGATCACCTAGTTCTTACCAGCCTTTTCCCAGGATTTCATGCCAGAGTAAACTGCAAGCATCCTGGCATCACAGTAGAGGCTGTAGGTCCTGAAATGTCAACTTCAAATTTCTGCTAACATTGTAGAAACCCTCACAAATTCCACTGCTGAGCCTCCATGCCCTTTTGAAGCGGATCCATTGGCCCTGTGTCTCCTTGAGACTCTGGACTGTGACCTCTAAGAAGGGACTATGTATGGTTCATGGCCATATCTTTGTCATCTAGCACAGTAAGTGGCAAAGTAGTTCCACAATAAATGTTTGAGGAATGAGTAAACAAGTAAACAAATGAGAGCAATGTAATGGAAGACACTGTTTCTACAACTCTCAGCTGCCCGGGGGGAAGCGCTCCATTAAATTTATTTTTTTTAATAATTTAATGCTAGGAAATATTTCATTTCCTTGGAGACACGGGTTGGGTTTTCTTGTGGTTGTTTCTGTATTATTTTTGTTATTGTTTTCCTTTCCAAAAACAAGAACCGTATAATTAGTGTTCCTTTTTCACTTAGGACGTCTAGAAACACAGAGCTAACTCTAAGGTCAAATTGTAGCAATTACGTTGGTCCCAGTTATATCTGTTTTTCCCTGGCCTTTATCTCGTTTTTTTGTTTTTACTTTTTATTGACATACAGTATTTTTCTCATATATAATTGCTGTGGTCATCTTGAATTCTTTGTGAACAGGGTAAAAAATGAACAGATTAAAAAGCTAAACAACCAAATAAGGAAGCAAACCAAAATGCAGAAAGTGTATTTTACAAGGATTCTTTTAATACATACATAAATAGAAATAATTCTGAAATTCAGGTCCTCCTGAGCCACAAGGTATTTTTAAAAAGTTGTTAATATCCTCTTTGATATCTCTATTTGAATTGTTTCCCTTCCTTCTACTTTTGACAAGATTGTTTTTTCCTCCCCAAATGGCCAGAATCCTTGGCCACAAAAAAGTGAACTGCCCTCAAGTGTCTTCTGAAATGTATTCTAAGGTAAAATGCCTATTTCCACTTATAATAATTTTTTTTCTTGGATTTTCAAGGTTCCAGAGAAACTGTGGTCCCAAACCATTCTGGAAGAAAAGGAGGGATGGAGAAGATAGACGAATTGTATTAAATTTACCAAGTCTTACTAGTCCTACTGAGCTGTGGCCAAAATGGTTGCATGTTCACTAGCCAAATTCTGAAATGACTGAAACATTTGGGAAAACATCCTAGTTAGACATTTCAGGTGCTGCATGGTGAGTGTGGGATCTCACTCTGATTATAACAGTATTTTTATCAAGTGTTTCGAGTAACATGGCTGTACATGCAATTTTGTTTCTGTTGGGAAGCATTTCCCCATGGATGAGGGATTTGTGGTCTTTAAAATTCCGAACACTGGTATCTCCAAGACATTTAAAATAAATATTTCTCAATTTGAAATGTTTGCGAGCAAATACAACAGCCAGAAATATGCTGGCTGTTAAGATGAGAAATTTGTTTCTGAAATGTACTATTCCTTTAGAAAAATATTTGCCAACTTTAGTGGCAGCTGCAGAAATGTTTTCACACTTTGAAATTAACTCGCTATTAAAAATGGGAAAAGGAAGAGTGATTTGCTTTTTCCTTTTGGCTTGCACTACTACAACCAACCCAAATGACACACATATTTATAAACAGATGCACCAGCTGCTGCTTGGCCAGGTACCCATTCTTTCTGTTTGACTGTGTTCTTAAAGAGGAAATTCACAGAATTAACCTTTTTCAGATAAGGGTCCCCTTTGTTTTATAATGACTAAGTCCCACTATCAGCCCTCAATCACACATACATGACTGCTAAGTTTCTTGCTTAACTTAGAGGCTTTCTGATCCAATTTTATTCTACATTCAAGCTTCAGTTAAATATTACAAAAGCATGAACTAATTTCATGGAGAGTTAAGCGTTCCATGTGAGACTGGCTGTAGTAATTCATTCAGTTAACAAATACCCATTGAGTGCTTACTACTTGCCTGGCACTGTATCAGTTACTAGGAATGTAAGATGAGTATGTGGGAAAGATCCTCCAGAGATAGGAACAGTGCGCTTGGGATGCATAACTGACAGAAGTCACTAATTGCCTGGGGGAATTCAAATAAGCAAGGCTTGTCCTAACATGCTTATCAGAAAAGGAGCAGATTTTACCTTCTCACTCTGAAGATTTTCCTTGTAAAGCAGGAAGGACCTGGCAAATATAGACTAGTGGATGAGGGGGCTGGCTAGGACAACTGAATCTAGTCAAATTACAAATCATTAGTAAGGGCAAAAGTAAGTTTGCTCCTCCAATCCACCATCACAATAGAGTTAAGAAATGGAATCAATGGAAGAAAATATTTGAAAATGATGCAATCAACAAGGGATTTAAAAAACATAAAGATTGTGCTCAATAGAAAAACTAACAAAAAAACAAACCAAGGGACTAATCTTCAAAATATACAAACAGCTTAAACAACTTTAAAAATATATATAAAAATGAGCAAAAGACCTAAATAGATATTTCTCCAAAGAAGACATACAGATGACCAAAAAGCACATGAAGAGATGTTCAACATTGCTCATTATTAGAAAAATGCAAATCAAAACTACAATGAGATACCACCTCACAGCAGTCAGAATGGCCATCATCAAAAAGTCTATGAACAATAAATGCTGAAGAAGATATGGAGAAAAGGGAACCCTCCTACACTGACGGTGGGAATGTAAATTGGTACACCCACTATGGAGGATAGTATGAAGGTTCCTTAACAAACTAAAAATACAGCTGCCATATGATTTACTAACTACACTCCTGGGCATCCATTCAGAGAAAAGCCATAATTTGAAAAGATTCATGCACCCCAATGTTCACTGCAGCACTATTCACAATAGCCAAGACACAGAAGCAACCTAAATGTCCATCAACAAAGGAATGGATAAAGAAGATGTGGTACATATATATATACACAATGGAATATTACTCAGCCATAAAAAAGAATGAAATATAGCCATTTGTAGCAATACAGATATACCTAGAGATTATCATACTAAATGAAGTAAGTCAGACAGAGATAGACAAATATAATGTGTTATCATGATATGTGGATACTAAAGAAATGATGCAAATAACTTATTTCCAAAACAGAAACAGACTCACAGACTTAGAAAACAAACTTCATATTATTATTAATAAATGGAAAAGTTGGAGGGGAGATAGATTTGGAGGTTGGAACTAACATATACATACTACCATATATAAAATAAACAAGGACATACTGTATAGCACAGGGAATTCTACACAACATTCTGTAATAACCTAAATGGGAAAGAATCTGAAAAAGTATAGATGCATATATATGTATGACTCAATCACTTGGTTGTACACCTGGAATTAACACAACATTGTAAATCAACTATACTCCAATATAAAATGAAAGTTTAAAAATATAAAGAATGTGGTTATTATTACAAAAAATTGATTCAAGTTTTATAGAGAGTAAAAAAATCTTTGAAATCTAAATTATGTACCCTGTAAAGAAAAAAAGTCAAACTGTAGTTTAAATTTATTTCCTGCAAAATGGAATATACAATTCATTTACTTTTTTGAGGGTTTTTTGGTATTATAACTGTGTGTATTAAAGTAATTTTTAATGCTATGGAAAACCAAAAAATGAGAAATCTATCCACAGCCCCAACATACAAATACCACCACTCCTAATAGTTTGGTGAATTTTTAGACTACTTTTATCTATAACACAGGTTTTTTGTTTTCATAGTGCTGCAATTATACAAATTTTTCTTTATTCCGCTAAATATTAAACATAGGCATTTCCATGTTATTAGTCTCCATAAACATCATTTTAATGCCTACATTGTATTTTGATGGTACACAAAAATTTGAATCAGAAAAGAATACCAAGGGTTAGTCTCCTAAAACTTATCGAGACCAGAAAAAAAAGTTATTGTTTCAGTTCAGTTCAGTTGCTCAGTCGTGTCCGACTCTTTGCAATCCCACGGACTGAAGCATGCCAGGCCTCCCTGTCCATCACCAACTCCCAGAGTTTACTCAAATTCATGTCCATTGAGTTGGTGATGCCATCCAATCATCTCATCCTCTGTTGTCCCCTTCTCCTCCTGCCTTCAATCTTTCCCAGCATCAGGGTCTTTTCCAACAAGTCAGTTCTTCACATCAGGTGGTCAAAGTATTGGAATTTCAGCTTCAACATCAGTCCTTCCAATGAATACTCAGGACTGATTTCCTTTAGGATGGACTGGTTGGATCTCCTTGCAGTCCAAGGGACTCCCAAGAGTCTTCTCCAACACCACAGTTCAAAAGCATCAATTCTTTGGCACTCAGCTTTCTTTATAGTCCAACTCTCAAATCTATACATGATTACTGGAAAAACTATAGCTTTGACTAGATGGGCCTTTGTTGGCAAAATAATATCTCTGCTTTTTAATATGCTGTCTAGGTTGGTCATAATTTTCTTCCAAGGAGCAAGCGTCTTTTGATTTCATGGCTGCAGTCACCATCTGCAGTGATTTTGGAGCCCAAAAAAATAAAGTCTGTCACGGTTTCCATTGCTTCCCCATCTATTTGCCATGAAGTGATGGGACCAGATGCCATCTTAGTTTTCTGAATGTTGAGTTTTAAGCCAACTCTTTCACTCTCCTCTTTTCATTTATTTATTACTAGCCAGTAATTTACCCATAATGTATTAATGGGCAGCGTGCAAGTTTCAGGCACTATGCTGTATGGTCAGCAAGATAGTCAATCCTCGGAAAAATGGTCTCTAAGGCAAGAGGGATACATAACCCCTCACCTTATTTGATCTCTGGTCATTGTTACCACTATCCTTCAGCTCTGCTCTGTGTAGATTAATCAAATAATTAAGTGAGTTATACTAAGAGACTAATTTCCAGGAGGACAGGAATGGTGAATGGGCAGCAGTAACAAGGACCCAGGCTCATCTGAGCTGGAAAAAACCAAGTCTGGCCTCAAGATCTCTGCCCATGGTGAGGCAAGCAAGGACCAGCACACATGAGCTGCTGGATGGCTATCAAGCAAAGGACAATGATTACCATGCAGGCTTAGAGTACCCTAGTTGCACTAAGTCTAGTCTGGGAAGCCGAAAGGTCTTGGAAGAGGCAATGCCATGTCGCAGAATTATTCCTAGACTAGTGGTTTACAGGGGCTTTCCAGGTGGTTCAGTGATAAAGAATCTGTTTGCCAAGCAGGAGACATAGGCACGATCCCTGGGTCAGGAAGATCCCCTGAAGAAGGAAATGGCAACCCACTCTAGTAATCTTGCCTAGGAAATTCCATGGACAGAGGAGCATGGTGGGCTTCAGTCCATGAGGTCGCAAAAGAATCGGATGCAATTTAGCGACTAAAAAACAACAGTGGTTTACAGACCTGAGTTCTGGTCCTCATTCTGGCTCAAGCATAGAGAATGCATTTAACAAACCTGAACCCCAATTTTCTCATCCGTAAGGGTGGAACTAGACATTATCTAAGAGCACTCCCAACTAAATAAACCTGTGATTTTATGAAGCTGTAAAAAGTAGACTCACAGTCCACAAAAGTACCAAATCCAGCCATCTTACCACTTTTAAAAGAGCATTATTTCAAAAAATAGAAATGAATAAAAAACAGTTCCTTGCTGCTCTAGAAGTTATATACCTTCCAGTTCAGTTACTGAGCTATTTTGAGTTGTCATTGATCCTCAGTCTGGCTGGCAATGCCAACAAGGCCAGGGCGGTGGTTTGAGCCTCTGTTATGTCCAAGAGGAAAATCAGCTATGTTCTCTAATGTGGCCACAGGATGAACGCCTTCCCCATGGACCCAGTGAGTGGGTCTGATGGGTACAAATCTGCTTTTCTAATGCTAAAGTTCAAAATATCACCTTAAATGACTGAAAATCACACTCTCATTACATGATATCCTCAGACAGTATCTTTCTCTCTCTCTCTTTAGTCACTAAGTCGTGTCCGACTCTTGCAACCCCATGGACTGTAGCCTTCCAGGCTCCTCTGTCCGTGGGATTCTCCAGGCAAGAATACTGGAGTGGGTTGCCATTTCCTTCTCCAGGGGATCTTCCTAATCCAGGAATCGAACCCGGCTCTCCTGCACTGCAGGCAGATTCTTTACCAACTGACCTATAAAGGAAGCCCTCAGACAGTAGGAAACTAGCAAATAAATTCTCTTTGTTAGTGAAAAATTATTTTTGTTCTCAAAATGATCATTATTTCTATGCTGTTGGGGTTTTCTTTATAATTTTTTTTAATAGAGAATAGTCCATGCCATTTAAAAACACAAAATTAATAACACTACTACCCCCAATGGATTTCCTAGGTGGCTCAGTGGCAAAGAATCTGCCTGCCAATGCAAGGAGATGCAGGTCCGATCCCTGGGTTGGGAAGATCCCCTGGAAGAAGAAATGGCAACCCACTCCATACTCTTGTCTGAAGAATCCCATGAGCAGAGGAGCCTGACAGGCTACAGTCCTTAGTGTCACAAAGAGTTGGACACAGCTGAGCATGCATGCAGCCCAATAAGTATAAAATAGTCTGTCAAACAATTTAGACACTTACTTACAAAATACAAAATATAAAAGTAATATAAATACATCCAGTAGGTAAACAAACTTTGCACTTAATAATTCCTTTGCACCTAATAATCACACAATGCACTTTTAAAATCACCTCTATTCTACCTACCTCATGAAATCAAAGTCTATGACTTGAAAAGTAGAAAGGAAGAAAATACCATAACAAGTGGGCAACAGAGCATGCATGCCACCCTGCCTTACAGGAATTAGAGTCAAGTAGTCTTATCAAAAATAATTATTACTCATCTGAAGATCAGAAAGCCAAAAAGGAAAAAAAAGTACCATCAGCTTTCAATGACCCAGGCACACATCAGTCAGTCCCCTTGCTTGATACAGGGTATTACGCAGAGATGATAAGACAGTGTATCTGCTTGTATGGATGCCTTGGTAGGTAATGAGCCCATGCAATTGTGCATTTGGAATCTTGTTCAAGTCAGGGTTTGTTAAAGCTACCTTCAACCTGTGAAATGGCATCAATATCTGTCCATGCTAGTACACGGTTGTAGGACTCAGTCACTGGAAAGTAGCAAGATCCTATGTTGGTGGTGGGAAGAAGAGGCAGGTGGCCAACTACAATTAAGGAAATAGCATCCACGCAATTTGCTTATTCTCAGAATATCTTCCCTCTGCTTCAATTAAGTGTTCAATAAATGTAAGCTGAATACCTCCAATGAACATGCAGCCAACTGCATACTGAACATATATAGCTAACAGCTCTACCTCCACAACTAACAATGCAACACAGTCAAAGAACAGGAGACTTCACTTCTGGCCATGAAGGAGTTCCAGGATCCAGAATTAACTTTCTTCAGAATAAAATTTTTAATAGGAAACAATTACTTTAAGAGTGCAACAGGCAATGCGGGAGGGTCATCCTTTTGAGAGGGAAACAAGTGAGGCGAGCCCCAGGACTGCTCGTGCTTTCTACCTGGAGACAATGTGCAGACTTCAGTGCTTTGAGTGCATGCGTGCTCAGTTGCTCAGTTGTGACCGACTCTTCATAATCCAATGGACTGTAGCCAGCCAGCCTTCTCTGTCCACGGGATTCTCCCGGCAAGAATACTGGAGTGGGTTGCCATTCCCTTCTCCAGGGGATCTTCCCAACCCAGGGATTGAACCTGGGTCTCCTGCATTGCAGGTGGATTTTTTTACCATCTGAGCTACCAGGGAAGCCCCAAGCTAATGCCTACTAGTACTTGATGTGTGTCGTGCATGCATGCTTCGAAAAGAACACCAAATAAAGCCCAGCAACCCACTGAGATCAGAATTCAGAAAGGCCAAGTGGGGCAGGGTTAGGCAAGGGACAAGGTTGAGCTGTAAAGTGGCTCCAAAACAGCCTCTCTTAACCCAACAGTGGGCTCTGGAGGTGAAGTGGCCTTTCAGAGTCATCCTGATTTGGGCGAGGGGGTCATTATACTCTGACTTCATCAGTCACTGGATGTGGGGCCTCCATCCCCATGCACCCCTGGGAAGGGGCATAACACTGGGTGAGGTGGTTCACTGCTGCTGAGGCAATCCCTGAAAGGCTGACAGCTCTCCCAGAGGCTGCAAGATCTGGATGGAGCTCTTAAATTAATCAGTCTCTAGAGGTTTTTCTTCCCTGCTTAAAACACTTTAGAGGCTCCTCCTCACAACTTCCAGGCTCATCAAGACCTGGCACTTTCCTCCTCCTTCATTCCCATCTCCTGACACTCTCCACACAGGTGCAGGCTTCAAACATGGCAAGTGAGTCGAAGCTCTCTTTAATGTCCCATGTTCTCTCTCACTGTTCTGTCTTGCACATGCTGTTTCTCCTACCCAAGCCCCAGGGGAGTGAGGAAATCTGCCTTTGGGCTCCCTACACACCCCACACCTCAAACTCAGCGCACACATCTCAACTGTCAGGTCTCCGTGTCTGAGACCCCATCTGAACCATGAGCTTCTTGAGAGTACCACTTCCTTCTGTGTAGCCACAGCAGCAGATACCAAGTCTGAGGCAAGTTCAATTCAGTCACTCAGTCGTGTCCAACTCTTTGCAACCCCATGGACTGCAGCACACCATACTTCCCTGTCCATCACCAACTCCTGGAGCTTACTCAAACCATGTCCATCAAGTCAGCGATGCCATCCAACCATCTCATCCTCTGATGCAAAGTAGACACTCAACAAATGTGTGAGGAGTCAGTGGAGGGAGGGAGGAATAGAACAATTAAGCATCCTCACCAGATACTTCCTACTGACACTGTGCTGAGAGTCACTTCTCCCTTTTCCCCACAAGGCTGCTGTACCCCCATGTTCTCTAATCCTAGAAATTTTACCTCACTGTGGTCTATGACAAAGCCCATTTACTTCAGTTAATTTACCCTCAACTTTCTGTTTTGTCTGAGATGGTTGAGGAGTGGGAAGATGCTCACAGACATGTCTGGCCCTGACATCCTGGTCATGTCCTGACTCTAAACTTTGAGCTTCATGGCTGCTTTCATCTCCTGGGCCAGACTAAGAGAACCCACCCCTCAACTCTCCACTGGTCATCAACCATACCCAAGGCCCCTTCACAAAATTCTCTTCCTGATGCCACAATATATTTTTTTCACTTCAAAAAAAAAATTCAGTAGTTTCTGTGTTTTAAGCAACAGAAACAGTGCTACATTTCTATTTCATCACAGAAAACATCAGGCTCTGGTTTAGGACAACTTTTTCCCAGATTCAAAATACTTCTGAAGGGAAGAGATATTTATCATCTAATATAAATTCCCTTTTTCTTTTTTGGTGCATGTTCAGCCTTTATTAACTGTCAATTAACTGTCACTTCTTTATATCCACAGTACAATGAAGCTTGTAGTGATGATAATATAAAAGGACTTGGAAGCTTTGCAATGAAACTCAAAGAAAATTTCAGTTGTACTAAAGATGTTTACAGTGTAAACAGCCTAAGTCCCTGAAAATGAACAGTCTAAGTGTGTTGTGTCATTTACTCTCCATTAAGTAGAATATGAGGTTATACAGGTTATTTTATTTCTCAATTATGGCAGAAAACAGGTAGAAAGGTTGAAGACACAGATCTGTATCCCAGAAGATCCACTCCAGGCAAAGTATATTAGTGTAAGCTTCAACTATGTTGATAAGTGCTTTATATATATATATATCCTAGAACAACAGCAAACTATAACTAATGTCTGACACAACTAAAACTAAATGTTTACAACAATGAAAACATGCCATTCCCATCCCAGTCCCCACAATGGCCAAGTGAAAAAATGAAACAAAGGTAATCGATTTAAGGAACAAACAAGAATCTAAATACATACAAAAGCTAGCTAACTAGCTCTTGAATAATTTAAAATTGATTATAGGGCTTCCCTGGTGGTCCAGGGGCTTTCCTGATGGCTCAGCTGGTAAACAATCTTCCTGCAATGCAGAAGACCTGGGTTCGATCCCTGGGTTGGGAAGATCCCCTGGAGAAGGAAAAGGCTACCCACTCCAGTATTCTGGCCTGGAGAATTCCATGGACTGTATAGCCCATGGGGTCACAAAGAATCAGATATGACTGAGTGGCTTTCTCTTTCTTTCTTTCTGGTGGTCCAATGGTTAAGAATCTGCCTTGCAATACAGGGGCCACCAGTTTGATTCCTCGCCTGAAAAGATTCCACGTGCTCCAATACTGAAGCCCACGTGCCACATGTATTGTCATTTTCATTTTACAGGACAAGGAGAAAGGAAGGGAGAGAGAGAGAGGAAAAAATCTACACCAATACTTTTCAAAAGCACAGGTCAAAAAATTCTTAACAAAATGTTGTTGTTCAGTCACTCAGTCATCTCCAACTCTTTGTGACCCCATGGACTGAAGCACACCTTGTTCCCTGTCCTTCACCATCTCCCGGAGCTTGCTCAAACTCAGGTCCATCAAGTCGGTGATGCCATCCAACCATCTCATCCTCTGTGATTCCCTTCTCCTCCTGCCTTCAATCTTTTCCAGCATCAGGATCTTTTCTAATGAGTCGGCTGTTCACATCAGGTGGCCAATGTATTGAAGTTTCAGCTTCAGCATCAGTCCTTCCAATGAATATTCACAGTTATTTCTTTTAGGATTGACTAGTTTGATCTCCTTGCAGTCCAAGGGACTCTCAAATGTTTTCTCCAACACCACAGTTCAAAAGCATCGATTCTTCAGCGCTCAGTCTTCTTTGTGAGCATGTATGAGGTCCAGCTCTCATACATGCTCAATATATTTTGCCCTTTTCTGTGTTAACTGAAACTGAATTTGGTTACACATAGATCATTATTATAAAGTATAATAAAATGTCTACAAAAAGCAAGTCTGATTCCAAATATCAAAGGCCAAAACTGCTCACAAAGATTCACATACAAATGGAATTCATGGAATGCAGAAAATTCCTGAGGCTTGACTCATAAGACTAAACATGGTTGAAAGGACAAGATCACAAGGAATATCTGCCCACAGTCAGTCAGAGTGACCGTTCAAAGCCACACTCACTCACTGCATTCAGGTCAGTTAAAAAAAAAAAAAAGAAGACTATATAAAAGAAGTGATAATGAATGGGGATTGTGTTTTTTAAAAAAATGTTTCTTCTTTCTAACTTTTCTGTTGTGAGAAAAATTAGTGGAGAAGCATATGACTGATCCTAAATTGTAAAATATAAAAAATAAAGGAGAACTGAAACATAGTTCAGTTCAGTCGCTCAGCTGTGTCCGACTCTTTGAGACTCCATGAACCACAGCACGCCAGGCCTCCCTGTCCATCACCAACTAACTCCCTGAGTCCACCCAAACCCATGTCCATCGAGTCGGTGATGCCATCCAGCCATCTCATCTTCTGTCATCCCTTTCTCCTCCCGCCCTCAATCTTTCCCAGCATCAGGGTCTTTTCCAATGAGTCAGCTCTTTGCATGAGGTGGCCAACTTCAACATCAGTCCTTCCAATGAACACCCAGGACTGATCTCCTTTAGGATGGACTGGTTGGATCTCCTTGCAGTCAAAGGGACTCTCTAGAGTCTTCTCCAACACCACAGTTCAAAAGCATCAATTCTTTGGCACTCAGCTTTCTTTAGACTCCAACTCTCACATCCATATATGACCACTGGAAAAACCATAGCTTTGACTAGACAGACCTTTGTTGGCAAATTAATGTCTCTGCTTTTTAATATGCTGTCTAGGTTGGTCATAACTTTCCTTCCAAGGAGTAAGCGTCTTTTAATTTCATGGCTGCAATCACCATCAGCAGTGATTCTGGAGCCCAGAAAAATAAAGTCTGACACTGTTTCCACTGTTTCCCCATCCATCTGCCATGAAGTGATGGGACCGGATGCCATGATCTTAGTTTTCTGAATATTGAGCTTTAAGCCAACTTTTTCACTCTCCTCTTTCACTTTCATCAAGAGGCTCTTTAGTTCTTCTTCACTTTCTGCCACAAGGGTGGTGTCATCTGCATATCTGAGGTTATTGATATTTCTCCCAGAAATCTTGATTCCAGCTTGTGCTTCACCCAGCCCACTGTTTCTCATGATGTACTCTGCATATAAGTTAAATAAGCAGGGTGACAATATACAGCCTTGACATACTCCTTTTCCTATTTGGAACCAATCTGTTGTTCCATGTCCAGTTCTAACTGTTGCTTCCTGACCTGCATACAGGTTTCTCAAGAGGCAGGTCAGGTGGTCTGGTATTCCCATCTCTTTCAGCATTTTCCAGTTTATTGTGATCCACACAGTCAAAGGCTTTGGCATAGTCAATAAAGCAGAAATAGATGTTATTCTGGTACTCTCTTGCTTTTTCGATGATCCATCGGATGTTGGCAATTGGATCTCTGGTTCCTCTGCCTTTTCTAAAACCAGCTTGAACATCTGGAAGTTCACAGTTCATGTATTGCTGAAGCCTAGCTTGGAGAATTTTGAGCATTTCTTTACTAGCGTGTGAGATGAGTGCAATTGTATGGTAGTTTGAGCATTCTTTGGCATTGCCTTTCTTTGGGATTGGAATGAAAACTGACCTTTTCCAGTCCTGTGGCCACTGCTGAGTTTTCCAGATTTGCTGGCATATTGAGTGCAGCACTTCAGGATTTGAAATAGCTCAACTGGAATGCCATCACCTCCACTAGCTTTGTTTGTAGTGATGCTTCCTAAGGCCAACTTGACTTCACATTCCAGGATGTCTGGTTCTAGGTGAGTGATCACACCATCGTGATTATCTGGGTCGTAATAAAAAACAACTGTGCTAATTGGCTTCAGTCATGTTCAACTCTTTAGGACCCAGTGGACTGTAGGCGGACAGGCTCCACTGCCCATGGGATTTTCCAGGCAATAATACTGGAGTGAGTTGCCATGCCCTCCCCTCCAGGTGATCTTCCTGACCCAGGAATTGAACCTACATCTCTTACATCTCTGGCATTGGTAGGCGGGTTCTTTACCACTAGTGCCACCAAATTCATGGTAAAATAGAGTGCTTCCTATGCACCAAGCATTTTACATAATGTACTAAGTATTGACACATATTTCATTTAAGCCCCATAAAGCATCTCTGACATGGACACTAGAAATATTACCAATATCAGGGGAGTGAAGTGCCTTATCCATTTGGCTCAGCCAATGAGCTGAGTCTCAGAGTCACATCTGTCTCACTCCTGAGTTCATATTCCCAACCCCTATTTCACATAATCCCTAATTATAACAGTCAGGAGAAGTAAATTGTTCAAGTAATTATATAATTCACTCTTGAAATAACATTGGCATTTGTTTTTAATCAATAGCAATGGAAATTCCTTGACCCATGAAATACAATATCTGGAATACAAATTAAGTTTTCTTTGGTGACTTAAAAAATCATCATTATTAATGACTGTACTAGGCTCTAGTTACAACCAAGTATGGCACTTTACATCTAGCTACTCAGTAAATTCATCCTGAGGAGTACATTATTCAAGATGACATTTTTTAGGAAGCAAAAAGAACTACTACTGCTTCTTGCACTGGCTCTGCTGTGTACCTTTGCCATGACTACCAGCAGGCACCTGACTCTCTCTGAGCTTCCACTTCCTCTACTGTAACACCTACAGGAGCCCATGGCCCACCTACCTCACAGAGCTTGCTATATAAAGCTCAGATGAAATAATTAATATAAACATGATCAAGAAAAGGTAACTCTGCTCAATGTTATGGTAGCCTGGATGGGAGGACAGTTAGAGGAGGAAAAGAAACCTGTATATGTGTATAGGAATGGCTGAGTCCCTTTGCTGTTCACCTGCAACTATCACAACGTTGTTAACTGGCTATGCTGCTGCTGCTGCTAAGTCGCTTCAGTCGTGTCAGACTCTGTGCGACCCCACACACGGCAGCCCACCAGGCTCCCCCGTCCCTGGGATTCTCCAGGCAAGAACACTGGAGTGGGTTGCCATTTCCTTCTCCAATGCATGAAAGTGAAAAGTGAAAGGGAAGTCACTCAGTCGTGTCCGACTCTTAGTGACCCCACGGACTGCAGCCTACTAGGCTCCTCCCTCCATGGGATTTTCCAGGCAAGAGTACTGGAGTGGGGTGCCATTGCCTTCTCTGGTTAACTGGCTATACTCCAATACAAAACAAAAAGGTTAAAAATAAATGAATAAGAAACTATAAACTGTAGCAGAATTGTAGACTTTATTATCTCCCTTCAATGAAATGCTTGGGTTTTAAACTCTTCCTCTCAGATATTATCGTAAAGAGAAGCAAAATTCACATACGCTAAGTCTCCTCATTCAACAGTAGCTTGTCTGGCTGGCCACTCAGAAGTACGTTACAGCTTCTAATGAAGAACATTCTCAGTCGCGCTTTTGTTAGTGGTTTCTGCAAGGCCACAGCACTCAGGCTGGAGAAGTTCACATTTCTACAACTGGTGTGAATACGCAGTATCTTAACCACTAGACACCTGTACAAACTGCAGCAACAGGCTCCCTGATGTGGCAGATTAAATTCACTGAGAGAGGAATTAATTTGGACTTTTTCCATTTCTTTAGAGAAAGTAACCTGTGCTACATCTCAGATGCAAAGACTCAGATTCTTCTACAGCAACATCCCACAAAGTAACTGAAGACCAAAAACAACCATGTAAACAGCTTCAGAGGTAATCAGAAGATGTAAAGAGTTTCCTCTAAAAAACAAACCAAGTTCTGACACATAGGAACAGATAATTTACCTAAGAGGAAATATAAATACTAAACAAATACATGCAAAATGTTCACCTTCCCTAGTAGACAAAGAAACTCATATACCTCTATACTATATATGCATTTGGGAAATTAATATAGTGATATGTGGCTTGAGGGCTTCTGTGCTCAGATGGTAAAGAATGTGCCTGCAATATAGGAGACTTGGATTCAATCCCTGGGTAGAGAAGATCCCCTGGAGAAGGAAACAGCAACCCATTCCGGTATTCTTGCCTGGAGAATTCCATGGAATGAGGAGCCTGGTGGGCTATAGTCCCAGGGGTCACAAAGAGACAGTCAGACATGACTGAGAGATGAACAATTTCACTTTCACTTTTCTTTCATGTAGCTTGAATCATAAACATGCTCAATAGTCCCACTCCTGTGAATTTATTCTAAGAAGTAATTAATTAGAAATAAATATATACACACAAAGAATATATATATATATATATGTATGTATGTATATAAGTTAACATTGGAATGCTTTGCAAAATCTGATACATCAACCTGGGGGGTGGGGAGTTTTTAATCAAAACAAAACCAATCACCTAAAAGTTTATGGAAAATAGTAAACAGGAAAATATTAAGATAAACAGCATATAGTGTTTAGATTCAATAGGAATATCACCATATAAATACATATTTATGTGGACAAAGACTAAAAAGGTAAGGTGCAAAAATGAAAATTGTTGTTAGTGATATAATACTTACAGAAAACTCATTCAAAACCTTTAACATTACTGCTCCCTCATCTTCTAAATGAGAAACAAGTAACTCATATCATTTCTTAAAAAATCATTAAAATCAACTTTTGCCACAACTCTTCTACCAAGTGAAACAAAATACATAAAATTTAGAACGTTATTACCTATAAAATAAGAAATAGCATAAAAGAAAATATCCCCTTAAGACTGTGATTTGTGGTTAATAAAAATAATAATAGTATTAATAAACGTAAGTCCTCACAGTGCCCCTAGGATGTCTATCACTGGTTGGTACTACAAACCTAAGAATCCCCACAATAATCTTTTCTAGTTTGTTGAATTCCCCTGCAGTGCTTTTCCAGACTAACTGAAGAATTTAATCTTTCAGCATTTATGAAAGTATGTTATCTGTGGAGTACTAAAGGGAAAGCACAAATATTTTTGCCTATGCTTGCTTATTTATCTGAACATGTTGAAACCTCCTCCTCTGTCTTAGATGAACTTTGGAAGTCCTTTGGTTTCTCCCTGGAGTTATGTACTATCACTCTCTCTTTTCTTTCTACACACAATTAACAGCCTCTGTCAAACTGGCTTCTCCATCTTCTCAGCTTTCTTTCTAGGATACACTAGCCCCCTAGAGAGCCTTTCTTGAAAGAAATGAAAGCCAACAGACTATTTATGGTAACTGTCAGGATTCAGGGGATGAAGACCCTTTGTGGGCTCTGCCAGATCCCCCTCCAGATTTGTGGCTTAGATCACAGGGGGTCTGCCTTTCTCCTTCCTCTGCCCACAGCCAGCATTCACAGGGGCTGACTCAGGTGGGTGGCCTCTCAATTACAGAATTTTTTTTTTTTTTTTTGGTTCTCCTAATTTATTTATTTATTTATTTTTAAATTAGTTTATCTATTTTTTAACTTTACAATATTGTATTGGTTTTGCCATACATTGACATGAATACACCATGGGCGTACTTGTGTTCCCCTTCCAGAACCCCCCTCCCACCTCTCTCCCCATCCCATCCCTCTGGGTCATCCTGGTGCACCAGCCCTGAGCAACCTGTATCATGCAAGAAGTTAATTTTTAGACATGTTGGTCTCCTTTCTCTGCCTGATGGGGAAACATATTTGCAACAAGAAAATGCTTTAAAATTAACTTTCTAATAAAACTTGCCTAAAGGGAGACTTCTCAGTATCTTTTATTTTTGAAACAAATTAACCCTACCTCAGTTTTTCCCATTTCTTCTTAGTTCATGAGGCAATACGACTCTTTAAATTCTTTAGCATCTTTTCAGGTAGAGAACAGACTTCTCTGTACATTCCCTCCCTTGATGGAGGAGAAGGTTATTCTCTCCCCAATTTTCTTACTTTTATACAAGCAAAGGTCCAAAGGTTTTCTTGGAAGACTCTCAAACACTCCAGCCTGAAGTCAGCGACTTCCCTTCTTCGATGTAACAGAATCCTCTGTGCTCTGTGACTCTTTAACTATAGAGAAAAGGCTTTCTTTTTTCCTTAGGTTTATTATCCCAAAATGCGAGAGTTCAGCCTCAATCTGCATATCATCATCTTCACATCCATGAATTCCTTCTGTCCCTAATGTAAAAGAAGATTCCTCAAGGATCTGGAGTCTTTCATATGGTTAAAAGAACCAACAACATGTACTGAGTGAATGAAGTAAACTGTGTTATTTAATAGATTGGATCAGATAGGTTATTCCTAAATTTTGATTGCTGCTTTAACAAACAAAGAAAAGCTTCAGCAGCAGACAATGAAACGCCTGAAATCTAGGAAGAATGGACGTCAGCAAATCATTATCTTGATTCCTGTATGGCCCTAAATATAAAATATATTAACCAACTTTTCTGGACAGTCAGTCCCCACAACCTCACCGCCCTACACCCAGAGGTAAGGGTGTGCACTGCCCCCACAGCAGGCCTGTTACTGGGGTTTCAGGCCCAATCCAATGATGTAGATGTATCAGGGACAGACCAACCAGATCTAGACATGCAGGCCCCACAGGGCCAAGTCACATTCAAGCTCCCACATGTGCCATTTCACATTCACAAACCCACTCACCACCTAAAAGACCATGTGTGCCAAGTCAAATGGCCCAGCCTGTAAAATGCAGAATGCCACACCTTGAGACAGATGGCCATAAACTGGCATGGTCAGGGAAACCCAAGAAAAAGGAGGTAAACTCAGAACACTAGAGCAAACGAATACATAACGCAGGCTAGAAACTCAGAGCCATGACAATTTACACCGGTATAGATCTCCCAAAGCATTCTGCAATTCCATTTCAATCACAACATTAAAGCATGGAGATGGTTCTTCTTTCTATTCCCATGGTTTCCTTAACCTTTACTAAAACAAAACATGAATGCAGGTAACCAAATCAACTGCCTCCCCGCAGGAAAAAAGGGAAACTCTCAGAAATCCCTTATTTGTACAAATCATTTCCCAAAACCTTCCTGCCAAACTTTTGACCTATTGTTTCTCAACTTACCAATCTTTGGCAGCGTGTGGTAATAAACTTAAAAAGTGAAGTTTTGGTCACAAATCATAGTTCCTACTTTAAATAACATTCTAAGTTATTTTTCTTCAAGTTGCATGGCCCTGCTATTTTTACATATGAAAACAGCCATGGTGTGCCTTTTTTCTATCCCTGAGGGCTTCCCATAATGTATTTATAGGACTGGAAGTTTTCCAAACCCAAACATAATTTACTGTACCATTTTCAATGACTGACAATTTTGGTTTTATCTTTCTCTTATCCTAAGGGAGAATCAATTACCCAGCAAACCGATGTATCCCTCATCTTTTTATCTTCAGAGGCCAGTGATCAGAATTGACTTTGGTCTCAACTGGTCTATTTCTGGCTGTTTGTAGATGTTAATCCTCAAACACACGTTTGCTGGTTAAGTGACAAACTGGGCGTCTATAGCGACAGTGGTTCTGATCTCTCTTATTCTTTCACTTACTCACTGGGAAGCCTTAAACAAGTCAGTTGTTATTCTCTTAGTTTCTCTGATCATAGGATGATTACCAAGCAGTCAAAAGGGATGTATTTTGTTGTTCTTTCAATTAAGAAATAATTAAACTATAATGGTATTCACTATTGCAATTATATAAGGCTTAAGCAACCAACTCAATCCACAGCCACCAAATCCATACCATGTACCTTCATAAACCACAGCCCTAGCACACACTGGAATTAGGAAGCAAGAGAAGAATACACTGTATTTGAACTGATAGTGAGACGCATTTCCCTGAAGCCCTGGAATCAGTACACAAGTAAGGGCCACCAAATCTTGAGCACCTACAGCACAGCGGCTTTGTGAACTCTCATTCTCTAGGGTCCCACCAGGAGCTCACATTATCAAGTTTCCAACAGGGTCCTTGGACTCCAAGAGGAATCTAGTTCATCAAGGCTGCTGGAACCACCCCAGAGATATGAATGAAGTCAGGTCTTGATCTACTTCAAGTCCTTAGGAGCTCAGGGTATCCAGAGAAGTATCTGCACTGGGAGAATTTGGAGGTCCAGGCCCCTACGTGTGAAACCCCTTATGAAGTCCCACTGGAAAGAAGGAAGAAAGAGCACTCAAAAAACAAGACACTTTAGATAAAGCAAATTCTTGAGATCTGCTCAGAAAAATGTAGGACCTTCAGGTGCTTCATAGTTTAAACCAAAATCCTCAGGATGACCCTGATCCGTAGATTCCCCTAGAGCACAACGTTACACAGAGGGACCTTCTAAGATACACCTCCTGCAACAGGTGCTCTGGCTAGAGATCCTCTTCCATCCTGAGGCTTCTGGCATGGTCTGAGGGCTCTGGACCCTGGAGAGGCCATCAGCTAGCTCTTCCACCTCAGTAGCCAAGCATCACTTTAGTGACACACTGCTAGTCCCTCAAATACACCTGCCTAAAGATTCATGTCCAAAAACACACACACAAAATCCACTGTAAATATTTACATTCCGAAGGTTTTATTCGTTATTGCTTAAGGTGTGAGGTTCAGACATAAAAAACAAATTTATGGTTACCAAAGGGGAAGCGGGGAGGGATAAATTAAGAGGACTATCAGATTAACATATACACATTACTATATATAAAAATAGACAACCAACAAGGACCAACAATAGCAAAGAAGCTCTACAAACCTATAAGGGAAAGAATCTGAAAAGAATATATATATGTATATATATGTGAATCATTGTGCTGTACACCTGAAACTAACACAACACTGTAAATCAGCTATAACTTGATTAAAAAAAAAAAAGCATGTGCTGCCCCCTCCTCAAAAAAAAAAAAAGTGTGGTTTTTTTCCTCCCCTCCAAGTCCTGGGTGCTATTAACAAGTATTTAACTCACCCACTGTTATTTTCTATTCTGTTAGTCTAAATCAAAGGACTTTCACTTCACCAATCCCATGGTGTAACATCCCATCAAGGTCTGTCATTCCACAAAAGCCGGCTGCGGCTTGAATGCACCTCCTCCGCCCCAAGCTCAATTTCCCCTTAGAAGAAGGAAGTGATGGGGTTGGAAGACAGCCCTAAAATGTGGTCATTGTTATTGTGAATCTTTAAATAGACCTTTACCTCTGTAAAGGTTTTGAGGTTCTGCTCACAAAGACCTGTGGGAAGGTCAGTGCTCCTGGCCCCCTCTTTCACTTTTATCTACGTGAGCTAAATCAGAAGGAAATGGCAACCCACTCCAGTATTCTTGCCTGGAGAATCCCAGGGACGGCAGAGCCTGGTGGGCTGCCGTCTATGGGGTCGCACAGAGTCAGACATGACTGAAGCGACTTAGCAGCAGCAGCAGCTAAATCATTACTAGAAACTGAAACTCATAAAGTGAAAACTACCCTCCAAAAAGAAACCAGGATTCTTTAAAAACCAAAGACCGAAGGGGTTCTCTATATTCATGTAATGATGAAGTTAAAATGAATCTGGATGGCACTATCTCTGAGAACTCTGCTCGTCTGCTAGTTTTAAATGCACGTCCTCTGAAATTTCTTTAAACACTTTTCCCCTTTGACATTTTTTTATCTTCTACGTAAATAAATCAACTGTATATGGCAAAACATGCAAAGAAAAGGAGAATTACAGAACAATGGTGGTGATACCAATTTCAATTAAAATACAGAAAGCTAAAATAAAAATGTAGCTCATTTTCAAAATGTTTAATATATTGCTAATTCTTTCAGCAAGAGTTTTGTTTTCGCTTTGGGATTAGGCTTCAAGTCCACAGTTTTGTTTCTTTAAAAAACAGTTACTGGCAAATGGGTTCAAAATACTTTCTGCCTCTAAAAATAAACATGTTTCTTTTGAACAACACTTCACTTTAAAGTTTTGGCTATTCCCAGGACAGAAGAGTCTAGTTAATCAACAATTTTTAAGAGACGGGAGCTCAGGAAGGTTACAGAAATTCTTTCCGGGAGCCCTGGGCATATCTCCATCCACACCATCCAGCAAATTACAGTACTTTGTCAGCTCCCAACAGCAAAAGAGACCTACAGAGCCGGGAGGGTGGGGGTGAGGCAGTGGAGAAGTGGAGGGTGGGGGCGGGGTAGCTGGGGGCTAGAGGAGAGGGGTGGAAGCCATGCCCCAGGATAAAGCAACCCTCAGGGGTGGAAGCCATGCCCCAGGATAAAGCAACCCTCAGTACTAAAAGTAATTGTAAATGTTTTTGTCCTTTTGTATAACTAAAAGACTGTTAAAAATTAAAAGGAACAAACCATTGGATGCTCTGAAGGACTGTTAACTTAGAAATGCCATTTGCAACTACAAAGAAACAAGGAAGGGAGAGCAGGAAGCAAGTAAGCCAGGAAAGCAAAACTAACAGGAATGTTACACCTTTCAAGCCTCAGAAAAGTTGAACTGTATCGATCCTGCTGTTTAAGATCCTTGAAACCAATAACCTTCTAGAAAGCAGATACAAAGTGGCCCACAAGAGAAACAAATAACCTAACATGTCCTTCTTGAGCTTTCCCGATCACTGGCAGTGGAGGAGGGGGTAGGGGGTGGGGAAGGAGGCAAAATCATAAACAACCCAGATAGGGCTTTTTTTTTCAATTTTTATTTTATATTGTAGTTGATTAACAATGTTGTGTTAGTTTCAGGTGTACAGTAAAGTGATACAGTGTTATATA
Organism: Giraffa tippelskirchi; assembly: GCF_054371585.1. Taxonomy (NCBI): domain Eukaryota; kingdom Metazoa; phylum Chordata; class Mammalia; order Artiodactyla; family Giraffidae; genus Giraffa; species Giraffa tippelskirchi. The sequence goes on along the minus strand of NC_137281.1, from coordinate 136,440,787 downwards.
CACACACACACACACATACACACACATCTTTCTTTTTCAAATTCTTTTCCCATTTAGGTTATTACAGAGTATTGAGCAGAGTTCCCTGTGATATACAGCAGGTCCCTGTTAGCTATCTAACCCATAAACAGAGAAAGTTCCAGAAAGAACTTCCTGAGTGATAGCCTCAGTCCTTCCATTTACTTTAGTTTCTTTTATACCCTGTGGGCCACTCTGGTTCTCTAAGGAAGCAAGTATAACTTTCATTTTCCTGCTTTTGATTTAATAAAGGGGGGGAAAAAAGAACTTTTTAATTTCCCATAAAGACTTTCCTCCCATGCTTTAGAGTTACAATAAGGTCAACCCTTTCACCAGCATGATCACGGAAATATGGGGAAATTAAGTCCATCTTCACAATCAAGAATGTTAAGACTATGTCAAATCCACTCTAAATAATGGAACATGTTCACATCTGCAGTCACAGGCAATGCCCTTGGTGTACTTGACGTGAACCTGATTAGGGAATACTGAAAGATCCTTTTCAAATATGAACAACTCTGTGTAATAGTTGGAAATAATATTGGAAAGACAAAGCCACGATAGGTTTTATGTGACTTCTCAAGTACAGATGTTAAAGAAAGTGTTTATTAACTAGCAGTTTACCAAAAAAATTCAAAAGTAATATACAAATCAATAAGGAAAAGATAAACAACCTAACAGGAAAAGAAGCCAAACGCCTGAACAGGTGAGAGGGCATTAAAAAAAAAAACAACCCTAACTATCTAAAAATGGATAAACTGTGACATATTCATACATTAGGGTATTAAACACTAAAAATGAATAAATCAGCTACCCATATCAATATAAATGCAGCTCACAAATATAAAGTTGAAAGAAAAAGAACAATTTGTAGAAGAATGCATACAAAATGGTACTATGTATGGTCTTAAAAACATTGCTTACTGGGGTCCATGATGGACCTGATAGTCAGCCAGTACACCTTGGCTGGATCTGTTGCCAGCATCCATTATGTGTGGCCATATCCACACACTCCAGTTTGTTAAATACTTTAAAAATCACCCTTACTATTCAAATATAATAAAGCTGTAAAAAAAATGCATGAGATTGATAAACATCAAATTCAGGATAGCTGCTACCTCTGAGGAGGAAGAAGGGGTCACAACCATGTTAGCAACAATTTATTTCTTATGTAGTATGCTAAAACACTTAGGTACTTAATAGTATGATGGTTTATACCTTTTCATAGGTTTTAAATAATAGATAACATAAATATTTTAAATATACACACACATATCTATGCCAGCAAGAGCCAGGAATCTGGAGGTAGCATTTTTACTCCTTGTTCTGCCAATTACCAACTGTACCTTGCCATCCCTGAAGCTTGGATTGTCTTCTGTGAAATAAGAAGATTAAGGTATCATTCAGTCTAAAACTTAAAGTCAACATGATGGGTGTTGAACTCCCTGGACTCTAGTAACAACCCATCGCTTCTGTCACTGTACAAGTGACAAATAAATCAGACATGAGATGAGACACTGACTCACTATGGATAGCACACACACATTTTAAAGTCACCCTAGGAATGGACTTGAATCCCACCACATTCTCTCTTTCACCGTCCTTTGTGATGATGGTAAACCTTTGAGAGCTGTCTGATGGGGTTTAGGAGAGCGAACCAATGAATATCAGTTCAGGGGTGGGGACAGTTTAACTGATCCAAGACAAAACATACTTTGTATTTAGTTGTGCTTATAGGTTATTTTACTGAAGGAAATGGCTACCCACTCCAGTATTCTTGTCTGGAGAATTCCATGGACAGAGAGAGGAGCCTGGTGGGCTACCATCCATGGGGTCGCAAAGAGTCGGATCCAACTGAGCAACTTACATAATACACATACATATGTGATTTTAAATAATCATGATATTCTTGAGGTAGAGAAACTAAGACCATTAACATCAGAGATTTATTCAAGAACATTAAACTGTCTGAGACAAACCCAGGATTTGAACTCATAATTGGTATCTTAGGAAAGATATGGCTCTTACTTAACTTACAACTTCTGTATTATCTCTCATACCTTCAAGACTCATTTTAGAGAAGAGCTCCCCTCTACTCTCTACAATCTAACTTTGACTAATTTACCAAGACTTACATGGTGCACAAAGCAAAGAAACTAGCAAATCCTTCAATCACTCAGTAAATCGCTGTAGATTTTAACATGTAGATCACAGATTCTGGTACATAAAAGTTTAGAGAGTACTATGATTTAAAGAGTAAATGACATTTCTTCTAATGACTTTAGGTAAGGAATCCGCCTGCAATGCAGGAGATGTGGCAGGAGCTGTGGGTTCAATCCCTGGGTTAGGAAGATACCCTGGAGCATGAAATGGCAACCCACTCCAGTATTCTTGCCTGAAAAATCCCAAGAACAGAGGAATCTGGCAGGCTCTACAGCCCATGGGGTCTCAAAAGAGTCAGACATGACTTAGCAACTAAACAACAACAACAAAGGGTTTTCATACCAGAATTTTAAGGAAATTGTTCCAGAGATATTTTTAATTCAAATCTTCCCCAAACTAGAGCTCCTATCTGTCCTTTTTGAGTTTGTTTCCATTGAACTCTTTACTTCCAAGGAACTATCCACTACTATCTTGCTAAAATTCTAACAAAATACTAGACACCCAGTCTTACCTAACCATGAAATCTTAGCATTATGACTGGTTACTGGGAAAGTAAATGAGGGGAAAAAAAAACCAGCTGAAAAATTACCTGTTGTGTGGTTTGGAAGCTGTTTTTTCTAGGGTGTCAGCCAGCAGTGCTACTCTTCAACAGGTATTCATTGATTTAAAAGGTATTGAATCAAGCAACTAGAGAAATAGAGAGTGCCTCCAGTTCTTAGGGTGGCCAAGAGTCAGGCTGAGCACACACACACGCAGGCTGAAAAAGGGATTTGAGTTCTGAAGCAGATTTAGGAGGTTCTGGAGAGCAGAGCAATGAATACAGTCAAGTATTTACTAGACCCTGGAACTGCCAGATCATTCCTTCTCCCAGGCTTCCCTTGTGACTCCCTACAGAGCTTGCAAACTAGTTTCCATTTCGTTTCTAAACACACAGAAGTTTCTCACCTGAAGAGAAACAACCAGAATTATTTGTTTCTGAGTTTATCTAAAGATACAGTTTTCAGTTCTGTGGGCACAATTTTAAGATCTGATATGAGGTTACATCATCTCAGGGAAAGAACGGAATGTACTTCTGTGTATAAAAAATTATCTTTGCTGTTACTTATGTGCTGGGACTCCATTAGAAATTTGTCTGGCTTAAAAGAAAAAAATCCTACTTCTGTCCATTTCTAAGGTTACTTTTCCTTCAGTATATCTTCTACATCATTAAAATATTTAGAAGTTATACACCTTTGTGTGAAGAAAAACTTCCTGAAACATAAATAATCCTTCTGACCCCTTAACTCCAATAACTCAGAGTACGAAAATCTTAAATTTTCTCTTCATGGAATTTCAGACTAGTTTTGAGATTTCTAAAGAAATTTTTTTCCTTCTCTCAAAGCCCTCCCCATGGAAAGATCCCTGACCAGTCACCAGCCCCCAAAACTCACATGACATAAAACATCCTCAAAAACGAACACACCTAAGCAGCTTTCTCCCCATTGATGAACAATTGGAACATTCTCGAGAAAGTGTCTTATGCACTTTACATAAGAGTATTTATGTATTTTCCTGAGTAGAACCAAAAGTGGGACCAATGAAGAATCTTGAGAAGTAGGACCACTGGGACAAAACAAAATTTTATGCAGTCCTTTGGTTGAAACTCTTCTAACTTATTTAGTTAAGAAGCTAAGAGAGGTACTGAGATCTGTATCTGCTTAAAAACCATATCCCAATATTTATACATTCCTTCCAACAACCTACAGGGCAACAAAAGTGAAATGTAATGAGGTCTCCTTTGCTATAGCCTGAGAGTAAGAACAGGTAAATTCTGCTTACATGAATGACCAAAATTGTAGGCCCTCTATTTGATAATAATGATAAAACAGTAGAAAGAAGAGCTAATATTTAGTTCTTAATTTGTGCCAAACATTTTACATGTACTATCTCTTTAATTCTCACAAGATAGACACCATCTACTCCATTTAGGGGAACAGGGAGGATAAGCAACTTTCCTGAGAACACTAAGTTATTGGCAACTCTTGCTTGAACACAGATGTGCAGGCTCCAAACTCCATGTCCTTAGAGTTCCCAACAGCCAATGAAGTGAAAAGTCGCTCAGTCGTGTCCGACTCTTTGCAACCCCATGGACTATACAGTCCATGGAATTCTCCAGGCCAGAATACTGGAGTGGGTAGCCAAACAGCCAAGATATACCAACCTATACTATCTTGATCCATGAGTTTTTAGAGAAATTTACCAGAACACATATTGTCTAAGCATTCAAAATATGAAGTAATTAAGAGATTAATATAGTGACTATAATGGGCTTATGTTAGTTTAAATTTGCAGTTCTCTGTGATTTCTTCTCAAATAAATAAATAAGATAAAACATGTTTTTGCCCAGTGTTGCAGTTAACTGGTGAACTTGTGTAATAAATTAACTAACAGAACTGGTTTAGCAACAAATGAGAAGCTCAAGTTCTCTAAATTCTAATCCTAGGTATGTCACTGATTTGAAAGGTAATCTGAGAGCATTTAACGTAAATTACATTTGATGTTTATAGGGCTCTCAGAACACAGTCTAAAAGAAGAATCTGTTTTTATGAAACTTCAATAATAAACTCTGATACTAAATATCCGGGTGAAAAGGAAAAAGCTTAAAACCAGCTATTTTGCCTAATTACTGCCAAAGTTCCAAGTATTCACAAACATTTAAATAGGATAAACAAAGAACTGTCCACAGTGATAATCTCTAGGGACAGAGACAACAGAAATGGAAAGTGAAAATAACATGAAGGCAAACTTTTGCTTTTTAATATGCGTGTATGTGTGTAGCTGGATTTTTGTCATAAAGTTTTTAAGACATGCTCAAAGTCTTCCCAGACTTAAATTTTATCTGCATTCATGATCTTGACCTCAGGATTACATGTTTTAAAGGTGGTAACATTAAGAAGAGCATTATTCTCTCTGCCCTGGCTTGTCCTCTCTAACCCAATATAACAAGGCTCATTTTATAAAGTTAAAACCCACTTGTAGCCAAATGTTTCCATTTCATCAGAAGCAAGAGAAATAAAAAAGTCTTGGAGGACTTCAGCCTTCAAGCAGTTGTAAAAGGAAAGGAATATTTGAACTTGAGAAATATGGTTAATTATGAAACTCCCTCAACAGTCTTCAAGTAACAAATACTAACCACTTAATTAGAGGGCTGTTCTCTCCTTGCGGTAAAGAATATGTAATGAGAATCTGAATGTAGAAATGAAGAAGAGTGCCACAGAGGACAGTTCAATGCCTTCAGTACCCATTCACTCAATCTTTAGCCCCAGCTCTCCTCTTGCTCCAAAGAGCTTGAAGAAAAGGACAAAAGTGAGAAATGCTTTGAAATTAGGGTTAATGTTTAAGCATTATAATATCAGGCCTCTTCTTGGCCTTTATTTCTTCATCAATAAAAATACTACTTGCTTCCAATAATGATTTGTGAAGATGCTCAGCATAAACCTTAGACACAGTAGGTGCATAATAAACGTTAGCTTCCTTCTTTCAGAACTAAATTCCCAACGGCCAGCTCACTAATCTTTGAGCCCCAGAGACCCTACATTTGAACAGTCTTTAAAATAAAGATGGTTATAAGAGACAAATAAGGACAGACTGGATAAAGAAGATGTGGTGTGTGTATCTATACACATATATAGTTTTAGTCAGCCATAAACAGAATGAAATAATGCCATTTGCAACAACATGGATGGATCTAGAGATGATAATCTAAATGAAGCCAGACAGAGAAAGGCAAGTATCATATGATATTATTTGTATGTAGAATATATTTTTTTAAAAGATACAAATGAGCTTGTTTATTACAAAATAGAGAGACTCACAGACATAGAAAACAAACTTATGGTTGCCTAAGGGGAAGGGAGACAAATAAATTAGGAATTTGAGATTAACACAGACACTCTATATGACAATTCCTATGCACTCTATATGAATCACTCTGCTATATACCTGAAATTAACACAACACTGTAAATCAACTGTACTGCAACTTAAAAAAAGACCCAGTTAGACCACCCTGCCGCCAGACCATCCGTTTTCTCCCACACCTTTTCCTATGGTAACTCTCTCTCAAGTAACAGCACCAGCATTCTTCTTGGCATCTAATTTAGAATCCTCTCTCTTCCAACTCCTTTTAATCCCCTCTGACTTTGTTCTCTAAATTTCTTCATCATTCATCTAGATTTCTAAAAACATCCTTTTAATTGGATTTCTTGCCTCTCCACTTCATTTTTCAGAACATTGTTGTGAAATAGACCTCACACCATGTGTACGCTGTAGGTTCCCACTGACAAGGAGAATATGGTCCAAATGCTTCCGTCAGCAAAATGTCCTACAATCTAACCACAAAGCATCTATCTAGACCTCTCCCACTACAACCTGCCACGAGCCCTGTGCTTCAGTTTGTGATATTTTTCAGCCTACAATCTATTATCCTTCATTTTCCACCCATGAAAGCTCTACTCTACACTCTAAACCCAACTATATGCCCAGTTCAAATGTCAATATCCTATACAAAACTAGCCCTAACTTCCCCAAAGTGGTCATTTCAGGTGGCGCTTCTTTCATTCTGAATCATACTAGAGTGACTTGTTTACAAGGCTATCTGTCCCAGTTCCTGCAAAAAGGGAGCCATGCCTCATTCATTGCCGATTGTCCTCTAACACCTGCCACTTAGCCCCTTGTTCATTGCACTCTTGAACTGAATGTAATTATTAGCACTTATTACTATGCGCTCTACAATGTTCTATCATAGGTGCTGTATTGTCCACTACAAGTGTTGTCTCAGTAATATTCATAACACTCCTATGAGGTAGGTCACATTTTGCCTTTTATTTTATAGATGAAGAAGCTCTACTCAGGGAGGTTTATAATTTGCCCAAAGTGACACAGCTAATATATGGCAAAGCAAGGATTTGAACCACGGTCCATCTGACTTCAGAAGTTACACTCTTAACCATTACACAATATCACAGACACTTCAAAAATTCACTTGTCCTTTAGTACTTATGCACCCGGGAGTATTACTCAAGATGAAGACTCCAGTAAATTACATTTTATCCTATCAGCACATGGAGACCATTTTTGGCTCTGCTCTAGTCCAGGGTCATAAACAAGCAGGTCCATAGTCTTCCAGATTGACTTCTTCTCTTTTCTTATACCTACCCTCAATTCCCTAAAACACACAGAAGAAAAATGATTTGGAACGCAGGGACAGTAAGAGAATGAAATCATTCCTTCATGGTGGAAGTTCCACCATATTAACAGTAAGCTTATAAGGTTCAGCAAGCATATATAACCTAAAAGGATATGTTGAATCATTTCAAAACATACTTTCCCAATCAAACCAGAAATCAGCAGCTGTTGCTAAGAAAACAGATAGCCAACTGTGAGACAACATGATGACTCAGGCGAGGAGCGAGCTTACCTTCCAGTCTCAGAAACCATCACGAACACAGTCTTGTAACCAAACCTTCAACCTGTGGTTATAGAATGAGAGTTTCTTTTCACTTGGCTCAGGAGGAAATATAATCAGTTCTGGACTAAACACTATTTACAAAATTAATTATTACCCAACTGAGTTGGAACTTTCTGTGATGAAAAAGAGTACAGAGACTACAAAGGTAATATACTTTCTTTCAAACAAAGGCTTATTAACAGAGGAAAATTTTTTACTCAATGTCATCAAATGAGTAACTACAAAAGACAGTCAAACAAGAGATTGCTAGTCACCTGTCAACGTACTAGCACAAATAATAAAACATGCCTTTAACTGTTTTATAAACAGACTATATAGTCAGTTCTTTTTTCTTTCCAAACCACTAACAATTTTTAACTAAAAGCTCCAGCGTGCATTATTTTATCAATCTCATCAAACACTGACTATAGCCTACCATAGTACTAACAACTTAGATGCATGAGTTGTTGTAGGGTTTTTTTAGGTTTGTTTGAGGGCATAGGGAACAATCTTGAACAGCTTTATTTATTTTGTTGTAATTTACACTTCAGATAAAAATTATTTCTTACTAATCAGTATTTTTAAAATGAAAATTAGCTAACTCCTACAGTGTGCATGCTCAGTTGCTCAGTTGTATCTGACTTTGTGACACTATGGACTGTAGCCTGCCAGGTTCCTCTGGTCCATAGGATTCTCCAGGCAAAAATACTGGAGTGGGTTGCCATGCCCTCCTCCAAGGGATCTTCCCAACCTAGGGATCAAACCTGCATCTCCTGCGACTCCTGCACTAGCAGGTGGATTCTTTACCCACCTAGGAAGCCCTGCTCCTACAGTCTGATCCATTAATTAACATATCACTCGAACCTGAAGAGCTCAGATGTATTACAATCGGCTTTTCTTCAGAATATGACAACTAGTCCTCCCAAGTCAAAGTGGGAGAAAACAGGTAGTATATCTGCGTAAGTTAATTTCTGTTCCCTTTCTTGAAACATGAACTATCTCATAGCTTGAGCTCTAACTAAACAGGTTATCTCTAACCTTGATAAGAAGACTGTGTGTAGCACAAGCCGGAAGGAATCAAGCTTGCTGAGAGAAATATCAATAACCTCAGATATGCAGATGACACCACCCTTATGGCAGAAAGCGAAGAGGAACTGAAGAGCCTGTTGATGAAAGTGAGAGAGGAGAGTAAAAAACTTGGCTTAAAACTCAACATTCAAAAAGTGAAGATCATGGCATCCAGTTCTGTCACTTCATGGCAAATAGATGGGGAAACAATGGAAACAGTGTCAGACTTTATTTTGGGGGACTCCAAAATCACTGCAGATGGTGACTGCAGCCATGAAATTAAAAGGGGCTTGCTTCTTGGAAGAAAAGCTATGACCAACCAGACAGCATGTTAAAAAGCAGAGACATTACTTTTCTGACAAAGGTCTGTCTAGTCAAAGCTATGGTTTTTCCAGTGGTCGTGCATAGACGTGAGAGTTGGACTATAAAGAAAGCTGAGCGCCGAAGAATGGATGCTTTTGAACTGTGGTGTTGGATAAGACTCTTGAGAGTCCCTTGGACTGCAAGGAGATCCAACCAGTCTACCCTAAAGGAAATCAGTCCTGAATATTCATTGGAAGGACCAATGCTGAAGCTGAAACTCCAATACTTTGGCCACCTGATGCGAAGAATTGACTCTTGGAAAAGACCCTGATGCTGGGAAAGATTGAAGGCAGGAGGAGAATGGGACGACAGAGGATGAGATGGTTGGATGGCATCACAGACTCGGTGGGCATGAGTTTGGGCAAGCTCCAGGAATCGGTGATGGACAGAGAAGCCTGGTGTGCTGCAGTCCATGGGGTTGCAAAGAGTTGGACATGACCAAGTGACTGAACTGAATGTTTACATAGGAATTCATTTCACTATTATCTCTGCTTTTGAATATATTCAAAAGTTTTCACAATAAAGTGTCCTAAAATCTAATTTACTTTTGCTCCAGTGTCAGACAAAACTTCACCATTTTGGATTTCTGTTTTACCCACATAACAATCCACATTTTACATGAAAATTCATTAGTGCCAAAATAGTTCTTAAAGTACCAGGTGGTAAATATCACATTTCTAAACCATATTTGTAGAAAATAGGACCCAGGGAAAAAATCTCAGAGATTAACTAATTCTCTGTGCCAGTGGCTCACAATCTTGTGCATGCATCAGAATCACTTGGAAGACTTGTTAAACACAGATCGCTGGGCCTCACCCTCTACATTTCTGAACCAGTAGGTTTGATGCTAGTGGTCCCTGGACCACACTTTGAGAACCACTGCTCTAAGCTTACACCCATTGCCTAGTTCGTATCTCCATTGCAGTGATCACCAATTACCATATTGGAATGCATGCTCCTGTGCTTATGGGCCCTTTTCCTAAGAGAGAGTTGGCTTTCAAAGGGCAGGAGACATAAATTTTCATCAACATGCCAGAGCCCAGATTCAACAAACATTTTACAAAGTAAGTTAATTTGCTGGATGAATTAAGTTTTCCCACTCACTTATAGTTGAGTGTTTGTCAATGTATTAACCTTCAGAATAGGAGTACATTTACACATACCCAGATGGAGAGGGTATCCACTCCATCCTCACTGATAAAGGAAGACTAAAAGTTAACTAAAACCAGGGCAACAAATAGCAAATTTTGGCGAGTTCTAAGAACTACATCTCAGATTGGAGTTTTCAATCAAATATGGACACTGACAAGCAGAAACTTGAGGTTCACTTTGTCAAATGTGTTACTCTGACCCAAGTAGCTATAACCAAGTGCTTTTGACCTCATATACCATCGGAAGAGAGAAGTGCTTTGAAAGTTTCTCAGGGTCTGGATAATGTCAGCATGGGAGGACTCACTCCTGAACATCTATTCCCCTTTTTCTAATGCTGCCCAAAGGAAAGAAAAGACAGCACACTCATCAATACCTGCATAGACTTCTCCAAGTCCGGGTGTTCTGAGTCTTGTAAGACCCCACAGTATCCTGAAGTATCTTTCTATTACAGCAATGATCAGCTCAATGACAACTCAGTAATTTAGTTTAAGAAAATGAACTATGCTCTGATTTCCAAATTTCACTACTGCTTTAATGTTTACACTAAAATTACAAGTTAGAATATATATATATATCTTCATTAAAGTGAATCCAATAACCTCAATATGTATAATTTATTTTCACTTGATAATAGTAAAATAAAGAATATAACCTGTATAAAACATGGGTCCATATATGATGTTTTGGGTTTTAGATCCCTTTAAAAAATAATTGTTCAAACAAAAAATAGTAATGTAATGTGGGATCAATAACAGACAAAAAGTTAAATGTATGACAATATCATAAAGGTTAAGCAGAGAGAAATGGGAAATAACTATTACAAGGTTCTCTTACTATACATGAGGTGGTATAACACCTGAAGGTAAACTGTGATAAGTTATCAACACAAAAGCAAACACTAAAATAACAAAATAAAGAATGATAGCTAGGGAGTTCCCTGGCACTCCAGGGGTTAGGATTCCACACTTTCACTGCTGAGGGTACTGGCTCAATCCCTTGTCAGGGAACTAGGATTCCCAAGAGTAAAATTAGAAAAAAAAAGGACTGTTAGCTAATAAGCAAAAAAATAAAAAATTTAAAAATAAATTATAATGATAATAAATTCAATTAATCCAAAGACAGAAAGAGAGAAAAAAGGAAATAAAGATATGAAAAACATGTGACAAATAGCAAAATTATACATTTAAAAGGGAACTATAATCAATAATCACTTTAAATATAAACAGTCTAAATACCAGAATTAAAAGTCAGAGGTTGTCACATGAAGAAAAAGCATAACTCTCCACTCCTTAAATGTGGGCTACACATAGTAACTTCCATCTCAAAAAATACAGGACAGTGCTCACTTCGGCAGCACATATACTAAAATTGGAACGATACAGAGAAGATTAGCATGGCCCCTGAGCAAGGATGACACGCAAATTCGTGAAGCATTCCATATTTTTACTGGAGCCCATTATACAGAGTGAAGTAAGCCAGAAAGAAAAACACCAATACAGTATACTAATGCATATATATGGAATTTGAAAAATGGCAACGATAACCCTATATGCGAGACAGAATGAGAGACACAAATGCATAGAACAGTCTTATGGACTCTGAGGGAGAAGGTGAGGATGGGACGTTCTGGGAGAATAGCATTGAAACATGTATATTATCATATGTGAAACAGAACACCATTCCATGTTCGATGCATGAGACAAATGCTCAGGACTGGGGCAATGGGATGACCCAGAGGGATGGGATGGCGAGGGAGGTGGGAGGGGGGTCCAAGAGGGGGAACGCATGTAAACCCATGGCTGATTCATGTCAATGTATGGCAAAAACTACTACAATATTGTAAAGTAATTAGCCCCCAACTAAAGTAAATAAATTTATTTTAAAAAGTACAGGACAGAATGCAGAGAAAAGAGCAACTTTACAGCAGGGAAACCTGACAAGCACCACCTCAGCTAAGTAATCGAGGTTAACATGAATAGTGATGCTATGTTGATGGTATGCTCTCTTGACATGGTATAATTAGAAGAAATATTATTTTCAAGCACACACAAAACATCCTTTTCAAGCACACAGAAAGGAAATGATAATAAAGATCAGAGAGAAAATCAGTTAAACGGAAGATAGAAAATATAAAGGAAACTAACAGCCAAAACATTGAAAAGGTCAATAAAATAGCCTTTGGTTTCTCTACCTTGACACTACTGACATTTTGGCTGAATGATTCTTTGTTGAGATGATCTCTCCTGTTTATTGCAGATCTTTAACAGAGTCCCTGGACTTGACCCACTAGATGCCAACAGCAAATGCCCACCCACCCTTACCCCAAGATATTGTCTCCAGACATTGTCTCATCTCCAAAACTTGTCAAGTGTTCTATTGGCAGTAGTAAACTTCAACCCATATTCCACTCCATAAACAAAATTTAACTCAAGGTAAATGTACCAAAAAGTAAAATGAAAGACTTTATGGTTTTATATTCTTTTATAGTTTTTCTATAAGTTTTATAACTCTAAGGAAAAAATCTTTGTGATCTTGAGCTAGGCAAAGATTTATTAGGTATAACACCAAAAGTGTAATTCCATAAAAGAATAAATTGATATATCAGACTTTATTAAAACTCTTGATCTTCATAGATTTGTTAAGAGAATGTAAGATGAGCAACAGATTGAAAGTAAATATTTGCAAATCATGTATCTGATACAGAGCCTGTATCCAGAATATATAAAAAAAAACTCTCAAAACTCAATAAGGAAGCAACCAATCCAATGAAGAATGAACAACAAAATGTAAACAGAAACTTCAGCAAAAAAAGATAAAATATGAATGGTAAATAAGCACACCATTAGTCATCAGGCAACTGCAAATTAAAAACACTATGAGATACCACTACACATCTAATAGAATGGCTATGACAGCTTAACCATACTAAGTGTTGGCAAGGATGCACAGCAACTGGAACCCTCACATGCTATTTTGGAAATGTTTGGGAAAGTATGGAAGTTTCTTTAAAGGTTAAACATACGCCTACCATATGATCAAGCCATTCTACTCCTAGACATTTACCCAAGGAAAATGAAAGCAGATGTCCATATAAAGACTGAATATAATGTGTTTACAGCAGCTTTATTTTTAACATCCAAAAACTAGAAAAAAAAAATGTCTATCAATGGGTGAATGGATAAATAAACTGGCATATATTCATACAGCAGAACACCGTTCAGCAATAAAAAGTAATCAGCTACTGATACACAGAACAACATAGATGAATCTCAAAACAATTATACTAAGTGAAAGAACCCAGACAAAAGAGAAAACATACTATATGGTTACATGCAAATAAAACTCTGAAAATACAAACTAATCCATAGAGTCAGAGCTATCACTGGTTGGGAAAGAAGGGTACAGGGTATAGGAAGGGACCAGAGGGAAAGATGATTCATAGGTCTATAAATAAGTCAAAAACTTATCAAATTTAACACTAAATTTATGCAGCTTACTGTATGTCAATTACACTCAATGAAACAGTTTTAAAAATTATCACACAAAAATCAAAAAGGACAGAGTTTAAGATAACAATCAAAACAGTACTTAAGCTGCAACTTCACAAAGAATTACAGGCTTTAAACATAAGTGATTTTACACTATTGCAGACACAATTCTTAGTTTGGTGAAAGTAGGAATGGGGGCGCATAACCCAGGTCATTGGAAAATGTGAAAGCAGAAATAACACAACAGTGAGCACACAGTAGTCATGAAGAATGGGCTATGCGTTTGAATGATATTAAGATTATTTCTTAATTATAGCTAATCTGAAACATTTCATAATTATAAAAAAGGAAAAATAACTTCATTTTTTTCCAATTTGTCCTGTCCCATTCCTAGGCAGAATAGGATGCTTTCCTCCTCCCAGAGACCCTGAGAATACATCTTTTCTAGCACTGCCATATGTGTATTGCAACAGCTTGTCTTCACTAGACAAACAGCTCCATCAGAATACGGACTATGTCTTCTGATGTTGGCATAGTGGCTAAATGGGGCTTCCCAGGTGGTGCTAGTGGTAAAGAATCTGCCTGCCAATGCAGGAGATGCAAGACACATGGGTTAGATCCCTGGGTCGGGAAGATCCTCTGAAGAAGGAAACGGCAACCCACTCCAGGATTCTTGCCTGGAAAATTCCATGGAGAGAGAAACTTGGCAGGCTACAATCCAGACTGAGCGCGTGCATGCATGTACGTGCACACACATATATATATGGTGGTTAAATATAAGTGGGATCTGAGAACCTGTTTTCCTATCCGTCCTAGGCTGTGCCATTCACCTACTGGGTAGCCTCAGAAAGTTACTTCAATTTTATTAACTATAACATAGGGCCAATAGGGTATATATGAGAATCCACGGTGAATGTATCCAAACCTTGGCCTATGAGGTCAAGCATGACCTGTCATCTGATTGCTGCTGTTGTTGTTCAGTCGCTAAGTCATGTCCCATTCTTTGCGAACCCACAGACTGCAGCGCACTAGACTTCCCTGTCCTTCACTATCGAGTTTGCTCAAATTCATGTCCACTGAGTCAGTGATGCCATCCAACCATCTCATCCTCTGCCATCATCTGATTACCATTCTTTTTCCCTTGAGTTCTCTCCCTGCAGTTGACAGTGCTCAGCCTCAAGACCTTCTCTCAGGTCGAATCAATCCATGTACCATCAAGCTCTTTCCTGACTCAGTGCTATCTCCTCAGCTAATCTTCTTCCATGCCTCTCTCCTCTCATCACCTCCTCACCCACCACACACTGCATGCTACTTGTCTCAGCTTACATGTCACCTGCACAGAGAAGACTTCTTACTATTCACTTAGGAACTCTCAGTTACTCTATGTCTCAGTATTCTGTGGTTTTCTTATTTCCATTCAACAAATAGTTTGAGTCCCTACTGTATGCCAGGTGCTGACTCTGAGGATGCAACAGTGAATACAATAACTCTGATGAGGTGTGCAATCTAGTGGGGTAAGACAGAACATAAGCAGAGAAATAAAATAGGGTATGTTAAATAGATGATGATATGGAGGGGGAAAATGTATGTTAGTTAGATGATGAAATGGAGGGGGAAAAAACTGGTTATGAAAGGAGAGTAAGGGAGTTACAAGTGGGTTATGATTTTAAATCTGGGGTTCAATGAAGGTTCATTGAGAATATAACTGAGTAAAGAAGTGAGGGGGATCAGAGAAAGCACCATATAGGTCTGGTGGAACATTCCAGGCAGAGGAAACAGCAAGTGTGACAGCCCACAGATAGCTAGGAAGCTAGTCTGGCTATAGAAGTATGAGGAAAACAAAGAGCAGCGGATGAAATCAAGAAGGAGACGGGACTGGGCGGTGAGGACCACTTGGGGTAAACGCCGAGGCCACTGACCAGCTTTTGCCTTTCACTCAGAGGGAGACTGAAGCCACTGGAGGGTTTTATATAGAAGAGAAGTGGTGTGATCTGATTTACATTTTAAAAACTACTGTTAGTTTAGTGATGTCTTTTATGTTCTGCCTACCCTCCCCACCAACCAAGATAAAGGCGGGAACCACAGCTGTCCTGTGCATTATTGTAACTCCAGCACCTACCACAATACATTGAAAGCACTCAATAAATATTTATTAGATGGATGAGGTAATCTATGTGAAGCATTTACTGGTACAAAATCAGTATTCCATAAATGGTTAGTATTATTTGAAACTCCAGAATCCAGCACAGTGGCTGGTATAGGTAAGCATTCATTTGAGTAAATGAAAGAATAATTTTGTGAAATTATTGAAAGTCTATAGTTAAAGCATATGAGTAATGACAAATGAAGTAACTGCCTTTAACACCTTCCCCTACTTACCAAGACCTGACTGATCCTGGGTTTGAGCTTTATATTAAACTCTGATATACTACTAAGGGCATAACCCAAGAATAATCCCACTCTGTCTCAGTTCTTTAAGCATACTGCAGTATCCTGCAAACACACTTAGGACAAACGCACTGAAATGCTTGTAAAATTTCTAATTGGGTAAACTCATTCACATGATTAAAAAAAAATCAATCAATGTACAAGGTTAAGTTGACCCAACTGGTTTGATTTGTATTTTTGCGACTTCAAATAGAGCTCGTGAACTTAAACATATGGACAGAGAACTAAGGATTTACACTTTTTGCTTATTTTGACATCTCCAGAGTCTTCACCATGGGGAAAAAAAAACTTAATGAGGATTACACCTGTTCTCTTCTCCCTCGGGTGCTTCTGTGGGTGGGGGATGTAATGGCACAGCTAAGGCCAATTAGTCAATTATCTCAAGAAGAGCCCAGGAGAGTCTCAAGAGACTTTTCCAGAAAGGAAAGGTAAGGAAAGAAAGAGTCATGCATTAAAGTATAAAAACACACCAAATATTCCATCTCATAAAAGGTGAACACTCACCCCGATGATGTTTACAATGGCTCAAGGGCAGGGACCCGAGAGGTCCCTGATGGTGGTGAACGGGCCAGGTGTGGTTCGGGTGTTTAACCCCAACCCTAAAAGTGGTCGAACTCATCCTAGCACAACCACAAAATATCTGCAAGGAGTTCTTCGAAGCGCTGGGAACTTTTAGAAAAGCAGGTGAAAGCTGTTTGAAATCAAACTTAAAAAAAAAAAAGGCGATGCCAAAGTGTTGAGCGGCTGGAAAGAACCTCCTGGGTTTGGCTCTGACTTGCCGGTGCCTGTACACAATCGCGCCTGCTGGCATCTGGCTCAGACGCTCCCTTCCACTAGGGGAGGGGAAAATAATAACTTTCGGAAATAACAGGCGCCCACAAAGGCAAAGGTTACACAGGACTCCTCAATCTCCATCAAAGAGGGTGGCTAACGTTGTTTGGAACAGCACTGATTTCACACAAGTCTCCCCTCGCTTTTTTTAACAGAAGAAAAACAACCTCAGAAGGAGAGAAGGTGCTACCGTCAGACGCGCAAGGCAATTTCAGACAACAAAGACCCCAACCAATCTTTTCGGAATTTACAAGCCGAGCCGTCCGAGCGGCCCCAGCCGCGGAGGCGCTCTGCCACCGCGGTTCCTCGAGTGCGGGGGCCGGCGGATCCCCGCCCGCCAGTCTTGGGGGACCCTGGGCGAGCCTCGCGCCGCCCCCCTATCTGGCAATCTCCGCGCCGCTGTTTGCCTTCTAGCTCACGCGGCGTTCAAAATCTTTCCCGCCCAAGCGTGACGCCAGGAACGAAAACAATCAGCCGACTGAGAGCTCCCCGGGCCTGGGCCCGACGGGGGCGGCGGGTGGATCGGGGCCGAGCCCCCCGCGCAGCCCCTTTCCCAAGCGGGCGTACCGGCGGGCTGGGGACCGGAGGTGACACAAAGAAGCCGGAGAGACAAACGCCACCCGCTGGCGCTCGCTCCAATCCCCGGAGCGCCCCGCCCGCTGACAAGTTTGCGGCGCCCTCCACGCACCCCGCTCTTCCCAACCGGGCAAAGTTTCCCGGGGCCCGGTTCGGACCCCCGCAGTGGGTCGGGTCTCGTCTCTTGCCGCCCCCGCCCTCGGTTCGGGGACCTGGCTCTCCCTGGCCCCCGCCCCTTTTCCTCCCTCCCGCTCTTCCTCCCTCTTTGCCACAGTCCGCTCCCTCCGGGGCGCACCGGGGTGCAGGGGCCCCGCCGCCGCCGCGCTCACCCGCTGCCGGCCCGGAGAGGGCGCGGGCTGCGGCCAGCCCGGGTCAGCGCCCCGCTCGCCTTGCTTCTTCGATCGCGCCTTTTGCTCGGTCTCCCGCTCGCTTCTTTGGTCCAGCGGAAGGCTCGGGGCGCAGCAGAGCGCGCTCGGCTCCTTGGCGCTCGGAAAGCTGCAAACCACGCCCCGCGCCTTCCCCGCCCGCCGCCGAGTCCCGCTCTCGCCGCTCGGTGGCCAGTGTCGAGCCCGCCCGCGAGCGCCGGAGGCGGAGCAGCCGCCTCCCCCCAGCACGTCCCGCCGCAGCCCAGAACTGGCAACTTTCTTTCCACGTTCTGGAACATCAGAGATGTTCTGAGGGAGATGCTAACTCACAATGCAGGTTAACCACCACCGAGGGTGGGGAGAATGTGACACACTCCCTCAAATAAGCTTTTCGGGTCGATTTCAGCTGGAAACTTCTCTAACACTCTCGGACTCCTAGGTCTTGAAAGTGGAGGTTAAGAAAAGCAGATCTGCGAATTAGCTACCAGCCCTTGATCAAGTCCGTGAACGTTTGTGGACCCTTTGTAAAATGAGAAATTTGGATTAGATGGCCTTTAAGATCTGGTTCAGTATTTCCTACAGCGTGGTCCAGACCTCAGTGTCACCTGGCGGGAAGGTGAGGCGCAGAGTGCAGGGTCCCTCCTTCCTGGACGCTGGGGAGTGGAGAACAGCCTCCACCTTACACTGATATACAACTCCCAGGTCTGATACTCAGTCGAAACTGAATCCTCGGGAATCCAAACTGCAAGTGTCAGTTTAATTTTCCAGCAAATTACTCAATGCCTTTGGACTCAGGATGATGTCAGTTGACTCCCACTTACCTCCTGTGCTGCTATGATAATATTATTACGAAGGCACTGGAGGTCCTAAATGAAAGGTATTGTATCAACTATCATCACACGAAGAAGTAGTGACTTTAAAGTATTTCTCTACTGAGTTTGTGTCGCAACTTTATTTTTTTATAAGTCCAAGTTCATATGTATTACATGGTTCAAGAATCTTGCTTGGATTACTTAAATTTGGTGCTTATGACCCAAACTAAATGGTAAGAAGCAGAGATTAAGAGGTTTGATAATGCATTCAGTTAACATGGAAAAAATTAGCTGAAAATTGCACCCACAATTTGGGACAGTTACTTCAAACAGCTGTACTTCTGTAGCAGGATGATTTGGGTAAGTTGTTTCAAAAGCACATTATATTGATAATAGCTTAACTCTTCAAAAAACGGCATACTACCAATTTACTGCACAATCTACAGCACACTACCAATCCTTGTATTCCAAGATAATAGTTCTGATAGTATCACTTCTCTTCTTGGACTACATAGGTCTGCATTATTTATTATTAACGGCTTGGTTCACAACAGTGGTCTATATAACAAGAAGATTCTTCTTGTCCTGGTGTATCTTTTGCATAGCACCATTTTGCCTGATATAATACATGCAAATCAACCTTGGGGCGGAGCAAGTCTCCAGGATTAATGAAGTTGTCCACAAAGCATTGTCTGCTATTTTCCTTCTCTGTTCTATTCAATTTGCTTCTACTTTATGTCGGTTGCTTCTTTTATAATAAATGCTGCAAATCATCATGGCAACAGTCTCTGGGGAAGATAATTTCTTCATTATTGTTCCCTTTCAGGCATCTAGATTAAAAGTCCTCAAAGTGAAAGGACTGTTGTTCCATATTCCATACGGTATCTAGTGCACTTAAGATAGCCCAGAATAAAGTGTCTCAAAATGTTTTCAGATACCCCCAATCAAAGCCTTTTAATTACCTGTAGCATCTCCTAGCCATGCCAATTTAGATATTAATATATACTTTTAAATCCACAAATTAGACTAAGGGCAAGAGCACTGAAACAAATCCTCCACATTTTGAAATAAAAATAAAATGTAATGCTAAGCCAAACAGAGACACACCTGGCTCTTTTGAAATACAACACTAGGCATGTGAATGGATGGCTCATATGCTTACATCTCTGACTGGCAGAATAAGGGTTGCCATGAACCCAGCTATGCCCACATTCTCCCATGCACCAAAACACAGATACCGTACAATAACACAGTATGATGTCATGTTATGTGTCTTAGCTATTATTTACATCAGGCCTCCATATTTATAGCAAAAAATCCACCCACCTCAACAGCCCACCTGAGAGACTTTGCTAGCTCCAACTGTGGGAAGCACAGGTTTTGCACATTGATCAAACAAAGCACATCTGTGACTAGGCACACAAGCATGCTGTGGCATGTGGTGAGAACTACTGAGGCAGACATTCAAAATATGCTGGCACATTGAACAGAGCAAGACAGAAAACTTGATCTGAGGCATTCAAGTGAGTTGGACATCCTGATGCCATTAAAGGAATTAGTCACCACTCTTTAAGTTAGGCAGCGACTCCTCTTTGAATTAGAGTTGTTGTTTAATTTCTGCACCCCACACTAGACTGTGAGTCCCTTGTCTTTGCATCCAGAGTGCTTGAATAAGAAAGGTAACAGATTTTATACTGGAAGTAAATTCTAGGATGGTACTTGGGTAACAGGTTGAGAAGGATTATGGGCTGCATCTACATTTTTCAAGGAGGAATACAAGTTTATTAGTAACTGAGTCTCTACCGTGGGCACATAAGGGGAGAGTACTGACACTGCTGCTGCTAAGTCGCTTCAGTTGTGTCTGACTCTGTGCGACCCTATAGACGGCAGCCCATCATGCTCCGCCATCCCTAGGATTCTCCAGGCAAGAATACTGGAGTGGGTTGCCATTTCCTTCTCCAGTGCATGAAAGGGAAAAGTGAAAGCGAAGTCGCTCAGTCGTGTCCAACTCTTAGCGACCCCATGGACTGTAGCCTACCAGGCTCCTCCGTCCATGGGATTTTCCAGGCAAGAGTACTGGAGTGGGGTGCCATTGCCTTCTCCAAGGTACTGACACTAGTATCATGCATTTATCAACATGATGGCAATAGCAGATAATGATGGTAAATAATTGGCCTGATGGTTAAGTGAATTAGAACAACACCAAGTATCTCTAGGCGGAGGCAGGTATTATACTAAGGCAGGGTAAGACAATGTTACCACTTGCTTCTATCTTATTAACAGTGTTACCACTAAAGATATCAGGAGATTGATATACAACTAAACAATTTGTTAGGATGTTAACTCTGCCCACTGCAAGGACCAATCTTTTGCTACAACATTTTTACCACACTAGGAGCACATGTGTAAGCCTGGGATGAAAATAGCTGGCCAGGAAAAGGGCTCTGTTCCTCTTTGTCCAAGAGTCCAATCACACCCTGTAAAGGCCTGAACTCCTTATCTCATTCTGGTCTTGTTTCCTGCCAAATCCGGAAACTAACAAATAAATGTTGGCTAATTGCTCCCTGGACCAATGTGATCTTTCTGACCATTGTCCTGCTTCAACTAGAAAGGTGTTTCCAGCAACATGCAAGTGTGCCCTGCCAATGTATGCAGCAGACAGTCTCCTAAAATAGTGAGCCAATCAATTGAATTTCTCCCTATTCAATATTCTAGAGTTTGAAGAAAAAATAAATGTGCTATGATTCAGTGAAATTGTTTATGTAAAGTGGTAAGCATAGAGCCTTGCATGCAGTAGACACTCAACAAATGATAGCTATGATTACAATAACTTTAGTAAATTACAGTAGGACTTAGAAAGGTACTATTTCAAAAGCACTTTTATCGAATTGGCAAAGCAAAGTATTGGGTTAAAAAAATATTCTATAGCTCACCTCATTTTACACAAAAGAAGACTGAGCCTCTAGAGAAAAAGATTTCCCTAATGGCATAAAACTAGTAGTAGCAATTCCTGGATTAGAACCTAGAAAAGTTC
The DNA here is from genome assembly GCF_054371585.1 of Giraffa tippelskirchi. Classification (NCBI taxonomy): domain Eukaryota; kingdom Metazoa; phylum Chordata; class Mammalia; order Artiodactyla; family Giraffidae; genus Giraffa; species Giraffa tippelskirchi. Next base: position 136,418,982 of record NC_137281.1, on the reverse strand, counting down.
TTAGCAGAAATAAAGATATCATTTAGAGAAATCCTGTTGTACATCTTGTTATTTGTTTTACTCTCAAAAGCACAGCATCAAATTAATCACACCACTCAGCTCAAAATTAAAAATAAATAAATAAATAAAAATAAAAGACATAAATATCTCTCCCTCAAGGAAAGACAAGTCTAATGGAGCAAATTAAGCACAGATATTGAAAAGCTAAACAATGTAATAAATAAGGTAGGCCTTATTGACATATTCAAATTTAACCTCAAAAATAGACAATATACTCTTTTAAAGCACATATAGACTCAGTCATGAAAACTGGCTTTATATTATGTCACAAAGAACTCCTCAATACCAGAAAAAAAGTAAAAATAATGCAAATAGTATTTAGGTTAGACAATAATGGCAATAAATACCATAATAAAACTAAAAATTGATAACAAAATCAGAAAACAGTCTTTTCCATGTGAATATTTGAAAGTATACTATTAAAGAAGTGTTAGAAAAGGGTAAAGTACAATATAAACTCAAATCATTTCCAAAAAATAATGCTAATGGAAACAATACATATCAGAATCTATAAAAAACAAATCAGTGAGTAGAAAAAAATTTATAGCTTTCAAATATTTATACAATGAGAATAAATGGATTCTATCTCTAACATGAAAAGCTAAAGCAAAGAAAAGCAGAGGAAGAAAATAAAGATAAAAGCAATGAGGTTGAATACAGAGAACCAATAGGACCAATAAACAATCAACACATGCTGATTATTGGAAAATAAAAAATATTTTGATGACAGACCAGTAAAGAACCTACTCCAGAAAAGGGGGAAGAAAGCATAAACATTCAATATAAGAAATCTAAGGGGTTTTAGAAACAAAAACTTACATTGTTATTTGGTGTTTAGTCGCTAAGTTGTGTCCCACTCTTTGTGACACCATGGACTGCAGCATGCCAGGCTTCCCTATCCTTCACCATCTCCCAGAGTTTATGCAAACTCATGTCCATCTCATCCTCTGTTGCCCCCTTCTCCTCCTGCCCTCAGTCTTTCCCAGCATCAGGGTCTTTTTCCATGAGGTGGCTCTTTACATCAGGTGGCCAAAGTAGTGGAGCTTCAGCTTCAGCATCAGTCCTTCCAATAAATATTTAAGGTTGATCTCCTTTAAGATTGACTGATTTGATCTCCTTGCTGTCCACGGGACTCTCAAGAGTCTTCTCCAGCAGCACAGTTCAAAAGCATCAATTCTTCAGTTTTAATGGTCCAACTCTCATACCCGTACACAACTATTGAAAAAGCCATAGATTTGACTATACAGACCTTTGTCAGCAAAGTGATGTCTCTGCTTTTCAATATGCTGTCTAGGTTTGTCATAACTTTTCATTCAAGGAACAAGTCTCTTTTAATTTCATGGCTGTAATCACAGTCCACAGTGCTTTTGGAGCCCAGGAAAATAAAATCTGCCACTGTTTCCACTTTTTCCCCTTCTATTTGCCATGAAGTGATGGGACTAGATGCCAAGATCTTAGTTTTTTGAATGTTGAGTTTTAAGAAAGCTTTTTCACTTTTCTCTTTCACCCTCGTCAAGGGGCTCTTTAGTTCCTCTTCACTTTCTGCCATTAGAGTGGTATCATCTGCTCAAGCTGGATTTAGAAAAGGCAGAGGAACCAGAGATCAAATTGCCAACATCTGTTGGATCATCGAAAAAGCAAGAGAGTACCAGAAAAACATCTACTTCTACTTTATTGACTATGCCAAAGCCTTTGACTGTGTGGATCACAACAAACTGTGGAAAATTCTTGAAGAGATGAGAATACCAGACCACCTGACCTGCCTCTTGAGAAATCTGTATTGCAGGTCAGGAAGCAACAGTTAGAACTGGACATGGAACAACAGACTGGTTCCAAATCAGGAAAGGAGTACGTCAAAGCTGTATATTGTCACCCTGCTTATTTAACTTATATGCAGAGTACATCGTGAGAAATGCTGGGCTGGATGAAGCACAAGCTGGAGTCAATATTGCCAGAAGAAATATCAATAGCCTCAGACATGCAGATGACACCACCCTTATGGCAGAAAGTGAAGAAGAACTAAAGAACCTCTTGATGAAAGTGAGAGAGGAGAGTGAAAATGTTGGCTTAAAGCTCAACATTCAGAAAACTAAGATCATAGCATCTGGTCCCATCACTTCATGGCAAATAGATGGGGAAACAATGGAAATAGGGACAAACTTTTATTTTGGGGGGCTCCAAAATCACTGCAGATGGTGACTGCAGCCATGAAATTAAAAGATGCTTGCTCCTTGAAAGAAAAGTTATGACCAACCTAGATAGCATATTAAAAAGCAGAGAAATTACTTTGCCAACAAGGGTCCATCTAGTCAAAGCTATGGTTTTTCCAGTAGTCATGTGTGGAAGTAAGAGTTGGATGGTGAAGAAAGCTGAGCGCCACAGAATTGATGCTTTTGAACTGTGGTGTTGGAGAAGACTCTTGGGAGTCCCTTGGACTGCAAGGAGATCCAACCAGTGCATCCTAAAAGAAATCAGTCCTGAATATTCATTGGAAGGACTGATGCTGAAGCTGAAACTCCAATACTTTGACCACCTGATGTGAAGGACTGACTCATTTGAAAAGACCCTGATGCTGGGAAAGACTGAAGGCAGGAGGAGAAGGGGATGACAGAGGATGAGATGATTGGATGGCATCATCGACTCAATGGATGTGAGTTTGAGTACCCTTGAGGAGTTTGTGATAGACAGGGAGGCCTGGCGTGCTGCAGTCCATGGGGTCACAAAGAGTTGGACACGATTGAGTGACTGAACTGAAGACAGATCTGCATATTTGAAGTTGTTGATATAATTATTTTCATAGTATTGCAAAAATACATTTGAAAACCTAGATTTAATACAAATCACAATATGCCAAAATTAATCCCAGTAAAGGTAAAAAGCCTATACTAATCAGTTTTATTCTAAAAACTAAAGATATCAAAAAACTACTGACTCAAAAAAGTGCCAGGCCCAGATGGTTTCACAAGGAAATTCTAAATCCCCAAAGGTCTGTTATTTAATTGTTACATACAGTGATTCAGAGCATTTTAAAAGAAGAAAACATTTCAAATTGTTTTTACAAAGTGAGCATAACATCAGTTCCAAAAATATGGCAAATACTGCACCATTCTCCTTTATGTATATAAATGTAAAGAATTTTAAGTCAGCATCATCAGCAACAGAATACAAAAGCACATTAAAACAACACTTTGTGCAATTCACCAGTTGGTATGTATCCAAATGGGCTGAAAACTTATATCCACACAAAAATCTGCACATAAACATTTACAGCATCTTTATTCATAATTGCCAAAACATGGAGGCAACTAAGATGTCCTTCAGTAGGTGAATGGATACATAAACTGTGATACATCCAGACAATGGAATATTATTCAGTGCTAAAAGAGAAAGAAACTACTAAGTCAAGAAAAGACACAGAGAAATCTTAAATGTTTATTATTAAGTGAAAGAAGTTAATCTGAAAAGGTTACATACTGTATGACTCCAACTACATGACCTTTTGGAAAAGGCAAAATTATGGAGAAAATAAAAGGATCAGTGGTTTCCAAGGATTGGAGGAGACAGGGGTAAATCAGTGATGCATAAAATTTTAGGGCAGTGAAACTATTCTGTATGATACTATAATAGTGGGTACATATCATTACACATTTGTCCAAACCCATAGAATGTACAAAGCCAAGAATGAACCTTCATGTTAGCTATGGACTTTGAGCAATAATGATGTGTCAGTGTAGGTTCATTTGATTGTAACAGATGTTCCACTCAGGTGGAGGATGCTGATAGTGGGGGAGGCTTTGTGTCTGTGGGGCAGGGAGTATATGGGAAATCTCTGTTCCTTCCTTTCAATATTGTGTGAACCTAAAACTGCTATAAAAAATAAAGTCTGTTAAAAAAATTTTTTTAAACCCAAACTTTATGACCAAGATAGGTTTATTCTAGGAATATAAGGATTGTTCAATATTAAGAAAGCCATTAATATAATTTATCATATTAACAGATGCAACGAGGAAAATGCTAAGATTATTTCCACATGTGCTGAAAAGGCTTTTTATACAATTCCACATCTTTTTTTCTGTTTAAAAAAAAGCTCAATAAAATAGAAATTGATGGATACTTCCTAACATAATAAAATAACAAAATATATCACAGCATCTTACTGGGGAAACATCAGAGGCATTCCTACTAAAGGTCAAGAACAAAACAAGGATGCTCACTATCTCCACTGTAACTTACTGCTTTAATGGAGATTAGCCAGTGCAATAAGACAACTCAATTAAAGGCATAAAATCTGGAAATAAAGAAGTGAAATTACACTTGCCAATGTTTTTAGAATAAACATAGAAGATCCAAGGAATCACCCAAAGCTAACACAAACATTAAAGAATTCAGTAATGGTTGCTAAATTTTAAGTTAACATACAAAAAATATTACCCTTCAGACATATCAAAGAGTAAGATAGAAGACAATGTAAAAGTAAACCTTCTTTACAAAAGCAACAAAATTTAAAATACTAAACAGTAAACAATCAGAAATATGCAAACTTATATGAGAAAAATCTTTAAAATATTCTTGAAATCACAATAGTAATCTTGAACAAATGAAAAGGATCCCATGTTCTTGGATAAGGCAAATAAAATTGTTAATTTTCCTTAAAAATATATAAATATAAGTCAGTTTCATAATGGTAGTAACATGATTTTTTTCTGGAGTTAAGTTGATAAGCAAAGTCAAAAGACAAATGACAAACTGGGAGAAAATATTACTACTCACATGAAATTAAAGGGCTGTATGCCCTAATATATACAAGTAAAATTATCAAAATCCAATAAAAACATGGCCAAGAGACATGAACAGACAATTCACAGAAAAAGATACATAAATGGATCTCAAACATGTGAGACAATGTTCAACTTCATAAAAGAAATCTGAATTAAAATTCTACTGTAATATCATTTAGAATCTATTAGTTTGGCAAAAATTCAGAAGTTTGACAATGCACTCTCTTCCTGTGGCTCTGTGCACGAATGCTTTCACGTGTTGTTGCTGACAGTACAAAATGGGTCAAATGGAGAAAAATATGGCAATATCTAGTAAAGCGACATACAATCCTTCTAAGAATTTACCCTGAGGAGATATCTCCACAAAGACAAAACAACATATGCACAAGGTTTCCCACAAATAGCAGCACTGTTTGTTCCCCTGCCAGACGATTTCTCTTAGGTTTTGTCAGTGAGCGATAGAGATAGGAAGGCAGGAGAAGGGAGAAGGGGCTTGCCTCCTGTTTCCAGTCCCAGTCAGAACGCCGGAGCAGCACAAGAATAGCTGTACCTCCAGCCTCCCGCTTCTATTGGTGCTCCCAGCTTCAAAGGCTTGGCACCTTCCTCTCAGAAGTCCCAACACCAGTTTTGGTACCGTCCGCCTAGACGTCTGAGCAGGAGCAGTGCTCAGCATCCAAGGACCAGCTCCATGGCGCCCCCTTGAGGTCGCAGCTGTGGACTATCTCCTCTGGGGGACTGTGGGAGTCCCTCCTGCAAATCCCCAGGTTCTATCCATGCTATTTCTTCCATTTTGTTCCCTAACCCTAGCAGCAATGTCTCCTTTTTACAGCTACTGCTTAAAGGAGACTTAAACAAAGTGAAGGGATATATCTTGCCATGGCTTCCCAGGTGGCTCAGTGGTAAAGAACTCACCTGCCAATGCAGGAAATGCAAACAGGTTCAGTCCCTGTGTGGGGAAGATCCCCTGGAGAAGGGCATGGCAACCCATTTCAGTATTCTTGCCTGGAAAATTCCATGGGCTGAGGAGCCTTGCGGGCACAGTGCCCGCAAAGAGTGGGTCCGACTGAGCACACACCACAGCAATGGCAGTGAACAGCACTGGCAGGGACACCATCTAAAACTGGGGCCCCCAGTGACTCCAAAAACAAAACCAGTCTTCAGACTAAAATGTCCACTTTGGGACTTTCCTGGTGGTCCAGTGGTTAAAACTCTGCACTTCCTCTGCAGGGGGCATAGGTTCCATCCCTGTTCAGGGAAGGAGGGGGGCGTGGTGGACAAGGTCCTCTTTAAAGCTGAAAGAGAAAAAAGTCTACATTCTTTAAGCCCTCCATTTTGAGTTCTCTTTTCTATAGTAAGCTTAGCTTTACCCATACTAAGACACTGGGTTAAAGATTTAGACGTGAAAAACAAAAATTATAAAACTTTCTGAAGAAAATAGAAAATATCTTTATAACTTCAGGATATGGAGTGATTTCTTAAAGAAGGCATTAAAAAGCATTAACCATAAAGGAAAAGAAAAGCCCACATTAAAACTAAGAACTGTTCATCAAAAGATACTTTTAAAGGAGTGGAAAGACAAGTTACAGAAAGAAGATATTTTCAGCACATGTCAAAGATCTAGAATTCAGAATATATGTAGAAATTCTACAAAATCAATGAGAAAAAGAGGACAAATTAACACACTAGTTGAACTACCACCTTAGGGAGAGACAATCCAAATGATCAATATGAAAAAAAAAAGTTCCACCTTATTAATAATGAGAAAAAAATTTTAACAAGACCATAGTCAAGTAATATATTTAGTCACTGATTGGAAAATTCTTTAAATCAGAAAATACCAAGTGCTGATGAGGGCAATAAAAATGAATGAACTACTGATACATGTAAAAACACAGATGAATCTCAAACACAGTAATTTCAGGGAAAGAAGCCAACACAAAAGAATGTTTGCTGTATAATTTCGTTTATATGAATGAACACTTGCCAGTGCAAGTTGTTGAAATCATTTGTGTGTAAGTTAGTAAAAAATCAAAAGTGTAAGTTGGTAAAATAATTTTGAAGATCAATTTCACATTATCCTGTAAAACAGTAAATTTGCAAACTCTGAGACAGAGGATTTCCACTTCCAAGTATATACCATGTATATCTAGAACATGTAAACAATGTACATGCATGTTACAGGTACAAAAATGACTCTTATAAACATTTCTAGTAGCGTTATTTTTTAAATAAACTTTGCTGTGGATTAGAGTAAAATGCACAGGTTTTAAGTGCAGTTCAATGTGTTTAAATGAATGTATATATTTGAGCTACCATTTCCACAATCAAAATACAGAATATTTACATAACCCTGGAAAATTCCTCTATATCCCTTGGTAGTCAATCCCTTCCTCCAGGCAACTACTGATCTGACTTCTATCAGCATAGATTACTTTCATCTGTTCTAGAATTCATATAAATGAAATTATACAGCAAACATTCTTTTGTGTTGGCTTCTTTCCCTGAAATTACTGTGTTTGAGATTCATCTGTGTTTTTACATGTATCAGTAGTTCATTCATTTTTATTGCTAATTAATTTTCCATTGCATGAATTATCACACAATGATGGTGACTGGGTTATTTCACTTGGGGTTATTATAGATCAGTCTACTGTAAGTATTCTGTACAAGTCCTTTTGTGGACATATGTTTCCATTCTTCTTGAGAAAATATCTAGGACTGAAATTGCTAGGACATGGAATAGGTATATACTTATTTTAATTGTGTTTAAAAATTGTGAAATTGTTTTTCAAAGAGATTGTACCATTTTACACTTCCACAAGCAATATACAAGATTTCCAATTACTTCAGTTGGTGTCACCAATTTTTTTTAATGTTAATCATTCTAATTGGTGTGAAGAGATGTATCTAAATGATTTTAATATGCATTTCCATGATGATTAGTGATATTGAGCATCCTCATTTGCTGATTAGACTTTAACATACATGTGCGCGTGTGTATCTTCTTTTGTGAAGTGTCTGTTCAAATCTTTTGTCCATTTTAAATTGGATTATTTGTCTTTGTATTATTGTCAGAGTTCTTTATAAAGTCCATTTATCAAACTTATGTGCTGTTTTGCAAATATTTTCTTCCAGTCTGTGAGCTGGTTTTTCATTTTCTTATGGAAAGCCAAAGATTTTATTTTTGTTGTTATTGTTTGAAGTTAAATGATGGCTACGCAGGTATAGAATCCACCTGCATTGCAGGAGACACAGGTTTGATTCCCTGGGTTGGGAAGAGTCCTGGAAAGAGGAAATAGCAACCCACTCTGATATTCTTGCCTGGAAAATCCCATGAACAGAGGAGCCTGGCAGGCTACAGTCTACAAGGAGTCGGACATGACTGAGCGACTAAATGCAACAAACACAAAGAAATAAATTATCAACAAACAGACACCATTCTTACTTTATAAATAAGGAAAATAATGTTCATGATATGTCACTTGCCAGGGCCTCTCATTAGAGTAAGTCTGGAAATGTAGGTTATCTAATAACTCTGTATTTTAAAAGTTGTGAGGAACTTTCAAATTTTTTTCCAAAGTAGCTGCACAATTTTGCACTCCTGCAGCAATGTATAAGCGTTCTAATTTCTCCATATTCTCAACAACACTAATTACTGTCTATCTTTTTAACTTTAACTATTGTTGTGTGTGAAATAGTTAAACTCCTATCCTATTTTATTCTGCAGTTGGGTTTTTTTTTTTGGTAATTGAAAAATGCTTTATTTTAGAGATGCTACCTTTGGAATTTAAAATAAGCATATATACACTAAAGAAATTGCCTTACAATATAGGTAGTTTAAAAAATTTGTAATGTTTTTCATTAAAATTTTAAAATTTATTTATTTTTAATTGAAGGATAATTGTTTTACAATACAGTGTTGGCTTTTGCCATACATCAAAATGAAAAAATATTTTAATAATTCTAAAAATAATTTTGGAAGGCATGGGGAAGGATGGAAGAGCTAAATTATTATTTCAGTCTCTGATTAGTGGCTTTTCATCCAGTTCAGTCAGGTAAGTAAAGATTTATTAGAATATATGTATGTATATGTATATACATATATCTGAATCATCCTACCGTACACCCCAAACAAACACACCACTGTAAATCAACCATACTTCAATTTAAAATTTTTTTAATTAAAAAACAAAACAAAAGATTTATGAGAGAAATTATGTTTTAGGAAATCAGGGTGATAAAAATAACATTCAGCATGAGATCGTATCATTCAAGAAAGATTGATAAACTGCTTGTAAAAGTCAAGATATAATCAAATTATATTCATAAGATCCTACTCAGTAACAGAAATACTCAGTAGAATCATCACAGAAATAATTCAACACCTATCATTTGCCAGGCACTGTGCTAAGTGCTTTACAGTTATGATTTCTAATTCTAGGAACTATACTTAGGAAGATAGTTAAGCTATTTTTTTGAAGAAATGAAGCTTATTAAAGTTTAATGCCCCATCTAAGGCCATACATCTGGTAGATGTGAGAACTGTTGTTTGAATCCAAGTTTTTCTTGGATTCTTATCATATAGAAAATCATCAGAATAAACTGCTCTTATATTTTATCCAAATTTCATTTGTAAAATTCCAGACATGCCCTAGTATTCTGATATGGCAATATCTATCTTTCATTGTATTAATAAATAAGAAAATCCATTATGTTCTTATTAAACCCTCTGATTCATATGTAAAGCACAGTATTCTATTTCACAATCACAAAGATCCAAAACTCCATTTTTGAGCCATTTCTGCATGAGAATCCAGGTTGCATTTGTGTGTGATCGAGCGAATATTAAATCAAGAAGTCCCTGAACAGGTCACAGTGTTGACAAAATTCAACATGATGCTGGAGTCTACAGACACAGGAATCAAAGCTAGGCCCTTCTACATGGCTCCAGGTCCTCGTGATGGTTTAAAGTCAAGGTCTCTTTGTGCCGAACATACTCCCCAGTTTCTGCTTGATGAAATACCACCGTAATCATGGTGTCTACTCTCCTGCAGTCTCATGTAGACTTTGCTGCCACCCCAAAACCCAAAGGGATGTCTGCCATGGAGTTCCCCATGACTCCCTAGTACTGAGAAGTATTTCCAGTAATTCGACTGAGTCCAGATTTCAGCTCATGGTTCCCAGACAGGAAGGCTTGCTCTGTTTCAAGGACACTTTATTCTTGGCATAGTGCTAAGTTGATCAGTCATGTCCAACTCTTTGTGACCCTATGGACTATGGATGGTAGTCTCCCAGGCTCCTTTGTCCATGGGGATTCTCCAGGCAAGCTACTGGAGTGAGTTGCCATGCCCTCCTCCAGGGGATCTTCCCCATCCAGGGACTGAACCCACATTGATGTCTCCTGCATTGGTGGGTGAGTTCTTTACCACTAGCGCCACCTGGGAAGCCCCATTCTTGGCATAGGGTGCTAGGTAATCCAGAGCTGTAATGTCCAACTGAAACTTGTGGGTCTTAGGGAATTTTCCAAAGTACCTCCCAAGCAAAACCAGCTTGTCACCAGAGATACCCACGACCAACTTCAAGATCATCTCATTCACACAGTACACTGGGCAGTCATTGTGCAGCCTGAAACAATAGGTGCCGTAGGACCTGTTGACCAGTAGCTGAAGGTTCTCTCTGATGACTTTTGCTGTCTTCTCAAACATTACATGGGTCTCCTCTTCAGTCAGAGGCCAAATTTTCCTACTGGGTTGGAACCCAGAATCTTCAGGCCTCAGTTGTTGAAATGGAAACTTCATTGTGGTTTTAATTTGCATGTTAAGCATCTTTTATGTGCTTTCTGATCATTTGCATGTCTCTTTTGAAGAACTGTCTATTGAGATACTTAGCTTATTTTAAACATTAAGGTATTTGTGCTTTTATTGCTGAGTTGTATTTTTTAATCATTCTGAATACAAGTCCCTAATCTGATACATGATTTGCAAATATTTTCTCTCTGATTCTATGCATTATCTTTTCTTTTTTTTTTGATTATTTCCTTTAAAGCACAGTAGGTTTTAATTTTGATGAAGTCTGATTTACCCTTTTCCCTTTTATTGCTGTGTTTTAGGGGTCTCATTAAGAAACCAGCATCTAACCTAAATCCAAGAAGATATCAATCGAGGTTTTTTTCTTCTCAGCAAGGTTATAGTTTTAGCTCTTACATTTAGGTCAATGATCAATTTTGAGTTAACTTTCATATATAGTGTGATACAGGGGTCCAGTTTCATTCTTTTACGTATGAATATCTGAATGTCCCAATACCATTCATTGAAAAAAAACAGGTTTTTCCCATCAGATTTTTTTGGCACCCTTGTTGAAAATCAGTTAACTATAAATAAGAGTTAGGCATTCCTTTCCAAACTTCTGAAATTATATTTAATATCACTTCCTCCATCCTTAAGAATTTCTCTTAGCATTTCTTACTGTGGGCATTATTTATAATTGCAAGACAACTGAAAGGTCACTAAATGTCCATAGATGAAAGAATGGATAAATGAAATGAATTATTTTCTTAGACTGTCATCTAGCAGTGAAAAATGAATTTATTGTAACTACATACAAAAACACAGAAAACTTTTAGAATAATAAGAACTCTGCAAACAACCCGATTTTAAAATGGGTGGAAGAACTGAATAGACATTTTCCCAAAGAGGAAATGCAGGTGGCCAACAGGCACATGAAAGACGCTCAATGTTGCTAACCATCAGGGAAGCGCAAATCAAAACCACAGTGAAACTTCACACCTGTCAGAATGACTATCATCAAAAAGACCACAAATAACAAATGTTGGCAAGATGTGGAGAAAAGGGAACCCTCAAACACTGCTAATGTAAATATAAATTGGTGCAGCCACTGTGGAAAATGGTATGGAGGTTCCTCAAAAAACTAAAAGTAGAGCTACTATATGACTCCAAAATTCTATTCTTGGATCACTTCAGTTCAGTTCAGTCACTCAGTCATGTCCGACTCTTTGCAACCCCAAGGAGAGAAGCACGCCAGGCTTCCCTGTCCATCACCAACTCTCAGAGCTTGGTCAAAATCATGTCCATCAAGCTGGTGATGTCATCCAACTATCTCATCCTCTGTCATCCCCTTCTCCTCCTGCCCTCAATCTTTCCCAGCATCAGGGTCTTTTCCAATGAGTCAGTTCTTTGCATGAGGTGGCCGGAGTATTGGAGTTTCAGCTTCAGCATCAGTCCTTCCAATGAATATTCAGGACTGATTTCCTTTTGGATGGACTGGTTGGACCTCCTTGCAGTCCAAGGGACTCTTAAGAGTCTTCTCCAACACCATAGTTCAAAAGCATCCATTCTTCGGCGCTCAGCTTTCTTTATAGTCCAAGTCTCACATTCATACATGACTACTGGAAAAACCATAGCCTTGACTAGACAGACCTTTGTCATCAAAGTAATGTCTCTGCTTTTTAATATGCTGCCCAGGTTGGTCATAGCTTTTCTTCCAAGGAGCAAGCGTTTTTTAATTTCATGGCTGCAGTCACTATCTGCAGTGATTTTGGAGCCCAAGAAAATAAAGTCTCTCCCTGTTTCCATTGTTTCCCCATCTATTTGCCAGGAAGTGATGGGACTGGATGCCATGATTTTCATTTTCTGAATCTTGAGTTTTAAGCCAGCTTTTTCACTCTCCTCTTTCACTTTCATCAAGAGGCTCTTTAGTTCTTCACTTTCTGCCATAAGGGTGGTGTTGTCTGCATATCTGAGGTTATTGATATTTCTCCCGGCAATCTTGATTCCAGCTTGTGCTTCATCCAGCCCAACATTTTGCATGATGTAAGTTAAATAAGCAGGGTGACAATATACAACTTTGCCGGGAGCCAGCTCACAAGATCCCACCCATGACAGGGTCATGAGGAAAAGGACTGATTTGAGCAAGGCTTCTCAGGCCTCAGGGATTCTTGAAAGGCTGCCTCAGTGCTCACCTTAAAGATGATATCTGTCTTTCTGATGCTTACTATAATAAACCTCTTCTTATTTTCTATGACTTAGGCAAAAGGCCTTTCCTGATTCCCTTCTAAAACAGATCATTCTGAAACCTCAAATCAACAAGGCCCCTGAACGGTAGCACCCTAAATAAAATTATCTGGGATATAGAGTATGCTAATCTAAATTCCTTTTGCTAACATATTGGTTTGTTTAATAAATGTACCTGTGCCTTTGGAGCTAATGTGCATAACTGCTCCCTAGTAATAAAACAGCATTGAGAGCCTCCACACAGAAAGCCCCTATGGGCACAAAACCCTTCGCAGGAAAAAAGGCTTGTTAGGAAATATAAAAAACATTGCTTTGTGAAACTGTTACTTAATCTATATTTACTCACTATGTTTTTACTCTTAACATATTTAGCCTATATAATGAAAGCACAATAGTTAGAGATTTATATAAATAGAAGTTTAGCTTTAATACAAATAATAAGACAATTGTTGATTTAACTGATGATTCTTACTTAGAGCTGAACTTCAGCTTGCTGTTCTATGACTTTATGGAACCACATTCTTTTCTGTTAAGCTCAAGGCATAGAGTAAATTACCAAAAACAGGTTTTACCTTAAAACTTCCTGTTGATGAATTCTTTCCTGATGTGCCCGATACAAAAGTGTTCTGATTGATCAATGCTTATCAATGGAGAGTCACAAGGTGTTAGCAGGCCACCAGGCCAGAAGATGATGTAAAAAAAATGAGGCTTTTTGTAACTAAAGACATGCAAACGGCTTCGATGAGAGTTGAAACTGCTGGCTCATTGAGCTAAATTGATAGGCCCATTAAGACATACCCATTAAGCTAAGTTGGTATGTCCCTTAAGCTGAATTGGTATGACTCTATACTTTACATTTGTTTCTATATACCACTAAAAATATAAAAGCTGTCTTAAAAAACAATAAAGTAGGAGACACTTGGAAACGCTGAGACTCGCTGTGTCTTCTCATTCATATCACCGATGCCGTCCTTCCTGAGGGAACCCCTGGACCAGCTGGAGCAGGACTCCGGCACAACTTATACTACATATAAGCTGTATACACACACACACACACACACACACACACACACACATATATATATATAATTTGAAAAGATTCATGAACCTCAATGTTCCTAGAGGCACAATTTACAACTGCCAAGACTTGAAAGCAACCTAAGTGTCCATCAACAGATGAGTGGATAAGAAGATATGAGATACACACACACACACACTTACACACACACACAAAACGACATACTACTCAGTCATAAAAATGAATGAAATTTTTCCATTTGCAGCAACATGGATGGACTTGGAGGATATTTTGCCAAGCGAAATAAGCCAGCCAAAGAAAGACAAAAACTGTATGATACTACTTATATGTAGAATCTAAAAAATACAACAAATATTAATAAAACAATAACAAAAAGAAGCAGACTCACAGATAAGGAGAACAAACTAGTGGTTGCCAGTGGAGAGAGGGAAAAGGGGAGGGGCAATATAGGGGTAGGAGAGTAAGAGGTACAAACTAATATCAATATGTATAAAATAAACTGCAAAGATATATTGTAAAACATAGGAAAAATAGTCAATATTTCATAAGTGGAGGATAACCTTTAAAAATTATGAATCACAGCCTCTTGCCTTCTGAGATGACTCTTGTCCTCTCTGTGAAGTCTGTTTCTCTCAGGGCCACTTTCACCTTTTGAGATGAACCCCATTCTGTCTATGGAATGTGTTGTTGTTGTTTAGTCGCTAAGTCATGTCCAACTGTTTTGTGACCCCACGGACTATAGCCTGCCAGGCTTCTCTGTCCATGGGGTTTTCCAGGCAAGAGTACTAGAGTGGGTTGCCATTTCCTTCTTCAGGGGATCTTCCTGACCCAGTGATAGAACCCGAGTTTCCTGCTTAGCAAGCAGATTCTTTACGAAAGACCCACCTGGGAAGCCGTATGGAATATTCAGTTCAGTTCAGTTCAGTCGCTCAGTCGTGTCGGACTCTTTGCGACCCCATGAACCGCAGCACGCCAGGCCTCCCTGTCCATCACCAACTCCCTGAGTCCACCCAAACCCATGTCCATTGAGTCGATGATGCCATCCAACCATCTCATCCTCTGTTGTCCACTTCTCCTCCTGCCCTCAATCTTTCCCAGCATCAGGGTCTTTTCCAATGAGTCAGCTCTTCGCATGAGGTAGCCAAAGTATTGGAGTTTCAGCTTCAACATCAGTCCTTCCAATGAACACCCAGGACTGATCTCCTTTAGGATGGACTGGTTGGATCTCCTTGCAGTCCAAGGGACTCTCAAGAGTCTTCTCCAACACCACAGTTCAAAAACATCAATTCTTTGGTGCTCAGCTTTCTTTATAGTCCAACTCTCACATCCATACATGACCACTGGAAAGACCATAGTCTTGACTAGACAGACCTTTGTTGGCAAATTAATGCCTCTGCTTTTTAATATGCTGTCTAGGTCGGTCATAACTTTCCCTCCCAGGAGTAAGCGTCTTTTAATTTCATTGCTGCAATCACCATCAGCAGTGATTTTGGAGCCCCCAAAAATAAAGTCAGCCACTCTTTCCACTGTTTCCCCATCTATTTCCCATGAAGTGATGGGACCAGATGCCATGATCTTAGTTTTCTGAATGTTGAGCTTTAAGCCAACTGTTTTCACTCTCCTCTTTCACTTTCATCAAGGGGCTCTTTAGTTCTTCTTCACTTTCTGCCATAAGGGTGGTGTCATCTGCATATCTGAGGTGATTGATATTTCTTCCAGCAATCTAGATTCCAGCTTGTGCTTCATCCAGCCCAGCGTTTCTCATGACGTACTCTGCATATAAGTTAAATAAGCAGGGTGACAATATACAGCCTTGACATACTCCTTTTCCTATTTGGAACCAGTCTGTTGTTCCATGTCCAGTTCTAACTGTTGCTTCCTGACCTGCATACAGGTTTCTCAAGAGGCAGGTCAGGTGGTCTGGTATTCCCATCTCTTTCAGAATTTTCCACAGTTTATTGTGATCCACACAGCCAAAGGCTTTGGCATAGTCAATAAAGCAGAAATAGATGTTTTTCTGGAACTCTCTTGCTTTTCAATGATCCATCGGATGTTGGCAATTTGATCTCTGGTTCCTCTGCCTTTTCCAAAACCAGCTTGAACATCTGGAAGTTCACGGATACATACTATGGAATATGTACCTTTCTAAATAAAACCACTTCTTACCCATCACTTTGTCTCTCACTGAATTCTTTCTGCAACAAGAGCAAAAACCTGAGCATCTGTTAAGTCCTGACACCAGGAGTTAAGGCCCCCCACCCAGGTGGAGGAGGGAATGATGATGTTGACCCTCTAGACTTCAATCAACTAATGCTTGGACTCTGTTGACCTTTGCCCCAATTCTATGCTGAATTCTCCTCCGCTCAACACCCCTCATGAATATGCACATACCCTTAGTTTAAGACTTCCCCAATTTTGCAGTTCTGGGAGACATTTTGAGAAATGATCCCTGGTGTTCTCTTTACTTGCTGCAAGTAATAAATCCTTCCTTCAACCCATAACCCCCCTAAAAAATTGTGAATCACTATATTGTACACCTGTATCATATAATACTGTACATCAACTATACTTCAATAAGAAAAAAAGGAAAAAGAAATCTGACTTTTATTCAGTGTAAGATGACAATTCATTGTAGTGCTTTGAGCAGAGAAACAATATTATATGACTCACATTGTAACAGGATTTTTCTGGGTGCTTCATTGAGGTAGAATGTGGGGGGTGGAAAGGGGTAAGAACAGAAGCTGGCAGATCCACTGTGAGGCTACCGCAATAATTTACATAATAGATGATGATGTCTTGGACTAAGATTGTGGTAGTGGGAATGATGAGAAGTGGTAGAACTCTGGATATATTTTGAAGGTTCAGTTCAGTCGCTCAGTCGTGTCCGACTCTTTGCGACCCCATGAATTGCAGCACTCCAGGCCTCTCTGTCCATCACCAACTCCCGGAGTCTACCCAAACCCATGTCCATCGAGTCAGTGATGCCATCCAACCATCTCATCCTCTGTCGCCCCCTTCTCCTCCCGCCCCCAATCCTACCCAGCATTAGAGTCTTTTCCAATGAGTCAACCCTTCGCATGAGGTGGCCAAAGTATTGGAGTTTCAGCCTCAACATCAGACCTTCCAATGAACACCCAGGGTTGATCTCTTTTAGGATGGATTGATTGGATCTCCTTGCAGTCCAAGAAACTCTCAAGAGTCTCCTCCAACACCACAGTTCAAAAGCATCAATTCTGCGGCGCTCAGCTTTCTTCACCGTCCAACTCTCACATCCATACATGACCACTGGAAAAACCATAGCCTTTACTAGATGGACTTTTGTTGGCAAAGTAATGTCTCTGCTTTTAAATATGCTATCTAGGTTGGCCATAACCTTCCTTCCAAGGAGTAAGCATCTTTTAATTTCATGGCTGCAGTCACCATCAGCAGTGATTCTGGAGCCCAAAAAAATAAAGTCTGACACTGTTTCCACTGTTTCCCCATCTATTTCCCATGAAGTGATGGGACCAGATGCCATGATCTTAGTTTTCTGAACGTTGAGCTTTAAGCCAGCTTTTTCACTCTCCTCTTTCACCTTCATCAAGAGGCTCTTTAGTTCTTCTTCACTTTCTGCCATAAGGGTGGTGTCACCTGCATATCTGAGGTTATTGATATTTCTCCTGGCAATCTTGATTCCAGCTTGTTTCTTCCAGCCCAGCATTTCTCATGATGTACTCTGCATATAAGTTAAATACGCAAGGTGACAATATACAGCCTTGACGTACTCCAGCAACAAAATTTGAGGGGTATTGGTGAAGGATAGGAATTAAGTAGGTATTAGGATGAAAGGAAAATGAGCTAACTTTAAAATATTTTTTAAAACAATGACACAGTTGGTATGATGATACTGCAAAAATGGTGAGGCATAGAAAGTGAAAGGAATCAGTAACACTGATGTTTTTAGTCTGAACAAATGGAAGAATAAAGTCTTATGTCATTGTCTGAACTTTTACATTTCAAATTTTTATAATATGCAAATGTTGATAATAAATAACTTTTAATAAAAAGATTATAAATATGAATTAAAATGGTAATTAGAATATTTAGAGATTTTGAAAATTAGAATAAGAAATGAGATACTAGAAAACACTGATAGGAATATCTCAGTAGGAGTATCTCAAAGTTAACCATGTACTTTAAAACTTTTCTATAATATTTTGTATTACAATTATTATGTATGCATGATCACGGTATTTTTGTCTATTAAAACTTCTTTATTGATGCATCTTCAGCATGTAGAAAGATGGCAGGCATATAATATGCACTCAAGAGTCAGAATAAATGAACAAAAGAGCCTTATTTTTTTCTCTAGGTCCAATTTTTTCCTTTACCTATTATTTAAATTCCACAAGTTCTGAGTTTGACTTTCACCATTCTACATGATAAGAATTAAGAAACAGTGATTTATGTGGCATTATTATCAGAGTAAACTTCAGTTATAACTAAACCAATCTAAAGAATTTTAAACTGAAAGGAATTTTTTAATCTGTGAAACAAATCAGCAAGTTAAACTAAAATTCAGAAGAGTTCCTTAAATATTCTTCATTATGCACATCTTGGAATGTGTCTATTTACTAGAGATTACAAAAAAATACGACTACCTTTTGAGATAGGAGATAAAGCAGCTTATGTTGTGTAGGGAAAGATTCTATGTTGGTACATTTATCATTCTTACTAGGTGATAACTAAGCTGACTCCAAGAATGTTGTGGTTATTCAAGTGTGGTTAGCATGCCACTGGGGATTTATGTGATTATTTTAGTTGATGATACACAGACACGCTATTAAAAAAAATCAACAATTCCATGGATAATAATGTTTAGGACTAGGTTAAAGTAGGCATTACAATGAAAGGAATATGAGTCAACTTAAAATTATTTTAAAAATAACAGCCCAGTTGGTATGATGACATTGTGAAAATTGTGATGATCATAAATGAAAGACTGAAGTTTTAGAAACATTAAGTTAAAGGAATAAGGAAGAGTACAAAGCACATTGTATACCATTAATAAGGAGTTATTAATTTGATGAGGTTTGGAAAGGGAATTGAGAAGCTGGACTGACACAGCTTCTAAATGATCTATGGACAATGGTTCAAGGACAGAGAATAAACAGATGCTATTAAAGAAAAGGTTCTGGCACTTAGCTGGGACTTTATCATAAACAAAGAGAGGTGATACTGCTGTCAATCAGTGGTCAGCTCATTGAGTGTCAGTTGGTCTGTTATATGTTTGTCTTCACATATCTTATCTATTTGAGAAAGAAAATACATGAAGACTGTGATTATATCTGTGTAGTCTACCTCCTTTCATATTGGTAGAACAAAATATATATGTGGATATTTAAATATTTTAATACTAATGAAAGAGCATTTTATGACATATGAATTGATTCAGAGATAAATTTTTCTTAACAATATGCAAAAAAATATATATCATAACTACATGGTTCAGTGAATTTTCACACACTAAATAAACCCATAAAGCATCATTTTCCCTTTGTTTTTAAACTAGCTGCATTGCCTAAACTTATTTGTGTACTTTTACTTAAATGAAATAAAACACTCTACTCACTGGATTTCATGCCATGTCCTATCTTCAGACCATCATAATTGTTAGTGCTTTTAATGTTTAAAGTCTACATGTGAACTTTTTTTTTTTATTAAATAAATTTATTTATTTTAGTTGGGGGCTAATTACTTTACAATATTGTAGTAGTTTTTGCCATACATTGACATGAATCAGCCATGGGTTTACATGTGTTCCCCTTCCTGGACCCCCCTCCCACTTCCCTCCCCATCCCATCCCTCTGGGTCATCCCATTGCCCCAGTCCTGAGCATTTGTCTCATGCATCGAACATGGAATGGTGTTCTGTTTCACATATGATAATATACATGTTTCAATGCTATTCTCCCAGAACGTCCCACCCTTACCTTCTCCCTCAGAGTCCATAAGACTGTTCTATGCATCTGTGTCTCTTATTCTGTCTTGCATATAGGGTTATCGTTACCATCTTTCAAATTCCATATATATGCATTAGTATACTGTATTGGTGTTTTTCTTTCTGGCTTACTTCACTCTGTATAATGGGCTCCAGTTTCATCCATCTCAGTAGAACCGATTCAAATGTATTTTTTTTTAATGGCTGAGTAATATTCCATTGTGTATATGTACCACAGCTTCCTTATCCATTCGTCTGCTGATGGACATCTAGGTTGCTCCCATGTCCTGGCTATTGTAAACAGTGCTGCGATGAACATTGGGGTACACGCGTCTCTTTCAATTCTGGTTTCCTCAGTGTGTATGCCCAGTACATGTGAACTTTTTACTGTCTCAACATAGGTTGGGAGTGGGGATGGAATTACTATTAAAGCATTATCTCTGGAGTGCTATATAGGATTCCATTTACATTTATTTTAAACAGCTTAAATTCCAACAGCAACAGGTCTTGTTACCTTTATTTTCTCTCCTTTTGTTCAATCAGAAGTTCAGATAGATATAATATGTGCATTATTATTAACCAATGAGATTATCCTGCTTTGGTGTATTTTAAGTTGCTAAATGCTAACTCATTGATAATTATGGTTTTCTTCTGGCCATTTCTTTTCTGTGATTATAAATGCTGTAAAACAGAGATGGAGAATATACCAAATCTGACACTCTTCTTGTGGTAATTGTGTTCTCGACTTCTTAGCTGCAATCTAAAATAATTTTTCCTTGGTGGATTATTATGACTTTTGGATTCAGAAGAGAAGTTTCCAAACTTCAAAGATTAGACAAATTACAAAGTTAGGAATATGGTTAGCATTTAAATTAAAATTTCCAGTTGATTTGATGAGCAGTTACCTATTTTGAATTTCAGTGCATTATACAATGAAAACAGAATAAATTTTTGTACCAATTAAAAAATTACTATTAATCTTTCTCTGAACTATTTTTCTTGTTTCCTTAATCTTTTCTTTTTATTCTTTTTTCTAAATCTACCTCCATTGTAGTTTTCTCCTATACTGAGTCCTTATAACTTAAAATCTTTCTCCTCTTTCTTGGTGTGTGTCATATGTGTGTGTGTGTGTGTGTCTCCTTTGTTCTGAATCTTCGGTCCATTTTGTTCATCTGGTAATTTTTGTTTTCTCTCTGTCTCTGTTTGCCTCTCTTTCTCTTTGGCTTCTTGCTTTCCATTCTTCTTCCCTCCCTATTTTTGCTCCTCTTCTTTCTTTTAGTTGAAAACTGAGAAATTTTTATCTTGACAGCTCAGAGCAAAGATATTTGATTAACTTGAAACTCATAATTTGGTAGATTTGTTTTCTTCTTATTTCATGATGTTTATTTTGAACATTTATTCATAAGTATCTTTGCCATTGACAGGTTATTATAAATAAAAATAACAATCTTTGTGAAGTACAAGAATAAAATAATATGAACATATGCCCATAAAATGTGGTTTCTTAAATATTGAAAATTTCAAAAAAAAAATCTATTTTCTAATTAGTTTTTAAAATAATGCATATTATCTTAATGACTTCAACAGTCACTAAGATTTTTAGGAAAATGAGCAGTATATTCTAACATTCGCTACTTGCATAAGTCAATGGGAAGTATGTGTTTTAAGAAAAAAGTTAACAAAAATAGATCAATATTTAGACACATGCTGGAGAAAATCTTGAACTTCAATAGAGAAAAAAAAATCATACATGCATAAAACTAAATAAAAAATCAAGTGTAAATGCCAGCAACAAAAATAATCAAACTAGGCTCAGACTTTTTTCCTATGACATTACATACTAGAAAGCAATGAAATAATGTCTTTGTACTTGAAAGAGATTGAGTCGCATGACTTATACTTAGTCACTATGTCACTTCATATGTGAAGATAACAGACAGAGTTAGATAGCCAAGGACTGCCCATAGCCCTTCCTGAAAAAATACTCAAGTAAAATTCTGGTCAGCCAAGAGAGTAGTCAAAATAGAGGTTCAAAGAGAGGAGAGATGACTGTATCGAAGGATGGGTGCTAAGAATTAAAAATCCATTTAATCATTAGATTATATTGCAATAATTATTATGAACAATTACAAAACAAAGAATATATTATTAGCAAGTCTTAGAAAACACATGTTTAAAGGTAAAGATAACTTGAATATAAGAAATGATTTAAGTTCCCCAGACAGATGGGGAAAAATAATGAGGAGATATGAGAAATGTTAAAATGTTCTGATAACCTTTTTGTGTGTGTGTAATTCAATGACTTTTAGTATATGCACAGAGTGTGCATGCATCACCACAATCCATTTTAGACTATTTTTTTTTTAACCTCAAAAAGAAACCTCATACCCTTTAGCCATCAGCCTACAACCTCATAAGTACCACCAAATTCAGGCCTAGGCAACCACTAATCTACTTTCTGCCTTTATAAATTTTCCTCATCTGGACATTTCACAGAAATGCAATCATACAGTATGTAATGCTTTGTGACTGACTTCCTTTGCTTAGCGTGTTTTTGTAGCATGTATCAGCATTCCATTCCTTTTTATATATGAATAATATTCCATAGATATACTGTATTCATTTGTTGATGGGCACTTGGGTTTTTTTCCTACTTTCTGGTTATTACAAATAATGCTACTATGAAATTTTGGAATTTTTTCTGTGAACATGTGTTTCTTGGGTGTATGCCTAGGACTAGTGGATCATGTGGTAACTCTGTGTGTAAACATTTGGGGAACTGCCAAACTGTTTTTCAAAGTGGCTGCACCATTTAACATTCCCACCAGCAATGGATGAGTGTACACATCCTAACTAGTACTTATTATCTATCTTTTTGATTATAGCCATCCTTGTGTGAAGTGGTATCTCACTCTGATTTTGGTTTGTATTTCTCTAATGATTAATGATACCGAGCATCCTTCCACGTGCTTACTGGTTATTTGTATTAATATATGTTTTTTTGAGTCACGACTATTCAAATCTTTTGCCAGCCTCTTGACTGGGTTGTCTCTTTGTTGTTGCTGTTGTTGAGTTGTAATAGTTCTTCATATATTCTGGATACTAGACAATTATTAAATATATAACTTGCAAATATTTTCTCCCATTCCATGAGCTGTCTTTTCACTTTCTTGATGAGGTTCTTTGGAGCTCACAAGTTTTAAATTTTGATGAGGTTCCGTTATCTATTTTTTTCTTTTATAGTTTACTCTTTTTGGTATCATAGCTAAGAAAATGTTGCCTAACTCAAAGTCAAAAAGATATTCATCTAGGTTTTCTTCTAAGTTTCTTAATTTTTTTTTCCTTCAAAAAGAGTTTCTTTACTGTTTTAACATTTAAAACATTTAAGTTGATGATTCTTTTTTGATTAATTTGTATCAATGGTGTCAGATTCAACTTTAGTTTTGTGGATGGTAGAAGTTCAACTTTACTTTTTTATATGTGGATATCCCATTATCCCAGCACCATTCATGGAAAATACTATTGTTTTCCTACAGAATTTTCTTGACATTCTTGTCAAAAATCAATTGACATAAATGTGAGAATTTATTTCTCGATTCTCAATGCTATTTCATTGGTGTATAAGTCTATCCTCATGCCAGCTCCACGCTACTCTGGTTACTATAGCTTTTAGTAAGTTTTGAGATTGGGGAATGTGAGTCCTCCAACTTTTTTATTCTTTGCCAAGGTTGTTTTGGATATTCTGGGTCTCTTGTACTTCCATATGAACTTTAGAATCAACCTGCACCATTCTACAAAAAATGGCGGCTGAAGTTTTGATTGAGATTGCATTGAATATACACATCAATTTGAGACGTATCGCCATCTTAACAATATGAAGAACTCCATGAATCCAAGATGTCTTGCCATTTATCTTGGTCTTTAATTTCTCTCAATGACCTTTTGTAGTTTCCATTGTATGTCTTGCCTTTTTGGGGGGTTATATTTATTTCAAGTATCTTACTGTTTTTAATGCCATTGAGAATGGTATTTTCAATTTGTATTCCCTGATTTTTCATTGGGAACATATGGAAATGCATTTGGGTATTGTATATTAATTTTTTATGCTGCAACTTTGTTAAACATGTTTATTGGTTCTAGTAATTTTTGTAGATATAATGGAATTTTCTACATAAAAGATCATGTCACCTACATTAAATAGTTTAATTTCTTCCTTTCCAATCTTGAAGGTTTTTTAGAAAAAGTCTTATTGCTCTAGATAGAAACTGCAGGGCCATGCTGGATAGAAGATGTAATGAGAGCAGATATCCATGTCTTGTTACTGATACTTTAGGGAAATCATTTAGTTTTTCACCATTGAGTATGTGTTAGCAGTAGTCTTCTTCATCAGTGTCCCTTATCCAGTTGAGAAAGTTTCCTCCTTTTCCTAATTTGCTGAGAGATTCTTCAGGAATGGATATTGGATTCTGTCAAATTATCTTCTGTGTCTACTGACATGATCACATGTTTTTATCCTTTCTTCTATTAATGTGTTTTGTTACAATGATGTTTTTGTAGGTTAGATCAATCTTGCCTTCCTGGGAGAAATTTCATGTGGTTGTGGTACATAACCCTTTTTATATAAATAGATCATGAAATTTGATATGTCAGTATTTTCTTGAGAATGTTTGCATCAATTTTCCTAAAGATGCAAAAATATTTATAAAATGCTTTAAAATATTCATAAAATATTGGTTTGTAGTTTTCTTTCCTTGTGGTGTCTTTGTTTGGTCTTGGTATCAGTCATACAGGTGTCACAGAATGAGTTAGAAAGAAAGCATTCCTGTCTCTGTTACTTTTGGGGGACAGTTTGTGAAGGATAGCTATTAATTCTTCTTTAGAGGTTTGGTAGAATTCAGCAGTTGAAGACATTAGGGCATGGACCTTCATTTCTGGGAAGATTTTTGGTTAATAATCCAATCTCTCCAATTGTTAAGTCTATCCAAATTTTCTGTTTCTTCTAGAGTCCATTTGGTAGCTTTGTCCTTTTAGGAATTTGCCTATTTCAATTTGTTAGCATACTACTCTTCACAGAATCCCTGTAATCCTTTTATCTGCAAGGTCAGTAGTGACATTTCCTTTTCATTTACGATTTTAGTAATTTGAGTCTTCTCTCTTTTTTGCTTTGTCAGCTACTTAAAAGTTTGTCAATTTTGTTCATCTTTTCAAGAAACCAGCTTTTAGTTTTGTTGGGTTTTTAGTATATTTTTTATTCTCTATTTCATTTATTTCCACTCTAATCTTTTTGTTTCCTTCCTTTTGCTTGCTTTAGTTATGGCTTGTTCTTTTTTAGTTTCCTATTGTGTATGGTTAACTTATCGATTTAAGTTCTTTCTTCTGCTTTAGTATAGGTGTATAAAGTTATAAATTTCAGTCTAAACACCACTCTGTGCATGTTTTGGGGTATGTTTTCAATGCTGTAAGCAGGTAGTTTACAACTATGCCTTCATCTTCATTTTCTGCTTGTGCAGAGCCTCAAGGTCAGTCAGAGGTGAGAAATTATGGCTTTCTCAGCTCTTTCTTGAACATGAGCAGGGCACTGCACCTGCACAGGACTTTCTAGATTCCCTGGAATATGTTGAAGCTTTGTAACATAGACATCTCATCCTATATTTTCTCCTTTTAATTTTTTTGGTCAGGGTCTTAGTATCTCCAACTAATATAATTGCCTCATGCACCTGCAGTGATAAACAACTGACACGACTTGTTTTTGGCAAATGTCCTATAATAATAAGAGTATTCACACAGAGTAAGCTCTGATGCAGGTCAAATAAAGACTAACTTTGATAACAGAGCTTTTCAAGGAGCTAAAAGGTCAAATAGTGAAAATTATCTGGGGATGGAAAGAGTAGGAGTGTCAAATCCATTCTGCCCCTCTCCACCAGTGGCTACCAGGCTTCTAATTTTCACATCTATCATAGTTGTGAAGCCAATGGTTTCTAAGACTACCCTGGAACTTGGGGGAGAGGCATATGAATAGGGCACGTTAAGAGCCACAAAGCTCGCTGTTCTTACTGATATTTAGCCATTTTTCTTGAACAAACGATCCTAGAATATTGCAACACTTTCATTCATTTCTAGAGTTCTGAATAAGTTGATTTTGACAATTTTTTGTCATTGTTCTCTTGCTTTCAGGCTTCCCTGCTAGTTCAGATGGTAAAGAATCCACCTGCAATGCAGGAGACCCAGGTTCGATCCCTGGGTTGGGAAGATTCCCTGGAGAAGAAAATGACAACCCACTCCAGTATTCTTGCCTGGTGAATTCCATGGACAGGAACCTGGCAGGCTACAGTCCATGGGGTCTCAAAGAGTTGGACACAACTGATCAACTAACACTCACACTAACATAATTTCTTGCTTTTGTGAATGAGCAGATTTTCATAGGTTCTTACTCCACCATTGTGAAAATGTTTCTAAACAAGTGCATTTTTAGATTAATATAATATATATATAATAATATATATAATATATATTATTATATAATATATATAATGAATACAGAGTATTTCAGGGTGCTATATTTCATTGTTTATTTTCAATTAATTGCATTTTGATCATGTGTCAAATTTTAAATTATAGAAGCTAGATTAAAAAGTTAAAGGGAGGGACTTCCCTGGTGGTCCACACTACCAATGCAGGGGTCCTGTGTTCAGTCCCTGGCCAGGGAACTAAATCCTACATGTTGTAACTAAGAGTTCAAATGCCCCAACTAAAGATAATTCCACTCTTAGGACATATATATCCAAAAGAATTGAAAACAGAGATTCAAACAGATACAGGAACATCTCAGAGATGTCATGAGTTCAGTTTTGGACCACCACAATAAAATGAATATTGCATTAGAGCAAATAATCACAGTAAAGCAAGTCACAATTTATTTGGTTGGGGAACTAAGATCCTGCAAGCTGTGTGGTGTGACCAAAATAAACAAAACAAACAAATAAATAAAAATAATGTGTGTCCAAGATAACACAACCAGTAAGTGAAAAAGCTGAGACTTAAACTCAGTTCTGACTGTAAAGTATTCAATACAGTACTTTACAGTAGTCATCTCAGAATACTGACAGTAAGTCATTTCATTTAATTCATATGATGTAAAAATTATAGAACTTTATGAAACAAAAACTGATTTCAAAAAAATCAAACAATGTTAACCTAACTCATTAATTTGAATCATTCTTGGGGTAGAAAGAAATTGGCAAAGGAAAGACCAGTCACAGAGAATATCTTCCTAAACCTCTTCTACCTCCTCAATCTTCTGCAGCTGGAAAATAATTTTGATTGAAGTTCTAAAGTCACTTTCCCATCACTCTTCATTTATACTGAAATTGTACAATGGCAACTATAGAAGTTCGTAAATTAAAAGACCATTAAAGTGACACTTATATAGATGAGAGGCTCCTTTCCAGGAGCTAAACTTTCTTGTTAAAACATTTTAATGGGCCACATGGTACCAGATAGCACCAATCAAGAATTGTCACTATTGTCTCTTTCTCTCTTTAGTTCTTCCTTTCTTTCTTTGTTTTGGAAGTGTTAATAGCCTTTGACTCTTTTCTCCCTGTGTAGCATATGTCATATCCTACTGTGAGTCCATCTGTTGTATTTGAGTACAACTTCAGGGATAAGGAAACATTCATGGGCTCAAAAACCATACGCTAGTAGGATTTTTGTTTCAGTTTCATTAATAAACACAACACGGAAAGAAAAATGAAGAAAAAATCTGAATCATCTTTGTAAATCCTGACTAGGGAAATATTTAGTGTTACAATTTTGTTTTTATTATCTTTAAAAATTTTTTTATTTGTTTGGCTGCACCAGGTCTTAGTTGCAGCACGCAGGAACTGGTTCTCTGACTAGGGATTGAACCTGGGCCCCCTGCACTGGGGGCGTGGAGTCTCGGCCACCGGACCACCAGGGAAGTCCCTAGTGTTTAGATTTAAAAATGGAAATATGACTGTACTTTATGCTTTGAGGACTTAGATCATAAAAGACATTGGGATGTGAAAGAAGGAAAGAGTACGGGAGTGGCGTTCCGACTTCTGACTTCTATCGTCAGAAGAAAGCCTTTTCTGGGTTGCATACACGACACAGGTCATGAAAAATGAAAGAGTTCGTCAAAATAAACTTTTGCCCCAAAATGAACAGCCTAACAGGAAAATTAAAAGTTCTTTCCTAGATGGGGCTTTGAAAATTGTCATTCCTCAGCAGATGTTGGATGCTTCCAGACCTTCCAGACAAATCCTGAATTCTGTACAAGAAACTCCTTCCTGATTTCCCTTTTAAGGAAATTATCCTGAGATCAGATTAGTCTGGGTCGTCTGGTGGTATCTTCTAATGCTTGAAAAAAAAGAAGGAAATAGGCCTTTTAAGACCAAAAATAATAATAACTTTAGTGTTATAGACCGTTTTATCTTTCAAGCGCAACTGCGACACCTAATGGACAAAATCTTTCACTAACTAGAGCTTTTGTTATTCAGTCGCAAAGTCCTGTCCCGACTCTGTGACCCCACAGACTGGACTGCAGACGTCAGGCTCCTTTGTTCTTCACTGTCTCCTGGAGTTTGCTCAGATTCATATCCACTGAGGCGGTGAATTTAACGTTTTCTATTTCTGTCTTTAAGAAAAAATATGCTATAAAATATTTATACCTTAATAAATGTTTTCTTCCCCCTAGATTCACTCACGGAGAAGGCAATGGCACCCCACTCCAGTACTCTTGCCTGGAAAATCCCATGGACGGAGGAGCCAGGCTACAGTCCATGGGGTCGCACAGAGTTGGACACGACTGAAGCGACTTAGCAGAAGCAGCAGCAGCAGCAGATTCACTCAGGTCAGTGGCCACTGATAAAAAAAAAAAAATTCTCATATATATACTAAAAAGGTTCTCAGTAACTTGTGTGACCAGGGCCTTGGGTCCCCCAGAGAGTTGTTCAACAGGATATCAGGTAATCTCCAGTACCCACAGAACTCACCTGGGTGAGGGAACAAGACAGACCTCTTCCTAGCCATTTTTCTTCTTCCCATTAGAACTATGATGAGGCGTTCTGATAGTAGCCACACTTTGGAGGAGGTGCTGATCATACTTCTCCAAGGTACATGGAGATTACAGTGAAATAATACCACTCAGAGGCCAGGGCTAGAATCTAGTTAAGAGTCCAGAATGGGGGAAAAAAAGATTGAAGTAAGAGTTCTAGGTAAGATTGCCGCACAAGGAAGAAATATTTCCTAATTCTGTATTTTAATAGACTAATCTAGGGGAAATATAAATCAAGAAAGCAAGTAAGCATATGCCATCAGTAAGTTCTAAATTGCTCTTCATTCTCCTTCAGGTTTAATCTTGTTAAGAAGTCCTAGAGAATTGCCCGGATCTTCTCTAAAACTCAGGACTGGTCCTAAAGTATGAAAAGACACCTGATAGTGATGACTGAGGAAAGCTCCTGCTTCTTTAGTGTCTACTACAAGCAAGACATCATGCTAAGATTTCATGCACATTAAATCAGACTGTATTTAATACATACAATCCTGAAGTGTAGGCATTTAAGTCTACCTTTATATGTAAGAAAAATGAGGTTTCAGGCTGTATAACTTAAGTAGCAGAATCAGAAATCAAATCTCAGTTATTTCAGTTCTAAATCCCATTGTCTGTTCAATGTGTATTGCTCCTGCCATACAGATAGATGAAAGAAAATGGAAACTATTCTTCATCTCTTCTCTAGAAATCTGATGGAGCAGTTTTACTGTTATCCTAAATTGAAAACTAACATTTCCTCCCCTGCTTCGTACTGTCAAATTTGGTATATTATATATTTTTCAACTTCAGGGGAGATTCACAATGATGCTGCTTCACTAGAACTTAAAAAGCATCATCAACGGGCTTCCCTGGTGACTCAGTGGTAAAGAATCCACCTGCCAGTGCAGGAGACATGAGTTCAATCCCTGGTCCGGGAAGATCTCACATGCCTCCGAGCAGCTAAGCCACTGCACCACAACTATTGAGCCTGTGCTGTAGAGCTCAGGAAGCCACAGCTACTGAGCCATGTGCCACAGCTGCTGAAGCCCAACTACCTAGAGTCTGTACTCTGCAATAAGAGAAGCCGTGCAATGAGAAGCCTGCACACCACAACTAGAGAGTAACCCTGCTCATCGCAACTAGAGAAAAGCCCGCGCAGCAACAAAGACCTAGCACAGCCAAAAATATAAATAAATAAATACTTTAAAAAAATCATCAAAATTTGATTTGTCTTAGTAGATTTATGAGAGTACAACTACTGGAACAAGTTGCTTAGATTTCAGTCCTGGCTCACCTATTTACTTACTGCATGACCTCGGCAAGTTACTTACGTGGGCCTCAGTTTCCTCATTTATAAATGGAATGTGGTATGTGCTTAGTCAGGTCTCACTCTTTGTGACCGCATGGACTAGAGCCCACCAAGCTCCTCTATTCATGGGATTCTCCAGGCAAGAATACTGGAGTGGGTAGCCATTCCCTTCTCTAGCAGATCTTCTGGACCCAGGGACTGAACCTGGGTCTTCTGAATTGCAGGCTGATTCTTTACCATCTGAGACAACAGGGAAGCCTGTATAAACGGAATAATAAAATTTATTTCATAGATTGTTGTGAGGACTAAGTAAAGTGCTTAAAACAGTGCCTGGCACTTAGCAAGAGCTCAGTATCGTTATTATTGTCAATATTAATTCTAATACGCTAAAAAGTAACAAGTTATTACATGTAGTTATGTAACAACTTTGAGGTATAATTTACATAACATAAATTCATCCATTTAAAAAATTTTCTCTAATTTTTAAAAAGATTTTTTTTTGATGTGGACCACTTTTAAAGTCTTTATTGAATTTGTTATAATATTGTTTCTGTTTTATGTTTTATTTTTTCATGGGATCTTAGCTCCTTTACCAGGGATCGAACCCATACTCCCTGCATTGGAAGACGAAGTCTTAAACATTGGACTGCAGGGGAAGTCCAAAATTCACCCATTTTTAACAGTACAATTTAATGATTTTTAGTCAGTGTGCTAAATATTTTGACAATCACAATTCAGTTTTAGAATATTTCCATCACCCTAAAAATTTCCCTTGTCCCCTTTGATATATACCAGCCCCATCCTCAGCCCTAGGCAATCATGGATCTGCTCTGTCTCTGTAAATTTGCCTTCCTTAAACATTTCACGTAAATGGAATCATACAACATGCAGTCTTTGTGTTTCTTTCACATAGCATGATGTTTCTGAGGCTTAGCCATGCTGTCGCATGTATCAGTAGACTATTCACTGCTGAATAGTAGTCCATCATATGGATATACACATCATGTTTACCCATTCACCAACCGATGAATTTTCAGGTTGTTTCCATGCTTTGGCTATTCTGAATAATGCTGCTATGAACATTCACATGCTGGTCTTTGCATGAACCAATGTTTTCAGTTTTCTGGGTAATATCTAGGAGTGGAATTGTTGGATTATATGGTAAATTTGTTTAAATTTCTAAGTAACTGCCGAGTATACCAATTCTTCTACTCATTTTTAATTGGTTTGTTTGGCCTCTTTTTAATGAGTTGTATAAAATGCTGCTGCTAAGTCGCTTCAGTCGTGTCCGACTCTGTGCGACCCCATAGACGGCAGCCCACCAGGCTCCCCCATCCCTGGGATTCTCCAGGCAAGAACACTGGAGTGGGTTGCCATTTCCTTCTCCAATGCATGAAAGTGAAAAGTGAAAGTGAAGTCACTCAGTCGTGTCCGACTCTTAGCGACCGCATAGACTGTAGCCCACCAGGCTCCTCCATCCATGGGATTTTCCAGG
The DNA here is from genome assembly GCF_054371585.1 of Giraffa tippelskirchi. Lineage (NCBI taxonomy): Eukaryota > Metazoa > Chordata > Mammalia > Artiodactyla > Giraffidae > Giraffa > Giraffa tippelskirchi. Next base: position 136,387,243 of record NC_137281.1, on the reverse strand, counting down.
CAAGAGTACTGGAGTGGGGTGCCATTGCCTTCTCCGAGTCTCAATAAATTTATAAGGATTATTTTACTTTAGCTTGACAGAAATCTATAGATTGCCCTCAGGTCAAGTTGCTTGATAATGTTTAAGATTCTAACCTTGCTGATTTGATTTTCTGTCTAGTTATTATTTTAGTTTTTGAGAATAGGATATTAAAATCTCCAGTTATTATTGTTGAATTATTCTTCTTTCTTCAAATCTCTCAGTTTTTCCTTGATATATTTGGAGTTCTCTTGTTAAATGCATATACGTTTATAATTATCTTCCTGATGGACCAATCATTTTATCATTATAGCATATCTACTTTCCTCTTACAGTAACTTATTTTGGTCTTAAAGTCTATCAGACAAAATATTTTTTCTGATATTATAGCCAGTCCAGTTTTCTTACAGCCACTTTTTGCATCATTTTACTTTCAATCTAGTAAATCTATGAATCCAAAATGTATGTCTTATAGACAGTATGTAGTTGGATATGATTTCTTTATTTTATATCTTTACTTTCTATTTGAAGTGCTTAATCCATTTACATTTAATGTACTTACTTGCTTGGTTAGATTTATGCCTGCTATTTTCCTATTTGCATCTTTATGTCTCGTGTCATTTTTGTTCCTCTGTTCCAACTTTACTGCCTTCTTTTGCATTAAACCAATACTCTTCAGTGTGCCATTTTAATTCATTCATTCATTTTTAAGCTATTTTTTGAGCTTTTTCTTACTGGTTACTCTAGGGAATATGGTATGTATCTTTATCACAGTCTGCTTCAGGCTTCAACTGACCAATTCTAGTAAAATGTACAAACTTGATCTAATATACTGCCATTTTCCCCCTCCCCTTCAATGTAGAGATAGATTAAAACAGATGCTTTCAAAGGTTCCAAGTATTTTAAAGAGATAGAAAGTAAAAAAAGGAAAAGAAACACCGTATTTCAGGAAAGGGATACACATGAGCAAAGGCATGAATCAAAAAACAGCCTATTTATTGGCATATAATGCAACAGAGATGTGAAAGAAACATAACAAAGGCCAGATCATGAAGGACCTTGTTAAATCAATAGGGGAAGGGTTGGCAGAGCACACATTATTTTAAAATATAGAGAGGTATGGTCACATTTGCATCCATTCAGAGCACTTTAACAGCAATGCAGAGTATCCGTTTCAGGAAGACACAATCGAACCAAAGCTCGCTATAACCCTCCTTCTGAGTTTTTCTTGATCTGTGAATGTAGTTTCTGTGAGTCCTCAGATGGGATCAAGCCCCTTCACATTCATTCCTTAGCTTGTAACCCTCTGAGGTGATAACCCCAACTGCTGGAGTCTCACTGTGTGCAAAGTCATCCAAGTCAATGCTGACTTATTCAGAGGTCACCTACTGAGTTTGCATAGAATCACACCATGGTATCTCTGTTTCATCCCTTCTTCATGCCCTACTCTCATTTACTGGCTGAATAACTCCTTCATATTATGGACGAAAAAAAGAGTAAAAATGAGGGTGAGTATGAACGCTTCTGAAACAAAATAAGTTTGAGGTGATAACAAATTTCCAGTAGTAGTAAAAATACTGGCTGAGGATTTACAATGTACCAGGCACTATTCTAAGTGCTTTACATGCATTAACTCATTCGAGCCTCAAAATTGTTGTGTTCAGTCGCTAAGTCATGTTTGACTCTGCGATCCTATAGACTGCAGCATTCCAGGCTTCCCTGTCCTTCACTATCTCCTGGAGTTTGTTCAGATTCGTGTCCATTGAGTCGGTGGTGCTATCTAACCATCTCATCCTCTGCCACTCCCTTCTCCTTCTGCCATCAATCTTTCCCAGCATCAGGGTCTTTTCCAAATTTACCTTAAAATTACCCTGGAAGAAACTACTACTTTCCTCATTTCACAGATATATTTGCCCAATGTCAGAGAGCAAGAAAGTGGCAGATTTGAATCCACTGAATCTGAAACGCTGGAATTTTGACTGCTCTGTCTTCAAGCAGAAGTTTGTTGACTAATGGTAAGGGTGGAGTGAGGTGAAGGGTGTCATAGGGTCAAAGCCTGGCTAGGATGAGGTAACTTATGTGAGACTAATAGCTACATTTATTAAACACTTGCTGTCTGTCGGACACTGGAGTAAAAATCTCACATACATTAGAAGAGATAATCCATCAAATCACCTGGCCAAGTGTTGAGTACATCATAAATACTCAATTACTATTAATTGCTATGATCACTTTTAATCCTCTCAGCAGTAATATTAGATGAGTATTACTGTATTCACTTTTCTAACGGAAAATCAAAGTGTTGAGAGACAAGTAAATTACCCAAGGTCAGGTAACAGTAAGTGCTAAAGCCAGCGTGTGAACTCTGATGTGCCTGAATGCTACAGCCCTATCTTTTCTACCACATTATGCTTTCACTAGGGTACCTACCCTTCCACCTGGAAATCATGTGGTTCTGTGAAACCAAACAGCAAATAAGTTCAACTTAAAAAAATAATCTAGGGAATTCCTTGGCAGTCCAGTGGTTAGGGCTTCATGCTTCCACTGAAGGGGTCATGGGTTCAGTCCCTGATTGGGGAACTAAGGTTACCCATGTCACACAGCCAAGAAAAAAAAAAAAGGATATGCAAACTTAAATAAAGCTTACAAATTAGTAGACTATTAGCTAGGTGAAGTTAAATCTGATAAAATAAGTAATATCAAAAGTGCAATGAAATGAGATTGGTTTTATTTTTAAATTTTCAAATCCACTTATTTACCAGTTAAAGATCATTTTCCTGGCCTTTCTCCTTATAAGTTCCACCTAGAAATTTCCAGGTGCTAATAAATGGAGAGAAACTCCAAGCTAGAATAGTGATGATCATGAGTTAAAATCAAATGGCCCTCAAGGATCAGAACTGGATATTTGCATTAGGAGTCAGGGTAGAAAAGCCCATGGGAATAGAGGACATGAGACCACCACCACATACACAAACACCTGAACAGGTCAGAACGGAAATAAGCTCTCTGCAGAAAGCTGGCACCGGGAAAAGCTGCTCTGCCTGTGAAACAAGGAGAAAAACTCCACCTGCTGGTGTGTGTGTAGAGACATGAGTAGAAACAGGCTAATAGGCTGTGCTATGGATGGAAGAGTCACCAAGAGACTATCTGAACCCAAAGTTTCTGCAGGCAGTGGTTGTAGGTACACATTCTCACTGGGCTTCCCAGGTGGTACTAGTGGTGAAGAATCCACCTGCCAATGCGAGAGACACAAGATATTCAGGTTCAATCCCTGGGTCAGGAAGATTCCCTGGAGGAGGAAATGGCAATCCACTCCAGTATTCTTGCCTGGAGAATCCCACAGACAGAGGAGCCTGGTGGGCTATGATCCACTGGATCACAAAGAGTCGGACACGACTGAAGCGACTGAGCACGCAAGGTGACAAAATCCAAATCAGAAAGAATTCAATAAGGACATCTTAATAAACCAGAGTACATAGAAATCACACAGTAAATAACTCTAAGGATGAACTCAGAATCAAAAATTAGACGGAAAATGATAATATCAGAGAAGATCAGTAGGTCCAACAAATAATACATATAACAAATAGCCAGACACTGAGGTGACTGAGCTATATTAAAGTCTAGTTATGTTCTTCTCAGAAAAGAAGTGAAACTCTAAGGAGTGGGGGGGAAAAGACATGTCAATGAAACTTCAACTAGCAAGAAGAAATAAAGGGAATTTTATTTGAGCTAAATAGAGGATTATAACCCGGGAAGCAGATTCACAGAAAACTTTGAAAACTGTTCCATTTGTTAGAAGTTGAAGGCAAGTCATATACAGTTTTGAGACAAAAGACTTTACATCAAAATGATATGCTGATATTCCACATAGACTTCACCAAGCATACCTAGCCAGGGTAGCACATAAAGCAAGCAGCAAGTGATCATGGCTCCCTACAGAGCTGAGAAAGGACACTATTCTTCTAAGAAGTTACACTGCTAGCATCCCATCTTTGAGGAACCCTGGTTAATGTGTAATGCTGTTGGGAGCCGTTCTGGAACTACTGCCGGGTGACCAAGTCACGGCACCAATCAAGAAGAAACCGCAAAGCGTTTCTCTCCAGGATCGGAACCTTCACTCCTTCCTGTTTCTATGCTTCTGTTGTAGCTAGCTGTGTTTCTTTCTTTCTGTTGGGAGCCGTTCTGGATCTACTGCCGGATGACAAAGTCACAGCACCACTCAAGAAGAAACTGCAAAGCAGTTTCTCTCCAGGATCGGAACCTTCCCTCCTTCCTGTTTCTATGCTTTTGTTGTGGCTAACTCTGTTTCATTTTTTGATGGCTGGAGCTGTAGGGGCTTCCATGATGAGATCATGAGAGTCCAGTAAAAAGAAAAATGATCCCTTGCCCCAGAGAAACATTCCAAAAATGATTAAACCTACTGAGGCCCCTGACTGGTGGGTCCCTAACATTCAGCCAGAGAATAAGGCCATGATCATTTGGAAAACAAGCCCTAAGCCTATTGTGACCTGGCCTCCTGAGGAAATTGTTATTGATGACTGGAAAACTTGGGTCATGTATCAGGGATAGTTACAGAAACTAAGCCAATTGCCTTTTCCCCTCAGAATCTAAGCATAAACGGAAAAAATATATATAAATTGTATTGTAAATAGTTTCTAGGTAAACTGCAAAAGACTTCCCCTGCCAGAAATAGTCTTGTATTATGTGGGTAGATGGTAAACAAGCCACCAGTGACAATGGCTGTACTATGAAAAACTTTGCCCTTAGCCACCGCTATAGTTTTTAGTCATTGAAGCAAGACGCTGTACTCACTGTAGTAGCAGGCTGTACAAAATAAGCAGATGGAATAATATGATTTATAGATTATGTTTTAGTAAAATAAAAATAGGTTTCAGGGTAAACATGTAACCAAAATGTGACAATAAGCAGATGGAATAATATGATTTATAGATTATGTTTTAGTAAAATAAAAATAGGTTTCAGGGTAAACATGTAACCAAAATGTGACAATAGACTAGGAAAAAACTTTTAACACATCTTAGAATCAGGGGATGTTGATCTGAATGGAAAAATATTGTAAGAATCATTACGTAGAAGATCATATGCTATATAAATAGAGACTAAAGCAATAAAGATTGTGGTCCTTGGGCCATCATCATCAAAAAAACTCTCTGTCTCCTTTCTTTTCCTTTCGCCGACGCCGTTCATCCCTTGGGGACCCCTGGACCAGCTGGAGCGGGACTCCGGCATAATGCAAATGCACACTGCAAAGTGGGGAGTGAGAAGGGCCAAACAAACACACAGAGAGAAGTTTATGTTTAATTTTTTCTTGTCCTGCCATTAAATATAAATAGTATTTCATCAGACTTTATGAAAAACAAAAAAAGAGGAAACAAGAGATGTGAAAAAAATCATCCAGAAGGTGGCGCAGACAGAAAAAAAAAAACACAATATATCAAAGAGTATCTAAGAAATATGAAAAACAGAATGAGAAGCTCCAATATAAACCCAGTCACAACTTCAGAGGGAGGAAGTAGAGAGAATGAGAGAAAAGAAATATTCAAAAAGGTGACAGAGGAGCATTCTCTTAAACATGAATGCTAAGATTGAAAAACACCAAAGAATCTTCATGAGGAAAAATAGTAACAAATCAACAGGAAGGCACACTGAAGTTAAACTGTAGAAATCAAAAGTAATGAGAGAATTCCCTGATGGTCCAGTGATTAGGACTCTGTACTTTCACTTCTGAGGGACTGAGTTTAATCCCTGGCTGGGGAACAGATAACTAAAAACAGAATAATTAGACTGACGTGGACTTATCATCAGTAGGCTTTTATTAGCAATTATAAGATCTAGAAACACATGGGGTGTTAAGAGAAACAAAGCTCACTGAAGTTAGATCTCAACATACAACCCTCAGACCTCTGAATGGGGAATAGCTATTAAATAGCTCCTGCCCTTTATCATAATTTGCTGGACAGCAGAGTTTGAAGAGGGCCAGTGAGAATCAAGTTTCCATTAAGAAGAAAGTGGCAAAATAAGGTTATTATATCCTTATGTTGCTCTTTGAAAAACTGTGGTAGTACTTTCTGCACAGGGCCAGAGACCTCTGCAAAATGTCAAATCACATTTAATAGAACTGTATGATCCCTTTACACACCTTTCATGTATCAGCTTCTCCCTTATTTAATACCATTCTTCCACCCTCATCACCTGCTGATTAGGAACTTATACACCTTAGAAATACTTCTGCACAACATTTCCTTTGGTTTTCCAAAACACTTTGCCTCAAAATGGAAACACCTATATTGCTTTTTCTGATTATAAAAGACACTCATTATGGGGGGACAAAAAAGAAATCAGAAATGTACATGGAGTGGTCAAGTTTGATCACATCATAAAATGAGATATACAAAAATACAGCATCTGTTATTTTCTGAGTAAGGACTAACTCACTCTTCCTCTACAGTTCTCATTTCAGAGAGGGAGGGTGGATATGGGATAAGAATGTAAACCTACTAGTTAAAGGTATCTCGGTTTCCTCCTGTTTCATCATCTACTTCAGGTAAGCGTTTGGGGGCAACCCTCTGAATCCACTCCTAAACTCTTAGAATTTAACTCTCCTACAAAATTTTATAGGTGAATAGAGCGATCTCTGTTCATTTCCAAGGCAAACCATTCAATATCACAGTAATCCAAGTCTATGCCCTAAATGCTAATGCCAAAGAAGCTGAAGTTGAACAGTTCTATGAAAACCTACATGACCTTCTAGAACGAACACCAAAAAAAGATGTCCTTTTCATCATAGGGGACTGGAATGCAAAAGTAGGAAGTCAAGAGATACCTGGAGTAACAAACAAGTTTGGCCTTGGAGTACAGAATGAAGCAGGGCAAAGGCTAATAGAGTTTTGCCAAGAGAGCTCACTGCTTATAGCAAACACTCTCTTCCAACAACATAAGAGACGACTCGACACATGGACATCACCAAATGGTCAATACCGAAATCAGACCGATTATATTCTTTGCAGCCGAAGATGGAGAAGCTCTATACAGTCAGCAAAAATAAGACCGGGAACTGACTGTTGCTCAGATTAGGAGCTCCTTATTGCCAAATTCAGACTTAAATTGAAGAAAGTAGGGAAAACTACTAGGCCATTCATGTATGACCTAAATCAAATCCCTTAAGATTATACAGTGGAAATGACAAATAGATACAAGGGATTAGATCTTATAGACAGAGTGCCTGAAGAACTATGGACGGAGGTTCGTAACATTGTACAGGAGGCTGTACAAAACCATCCCCAAGAAAAAGAAAGGCAAAATGGTTGTCTGAGGAGACCTTACAAATAGCTGAGAAAAGAAGAGAAGCGAAAGGCAAAGGAGAAAAGGAAAGATATATCCATCTGAATGCAGACTTCAAAAAAACAGCAAGGAGAGATAAGATAGCCTTCCCAAGTGATCATTGCAAAGAAACAGAGGAAAACAATAGAATGGGAAAGACTAGAGAACACTCCAGTGTTCTTGCCTGGAGAATCCCAGGGACGGGGAGCCTGGTGGGCTGCCATCTATGGGGTCGCACAGAGTCGGACGCAACTGAAGTGACTTAGCAGCAGCAGCAGGAGCAGAGATCTCTTCAAGAAAATTAGAGATACCAAGGGAACACTTCATGCAAAGGTGGGCACAATAAAGAACAAAAACAATATGGACCTAAAAGAAACAGAAGATATTAAGAAGGGATGACAATACACAGAAAAACTATACAAAAGAGATCTTCATGACCCAGATAACCATGATGGTGTGATCACTCACCTAGAGCCAGACATCCTGGAATGCAAAGTCAAGTGGGCCTTAGGAACTATCACAACGAACAAAGCTAGTGGAGGTGAAGGAATTCCAGTTGAGCTATTTCAAATCCTAAAAGATGATGCTGTAAAACTGTTATACTCAATATGCCAGCAAATTGGGAAAACTCAGCAGTGGTCACAGGACTTGAAAAGGTTAGCTTTCATTCAAATTCCAAAGAAAGGCAATGCCAAAGAATGCTCAAGCTACTCCACAACTGCACTCATCTCACACGCTAGCAAAGTAATGCTCAAAATTCTCCAAGCCAGGCTTCAACAGTATGTGAACTGTGAACTTCCAGATGTTCAAGCTGGATTTAGAAAAGGCAGAGGAGCCAGAGATCAAATTGCCAACATCCACTGGATCATAGAAAAAGCAAGAAAATTCCAGAAAACCATCTACTTCTGCTTCATTGACTATGATAAAGCCTTTGACCATGTGGATCACAACAAACTGGAAAATTCTTCAAGAGATGGGAATATCAGATGACCTTACCTGCCTCCTGAGACATCTGTATGCAGGTCAAGAAGCAACAGTTAGAACCAGACGTGGAACAACAGACTGGTTCCAAATCGGGAAAGGAGTACGTCAAGGCTGTATATTGTCACCCTGCTTATTTAACTTATATGCAGAGTACGTCATGCAAAATGACAGGCTGGATGAAACACAAGCCAGAATCAAGATTGCAGGGAGAAATATCAATGACCTCAGATATGCAGATGACACCACCGTTATAGTAGAAAGCGAAGAGGAACTAAAGAGTCTCTTGATCAAAGTGAAAGAGGAGAATGAAAAAGGTGGCTTAAAACTCAACATTCAGAGAACTAAGATCATGACATCCAGTCCCATCACTTCATGGCAATTAGATGGGGAAACAATGGAAACAGTGAGAGACTTTATTTTCTTGGGCTCCAAAATCACTGCAGATGGTGACTGCAGCCATTCAGTTAAAAGACGCTTGCTCCCTGGAAGAAAAGTTATGACCAACCTAGACAGCATATTAAAAAGCAGAGAGATTACTTTGCCGACAAAGGTCTGTCTAATCAAAGCTATGGTTTTCCCAGTAGTCATTATGGATGTGAAAGCTGGACTATAAAGAAAGCTGAGCACCAAAGAATTGATGCTTTTGAACTGTGGTGTTGGAGAAGACTTCTGAGAGTCCCTTGGACTGCAAAGAGATCAAACCAGTCAATGCTGAAGGAAATCAATCCTGAATATTCATTGGAAGGACTGATGCTGAAGCTGAAGCTCCAATACTTTGGCCACCTGATGTGAAGAACCAACTCATTAGAAAAAAACCCTGATGCTGGGAAAGTTTGAAGGCAGGAGGAGAAAGAGATGACAGAGGACAAGATGGTTGGATGGCATCACTGACTTAATGGACATGAATCTGAGCAAGCTCTGGGAGATGGTGAAGGACAGGGAAGCCTGGCGTGCTGCAGTCCATGGGGTCGCAAAGAGTTGGACATGACTGAGCGACTGAGCAACAACAACAACAGGATCTTAACTTTTATATTCGTTTATTCATTCCCAACAATATTGTCTTTGGTGAAGGACTCCTAAATCAGGTACCTTGGGGGAATAAGGATATTTTCAGAAATGCACATAGTCAGAAAACAAAAAATAGAACAAAATTCCTTTGCATCTTTCTTATGAAATAACTGGAGAATGTGCTCCCCTAAAACAAAAGTACAACTCAAGATGAAAATGAACAGGTCATCTACAGTAATTGAGAGGTGAAGGATGACAATGAGGGGATGTCTCAGGTGGCACAGTGGTAAAGAATCTACCTGCCAATGCAGGAGACACAGGAGAAGTGGGTTCAGTCCCTGGGTCAGGAAGATCCTCTTGAGTAGGAAATGACCAGTATTCTTGCCTGTAAAGGGCTTCCCTGGCAGCTCAGCCAGTAAAGAATCTGCCCACAGTGCAGGAGATTCCAGTTCAACTCCTGGGTCAGGAAGACTCTGCTGGAGAAGGGATAGGCTAACCACTCCAGTATTCTTTGGCTTCCTTGGTGGCTTAACTGGTAAAGAATCCACCTGCCATGCAGGGGACCTGGGTTGGATCCCTGGATTGGGAAGATCCCCTGGAGAAAATAAAGGCTACCCACTTGCCTGGAAAATCTCATGGACAGAGGAGCATGGCAGGCCACAGTCCATGGGGTTGCAAAGAGTCAGACATGCACACCCTTAATATGGATCAAATCAAAATTTGATAGAACAGTTTTTGGAGGTTGTGGGAGAGGGGAGGATGGAAGGATGGGAAGGGTGAGTAACTGTGTGGTGGGTGAAGGGAGAGCAATGAGAATTTGGGTCCCACCTTCCACAGTAAGTTTACAAATAAGTAGTTGTTTACAAAACTGAAAAATCAAAGAAATAAAAGTTATGTTATTTAGAGACATGGCAGCAAACACAAAAATAATCAGCTACAAAAGATGAAAGTGGTTACCTCTGAAGAGTGGGTAATAGGTAGAGGGAACACAGGGTATTGATAGTTTTTCCTAACAAAACTTGCTGAATTACTTGACTCTTTAAATAAAGTACATATATAAAGCTTCATATTTGTCTGGTTCTTATAAAACATCTCTGGCTATTGAATTTTCTAGATTTTTGTGGACACATTTTTCACACTAGACACACATTGTCCTATTTGGGATTACACTAATGCCTTTCAGTAATCCCTTGGAGCAAGTCAACAGACACATAATTGTCTCATGAACAGATCTGAAGTCATGGTTGTAAATATTCACTTTGCCTGGCAGAGTAAATCCTGAGTAGATTCTGGAAAAGAGGTTTGCTAGTTTTGATTATGATTTCTCAGTATTTCCAAAACAATGAAACAGGAAAGCATTTTAAGCAGACAGAATAGTGGGACTTATCAGTAAAGAGGTTTGTTCCCTTTAAGAGTAAGAACCACCATTTCAAACTGAACACTGAGTTCATATACTTACAAATATCATAGCACGCCACTATTTTACCACATATACACACACACACACACACGTAGGTTCACTTAAACATACATATGCTGGTAGTATGAATAACTTTTTAAACTTTTAATTTTGCTCATAGAATTCTCCAGGCCAGAATACTGGAGTGGGTAACCATGCCCTTCGCCAGGGGATCTTCCTGACCCAGTGACCAAACCCAGGTCTCCCGCATTGCAGGTGGACTTTTTACCATCTGAGCCACCAGGGAAGACCTTGATATAATTACACATTTACTAAAAAGTTGCAAGAATAGTGTAAGAAACCCCATATACTCACCAGACTCACAAATTATTTATATTTTGCATCATTTATCATTCTCTCTCTCACCCTGATATATACTTATTTGTTTGTATATGCCTGCCTACATATATATATATATATATATATATATATATGTATATTCTTTCTGAACCATTTAAAATTAAGTTGTTACCAGGGAGAGAGGGCAATTGTGCCTTTACCCCAAAACACTTTTGTATTTTCTAAGAGCAAGAACATTCTCTTATGTAATCCATACCATGACCCAAATCAGAAAACTTAACATTGGTACTATACTGTTATTTACCCTGAAGTTCATATTCAAATTTCATCACTTATCCAAATAATATTCTTCATAATATTCTTCATATTTATTTTTCCTTGTCTAGGATCCAACCCAAGATTCTATATTGTTTTTAGATGTTATGACTTGTTGGTCTCTTTTAATATGGAACAGCTCCTCAGTGATGAGAGTATATACCAGATATTTTGTAGGAAGTCATTCAAGTTGAATTTGTCTAATGTTTTACCATAATTAGATTCAGGTTATCCATTTCTGTTAATAATAACACAGAGAGATGCTGTAGCTTTCTTAGAGCATCATATCAGGAGATACATGATGTCAAATTGTCCATTTCCTTCTCCAGGGGATCTTCTCGACTCAGGGATTGAACCCGGGTCTCCTGCGTTGCAGGCAGATTCTTTACCATCTGAGCTACCAGGGAATCTGCAGTCAGACTGTCCCAACTTTGCTAATTAGCTTAGGTAGTGGCCGTGAGATGTCTCCACTGTAAAGTTAATATTTTCCCCTATGTAAATATTAAGTAATTTGTGTGGAAATACTTCAATACTATGTAAATATTCTGTGTGTAATATTTTTATCCACTAAACGTCCACTAATGGTATCCAACTTTACCATTTCTTCTATATTTTTTAGTGAGCATTCTATTGTAGGGCTTTCCTGATGGCTCAGATGGTAAAGAATCTGCCTGCAATGCGGGAGACCTTGGTTCCATCACTGGGTTGGGAAGATCCCCTGGAGAAGGTCATGGCAACCCACTCCAGTATTCTTGCCTGGAAAATCCAATGGACAGATCGGATTCATAGAATCTTATTTTATTCAATGGATTATACTCCATTTCTATCATTTATTACAAGGCTCAAATTGTCCTAAATTTAGATAATGATAGAAACTTCAATAAAAGAATAAAATCTGAGTGCTAGGTATGCTCACTGCTACTGATGTGTCATTGTTTGTAGGCCCTCTCAGCAGACAAAGCTAAAAAATGTATATATCCATACATTAATAGACATATCTGATAACTACATAAATCCACTTAACCCACCCCTAAAAACATTTCCATTATCCCAAAAGTTTCTCTCATGTTCCTCCCCAGTCAATCCCAATCAATTCCCATCCCAATACCAACCAGGAGCAACCTCTGCCCTGATTTTCTTTTTCATTATATATTAGTTTTGCCTGTTCTAGAAGCACATGTAAATGAATCATATATTATGTACTATTTTTGTTCTAGCTTCTTTCATTCAGTGTAATATTTTTGAGATTCAAACAAGTTGATTCATGTATCAGCAGTTTGTTCCTTTTTGTTACTGAAAAGTATTTCATTGTTTCAGTTCAGTTCAGTTCAGTCGCTCAGTCGTGTCCGACTCTTTGCGACCCCATGAATTGCAGAACGCCAGGCCTCTCTGTCCATCACCAACTCCGGGAGTCTACCCAAACCCATGTCCATCGAGTCGGTAATGCCATCCAACCATCTCATCCTCTGTCATCCCCTTCTCCTCCCGCCCCCAATCCTACCCAGCATTAGGGTCTTTTCCAATGAGTCAACTCTTCACATGAGGTGGCCAAAGTATTGGAGTTTCAGCTTCAACATCAGTCCTTCCAATGAACACCCAGGATTGATCTCTTTTAGGATGGATTGATTGGATCTCCTTGCAGTCCAAGGGACTCTCAAGAGTCTTCTCCAACACCACAGTTCAAAAGCATCAATTCTGCGGTGCTCAGCTTTCTTCACCGTCTAACTCTCACATCCATACATGACCACGGGAAAAACCATAGCCTCGACTAGACATACTTTTGTTGGCAAAGTAATGTCTCTGCTTTTAAATATGCTATCTAGGTTGGCCATAACCTTCCTTCCAAGGAGTAAGTGTCTTTTAATTTCATGGCTGCAATCACCATCTGCAGTGATTCTGGAGCCCAAAAAAATAAAGTCTGACACTGTTTCCACCGTTTCCCCATCTATTTGCCATGAAGTGATGGGACCAGATGCCATGATCTTAGTTTTCTGAACGTTGAGCTTTAAGCCAACTTTTTCACTCTCCTCTTTCACCTTCATCAAGAAGCTCTTTAGTTATTCACTTTCTGCCATAAGGGTGGTGTCATCCGCACATCTGAGGTTATTGATATTTCTCCCGGCAATCTTGATTCCAGCTTGTGTTTCTTCCAGCCCAGTGTTTCTCATGATGTACTCTGCATATAAGTTAAATAAGCAGGGTGACAATATACAGCCTTGACGTACTCCTTTTCCTATTTGGAACCAGTCTGCTGTTCCATGTCCAGTTCTAACTGTTGCTTCCTGACCTACATACAGGTTTCTCAAGAGACAAGTCAGATGGTCTGGTATTCCCATCTCTTTCAGAATTTTCCACAGTTTATTGTGATCCACACAGTCAAAGGCTTTGGCATAGTCAATAAAGCAGAAATAGATGTTTTTCTGGAACTCTCTTGCTTTTTTGATGATCCAGTGGATATTGGCAATTTGATCTCTGGTTCCTCTGCCTTTTCTAAAACCAGCTTGAACATCTGGAAGTTCATGGTTCACGTATTGCTGAAGCCTGGCTTGGAGAATTTTGAGCATTACTTTACTAGCATGTGAGATGAGTGCAATTGTGTGGTAGTTTGAGCATTCTTTGGCATTGCCTTTCTTTGGGATTGGAACGAAAACTGACCTTTTCCAGTCCTGTGGCCACTGCTCAGTTTTCCAAATTTGCTGGCATATCGAGTGCAGCACTTTCACAGCATCACCTTTGAGGCTTTGAAATAGCTCAACTGGAATTCCATCACCTCCACTAGCTTTGTTCGTAGTGATGCTTTCTAAGGCCCACTTGACTTCACATTCCAGGATGTCTGGCTCTAGGTGAGTGATCACACCATCGTGATTATCTGTGTCATGAAGATCTTTTTTGTACAGTTCTTCTGTGTATTCTTGCCACCTCTTCTTAATATCTTCTGCTTCTGTTAGGTCCATACCATTTCTGTCCTTTATCGAGCCTATCTTTGCGTGAAATGTTCCCTTGGTATCTCTAATTTTCTTGAAGAGGCCTCTAGTCTTTCCCAATCTGTTGTTTTCCTCTATTTCTTTGCACTGATCGCTGAGGAAGGCTTTCTTATCTCTCCTTGCTATTCTTTGGAACTCTGCATTCAGATGGGAATATCTTTCCTTTTCTCCTTTGCTTTTTGCTTCTCTTCTCTTCCCAGCTATCTGTAAGGCCTCCTCAGACAGCCATTTTGCTTTTTTGCATTTCTTTTACATGGGGATTTTCTTGATCCCTGTCTCCTGTACAATGTCATGAACCTCTGTCCATAGTTCATCAGGCACTCTGTCTATCAGGTCTAGTCCCTTAAATCTATTTGTCACTTCCACTGTATACTCATAAGGGATTCGATCTAGGTCATACCTGAATGGACTAGTGGTTTTCCCTACTTTCTTCAATTTAAGTCTGAATTTGGCAATAAGCAGTTCATGATCTGAGCCACAGTCTGCTCCCGGTCTTGTTTTTGCTGACTGTATAGAGCTTTTCCATCTTTGGTTGTAAAGAATATAATCAATCTGATTTCAGTGTTGACCATCTGGTGATGTCCACGTGTACAGTCTTCTCTTGTGTTGTTGGAATAGGGTGTTTGCTATGACCAGTGCGTTCTCGTGGCAAAACTCTATTAGTCTTTGCCCTGCTTCATTCTGTACTCCAAGGCCAAACTTTCCTGTTACGCCAGGTGTTTCTTGACTTCCTACTTTTGCATTCCAGTCCCCTATAATGAAAAGGACATCTTTTTTGGGTGTTAGTTCTAGAAGGTCTTGTAGGTCTTCATAGAACCGTTCAACTTCAGCTTCTTCGGCGTTACTGGTCGGGGCATAGACTTGGATTACCGTGATATTGAATGGTTTGCCTTGGAAACGAACAGAGATCATTCTATCATTTTTGAGATTGCATCCAAGTACTGCCTTTTGGACTCTTTTGTTGACCATGATGGCTACTCCATTTCTTCTAAGGGATTCCTGCTCACAGTAGTAGCTATAATGGTCATCTGAGTTAAATTCACCCATTCCAGTCCATCTTAGTTCGCTGATTCCTAGAATGTCGACGTTCACTCTTGCCATCTCCTGTTTGACCACTTCCAATTTGCCTTGATTGATGGACCTAACATTCCAGGTTCCTATGCAATATTGCTCTTTACAGCATCGGACTTTGCGTCTATCACCAGTCACATCCACAGTTATTATAATTTCTTTTGCAGTGTTCAGGTTAGAGGTCATGCACAGTTTTTGTTAAGTTAATTGAAGTATTTTATGCTATTGTAAATAGAATTGTTTTCATTTCACTTTCCAATTGTATTTCCAATAGCATTGATCTGTAAATTTTGACTATGTATCCTTTGATCTTGGAAGTATCAGATCTAGGGGTTGTATTATAGATGCTCAGATTTCCAACTTTTTCATTAACTGCAACAATGAATAGTTTTACTTTTTCTTCTCCTACCTGTAATCCTTTTCTTTTTCTTGCATTGGTTAAGATCTCCAACACAATCTTGAATTAAAATAATGAGAAAGGACATCTTTGCCTTGTTGCTGAACTTAGAAAAAAAATAATTTAATATTTTACTATCTGTATAAGGTTAGCTCTAAGTTTTTTGTAGCTGATCTTACTTGTCTACCTTTTTCAAGTAAAAAGTTAGATCATTGATTTTATTTAAGATTTTATTTTTAATTTCCAGAAGTATAGAAAAGTTGAAAGGATAATATGATTATCACCCAAATGCCTGCCATCTAGAATCTACAGGTATATTTTACTCTGCTTTCTTTATTACATATCTATCCAAATATCCATCCCTCTAGACATCTCTCTAGACAGTGTAGAAGGGTTCCCTTTTCTCCACACCCTGTCCAGCATTTATTGTTTGTAGATTTGTTTTTTTATGATGGCTATTCTGACTGGTGTGAGGTGATAACTTATTGTAGTTTTGATTTCTATTCCTTTAATAATTAGTGATGCTGATCATCTTCTCATGTGCCTCTTGGCCATCTGTGTGTCTTCTTTGGAGAAATGTCTCTTTAGGTCTCCTGCACGTTTTTTTGACTGGGTTGTTTTCTTTTTGATATAGAGCTGCATGAGCTGTTTGTATATGTTGGAGATTAATCCTTTGTTGGTTGCTTGATTTGTAAATATTTTCTCCCATCCTGTGGGCTGTCTTTTCATTTTGCTTATGGTTTCCTTTCCTGAGCAAAACTTTTAAGTTTAATTAGGCCCCATTTGTTTATTTTTGTTTTTATTTTCATTATTCTAGGAGGTGGATCAAAAAAGATATTGCTGGGACTTTTCTGGTAATCCAGTGGCTGAGACTCTGTGCTCTGAATACAGGGGGCCAAGGTTTGATCCTTGGTCAGGGAACTCGATTCCACATGCCACAACTAAGAGTTCACATGCCCTAACTAAGGACCCCACAGGCCACACAAATATTGAAGCTCCCACATGCCACAACTAAGACCTGGTGAGCTGAAATAAATAAATAAAAGTAATATTAAAAAAGATATTGCTAAAAAAAAAGATATTGCTATGGAATTTGAAAGACGGTAATGATAACCCTATATGTGAGACAGAATAAGAGACACAGATGCATAGAACAGTCTTATGGACTCTGAGGGAGAAGGTGAGGGTGGGACGTTCTGGGAGAATAGCATTGAAACATGTATATTATCATATGTGAAACAGAACACCATTCCAGGTTTGATGCATGAGACAAATGCTCAGGGCTGGGGCAATGGGATGACCCAGAGGGATGGTATGGGGAGGGAGGTGGGAGGGGGGTTCAGGATGGGGAACACATGTAAACCCATGGCTGATTCATGTCAATGTATGGCAAAAACCACTACAATATTGTAAAGTAATTAGCCCCCAACTAAAATAAATAAATTTATTTAAAAAAAATAAAAAAGATATTGCTGCAATTTATGTCAAAGAATGTTCTGCCTATGTTTTCTTCTAAGAGTCTTACAGCGACCAGCCTTACATTTAGGTCTTTGATCCATTTTTAGTTTATTTTTGTATATGATGTTAGAGAAGGTTCTAATTTCACTCTTTTACACGTAGCTGTCCAGTTTTCCCAGCACCACTTATTGAAGAGACCATTGTATATTTTTTCCATTGTATATTCTTGCCTCCTCTGTCATAGATGAGATGACCATAGGTGCATAGGTTTTTCTCTGGACTTTCTATACTGTTTTCGTGGTCTATATTTCTGCTTTTGTGCCAGGACCAGGCTGTTTTGATTACTACGGTTTTGTAATATAGTCTGAAATCAGGAAGCCTCATTTTTCCAGCTCTGTTCTTTCCCAAGATTGCTTTGGCTGGTCTACCCTGATGGTCCAGTGGTTAAGAATCCACCTACCAATGCAGGGGACATGGGTTTGATCTCTGCTCCAGGAAGATCCCATATGCCATGTGGCAACTAAACCTGTGCACCACAACTACTGAGCCGGTGCTCTAGAGCCCACAAGGCACAACTACTGAGCCCGCATGCCACAACTGCTGAAACCCGTATGCCTAGAGCCTATGCTCTGCAACAAGAGAGGCCACCACAACAAGAAGCCCACGTACCACAATGAAGAGTAGGCCCTGCTTGCTGCAACTAAGAAAGTCTGAGTGTGGCAACAAAGACCCAGCACAGCCAAAAATGAATAAATAAATCTTTTTTAAAAATTGCTTTTGCTATTCAGGGTCTTTTATGTTTTTATACAAATTTAATTTTTTTTGTTATAATTCTGTGAAAAATGCCATTGGTAGCTAGATAGGGATGGTTTTGAATCTGTGGATTGCCTTGGGTAGTATAGTCATTTTGACAATATTGATTTTTTCCAATCCAAGAACATGGTATATCTTTCCATCTGTTTGTGTCATCTTCAGTTTCTTTCATCAGTATCTTATAGTTTTCAGAGTACAGGTCTTTTGTCCTCTTAGATAAGTTTATTCCTAGGTATTTTATTCTTTTTGATGCCATAGTAAGTGGAATTGTTTCCTTAATTTCTCTTTCTGATTTTTCACTGTTAGTGTATAAGCATGCAAGAGAGTCCTGTGTATTAACTGTAACTTTTCCAGTTACAACTTTCAGTTCAGTTCAGTTGCTCAGTCGTGTCCGACTCTTTGCAACCCCATGGACTGCAGCACGCCAGGCCTCCCTGTCCATTACCAACTCCCAGAGTTTACCCAAACTCATGTCCATTGAGTTGGTGATGCCATCCAACCATCTCATCCTCTATCATCCCCTTCTCCTCCTGCCCTCAATCTTTCCCAGCATCAGGGTCTTTTCAAATGAGTCAGCACTTCACATCAGGTGGCCAAAGTATTGGAGTTTCAGCTTCAACATCAGTCCTTCCAATGAACACCCAGGACTGATCTCCTTTAGGATGGACTGGTTGGATCTCCTTGCAGTCCAAGGGACTCTCAAAAATCTTCTCCAACACCACAGTTCAAAAGCATCAGTTCTTCAGCACTCAGCCTTCTTTATAATCCAACTCTCACATTTATACTTGACTACTGGAAAAACCATAGCTTTGACTAGATGGACCTTTGTTGGCAAAGTAATGTCTCTGCTTTTTAATATGCTGTCTAGGTTGGTCATAACTTTCCTTCCAAGGAGCAAGCGTCTTTTAATTTCATGGCTGCAGTCACCATCTGCAGTGATTTTGGAGCCCCCAAAAATAAAGTCAGCCATTGTTTCCACTGTTTACCTGCAACTTTACCAAATTCATTGATGAGCTCTAGTAGTTTTCTGGTAGCATCTTTAGGATTTTTCTCTGTATAGTATCATGTCATCTGCAAACAGTGACAGTTTTGCTTCTTCATTTCCTATTTGGATTCCTTTCATTTCTCTTTCTTCTCTGATAGTCAGGCTAGGACCTCCAAATCTATGTTGCAAATCAAGTGGCAAGAGTGCACATCCTTGTCTTGTTCCTAATCTTAGAGGAAAGAACCACTGAACATGATGTTAGTTGGAGGTTTATCATATATGGTCTTGATTGTGTTGAGGTAGATTCCCTCTAGCTCATTTTCTGGAGAGTTTTTAGCATAATGATTGTCAAATTTTGTCAGAAGTTTTTTGCATCTACTAAGATGATTGTATGATTTTTACTCTTCAGTTTGTTAATGTAGTGTAGCACATTGTTCGCATATACTGATGACTCCTTGCATCCCTGGGATAAATCCCACTTGATTAGTGTGTTCAGTTCAGTCGCTCAGTCATGTCTGACTGTTTGTTGACCCCATGGACCGCAGCACACCAGGCCTCCCTGTCCATCACCAACTCCCGGAGCTTACTCAAACTCATGTCCATCAAGTCAGTGATGCCATCCAACCATCTCATCCTCTGTCATCCCCTTCTCCTCCCGCCTTCAATCTTTCTCAACATCAGGGTCTTTTCAAATGAGTCAATTCTTCACACTAGGTGGCCAAAGTATTGGAGTTTCAGCTTCAGCATCAGTCCTTCCACTGAATATTCAGGACTGATTTCCTTTAGGATTGACTGGTTGAATCTCCTTGTAGTCCAAGGGACTCTCAAGAGGCTTCTCCAACTCCACAGTTCAAAAGCATCAATTCTTCAGTGCTCAACTTTCTTTATAGTCCAACTCTCACATCCATAATGACTACTGGAAAAACCACAGCTTTGACTAGACAGACCTCTGTCAGTAAAGTAATGTCTCTGCTTTTTAATATGCTGTCTAGATTTGTCATAGCTTTTCTTTCAAGGAGCAAGCGTCTTTTAGTTTCATGGCTGCGGTCACCATCTGCAGTGATTTTGGAGCCCAAGAAAATAAAGTCTCTCACTGTTTCCATTGTTTCCCCATCTATTTGCCATGAAGTGATAGGACCGGATGCCATGATCTTTGTTTTCTGAATGTTGAGTTTTAAGCCAGCTTTTTCATTCTCCTCTTTCACTTTGATCAAGAGGCTCTTTAGTTCCTCTTCACTTTCTGCCATAAGGGTGGTGTCATCTGTATATCTGAGGTTATTGATATTTCCAGCTCGTGCTTCATCCAGCCTGTCATTTCGCATGATGTACTCTGCATATAAGTTAAATAAGCAGGATGACAATATACATCCTTGATTAGTGTGTACAATCCTTTTAAAGTGCTGTTAAGATTCTGTTTGCTAGTATTTTTTTGAGGATTTTGCATCTATGTACATCAGTGATATTATGTCTTTTATTTTAAATGTTTCTCATAGATGCATATAATCTTTTGGTTTAAGCAATCTTTGGCTTTTGGACTTCCTAGGTGGCACAGTGGTAAAGAATCCGCCTGCTAATGCAGGAGATGCAAGAGATGTGGGTTCCATCCCTGGGTTGGGAAGATCCCTGGAAGTAGGAAATGGCAACCCACTCCAGTATTCTTGCCTAGAAAATTCCATGGAAAGAGGAGCCTGGCGGGCTACAGTCCATGGAGTTGCAAAGAGTCAGACACGACTGAGTATAATCTTTGCCTTTTAACACATTATTGACTAGAGATGCATTAATACACCTTTTGCTACCTGAACATTATTGACCAAAGATGTTTTAGTATTCACTTATATAACAAATCATTGGTCACAGGCTTTAGTTTCTGCAAAAACTCCCTGGTCAGTAATGTGTCAATTGGAGTGTTTAGTCATTTACATATAATAGAATAATTAATATCATTGGGTTTAAGTGTATTGTTTTCATATTTTCTATCTGTCTCATCTTCTTTGTCCTTTTGTTTCCTCTTTTCCTATCTTCTTTTGTCTTGAGTATTTTTACATTCTATTTTATTCCTTATATTGGCTTATTAATTATATCTCTGCTCTGAATTTGGCATTTTAAATTTATCTCAATCTATCTTCAAATAATAGCAATAATATTTTATCTATTATTAATATTAATATTAGTAATATTTGTCGGCATAAGAAATTCCTCTTTTTACATGATCTCCTTCAAAGAGCTGTCTACTTGATAGCAGGTAGAATTGCTTGTCAACAAAATAGCCCTTTGATTTCTTTCTATTTGAACCCATCCAAAGACCGGAGAAGGGCAATGGCACCCCACTCCAGTACTCTTGCCTAGAAAATCCCGTGGACAGAGGAGCCTGGTAGGCTGCAGTCCATGGGGTCGCGACAAGTAGGACACAACTGAGCGATTTCACTTTCACTTTTCACTTTCATGCATTGGAGAAGGAAATGGCAACCCACTCCGGTGTTCTTGCCTGGAAAATCCCAGGGACAGTAGAGCCTGGTGGGCTGCCGTCTGTGGGGTCACACAGAGTTGGACACGACTGAAGCGACTTAGCAGCAAAGACCCATAATGCAAAATTCTCTTTAATACCAATTATTTTGCCATCAATAGTACTAGTCTGTACAACCTGACATTTTCATAATCGTAATCAAACTAAGAGACAAAGAGAAGATTTGTGCTGAGGAATGTGTGCTATTCATAGCAAATGTTAGAGTTCAAAGTTATGTATGTAGCTGTCCTAATTGAACTGTGAACTTCATAATAGTTCACAGCTGTAACTGTGCTAACCTTCTAGGGTCAGATACATTTACAAAAGAGTCATCTTCTAAGGGTTATGTAGTAATTTCTCTGATTTACGTTCCAGAGTTGTTATCATCTGGATATTCCTGTTAATCAGGAAGGTAGAAATTTTCATTTAATTGTGATACAGAATTCATTAATCATTTGCTATCATCTTAATAAAGAGGAACAAATATTTTAATCAACATTCATTTAAAGCCTCCAGTGAACCAGATGCTGTTCAAAAGAAAAACAATACACCGATAGAGTTCAGAGGTCTCCCTCCTCCTTGGTGTGCTTACACAATTACTGAATGTACTCTGAAGGCTTTCATTGGTGAAGGAAAAGTACTAGGTGCTCTTCTTAGTGTGTTAACTCAGAACACGATGTCTTAATCTGTGGAACACATACAAAAGCTATTATAGTACCTGATCTAAAATACTGGTAGGTTCCCCTTCCTATGCTGAAGCTTCTTGGAGACACTGACCCTGTCATATCGTTAATCTTTGTAAATCTGTCAGTGTCTAACGTGTTGCCTTACATTTGGCAGGTGGTCAAGAAATGTTTATTGAATAAATTCATCTTAGTTAGTAGATTTTTCTGTAAATACAGTAATTCAGGTAACAGGAAAAACTCAGGACCTCATGGACTTTCACATTCAGGATATTATTGTTGCTGTTTTAATTTCTACTATTAATACTAACACGATCATTTAAACTCACAGCCCAGATTTTATTGATTAAAACGTTCTCTTTGTCTCCAGTTTCCTAAAC
This sequence comes from Giraffa tippelskirchi, assembly GCF_054371585.1. NCBI lineage: Eukaryota > Metazoa > Chordata > Mammalia > Artiodactyla > Giraffidae > Giraffa > Giraffa tippelskirchi. The sequence goes on along the minus strand of NC_137281.1, from coordinate 136,364,541 downwards.
TGTAAGGTGAGGGAGAAATTTCGTGCTGCTTCATAATCAGTTGAGCAGCTGTGCTACCCACAGCTAGTCAGACAAATACAAAGCATTAATAATTTTATTATAGTTGTAAGAGTCGATGAGTGGGCAGAATTGCTAACTTTATAATCATGTTGCAAAAACAAGTGTGCTCAGCTCAAACAAAAAAAATTCTTCTATCAGAAGGATGATCACAAACAAGCACAGGCCAGATTTCCCTGGTGGTACAGTGGATAAGAATCTGCCTGTCAACGCAGGGGACATGGGTTCAATCTCTGGTCCAGGAAGATTCCACATGCCATGGAGCAACTAAGCCCATGTGTCACAACTACTAAGCCCAAGCTCTAGGGATGGTGAGCTGCAACTACTGAAGCTTGTGCACCCCAAAGCGGGTGCTCCACAACAGGAGATGCCACCTCAATGAGAAGCCTGTACATTGCAATGAAGAGTAGCCCCTGCTTGCCACAACTAGAGAAAGCCCATGCACAGCAATGAAGATTCAGCACAGCCAAAAAAATAAAAAGTTTACAAACAAGCACAGGCCAGTGCATTGGTATCTGCACTTTTCATTTATTTATCAAACTGAAGTCTGTTGCTTTAGATCCCACAATTTGCTCTTTACAACATATTGAAACTAGATAGATTATGTTAAAAACACAAAATAGTAACTGCTAGTAGGTAGCTTGTGGTGATAAAAAGTACAGTTTTTAGAATTAAAATTAGTAAGCAGTAAAAATGGCAGAAACAAAGACCAAGAAGTGAGAGAACTCATAGTGTGTTTCAGTATTAGTGAGTGGACAGTATCAGTGTGTCTACAACAGATGCTGTGGTGGAAAACAAGACAAGAATGGTCAACTGGGGTCTAACTAGGGAGGGCCTTGAATCTGCTGTCACCCAGAGTGGCTGTACATCAGACTATGGTGAATAAGAAGCCTTGATGCTGTTTGAGTAGGGATCTGGTTGATATAAACTACGTTTGGAAGGCAGTATGATAATGATGTCAAGCAGAGTTGAGGTAAGTGGGTAATCCTTACTCTCACAGACTATTAAATTAAATGAATAATTTCTATTTTAGTTCATACTATGAAACATACCATAAATACAGAGGTAAAATACAAGGATGTGTAACTTAAAGAATAATAAACACCAACTTTTAAACTTTTAAAATATTTTTTGCTTCCTAATTATATATTCCTGAATTATATTTTTTTAGTTTTGCCTGTCCTCGACTTTATATAATGGAGTCATACTCTAAGTACTTTTCTTTGCTAGCTTTATTTCCTTGGTCAACATTTTTGAGATTCTCATCCATATTAATGCCTATAGCTGTAGTCCATCCTTTCACTGCTGTATAGTATTCTATTGTTTGACTACACCACAGCTTTATCCATTGATATTTCCAGTTCTTCGCTATTATGAATACTACAGCTAAGAAGCTCCTGCATATGCCTACTGGTGAATGTAGAAACTGTCCTTTAAGGTAAATATCTAGGAGTAGAATTGCTGCTGCTGCTAAGTCGTTTCAGTCGTGTCTGACTCTGTGCAACCCCATAGATGGCAGCCCACCAGGCTCTCCCGTCCCTGGGATTCTCCAGGCAAGAACACTGGAGTGGGTTGCCATTTCCTTCTCCAATGCATGAAAGTGAAAAGCGAAAGTGAAGTCGCTCAGTTGTGTCCGACTCCCAGCGACCCCATGGACTGCAACCTACCAGGCTCCTCCATCCATGGGATTTTCTAGGCGAGAGTACTGGAGTGGGGTGCCATTGCCTTCTCTGTGGAATTGCTAGGTCATTAGAAATGGTGTTTTCAACTTATAAGGCAATACAAAATTGTTACCCAAAGTCTTGAGCAAATTTACAGTCTCATAAGGACTTCCCAGGTGGTGCTAGTGGTAAAGAACCTACCTCCCAAATGCAGGAGATATAAGAAATGCAGGTTATCCCCAGGTCAGCAAGATCCCCTCTAGAAGGGCATGGCAATCCACTCCAGTTTTCTTGCCTGGAGAATTCTATGACAGAGGAGCCTAGTGGGCTACAGTCCATAGGGTCACCAACAGTCAGACACGACTGAAGTGACTGAGCATGCATGCATGCATGCAAGGAGTGTATGGGGCTTCCCAGGTGGCTCGGGGGTAAAGAATCCACCTGCCAATGGAGGAGACACAGGAGACACAGGTCTGATCCCTGGGTCGGGAAGGTTCCCTGGAGGAGGAAATGGCAACCCATTCCAGTATTCTTGCCTGGAAAATCCCATGGACAGAGGAGCCTGGTGGGCTACAGTCCATGGGGTCACAGAGCTGGACATGAGTAAGCATGCATGCAGGCAAGAAGTGTATGAGGGTTTCTATGGCTCCGTTTCCTCTCAACATCAAAAACTGACCAATTTTCAAGTTCCTTTTTGCAAGTCTGGTATGTATGAAATGGTATCTCATTGGTTTGTATTTCTCTGATCACTAATGAAGTTGAGAATCTTGTCACATGCTTTTTTGGTCATAAATGCTCTCCCTTCTAAGATTCTGTTGTTGTTTACTCACTAAGTCACATCTGAGTGTTTCACAATGCTATGGACTACACACACCAGTCAGAATGGTCATCATCAAAAAATCTACAAACAATAAATTCTGGAGAAGATATGGAGAAAAGGAAACCCTCTTGCACTGTTTGTGGGAAAGTAAGTTGATACAGCCACTATGGAGAACAGTATGGAGATTCCTTAAAAAACTATGAATAGAACTACCATGTGTGCGTACATGCTCAGTCACGTCCAACTCTTTGCGACCCCGTGAACTGCAGCCCACCAGGCTCCTATGTCCATGGGATTTTCCAGGAAAGAACACTGGAGTGGGTCACCATTTCCTTCTCCAGAGGATCTTCCCAACCCAGGGATCGAACCCATATCTCCTGCATCGGGAGGTGGATTCTTTACCACTGAGCCATCAGGAAAGCCCCTCTTCCAAGACATGATATGAGTATTTCATATAGCTAAGATTAGATGTGAAATATCTAATTATATCATTTGCCCACCTTCCAGTTGGTTTATATTTATTTATTGATCTGCCAGGTCACATCTGTCTTATATCAAGTTTCCATTTATCCATGGGTCTGTTTCTATCATCTGTTTTCTTAATTCATTTTTAATTTATTTAGTATTTAAGACTGGTAAACTACAAAATGACTTTTAACGAAAGCATCAATGAAGGAATTTATACATGGGATTTTTTTTTTTAATTTACAAGAGATTTTTGAAAACAGTAATCACTGAGGATTAGCATGCCACCAGAGAGAATCCAAAGGGGTCCATGAATATACAGCACAGCCTCCAAACATGCACAAGGCAAGGGAGGTTAGCTTTACTGAGCACTTTATGGGGGCTTTTCACTATTTCTTACATCAAGATCTTGGGGCCTGGGCTTCCCTGGTGGCTATTTGGTAAAGAATCTGCCTGCCAATGCAGGAGATTCTTGATCCGGGAAGATCCCACATGCTGCGGAGAAACTAAGTCCATGTGCCACAACTACTGAGCCTGTGCGCTACAGCCTGGGAGCCGCAGCTGCTGAGCCCATGTGCCTGCAACTACTGAAGCTGGCTCCACAACAAGAGAAGTCACTGCAATGAGAAACCCTCGCACCACAACTAGAGAGTAGTCCCCTGCTTTCCACAACTAGGAAATGCTCATGCAGCAAGGAAGATCCAGCACAGCCAAAAATAAATAAATGAATAATTGTTTGTTGTTGTTGTCTTTTTTAAAAAAAAAAAAAAAGGATCTTGGGGGTTTAAAGCATTTTTGTAGTATATCCTCTTTCTCTTTAGCATTCCACTATTTTTATTTTCCCACATCACTATGGCTCGGTAAGATATATCATGAGATAAAATAACTGGATTGGTGTTAACCCTAGGATTTTTAATGGCCTGTCTGATTCTCTGTTCTTAGTGTCCCCAGCCACTGAAGTTTTAACCCCTCCCTGTACTCTGGGATCGATCCTGAAAGTGGGAAGTTTAGTGCATTAGCTCTGGTCCATTTCCTACAACTAAAGCTTGTCCCGCTCTAATTTTGTTGGAAAGGACTGATAATGGGATTCTGTAACCTCCTAAATCCTCACTGCAAGTAACACAGCTTTGCTAGTTCTTCTATGACTGTGCTCTTTCAAGAGACCAGACTCCTGCCCTGAAACCCAGGCCAGTGATATGGACCCTGTACTCTGCTCCTCAAGGCACTAACAACTAGGAATCCCGAGTGACTTTCTTAGCTAGTGTGTTTGCTTTTTCCACACTGCTTTCTGAGACAGAGGCTGACCCCTGGCTTGTTAGGCCACAAGCTAAGGCCCTTGGCTCTTCTCTCTTTGTTCTGGTTGCTAGGAATCTGAAAAATAATTTTATGCTTGGTTGTTAAGGCTTTGTTTTGAGCAACAAGTGAGCAAAAAGTTTCCTGATATATTTTCATCTATTTATTGAACCAATAAACTTCTCTGCTATGTACTTTAGAATATGGCAATATAAAAAATTAAAAAATTAACAGGATCCTCACCATCAGGAGCTTATGGTCCAGCAGGAGAGCAAGGTATCAAACAAGTTGTGATCAAACAAGCACTGCAAAAAGGAAAGACTCAAAGTAAGCTTACATGAGGACTTAACCTCAGCTAGTTAACATCTATCACTGAATGTTGTTGTTCAGTTGCTAAGTCATGCCCAACTCTTTGTGATTCCATGGACTGCAGCATGCCAGGCTCCCCTGTCCTTCACTATTTCCTGGAGTTTGCTCAAATTCATGCCCACTGAGTTGATGATGCTATCTAACCATCTCATCCTCTGCTTCCCCCTTCTCCTTTTGCCTTTGATCTTTGCCAGCATCAGGGTCTGATGCTCTAAGCATCAGATGGCCAAAGTATTGGAGCTTCAGCTTCAGCATCAGTCCTTCCAATGAATATTCAGGGTTATTTGCCTTTTAATCTAGGTTTCCCAGGTGGTGCTAGTAGAACCCGCCTGCCAATGCAAGAGACGTAGGAGACGTGGGTTGGATCCCTGGGTTGGGAAGATCCCCTGGAGGAGACTATGGCAACCCATTCCAGTATTCTTGCCTGGAAAATCGCATGGACAGAGGAGCCTGGTGAATATAGCCCATAGGGTCACAAAGAGTCAGACACTACTGAAGCAACTTAGCACGCACACATCACACCATTTATTCTAAGTTTTTTTCTGCGGCTGTGCCATGGCTTGCAGGTTTGAACCCTGGGCCCTGGCAGTGAAAGCGCTGAGTCCTAATCACTGGATCGCCAGGGAATTCCCTAAAATAGGTTTTTTTAGCTTCTAAAAGCCCTGGGTATTACTTCTTTACAAAAGGCTTCAAAGGGAAAAACCTTTTTATAGGCTTCAAAAACAGCTTTATATACATCATTTTCCTCCAACTCTTAATTTCAAATCTACAGAGAAAAAAAAAAAGGAAATAATTGTGTAATGTATCTATATGTACTCTTTGCCTAGATTCACCACTTGTTAGCATTTTACCAATTTGCTTTTTCCTCTCTCTCACTTTCTGAATCATTTGAAAATAAGTTGCTGGCTCCATGACATTTCACTACTAAGTAGTTCATCATGTATTCTCCATGTCCACAATGCCACATTTATGCCCAAGAAATCTAACAGTAGAGTCCATTCTAGCCTCCTGAATTGTCCAAAACATGTTGTCGATAGCGTTTTTCCCCAATACATCTTTTAAAAAGGAAATATTGTGCTAATATAGCCAGCCAACTGGATGACATAAAAGAATGATGAACAAATGTGAGTGTTAGTCAGTTCTTGCTTATTTCATTATTTATTTGTATATTCAATGAGCAGACAGATAAAAATTAAATCAACTCACTTTGCTTCTCTTAAGTAATTTTGACTACAAGTCTAAAAAGCAAAGGTGTAGCTGATTATTCATTTAACTTAGATTTGGAGATAATCTACTCATATGTACACACTACAAATCTGATCTAAACATTTTCAAAATAAAAACAGTGATTGTGTTTTTCTTTCCGCTTACTACCTCCCCGATTCTTTCTGTTTAGAATATTTAGCCAACATTGATTGGTGTATTAAATATAAACTTATTAATAAAGTTTTCTCACATCAGTGAACAAGGTTTCTTTTCTTCATGGACATTAGTTTTTTTCACCCTTGTGCATGACTCAGGATTAATTTCCGTCCCTTTATCTGTATGCCTGCTAAAAGATGGAGACTATAGAAACTGGAAGTATTTTTGGAGCACCTGTTTGAATTCCTTGAACTGTTTACTTATTCCTTGAACAGTGTCTAGAAGGCTAAAAGAAACAGCCAAAAACTTCTAATTCAAGCCAGTGGTGCTTGTCCTTGTCCAGGGACAGCTCTCGAGATTACGTTATAGAGTGTGTTTTAGAGAGAGCCTGACCTTGCTTTGCCCTCATTTTATAGGTCACGGGCTGCCTGACAGTTTCATTTACACTTCCAGCCTTTCCTATAGAATTCTATGAAATATAATTTTTAGCAGCAAATGCCAAATTTTGAATTTAAATAGTAAACACAGTCCTCAAAAAAAATGAATGCAAAAATCTAGCATCAAAGACATGTAGAATTTGGTTCTCAAAAACAATACCAAAAATAGGGGGAAAAAGAATTTACTGTCACATTTTTTTTTTTTTTTTAGTTCTACCAGTTTATTGCTACCAACCCATCTCCCCACCCTCATGCATGCATGCTCAGTCATGTAACCCCATGGACTGCAGCCCACCAGGCTCCTCTGTCCATGGACTTTTCCAGGCAAGAATACTGGAGCGACTTTTTTTTTAAATAATGGAGGGAACCCAGATAAATGTAAAACCCTAAGTTAGTTGAATTTTTAGTTTTCTAAGGCAATGGTCTCCAAAGTCTGGTGTGTGTCCTATCCTTCAGGGCTACACAAGACAATCCACTGGGTATGGAAAGAAACTATTGAATAAATGTCAATTTATATTTTTATTCCACCCGTAAAAATGTCTGTGCACTGCATGGTGGTGGTGGTTTAATCGCTAAGTCGTGTCTGACTCTTGTGATCCCATGGACTGTAGCCGGCCAGACTCCTCTGTCCATGGGATTCTCCAGGCAAGAATAGTGGAGTGGGTTGTCATTTCCTTCTCCAAGGGATCTTCCCGACCCAGGAATCAAACCTGGGTCTCCTGCATTGCAGGCAGATGATTTACCAACTGAGCTATGAGGGAATGTATATTATACATTAGTATAGTAATATATTTATTTAATGTAAAAATAAATAATATGCAAAAAGCTTGCAGACCACTTTTTTTAAAGTTAGTATGCTTTGATTAAGTACATTTTGTTTATATTTTGAGAAAACTCTGGAAAAAAACTTCCCCAAAAGGAATAAACTGAAATGTACAGCTACATACAAAATGTTAAATTATAGCATTTGGACTGCTAACCTTTAAAATAGTCATTACATACTAAAAATCACCATACAGTTTTAGGAATATGTTAAAACAATGTCTTATTTAATGTTTGCAAATTGTAAAGATAAGTATTGAGAATTTGAAAATGACATGAAAATAAAATGAAGGAAAAATCCAAGAGACAATCATTGTTATCATTTTATGTAGTCTCTCTAATCTTTTTTATACATTTTTATATAGATGAAATCATATGTATAGATAAATACATTTTTGATTTGTTGTAAAATATACACATTCATAAATATATAGAAATACTGAATACACAAGATTCATAAATTCATAAGGGTAAATTTAATGATTGTGTAACAGCCCATGTTGACAAATGCCCTTATAAATGCTGAAATGAAACTAAAGGGTAGGAAGAGTTATGCACTGATAACATTTCTAGTAAATCCACCACAGATGGTTTCATGAAAGAAGCCTTTCTTTAACATGCTATTTAGATAGACATGATATTCTGTTGTGGGCTAGCATTAATTCGATTTGTTCTGTGAAGAGCTTATTTTAATCTACATTTTTGCTTCTATGATATATATACATATACATATGTATTTACATTTGTAAGTGGTATATATAGATGTGTGTGTATGTGTGTGTAGATATTTGTAGAGATACACACACACACACGCACACACACTTGCCAAAGAGAGATTCTTTAATTCTTTAGGGTCTATTAGACCAGAGGCATTTACCAAGGGAACCTCTTTCCAGGAGGTCTGAAGGCACAGGGACTGTAACTGTGGAATCATTACAACCATTTTTTCCACCAATGTCCACAAGCTAGAATTTCTATTAAAAAAAGTTAGCCTTCCTGTGTGAGCAACAGAAGAATGGATACATCAAAAGCCAGGTGGAGGTCCAAGCTAAGGAAAAGTTGGAATTATAAAATAAATTAAGCCAACAACCTCTGTGAAAGAAAATAAAGGCAGATATCCAAAACAAAGAGGTGCTATTAACAGCAGTGACTGAAAAAACACGTCAAACAAAATAAGCAGCTTAAGTTGTAAAGAATAAAAGAGATTGAAAGCACTCTTTGAAACTTGAAACAACCATTTCTACCACTCTAATCCTTCTTTGGGTCATGTATTCCTTTCTTTGGTCATTTACCCCTAAATTACTGAAAACAAATACTTGACAAGAGGCAGCTGAATTAATCTTTTAGCTTTTGACTGAACTGAGATGAGGCTAGCTGGTTTATCAGCATATTATTGATAAATCTTTGAATAGGTATAAGATTCAGTTAATATCTCAGCCCAGCTATTTTTAAGATAAATAGTGACATAGTCTTATTCCAATAAACATTACGTTCATCAAACAAGCATGACTTAAAAAAATTTCTTTTCAAGCCACTGGGAGAAAAACTCACAAATCAGAGACACACAACTAATATTTTTATCCTTTATAGTTTCCAACATTTTCAATGTCTGGATATTCCAATAATATTCAAAAATTTTCCAATTTATACTGTTAAATAAATGTGAAATACTAATAGAAAACTGTTAAAGTTATGACCAACTTTCAACTACAATGTGACCGTGTATAACTAAAAGGGTAAAACTAAAAGGAAGGCTTCCCTGGTGGCTCACTGATAAAGAATTTGCCTGCCAATTCAGAAAAGGTGGGTTCAATCCCTGGGTCACAAAGATCCTCTGGAGAAGCAAATAGCAACCCACTTGCCTGGGAAATCCCATGGACAGCAGAGCCTGGCAGGCTACAGTCCATGGGGTTCACAAAAGAGCTGGACACGACTTAGCGACTAAACAATAACAAAAAGTAAAATAAGAAAGTAACAACAAAAAGTAAAAACCTTCACTGTCAAGGTTCTTTTGTTAATGGCATCAAGAATGTTTCTAAAACTTTTTTATAACAGATTCAGAATCATAATAATATTGCAGTAAAATCTGACACCTTAACAGTCTACCTGTTTAAATTTACTAACAAAAACTTGTAAACATGGTATAATACAGACTTGGAGCAGTGTATCTCAACTTGAAAGCATTGATCTAACAACACTGTAAAGCATTATCCTTCAATTAAAAATAAATTTAAAAAAAGCACTTACTTATCTAATCAATTAAATACAGAAAGTGTATCACACAGGTCCCATACACGTGCACATGTGAGTGTGCTAAGTCACTTCAGTTGAGTCCAAGTCTGTGTGAACCTATGGACTGTAGCCCACCTTGCTCCTCTGTCCATGGGATTCTCCAGGCAAGAATATTAGAGTGGGCTGCCATGCCCTCCTCTGAGCGAACTTCCCGACCCAGGGTCAAACTTCCATCTCCCATGTCTCCTTCATTGGCAGGCGGGTTCTTTACCACTAGTGCCACCTGGGAAGCCCTACCCATGCAAAACTCCAATTAAAAACATTCTTTAGTGTGGCAATAAAATCTTTACATTTTTTGTATTTTTTTTTCTTTTTGTAACGTCCTTTTCTTCAACTTTTTTCTGTTTCATAAATATGAGTCACACAGCAACAATGATAAGGAAATCCAACCTAAGGTTCCTATAAGTTTCTAAAATTTCACAGTTATGGTGGTCTATGTATTTTATAGTCAAATTGTCTCTTCATGTATTGTATACTTAATAACTGCCAATTTTAAATACCAACTCTAAACAAAACTGCTTGACAAATTCATTTTACTCTCTAAACCAGTTTTTCTTCAAGTGAGGTATTGATTTATTTTAGGATCTTTCATTGTCAAAATATATTTTCTTTTAGTGACCACAATGTAGGAACCTAGAATAAAGGATGGAAGGAAACAGAAAACTTAGAAGCTACAATGACTACTTCAAAGGGGGGAAAAATAAGCAATTTTAGCATCTTGTAAAGAGAAGAGGATCAACAATAACTACAATTTATTAAATATTTCCTATAAGCTGTGCACTGTTAAACTTTTTACATAAATAACCTCATTCATTCTTTGCAAAATTCCTATGAGGTAAGCATTGTTATTTATTCCAATATCACAGAGCCAACAAGTTAACAGAGCTAGGTATTGAGCTTACTTTCACTTGTCTCTAAAGCTTATCTCCTAACCACCACATACTGCCTTCAACACAACACTTCTTTGACATCAAATTCTGTAAACATAATGAAATGACTCTGAGTGACGCGATAGGTAGAGCATAAGAATTAATAGTTTATTAACCAAAATGGAAACTGAGAAAACTGGGGAGGTAATGGACAAAACTGTCTGTAAATGAGCTCCAAAATCTGGTCAGAAATTCTCAACACGTGCCTGATATCTTGGGCAACAATACAAGATTTTACACAAAGTAAAATAATTAGTCCATGAGCAAGCAATTAAGCCAAGGGAAAAGCTACTGGCATTGATGTTGTGGGTCCGTTGATCAAGATAATTTGTGAATCATTTTGCATAAATCATAAAACATCACATTATGCATTGCTGCAACACATGACTTTCTGGAGAAATTCTATTAATAGAGCTAATCTGTGAACTATAATATTGTTGGATACTTGCCAGGTTCATGTACCGAAATATTTCATATACCATAAGAAGGATAATAATTTCTTGGAGATTATTCCAAAGTTTTAGAATCTGAAAAGGAGTGCATACTCAGGATCTAAAATTACTCTTGTGAGCAACAAACACAAGATGCTGAACATGACAGGCAACTTTAGTATTGCCAGAGAATTGTGATAATTAATTCTTTTTCTACCCAGCAGACATTTCCTTACTGCTTTCTTGTGGGGACTCCATTTCCTGTGGGGCTGATTCCCTGCCTTTCTCCACCAGGCATACACTTCTGCATCTACCACCACCACCACCACCTTAGGAAATACACAGATGGTACAGACCTAGCTAGATACTGCACATCTGTGGCAGCAGGGACTGATCATGAAGAGGGACAAAGCAAGGGTAATCACAATCATCTTTAGGACAATTGCTAATAATGCTGAAGAAAAGGCACTCTTCCGCTATTGTGAGGAAAACAGAAGTCTAGACTGGCAAATGGCCATCGTTGCCACCACTCGGAGAAAACTTATAAAAGAATAAATATAAAAACAGCAATAAGAAAATGCTGAGAATGGTGGGTTTGTGACAGTATTCCAATGACATCATCTGAGAATCTGAATCTAGCTGTAGTTGAAGCTGGAAGCAATCTTGCATTTTTCAGTTATACAGTCAATAGATACTCTTTTGTGTTTAAACTAGTTTGAGTGTCGGCCATTTGCAAACAAAAGTGAACTTTGACCATAGGTACACTATAAATGTATTCTGTAAGTACAGTAATACCCTAACATTGCTATAATCTCAGTTGCCTGCATACAACAAGTCCATAAACTTTGGCAAATGTGCCACAGACTTTGCTGTAGTATGATGAAATGCAACTCCACCATGATGGTCCTATTTTTTAAAATTTTGTTTTAATTCTCTTTTTAAAACATGTATCTGCACAATTTAGATTATACTAATATGGAGTGGGTTGCCATTTCCTTCTCCAGGGGATCTTCCTGATCCAGGGATCAAATCTGGGTCTCCTGCATTGCAGGCAAATTCTTTTCCATCTGAGCCACGAGGGAAGTCCAAAAGATCAACCAACCATTCCCAATTCAGAAATAGAAAACTGCTGGTATCTTAGAAGTAATTTTGTGTCTTTTTGCCTTTTCTTGAGAGGTAACCACTGTATGTTATGTGAGTTTGCATTTCTTTGGTCTCTGTATAAATGAAATTGTACTGCGTTTTTCTTCTGTAACTTGAACTTTTCTCTTAATATGTTGTTCTTGAGAATCATCTATGTTGATACATGGTGATGAAATAAAATGCATATTTTAAGGCAGAATAAGAAAAAACCTAAAGCTCAGTGTGCACCTGCATTACACATTAACCAGAGCTCCTCAAAGATGGGAGTGCCTGCTCAACCACGAAGATCAATTTTTCTCCCCCTCCTTCTTCTACGAAGATCAATTTTTCTCCCCCTCTTTCTTCTTTGTGTAGCTGTGTAACTTCTTAAAGCAATAATGTTCCTTTCACTACTTGTTTATGATAAAAAAAAAAATCCTCCAGAAAGCGAACATAGAGGGAACTTACCTCAACATAATAAAGGCTATACATGACAAACACAGCTAACATTGTTCTCAAGAGTAAGAAGCTGAAAACATTCTAAGATCAAGAACAAGACAAGGATGTCCATTGTCAACACTTTTATTCAACTTAATTTTGGAAGCTGTAGCCACAGAAAGCAGAGAAGAAAAAGAAATAAAAGGAATCCAAATTGGAAAAGAAGAAGTAAAACTGTCACTGTTTGTAGATGACATGATACTATACATAGGAAATCCTAAAAATGCTACCAAAAAACTACTAGAGTTCATCAATGAATTTGGGAAGGTTGCAGGATACAACATTAATACAGAGAAATCTTTCGCATTGCTATATGCTAACAATGAAAAATCAGAAAGAGAAATTAAGGAAATGGTCTCATTTACCATGACATCAAAAAGAATAAAATACCTAGGAATAAACCTGCCTAAGGAGGCAAAAGACCTGTACTCAGAAAACTATAAGACCCTGATGAAAGAAATCAAAGATGAAACAAAGAGATGAAGAGATATACCGTTTCTTGGATCAGAAGAGTCAGTATTGTGAAAATGACTATACTACCCAAAGCAATCTATAGATTCAGTGCAATTCCTATCAAATTATCAATGGTATTTTTCACAGAATTAGAACAAAAAAAATTTTAATCTGTATGGAAACACAAAAGAGCCCAAATAGCCAAAGCAATTATGAGAAAGAATAACAGAGCTGGAGGAATCAGGCACCCTGGCTTCAGATTATACTACAAAGGTACAGTTAAGAAAACAGTATGGCATTGGCACAAAAACAGAAATATAGATCACTAGAACAGTATAGAACCCATACACCTATGGCCACCTAATCTGTGACAAAGGAGACAAGAATATGCAATGGAGAAAAGACAATATCTTCAATAAGTGGTGCTAGGAAAACTGGACAGTTACATGTAAAAGAATGAAATTAGAACATTCTCTAACATCATATGTAAAAACAAACTAAAAATGGATCAAAGACCTAATTGTAAGGCTAGATACTATAAAACTCTTAGGAGCAGAACATAGGCAGAACACTCTTTGACATAAACTGCAGCAGGTTCTTTTTTGACCCACCTCCTAAAGTAATGAAAATAAGATTTAAAAAAATAAACAAAAGGAACCTACTTAAACTTAAAAGCTTTTGCACAGCAAAGGAAACCATAAACAAAGCAAAAAGACAACTGACAGAATGGGATCAAGTATTTGCAAATGATGTGGTTGAGAAGGGATTAATCTCCAAGATATACAAATGTCACATGCAGGTCTATGTTAAAAAAACAAACAAAATAAATAAAAAAAAAATAGGCAGAAGATCTAAATAGACACTTTTCCAAAGAAGACATATGATGACCAAAATGTACATGAAAAAAATGCTCAAAGTCACTAATTATTAAAAAAATTCAAATCAAAACTACAATGAAATATCACCTTATACCAGTCAGAATGGCCATCATCAAAAAAATCTACAAACAATAAATACTGGAGAAAAATGTGCAGAAAAGCAATCCTCCTACACTGTTGGTGGGAATGTAAATGGGTACAGTCACTAGGGAGAATAGTATGGAGATTCCTTATAAAGCTAAAAATAGGGACTTCCCTGGTGATTCAGTGGTTAAGAATCTGCCTTCTAATCAGGGGATATGGGTTCCATCCCTGGTCTGGGAACTAAGATCCTACATGCCACAGGGCAGCTAGGCCTGTGTGCTGCAAGCTACAGAGCCCACATTCACTAGAACCTGTGCATCACAACAAAGATCTCACGTGCTGCAATGAAGATCTGTTGTTCATCACCAAGTTGTGTCCGACTCTTCGAGACCCCAGGGACTACAGCATGCCAGGCAGTCAAGACCCCAGGGACTGCAGCATGCCAGCCATTCTGGTCCAATTTAAGGGGAAAGGATGGGGGAAGGGATAGTTAGAGAGTTTGGAATCAACTTGTACACATGCTATATTTAAAATGGATAAGCAACAAGGCCTACTGTATAGCGCAGGGAACTCTGTTCAATATTATGTGGCAGCCTGGATGGAAGGGGAGTTTGGGGGAGAATGGATATGTATATGTATGGTTGAGTCCCTTATTGTCCACCTGAAACTGTCACAACATTGTTAATTGGCTTATTCTTGAATATAAAAAGTTAAAAAAAACCTGAAAAATATAAATCATTGAATAATATCTAAAATGAAAAATGAAATAAAGATTAGCAGTACAAATTTATTTTAAAAATTAGGTCAAATAAAGCCCTTGTAGATTAAAATTTTTTAAATTTTAAACATTTTAAAAATCAAGTAAATAAAAACAGAGCTACCATATCATCCAGAAATCCTGTTCCTGGGCATATACCCAGAGAAAACCATAATTCAGAAAGATACATGAAAAAAAACAAATACATGCATCCCAAATGTTCATTACTCTATTTACAATAGCCGGGACGTGGAAGCAACCAGGATATGGAAACAATGTAAATGCCCAACAACAGATAAATGAATAAAGAATATATGGTATCTATATACAAAGGAATATCACTCAGCCATAAAAAAGAACAAAATAATGCCATTTGCAGCAACATGGATGGACCTAGAGATTATCATACTAAGTACAATAATCCTGAAATGTGAAGTCAAGTGGGCCTTAGGAAGCATCACTATGAACAAAGCTAGTGGAGGTGATGGAATTCCAGTTGAGCTATTTCAAATCCTAAAAGATGATGCTGTGAAAGTGCTGCACTCAATATGCCAGCAAATTTGGAGAACTCAGCAGTGGCCACAGGACTGGATAAGGTCAGTTTTCATTCCAATCCCTAAGAAAGGCAATGCCAGAGAATGTTCAAACTACTGCACAATTGCACTCATCTCACACACTAGCAAAGTAATGCTCAAAATTCTCCAAGCCAGGCTTTAGCAATACGTGAACCGTGAACTTCCAGACGTTCAAGCTGGTTTTAGAAAAGGCAGAGGGACCAGAGATGAAATTGCCAACATCCGCTGGATCATCGAAAAAGTAAGAGAATTCCAGAAAAACATCTATTTCTGCTTTATTGACTATGCCAAAGCCTTTGTGTGGATCACAATAAACTGTGGAAAGTTCTGAAAGAGATGGGAATACCAGACCACCTGACCTACCTCTTGAGAAATCTGTATGCAGGTCAATATCAATAGCCTCAGATGTGCAGATGGCACCACCCTATGGCAGAAAGTGAAGAACTAAAGAGCCTCTTGATGAAAGTGAGAGAGGATATTGAAAAAGTTGGCTTAAAGCTCAACATTCAGAAAACTAAGATCATGGCATACGGTCCCATCACTTCATGGCAAATAGATGGGGAAACAGTGGAAACAGTAGCTGACTTTATTTTTTGGGCTCCAAAATCACTGCAGATGGCGACTGCAGCCATAAAATTAAAAGATGCTTATTCCTTGAAAGGAAAGTTATGACCAACCTACACAGCATATTAAAAAGCAGAGACATTACTTTGCCAACAAAGGTCCATCTAGTCAAGGCTATGGTTTTCCCAGTAGTCGTGTATGGATATGAGAGTTGGACTATAAAGAAAGCTGATTGCTGAAGAATTGATGTTTTTGAACTGTGGTGTTGGAGAAGACTCCTGAGAGTCCCTTGAACTGCAAGGAGATCCAACCAGTCCATCCTAAAGGAGATCAGTCCTGGGTGTTGGAAGGACTGATGTTGAAGCTGAAACTCCAATACTTTGGCCACCTGATGCGAAGAGCTGACTCATTTGAAAAGACCCTGGTGCTTGGAAAGATTGGAGGCAGGAGGACAAGCGGACGACAGAAAGGTGAGATGGTTGGATGGCATCACTGACTCGATGGAGATGAGTTTCAGCAAACTCCAGGAGTTGGTGATGGACAGGTAAGCCTGGCGAGGTCCATCGGGTCATGAAGAGTCGGACATGACTGAGCAACTGGACTGAACTATAAGTCAGACAGACAAAGACAAATACCAAGTGATATTAGTCACATGTGGAATCTAATTTTTAAAAAATTATGCAAATGAACTTATTTACAAAGCAGAAACAGACTTATAGATTTTGAAAACAAACTGATGGTTATGCATGCCTGCTAAGTTGTTTCAGTCGTGTCTGACTCTGTGAGACCCTCTGGACTGTAGCCTACCGAGCTCCTCTGTCCATGGGATTCTCCAGGCAAGAATACTGGAGTGGGTTGCCATGCCCTCCTCCAGGGTTATCAAAGGGAAAACATGGAGCAGGAGGGAAGAACTGGGAGTTTGGGATTAATATGCACACAGTACTATATACAAAATAGATATCCAAAAGGACCACCTGTATAGCACAGTGAACTCTACTCAGTATTCTAACACTCTGTACAAGAAAAATCTATGAAAAAGAATGAACATATGTATATGTAAAACTGAATAACTTTGCTGTAACCTGAAACCAACACAACATTGTAAATTAACTATATTCTAATAAAATTTTTAAAATAAAATAAAACTCTTCAGCTACTAAAAAAAATAGTGTTGTTTCCTGGCTCTGTAGGGGGTTTCAGTGGCTGTATATGCTTACCTGGACTATGAACCCTTGATGAACCTTGTGTAAAATACCAGCTTATCGTTTTGAGGTACAATCCTTTGTCTCAAAAATATATATGACTATTCTCAACCTCTACCAGGTGGAACAGTTCTCAGAGCTTTCTGAGAATCTATGTCCTGGGTTATTATTCTCAGTTTGGCTCAAATAAAATTCCTTTTTCTTTTTAACTTGTAGCTAATTGAATTTTCATTAGCAGTAGAATAAAAGTTAATTCATTTACACTGCTGTGTAAAGCATTCAGTTGAGGAACACACCACAATTTATTAGTCTATTTTTCAATTGAAGGACATTTGGGTTTCCCATTTTTTGCTATCACAAACATTGCTTCTATGAACATTCTTATGTGTGTTCCTAAGGCACATGTACAAGAGATGCCTTAAACTGTACCTAGGAGTGGCAACAGTGGGTTATTGGGTATGCTTGTGTTCTTTTTTCCCAGAAAATGCCAAATTATTTTCCAAAGTGGTTGTACCAATTTCGACTTTGACCAGCAATGTATCAAAGTTCTGATTGCTCCACATATTCTTATCAATATCTAACATTAACCCACTTAAAATTTTTGCCCAGTCTGGTTATCATGAAATAGTACTGTTTGGTTTAAAATTTTCATTTTTCCTGACTACTAAAGATGTTGAGCACATTTTAATATGGTTATGAACCATTTGATTTCTTCTTTTTTGGTGAAATGACTGTTTCTGTATTGCACCTATTTTTTAGCTTGGTATTAGTCTTATTCTTATTAACTAACAGTCTTACAATTATTCTGGATGCTAATCTTTTGTGAGTTTTATGTGTCACAGTACCCTCTCAGTTTATTAATCCTTTTGGTGTCTTTCAATAAACAAAAGTTCTCCATTTAAATCTATTGAATTCATCCATATTTTCTTCTATGGTTTGTGTTTTTGTGCTCAATTTATGAAACCTTTCAGCACTCTTAACACAATAAAGATACTGTCCTACATATCATTTAAGAAGTCTGAAGCTCTGTTTTCTGTATTTAGGTCTCAATCTATCTGGAATTTGCTTTTGTATATTGTATGAGTAATGGTCCATAGCTTTTCCATAGGGATTCACAAGGGTTTCCCTGATGGCTCAGTGGGTACAGAATCTGCCTGCAATGCAGGAGACACAAGAGGATGCAGATTTGATCCCTGGGTTGGGAAGATCCCCTGGAGGAGGAAATGGCAACTCATTCCAGTATTCTTGTCCAGTATTTACTGAGGAGCCTGGCGGGCTACAGTCCAAAGGGTCACAAAGAGTTGGACATGGCTGAGCAACTAAGCACACACACACACACAACTATCAGAGAGAGTCTTATCTAATAACCTGACATTTATTTATTTAGGATTTTAATGTAGTTTCATAACATTTTATCATTTCCCTCAAAAAAGGATTACATACTTTATTAAATTTATTCTTGAATACTTTTGGTTTTTTGTTGTCATTGAAAATAGCATTTTAAAAAAATTACATCTCCCACCTGATATATGCTATTGAATTGCAGCTGACTTTTGTATATTGATTTTTAAACATTCCTGCCAGTTTCTCTTATCGATTTTAATAATTAACTTCTAGATTTAAAAATTTTAGGGACTTGACTGTTGGTCCAGTGGTTAAGAATTCACCTGTGAATGCAAGGGACACAGGTTCAATTCCCCTGGTCTGGGAAGATTCCACGTGTTGTGTGGCAACTGAGCTCATGTGCCACAACTACTGAAGCCCGCTGCTCTAGAACCCATGCTTGGCAACAAGAGAAGCCACCACAATGAGAGGCCCACACACCACAACTAGAGAGCAGCCCCTCCTTGCCTCAACTAGAGAAAGCCTGCACGCAGCAAAGACCCAGCACAGCCAATAAAAAAATAAACTTATCTGTTATAACTTTTGTTATAACTTTTTTAAACCTTATACCATTCACCAATTGTGACAGTTTTGTTTATTCTATCCCTGAAGCAATTAAGATTTCCAATACAATGTTGAAGTGAAGTGGTAATAGCAGGTATCTTTTACTTGCTTGTGATTTTAGATATGTTTGTTGCTGTTGTTCAGTTGCTCAGTCGTGTTCGACTCTTTGCAACCCCATGGACTGCAGCATGCCAGGCTTCCCTGTCCATCACCAATTCCCCAAGTTTGCTCAAACTCATGTCTATTGAGTCAGTGATGCCATCCAACCATCTTGTCCTCTGTCGTCCCCTTCTCCTCCTGCCTGCAATCTTTCCCAGCATCAGGGTCTTTTTTAATGAGTCAGTATTTAGTATTTCACTATTAGATAAAATGTTTGGTATAAGTTTTTGCAGATAACTTTTGTCAAGTTAGTAAGTTTCATTACAGTTCTGATTTTAAAAAAAGTTTTTGTTGTGAATGGATGTTGAATTTTATTTAATATTTTTCCTTCATCAACTGAAAAGATCGTATGTTTTTCTTAGATTTGTTGTTAATGCAATAAATTACAGTAATTTACCTACTATTAAACCAACATACTTCTTCAGTATAAATCCAATATGCTAACATTTCTAATACACTGTTTGATTTGATTCGCTAATGTTTTGTTTAGAATGAAAGTGTTAGTTGCTAAGTTGGGTCCGACTCTGCGACCCTGTGGACTTAGCCCCCCAGGCTCCTCTGTCTATGGAATTCTCCAGGCAAGAATACTGGAGTGGATAGCCATTCCTTTCTCTAGGGGATCTTCCTGACCCAGGAATCAAAGTTGGGTCTC
Organism: Giraffa tippelskirchi; assembly: GCF_054371585.1. Taxonomy (NCBI): domain Eukaryota; kingdom Metazoa; phylum Chordata; class Mammalia; order Artiodactyla; family Giraffidae; genus Giraffa; species Giraffa tippelskirchi. Next base: position 136,344,712 of record NC_137281.1, on the reverse strand, counting down.
CCACATTGCAGGCAGATTCTTTACCATCTGAGCCATCAGGGAAGCCCTTGTTTAGAATATTCACCTTATTTTATGAGTGCTAGTAGCCAGCAGTTTTCTTTTCTTGCTTTGTCCTTTTCTGATTTTGGTTATCAAGGTCATGTTAGTCTGATTACCCATTTTACCTGTAGAAGAGAAATATACACATCTGTAGATACAAATATTATTCCTCTGTAAATGGAGATTTATGAATTATGTCAAACATGAACCAGTTAAAGAATGCAGAGAAGACTTATCTATTCAAAGTAAATGCCTTCATCGACACTATCATTTCTTTTCATTTAATCTTCTTGCACTCCTACATAGAATATTTCTCTTGCTATGTAGTATACAGAGCAGTGTAGTAAAAGGAACACAGTACTCCACCGATACCCTGCACACTTAATTCTCATTCCAGCTCTGCCACATTCTAAGTTGCCTCAAATACAGATTGATGATAATAACTTATTTATTATTATCACTGTCAAGATCACATGAAATTACGTATATGAAAGTCAATTTTATAGAAATGTGCTACACAGACTCCAAAGAGTCATTATTCTTTGCTAATTCTGGTATTCTTGACAACTCAATGCATGAGCATTTCATTTAAATTCTTTTCCAATTGAGTATATTTTTGGATGAAAATTGACCTATTTTTGAAAATCTAAAGTTGCTAAATTTAGTTGCAGAGTTAATATAAAACAGATTTCTGAAATGGAAATTATGAAGTTGAAAGATTGTTTTGCAGTAAGTGGAAATGATATGAATTTATAGTATTCATAACTTATATATGAACTAAATAATTCTACGCACCAACAGTTAAAACAGTATAAGAAAGAAGAAGAAAAAAGCAACAGAGATCTGCTTCTGAAGTGATAGCCTACTTCTGGAGATACATATATAATATGTATATGAATTTGATGTTAAAAAAATGTTCATGACACTTTATCTAAAGAGACTAAGGAAGATTTCATTCAAGACAAACTACTGCAATGAGGGTTCTTCATTTGAGGAGAGAGAGTGGGCTCAACTCTGAATAGAATAAAGACAAGCAGGGATTTACAGTCAAGAGCAAGATAGAGGTCAGTGGCCAGAACACATTAGGGGTAAGGGAGATTCCTGCTGAAGGCTGGCCCTAAAATATCAAGAATGCAGGATGAGGAATTTGATCTGATACAAGTGATCAGATACCAAAGGTGGAGGACCTTCACTAAACCAATTCAGCAGGATTCTTCGGAAAACTAGACTAAGTGGCCAAGGACTGAGCCTAAAGTCGATTTAGGCTTGGTCAAAGAGAGTCTTTGGCAGTAGCTGGAATGTCTGTCTCTTGACTGGATGGTTGAAATACCAGCTTTTTCTAGCCTCACGCTGAGAAAATCTAAGGTTGCTTCATGTCAACTCACCTTATTAACCTGAACCAGCAACAATTAAAACTACAGAGTTCAAATTACAGTTTTGAAGCCTAAGATCCAATGTTTGCACTTAACCTTTCAGCAATAATTTTAGTATCTGACAACCACTTCTACTAGCCCAGGGCATGCAAGTGTAATAAGAACAACTTTGGAAACAATGGAATGACAAGTTCTATATACATTTTGTAATACTGGAGTCTTTATCCTTTTACTAGATGTGGGTGTGTTAGAAGGAATGACTGCCTAAGTCTTGCAATAAAACTCAAACAGGTTTGGGCTTGACACCCAAAGAATACCAACACTTATGCTTCTCTACAGAAATCTGAGTATAAGGTAATGCCTCAAGTGATGCCTTGACAAAGCTGATCTTTATCTGAAGGTTAAACAATTCCCTCACCCTTCTTCCCCAGAGGACTTAGATAAGATGCCTGCCTGGTTTGTCAATGACAGAGCCACACAGAAATATCCATTCTTTGCCTCATAAATGAAGAGCTGAACTGTTTTGTCCCCACTGATCAACAGGAAAAAATATTAAGCAAATTTTGGTTAAGCTTCTTTCCTTTCTCCAGGATCCTGTACTTGGGCCCACCCTAAGTCCTGAGGCAGCATACAGCTCTTCCTTAAGGGCAGCTCCCTGAGAAGAGGCTGGCCTTAGGGTAAAACACCCTTGACTTACTCTCCCATCCCAGGAGAAACCCCTGGTGGCTCAAACGGTCAACAGCCTGCCTGAAATGCGGTTTGATCCCTGGGTCAGGAAGATCCCTGGGAGAAGGAAATGGCAACCCACTTCAGTATTCTTGCCTCTTGCCTGGAAAATTCCATGTATGGGGGAGCCTAGCAGGCTACAGTCCATGGGGCTACAGAGTCAGACACGACTGAGCAACTAACACAACAACCCATCACACCATCCTTGCATCCCACATCCCTTACCTGTTCCTTTCTATCCTTGTTCACTCCTCTCTACAAAAAAAAAACCCTCTTTTTATCCAACTCCTGACCAAGTCAAATTTTATTTGATTTCTCATGTGGCTAGCAAATTAATCTCTGCCAAGATCACAACTCCAGCCTCAGCATTCTTTGCACTCTTTTTGCTCTTTTTCTGGCTCTCTGCTGCCTGAGAATAAAGTCCAAATTCCTTAGTGTAGCTTTTAAGTCTTTCCAAGAGGTCTAATATCTCTTGGTTCTCTCACTGAACACTTTCAGGTGTTTCTAAAACCCGCCTTGCTTTTTCTAGTCTCTTGTGTTTAACCATTTTATTTCCTGTGCTTTGAATGTTTTCCTTCCAAAATTACCCCATTTTAATTTCTATCCTACACACATACTATTCCTTCCCTGTTTGGGAATTAATCTCTTCCACTATTATTTCCCTGACACTGTCTGTACCTCCATTAAAGTATTTAACACAGTTGTCTTTTACTACAGTACTTGTCGACAGTTTTTCTCTCTCCTTCTAGAATATAAACTTCTTGAGGGCACAAATGTGCTCATTCCTCTGTGTATTTTCTCTGGCCCATAGCCAATGCCTTGCATTTTGTAAACATTCAATACTTGATCTTGTGATTAAAATGAATGCAGATAAAAATGTGAGAACTCAGGACTCAGAATCAATTGAATATTATTTACAATAAGGCAGAAGATGGATTTCTTAACTAATAATGGTCATAAGAGAACAGCAAAGATTGAGATGGTTATTTGATGACCTCTTGGGAGGCAATGGATGAGATGGTTGGATGCTATCACGACAGAGGATGAGATGGTTGGATGGCATCACTGACTCAATGGACATGAGTTTGAGCAGGCTCCGGGAGTTGGTGATAGACAGGGACCCCTGGCGTGCTGCAGTCCACGGGGTCACAAAGAGTTGGACACGAGTGAGCGACTGAACTGAACTGAACTGGGAGGCAATATAACAATGTGTTAAGACTGTGGGCTCTGGTGTCAGGTGTCTGAAAGCAGGCTCTGCTACTTACCAACTCTGTGACCTTGAGCATATTCTTTATAATCTTTCTATACCTCAATTTTTCATATGTATAATAGAAAAGAGATTTACCTTACAGGGTTGTTGTGAAGATAGTTACCGTCGGTAAAGCCTATCAAATAGTACACATCATATAATAAGACTCAATAAACATTACTTTTACTACCAAAATTGGGTATCTAAAAAGGAAAAGCTTCACTTTCTTGTTGCCTCTTAGTGATTGTTTAAGTTAAATGATTCCAAGGAAATTTGTTACCAAATAGCTACTGGTCACACTGGTTGGAACAAACCTGAGGCATCTCTAAGGATGATTAGATCTCTCAAAGATTTGTATAAGAAACAGACAACTACAGCTGTGCTGGGAGTGAGCCAAAGCCAAATAATCAAATTTATATATTTTAACAATCTGTTTAGGCTTCAGAGTCTTTCAAGGGGAATTCTGCAGGAATGGATTTCTAAAGCTCATTCACCCATATATTGCTGTTGTTTAGTCATTCAGTACTGTTTGACTCTTGGCAACCCCGGGGACCGCCAGGCTCCTCTGTCCATGGGATTTTCCATGCAGGAATACTGGAGTGGGTTGCCACTTCCTGCTCCAGGGGATCTTCTCGACCCAGGGATTGAACTCGCATCTCCTGCATTGGCAGGAGGATTCTTTACTGCTGAGCCACCAGGGAAACCCATATATATATTGATTGACAACATTTAGGTGCTAGGTATATAGAAAGATATAGGTAATAATCAAGGATATTATTCCTGTCTTCAGTTAATTTATATTCTAGTGTAGGAGACGGTCTTGAAGGACTCAGTCAGGTGAGAGATAGAAGGAAGTGAGTTCAACACAGAAATAATACAAGCTGACACAGAGAATGGACACGGAGCACCAACACAGAGGCATAAGGGAGAATGAAATATTCAGAGCAATTCATTTCAGCATAACTAAATATAGAGTGAGGATAAGTGAGGCAGTAGTAAAGTAAGAGGGAGAGACAGGAACAGGAGGATGACGACCTTGTCTACAAGGCCTGATCACCACCTGGCTTCTCTCACTCTGCCTGTTAAAGTCCCCCTAGCTTGCATACCTCATGGGAGGAGGGGAGAAGACAACAAAAAGTCAGGTAGGAGCCAAATAGCCTATGTAAAACCCAAAGTGCTGGATAGACTAGATCTCAGTCACCTGGTTTCTCCTCTTGTATCCTGAGAGATCTACATTCAGTTCTTCAGGAATGACAAAGTAAAATTTGAATTTTTTATTCTGAAGGCAATAGGGAAGCACTGAAGAGCTTTAAGCAGGAGAGAACTGTGATTCAGTTTGCCTTTAAAACGCAGTTTTTAAAGCAAGGAAGAGATTTGAGGGGGTGGTGAATAGAGGCAGAGGTATGAAGAAGACAATGCATTCTATCTCAAATATAAGTTTGAGATAATGATGGATATTTGTATGGTGATGTTAAAATGATAACACACCAAATTCAGACAGGGCTTTAAATAAAATTTCCAATGTATATCCTGCAGTTAACCCATTTTAGAGTTAAAAACTTTCTTACCTATATGATGTCATTTTTAGCCTTTCCATAATCTGACAAGGCTCTTGTTCTTCCCATTGTGCTGTGAAGATTTGTACATCTGAGACTGTAAGTGATTTGCCGAGGATCTTACAGGAAGTCGGTGGCAGATCCATGCCCCAAATCTAGGTCTTCTGAATCAAGATAATATTCTTTCCATAATTGTATACGTTTATAGTAACTCATCAACTCCTTATTTAGTGTCAATTTTGCTCCCAGCATCTTGTTAGTAGAAATAAAATGAATTAGAAGCAAAGCATGGGTCCTTGCCTCTGGGGACCAGCAACAGGTTTTGCAGCAACAAACACTGTTCATCACCAAAGCTGTAGGTGAGCGATCGGATCTGACTTCTAGTTCTAACTCTGCCTCTAACCACCTGTGTGATTTTATTTTATTTGAAAATTGCAAGTTCAGTTCAGTTCAGTTCAGTCACTCAGTCGTGTCCAACTCTTTGCAACCCCATGAGCTGCAGCACGCCAGGCTTATCTGTCCATCACCAACTCCTGGAGTTTGCTGAAACTCATCTCCATCGAGTTGGTGATGCCATCCAACCATCTCATCTTCTGTCATCCCCTTCTCCTCTTGCCTTCAATCTTTCCCAGCATCAGGGTCTTTTCAAATGAGTCAGCTCTTCGCATCAGGTGGCCAATGTATTGGAGTTTCAGCTTCAACATCAGTCCTTCCAATGAACACCCAGGACTGATCTCCTTTAGGATAGACTGGTTGGATCTCCTTGTAGTCCAGGGGACTCTCAAGAGTCTTCTCCAGCACCACAGTTCAAAAGCATCAGTTCTTTGGCGCTCAGCTTTCTTTATAGTTTAACTCTCACATGTATACATGACTACTGGAAAAACCATAGCCTTGACTAGATGGCCCTAACTTACCTCAAAAAAACCTTAATAAAAATTGAATTTATTGGCTTATGAAATCCAAGGAAGAACTGAACACAAGTATCAAGAAAAGCAGGGCAGGGACCTCCCTGGTGGTACAGGGGTTAGGAATCTGCTTGCCAATTCAGGGGTCACGGGTTTGATCTCTGGTCCAGGAAGATTTGACATGCAGCAGAGCAACTAAGCTCGTGTGCCACAACCAGTGAGCCCACATGCCACAATTACTGAGGCCCGTGAGCCTAGAGCCTGTGCTCTGTAACAAGAGAAGCCACCACAGTGAGAAACTTGTACACTGCAGTGAAGAGTAGCCCCCACTCCCTGCAACTAAAGAAAGCCTATCTGCAGCAACAAAGACCTAGCACAGCCAAAATAAATACATAAATTTAAAAAAAAGCACTACAGAGTTGGGGTAAAATAAAACAGTATAAGTAGTCTGTATGGTAAGGGAAAAAAATTTCATGGTGATCTCAGCCTATGTGGGCCAGAAGTAAAAGTGGGTGAGAAGCCATTTATTTTGTTGACTGAGATACTCTCAGACCATTTTTTTCCTTAGAATATTCCTTTGGGAGAAAGTGAAAGGCTGGGGCAGAGAAAATATAGAATATAAAAAAATTAAAATTAAAATTTTATCTATATTCATCATACATCTTCTATACATTTGTGCTATGATAGGTATCTTTTTGAGAATTCAAAAGAAATCCTATTTTTGAGAAGTATAAAACTAATCAGAGATGCAGGATAAAATCACTAGGTTATATGTAAATGATTTAATAAACATGGGTTTAATCATTCAAAAATATTCATAACGACCACTTATTGATGCCATAAGTGCTACGTAATGACATCTACATTTCAAAAATATTTTAGTAATAGTAATAACTTATGGTGACTAGTTTACAACATATAAATTTTGCAGTTTAACAAATAAGAAATTAATTTGAAACAGAAATAGGCTCACAGACATAGAAAACAAACTTATGGTTACCAAAGGGGAATGGGTAGGGGGAGAGAAATTAGGAGCTTGGGATTAACATATACACAATACTGTATATGAAATAGATAAACAACAAGGACCTACTGTATGGTACAAGGAACTAGACTCACTATCCTGTAGTAATCTATAATGGAATAGAATCTGAAGAAGAATATATATGTATATAGACACACAAATACATGTATCTATGTATAACTAATCACTTTGTTGTACACTTAAAACTAACACAATATTGTAAATCAACCATACTTCAATAAAAATATTTAAAAATTCTAAACAAACAAAAAATGAAATTTAGTTGGATTCCAGGTAGGCAAAAGAAAACAGATTGATAATAATGAATATTCAGTTTGAAATGAATATTATCATTTTCTTATTAAGTAATATAGATTCTCTGTCCCTTGGAGGGGTTTAAGGAGCTATAATTCACATTGAACATTGTATTAGTTTAAGGTGTATAACATAATGATTTAATATATTACTGTAATTTTAATTAACATCCATCACCTCACATAGTTAGTTCTTTTTTTCTTGTGATGAGAACTTTTAAAATCTACTCTCTTAGCAACACTCAAATATACAATACAGTGTAACATAGTTTTGAACCTAAATTACTTACAAGGTGCATTTCTATTGATAAAGTTCTTTGAACTCATTGTAAAAATAGCTGAATCAATGATTTGCATGCGTGCTTAGTCACTCAGTCATGTTCAAATCTTTGTGATCCCATGAACTGTACCCCGCCAGGCTCCTCAATTTACGGGATTCTCCAGGTAAAAATACTGGAGTGGATAGCCATTTCCTTCTCCAGGGGATCTTTCTGACCCAGGGATTGAACCTGGGTCTCCTGCATTGCAGGCAGATTCTTTACCATCTGAACAACCAGAGAAGCCCAAATCAATGATTTACCACAATTCACTATGATAAATTATCTGTTGAAGGTAGAACAACCAAGGCCAAGACTGTGTATTGTATTTCCCTTCTACTTTAAGGAAAGTTCCATTAGAAACGATAGCAATTTTGCCTTTACAGAACATGAGTCTTCAAAATGTTTCAATATTACATAAAGTACAAAGAAGTATATCACAAAATTTAACATATCAATTGTAGGACATGGATTAAGACATTTGTTACAATGTAAGTAACATGGAAACTTATATTACCATATGTAAAATAGATAGCCAATGGGAATTTGCTATTATGACTCAGGGAACTCAAACTGGGGCTCTGTAGCAACCTAGAGCGGTGGGATGCGGAGGGAGGTGGGAGGATTTCAAGAGGAAGGGGACATATGTATATCTATGGCTGATTCATGTTGATGTTTGATGTTTGGCAGAAACCAACAATTCTGTAAAGCAATTATCCTTCCATTAAAAAATAATTTAAAAAAAAGACATTTGACTTTGCAGGTAACACACTGAATCAGACCCAGAGTGTCATATCTTTCCTTGGCAGAAATATTTTTTTCTTTTAAAAAACGTTTATGCTTTAAAAGTGTTTGCCGCAGAATATTTAAATTTGAATTTTTATGCAGTTAAATTTCCATTAAGTTCTAAGATGTTCTATTATGAAAAGTTCAGAGTGAATGTGAATAGAATCCACCAAAACTACTATTTTTTTCGCTGTGGTGCTTTGGTTTACAGCTAAGACCGTTTCCTTATCATTAACAGATTTATTCCACTAGCAGGAGAGTGCTAGCCCCTTCAAGTTTGGTCAACTTGCATTCTTTTTCCTCCTTAGTGCAGTCATAGGCCAAATTCCCATTCCCCCATCATCTCTGTTTCCATTACCTTTAAAGGGAATATTGCATTCTGACAAAATCTATCAGTGCTGAAGGAGTCATAATTTAGCCACGGGATATACAGACATTCCCTGGTTTGTGATGCTTCAATTGAAGATTTTTTGACTATATGATGGTGCAAAGGTATTACAGATTTAGTGGACAACATACCTCAAATTCTGAATTTTGATAGTTTCCAGAGCTAAGGATATGCAGTACAAAAGGCTGGGCAGGGTAGGGGAGCGTAGGGAGCTGCAACTCTCAGTCAGCTACTAGATGACAAGAGTAAATCACTAAGACACTTATAATCATTCTGTATCCACATGGCCATTCTGTTTTTCACTTTCACTGTCAGTATACAATAAATTACATGAGATACTCAACACTTAATTAAAAAACAGGCTTTCTGTTAGGTGATTTTGCCAACTGTAGGCTAATATAAGTGTTCTGAGCATGTTTAAGGTAGGCTAGGCTAAGCTATGTTGATAGGTAGTTTAGGTGTATTAAATGCATTTTTGACTTAGGATATTTTCAATTTATGATGGGTTTATCAGGACCACCATTGTAAATTGAAGAAGATCTGTAAAGATCACCTTCTACTTTGTTTTCTGTTTTCTTTTTTCCCTGCTATCTTTAGACTAATCCCCAGAATCAAAAATTTCTTGGATGAATCTGAATAATTCCCCTCTGAACAAATTGTTTTCATAGAAAAGCATGTGTAAACTGCCTCACAGACATTTCTCTCTACAAAGTTGTTCCTTGACTTTAAGCACCAGCTAATCATCTGTTTGACAGAAGCAGTCAGAGCTAGCTCAATGTCACCTTCCTGCCTCTCACTCCACTTAGTGATTGCTTGTATCTCACTTCCTAGAACTGTTTATTATGCTTGGCTTTACATCTTTGAATATATTTTCATGTTTTCTCTTGTTATGCCTTCCTCATTAAATTAAAAATGTCTCAATATTAGACACAATATTTTCCAATCAGGGATGGACTATTATTTGCCTGCAGAGCTATGAATTTAAATGTAGTGAGTAGTGAAAGTCATTCAGTCCTGCCTGACTCTTTGTGACACCAGGGACTATAGACCACCAGGCTCCTCTGTTCATGGGATTCTCCAAGGAAGAATACTGGAGTGGGTTGCAATGCCCTTCTCCAGGGGATCTTTCCGACCCAGGGATTGAACTTGGGTCTCCTGCATTGTGGGTAAATCCTTTCAAATCCCTTCCTTCCAATTCTCAGAATCTGATTCAAGTTCAGACACTCATTCTCTCACTTGGTTACTGTAATCATCTTCTAATGATTTACCTGGCCTCTGGTCTCTGACCTGTGGCAATTCACCATTGATTTCTTTCCTAGTCCTCTTTCTAAGCACAGTTCTAATGGTGTTAGAGACAAGGTTAAAGGCCTTTGATGGTCCTGCACTGCTTACAAGGGCTTCCCAGGTGGTGCTAGTGGTGAAGAACTTGCCTTCCAATGCAGGAGATGTAAGAGACACAGATTCGATTCCTGGGTCAGGAAGATCCCCTGGAGGAAGGCATGGCAACCCACTCAAGTATTCTTACCAGGAGAATCCCGTGGACAGAAGAGTCTGGTGGGCTTCAGCCCATAGTGTCCCAAAGCAACTTAGCATGTATGCACTGCTTGCAAAATAAAATCCCCAGCCTTTACAATCTGGTCCGATCTTCCCTTTCTAACACCATTCCAGTCACTTACCCTCTCTACTCTGTATTCTATGAGCTATTAACTGTTTACTAAATATGTCTTCACACATTTCCATCTGTCTTTATTCATTTTCTCTTTTCCAAAGATAGGCTTCTCCAACTATTCATATCTCACTTTTCAATTATGATCTAGCTTAATAGGATCACCTCAACAACTTTTTTCCTGTTCCTAGTCAACTTGTTTCCTCTCCTTTCCAGAGCAAGTTGTTTATGATTCAGTTTTAGCACTTACCATCTGCTCTATACTCCAGAGGGGGATCTATCTCTGTCTCCTATTTATCTTGTGAGCAACTTGAGGGCACAGATGATGGCTTATTCATCTTTCTATGGCCACAGTCTGGCAAGTGGAGCGGGAGGAGGAGAATCATTCTCCCTGGGAAAGAAGAAAATACAATATTTCTAATGACATAAAGGAGGGGAATTTTCCAGCCTGTTTCTTGGAAGAAGTTCAAAATTTTAAATTTAGACATTCACTGTACCTGAAATGACTTCCTGGAACTAGAGTTCAGAGCCCTTTTTGTAAAAACCACTCTTTCTAGAAGTCAAATTTGTAACTCGTGGGACATGAAAGTCAAGTTTCTAAACCAGCCTTATCAAACTCAGAAATCTACCCCCTGAGTTCAGCTGCCAAGTACATATCTTCTGTGCAACCCTGCTAGCTATTAGAATTTATCAAAAGGAAATTCTATAGGTAGGTGAAGAATAACTGTGATCTGGTAACTTAGACAAAAATATTTGTTAAATTCAAAACCAAACGGACACCAGTCTTAATTCCTTGGGCAGATGAAACCAATTTAGTCATTTCTTGCTTATGCCTTGGGAAATAATAAGTAAAATCTGAACTGCTTCTCAAGGCTGATATGAGGTTACCACTGAAAATTCTATTATAACTAATCATTATGAAGAAGAAAAAGGTCACTACCTTCTCACAATATGAGCTGCTTTATAACAATATACCCCGAAAACTCACCCTGCATTTTGGTTTGAGTGATCCTAGCTTACAAACTCTTTGGTATGTGCACAATACCCATTTACTAATTACTACTTCAGCGATTTATTGGTTTTACTTCGTCCGTTTCTGAGCTTTTGACAATCAATGACACGCTACCGTCCTGGGATATACATCTACTCTAGTCACCACCAGTCAACTGGCACCTGGCTTTAAGGACAGCTCAGTAATTACTTGTAATTCCTTGAGTGCGTGGCAGTTACTTCGCTTTCGTTCACCATTCACCATTTGATTCCGTGCCAGCAGGACGTCTGGGTGCTTGGCCACTGGCACCGCCGAACCTGGCACCAGGATCGTGGCCTTTTCCAGTCAACGCCGGACCGAGAGAAGCCGGCAACCCCAGCCAGCAGGAGCGAGGGTTGAAGTTGAAAAAGGGCGCGCAAAGTCCTGCCCGCCGAGCGCCGCGACGCCTGGTGGGTACTAATAAGGAGAACCTCCAGGCCGCCGCCCTGCAGAGCCTCAGCGCCCTCACGCCGCCCGGGTGCGCTCGAGGCTGACCCGCGCCGCCGGGCCCCCTTCTGGAGCGGCCGCGGGGGCGGGGCCCGGCGGGGCGCGCGCCGGCGCGTGGAGGCCAAGGCGGTGGCGGAGCGCGCGCGGCGAGGGAGGGGCGAGCAGAGCGGGGGCGCGCGGCGGCCGCTGCGGCCTGTGGCGCCGTCACCCGGCAGAACCCAGCTGGTGGCGGGAGGTGCCGCTTGACTTGCCGTTGCCGCTGCCGTAGGCGCGCGGAGACGGATCGGGGCTGCGCCGGGGGCCGGCCCACCCTCCCGCTGTCCTCCTTCGGCCCGCGGGCCGCGCGGTTCCGTTATCATGTCGTTGGGGCAGTGGCTGGCCCAGCTGGTGAGCAGTTTGCAGGACCCGCAGAAAGTGGCCCATTTCCAGCAGCTGTGCGGGGTGGAAGCGCCGGCGAGCTGCACAGCCGCGGCCGCCGCCGACCCGAGGGAGGATGAGAAGGCGGAGGCGCACCTCGCCGGAGAATCCCGGCGCAGAGAGCGGCAGCCGGGGGCGGCCGGAGGCCCTCCGCCGCCGGGGAACGACCGCAATCAGTGCCCGGCCAAGCTGGGCGGCGGCGGCGCCCCCAACGGCGTGCGGAACGGGCGGGCGACGGAGGTGGGCCCGGCCTCGCCGCGGCGCGCGGGGGTTCTGCGCCGCAACTCGCTGACGGGCGAGGAGGGCCAGTTGGCCCACGTGAGTAGCTGGCCTCTCCACTACCTGTTCTGCTTCGGCACGGAGCTGGGCAACGAACTCTTTTACATGCTGTTCTTCCCCTTCTGGATCTGGAACCTGGACGCCCTGGTGGGCCGGAGGCTCGTGGTCATCTGGGTGCTGGTCATGTACCTGGGCCAGTGCACCAAGGACATCATCCGCTGGCCGCGGCCCGCCTCGCCACCCGTGGTCAAGTTGGAGGTTTTCTACAACTCTGAGTACAGCATGCCCTCCACCCATGCCATGTCCGGCACCGCCATCCCCATCTCCATGGTCCTTCTCACCTATGGCCGCTGGCAGGTAAGGGTCCCTGTCCTCGCCCCGCAGAGCCTCCGAGTCCTCGTTGCTCTCCGCAGTCGTTTGATTTTGGCCATTCCCTTCCCAGACTTCTCTTTCCACAGGTTTTCACAGTACCCGCCAAACAGGCCCTTTCTAGCTTAAATAATAATGAAACGATGGGGAAAACCTAAGACTTAGCCATCAAACTCGATTTTACTAGTGATGCTTTTCTTGGAACCTAAAGGAAATACCGTTTGTGGAGTAATACATTATCATCGGGCTTTAGTTGAGTTGATAAACGGTTTTTAATTCTTGTGATGCACAGACTATCATTATGATTAAGTATACCGCGCTTATAATTAATCGTTGGGTGACTAAGATTCACCTGTTTTATACGATGCCTTTCCCAGACACGACTGAGCAACTTCCCCTTTCCCTTTTCCCCTGACTGATTTCTGTTTCAGGCGTAGGTAAAGACATTGACTTTTTCTGGAGACTGTGTTTGTAAAATAAACATGGTCATTCGGCAATGAAGTAATGAATTTTAAACGAAAGCCACCCTTTGTGGAAGTTAATGGAGCATCGCCTGAGTGCTCTTTTTAAGGGGTGTGGTTGCTAATTTGCTGATAGACACAATTTAATTAGCTTTTGGATCATTGATCTGTACTGTCAGTTGTTGAGCTACAGCATGTTGAATTAGCTTTGCAAATACTTGGTTTTAGTTGGTCTTAAAAGTAGGGATCTTGGTCAGACCAGCGGGTTTGTAAAAATGGTAAATATGACTGCCTGACAGCCAGGGATGAGTGAGTTTTTAAGCAGTAAACTTTTATATTTTGCGTACTACTTCTGGCCTCCCATTTTTCGGTTTTTCGTGGTCTGTAAATGCAGATTTAAAAGCTAGTTCTTTTTTATATAGAAGCAAAATATATTTTTAGACTGATGTCTGTTTTATCTATCACTTTAAAATTCTTATTGAAGTTCAGTTGGTTTACAGTGTTGTGTTAGTTATCTGTCTTTTAAATTTTAAGGAGGTTTGTTCGTTCTGCAGACCAGTCCCTTAATTTAAGAATAAAGTTAATAACGATGAAGAATCTAAGGACTCAGACTTCTTGATTTTTTTTCCCCATTACAGCACAAAATTATCTTCTACTGAGAAATACACATCCTTTGTAAACTCTGTTATGGTAAAGACTTAATTTCAGTATAGATAAACCCTTGTCCTTATAGACATTTCTGGGCAGTGCATTGCTTACAGACTGTGGAAAATGTGTAATGTGTGTAATAAGAATGGCAAAATTATGAGGGAAGAGTACCATGAACATTTTTTCTTTTTCTCTATGCAACCTAAGGAGTTATACAGTAATGTTCAGATTGTAAAGTAATGCTGCTTGTTTTGCATAATAGGTAAATATCTCAAATGCACTTAATCTAAATACTTCAGAGTTTAAGATTGTCATTGAGTTATGATATTTACTGGTTAGCTAATGATGTTTCTCTTATTTTTATGAGATTTTCAGGATTCCATAATAATAGAGCCTTTTATAACTCCTCATTGAGTAGCTATGTTGCAAGCAATTAATTTTTAGCAGTGCAAGTAAGAGAAAGTTTTTTTTCTCTTCATTCATTGAGAGCACGTGCTAACAGGAAGTCTAGAAACAGTACCACCGGATTGTTTATGGGATGCATCTATCAGTATTTTAACACTTCAGGGTTATTTGAATTACCAGAATATGCTTACAGTATAGTTTTTCAACAACCTAGTATATTTAATTCAAAGTTTGAGGGCTTTATATATCATACAGTTTTAGAATTTGAGCTAGTCAGGACTTCAAACGTCTCCTGGTCTCAAACTGTCGTTTTACAGATGTCGAAACTTCCCAGTTACAGTAGAATTAATCTTATAAAATTTGTTTATTCTTTTACATGTCCATTACAGATGTGAATAAACTTCCAAAATTTGAGTAATTATTTGTCTTTGATTAGTTGTTTTGAAAAAAAGACTCCCTTACATGAAAGTTCTGTATTTATAAATAGTTGTAATAATTCAGTATAAAAAAACCTAAACGACCTTTTAAATTTTTACTTTTTTTTAAAACCTTGTTATGAATTGAAAAGTACCTTGCTTTGCTTTAAGGTGTTTTGGTCATCTTCTCTGCCAATTAGTATTGTACTTAGGAGGCTTGTATTTCCAGAGTGAGTAATGAAAAAATGTATGTATTGTGAAGTGGGGTAGGAATTAAACGTGAAAGCCTAGTGTTTTTCTGAGTAACAGCAGTTATGGCTGACAGTCATTGCCATCTGGTTGTGCTCCTGCAGCTTGTTCAGGACAGGTGTGTTTGTCTCTATGTGCCTAGGACGTTGAAGCTTCTCTGGAAATTTGAGTTATCTCCCTTTGATGAGACATCTGCTTCACTCCTCCCTTCATGCCACTTCATGTTCCTGCTTGAAATCTGGTCATGGTTCACTTACATGAAATCTTTTAAATGAAACCTTTGTGTTTCATCATTCATGTGTTCTTAAAATAACAGTAAGCCAGAAAAATTATTAGGGGCTTACATCAAGTGCAGTTCCTATACTTTACTCCTAGAGATTCTGATCCATTAGATAAGTAAGGGGTATTGCATTTTATTGAAATTCCCTAAATATTTTTGAGGAAAAAAAATGTACGTTTTTAAGTCCCATCCAGTAAAATTAGTATATTTGATCCTTAGACTATATTTTATATTTCTTCAACATTGCTGTCACTGTTCTTTTGCAGTTCTTTTAAAGGTATGTTAATAATACAAAAAGGGAAATTGAAACAGTGTGGCTCCAAACAATTATTTGATGTGCTGAAAGAATTTTTTCCAGTAATGTAGGATAGAAAGTGTTATGGCATTTCTCCAGGTATTAAATAGCTTGATCATATTATTTGTTGGAATTTTTTGTAGCTGAATTGAGAAAAAGTAAGAAATAAGGGACATTAGATATTAAAAACATAGTCTTTTGAAAAATAATATAAAAAAGTAAAGCATTCCTTTTATATTTATTTCGGCATGTTCTTTCCAGAAATAAAAAGTCTTAATTTTTAAATAATATGGCATATAATGAGTACAAATTTTATACTTGTCTTAATAACATTAAACAATTTTTAGATGAATTTCATTTTTAAAAAATTAGTGACATCACATGCTTTATAGCCTAACCCATTCCCAACTAGTCCATATGCTTTCACTACTTTTTAAATTATTATTAAAATAATAGTTATATTATTATCTTTATTAATATTTATTAAGGCCTTACTATGGGTCAGACATTGTTTGAAATGCTTATTACCTCATTTAGTCTGCTCTTAAAACATGCCAATGTTTGGTGCTACTGTTAATACAAATTTACAAATTATAAAACTGAGATAGGAGAAGAATAACTTACTCAAAGTTACATAGCTAGTGAGTCACAGGCCGGCTGTAAACTTATAGACAGGCTCCAGAGCTTACAAAGAAAACTCTCTTCACATGATGCTTTGTGAATTTTAAATTGACTTTGCAGTAAGAAAATTTTTGAAATAGATATGTGTCCTTACAATACAAAAACAGCTTTGATATGCCTTGAGATACAATACATGTACAATAGTCACAAATATTTCTTTTAAACATAAGTTGTTGACTGAAACTAAATGCTGATTTAATTACCCTGCCTTTCTTCTATTTTCCTAATATGAATTTTAAAAATTAAGCATAATGAAGGCTTTGGGGGGAAAAAACATAATATATTTATCATAATATAGTTTATTGTAGATAATAAATGAAACTATTTGTGAGATCATGAAATGATAAAAGGCAAAGAAGGAAGAGTTAGAAAAGTAGGTCACAAATGATGAAGACCAGAAAAGGCTTTAGGAGCCACGGGGAACTGATCATTACAGTAATTCTGGGAAGAAATACAGTTTATTAAAAAATGAAATTGGCTTGCTACTTTATTTCTTTTTACCTAGCTGATACTTGTGTTTGAAATGCACATTTTTCTGATTTTATACATGCTTATTAATAAATCTCAATTTTAAATTAATTTATTTGAATGGATAATAGATTGTTGAAAATCCAATGTTTACATAAAATATGTGAAGAGGAGAGTGGGGCTTCCCCCTTGGCTCAGCAGTAAAGAATTCATCTGCGATGCAGAAGACGGGTTCAATCCCTGTGTCGGAAGATCCCCTGGAGGCAGGCCTGGCAACTCAGTTCAGTATTCTTGCCTGGAGAATTCCATGGACCAAGAAGCCTGATGGACATATACAGTCCATGGGGTCACAGAAAGTTGGACACGACTTTAAGCTACTGAGCACATGAAGAGGAGGGTACAGTTTTTCTTTTTGAGTCACAGCTAGGAGGCTCTCTTTTCCAGAATGATTCATTGTTAGAAATTTCTTATTTAATCTTCTAGAGATAGTCTTTACTATCTATGCTGTTATGGACCTTGGTTTTTTTCACTTAGAAATATATTGTGAAGGTTTTCCTCTTCTTTTACCCAGCAGTTAATGAATACTAATTTTGTGCTTGTGATTGTTCTAAATGCCTTACTTGACTTTCAATCCCCAGAAAATCCCGTGAGTACTGTCACTGGTTTGCAGAAGAAACTGAGGCAGAGGAAATTAAGTAACTTGCCCAGAATGACTCTGCAGGTACCTAAGAGAGCCTGGATTTCAGATTCAGGCAGTCTGGTTTGAAGTGACCCCACACTGCTGTGTTATAATGTGTCTCTGTATTAGCATTTTCCTTTGAGAGAGCTATCTGATTTTTGCACATGTGCGTGATGTTCCAGTATATTAACAGCATGATTTATTCAGAATTTGACTATTCCATTACTGCCAATTCAAAGACATTCTCTATTCTTTTCCTACCAGATTATTGGTATTTTACTAATTTTTAAAAACTATACCTCTTTGCTTTTCTTTTTGTTCTTTTTTCCAAGTCCTTGCTCTACCTTCAAATATTGTTATACCAGTTCAGGTACAGCAATAGCATGCTTTATTTTTCCCTTTCCCCTCCTTTGTATTGTTGTTGTCATACATTTTACATCTATGTTATAATACTCAGAGTACATTGTTATTATTTTTGTATAGTGTTCCAGGATTATTTCTAGAAATATTTTTTTCTCCCCTCTTCCCTAACAGCCTCCCCTTCTGGAACTTGTCTCACGTATGTTAGATTTGTTAAACACTGGTCACTTGTAGATCACGAGTGCTTTGATGATGATGACGATGATGATGACTGCAGTGCTTTTGCTCTCTGTGCTTCATTTTGGATAGTTTCTATTGCTATGACTTCCAATTCACTGGTCTTCTGCAGTGTCTAATTTTCTGGTAAACATCATGTAGAATGGGATATGATTTTAGATACTATATACTTTTATATCTGGAAGTTCCTATTGGATCTTTGGTCTAGTATACAATTAAATTACTCGTCAGTTTACTCTTTTTAGGCTCACTAGAGTGAATCTGGACTAACCATAGTCTAGAGCTAATTTAGCCTGACTGACTTACAGTGATAACCTTCTGAAGACTACCCAGTTCCCTCAGCTCTCTGCCTGATGGGAAAGCAGTTGCAGGCCTGTAAGCTCTGGGAATTATATGGTCTACTACTGCTTACCAGTAGTTTTCCCCCAGCCTGGTGGACTTTTGTCCCATGTGTGCACAAGGTAGTACTCAGCCAGCAATTTGCAGAGACCCCTTCACCTCCATGGAGTTCTTTCTCCATCCAGAGTCCTGTTTCCAGTACTCTCTTGAAAATTATTGCTGCTTTGGCCCCTGGGAACTTCTGTTCTCTCCCCATAGCTCAGTAAGACTGTTGTACTTTGTTTTGGTTCTTCTTCTCATGCTACAGCCTGGAAACTCCCCTTTAGCAACAAGCCAGGGCAATCAGAGGGCTCTTTGCATTTGTTTTCCCTTTTCTTATGAATCACAGTCCTGTGCTATTTGTTTTCCAATATCTGAAAACAGTTCTTTCATATAATTAGTCTAGGTTTTTGGTTGTTTTCAGTGCAACAGCTTTTCCTACAACAGTTAATTGTTTATGGGCAGAAACAGATATCTTCTTACCTCTACTGTTTTGTGGGGTTTTTTAATGTATATAAAATACAACAGCTTCAGTTCAGTTCAGTTCAGTCGCTCAGTTGTGTCCAGCTGTTTGCGACCCCATGAACCACAGCATGCCAGGCCTCCCTGTCTATCACCAACTCCCAGAGTTTACCCAAACTCATGTCCATTGAGTTGGTGATGCCATCCAACCATCTCATCCTCTGTCGTCCCCTTCTCCTCCTGCCTTCAATCTTTCCCAGCATGAGGATCTTTTTTTTTTTTTTTTTTTAGGCAGATGAAGGCTTGTCTTTTATTGAATGAGTAATCTATGCAACTGCCGAGGCCACTATGTACAGAAAAGAGGGGGAGAACTTTATTTCTTGGTCTCTTCCTCCTTGGACAGAGTCTTGATGATTTCCTCCTTCTTGGCCTGGAGCAAGCTCTTCATGGCGCTTGTGGGCTTCCTTGGTCTTAGACCTGCGGGCCTCAGCCTGGTCCACCAGAAGCTTCTTGCAAGCCTTGTCTGCCTTCAACTTGTGGATATGTTCCATAAGAATACGCTTGTTTTTGAACACGTTACCCTTCACCTTCAAGTACAGGCTGTGATACATGTGGCGGTCAGTCTTCTTAGATTCACGGTATCGTCTGAGCAGCCGGCGCAGAATTCTCATCCTCCTCATCCAGGTTACCTTCTCGGGCATTTGAGCATTGGCAGTACCCTTTCGCTTACCTATACCCATATGCCTGCCCTTCCGGCGAGCCAAGATGTTTTTCCGGCTTCGAGCCTGGAAATGGACAGTCACAGGCTTCCGGATGATCAGCCCATCTTTTGATCAGCTTCCGGATCTGCTGGTGGGAGTTGGCATTGGCAATTTCATTAGTCTCATTGGGGTCCAACCAGACCTTTTTGCCACAGCGAAGGACACTGGAGGCAAGCCTCTTCTGAAGCCTGAGCATACTCATGGCCGTGGCCACAGCGGCGAAAAGAAAGCCAAGATCTTTTTAAATGAGTCAGCTCTTCACATTAGGTGGCCAAAGTATTGGAGTTTCAGCTTCAACATCAGTCCTTCCAATGAACACCCAGGACTGATCTCCTTTAGGATGGACTGGTTGGATCTCCTTGTAGTCCAGGGGACTCTCAAGAGTCTTCTCCAACACAACAGCTTACTGAGATGTAATTCATGTACCATACAATTCACTCATTTAAAATATACAAGTCAGTGGCTTTCAGTATATTCATAGTATTGTGCAACCATCACCACAGTCAACTTTGGAACATTTTCATCATCCCCCAAAGAAACTCCATCCCCATAGTCATTGCTCTCTATTTTCCCCCAATCTCTTGGCACCTCTAGACAATCACTAATCTACTCCATAGATTTGCCTACTATTGTCATCTTGTATAAATGGAAGTATTCAGTATGTAGTCTATTGTGAATAGCTTTTTTCACATGGCGTAATATATTAAGATTCATCCATTTTGTAGCATGTTATCAGTACTTCAATTCCTTTTTATTACTGAGTAATATGCCAGTGGTAAAGAATCCACCTGCCAGTGTAGGAGACACAGGAGACGTGAGTTTAATCGCTTGGTCAGGAAGATCCCCTGGAGGAGGAAATAGCAGCCCACTCCAGTATACTTGCCTGGAAAACTCCATGGACCGAGGAGCCTGGCAGGCTGCAGTCCATGGGGTCACAAAGAGTTAGACATGTCTTAGTAGCTGAGCACGCATGCATGCAGGCCAGTGGATGAATATACTACTGTTTTATGTGTCTTTTCATCTGCTCATGGACATTTGAGTTCACTTTTTGTGCTGTGGTGTGTGCTTAGTTGCTCAGTCATGTCCAACTCTTTGTGACCCTGTGGACTGTAGTCTGCCAGGCTTCCCTGTCCATGGGGATTCTCCAGGCAAGAATACTGGAGTGGGTTGCAGTGCCCTTCTCCAGGGGATCATCCCAACGCAGAGATTAAACCCAGATCTCCTGCAGTGCAGGTGGATTCTTTACAGCTGAGCCACCAGGGATTCACTTTTTAGTTATTTTGAATAATGTTGCCTTGTATATTTTTACGTAAGTTTTTGTAGACATATTTTTTGTTGTTGTTTTTTCTCTTGGGTTACTTACTAGTTTTTGAAGTCTTTTAAGTTTGGTGAAATTAGCCTTTTGATTGTGGTGTGATTTGGAAATATGTTTTCCTAAATTATTACTTCTCTTTTGACTTTTTCCAAGCAGAATTTTTTTCTTCTTACATATCAATTTTTATTTCATAGTTTTGGGGTTTTGTGTAATGTTAGTAAGTCTTTCTACCATGGTTTCCTATAGTACTTTTAATAGTTTCATTTTTCTATGCTTAAATCTTTGAATCCAATCTCTTGTTTTGAGGAAGGAATCCAACTTGATATTTCCTAATGGCACCATTTATTGAATAATCCAGTTTTCCCTGTTGACTTGAACTGTCACTTTTATCGTATATTAAGTGTAGGTATATATTTGGGGTCTATGCCCATGCCTTGAGTTAGAGTTGATATATCTGATATCGTGTACAAATGTGTGTGCTTAGTCACTCAGTCGTGTCTGACTCTGTGGCCCCATGAACTGTAGCCTACCAGGCTCCTCTGTCCACGGGGATTCTCCAGGCAAGAATACTGGAGTGGGTTGCCATGCCCTCCTCCAGGATATCTTCCCTACCCAGGGCTCAAACCCAGGTCTCCCACATTGCAGGTAGATTCTTTACTGTCTGAGCCACCACAGAAGCCCAAGAATACTGGAGTGGGTAGTCTATCCCTTCTCCAGGGGATGTTCCTGACCCAGGAATCGAACCACAGTCTCCTACATTGCAGGTAGATTCTTTACCAGCTGAGCTACCAGGGAAGCCTGTGTTGCACACAACAGTATTGTGTGCAAATACTATACTGTTATACTTATTATAGTTTTATAAATATTTTTTCAGAATTCTCATTGGGTTTTTTTGTTTTATTTATTTATTTATTTATCTTTAATTGAAGGATCATTGCTTTACAATATTGTGTTGGTTTCTGACGTACATCAACATGAATCAGCCATAGGTATACATATGTCCCATCTTTCTCTTTTTTCAATTTAATTAATTTATTTTTGGATGTGCTGGGTCTTTGTTGTTGCAGGGGCTACTCTCTAGTTATGGTGCACAGACTTATCCCTGCAGTGACCTTTCTTGTGGAGCATGGGCTCTAGAGTGCGGGCTCAGTAGTTGTGGTGCATGGGGGCTTATTTGCTCCACAGCATGTGGAATCTTCCCAGATCAGGGATCGAACCCATGTCTCCTGCATTGGCAGACAGATCCTTTACCACTGAGGCACCAGGGAAGCCTGCCCTTCTCTCTAGAACCTTTCTCCCACCTCCCACCCCATCCCACCCATCTAGGTTGTCACAAAACCCTGGTTTGAGTTCCCTGAGTCATACATTTACTGTTTTTATCTTTCTTCATGGACTTTAGATTTTGTCTAGTTCTAAAAGAAAAATCCTTTTGCAGTTCTTTGTATTGCAAAGATAAAGTTGTCAGTTCGCATTTAAGTCTTTGATCCCTCTTCAGTTGGTTTGTATGTGTTGTGAGGTATGGATCTGATATAATTTTTTATATAAATATGTAACTGACCTTGTACCATTTTTGGATAGTTTATCCTTTTCCACTATAGCATTATTATCTGTAATATCACTTACATTACATATCAAGTTCCCATATTTTCAGGTCTAATTCTGGGTTCTCTCTTCTGTTGAACTGGTCTGTTTGTCTAATCTCTTTAGTGATATCATTGCCTTAAATGCTATAGTTGCTTTAAAATAAGTCTTGGTATCTGTTTATGAAAGTTCTATATCATACTCTTCAAGATTATGTTGGCTATTTTTAAATATTTCTTTTCAGTATACATTTTAGAATCACCTCTTTAATTTCCATGTAAAAGCCTATCTGGACTTTTACTGAAATTGTAATAAATTTATAAATTAATATGGAGAGAATCAATAGCCTTACAATATTGAATTTTCTTATGTTTGAATATGATAAATTTTACTTATTTAAATTTTCTTAAATGTATTTCAGTGAAGTTTTATAATATTCTCCATATGGATCAACCATATTTTTTGTTGGATTTATTTCTAGTTACTTTATTTTTTGTTACTGTTGTAATGATAACTTGTTAAAATTCAAATATTCTAACTTTTTGCAGCTGTAGTATAGAAATATCCTTGGCTTTCGTACATTGATTGCATATAAACTTTGTTCAATTCTCCATTAATTTAATAATTTGTGTGATAGTCTCATATGTTTTCTATGGGGAAAATCATGTCAACTGAGAATAATGACAAGTACATTTGTTCTGTTGTAATTATACATTTGTTTCTTCTGATTGACTAAAAAGCTTTAATCAAGGTAATGACATTCAATTCCACAAATATAATCTCTTCACATTTTTAATAAGTCCTAGGCAATAATATAAGCCCTCCAGATATCGGAGTGAATAAAACAAATATGTTCTGTTTGCTCAAGGAGATTAGATTGGTATTTTAGAAATATTCTTGTATCTGTAGTATGGAAAATGGACTGGAAAGAAGCAAGGCAGGAAGCAGGTAAGCCAGACCTAGTAAGAAGTTGCTCTGCTAGTCCAAGGGAGAGTGATGGGGAGCTACATCAGGAGACTGCATCGTCAGCCTGCTGCCTGATTTTTTTATGACCTGTGAACTGTGGATGGCTTTCACAGTTTTAAGTAAAGTCAAAAGAAGAAGAATATTTTGTGACACATGTAAATTATATTATTCAAAATTTTTGCAGCTTATACAGTAAAGCTTTATTGGAACACAACCATGTCAGTTCATTTGTATATTGTCCCTTGTGCTTTTGTGCTACAACAGCACAGATGAGTAGTTGTGACATTGATGGTATAGTCCACAAAGCCCAAGATAGTTACTTTCTGGCTGTTTATAGAAAAAGACTTTGCTGGCCCCTGACCTATATAGTGGCAGAAGAGAGAAATGTGTGAATTTGAGAGAGATTAAGAGATTACCAAGCATTGGCAAGGCTTGGCGATTAACTGGATGTGTCTGTAAAGAGAAAAAAATGGAGTAAAGGATTCTTCCCAGATTTCCAGATATTTGGAAAGATGAGAAATAGTAGTTTGATTTCTAGAAATAGACAATATTGAAATCAGGTCAGATTTAGGGAAAGGAGTAGGAACATGGAGGAGATGAATTCTGTTTTAGATATGTTGAGTTGGAGGTGTCTATAAGACAGCCATTTGTAAATACCTGGGAGGCAGCTGTATACATGAAAGAGACCTGGACAGGTTTGGTCATCAGCATGACTTTGCAGAACAAAGTGATGAGAGTAGACGATATTGCTGTGAGAGAGTACATAGAATAAGAAGAACAGAGGGTCTAGTAGGAAAAAGAACTTTAAAGACATTAATATTTAAGGACTGGATAGAGTGAAAGGAACCTGGAACAGAATCTGATAAGTAGCAGTTTGAGAGGTAAGAAGATATCTTAGGGATTGTCTAACTAAGGCTGGGGGTGGGGAGGGGTGTACAGTGTTCTAGTAACCCATTTGAACTACCTTAAGCAAAAAAAGTTATTTGAGGACTAGAGGCAGGTATCTCATGGAAGTCAAGGATGAAGTGCTACAAGGTCTCCTGAGGGACTGGAGCTAAGCTCTGGAGTACTATCAGAAGTAAGGGCATGCCATCCATCTTTGTTTCTTGAGGCTGCATGGCCTCTTAGTTCTGCTGCTTTCTTCTCTATCTCTATTTTGGCACGTGTCTGTCAGCCTCACCCCTAGTTCTACGTCATTTCTGAATTCAAACACATAACAGAGACTGACTGACCTTCTCACTTTATTTCAAACTACTACTAGGAAAAAGAACCACATCAGCTTAGTTCAGCCAGTGGGTCTGCTTCTCTAGAGCCAGGTGTCTGATCCAGTAGCTGTGGTCCAGAGAACAGCATCACACAGTGTGAACATGTCTCCAGGGCCACATTGCTGGGTCTAAGTGGGGTGTTTCCAGAAGAGAGAAGTATAGACTGGACAGTATCGTAAAAAGAATATACTATAAACTATAATTTAAAGAAAAGGGAGTATACTGGAGAAGAAAAGTAATTTGATATAAGTTGATATTGTTAAATGTTGATATCGTTAAAAGGATGACTATTCAACCTTATAGAAGATTTGGAAAATAGAAGAATAGGACAAAGCTAGTATTAACTTTATTCCTTACAATTTTGAAACAATTGGGACCATATTGTGTATGGACTTTATTCATTATTTAATTAATGTGTGATGGTAAATTTTATGTGTCAACTTGGCTAGGTCACAGTACCCAGATTTTTGGTCAAACACTATTCTAGATGTTTCTGTGAGGATATTTTTAGATGACAGAGAAAGAAGGTGACAGACCATAAAGAAGGCTGAGTGCCTGAGAATTGATGCTTTCTAATTGTGATGCTGGAAAAGACTCTTGAGAGTCCCTTGGACTGCAAGGAGATCAAACCAAGTCAATCTTAAAGGAAGTCAAACCTGAATATTCACTGGGAGGACTGATGCTGAAGCTCCAGTACTTTGGCCACCTGATAGGAAGAGCCACTAGATAACCTTCTGTAATGTAGGTGGGGCTTTATCCAATCAGTAGAAGACCTTAAGAGAAAAAAAGACTACCCTCCTCCAAAGAAAGCATCAGTTCTTTGGTGTTCAGCCTTCTTTATGGTCCAACTCTCACATCTGTACATGATTACTGGAAAAATCATAGCTTTGACTATATGAACCTTTTGTCAGCAAAATGATGTCCCTGCTTTTTGGTTTGTCATAGCTTTCCTTCCAAAGAGCAATTTTAAGTTCATGGCTGCAGTCACCATCTGCAGTGATTTTGGAGCCCAAGAAAAGAAAGTCTGTCACTGCCTCCCCTTGTACCGAAGAACTGATCCTTTCCAGTCGTGCTGAAGAAAACTCTTGATAGTGCCTTGGACTGCAAGGAGATCAAAACAGTCAATCATAAAGGAAATCAACCCTAAATATTCATTGGAAGGACTACTGCTGAAGCTGAAGTACCAATACTTTGGCCACCTGATGCGAAGAGCTAACTTGTTGGAAGAGACCCTTATGCTGGGAAAGATTGAAGGCAGAAGGAGAAGGGGGTGGCAGAGGCTTAGATGGTTAGATAGCATCACTGACTCAATATATTGACGTGAATTTGAGCAAACTTCAGGAGTTAGTGGGGAACAGAGGAGCCTGGGTACTGCGGTTCATGTGTTTTCAAAGAACTAGAAATGACAGCAACTGAAGAACACAACATCTCCCAAGGAAGAGGGGATTCTGTCAGCACACTGCCTTTGGATTTGAGCTAATCAAGTTCCCTGGGTCTCCACGCTGCTTGCCAACCCTGCAGGTTTTGTATTTGCCAACCTCTGTAATCCTTAAAATAAATCCAATAATAAAACCAATTCTTTACAATAGTAAATCTCAGTGTGTATATGTACATACATACTTTTTTACTTTTTTGGGCTCCAGAATCACTGCTGATGGTGACTGCAGCCATGAAATTAAAAGACGCTTACTACTTGGAAGGAAGGTTATGGCCAACCTAGATAGCATGTTTAAAAGCAGAGACATTACTTTGCCAACAAAAGTCCGTCTAGTCAAGACTAGGGTTTTTCCAGTGGTCATGTATGGATGTGAGAGTTGGACGGTGAAGAAAGCTGAGCGCCGCAGAATTGATGCTTTTGAACTGTGGTGTTGGAGGAGACTCTTGAGAGTTTCTTGGACTGCAAGGAGATCCAATCAATCCATCCTAAAAGAGATCAATCCTGGGTGTTCATTGGAAGGTCTGATGTTGAAGCTGAAGCTCCAATACTTTGGCCACCTCATGCGAAGGGTTGACTCACTGGAAAAGACCCTAATGCTGGGTAGGATTGGGGGCGGGAGGAGAAGGGGACGACAGAGGATGAGATGGTTGGATGGCATCACCGACTCGATGAACATGGGTTTGGGTAGACTCCGGGAGTTGGTGATGGACAGAGAGGCCTGGCGTGCTGCAATTCATGGGGTCGCAGAGAGTCGGACACGACTGAGCGACTGAACTGAACTGAACTGATATGTACATACACATCCTGTTGGTTCTTTTTCTCTAAAGCGTCCTGATGAATACATTTTGTCAGTAAAAGTTCCTAGAAAACATTATTAATGAATGAAATATTTTCATATTCCTGCAAACTACTTTTGTATTATAGGGTTGCTGTTCCTGTTGATATTATTTATAAATGAGGAAACTGCATTACAAAGAGACTATGAAACTTAGCCCATGGTCCCACACCTGAAGAAGCAAGCACCTTTTATGGGGTCTGTCTAGCTCCCAGCCCTCTAAAGGCTCCCTCACCTATAAGGCTCACGTATTTTCTCTACATGATACTGCCCATCAGGAATTGAGAAGAGTAGTATTTGGGAGTATTTCCTGAGAGAAGAAGTAGTAAATTCAGAAACCTTCATCTACCTTGTGGACTGAAGAAGAGAGAAACTGGTCTGCAGGAAAAGAAGAATGAAGTGGATATGTAAAGAGAAGAGATGCCCCTGTGACTGTCCTGTTCATAGCTCCAGTTTCTTCTTGAAACTTAGCCTCATTCTGCCCTAGTGTTCTAAATCTTTCTAATGTATCAATTTTTTTTCCCTTAAGATAATTAGATATATCTGTTATTTGCATTTTTAGAGTCCCAATAAATGTATGTAGTAAGTCACTAGATCTGGGTCTGTGTAATTTTATTCGGCAGTGCTGTGGAGCTTGTGGGATCTTAGTTCCCTGACCAGGGATAGAATTGGGCTCTCTGCAGTGAATGCACTTAGTTCTAACCACTGGAAAACCAGGGAATTCCCCAAAACTGATATTTTTAAATACTATGGTCAGTAAATACTGATTTATTCATTGTATATTATATATAATTTTATGGTAAACATACTTATATATAATCCTTGCCCTCATTTCTATTTTTTTAGTGAAAAGTTCTAGGAGAAAGGTTACTGATTGAATGTATATGAATATTTAGAGATCTTTTATGTATTGACAAAATGCTTTCCAGAAAGGTTGCCTCAACTTTTACTCCACTAGCAGTGTATGAGAACAATATCATATATTAATGTTTTATTCTTGTCCTCTGTTGTTTACATATTCTCCATTCCTTAAATTGAAAATATATAAAATTTTTGTTGCTTGCCTTTGTCCTATGTTTAAGTTACTTTAAAAATTTTTGAATTCTACTAAAGACAGCTTTCATAACTGCTTTTTAATTATATTAAAAAGTAATTATATTGACTTACCAACTTCAATGAATAGGAATAGAAATATCCTAATATAAAAAATAATTCTGATTATGTGTGATAAATATTTAAGGAAAGCATATCAATAAGAGTACAACCATTTGGTAGAATAACTGAAGGAAATGTTTAGATAAGTGTTCCATGATAGGGTTTACAATGAAAAGATTAGATAGTGGTATGAAATGAGAAACATCTAGGAGATCATGTGATCTGTTTTGAGTTTAGTAAATTTTTATTAATATGAAAATTTGAAGGATTTGTAAATTTTTCTTTTACATTTTGTTGTTTTGGGTTTTCTTGGCTGTGCAGCTTGCAAGGGATCTTAGTTCCCTGATCAGGGATCAAACAGACACTCTCTGCTGTGAAAGCTTAAAAGTCTTAACCCCTGAACTGCCAGGGAATTCCCTCTTTTCGTCTTTTTTGATAAGCTCTAAAACGTTCTTTTTTTTTTAATTGATGCTTTTGAACTGTAATGTTGGAGAAGACTCTTGAGAGTCCCCTGGACTGCAAGGAGATCAAACCAGTCAATCCTAAAGGAAATCAGTCCTGAATATTCATTGGAAGGACTGATGCTGAAGATGAAACTCCAATACTTCAGCCACCTGATGTGAAGAACTGACTCATTGGAAAGGACCCTGATGCTGGGAAAGATTGAAGGCAGGGGAAGAAGGGGACAACAGAGGATGAGATTGTTGGGTGGCATCACCGACTTGATGGACATGAGTTTGAACAAGCTCTGGGGTTGGGGATGGACAGGGAAGCCTGGGATGCTGCAGTCCATGGGGTTGCAGAGAGTCGGACACGACTGAGTGAACTAACATTCTTTTTAGAGGAAATACTTAAATTTAGCAGATAAAGCTCAACATTCTCTAAGAAGAAAATGGAAACTAGGAACCCTTACCAAACTTGAAATTATAACCTATTTGTGTAGTGGTAAAAGTATAAAGTGACACGGATGGTAAATTGGAAGAGGCATCAGAATAGGCTGCTAGAATGTAGTACTTAAATGTTATGTAGCATCCCTGGGTCTGTTTCTTATTTTGTAAAGAGGGGGAATGAAATCAGTATAAGATATCCTTTCTACCTGTAATTAAGTGAAATTTAATTTTTCTCCATTCTAAGAAAAAACAAGTAAAATATATCTATGATATTTTTGATCCTAGTGATACAGGAATTAAACAACACACTTTTGGGAATTCTCTGGAGTTCCAATAGTTAGGACTCCACACTTCCACTGCTGGGTACCAGGGTTCAGTCCCTCTTTGGGAAGTTAAGATCCCACATGCTAAGCAGCCAAGAAATAAATAAAATAAAAGAATTGCTGGATACATTAAAAAATAAAAAATAACACACTTTATACAGCCTAGTATAGTGGTTAAGAGTTCAGACTTGGGAATCAGATTTCCAATGTTTGAATCTCACATCTGTAACTTAATACCTATTTAATTTGGGGCCTCTCTGTGAGGCGTTTCATTTAAATTAGAACACCTACCCCTTAGGGTTGTTCTGATGATTAAATGAACTAATATTTGTAAAGAAAGTGAAGTCGCTCAGTCGTGTCCGACTCTGCGATCTCATGGACTGTAGCCTACCAGGCTCCTCCCGTCCATAGAATTTTCCAGGCAAGAGTACTAGAATGGGTTGCCATTTTCTTCTCCAGGGGATCTTCCCAACCCAGGGATTGAACCCGTGTCTCCCGCATTGCAGGCAGACACTTTACTATCTGAGCCACCAGGGAAGCAATATTTGTAAAGCTCTTACAATAGTACCTGGTACAGAGTTAATTATATGTTAAATTATTTATTAATATCTCAGTAAAGAACAAACCCACACGTATTTCTTCTAACATATGCCTAGAATGGAACTTAGGGTATGAATTAGGGAATAAAAAATTTAGGGTATAAAAAAATCTAGTTTGAGTTTTCTATTACAATGCCTTTTGCATTTTGAAAATTGCTATTGTTGTTGTTCGGTCGCTCAGTAGTGTCTGACTCTGCAACCCCATGGACTGCAAAACGCCAGGCTTCCCTGTCCTTCACCGTCTCCTGGAGCTTTCTCAAACTCATGTCAGTTGAGTCATTGATGTCATCCAACTATCTCGTCCTCTGTCATCCGTTTCTCCCATCTCCTTCTCTTCCTGCCTTCAATCTTTCCGGAGCTTCAGCTTCATCATCAGTCCTTCCAATGAATATTCAGGATTGATTTCCTTTAGGATTGACAGGTTTGATCTCCTTGCAGTCCAAGAGACTCTCAAGAGTCTTCTCCAACACCATAGTTCAAAAGCATCAATTCTTCAGCACTAAGCTTTCTTTATGGTCCAACTCTCACATCCATACATGACTACTGGAAAAACCATAGCTTTCACTAGACGGGGTTTTGTTTCTTTTAATTTCATGGCTGCAGTCACCATCTACAGTGATTCTGGAGCCAAGAAAATAAAGTCTGTCGCTGTTTCCATTGTTTCCGCATCTATTTGCCATGAAATGATGGGACTGGATGCCATGATCTTCATTTTTTGAATGTTGAGTTGTAAGCCAGCTTTTTCACTCTCCTCTTTCACCTTCATCAGGAGGCTCTTTAGTTCCTCTTCACTTTCTGCCATTAGGGTGGTGTCATCATTTATATCTGAGGTTATTGATATTTCTCCCAGCAATCTTGATTCCAGCTTGTGTTTCATCCAGCCTGGCATTTCGCATGATGTACTCTGAGTATAAGTTAAATAAGCACAGTGACAGTAAACAGCCTTGACATACTCTTTTCCTAATTACCAGTCCGTTGTTCTAACCATCACTTCTTGACCTGCATACAGGTTTCTCGGGAGGCAGGAAAGGTGGTCTGGTATTCCCATCTCTTGAATTTTCCTGTTTGTTGTGATCCACAGAGTCAAAGGCTTTAGTGTAGTTAATGAAGCAGAAGTAGATGTTTTTCTGGAATTCTCTTGCTTTTGCTATGATCCAACGGATGTTGGCAATTTGGTCTCTGGTTCCTCTGCCTTTTCTAAATCCAGCTTGTACATATGGAAGTTCTCAGTTCACATACTTAAATTCCGCTACTCCACTTACTCTCCCAAGTACTGTTGTCATCCCAGACTAGATTTGTTCCCAACTGTAAAGATTTAAATTAGGAATTAAAAAAAACATCTCCACAGAATCTGCAATATTAGGAGAAATTTAGGCACTGGAGAAATTTTCTGGCATCTTGTAAGCAAATAGGCTATATTAGATGAAAAATTATTTGATAGGTTAAAATCAGAATGAATTAATGAATTGGAAACTGCCTGCAAGACTGGGTCTACTAAATCTGTTTTGTTTCTACTCTGGTTTCTGCAGAGAGAATCAGTAGTTTGTATTTCATCTTAACTATCTGCAAAGCTGTGGTCTGCCTATGATACGTAGCCCTTGTCTTTTTTCTTTTTTAATTTTTTTAATTTATTGCAGTATGATGACACATTTATAAGAGACTTGGAAAATATACCTCCACTATGTATTACAAGTTTTAAGTAGATAAATTAGATTATTAGTTGGAGTTTCAATATCAAACTCTCAAAACTTAGTAGAATGAATAGACAGAAAAGTAGAAGGATATAGTAGACCTGAAAAGCCCTATGATCCAATTCAGCATAATTAAGATTTATACAATTCTCACATGACAGCAGAATACAAATTCTGATCAAGTTCCATAGACGTAAGCCAGATTTCACATTGTATTTAGTTGCACTGAGCTCCATCCAAGAAATTCTGATAAACTCTTTCATTTTTATTCTGTTACAAATATTTTCTAATTTTCCTTGTTATAGCTTCTTAGATATACCCATCATTTAAAAGACATTTAATTTCCAAATACATGGAGTTTTTAAAGTATCTTTGATAATAGTTTCTCTTTTTGATATTAATTTATTATTTAAATGCTTTCTTCTCTGCAATCACCTTCGGAGTTTTTTCAGTCTTTTAACTTTATTGAGGCTTTCAATGGCTACATCAAAGATCTCCCTTGGTAAATGTCACATTGCACTTGAAAATTCGTGGGTTTTTTCCAAGTATCTCATGATATTGATTTCTAACATATTTCCACAGTGATCAGAGAACAAACTATGATTTTAGTACCTTTAGACCATGAAATTTTTGCACCTTGTTTTGTCCCTGGATATGTTCCACTATCTCCTGGTTTATAGCCTGTGTATGCTATGCCTGGTGGGCTGCCGTCTATGGGGTCGCCCAGAGTCTGACACGACTGAAGTGACTTAGCAGCATGCTATGCTATGCTATACTAAGTTGCTTCAGTCATGTCTGACTATTTGTGACCCTATGGACTGAAGCCCACGGGATCCTCCATCCATGGGATTCTCTGGGCAAGAATACTGGAATGGGTTGCCATGCCCTCATCCAGGGGATCTTCCCAACCCAAGGATCTAACCCAGGTCTTCTGCACTGCAGGTGGATTCTTTACCAGCTGAGGCACAAGGGAAGCCCAGGAACACTGGAGTAGGTAGCCTATCGCTTCTCCAGGGGAACTTCTGACCCAGGGATGGAACCGGGATCTCCTGCATTGCAGGCTGTATTCTTTACCTGCTGAGTTACCAGGGAAGATTACCTTCATTAATCTACCAGTGGAAAGTACCATGAAGGAAAACATGCTAATTTAATTAGTTTTTGATTATTTGTTTTTCTTTTTAGTATAGAAAATATAGTTTATAATGTGCTATTGAATGAAGAGGTTTTTATATTTCTATGCAACTTGAATTGCTTTGTATTAAGAAGGAAATGGCAACCCACTCCAGTACTCTTGCCTGGAAAATCCCATGGACGGAGAAGCCTGATAGGCTACAGTCCATGGGGTTGCAAAGAGTCGGTCACGACTGAGCGACTTCACTTCACTTCACTTTTTAAAGCGTAAGCTGCAGAATCCTTACCTAATGTTTATTCTAAAACAAGAATTGGAAATTCCCTTTCCTGAGTTTAGTTAGTTCAGTTGCTCAGTCATGTCTGACTCTTTGCGACCCCATGGACTGCAGCAGGCCAGGCTTCCCTGTCCGTCACCAACTCCCGAAACTTGCTCAAACTCATGTCCATCGAGTCAGTGATGCCATCCAACCATCTCATTCTCTGTCATCCTCTTCTCCTCCTGCCCTCAATCTTTCCCAGCATCAGAGTCTTTTCCAATGAGTCGGTTCTTTGCATCAGATGCCCAAACTATTGGAGCTTCATTTTCAGCATCAGTCCTTCCAATGAATATTCAGGACTGAATTCCTTTCGGATGGACTGGTTTGATCTCCTTGCAGTCCAAGGGACTCTCAAGAGTCTTCTCCAACACCACAGTTCAAAAGCATCAATTCTTCGGCGCTCAGCTTTCTTTATAGTGCAGCTCTTACAACCATACATGACTACTGAAAAACCATAGCTTTGACTAGATGAACCTTTGTTGGCAAAGTAATGTCTCTGCTTTTTAATATGCTGTCTAGGTTGGTCATAGCTTTTCTTCCAAGGAGGAAGCGTCTTTTAATTTCATGGCTGCAGTCACCATCTGCAGTGATTTTGGAGCCCAAGAAAATAAAGTCTGTCAGCGTTTCCCCATCTGTTTGCCATGATTGATGGGACCAGATGCCATGAACTTCATTTTTTGAATATTGAGTTTTAAGCCAGCTTTTTCACTCTCCTCTTCACTTTCATCAAGAGGCTCTTTAGTTCTTCTTTGCTTCCTGCCATAATGCTGGTGTCATCTGCGTATCTGAGGTTATTGATATTTCTCCCGGCAGTCTTGATCCAGCTTGTGCTTCATCCAGCCTGCTATTTCACATGATATACTCTGCATATTAGTTAAGTAAGCAGGGTGACAATATACAACTTTGACATACTCCTTTCCCTATTTGGAACCAGTAAACCGGTAAACCTGAGTTTACTCAACAGGATTTTCAGATTTCGGTTTATCATGGTGAATTCCAGAGATGCTCTTGTTAGAAATAAAGTTTGACACAGCCCAGGTTTGAGGCCAGGAATTGAGTGATACCATGGCTTTTGACCCCAGGTTATCTTGAATGATAACCTGGCTAAAGGCTTATGTTTACTTCATTCAGCAAGTATTTATTGACTGCCTATCATATGTAGACACTAGACAATAGTGAAAATAAATACTATTATTTTAAGTACATATAAGTATTTGTAGTATATATGTGTATATAGAATGTATACAGACTATATCTTAATGCATAAATGTAGCCTGTGTCAAAGATAAGGGTTGTTCATTTCTTTTAGTAAAGTGTTCTATTCTTAAAGTATTTTATTCTTTTGGGTGCTATTATAAGTTGAATTGTTTTCTTACTTTCCTTTCCAGACTGCTTGTTGCTGATGTGTAGAAATAAAACTCTTTTTTGTGCATCGATCTTTTTGTACCTGGCAACTTTGCTGAATTCATTTCTCAACTCCAGTAGTTTTTGTGGATTCTTGGAGATTTTCTGTTTTTAAGGTCCCATCTTTGTGAATGGAGATAGTTTTGAAGTGAAGTGAAGTGAAGTCGCTCAGTCGTGTCTGACTCTTTGCGACCCAGTGGACTATAGCATACCACGTTCCTCCAGCTATAGGATTTTCCAGGCAAGAGTACTGGAGTGGGTTGCCATTTCCTTCTCCAGAGGATCTTCCCGACCCAGGATTTGAACCTGGGTCTCCCACACTGTAGAGACAGGTTTACTTCTTCCTAATTTAGATATTTTAAAATTTCTTTTCCTTGCCTAACTGCTCTGGTTAGAACCTACAATACAATGTTAGAAAGCAATGGTGAGAGATAGACATCCTTGTTGTTCCTAATCTTGGCAGGCAAGCTGGGCGGGACCTTTCAGCCCTTGAATGTAATAGTATCTGTGGATATTTCGTAAGTGCCCTGTATCATGTTAAGGAAATTCCTTTCTGTTCCTAGTTTTTGAGATCTTTTATTGTGAGGGAGTGTTGAATTTTGTCAAATGCTTTTTCTAGATCCATTGAGAGGATCATGTGTTTATTTTGCTTTGTTTTTACTTCTTTCTGTTAATGTGGTATGTGACACTGATTTTTTTGTTGAACCACCCCTGTATTTCTGAGATAAATAACCATTTGATCATGGTGTGTTATACTTTTAATGTGCTGTTAGATTTTGTTTGCTAATACTTTGTATGAGATTTTTGCTTTAGTATTCACAAGGGCTAGAGGTCTGTAGTTTTCTTGTGCTGTCGTTTTCTGGTTTTGGTATCAGAGTAATAAAGGCCTCATAGCATGTGAGGACGTATTCTCTATGCTTCTGTTTTTTGGAAGAACTTGAGAAATATTGACATTGAATCTTCTTTAAATAAATGTTTGGTGGAATTCACCAGTGAAACTGTTTGGACTTTGGTTTTTCTTCAGAGGTTTTTGATTGCTGATTCAATTTCTTTACTTATTTAGATTATATTTCTTCTTGAGTCAGTTTTGGTAATATGTGTTTCTCTAGGAATTTTTGAATTTCATCTAGGTTATCTTAATTTGTTAACATATTAATTGTTCATAGTTTTCTCTTATAATCCTTTCTATTGCTGTAAGATCAGTAGTAATGTTTCCACTTTGATTTCTGGTTTTAGTTATTTGCATCTTCTTTTTTTTTTTTTTTCCCCCGCCAGGCTGTAGTTTTGTCAGTCTTGTTCTTTCTAAAGAAACAACTTTCAGTTTTGTTGATTCTCTTGTTTTACTATCCTGTATTTCGTATTTCTCCACTCTTGTCATTTTATTACTTCCCTCTATTGCTCACTTTGCATTTAGTTAGCTCTTCTTTTTCTAGTCCTCAATGTAGAGTTGTGAATGGTTTCTTTTGTTTTAATGCAGGACTCCACTGCTGTGCATTTGACCCTGAGTGCTGCTTTCATTGTATTACATGATTTGTATTATCTTGTGTTTAGTTTCTATTTGTCCTTATTTTATAATTTCCCTGTGATTTCTTATTTGGCCTATGGTTATTTAAGAGTAGTTTAATTTCTTCATATAGTTGATCTTCATTACTCATGGACTGTTTGTAAACTTAGCCCATGCAGTAAAATTTGTTACCCAAGAATCAGTACATTCAGACATGTGCAGAATGTGAAAATTTTGAGTTACCTGGCATACACGTTCCCAGGCAAGGATGAACAAGGCAACAACCTGCTTTCTGTTTCAGCTATTATTTACTGTAGACAGTCCTTTCTGCTCTGTTCAGTGCAGTGTTTTTCATGTTTTTGTGCTTTTTGTTGATGGCTTTACTGTTTAAAGTCAAGTGAAAGTCACTCAGTCCTGTCCCAATCTCTGCTATTCCATGGACTGTAGCCTGTGCATGGGATTCTCCAGGCCAGAATACTGGAGTGGGTAGCTGCTCCCTTCTCCAGGGGATCTTCCCACCCCAGGGTTCAAACCCAGGTCTCCCGCACTGCAGGCAGAATCTTTACCAGTTGAACCACCAGGGAATGGTCCCCAAATTACAGTGCTGTTTCAGTTCAGTTCAGTTCAGTTGCTCAGTCATGTCCGACTCTTTGCGACCCCATGGACTGCAGCAGGCCAGGCTTCCCTGTCCCATCATGAACTCCCGAAGCTTGCTCAAACTCATGTCCATTGAGTCAGTGATGCCATCCAACTGTCTCAACCTCTGTCATCCTCTTCTCCTCCTGCCTTCAATCTTTCCCAGCATCAGGGTCCTTTCCAGTGAGTCAGTTCTTCCCATCAGGTGGCCAAAATAATGAAGTTTCAGCTTCAGCATCAGTCCTTCCAATGAGTATTCAAGACTGAATTCCTTTAAGATTGACTGGTTTGATCTCCTTGCAGTCCAAGGGACTCTCAAGAGTCTTCTCCAACACCACAGTTCAAAAGCATCAGTTCTTCAGCGCTCAGCTTTCTTTATAGTCCAACTCTCACATCTATACGTGACTACTGGAAAAACCATAGCTTTCACTAGATGGAACTTTGTCGGCCAAGTAATGTCCCTGCTTTTTAATATGCTGTCTAGGTTGGTCATAGCTTTTCTTCCAAAGAGCAAGTGTCTTTTAATTTCATGGCTACAGTCACCATCTGCAGTGATTTTGGAGCCCAAGAAAATAAAGTCTGTCACTGTTTCCATTGTTTCCCCATCTATTTGCCGTGAAGTGATGGGACCAGATGCCATGATCTTCATTTTTTGAATGTTGAGTTTTAAGCCAGCTTTTTCTTCCTCTTTCACTTTCATCAAGGGGCTCTTTAGTTCTTCTTTGCTTTCTGCCATAAGGCTGGTGTCATCTGTGTATCTGAGGTTGATATTTCTCCTGGCAGTCTTGAGTCCAGCTTGTGCATCATCCAGCTCGGCATTTCACATGATGTACTCTGCATATAAGTTAAATAAGCAGGGTGACAATATACAGCCTTGACGTACTCCTTTCCCAATTTATAACCAGTCTATTGTTCCATGTCTAGTTCTAACTGTTGCTTCTTGACCTGCATACAGATTTCTCAGGAGGGCAGGTAAGGTGATCTGGTATTCTGGTATAAAGTGCTGTTTAGTGTCCCTAAACACAAGAAGGCAGTGATCTAATTTACAAAGTAAATATACATATGTGAGATAAGATTCATTCAGGCATCAGTTACAGTTCTTTTGGCCATGAGTTCAATGGTAATGTATCAATAATATAGTACATCCAGAAAAGAGAAGAGGAAATTCACCCGTGTATGTGTAAGGCCACTCTGGAAATGCAAAAGTAGTATTTGTAGTGTCTGATGAAGTTATGGAAAACATGGGAAAGTGGCTGGATTTGTGGGTTCATGAGATGATAACCAGTTAAAAAAAAAAAGAAACCATAGTGGACAGCATTGATGTTAGACTGAAAGCCAATGAAACCGTGTTACACAGAGCAAGGAAAATATTAAATTCTTATAGTGCTGACTGGCCTGCACATTTCAAAACACTACACAGCATTAAAAATGTTAAACTTTCAGTAATCCTGAGTCAAGAGGCTGTGGGCTGTTTTTTAAATTATCTGCCAAGTGTTAGGAAAAAGGCTATGTGGAAATTCCAGCAGGTTTTCAGTGCTGATGAGACTGGCTTGTAGAACTAGTTCTCCAATTCTGTTAGTGTT
Source organism: Giraffa tippelskirchi (assembly GCF_054371585.1). Lineage (NCBI taxonomy): Eukaryota > Metazoa > Chordata > Mammalia > Artiodactyla > Giraffidae > Giraffa > Giraffa tippelskirchi. The sequence goes on along the minus strand of NC_137281.1, from coordinate 136,306,414 downwards.
TGCGTCAGTTGTTTTGGGGCTTTGGTGCAAATAATGTTTATAATTGTTAGGTCTTTTTAATGAATTGATCCTTTTATCAGTGCATATTGTCCTTTGTCTTTGGTAACATTTTTTGACTTGAAGTCTATCTTGTCTGATTTTAGTAGAGACACTTAGGTCTCCCTTTTGGATACTGTTTGTGTGAAATGTTTTTCCATTTGTTCACTTTCAACCTATGTGTCTTCGGATCCACAGTGAGTCTCTTAGGCGACATCGAGTTGGAGCAATGTTTTCTTGTCTATCCTACCAGTCTCTGCCTTTCATTGGAGAGTTCATACCATTTCTATCTAAAGTAATTACCTGTAAGGAGTGACTTTTGGTATTTTGCTATTTGTTTTTGTGTGTCTTTTGCCTCTTTTTGCTTCTAATTTCCTACATTACTGTTTTCTTTTGCATTTGAGTTTTTTTTTTTTACAATGTACCATCTTTATTCCCTTCTTATTTTCTTATGTGTATATTTTTTGATACTTTGTGGTTACCATGGGAATTATAATTAATAACTGGATATATTTTTGAAGGTATAACTGACACTTTTAACGAGTTATTTGTGGATATGAACGGGGAAACCAAGATTAACAACAAGGTATTTGGCCTGAGGAATGAAATTGTGGGGAAGTCTTTTAGTGGGAAGGAGATAACCATAGGAATTTAAGCTGGTCAGAGGTAGAAATGGAATTGGGGATTTCAGATTTAGTCCTATTACATTTGAGATGCCTTTTAGACACTGATCACATAAGCAGTTGGATACAGAAGTCTGAGATTCAGTAGAAATGTCCCAGCTAGAGATGGAAATTTGAATCCTGAACATATAGCTTGTATATAAATCCTTGGTCCTGGATGAGATCAATAAGGGAGTGAGCATAGATTGGGAATTGGGCTCACTGATACTGAGTTGTGAATTAAGGGGGGAACTAACAAAGAGGCCTGAAAAGGAGTGGTCTATGTATATTTTATATATTTCTAATAAATTCTGTCATTTTTTAGGAAAGGATAATTCCACATGAATCTGTTTTCTTTCCAGTTATAGCTAATCGAGGACAGTAGTCCTAATTTTAGAGACAGTTCAATATAAAATTAAAAGGTAGTTATAATTTGAATATTCTTAAATATTAAATAAATCTGTCAGATGAATTGGTTATTATGCATCATCTTCCTCCCCCAGCACAATCCCACTTTAGGAGTATTACTTTTATCTAGTTTATTTTTTATTGTCATTAAGACCTGTGGTATTTTTTTATCTGGTTAAAAGATTACTTGATAAGATACTTCTTTGCTTTGATATTGTAATTATGCTGAATTCTGTTATTCTCTGGGGAGTAAATGTGAAAGGCATGTAATCAAAACTGGATCAGGTCTTCCCCCAAATATGTTCCTTTCCACAAAAGAAATCTAGGGAAAATATTCTGAAGATGGAGACTAATGGCTAAGAAAACATCAACCAATCAATGAAAATAAAAGCGACTTTTTCTTTTCCCAAGTTTTTGTCTTACCCTAAAGGTACACTGGAATGTGAGAAATGCCTCTGTGCATCTAGCTTGATTGCATTCCTCATTCTCCCATTTAAATACCTTGGAGATAGTAAACCTGAATAAATGTGGATTCAGTTCAGTTCAGTCTCTCAGTCGTGTCCAGCTCTTTGCAACCCCATGGACTGCATGCAGTCCGCTAGGTAGGCTTCCCTGTCCATCACCGACTCCCAGAGCTTACTCAAACTCATGTCCATTGAGTCGGTGATACCATCCAACCATCTCATCCTCTGTCATCCCCTTCTCCTCCCGCCTTCAATCATTCCCAGCATCAGGGTCTTTTCAAGTGAGTCAGCTCTTCGCATCAGGTGGCCAAAGTACTGGAGTCTCAGCTTCAGTATCAGTCCTTCCAATGAATATTCAGGACTGATTTCCTTCAAATGTGGATTGAATTAAGTTAAATTCAGTTTCATTGTTCCTGCTCAGTAATGCTCCTTATCCTCTACCTTCAGTCCTAGCTTTTGAGAATCAATAAATGAATTTTTCTTCTATCTGTTATGTACAGAGAATTCCCATCAATAACTTTGTACATTTTTTACTTCCTTATGGGGTCTAAGTTAAAAAAGAGAAAGAAGAAAGAATCATAGGAAAGAATCATGGTGGTTGTGGTGGTAGTTTTTACTTCTTTGACCCTCCCTTGCTAGTGAAAAAAAAAAAAAAATTAACAGGACCTGAGTAGCTGCTACAGAGACTGAAGCCATTGTCACGGTCTCTCACCTAGAGTATAGCAACAGCCTCCTGACTGGTCTTTCTGCTTCCACCCTTGCTCCCTTATTGTCCCGTCTCCAGACACTGCTCTGCCCAGGACCCTGCAGCGGGGCTCCCCAAGGCCACATTTCTTACAGAGGCCTCTCAGGCTCTGCTTGCTCTGGCTGCCAGGACCTCTCTCACCTCCTCTCCTACCTGTTCCGGCCACAGAAGCCTCCTTGCTGGTCATGTTTCCTCATTAGAGACTTTGTTCTTCCTGCTTCCACTCCCTCATGTATATTCTTTCCTCAGATATCTGGCTGATCAATTCACTTCCATCCAGTCTTGCCTCAAATCTTAGTTTGTCAATATAAAGCCTGCAATGACCATCTTCTAAAACTTTAACCTGCGCCCCCATACACTCCCATACTCCTTATCCTGTTACTGTTTTAATTATGATAAGTGTGGTTATGCTGTACTAATGATTTAACCCTGAAAACAGCTTAACAACAAAAGTTTCTTTCTCATCTTCTTTCTCATCTGGGAAGTTTGCCCATCTGGTGATACACCTCAGCATACAGCCTCCAGTATCACATCTGTAGGAAAGAGAGCGTTCATAGGATGATTAAAAGTGGCACACGTCACCTTTTTTCCCAGTTCATTGGTCAAAACCAGGCACATGGCCCCAGTCTGCCTGCAAGAAGAGCACAAGGACTATTTGGTGAACATTACTGTTTCAGCTCTGTGTGTGTATGTGCGCATCCATCCGTGTGCATGTGTGCACTCCATTGCTCAATTGTGTCTGACTCTGTGACCCTGTGGACTAGTGCCCACTAGGCTCCTCTGTCCATGGAATTTTCCAGGCAAGAATACTGGAGTGAGTTGCCATTTCCTACTCCAGGGGACTGTTTTAGCACCTGTTCCCTTTTTACTTCTCCACAGTACTTATTATTCTTTATTATATAATTTGTATATTCTATATAAAGTATCATTTATATATTTACATATCATACGATTTGCATATTTTGTGTTTATTATTAAGTTGCTTTTCCTCAGTTAGAATTTAAGCTTATTCCCCTAGAAAACGTCACTACTTACAACTTCTTGGACATAAACCTTTCTTCATTCGCTCCTACTGTTTGTAATGTCCTCTATCATTTTTACCCTGTGCTCCTTTTTTCTCTGTAAAGATTAAATCCTACTCATCTTTTGAGACAATCTGAATTGTACTTAGTTAGGGAGACTTTAAAGGTCCATCCCTTGGACTCCCTCTGTCATGGCACTTACCCTCCTTACAGGATTACTTGTCTGACTGCATCATTAACCAGATTCCTCATGCATATCGAAAAACGTCTGAAGGAATACCTGGAGCCTAGAAAAGGATCTCTGAGAATCTGAAAAGGACAGTATAAGTAGGGTGAAGAGATGACAGAATCAAGAAATATTCAGAAAGTAACATCAGTAAGACTTCATTATTGGTTGAATATGAGGGATAAGGAAGAAATCAAAGATAATTCATACTTCTCATTTAGATTATGATGCTTCCAAATGTAGTAGGGAAAATGAGAGGAGGAACAAGTCTAGTTGGTAGGATGATGAGTAGGGTTTGATGATAATGGGTTTAACTCCATAAGGATCTCAAGTTGGAGATATGTGCAGAGGCTGGCTAAATGGTTCTTAATCCAAGCACATGCATAGGTCTTCAGCATGCTGAGTAGTAGAAGAAAAGGTGAAACTGCCAATAACTACTAAGGCCAGAACCCTTAGTTATACTAATGTTTAAGGAACAATGAGGTATGTTTTCTTGTGTGGAAAACACAGAAAAAAATAGATGATGAAAGGGGAACAAGAGTGTGATGCTGTCAAAATCAAGGTATTTAGACATTCAAGAAAAAATATTTGGGCCACAGTAAATGCAGTGTGAGTGAGCTAAGTTGCTTCAGTTGTGTCCGACTCTTTGTGACCTTATGGACTGTAGCCTGCCATGCTTTTTTATCCATGGGATTCTCCAGGCAAGAATACTGGAAGTGGGTTGCCATGCCCTCCTCCAGGGGATCTTCCCAATCCAGGGATCGAACCTGCATCTCTTATGTCCCCTGTACTGGCAGGCAAGTTCTTTATCATTAGCACCACCTGGGAAGCCCCTAGAGAAATCAAATCAAAATAACTATGTACTAAATCTTGGCCACTCTTGCAGCATTACTTAATTCCTTTCTTTTAACCTCACTTCTTATTGAACCACTTTGAATACTTAATGAATTGAACCATCTTGGCTTCAATTTCATTGGGAAATTTGAAGTAATCAGGCACAAACTGTCTCAAATGTGCCCCCTCTTCTTTGTTTACAAACTTAAGACATGCCCAACTATCAGTCATTTCCTTCTTCCCTCTAGTATTAGGAGCTTCAAAGTCACCTCTAGTTAGTTCTAGAGGTGTGCCGTTGATACTGAAGTGAAAGTGAAAGTCGCTCAGTTGTGTCCGCCTCTTTGTGACCCCATGGACTATACAGTCCCTAGAATTCTCCAGGCCAGAATACTAGAGTGGGAAAGATCCCCCTTTCCCTTCTCCAGGGGATCTTCCCAACCCAGGGATCAAACCCAGGTCTCTTGCATTGCGGCCAGATTCTTTACCAACTGAGCCACAAGGGAAGCCCAAGAATACTGGAGTGGGTAGCCTATCCCTTCTCCAGCAGATCTTCCTGACCCAGGAATTGAAGCAGGGTCTCCTGCATTGCAGGCAGATTCTTTACCAACTGAGCTCTCAGGGAAGCCCAACTGATACTAAAAGTCATCTGCATTTTAAGTTTTTTCCCTCTTTATGGCTTTCTGCTTTCAATATCCCACCAAAAGTTTTCACAGTATAGTTGCTATTTGAAATTATTAATGGACAACAAATTACATGATGTTGAACATTGAAAGGAAGATGGGGAAATGGCAAACAGCAGTCACTGATGGAAGTGAGAGGGAGATAATGCCTCCTCCCCAGGGAAGCAATGACACTAAGCTGGACCAGAGTCAGATGCTTTACCAGAGGCACTTTCATTTTGTAGTTATAGTAAAAGTATGTTTTTCATTTGTTTTTCTTCTGTAGCAGGCCAGTGATTGAGTCTTTACTGTAGAAGCAAAAATGAGACAGTTCCCACAATGAAGATTGTAGAAACATTGGATTTGATTTATTTGTTCATTCATGCAAAAGTATTTCTTGAATGTCTGCTATGTGCCATGCTTAGGCTTAGGTACTAGAAATATAACAGAAAATAAACACATATACTTCTTGTTCTCCTTGAGTTTTTATCTGCTTGTTTATATTTAACCTGATTTATCTAACTAATTTTACTTTTTTTTTTCCCTTCAGTATCCTCTCACATACGGACTGATTCTTATTCCCTGCTGGTGTTCTCTAGTTTGCATAAGTAGAATTTACATGGGAATGCACTCCATTCTGGTAAGGAAAATGTTGTTCATATTGCTTTGTTTTTTCTAAAATCAACACCCAATTTTATAATTTTTAATTATTTTTAAACTTACTGGAAACTTAAGTGAGAAAATGTAGTTATTGTAAATCTTTTTTTCTTGCAAAAATAGCAACAGGATGTTTTGCAAAGTTTTAAAGTAGTTATAATATATATATTTCATAGAAACAGTTCCCAGCAATCACAAGAACCAAGTATTATTCAGGATAACATTTCTCCCTCCTTCCAGGTTCACTTTTATCTTCTTTCTCATTTTCTTCTATGCCTTTCCTACTGCGGAGTCAAAACTGACAATGTAAATAACAGACACCAAGGAGCTCTACTTGTAAGTGAAAACCCAGTGAATAGAAATTAGATAAACAAAAACTGTCCTGGTGCCACTTGTTTTTGAATATTAAACTCTAGTTTTCTTCTTTCCCAACAGTATTTTAGGGCTTACATCAGATATTTTATTTTGAGAATGCAATTCAGTTTCAAAAGCAGCGGCACAGGAACCCTGTATCTTTCAGCTATACCTACTCACTTCCCTTCCTGTTCATCTGATTGACATTCCCTAATTCTGGCCCGTATCATCTGTAGCTAGGGTACTGCAGCAGCTTCTTAATTAGTATCTCCACTTCAAGTGGGACACTGCTCCATTCAGTGTTTAGCCTCCTATTGTCTTTTACTGTTCAAAACACAAATATGATGCCATATTGAATGACCTATGTTTGCTCAAATGTGAAGGGTGTTTCTTATCTTCACATTGTTAGGAATGCCTTAACCTCCACATGGAATGCTGTTTTCCCTTTCTTTGCCTAACTATCAAATCCATTGTTCATGACTCACCAGAAGATGTTATCTCCTAAAGCCTTGTTACCTTCTCCATCTTTCCTTTCTCAAGACTGGTTAGGTGGCTTTTCTCCAGAACATCTTGAGCATAATTCTGGCATAGCACTTATGCTGAATTGCAGTTGCTTTTTTATTTATCTGTCATCCCCACTAGACAACAAGCAATATGAGAAAAATAACTCTACCCTCACGTATAGTGTGGTGTCTCTTAGAACACTCTGTGAAGGTATTATGTATTATATTATAAAGAATCAGAAGAAAGATGGAGAGATAGGGACAAATTCACAGAATCCAAAAATTTATAAAGGGTTATATCAAATTTTTCTTGTCCTTAATAAATGAACACTTTTAGAATTTTCTACTCATAAAAATATCTCATTTCATAGCTGAAAAATATTGCATTTGTTTCTTCTGCAGATTACTTACCTCCAGCAGCTGCCCCTTCACTAGTAAATTTACAAAAAGTCCCAAATACTATGTTAAGAAGCAAACTATTTGTGTTTTATTTTTTATAATTATTTATATTAATGCAAATTATGAATTGACATATAATTTTATCTTTCTGACTAGTCTGTAATAATTTTATAATAGACCAATTATCACCTTTTTATATCAAATCTAATATTAGTCACAAGAAAATGTTTTCCATCTTTGTGCCTCATTACAGTTGTTCTCTTCCACTCCCAATTAACAATATCGCACCTTAAAAACTACCAAAAGATTATGAACTAAGAATGATAATATTATCCCTAGATTCATTATCATCATAAAAGAGGAATTAGAATCTTATTATATTGAATATATAATCTCAAACATGCTGTGTTCAAAGGAAATATATAGTGGATTGATTATTCAAGCTGAGTTCAGTTCATGTTTTTGATACTGGATAACATCTGTTCTTGAATCAACTGAAGTAAGAACAATATTGATGTATTATTAAAGTATAAGTCTGATAACCTAGTCTTTTTTTTTTTCTTGTTCTTTTGGCCATACTGCGTAACTTGCAGGATCTTAGTTCCCAGACCAGGAATTGAACCTGGGCCTGGGCAGTGAAAGCATGGAGTTCTTATCACTGGATCACCAGGGAATTCCCCAACCATAGTCATTTAATTATTCAAAAGCATCCTGTCCCATAGAATATCTTTATGAGTTTTATTCTGACTAGCTACTCAATTTTATTATGTGTATTATTACAAGTTGTTTTTCTTTTTCAAAAGTAAAATCACAGATGACTTGCAAGCATTGCCAATTATGTTCCTGTGTTACAACCTTTATTAACATTAAGAAGAAAGTTCTAGTAATGTAGTCTAAATAATTTATAAGGAACACTTCATTCAGTATTTCCCATATGCTTTGTTTTTATTATTACAATACAAAGAGCAACACTTAATTTATTTTTAATGCCTACTTTCTAAATGGCTTCCCAGATGGTGCAGTAGTCAAGAATCCTCCTGCCAATGCAGAAGATACGGGTTTAGTCCCACGGTTGGGAAGATCCCCTGGAGAAGGAAATGGCAACCTACTCCAGTATTCTTGCCTGGAAAATTCCATAGACAGAGGAGCCTGGCAGGCTATAGTCCATGGGGTCAAAAGAGGTGGACATGACTGAGCAACTGAGCATGCATACACTTTCCTAAACAGATTTCCTTAATCTCCAGAAAAGTAGGAGTTATTTCCTCCATTTTTCCTTTATTTTCTATCAAACCTAGCTCTGAAAATGTCTTAAAACACAAGCCATTTAAAAATGACCAGACTAAGTACTTGTCAGCTTACTAGTTTATTTCTACATTAGTAAAATTATGAATATTTTGTAATTACATTTACCTAAAATTGTACTAAATCTTTCCACTATATGTGGAAAGATTTTTTAGAAAAGTATTATGAGATTCTCAAGTAGCATGTACCTCCAAAACCCATTTTTATAATAAGATATAAGAATCAAACTAATCAAACAACTGCAAAAGTCCTGAAAACATGTTATAGAGAAAGATCCAGAACAGTAAACACTAACAGTTTTAATAGTAGTTATTTCCAAGTAATAATTACTTGTTATTTTTTATTCATATTTTCTAGTTTTTCTATACTGAACATGTATTAAATTTGAATTTTAAAGATAAAAATTTCAAAATACATCCTTATTAGTTGTTTATAATGAAGAATGATGCATTCCAGTAATATATTTTGTTGTTAGAAACCCTGTTGGCATCACTGACATGTTGAATTAGAATCAGGACACCTGAAATATATTATAATTAAAAAAAAAAACAACACTAGGAGCAGACAGAAGTCTTGAATTCTAGTCTCAGCCAATCACTAGCCTCTCTAGTTCTATATACTGATTGGGAGAAATGAAAAGAAGGCAATTCTAGATTTGATATGTAATAAATCTTTATTGAATTTTTGGTATTTGATATCGTCTACCATAAATTTGATAACTGTGAATATTCCATTCATATGTGTAATTATTAACTTTTACAGCAGATATGTTATCTATAATTAATTTAATTATCTAAAGTTATTTGCTTTCTTTTTGGAAAATTTGCTACTTTGAGTTCTTTATTACCTTTAACATCAACTTTTCTTTATCACATATTTTGTGCTGTAACGCTTAAAATCACTTAGTTACGCATTTTAATGTTGTACATTAAATTGGTATCACAATGAGAGCCACCATGTTTATGTCCTGAATTCAGTCATTCTTCTCTAGTTCTGTGGCATGGAAATTAAATATGCCTTAATGACAATTAGAAACGGAGGCAGATTTGTATAGAGTCTTACATTAATTAAATTTAATATTCATAGAGCTATACAAAAAAAGTAGAGGACAACAAGATTGGATGTTTTATGTCATACTGAAATATACTTCCAAAAATATAATTGCTATCATATATATCTAAAGAAATCATATTAATCAACAAGAAAAAGAAAATCCCAAGTAATAGTTGCCCTAAAGACACAAATATATCTTGCATATAAAAGGAATAGCCCGTGGACTTACAAAATAATGCTTAATTAATAATCAGGGAAATGCAAATTAAACATCAAGAAATACCAACAACCGATGGAACCTGGAGAAGCATTTTGGAGATTATTTTATTGGCTTATAAAATTGAACGTGCACATATACTTTGATTCTGCCTTTCCATTCCTAGGCACATGTCTGGAGAAACTTTTGTAGACCCATACAGGAACATCAAAAGAAAGAATATAGTAGCATTGTTTAAATTCCTGGTTGGTTTAAGAGAGAAAGAGAAGTCACTCAGTAGTGTCCAACTCTTTGCGAGCCCATGGACTGTAGGCTACCAGGCTTCTCCGTCCATGGGATTTTCCAGGCAAGAATACTTGAGTGGGTTGCCACTTCTTTCTCCAGGAGATCTTCCTGACCCAGGGATTGAACCCGGGTCTCCTGCATTATAAGCAGACACTTTACCGTCTGAGTCACCAGGGAAATTGGTTTTAGAGTATATACCAATTAAGAAAGCATTCAAGCTCAGCTGTAACCAATGAACTAATCCAAAACCTGAAAACAACCTAAGTGACTCTCAGTGGGAAAAATAGATAAATAAGTTATATAATCACACAAAATATTACATACTTTGGAAAGTGAATGACCTATAAACCACATATGATGAATGAATCTTAAAAGAGTTTAATGTTAAGTGTGAAAAGCAAATCAGAGGAGACTACATATTGCCTAACATTTTTATAAAGCTCAGAAAGAAGCAACACTTGGTAATGTTTTGTTTGGAGGTATGTGATAAAACAGTTTTTATTTATATTTTTAATTGGAGTGTAATTGTTTTACAATGTTGTGTTAGTTTCTGCTGTACAGCAAAGTAAACCAGCTGTGAAGTATACATATATCCCCTCCCTCTTGAGCCTCCTTCCCACCCCACCCACCATCCCACCCTCTAGGTCATCACGGAGCCCTGAGCTGAGCTCCCTGTGCTCTACAGCAGCTTCCCACTAGCTCTCTGTTTTACGCACAGTAATGTATGCATGTCAGTCCTACTCAAAGCAGGTATCCGTTCAGTCAGTACTTAGGTTTATGCAGAGTGATAGAACTATTAACCAGCATACCAATAGATTCAAAGTACTTTGTATAATTTCAGGTACACTCTACGTATCTGATTTCTATGTACCAAATGTTACATTATAACAATAATAAAAAATCTTAGGACAGAAAAACATTAAGCCACTACTCTGTTGCTTAACTGTATTGAATGCTATTGAGAAGTAACCATTGTTTTTGGCAGCATAAAGGTCACTAGTATCTATGAAAAGAGTGGTTTCAATACAGTCATGAGTTTAGGAAAAAATAAGGAAGTGAGGAAGTGGAGACAGAGTGTATGCAATGTTTTGCATAAATTTTTCAGTGATAGTTTATCCCAGAGTTTGGTTTTGTTTGTTTTAAGGTGAAAATTTTGGAACAGTTTTGTTCATGTCAGGAGTGATTTGGAAAGGAAGATTCTTTTAATAGCTTTATTTCCTCCAATAAACCATCTTCTGTCATACATAAAACAAGATGGCATTTTTCATCCCCTTGGCTTTTCTCTTACATTCAGATAATCACTAAGTTGAAGTTGGTCAACTCTAATTTTAAAATGTTTTACTAAATCCATCTACGTATGTCTCTGTATATGGACCACATCTAGAGGGAGTCACTGTGGTAGCCTCTCACCTGTGTCTCAAGTGGTCTCCTGTCTTCCATACTTTACCCCATAATACCCCATAATCTATTCTCTACACAGTGGATGGGGTGTTCTTTTATAAACATCAGTCAGATTTTATTACACTCCTACTTGGGGATCTTTCTTTCAGGCCTCCTGTCACTTTTGAAATAAAATGTGAAGTTCTTACACCTAACCTACAAGGGCCCTCCCTACGTGATCTGACCTCTCTGCCTGTCTCTTGGATCTCATGTCACGTCTCTTTCTTACTGTTTGAGGCACACTGGATTTCTCTCAGTTCCTTGAACTCAGTAGGTTCTTTTCTGCCTCAGTACCTTGGCACTTGGTTATTTATTCTACCTGGGACACTTTTCCTTAGGTCTAAAGATAGGGCTGACTCTTTTTTGGAATCAGGTTTCTACTCGTGTCATCTCCTCAGACAGGTTTCCCTAATCACTCTTAATAGGGCCTATCCCACTGTCTTGTTGTAGCTTCTTGATAACCACCTGAAATGGTAATATTTATCTACTGTTTCAGAGAAGGCAGTAGCACCCCACTCCAGTATTCTTGCCTGGAAAATCCCATGGATGGAGGATTTTCCGTCCATGGGGTCGCTAAGAGTCGGACACGACTGAGCAACTTAAATGGCAACCCACTCCAGCGTTCTTGCCTGGAGAGTCCCAGGGACGGGGGAGCCTGGTGGGCTTCCGTCTACGGGGTCGCACAGAGTTGGACACGACTGAAGCAACTTAGCAGCAGCAGCAGCATCTACTTTTTACTTACATGATTATTGTCAGTCATCCCCACTAAAATGTAAGCTCTATGGCAGTAGGTATCTTCTCAGTTTTTAAGCAATATATCCTTAGCCCCTAAAATAGTGTCAGGCACATGTAGGTACTCAATAAGTATGTGTTTAGTGAATTAAGAAAAAATAGGCTTTGTATCCTCTTTAGTCATAGAAATAATTATGTGTTTAGATGTTATATTAAATACATGAAGATGAAGTCTTAAAATAAGACTGGTTGATCCTTGAACAACTTAAAGGTCACTGTAGTCAAAAATCCACCAATAATTATAGTGTGCTCTTCATATACTTGGTTCCTCCATATCCACAGTTTCTTCATATCAGGGCTTCTGCATCCTCAGATTAACCAACCAGGGATCATGTAGCACTGTACTACTGCTTACTGCTGAAAAGAATCAGCTTAGTGGATCCACACAGTTCAAATCCAGGTTGTTCGAGGGTCATCTGTATATTGCTTTTCTCAGAAATCACAACTGCATACTTTAAGCTAGTTTATTGTTCAGGATTTGAATATAAATTTGTGTATAGCATATCTATATTAACTTATAAAAGGGCAGAACTATAAAAACAATCATTTTATTATTATCAATAAATCTTTTTAGTGTAATGGTTTTAGTACCTACTATATATTATATAAAGTTTAATAATGTGACATTTTAAAATGTATGTTAACATTTGAAATGTGAAATATATACTTATTTCTTTAAATCCCAAACAAAAATATTGTACTAAACAACTGTGCTTTTTTCTTTTCTCAGGATGTTATTGCTGGATTCCTATATACCATTTTAATCTTAGTTATCTTCTATCCATTTGTGGACCTGATTGACAACTTCAACCAAACTCACAGATATGCTCCATTAATCATCATTGGGCTTCATTTAGCCTTGGGGATCTTTTCTTTCACTCTTGACACCTGGAGTACATCCCGGGGAGACACAGCTGAGATTCTGGGGAGTGGTGCAGGGATTGCATGTGGATCTCATCTTACCTATAAAATGGGTCTGCTATTAGATCCTCCTCTGGATATACTACCTTTAGCTAGGCACCCCATTTCAGTGACTCTGTTTGGAAAAGCCATATTGCGGATATTCATAGGGATGTTATTTATACTAGTTGTCAGAGATATAATGAAAAGGATCACTATTCCTTTAGCCTGTAAAATCTTCAATATACCTTGTGATGATATTCGAAAAGCAAGGCAGCACATGGAAGTTGAACTTCCTTATCGGTATATTACCTATGGAATGGTTGGTTTCTCTATCACATTTTTGGTTCCTTACATATTTTTCTTTATTGGTATCTCTTGATGGAGAAATACTGTTTATTATAAGAAAGGAGGGTATCAGTTACTGATATCTAAAAACCATATTCTAGTTAAAAGCCAAATCAGAGTTAGGATTTTCAGGAATTTAACTTAAATAATTATTTAAGTAAATTCTTAAGAGTCAGTGCATTTTATCACTGCACATCCAATTATTGTTTTAGGTGAGCTGAGCTATTACAACATTGAGAAAATGATAAATACCATTTGGAATGTCCATGTAATATTTGGAGAGTTTTGTGCTGTTACAGATTCAAGTTATATAATATATATTAAGGAACATAATATAAAATTATGTATCTAATATATATATTATATATAAAATAATATACCTAAGTTTTTTTGAACCATGGGGGTGTATTATAAAATCAATAATAATATGCAAACATTTGTGCCTGTGTATTTGGACTCAATACAGGTATATTATTAACTGATATATTTAATGTTTATTTACAATGGGAACCATTTCCTAATCTAATTGCATAATTACTAGACCAGAATTCATATGCTACCACATATTAATTTACTGCCTCTTTTTACACTGCCATCATCTTTCATGTTATCCATGATGTTGAACATAGGAGGCATTTTTAATGGACCAAATTTTCCGAAAAATTAGTTTTTGAATTCTTTTTTTGTTTTCCAGTTCTGTGCACTGTGTTGAATGTATTTTATTTGCAGTTTTTCTGGACATTAGTTTAATAAGTCAGGTACTGAATTTTATTGCTTGCTAATTGTGCCTTTCTGTTGCTGAATTAAGAAATGCCATGTATACTGTGATATAAAAATAAGACTATCTTAAGTTACATATAATCAGACAAATATTTAAAAAAATATCTGTCAAGCTAACAGGGCTAGAAGTAAACCACCTTTAATTCTTTAGCCTTTGTTTAGAAAGAAACGTGGAACGGGCTAAATTTTCTCACTAATTTATTGGGAACCTAAATGGATAAATATTTCCATTTTTATAGGTATTTTTCTGTGCATTGTAAGTTATAGGAATGATATATTTTTTGTACATTGTCTTGATCATTTATACTACAGGTAGATAATTCCAGTGAATGGAAATGTAATTGAACTTTATAGATGGGACAATGCACATGTTTCATATATAAACAAACCATTTTTCTAAATTATTTGGAAGGGATTGGATTTAGCAGTGTTAACTTTTAATACCCATTTAGTAGCTACTTAATGGTAAATTATAAAATTTAAAAGTATCAGAATTTTAGATCTTATTTTTTTCAACCTTTTATTATTTTCACAGTGGGAAATTTGAGTATAAATATTAAACTATTCTTTATTCTGTCTGTGCCTTTATATTTTGAAGTGTAATTGTAATTAGGTTAACATTAAATTTATTTGTATTAAGTTTTTCATAAAGAAGAGAATTAACTTTCCATGTAAATGAGCATCGGGTATGGAATTACTGACTTAGTGCAATATCTGTCTGATTATCCAGAGATATCAACTTAAGATGTTTCTATTTTGGGCAACATAACTATTTGAGCTCATATTTTTATAACTCTGATTGAGTATGTAAAGACATGGTAATTTTTGACAATACTGCATCTGATAATTGTAACTAAATTTACAGCCTTTACCTATTAGTTAACAGAAAACCAAGGCACTTAGGAACATACTGGTACGTTGGAAAATGTGCAAAGAACTTTTCTTTCAAAATGTGTTTACTGAATTGAATTTTAGGGACTATTTCCTATAATTTGGGTCTATGCTATCTTATTAATTTTTATATCTAGCTTAAAAGTATTTGAAAATATTCCGTTTCTTTGTGATTTATTATTTTCTGTCCTATGGTATTTCCATGCTAAATGTATTTTAAAATAAAAGCCAAATTCAAGATTGGAGGGTGTTTTGTTTGGCTTCTATGCATCTGTTTCTGTATTTCCTGGTAGGAATTTATGAAATATATCTAGTATTTTCATTCTAGCAGTCTTTTCCTGTGAAGCATTTCATTCAATGTAAGTACTGTTTTTAGTAACAAAAGACATTGAAGAAATTCTTTACGGTTCATACTGACTTTGGGCTCTATATATGATCATTCTGACATTGAACTTTCAGTGAAAAGTTTCATAACTTTATTTTTAAAACTTATGCCTAAAACATGTTTCAATAAAATCCATGATTAAGTATTGCAGGTATTTAGTTGACTGCTAATCCATTAATTTGGGCTCATACTACTAGGAACAGGTACCTTTTCAAGCAGAATAAACAGATGAACAATTCATTTTGTAATTGTGAACTGTCATAACATGAGTTGTAAAGACTAGGGCTGCCCATAGGTTTTTGCAATATAATTTTAAAAACCTAATATAAAGTGGTACTACTATAGTAGATTTATATTAATTTAATTTTACTTATTAGCTTTCTTTACAAGTAATGTTTAGTAAATGTATCTTTCAAAGAATATAAATATTAATTCAGTGATGTGAGTATAATTTAAAGCAAATTTTCATAAAATTTGATAAAGATGAATAAATACTAAAATGTTTTTGAGTGTTTTAGTAAATAAATACTTGAATGTTTTTATTTTTGTAATCACAGAATTTTATGTGGCAAAGACTTTTTATTACTAAAGCAATTTTATTCTTGTTAGCAAAGAACAGTTCAGTTCAGTTCAGTTCAGTTGCTCAGTCGTGTCCGACTCTTTGCGACCCCATGAATTGCAGTCCACCAGGCCTCCCTGTCCATCACCAACTCCCGGAGTTTGTTTAATCTGGACATCAATAAGGGTCAATTTTAAAAATTCAACTTTATAGTTGAATTAGTTTTTCTGAAAGGAGTTTTTGTTGTTTGCTGTGGAGATTATTTTGAGAAAGGGCAGCAGCAATGGTTTGAGAAAGAGTAGTTGGATGTAGTGAATGTTACTGTGTTGATTATTTTGTTAAATTTTGGTCATGTTCTTCCAGTTTTTGCTCTTGTACATAAGTTAAAAAGAAGACTTTTAAACTTGAGTTTTAAATAACTTTTACAGTTGAATTTTAATGCTGGTTACATAAGCTATAAGCATCCTTCTCCAGGGAATCTTCCCGACCCAGGAATCAAACTGGTGTCTCCTACATTGCAAGCAGATTCTTTACCAGCTGAGCTACCAGGAAAACCCTGAAGCTATAAATAGCACAATAAAAAAAGTTTCAACATGCTAACTACAAAGGACATTTTACAATGCTCTTCATTTTTAAGCATACCAGACCACTTCAAATTTTATAAACAAAGCATTCCACACCTTCCTTGTGAGACATACAGGGGGAAAATTCAAAGAAAAATAAAAGAAATATTTTTTTAATAAAAATGTTTACAGAAATAAATGCTAACTTTTTAACCTCAGCTAGCTAGTATTTCCTAATCTGTCCTTCTTTTTTCCTTTCACCATGTTTTGTCTTGGTGTATTTCCCATGGATGTCTAAAAAGCCCAGCTCCTACTACTGTAATCAGATGTGACAGAAATGTAATGGGTGATTTTAGGAGTATTTTCCTGTCAGTTTCTGAAAGCCAAATGAACTTTAAGATTGCATTATGATCAATACTAACAGACTGCATCATGATTGTCTACAGCATCATTGGGTTTATTTTCAGTCTCAAATGTCAAAGTTCATTATCTCAGCTTTTAAAAATTCATACATTTACCTATTATGCTGTTTGCAATATTTGTTTGATTTAATAAATATTTTTAAAATTTCTTTTGTTACATAATAACATTTTTTTGTGTGAGATGTAAAATGGATTCTCTTTTTAAAAAATAGTTACTACAGTAATATTACCTCATGTTGCATGAATATCCAGTCTCTAGATAGGTATGTGCATTTTCCAGGCAAAAAATTTCATTAGTTTTCATCAGCTTCTCAGAGAGATTGGTGATCTAAAAAAGTTTAAAAATATGTAGTAGTCTACATTTTACTTCTTGTTGTTTTAAAGGTTTATGTTGTAAATAAATGCTTCCAATGCATCTAGTATGAATTTTGTCACTTTTCATGCAAATATTTAAAGGATAATGATTTAGAGTCTTGAAGTGTTTTGCATGTAATTACTACAATACCCCATTGTATAGAATAGAATGTGATTTGTATCCAGATAAGTTTTAAGATGTATTTTCTTTGGAGTTAAAATAAAATCTAAGAAAATATTCTGTATATGTGGGGATATAACTTGTTTCCAGTAATAAGCTATATAAATATGTTCTTGAGAATATCACTTTGTACAGTTTGATCTTTAATCTCACATAACCAACTAATTCACAATCTGTGATTATTATAATTAAAGTGATATTTATAATCAAAATGTAGATGAGATACAGTCGGGGCTTAAATGTAAATTTTTTAACTAAAGCACAAAGACTCCCCTGCAGAGTCTACAGGCCTTCATGTGTTCTGCAACAAGGACTGCCTCCCAGGGGCCACGCTGGGATTTCTAGACATGCTCTGGGAGGAACGTTGTGTTCCTCAATTTATTTCCTAACCTGCTATGCTTGAGACCGGACTTTCTTCTGTAGGTTAAAGTCAGAAACTATCACACATCTGAACAACCCCAGCTGCTTAAGACGTGGTTTTTAAGGGTGAGTGTAGGAAGGGGTTTGCTAGTAGAATCAGAGTTGTTCAGTTGCTAACTCGCGTCTGACTCTTTGCAACCCCAAGGACTGCAGCACGGCAAACCATTCCAGTATCCTTGCCGTGAGAATCCCATAAACAGTATAAAAAGGCAAAAAGAATCAGAGAGACACGGTCAATATGTTCTGGATCTGTCAGGTAATCCACAATACACCCATGAGCACCTAAGTTTTCTGATTCAACATTATTGTTCCAGAGAGCTCTTGGCTTCCTCGTTAGAACTGTATATGTGTGTCTGTTACTTATTTTAAAAGGATATAATAGCCATATTGTCTTATTTTTACCTTACAATTAGCCCTCAAACATGTTACTAGACAGCACAGATCTGCAAGTGTAACCATTCCATATTATTCACTTGAAACTCATTCAAAGAAAATTTTGGTGACTTTTCATGAGATGGTTTCGTAGGTAGAATGGAAAGATTATAGAATTTTGTTTAGGGAGCTTTAAGGTGATCCATGTCACAATCAGTTCAGTAGAGTTCAGTCACTCAGTCGTGTCTGACTCTTTGCAACCCCATGGACTGCAGCACGCCAGGCCTCCCTGTCCATCACCAACTCCCGGAGTTTACTCAAACTCATGTCCATTGAGTCGGTGATGCCATCCAACCATCTCATCCTCTGTCGTCCCCTTCTTCTCTCACCTTCAATCTTTCCCAGCATCAGGGTCTTTTCAAATGAATCAGCTCTTTGCATCAGGTGGCCAAAGTATTGGAGTTTCAGCTTCAACATCAGTCCTTCCAATGAATATTCAGGACTGATCTCGTTTAGCATGGACTGGTTGGATCTCCCTGCAGTCCAAGGGACTCTCAAGAGTCTTCTCCAACACCAGAGTTCAAAAGCATCAATTCTTCGGTGCTCAGCTTTCTTTGTAAATCCCATGTCAAAGGGATTTTTATGCTACTGTATACATTTTTTAAAAAGTCTACAGGGTCAACAGTGGTTATTTCTGAGGAGTGAAATTATTTGACCAGGAGGAAGACTTCTATTCTTCCCTTTGTATCTGTTACATTTTAATTATTTATGAAACTAGGAGTAAGTTTTATTAAGTTGTGATAAACTTACACAAAAAAAATCAATGTCCCAAAATGGCCACTTAAAATGGCTACATGCAGAATACATCATGAGAAACACTGGGCTGGAGGAAGCACAAGCTGGAATCAAGATTGCCAGGAGAAATAGTAATAACCTCAGATATGCAGATGACACCACCCTTGTGGCAGAAAGTGAAGAACTAAAAAGCCTCTTGATGAAAGTGAAAGAGGAGAGTGAAAAAGTTGGCTTAAAGCTCAACATTCAGAAACTTAAGATCATGGCATCCGGTCCCAGCGACTGAACTGAACTGAACTGACTTGGGGAGTTAATCTTTCAGTGTCCTATCTTTTTGCCTTTTCATACTGTTCATGGGGTTCTCGAGGCAGGAATACTGAAGTGGTTTGCCATTCCCTTCTCCAGTGGACCACATTT
This sequence comes from Giraffa tippelskirchi, assembly GCF_054371585.1. NCBI lineage: Eukaryota > Metazoa > Chordata > Mammalia > Artiodactyla > Giraffidae > Giraffa > Giraffa tippelskirchi. The sequence continues at coordinate 136,286,969 of NC_137281.1, read as the reverse complement.
TGTCAGAACTCTCCACCATGACCTGTCTGTCCTGGGTGGCCCTACACAGCATGGCTCATAGTTTCATTGAGCTAGACAAGGCTGTGTTCCATGTGATTAGATTGGTTAGTTTTCTGTGATGGTGGTTTTCAGTCTGTCTGCCCTCTGATGGAGAAGGATAAGAGGCTTATGAAAGCTTCCTGATGGGATAGACTGACTGAGGGAGATACTGGGTCTTGTTCTGATGGGTGGGGCCATGCTCAGTAAATCTTTAATCCAATTTTCTGTTGATGGGGGAAGCTGTGTTCCCTCCCTGCTATTTCAGTTCAGTTCAGTTCAGTCTCTCAGTTGTGTCCGACTCTGTGACCACATGAAACGCAGCACGCCAGGCCTCCCTGTCCATCACCAACTCCTGGAGTTTACCCAACTCATGTCCATTGAGTCAGTGATGCCATCCAGCCATCTCATCCTCTGTCATCCCCTTCTCCTCCTGCCCCCAATCCTTCCCAGCATCAGGGTCTTTTCAAATCAGTCAGCTCTTCTCATCAGGTGGCCAATGTATTGGAGTTTCAGCTTCAACATCAGTCCTTCCTATGAAAACCCAGGACTGATTTCCTTTAGGATGGACTGGTTGGATCTCTTTGCAGTCCAAGGGACTCTCAAGAGTCTTCTTCAACACCACAGTTCAAAAGCATCAATTCTTCGGCGCTCAGCTTTCTTCACAGTCCAACTCTCACATCCATGCATGACTACTGGAAAAACCACAGCCTTGACTAGACGGACTTTTGTTGGCAAAGTAATGTCTCTGCTTTTTAATATGCTATCTAGGTTGGTCATAACCTTCCTTCCAAGGAGTAAATGTCTTTTAATTTCAATGCTGCAATCACCATCTGCAGTGATTTTGGAGCCCAAAAAAAGTCTGCCACTGTTTCTCCATCCATTTCCCATGAAGTGAAGAGATCAGATGCCATGATCTTAGTTTTCTGAATATTGAGCTTTAAGCCAACTTTTTCACTCTCCTCTTTCACCTTCATCGAGAGGCTCTTTAGTTCTTCACTTTCTGCCACAAGGGTGGTGTCATCTGCACATCTGAGGTTATTGATATTTCTCCCAGCAATCTTGATTCCAGCTTGTGCTTTTTCCAGCCCAGCGTTTCTCATGATGTACTCTGCATATAAGTTAAATAAGCAGGGTGACAATATACAGCCTTGACATACTCCTTTTCCTATTTGGAACCCGTCTGTTGTTCCATGTCCAGTTCTAACTGTTGCTTCTTGACCTGCATACAGGTTTCTCAAGAGGCTATTTACCTGGAGCCAAACTATGGTGGAAGTAATGAAGATAATTGTGACCTCCCTCAAAAGATCCCAGGCATGTACTGCTACAGTCCGTGCCTCCAACCCTGAAGCAGGCCACCACCGACCCATGCCTTCGCCGGAGACTCCCGGACACCCACAGGCAAGTCTCCTGTGGGGTCACTGTTCTTTCTCCTGGGTCCTGGTGACAAGGTTCATGTTGGGGCCATGCTCAGTAAATCTTTAATCCAAGTTTCTGTTGAAGGGCGGGGCTGTGTAGCCTCCTGTTTTGGCCTGTGGCAACCTCCTTCAAAAAGACTTATGCCAACTCGCCCTTGTAAGTCTATCATGAAGTTGGTTTCAGATTCCCAAGTTGCAAGCAGTGATTTCTCTCAAATCCTGACCCTGATACAGAGCTCATTTTTTACAGAACTTTTGTCCAGTCTTGTGAAGATTTTTGTGTATAAATTCCATTCTGTGTAAAGATGCTAGTGTCAAAGTGGAATTGACTTTTGTGTTCCCGTTCTATGTTTTCTCCAATAAATATAGTGATAAAACAAGTGTGTTGAATAAAAGAAACAGACTCAAGCCAGTATGTTACGGATGATGCCAGAAGAGCAGAATTTTTGTTTTGACTTTGTTTTGTCTTTGACTATAATTTGCTATATACCTTTAGGCACTAGCTCCATTTTCCATGAGATACTATGTCCTCACATAAAATGAAGAGGTTGTACTTGATGTTTTCTAGGATCCCTTTCAACACTAAAATTTATTAAACTGTACTAGACCAAGCATGCAAAAACAAAGGGAATAGTTCTATTGTTTTTATTAGGGTACTGAAATTTAACAGAAGAAAAATTAACCCCTTTTGACTGAGGGAATTGAAGGGGCCTATCTTGTCCTGTCTGTAAATAGTTCGTAGATGCCCCTCTAAGAAAGTTTCAAGTTTCTCCAAAGAGAAACAATGAGTTAATAGCTTTAGAAGTGCCATAATAGGAGGTTGTTAAGTCTCAGTCATAATTTTTGTTTGAATCACAAGATTTAAAGTGACTGCTAGATGTTACCCAATTCAACTTACTATCCAAATAATTCTAAACTGAAATCACCTGAAACAGATAGTTCTTTGTTTAAAAAATAAAGTGGGGTGGGGTAGGGGCAGGGACAGGGTAGACACCAAATTACCTATGTAGTTTCATAATTCATTCAACATATTTTGCCAGCTATCAAGATGAACATGTAAATTAAAAAGAGAGAGAAAGAAAAGGAAAATTCTGTCTGGGATGCTCAATCAGAACTGAAACAAAAAACCAGAGAATACTTTAAAAAAAAAATGTAAAACTACTTCATTACAAGCATAAACCTCCTATGAACCTTGAAGATTCATGTTGTATTTTAGAAAATAAGACCCTTGTAATAAATTCAAGCCATTTAAAAATTGCAGAGTACATTATCAATTTAAATTTTTTAAAAATAGAGTAAGCAGAACATGAAACACCACCTATGTTCATTAGACCATTTCTAAAATTTAACAGTGCTCACTGCGTAAGGCATTTTAAAAAATATTTCAAAAGTTCTGTTAGAAAACAAGATTAACAAACATCTGTCAGCTGTTCTCTTACAATGAAATTTTTTCACAGAAATGAGAAGTTACTCACCACAAAAAAATTACATGAGATATATATGGATACATTCATGTTGTAAAAAAACCCTCAAATACAAGAAAAGCAGAAGTCCTATTTTGACCATTATAATGTATTGCAATGTAATGTGCTCACTCAATCATGTCCAACTCTGTGACCTTATGGACTAGCCCATGAGGCTCTTCTGTCCATGGGATTTTCCAGGCAAGAATACTGGAATGGGTTGCCATTTCCTTCTTAAGGGGATCTTCCCAATCCAGGGATCAAACTAGCATCTCATGCATTATAGGTAGATTCCTTACCATTAGCGTCACCATAACAACTACATTCTCCTCCCAGAAATAATCACTGTTGCCATTTGGAGGATGTTTTTCCTTTGTATGTCTATATTCACATACGTTGAAATATAAAATTGTGTGGGTTTTTTTTATAATAGCATTTTATAAAGGTTGGATTTTCTAAGAAAAACAGGATATTATACATATTGTTCTGCAAATTGCTCCCCTCTTTTCCTTCCAATTAATGATATATATTGGAGTTCATATAGAATTTCCCTCCTAGAGTTATCTTTTTTATCCTGAAACACGAACTTTTTCATGACTACTACTAAATCTCTGCCAAAAGCATACACAAACATGCTGTCCCATGTCTCTGTTCCCTACTTCTTAAGAACTGACTGTATATTCTGTCTCTACTTCCTCACCACCTATTCCCTGTTTCACTTTAGAATTTAAGAATTACAGAAAAGTTAAAAGAATATAATATCTGTATTCCCATTATATTAGTTTTATGTGTACACTTGATTTGATATATGTATATATTATGGAAGGATCACCCCAATATGCCTAGTTAACATACATCACTGCTGCTGCTGCTAAGTCGCTTCAGTCGTGTCCCACTCTGTGCGACCCCATAGACGGCAGCCCACCAGGCTCCCCCGTCCCTGGGATTCTCCAGGCAAGAACACTGGAGTGGGTTGCCGTTTCCTTTTCCAATGCATGCAAGTGAAAAGTGAAAGTGTAGTCGCTCAGTCGTGTCCGACTCTTAGCGACCCCATGGACTGTAGCCTAGCAGGCTCCTCCGTCCATGGGGTTTTCCAGGCAAGAGTACTGGAGTGGGGTGCCATTACCTTCTCCGACATCCATCACTACACAGTCACAATTTTTTTCCTACATCTTTTAAGATTTACTCTCAGCAACTTTCAAGTATGTAATACAGTATTATTAACCATTGTCACTATACTGCACATTACATACATCCCATGACCTATTTATAACTGGAAGTTTGTATCTTTTGTCCCCTTCATCCATTTTGCTCACTCTTCACTCTCCACCTCTGGCAACCACCAATCTGTTCTCTGTATTTAAGAGTTTTTTTTGTTTGGTTGTTTTTTAGATTCCACATATAAGTGAAATCATATGGTATTCACCCTTCTCTGTCTGACTTATTTCACTTAACATAATGCCTTTCAGTGCCAACCATGTTGTTGCAAATGGCAACATTTCATTCTTTTATACGGGTAATGTTGATAATATCTCATTTTGTGTGTATATACATATATACACACACACCACATTTTCTTTATCCATTCATCCATTGATGGACTCTTAGGTTGCTTCATGTCTTGACTTACAAATAATGCTACAGTGAACATGCGAGTGCAGACACCTTTTCAAGTAAGTGTTTTTGTTTTCTTCAGATAAATATCCAGACACAGACTGCTAGGTCATATAGTAGTCCTTTTTAAAACTTTTGAACAACTGGAGTGGGTTGCCAGTTCCTTCAGGGGATCTTTCTAACCCAGGGATTGAACCTGGGTATCCCACTGTGCAGGCAGATTCTTTACCATCTGAGCTACCAGGGAAGCCCTTTGTACAACTAACATACTTTTTTCTGTAGTGGCTACTACGATTTACAAATTACTACAATGTAAATCCCACCAACATTGTACAAAGATCCCCTTTTTTGCACATCTTTGTCTTTTTGATAATAGCCATTCTAACAGGTGTGAGGTGCTGTATTAGTCGCTCAGTCGTGTCCGACTCTGTGACCCCATGGATTGGAGCCCACCAGGCTCTTCCGTCCATGGGATTTTCCAGGCAAGAATGCTGGAGTGTGTTGCCATTCCCTTCTCCAGGAGATCTTCCCGACCAAGGAATCAAACCAGGGTCTCCTGCATTGCAGGCAGACTCTTTACCATCTGAGCCACTAGGGAAGACTTTTGAGTCACCATTTGTGAGATGATATTTCATTGTAATTTTGATTTGCATTTCACTGACTGAACTGAACTGAACTGATGATTAGTAATTCAGTCTCTTTTTAAAGAAGTAAAACATTACAGATGAAGCTAAAACATCTTTTAATTATTGCCATATTCCCATCTCATGATTTGCAGAGGCAATTATTGTAATGAGTCCTTCCAGTTTTTTACTTTTATGGACTTACTTGTACATCTGTAACCAAATGTACAATATTTTATGTGTTATTGTAAATGTACATCAATGGTATCATTCAACAATTGCTTTTCTTTGGTTCAGGGTTACATTTTTGAAATATATCCATGTTTATAATTTATAGATTTAATTCATTTGTTACCTACTGTATGGTATTTAGGGGCTTCCCTGATAGCTCAGTTGGTAAAGAATCTGCCTGCAATGCAGGAGACCCTGGTTTGATCCCTGAGTCGAGAAGATGCGCTGGAGAAGGGACTGGCTACCCACTCCAGTATTCTCAATTATACCAAAGTTGATTTATTTATTCCTCTAGAATGGATAGTTAAATTATCAATGTTCATTAAAAATATAATAGACTTCTTAAGGGCAGTTTTAATCTCATAGTAAAATTGAGCAAAAAGTATAGAGAGTTCTGACATTCTACTAACTGCACCTCACAGCCTCCACCACCATCAACCTCCTGCACCTGTGCAGTACATTTGTTACAATAGAGGAACCAACACTGATACATCATTATTAAACAAAGCTAGTGGCTCAGATGGTAAAGCGTCTGCCTACAATGCGGGAGACCTGAGTTCGATCCCTGGGTTGGGAAGATCCCCTGGAGAAGGAAATGGCAACCCACTCCAGTACTCTTGGTTGGAAAATCCCATGGATGGAGAAGCCTGGTAGGCTATGGTCCATAGGGTTGCAAAGAGTTGGACACGACTAAACGACTTCACTTCACTTCATAGTTTACATTAGGGTTCACGCTTTGTGTTGTATACTCTATGGACTTGACATATATCCACAATTAGAGCATCATACAAAATAATTTCATTGCCCTAAAAATCCCCTTGCTCCACCTATACCTCCCCCTAAGCTTTGGCAACCACTGATCTTTTCACTTTCTCCATAGTTTTGTCTTTTCCAGAATGTCATATAGTTGGAATCATACAATAATTGACTTTTCAGATTAGCTTCTTTCACATATTAATATGCAGTTTTATATTAAAATAATGTGCTTTGATGTACAACACAGAGTGGGCCCTAATGTAAACTATGGACTTATTGTTCATAATAATGTATCAGTGTTGGCTTTTCAACTGTAACAAATAGATCACACTGATGCAAAAATTAATAGGAGAAGTTGGGTAGGGGACTAGGGGCCATATGGCTATTTTTCCTCCAGTTTTTCTGTAAATCCAAACTTGCTCAAAAAAAATCTCAAGTTAAAAAAATAGGCTTATAAATATTAACTCAAAATGGATCAAATTAAGGGTTAAAACTATAAAATTCTTAGAAGGAAACATAGAAATAAAAAATAAACATTCATGACTTTGGATTAGGCAATAATCTCTTTTTTTAATTTATTTTTTAATTGAAGGATAATTGCTTTACAGAATTGCACTGGTTTCAGCCAAACATCAACATGAATCAGCCATAGGGACACATATGTCCCCTCCCTCTTGAACCTTCCTATCTCCTTCCCCATCCCACCCCTCTAGGTTGTTACAGAGTCCTGGTTTGAGTTCCCTGAGTCATACAGCAAATTCCCATTGGCTATCTATTTTACCTATGGAAATATGTTTCTATGGTACTCTCTCCATACATCCCACCCTCTCCTCCCTCCCCTACCCTGTGTCAATAAGTCTGTTCTCTATGTGTCTCCATTGCTGCCCTGCAAAATAATTTCATCAGTACCATCTTTCTAGATTACATATATATGTGTTAGTATATGATGTTTTTATTTTCCTGACTTACTTCACTCTGAATAATTGGTTCTAGGTTCATCCACCTCATTAGAACTGGCTCAAATGCATTTTTTATGGCTGAGTAATATTCCATTGTATTCCACAGCTTCTTTATCCATTCATCTGTCGATGGACATCTAGGTTGCTTCCATGTTCCAGCTATTGTAAACAGTGCTGCAATGAACATTGGGGTACATGTGTCTTTTTCAGTTTCGGTTTCCTCAGGGTATATGCCTAAAGGATTAGGCAATAATTTCTTATATATGACACCAAAAGCACAAACAATAACAGAAAAAATAGATAAAATGGACTTCATCAAAATCAAAAACTTTTCTGCCTCAAAGGGTATACCATCAAAAAAGGAAAAGACAATCTGCAGAATAGAATGAAAATATTTGTGTCACATATCTGATAAAGATTAAGTATCTAGATTATGTAGAAATCTTGTAACTTAATAACAAAAGATTAATAGCCCAATTTTTAAAATAGGCAAAGGATTTGAATGACACTTCTCCAAAGAAGATATACAAGTGACCTAGAAGCACATGAAAAGATGCTCAACATCATCTGTCATCTGCTGCTGCTGCTGCTAAGTCACTTCAGTCGTGTCCGACTCTGTGCGACCCCATAGACGGCAGCCCACCAGGCTCTGCCATCCCTGGGATTCTCCAGGCAAGAATACTGGAGTGGGTTGCCATTTCCTTCTCCAGTGCATGAAAGGGAAAAGTGAAAGTGAAGTCGCTCAGTCGTGTCCGACTCTTAGCGACCCCATGGACTGTAGCCTACCAGGCTCCTCCATCCATGGGGTTTTCCAGGCAAGAGTACTGGAGTGGGGTGCCATTGCCTTCTCCGTCATCTGTCATCAGAGAACAGCAAATCAAAACCACAATGAGATATCATTTCACACACTAGGATGACTATAATAAAAAAAGATGGACAGTAGCAAGTATTGGCAAAGATACAGAGAAATTGGAGTTCTCAAACATTGCTGATGGGAATGTAAAATGGTGGCAGTGACTTTGGAAAACAGTTTGGCACTTCTTAAAACTATAAGCAGAGTTATTATATGGTCCCACAATTTCACTCTTGGGTATTTACCCAAGAGAATTAAAAACATATGTCCATCGTCTGAGAGTTTATTTCTGTACAGAAAACAAACTTACAGTTACAAAATGGGATAGGGAGGAAGAGAGGGACAAATTAGGAGCATGACGTTAACAGATATAAACTATTATACATAAAATAAATAAGCAACAAGGATTTACTGTATAGCAGAGGGAATTATATTCCATATCTTGTAATAACCTATATGGTATATAATTTGCAAAAAAAAATTCACTAGCCTGGAAGCTCCATGAGGGCAGAGACCCTCTATCATATTCTCCTCATTATTCTTGGCACCTAGGGTTAGTAGAGACTCAATATTGGTCCTGTGAATGACTGAATGGATCTGCCTTTTTTAATTATACTGCTGCATGGTATAATTACATAAATCTATCATAATTTACTTAAAGATTACCCTTTTAATGGACTTTCAGATTATTTTTTGCTATAACAGTGCTACTCTAAAGATTGTTGCAAGTGTCTATATTTTTTTGTCATTGCATGTGACTGTGAATTGGCAGGGAGCCAACAAGAAATGGATAAATAAGACTATATCCTGTCCTTTTTCCTGACAGCATTTCTATTTCCTTTTCCTACTGAGATTTAAAGTGCCCTTGTACACAAAGTAATTTTCAAACATAAAGAAAGCTTGTTTCTTTTAATAGCTCAGATTCAAAGAGAAAGTTTTTGCTTTATCATCAAGACTGTATTCTCTGTCCCAGTCTAGTTAGATTTAAAATTCTGTTATATCTTGGAAATCAGCATGGGATTGAAAGAAGATAGAATGAGACCCTTACACTTACCTCTGCAAATAATTTTTAGTTTGATCTTTTGTCATCTCATCATCTTATTCATCTCTGTTGGCTCCCTGCCTGTACAGGTCTTCAGCAACTTATACTAAAATGTTCAAAAGCCCAATACTGAAGATATTTATTGGTATTTGTATTCATTTTATATTTAATAACTTGGTATACTGAAGTAAACAAATATGTATAACTTAAGAAAATTAGAGGTTAAAATCTGCTTCTGGAGGGAGTCTTCACAACACGTTTTACCTCAAGGACAAAAACCAATCAACTTAGAGTGTTTATGGGCTGTTTCGTGAAGAATTATTCAAATTCTTTTGATAGGAGTTGGTTGGTTTAGTCGCTAAAGTCATGTCTGACTCTTTGCGACTCCATGGACTGTAGCCTGCCAGGCTCCTCTGCCCATGGGATTCTCCAGGCAAGAATACTGGAGTGGGTAACCATTCCCTTCTCCAAGGGATCTTCCCAATCCAGAAATCGAACCTGGGTCTCCTGCATTGCAGGCAGATTCTTTACCAACTGAGCTATGAGTGAAGTCCTTGATAGGAGTGCTACAATCAATTAATGATGTTTGCAAACGGCAGAGGAGAGAAGGGGTGGAAGATAAGAAGTCAATGAAAAGGACACTAAAAAGGGAGGAGAGTTCCCAGAAAAACAAAGAGATCCACAGTGTCAAATGCTAGTGGAAGGATTCAGGATGAGGGTAAAGAAAACACATGGGTTTCTCATTTAACATTTAAGAAAGCAAATTAAATAATATATGTGATAAGGTTAGTGGTCAAATTATAGTGAGTTGGGGGGGGATTAAGGAATGAGGCACTAAGTATATTTCTGAGGCTTTTTGATTTGTGAAATTGGTAGGTACTACATGCTAGAACTGATTTCATTATATACAGTTTTAAAATCTACATTAAATCTAAGATTAGACTGCATCTGAATCAGAAAGAATATAAAACCTAAAGCTAAGGATATCCATTAAATGACTTTGTAGCACCTGATCTTAAGCAATAAGTTTTAGTACCATTAATCTAGCTTTTATTTCACATTTGTCAAACAAAAAGACATCAGGGAACCACATCAAGGGGATAAACCACCTGAAACAGTGATTTCTCAGTGTGCAATACCCTGACCAGTAGTTTGACATCACCTGGCAACTTGTTAGAAATGCAAAGTCCCAGGCCCCATCTCAGACTTACCGAATCAAAAAAGCTTGGGAGCCTGAACCCAGCCATATTTTTAACAAGCTCAACTGGTAATTTGGTTGCACACTTGAGTTATTGTATTATAATGGCACTTTCTTCTTAAATAAGACACATAGTTATTAAGTTACTAATCTACTTGGTGGGCTTGACCTAGATTCTGTACTGCCAAACCCTTTCTAGGGGTTAGAGTCAACTGAAAGTCTTTTAAGGATATTGTGGTCTATTGGCCAGCAGTGATATATTAAGAAAGCTCAGAACTGAAGGAAAGATGATTACTCACACTGGGCACCAGCGATCCCACAAGTGGGACAAGTGCCTCTCCTTAAACTCCCTGGAGCTTAAGCAGAAATCTCAGGTACCCAGAGTCAATTCCTAACACCTCAAAACTACATAGGCATTTTTGACCGATTTGTCTGTGAAGAACGCGCTCTTTATTAAATTTTTGCCTCACTACCCATTTGTAACATGTGCCCTGCAGAAATTCTCCCCACTTCCTCTCCTTCCCCGCCTTTTTTTTTAAAGTTTGATATATTCTGTGTGGAAGAGGATGTAGCAGGTTTTCTGTTTCGTTTTGTTTTTGTTTAGCTGCACTGAGTCTTACTTGTGGTACGTGGGATCTTTTGTTGCAGTGCACGAATCGCTAGTTGTGGCGCGTGGGCTCAGTAGCTGTGGCACCTGGGCTTAGGTGCCCTGCAGCATGTGAGCTCCCAGTTCCCTGCCGAAGGGGCTGAATGAGGATCCTCGGCAGATTCTTAACCACTGGGCCACCAGGGAAGTCCCTCCCCTACCTTATTTTTTTTCTCACAACGGTTTACTTGTATATCTATTACACTGCTGTGTTACATGTAATATTACATAATAGTATAATATTATACTGCATTTCAAAATAATCAGATCCTTTAAAAAGATCCCTTCTTCTAGAAACTGTGCTTCTCCTTCTGAGTTCTGCCTTTTAGCCTTGTAATTATTGAAGGTCTTTCCTCAGGTAATTAAAACCTGGCTTCTTTGTATAATATTAACCCAGTGTCTGAAAATCAATTATCTAGCCAGTATTTATAGGCAGTGTTGACTCCGCTGAACTTGTGCTCAGTACTCAAGGCCCTCTCTTACTTTCTCACTGTGGTTTGGTCCTGACTACCTCCACTGGTCAATCTGTACTATGGGCATGAGGCTTGAAATGGCAGCCTCACGTTTGCCAGCCCTATGTATGCCAGGGAAGGTCTAAGACCAAACCCTACTATTTAGATCAATAATTGTGTGATTCATATTTGTAAAAACTGGCCAAGAACATTTATTGTCAGTAGTTTTTTTAAAAATAAAAAATTATAAATGCCCTTTACTAATCTACATTTCATTTATAGCAAAAGTTATAGTATGAGTTTAATGAATATCTGCATCATCAGTTTCAAAGCATTTTTAAAATAATTTTATTTATTTTTGACTGTGCTGGGTGTTTGTTGCTGCTCCAGCTTTTCTCTAGTTGTGGTAAGCTACTCTCTAGTTGTGGTGCAGAGGCCTCTCATTGTGATGGCTTCTCTTGTTGCAGACATGGGCTCCAGGGTGCACGGGCTTCAGTAGTTGCAGTGTTGAGGTTCAATAGTTGCAGCGCCCAGGCTTTAGAGCACAAGCTCAATAGTTGTGGTGCACAGGCTTAGTTGCTCTGCAGCATGTGGGATCTTCCTGGACCAGGGATCGAACTCGTGTCTCTTGGATTGGCAGGCGGATCCTTAACCTCTGAGCCATCAGGGGAGCCCTCAAAGCATTTTTTACCAATAACCTTAAGAGTGACATCTTTGTTTCTCCTTCTGAACTTTGTCCTTAGTTTATCTTGTAACTATACAAATCTCTTAGCAATCTGTGCTTCAGAATTATCATGTAACCTTGAAATGACTGATCATGTTTATGATTGTTTTAAATTCATATATTCAGCATCTTTATAATTCATTGAAAAATTTTCCAAATTTTGAATTCATTGCTACCAAACAAATGCAGGTGCATTATTATCCTCTATTAATCCACATTTCAATTAGTGCAATGAAAAATCTCATATCACTAACGTTTATTAATAATCATGCAATAGCATTAACGACCATGTTTCAAATATCTTCAAAATATTTGTCAGCATTTAAATTGACAGTATTTCATTGAAAAACTGTTGAAATGAAAATAATTTCTCCTGCCTCAAAAATAATATTCCTTATAAATCATGCTTTGGTTTGAAAGGAAAAAGGAAGAACATTTATGAAAGTTCATATAAAGATACATCTAGTACATTCTATAATGTGTATTTAATAAACTCAGTTTCTTCAAGAGTAAGTTGAACTGAAATTTCTGACTATTGCTGTAAGTTTATCCAGATTTTCAAATTAACATTTATTTTCTGTTATGCAAACTTTCCATAAAATCCTAAATTTGAAATACTTCACTTAAAGACATTTCTATTACAGGGGAGAAAACCCATAAATTAGTACCATAATTATAAAAGTGTAAAACAGCTGGAAAGAAATCCATACTTTTGCTATTGGAGTAGAGGTGAGGAATGTTTTTCCAGGTCTAAAGCAAATCAACAAGAAGGTGACAAGTTCCCAGTTGGTAATAATTACCAATTCAAACTATAAAAGGCTAATATGTATTATTACCAGCTTGGAAATCTTTATTGCCAGACTTACACAGATCTTCCTGTGCATATTGAAAGGAGAGTAAGATAGTGATTTCCAATATTATATACCTATTAACATATCATTAATAATATTGTCAGGAATATTATTAACCTACATGTGCTACATTTTTCAAGGTTCTCTATATATAAATGTTTCACGTAAGTACTCAGTATAAATTCTGATGATATAGGTTGGCATTTCTTAAAAAGATTCTACTTCTGTATGTGGTATTTCAAGAACAGTATTCACAGTATTTTTATGTTACAGAGAGTGCTCCCATTAGAATTAAAATTACATTTATATTTCAAAATTTAGTAATATGTAGAACCACAGAAGAGAGGAACAGTAGTTGCTTCTTCAAGAGAAAGAAGACCCCTATTTCTTGTTGCTATTCAAAACAATGTATTAGAGTTTTGCATAATCAGGAAGTTAACATTAACGACTTACTTTCGCTGTTTTTGATAAAGTCCTAAAACTAACCAGCAGAAAGTTGTAAATTTTAATATTATCTATAAAATGTATTATTTTACACCTAAATGTCAATTAAACAAAATTCACCCTAATGCTTTCAGATGAACTATTTAATTTTTTAAACATTAGTTGGATACTTAAAGCCCTTTTTGATGCAAGTTTTAAAATTTACACATAAATTACTTCTATGACTTTGTAAACTACATTTTAATTTTCCTTTAACAATGCTGTAGTAGGCATAACTTCCTCCTACAGTCAATATCCGGAAGAGCAAGTTTTCATGTGCTATCGCTGTCATTACAGACATTCTTGTTCTTGGAGCTTAGAGGCTGCTTTTTTCTAAAATGGGGATTGCAGCAAAGATTTCTAAATGGGTAATTTTAATGTAGCCATTTTAAGTGGCCATTTTGGTACATTGATTTTTTTAAAGTTTATTACAACTTAATAAAACTTACTCCTCTAGTTTCATAAAAAATTAAAATATAACAAAGGGAAGAACAGAAGTCTTCCTCCCAGTCAAATAATTTCACTCCTCAGAAATAACCACTGTTGACCCTGTAGACTTTTTTAAAAATGTATACAGTAGCATAAAAATCCCTTTGACAATTAAATAAAAATGAGCTCTATATATGGTTCTGTGCAGTTTCTTCATTTAAAAATGTGTATGAAGGATCTACCTAATTTTAATAGCTACATATTAATGTACTCATCTTTAAAATGTATTTATTTATTTGGCTACAATTAATTAGTTGCAGCAGGCAGGATCTTCCATTGCAATACACATGCTCTCTAGTTGTGGTGTGCAGGCTTAGCTTCTCGCTGGCACGTGCGGTCAGTTCCCAGACCAGGGATGGAACTCATGTCCCCAGCATTGGAGGAAGAATTCTTAACCACTGGACCACCAGGAAAAAGTCCCATATTATTGCATTCTTGTAGCATAGTTTAACCAGTGTTCTATTTACAAATATAAGATATTGCTAGATTTTTAAAAATTACACAGATACAGTGACTATCCTTGTATACACATTTTAATGCTTTTATGTAAAGTGTAATTAAAGTTTCTGTGAATTTTTTTGTGTTGATAGATGTCAAACTGCCCTTCAGATAGGTTATATAAATTGATAGCACCACTAATTGTATATGCAAGTACCTGTTTCATATTCACTTTATAATGCATACGCTTTTGTTCTGTTTCAATATTTTTTTATCATGAATGTGAATCACCTTTTCAAAGTTCATAATTTTTCTAAAGAAGTGAGATAATTTAAATTCAGTCCTTTTCTTTTATGGCTATATTGTTTTTCTAAAACTATTGCTGAATCCACCATCTTTTATTCATTATTCTGAAATGTCATCTTTGTCATATACTAGATTCCCTTATAAATATTTGTCTTTTTCTGGATTCTTTATTCAGCTTCATTGATTTATCTGATTGCTAAGAGTTTCAAGTACTGTAGCTATAACAGCTTAAAATTCTTGTAAAACTCATCCTTTATTTGTTCTTTAAAAAATTTTTTTTCTATCTACTCTCATATTTCTAGAAGAATTTTGGGGGGCAGTCAGATCTTTTTATTGTAGTAAGCTATACATAGAATTTACCATTTTAACTGTTTTTAAGTGTACAGTTTTGTTGTATGTATTCACATTGTTGTGCTAACCATCAATACCACTCATCCTCAGAATCTAGGCACATTCTAATAACACTTGATCAAGTTCCAAAACATAATGCTGTTGATATTCTGGTTGTTATTCTACTCAGTGTATAGATTCATTTACGTAGAAACACTATTTTTACAACATTAAGTCTTTCTAACCAAGCACAGTGTTTTTCTATCTCATTCATTGATTCAACACTAACTTAAACATCTATGGAGTGCCTATTACACCAGGAATTCTACTAGGCACTAGAGATACAATTATAACTACAATACTGTATCATGTTGGTTGGTTGGTTGAGTGACTAAGTCGTATCTGACTCTTTCAACCCCATGGACTGTAGTCCTTCAGGCTCCTCTGTCAAGGGGGTTAAATCCAGTAGGAGAAAGAGAGACTAAACAAACAATTGCACATGTAACATTGTGAAGCTTTACGGGAGAGATACATAGTGGGCCTATATTAAGTGATTTGATCTAAACTTGGGGGTCTGGGCTGCCTTCCCTGAAGACGTGACAATCAAGCTCACTCAGATCATACTCAAATATACTCAAATCATCTTCAGTATTTGCTAACTGGCTTCAAACAGGCCCAGCACATTTCTTAGGTTTTCCCCTGAGTACAAAATCTCTTAAATAGTATTATATGGTATCTTCTTTTCATTTTTGCTTTACAATGTTGTGTGAGTTTCTGCTGTATAACGAAGTTACTTTCTAACTGGGTCTTTTCTATTTATGGGAAAGCTATTGAACTTGTATATTAAATTTGTAAATAGCTGCCTTTGGGATTTTTAACTGTTTTGGGGGGAACTCATTATCTTTTTCTTGTACATTCTGCCTCAGCCAGTAAGATAGGAATGTCTGCCAAAATTTCCACTCTTTGGGAAGTTTCAGGGAGATACTGTTGTCTTCTCTTCACCTCTGTGAATGCAAGAGTGATTTATCTATTTGGTGAGATGGTGAGAATATCTGCATTGAATAGAATTAATAATTGAAAGGTATCTCTTGGCTCTTGATAGTCAATGGGAAAGGCAGATCCCAGTCCACTCTGCAGCAGGCTGGTTCATGTTTGCTTTGTTGACATTGCTCTCCTGCTATAAACAGGATGTTTGAGTTCCACACACTGTGTAACATCACTGTGTAAAACTGTTAGGCCAAGAAAAAAATTGGAAATTGTTTTTTCATTCTTATGTCTTATATTTTCACCTATTTTAAAATGTGATTAAATACTTAATGGAAAATAAAACACTTAATGGTGTCAGCCTGGAGAGTTTGATTAAAGAGCATTCTGTCCATGAAGTACTTATTATTCACCAGATCCAACAGTCACCAAACTTTACTGATTGCACATTCATCATAAAAAAATTTTAAGTATCTATTGCTAAACTTTACTTAATAAATTATCCACATGTACTATTATAATGTCCTTTGTATTACAAAATATACATGGAATTGAAATTGCTAAGATGAGATTTCTAAGATAATTTTTACTTTACTTATTAATGATTCTCAAATATTTTGCTCTCAGCAATAATTATTATAACTCCATTTTTTTTTAAATCTTAGTTTAACATTTTGAATATAAAGCATCTTGAAAGTTTTGTTCTACTTTCAATTTATTTCACTTCTTGGTTTTAATGTCTATAATGTATAAAAACTCATTTGAAAAGACCCTGATGCTGGGAACGATTGAGGGCGGGAGGAGAAGGGGACAACAGAGGATGAGATGGTTGGATGGCATCACTGACTCAACGGACATGAGTTTGGGTAAACTCTGGGAGTTGGTGATGGACAGGGAGGCCTGGCGTGCTGCAGTCCATGGGGTCGCAAACAGTTGGACAGGACTGAGCTACTGAACTGAACTGAATGTATAAAAAAAATACCTCAAAAAGCTACTAAGATTTAAAAAGAAGTGGTACAAAATCAGGATTCTCATTTTTTCTTACATATATCCTAATTATGGAAAGGTTTTTGTTGAAATTCCACTAGAAATATCTATCTTCCCTAATGTCAGTCAGATGTTGTATATTTTATCTAACATGGATTAAGTATCTACTGTGACTCTTCATTTGGAAAATTTTCAAACAAGTTTGACAGTTTTGTTTCCCAATATCAGCATACTTGAATTTTTACAGAAGACAAATCATTTTCAGCAATAAAGTCAGAGAATGATAGAAACATTGCCAAACATGTTTTCAAATTGTACTTGTTTTTGATAAGCAGTTACTTTCCCATTCATTGTTAAAAGGTCACTGTTACCTTCAAAGAACAGATAAAGTGTTCCTTTTTTCTGTTCCCCAAAATATCTGCCAAAGTTGCGTTTTATACAGAGTCACTTGTCAGCACAGGAACGGACAGGAAATTCGAAACTTTCCTTTTAGTAAAAGGAAAATGTGAAACTCATCTTCACTTTGACCACTCTTTTAAGGATTCTGCGACAAGTATCAGTAAACCTCTCTCTGTTGTATTAAATTTTTTTATGCTCACTCTACAGATAATTAAAAAATGCTGTAAAGATCTTACACTGAAATTTTTATGTCTTATTTTTTATTAAAATAGATGATATCCTACAGAAGTTCATACAGTCTGGCGCCAACTTCCCTGTCATTGTAACTTACCAATGAAGAATCCAATGATTTGATTTCACATGTATCATTAGCACCGTAACCAGGTTCCAGAGAATTAATCTATCCTGGTGAAATCAGTTGCTCCACCAAGAAAATCAGTTTTGTTTTCCCATGTAAAATTGTTTTTATTAGCAAAGTCATTTATTATTGAAAACATAACCTCTCTGGAATATCTTTTTTTTAATGGCTCAAGAGAAATAGTTCTTCCTGTATTTCATTCTTAACTCAGAATTTAATAAACACCATAAGCTGAAACAGATGAGAAACACTTTCATCCAAATGAACAGGAACCCCCCATACTGCATAATTTGTTTTAATACTTGAATCTTCAACTTTGCACAATATTTTCTATACATATACACTTTAGTATATGTTATCTGAATAATGTTATTTTAGTTTGTCTCTTTAAAAATTTTTTATTTTAGCTATTTTAACTGTTGCAGGAAAGATATATTTCTCCAGTGGTGAATGAATTGATTTCTTTTTAATTACTACTATTTTTGTCTTGTTTTGTCTTCCACTTTTAAGTAAGGAACCTCAAAAGTAAGAAAACTTAGAAATCTAAACATTTATCACTTAGTTTAGTGCAACTGTATAAAGTGTTACATGTCACATAATTTTAAATATCATTCAAAAGATTGTTGAGATTTAGCTTCACATTTTGGATGTATTGATTTTAAATACCTTGCCAACAGTGGTTTTATATTACCATCAGCAAATACCTCAATCCATTATAGCCACTAAGGCAAGATTCATTTGCTAGAAAAGTGGATAGAAATCTGTCTTTCAAATAGTCTTCCTCTTATTTGTTTTTTGATTAGCTACTTATTTATTTTTGGTTGCACTGGGTATTCACTGCTGTGTGTGGGCTTTCTCTAGTTGTGGCAAGCAGAGGCTATTCTTCGTTGCAGTGCTTCTCACTGCAGTGGCTTCTCTTGTTGAGGATCCCAGGCTCTAGGTGCACGGGCTTTCGTAGCTGTGGAGTATAGGCTCAGTAGTTAAGACTCGTGGGCTCTGGAGCACGGGCTCAGTAGTTGTGTTGTACAGGCTTAGCTGCTCCACGGTACATGTAATCTTCCCGGACCAGGGATTGGACACATGTCCCCTGCATTGGAAGTTGGAAGTTGGTACAGTCTTATGCACTGTACCACCAGGGAAGTCCCAAATAGTCTTCCTTTTACTTTCTAATTCTTTTGGCTGACTTGTTAAATCTCATGTAAAAAACTGTCATTTTTATCATGTTTTGGATAAGAAGAGATTGTCCTGAAATGAGGAAAAATCTAGTTCTTCCATTTGGTTATTGCTTTTGCTTCTATTATTGATCTTTTTGTCTTGTCTTCTTTGCATGACTGTTTTAACATCAAATGTTTTACTATCTCAGGTTAGGTTCTCAAGAAGCAGAGTCTGAGATAAGGATTCTCGTGCCAGTGAGTTTTGGAGAAACTGAAGGATGTCAGATGAAACCTATAAGGCAGTGCAGGAAATAGAACAGCACAGGAGAAGGGGCTCGGCAAGGATGTGGGTTTACCTGAAGTTTATCCTCAATCTGATCCTACAAGAAGCTCCAGTGCATGGATGGCACCATGGAGTTGTGTGTGTCACCTCCAAGAAAGGAGGCAAGACTTTTATATCCCCTTATCATTGAGTCATTGGCCACAGGCCACCTGGGGGTGGCGATTAAAGGGTGGTGGTAATTTCTAATCTCCCTGATTAGGTAACTCCCATCATTTAAGAACAAACCTGCCAAGCAGAAGGGTATAGTTATGAGCTGTTAGCAGCAAGAGTCACAACATATGAGGAATGCAATGACCAGTAAGGAGGATCTTGGTAGGGCACCAATATCCATTTTGTGAGGTTAGTTTAGCTAAAACTAGGTGTCATGATTGGTAAATCTTTTACTCTACCACTGTACAATGTGTCACAATGTCCTGAAAAGGAATAATAAACACAAGAGGGTGACAGCTGCGGAATTCCTGCTTGTGTTGGTGGACACCCACCACCTTATGTGACCATCTGACCTTCAGACTAAGTCATGAGGAAAGTGACATTCCACATATGAGTAAAAATTAACCTATTTTCAGATAAAAAAGAAACAAATACAAGTTCTAATATTTTCTTTCTGAAGCTCAGTAAGTCATCTTGCAAACTCTACCTTGGAGATCACTGTACCAGACTCTAATGCCCAGGCCGATAAAACAAGGACATGAGACCTATGAAACACGTGATAGAAAAAGCTGGTATTCTACATCCTTTCACCTCCCTTCAGTGTCTTTTTTCTTATGTGGATGCCCTGTCCCATGTTTGCCTGCTGTTTTCATACTGTATATCTTCAGGCTTGCCAGAAACCCTCATTTTCAGCACAGCCTTTTTTTCTTTTTATTTTAGCACAGCCTTTCTAAATAAAAAGTTTCTACAAATCAAAAAAAATAATAATCCAACAAGGAAATGAGCATGAAATAGTTCATTGAAATGTAAACACACTTATAGATATTTCATGGAGATCAAGTTTGGCAGTACTGATCAAAATGTAAAATGCATATCCTTTGACCCAACAATTCTGTTTCTAATTTATGCAAAAGATATACTTGTGTATGTGCATAAAGATGCACAAACAAGGATATATGCATATGTGGATTTGCAAATATGTAAAACAGAGCAACTCTGCAGTGATTATGGAGCCCAGAAAAATGAAGTCTGTCACTGTTTCCACTTTTCCCCTTTCTAGTTGCCATGAAGTGATGGGACCGGATGCCATGGTCTTTGTTTTTTTAATGTTGAATTTTAAGCCAGCCTTTTCACTCTCCTCTTTCACTCTCTTCAAGAGGCTTGTTAGTTCCCCTTCACCTTCTACCATTAAGTAAGCAGAGTGACAATATACAGCCTTGTCATATTTCTTTCCCAATCTTGAACTAGTCAGTTGTTCCATGTCTGGTTCTAACTGTTGCTTCTTGACCCATATACAGGTTTCTCAGGAGACAGGTAAGGTAGCTTGGTACTCCCATCTCTTTAAGAATTTTCCAGTTCCCAAAGAAAGGCAATGTCAAAGAATGTTCAAAGTACCATACAACTGGGTTCATTTCACATGCTAGGAAGGTTGTGCTTAAAATCATTCACGCTAGGCTTTCACAGTATGTAAACCAAGAACTTCCAGATGTATAAGCTGGGTTTAGAAAAGGCAGAGAAACCAGAGATCAAATTGCTAACATTCGTTGGATCATGGAGAAAGCAAGGGACATCCATAAAAACATCTATTTCTGCTTCACTGACTACACTAAAACCTTTGTGTAGATCACAATTACCCTGAATAGATTTTCAGGTTGGGAATTTAAGGGTGAGAAAATGCTAATTAGGTTAGTATATTCATAACTGAGACTTTATTTAATGTTCCTTTCCTCTTTTAACCTTTCACTTCATTAGCCTGAGAGCAATCATCTATAATCATTTATAATCATCTGATTACAAACTGATGACTCTCAAGTCAAGCTTCTGACTCTCACTGTGACTCTGTATTTTATCACCATCATCATGCATTTCTTTAAAGGAAAGAAAACTTGACTTTGCTGCAATGTGATATTATTATTGTTCTGATATTAAGATGCTGGCAATCATGATGAGATCCATCTTTACAATTCTTGGCACAACTTAGGATTTTGTATCATCTGGTATGGAAATTTATTTATTGTAATATAATGCTTAGAAAATTAAATCCAACCTCCTACTAAATATTTTTCTAGGATAGTGATGAGAGAGAATCAAACTATATGTAAATCCAAAAATATGTAGACAATGAGTGGGGTTATAAGTGGTATTTGAGTCTGAGGGCTAAAAGTTCCAGAAATCTTTCAAAAGAAAACAGATGGGTGTCCATATTTCTTTTACAGCTCAGATGAATAATTTTGTATTATACCATCATATAAACCAATTGGAAATCACATGAAAAAAAAAAATCCTAAGGATATGATATGAGCCAAGGAGTCTGTATTTCACATAAGTTCATATCAATTGTCTCTTTATTACTGCACTCTACTCCGCCTATAACTTTGATCTACTTCATCATTTAAACTTTGATTCCACTTCTTGGCTGTTGTATACTCCTAGTGTTATCATTAAATTTTTATTTTTTTCAAGGATAATTTTTAACAACTAAAGGGCTCAGCAAACATCTTTTTTATCATTCTTCCTATAATCAGAGCAAGTGGTATAAATGGACCAAACGCTGGAATTTGAACCAGTAGCTCCTGAATGCCTATACTGTGGCAAGCACTGTGTGGAGTATTTTATTTACATTGTGTTAATTTTCATAATCTCATTGAAAGGAATATATTGTCACCTGATGAATAATTTGAAGTTTAGAGAGATTAAATAACTTCAAAATCATACAGTTTTGAGTATTAGTCCTTATTAAAGTATTTGCTTATTTTAGTTATATTTGGTGGGGGAGTCATCATTTAGAGATACAAAGAGTCCTATTTACAAATGAAATGACTTGCTTATCTGATAGGAGATGTGGTGGAAAGGTGGGTGAGAGCATAGATATAAGTTTAGCCATCAGTTAAGTTGGGTGATAGGGTCATATACATAATGGTTCATGCCATTTTTTTCTACTTTTGTATAAGATGGAACTTTCCCACACTTTAGTTTTTAAAAGTAAGTAGCCTGGAATGTACAAGTACAATAAAAGAGAAAATGTAAATGTGTAGTTGGACCACAAAGAAGGCTGAGTGCTGAAGAATTGATGCTTTTGAATTGTGGTGCTGGAGGAGACTCTTGAGAGTCCCTTGGACTGCAAGGAAATCAAACTGCTCAATTCTAAAAGAAATCAATCTTGAATATTCATTGGAAGAACTGATGCTGAAGCTGAAGCTCCAATACTTTGCCCAACTAATGTGAAGAGCCAACTCACTGGAAAAGACCCTGATGCTGGGAAAGATGGAGGACAGGAGGAGACAGGGGCGAGAGGATAAGATGGTCGGATGGCATCAGTGACTCAATGGACATGACTTTGAGCAAACTCTGGGAGACAGTGAAGGGTGCTGCAGTTCACGGGGTCACAAAGAGTTGACAGACAACTTAGCGATTGAACAACAACAAATCTGTAGTAGTGTTCACCTTAGCAATTCATAACTCTTTCAGCTGTATCCTTTTAGAGCTGATCTGGAGGAATAGCCCTGGATCAACTTGAACGTGCATGGGTAAATGGGCACTTTCATAACTTATTTAATAAAGAACTGATGAGAATTCCCTGCCAGTCCAGTGGTTAGTACTTGGCGCTTTCACTGCTGGCCCAGGTTCGATCTCTGATTGGGAAACTAAGATCCTCTAAGCCTGGCAACACAGTCAAAAAAGAAAAAAAAAATTTTTTTCAAAGTAATTATTAAGATCCTAAGTTGCTCCTGTTGATCCTAACCATATCTCTATAATAAACTATGGTCCTAATTCTTAGTTAAAAAGAAGACCCAAGGACCGGTTTGTCAAATACTCTAGTCTTTCTTTCTTCTCCTCTTGACTCCATTTAGTGTGCTATTTTACTATTTGTTCATTCTTTTTAACTTCAAAGTGGCAGGAAGAGAACAAACAGCTTAAACCAGTCAATTCACCACCTTTGAGCAGCTCTGTGGAGGGGTTTTCTAGAGGTAGGTGGTGGTTTTGGTCAATATAATTATCAGTTGCAGTACCAGCTCTGCCTCTTCTTCAACTCTCAGCTGTCTAAAGGGATTATAGGAAAGTCCATCTTAAAACTGAAGGAATTAAAATACTGCCACTATCTTGAAAAACTGGCACAGTGACTGGTGTAAACCAACTGGCACCTGTTACAGGATGTTCTAGCCACCACCCCACCCTGTGATTTCAAGGGCAATGTTGTTGACATTTTCAAAAGCTCCAGAGCTGGTAGCTTGCCAGGAAGTCCTTCTCATACAGAGGCAGGCATGCCTACAGGTGGGCCTTATTTATTGGGAAACCTCTGTGATTCAAGAGTTGGGCAACATATTCCTGGTGCTAGGGAATCAAGCCAAAGGCTTCAAATGTAGGCTGTCAGGCCAACATCTCAAGAACAGTCAAACAGGCAGAAAGTTAGAGAAACAGGCTGGAATGGAGTTTGAAGGTAGAGCCATTCCTTTTAGACGAATTTTACCAGAGAGTGGAAATGGAATTGGTTTGTACATCCTGTGTGCTTATACTAACCCTCTTCCCAAAATACAAGACACAACGTCAAACATAGTTTCCGGGAATGAGTTCCAAGCCTGAACCCCAACTCTCAAAGATCTGAAGTTCTTTATCTGTGTGCTGCCGTGAAGGTATTTTGTAGATGTAATTACTGTTCATTATCAGTAGACTTTAAATAAGTTATCCTAGATAATATGGCCAAGCCCAATTCAATTAGTTGAAGGGCTTTCAGAGCAGAACCGAGGTTACTGGGAAGAAATTATGCCTGTGGATTGCAACTTCAGCTCATGCCTGAGAGTTCCAGACTCCTTCTCCTGACACACTGCTCTACAGATTTCAGACTTGTCTTCTAGCCAGCCCCCACAATTGTGTAAGTCAATTCCTTGCAAAAAAAAAAAAAATCCTTAATCTATATCTCCGACTGGTTCTGTTTCTCTCACTGAGTCTTGGTATAGTGATTGAGCCTGAATATTTCCAAATAGTATTATGTGTAATTCAGACTTCACATTTTAACAATAGCAAATAAAAATATTTTTGTGTATATATAGCAGTGACAGATTTTATTTTCTTGGGTTCCAAAGTCACTGCTGATGGTGACTGCAGCCATGAAATTAAAAGATGCTTGCTGGTTGGAAGGAAAGCTATTAACAAACCTAGGAAGCATGTTAAAAAGCAGAGACACCACTTTGCCAACAAAGCTCCATATAGTCAAAGCTATGGTTTTTCCAGTAGTCAGCACAGATGTGCGAGTTGGGCCATAAAGAAGGCTGAGCTCAAGAACTGATGCTTTCGAACTGTGGTGCTGGAGAATACTCTTGACAGTCACTTAGACTACAAGGAGATCAAACTAGTCAATCCTAAAGGAAATCAACCTTGAAGACTCATTTGAAGGACTGATGCTGAAGCTGAAGCTCCTATACTTTGACCACCTGATGCAAAGAGCCAACTCATTGCAAAAGATCCTGATGCTGGTAAAGATTGAAGGCAAAAGAAGGAGGCAGCAGAGCATGAGATGGTTAGTTAGCATCACCAGCTAAACGGACATGAATCTGAGCAAACTCCAGGAGATAGTGGAGGACAGAGGAGCCTGGCATGCTGCAATCCATGGGGCCACAAAGAGTTGGACATGACTTAGTGACTAAATAACAACAGGAGTGAGAGTATGTGTGGAGTGTATATATATATATGTGTGCTCTTCTGACTAGGATTGTCTTCAGCCCCATGTCCTTCCTTGCAGTGTTCAAGAATCCTATAGCAAGAAAGGCAGTTAAACCAGAATCACCCTCTCTCAGTATCTGATTGAGTGCCTCATCCTTCATTATCCCCCAGGTGATATCCGATTATACCTACCAACTTTTAGTAAGAACTGTTGAGTAATGTAGCAATAATCCCCCAACCCTGATATTTCCTCATAGTAAACCTCCACCCACTGCCCCCCTATCCCCTGGGTATAAATTCCTGCTTTCCCTGTTGGACTCAGAATTGACTCTAATCTCTCTCCCTTTTTACAGAACCCTACCACAGTACCCACCTCAAAGAAAGTCTGCCTTACCGTCTTAAAAAGTGTCATGAATAATTTTTTTCTTTAACACTTCCGACTTTTTTGATCATGTATTTCTCAATAATTTTTTTTTACCACTCATACATATGTAAACATATACATATTTGTGGTTGGGTTTCAAAGTTTATCCTGCTATATCATGTTCACAATTTTAAAAAATACATAGATATATATATATATACACACACACATGAAGAAAAGTGTTATGAGATTCCCACTGTCCCTACCTACTATGCAGCAAAACTACAGCCATGGGAATGGGCTTGGCCTTATCAGCATAGAGAGAAAACCCTGTTGAGACTGATCCTAGTCTGGCATGGTGAAGAGAAATGCGAGGTGTAGAGTAAGTGGGAGGCCCCCCGCGCCCCACCACCCGTCCCTGCGAGGGGGCGGGGTGGGGTGCACCGCCTTTGCAGGCCACCAGTGAAATATTCTGATCGTTTTTTCCACTGACCGAGTGAGGTGCGGGTGGAGGTGGGGGGTGTGTGGCAGTGGCAAGCCCTAAGGGGCTCTCATTTCTAGCACCACGTGCCCCGCCAGGGACAGTGCCAGGTGGGGAGTTTGACTGGGGCTGTACACCTGCAAATGGTGTCCTAAGGCAAGCTCAGGGAGGACAGAAACCTCCCCTGGAGCAGAAGGGCAAAAGCTTGCTTGATCTTGATTTTCGGTATGAATACAGACCATGAAAGTGGGTCCTCACGATCTTTCTGACCTTTGGGGTTTTAAGCAGGAGGTGTTACCACAGGGATAATTGGCTTGTGGTGGACAAGCGTTCATAGTGAGGTTGCTTTTTGATCCTTTGATGTCAGCTCTTTCTATCATTTTGAAGCAGAATTCACCAAGTGTTGGGGTGTTCACCCACTAATTGGGAACGTAAGCTGGGACTAGACTGTCTTGAGACAGATTAGTTTTACTCTACTGATGATGTGTTGTTGCCATGGTAATCCTGCTCAGAAGGAGAGGAACTGCAGGTTCAGACATTTGGTGTATGTGCTTGGCTGAGGAGTCAATGGGTCAAAGCTACCATCTGTAGGATTATGACTGAATGCCTCCAAGTCAGAATCCCACCCAGGAAGAATGACATGGCAGCGCTGGGAATCCTCGGTTGGCCTCGGATAGCCAGTTCCCCGCCATCGCTGCCGGTGGCCTGTCGCCTGCATCCCTCCGTGTGCGGCATGGCGTGCCCCGCTGCATGTTGGGACCAGGTCACGCATTAGGACTGGGTCTGGTGCAGAAAGCCTTTCGTCCTAAGACACAGGGCATAGCCAGAAAGGCAGCCACCCCCTCGCCCAACCACCGCAGGTTTGTGGGGAACCTGGTGCTAAACCATTGGTAGATGACCTGCTTCTGGGTTGTGGTTTCATACGCAGCAGAGTAGCTCCCTTGCTGTGATCTATTGAAAGTAAGTCCTGGACACAAGGGTTTGAAAAAAGGAAAAAAACAAAAAGCAATTTAAAAAACAAGTGTTGATATTAAAAAGTAAACACAGGAACTTTCCCTGGTGGTCCAGTGGCTGGGACTCCATGCTCCTGATGCAGGGGGCCCAGTTTGACCTGGTCAGGGCGATAGATCCTGTGCGCTGCAACTAAAAGGTCCCTCCTGTCATGACTAAGACCCGGGGCAGCCAAATAAATAAACAAGTAAATAAATAGTTTCAAAAAGTAAACACAACCAGGGATTGTAATATTCATTTCCTGTATCTCAAAAATCACCTTGCATTTCTCTCACTTTGAGGTCATTTCTTAAAACTATTTCCCAACAGATGGTGTACAAAGATGATTCCTGGGTTAAAGGGCAGTAGTGGTGGGACTTCCCTGATGGTCCAGTGGTTAAGAATCTGCCTTCCAGTGCAGGGGATGCAGATTCAATCCTTGGCCAGGAACTAAGATCCCACATGCTGTGGGCAACTAAGCCTGAGTGCTGCAGTTAAGACCCGACACAGTCAAATAAATAAAAATAAATTAAAAAAAAAAAAAAAAGGGCAGTAGTGGTGACTGCTGTGATTTCTATATTTAAATTCTCAGTTAAAAAAAAAAACATAACAACTATTCAAGATGTTTCTCTTTAAATGGAACACTTTGAGAGCTTTGGAAATATTCCAAAAGAGTCAACACTTAGGACAGTTAATACAGATCAGCCAAATGTGCCCAGGATTCAGTTATTCAGTTGATTTGTCACTCTGCTGAACCATGCTAACCATAGCAGCAGTCTTGATATCTGCAGTTTTTATTCTTAGTAATACAAATTTAATTAATATCTCAAATGGATCACTGATTTAAAATAGGGGGCAAAAGGAAAAATATTTTCAAAATGTTAGTTAATGGAAGGCATTAAAACTAACAATTTACATTTTTGTCTGATGGTGATTTTCATACCAATATATTTCACTGAGTACATCATATCAAATATTTAAAGGAGAAATATAGTGGTGGTTACACTACGTTTGGCTCTTTATGTACTGAGAATTATAGAAAAAAAAACCACTTATGTTTCTTATGTTTCATTTACAAAGAAAACCCAAGACCTTCTGTCATAATTTACAAGACACAAAAAATTGTAAAAGCAATTATTCCAAGCATCAGTCATAAAAGCAGTTTCTGCTTGGCTTAAATCCTCTAAATTGTACTTAATTTTTTGTCCAGCAACAAGTCCTGTTTTTTCTTACACATATGAATGTTTGTATTACATATTAAATAGAAAAAAAAAATGTTGAAAAGGGCCACTCAGAAAAATTTTTGATATTTATAAATTTTCACTTTTGCTAAACACAAAGCAATGAAATATTACTAAATGTGCTCACAGACATGAAAGGAGTTCATGATTCAGTAAAACCAAGGAAGTGAAGTGAAGTCCCTCAGTCCTGTTTGACTCTTTGCAACCCCATGGACTGTAGCCTACCACGCCCCTCCATCCATGGGATTTTCCAGGCAAGAGTACTGGAGTGGGTTGCCATTTCCTTCGCCAGAGGATCTTCCCGACCCAGGAATCGAACACGGGTATCCCACGTTGTAGGAAGATTCTCTACTATCTGAGCCACCAGGGAAGTCCTAAAGCCAAGGAAACTCTGCCTTAAACCAGCATGTTTCCAATAAGACTGAAAATGGACTTCATAATACAATCTTGAATAATATACAGTGTGTGTGCCTCCTGAAATTGGTCATGTTTGACATTTTAACTACAGCATTATTTTCCTATCAACACAGTAGCCAGTTCTGCTTTTTATCGTATCAACACTTGATTTACGTAAACAGACAAAATAGTATATATAACGGTCAAGTTTAGAGCACTTTTCAAATATTGTCGAGTGAACACGAACATGAAAATCAAATACCATTTTGCTGTAAAAGCAAAAAAACCAAGACTTTTACTATCCACTTTGTATGTTAGTCACGAACATCTAGCAGATGGCTTCCCTGGTGGTTCAGTGGTAAAGAATCGGCCTGCAATGCCGGAGACCCGGGTTCGATCCCTGGGTTGGAAAGAACCCACTCCAGTATTCTTGCCTGGAGAATCCCATGGATAGAGGAGCCTGGCGGGTTAGTCCATAGGGTCGCACAGTCGGACACGACTGAAGCAACTAAGCAGTATCAGCAGAGGCACAGTAGTGAAATGTTTTAAATACTAGTATTTATCTTTACATACATGAAGTCCTTCTAGTTTTCGTAAGTGTCTTTTGGCTTTAATACTGCTGATAAGCGAAAGGGTAAGAAAGCACAACGGAAAACAAGAAAACCACAGTAACTATCAGCGGTTGTTAACATGGAAGAAGTAGCAGCAACAACCACATTCGAAGCTATGGGACACTTGCGCCCAGGACCACAAATCCCAGGATTGCCTGGGGTGGACGCGGAGCTCCGTTCAAATTGATAACTTTTCCCGCCAATGACACAGCCAAGTCAAAGACCGCGAAAACGCCTGATTCCTCTGCGTTCCAACACTGAAGTCATTATTTAAAAGTTCTGAGTGTATGTGGGTGTTTCAGGGCCCGATTCGAACTACTAAGTATTTCTCACACGCAGAAACTTACTGGTCAACGTCCCAATTGTCTACCCGAGTCTGGCTCGGTGGCAGTTCTAGTGTCTAAACGCTGAAAGGAACTTACGTCGCCCTCTGTCAACGGAAGGACCCAGTCGCCCGAGGAAGAGGCGGAACTCGCTTTCTTCTTGCCCTTTCTTGGACACGCCGCCAGGAGACTTACGCCTTCGTTACAATCAATGAGTCATTAAAACTTCCGCTAACGTAACGTACTTCCGTAACGTACAGGGCGATGTTGCCCGTCCCTATAGGAAGCTGGGTCTACGTTTGCGCAGATGTCTAGCTTTCGTCCAATCCGGAAAGAGGCCAACTCCCGGCGTTTCTTCTCACCTCCCCGCCCCACCTTTTCCCCCTCCCCGGGGCAATGGCCCGCCTCTCTGCTGTTGACCAATCCTCTGCGGGCTCCTTTGCGCGTTTATCCAGTCAGAGAGTTGGAGGGTGGAGTTCTGGTCGTCCGCTTGGCTCCGAGTCTGTGCTCGACTTCGTTCCCGCACCAGTCGTGGGCTTCCTGGTCAGGTATATTTGATAGGCCTGGGGTGGGTAAGGTTCTTGGGATGGGCAGCTATCTTGGCGGTCGGCGACAGTGCCAGTTGACTCTAAAAAACCGAAGTCGCTGAGCCTGTAGCACTAGGGGCAGAGGGAAATTAGGGGAGGCGGTGAGAGGAGGGAGCCACGTGTTGGGACTTCTGGTGCAGTGATCCGAGCCCCTGGGTCATACCCGTGCTGTCACTGCTCCGCCGACCTTCTGAGGGTTAGGTTGGTGTCGCCGAAGCCGTCCTGTTTGGGTGAAAAAGCGCCTGTTTGTCAGGTGTTCAAGGAGCGGTAGCTGGGACCTATTTTTCCCCTACGCGCACTCCCTTCCCTCGCATTCTTTCCTCCCCACCTCCTGGGTTGGTTAATTTTCGGGATCAGAAAAGCAGATTCTCCTCTGGGAAGAGACGTCCTGGAGTATATAGTAGGAACTGTGAGACTAGCTGCTCTGATAAGCACTTTACGTGTGTTATGTCATTTAATCCACACAGCAACACCTAGAAGGGTAGAGACTCGTATTCATGCGGAGAAACATTACTCGTCTGCGCGTTCCCTTCAGCTTCTTTCTAATCACTTGTGTGTGACATTAGGTTTCTATGCACGTAAAATTAAAATATGGTATTGCTTGTAAAATATTGGTCTTGTTTTCTTTTCTGACTTGAAGTTATTTTAGAAGTTAATACAACATACCTAGACGTAGATCGATTGCTGTTGTCGAGGTAAAACAATCTAGTAGAAAGACATCGGAGTAGGAGCCATTTACTAACCTTTAACTGGGCAAGTCACCCTCTCAGCCGCTGCTTTTTCCACTGCAGAATTGAATTCAGTAGCAGACTTGACTGCTTCCTAGAGTTGTGAGGATCAAATGAGATAATGAATATAAATTACTATTGTTAACTACATAGGACTCTTTCTGCTTTTCAATTTCTTTCCCGTGGAAGCTAGACTACCTTTAATATGCAATATATAATATATTTAAAATATTATATACACAGACACAACACATACAGTGGATAACATGCAGTGGATAACATGCAGCCTAGTACCACTTGAGTTGAAATACCTCTTAAGCCTATGTGGCCCACTTAGCTGCTTATCCAGGGTTCAGGGTTTTATTCCCTGTGGATGCAGAAGTGGTACTTGTCTGATTTGTATTTTTATCTTACACTGCTGTAAAGCAAAAATAGTTCAGCTCATTTAACTGCTTTTCTGAGTTCTGATTACTTCTGGAGACTCTTGAGAGGAAGCCCATTTCTTTGCTTTTTTCAGCTTCTAGTAGCCACTTATATTCCTTGACTTGTGGCTCCTATATTTTAAAAGCACATCTCTGAAATCTGTGCTTCCATGATCTCATCACCCTCTGCCTTCCTCTTAATGGGGCATTTGTGTTTACAAATAGGTCCCACCTAGATCAGTCAGTTCAGTCGCTCAGTCATGTCCAACTCTTTGCAATTCCATGGACTGCAGCACGCCAGGCTTCCCTGTCCATTACCAACTCCCAGAACTTGCTCAAACTCATGTCCATTGAATTGGTGATGCCATCCAGTCATCTCATCCTCTGTCATCCCCTTCTCCTCCCATCTTGAATGTTGCCCAGCATCAGGGTCTTTTCCAAGGAGAAAGTTCTTCACATCAGGTAGCCAAAGTATTGGAGTTTCAGCATCAGTCCTTCCAATGAATATTCAGGACTGATTTCCTTTAGGATGGACTGGTTGGATCTCCTTGCAGTCCAAGGGACTCTCAAAAGTCTTTCCAACAACACAGTTCAAAAGCGACAATTCTTCGACACTCAGCTTTCTTTATAATCCAGCTCTCACATCCATACATGAATACTGGAAAAAACGTAGCTTTGACTAGACAGACCTTTGTTGGCAAAGTAATGTCTCTGCTTTTTAATATACTGTCTAGGTTGGTCATAGCTTTTCTTCCAAGGAGCAAGTGTCTTTTAATTTCATGGCTGCAGTAACCATCTGCAGTGATTTTGGAGCCCCAGAAAATAAAGTCTCTCACTGTTTCCATTGTTTCCCTATCTATTTGCCATGAAGTGATGGGACCAGATGCCATGATCTTAGTTTTTTGAATGTTGAGTTTTAAGCCCACTTTTTCACTCTTCTCTTTCACTTTCATTGAGGCTCTTTGTTCTTTGCTTTCTGCTGTAAGTGTGGTGTCATCTGCATATCTGAGGTTACTGATGTTTCCCCCAGCAATCTTTGTTCCAGCTTGTGCTTCATCCAGCCCAGCATTTCGCATGATATACTCTGCATATAAGTACTACTCTGCATGTAAGTTAAATAAGCAGAGTGACAATATACAGCCTTGATGTACTCCTTTCCCAGTTTGGAACCAGCCTGTTGTTCCATGTCCAGTTCTAACTATTGCTTCTTGACCTGCATATAGATTTCTCAGGAGGCAGATCAGGTGGTCTGGTATTCCCATCTCTTTCAGAATTTTCCACAGTTTGTTGTGATCTACACAATCAAAGACTTTGGCATAGTCAATAAAGCAGAAGTAGAGGAAGTTCATGGTTCATGTACTGCTGAAGCCTGAGTTGGAGAATTTTGAACATTCCTTCACTAGTGCATGAGATGAGTGCAATTGTGTGATAGTTGAACATTCTTTGGCATTGCCTTTCTTTGGGATTGGGATGAAAACTGACCTTTTCCAGTCCTGTGGCCACTGCTGAGTTTTCCAAATTTGCTGGCATATTGAGTGCAACACTTTCACAGCATCATCTTTTAGGATTTGAAATAGCGCAACTGGAATTCCATCACCTCCACTAGCTTTGTTCGTAGTGGTGCTTCCTAAGGTCCACTTGACTTCGTTTTCCAGGATGTCTGGCTCTAGGTGAGTGATCCCAACATCGTGGTTATATGGGTCATGAAGATCGTTTTTCTATAGTTCTTCTGTGTATTCTTGCCACCTCTTCTTAATATCTTCTGCTTCTGTTAGATCCATAGCATTTTTTCCTTTATTGTGCCCATCTTTGCATGAAATGTTCGCTTGGTATCTCAAATTTTCTTGAAGAGATCTCTAGTCTTTCCCATCCGATTGTTTTCCTCTATTTCTTTGCATTGATCACTGTGGAAGGCTTTCTTATCTTTCCTTGCTGTTCTTTGGAACTCTGCATTCAAATGGATATATCTTTGTTTTTCTCCTTTGTCTTTAGCTTCTCTTCTTTTCTCAGCTATTTGTAAGGCCTCCTCAGACAACCATTTTGCCTTTTTGCGTTTCTTTTTCTTGGGAATGGTCTTGATCACTGCCTCCTGTACAATGTCACGAACCTCCGTCCATAGTTCATCAGGCACTCTATCAGATCTAGTCCCTCAAATCTATTTCTCACTTCCACTGTATAATTGTAAGGGATTTGATTTAGTTCATACCTGAATGGTCTAGTGGTTTTCCCCACTTTCTTCAATTTAAGTCTGAATTTGGCAATAAGGAGTTCATGATCTGAGCCACAGTCAGCTCCCTGTCTTGTTTTGCTGACTGTATAGAGCTTCTCCATCTTTGGCTGCAAAGAATATAATCAATCTGATTTCGGTATTGACCATCTGGCAATGTCCATATGGAGAGTCTCCTCTTGTGTTGTTGGAGGAAGGTGTTTACTATGACCAGTGCATTCTTTTGGCAAAATTCTGTTAGCCCTTGCCCTGCTTCATTTTGTACTCCAAGGCCAAATTTGCCTGTTATTCCAGGTATCTCTTGACTTCCTACTTTTGCATTCCAGTCCCCTGTGATGAAAAGGACATCTTTTTTGGGTGTTAGTTCTAGAAGGTCTTGTAGGCAGATAATCCACCTAGAGAATCCAGAGTAATCTGTCAATCTCAAGATGCTTAGCTTAATTACAAAATCCCTTTAACTTGTAAGGAAACGTTCATAAGTTCCAGGAATTAGAGAAAGGATGTTCTGGGGGTGCATTATTTAGCTTGCCACAAAGGGTATAAAGAAGGGTAAAATAGATTCTATACTAGTGCAGCATAAAGACTAGTAGGATATGCTGAGAGAAAAAAATATAAAGTGACTTCTGGATTGCTGTGAAAAGACCCTTCTTGGTTACCCTAGGTTGGTGCTTCAGCTTTTCCACTGGGAAATAGAAGAGGTAAATGAGTATTCCTGTGATAATGTGGATACAAAGCCTGAATTAATCCCTTAGAAAAGTGAAATTTCTTTGAATTCTAGTCTGCCATAAAAGTTCATGTGAGTTTTGCATTCATGTGAGTTTCATAATATTTGTGTTTGATACTGTTTTGAACTGTTGCCATATCATAACATTGCTGTTCTAGGGAGAATAGAGTTTATTTTGTAGCTTCTTGTAGCCAGTTTACTGTAGTCAGAGGTGTGTCCCCTAGTTTAAGAAGCATGACCTCAGAAGATGGAGATGTATTATAAGGAAGTCAGTAAATACTCAGTCTCATTCCTCCTAAGGCTAGAATATGCGAAAGTCTTCATGGAGAACTGGACTGATGGTCCCTCATCATTAATATCCTCCAGACCCCCCAGCAAGGAGATAGTAGCTCTGATGACTTCAGTTTTTACTCGTATCTTCAGAAGGTAACAATCTGTTGCTCTCATGTCTGGTTGGAATTAATAATTCTCAAGAGACAGAATCTGATGAGTGTGTTACCATCCAAGTATAGATATATTGGAATAAGATAATATATGAAAGAACTCAGCTCCAAGTAGTCATTCGGTATTCAAGAACTCAGTTCAGTTCAGTTTAGTCACTCAGTCATGGACCCCAGGGACTGTAGCACACCAGGCTTCCCTGTCCATCACCAACACCCATTCCCTTCAAGGGATCTTCCTGACCCAGGGATCAAAACTCGGTCTCCTGCATTGCAGGCAGATTCGTGATCTTCTAAGCCACCAGGGAAGCCCAAGTCCTTTTTAAGCTGGCTCCCTTCCTGTGCCATCATCAGGTCCATAGGAAAAAATTTCACATCCTTTGCCCTGAAAATAACAATGCATTGCAGTACAGCCATTTATCCTTGTTCTGTTTGAGCAGGTATCCAGCCACAGTCTCTTGGACCTTTCCAGGCATGGCTCTTGTATCAACAGTTAGCACAGCACCAGATCAAGGTCTGAGCTACTCTCATAAAGTGGGCATGAGGAAAAAATTCCACAGTATTTTTCCACAAATAACTTTTTCCAAAAAATGATTTTTCAGCTTCTTTCGTGCTTGTATTCCTTAAAATGCATGTCATGATACTGATCACAAAATTAGTTTTAGGCTACCTTCTTCGCAAGTCCAGTGTGAGTGGTCTGCTTCCTAACTTAGGACTGTGAGGGTATAGTGCACAGTTTTAGACTCTAATATATTTTTGTACACTTAAGGTACAATTTATTGGGTATTTTCTTGGTAGTTAATTTTTAACTGATTTTTTAAAAAAAATCTCCCAGTAATTTGAATTTTTAAAAAATCCAAACCTAAGGTATTTCACTTGGGAGAAGGAAATGGCAACCCACTCCAGTATTCTTGCCTAGAGAATCCCATGGACAGAGGAGCCTGGTGGGCTGCTGTCCATAGGGTCGCACAGAATCAGACATGACTGACGCGACTTAGCATTCATGGAAGGTATTTCACTTACTAAATGCTTCCCTTTGGTTCACTAGTCTTCTCTGTTTCTTTGCCCTGTAGTAATTCATATGAAGTAAATATAGAGGAGTGAATATTGTTGAAACTATCTTTGAAACTGATAATCTCTGGGAAGCTAACATTTAATTGATTGAGATGAATGATAGAAGTGTTTTTTTTATTATTATTGAATCCTAGAAAATAGTATTATTGTAGAGTTATATTATTTTACATTTATGCATTTAAAATTTAGCTTCATTTTATTTATTTTTTATTTTGTGGCCATGCCACGCAGCGTATGAGATCTTAGTTGCCCTGCATTAGAAGCATAGAGTCTTAACAACTAGGTCACCAGGGAAGTCCTCACTTAGCTTTAAATGCAGATTTTTCTTGGGTTCCAAGTTTATTTTAGCTGAATTAACTAGTTCATCATTTCAGTTAGATAACTTGTACATCATACAATAATGAGATTTTTAGCAAGTAGACCATAAAACTTCATTATGTTTTCTACTGTACATTTTACAAATTTTCTTGGCTATAAAGCAACTTGAAAAGTATAAAGCTTAAAATTTTGGCATAATATGATAAAAGAAGCACTTGGGAGTCAGATCTATCTAGATCATATTAAATATTTAATTTCTCTGAGCTTCAGTTTACTTACTAAAATAAGGATAATAGTATTTGTCCTATTTCAGGGTTGTGAGAAATAGATGAAATGACGAATACTGTAGTCCTTAGAAAAATGTGGTTCTTTCATAAAGTAGTAGCTATATTAAGTATCTATCGATAGTACCTTAAAAGAGTTCAAATATAACACTAGTTCTATTGTGAACTCCACTAGTTCATGTGATTTTTGACATTTTGCTGTTTCATAAGTTGACTGGACCAAAATACAATAAAAATGCTGTCTGTCAAGTCTTTTAAGTTAATATTAGTGTTAGTTAATATTTGTCTCCAAATTTCATTGCTTTGCTAACAATAGAATTTTATAGGAAAATTAAAAGAAACCTCTGTGCCACTATAGTTAAAATTGTTTCCCTGGTAGTGTAGTTTAGTTTCTCTTATCAGTTAATATATTTCTTTTACATGGTCCTTTGTATTGGTATATATACTGAGGTAAGTGATGGTGCCATTCTCTCTGTGGATGTTCATTCTGATCATTGTTACTTTTTATTGGCTTTTTAAAAAAAGAGTTTCACTATTTCTTTTTTATTATTATTATTTAATTGGAGGAAAATTGCTTTACAATGTTGTGTTGGTTTCTGCCGTACAACAATGCAATTTAGCCATAATTATATATATATATATATATCACCTCCTTCTTGAGCCTCCCTCCCACCCACCCCCATCCCACCTCTCTAGATCATCACAGAGCAGCAGGCTGGGCTTCCTGTATTGCATAGCAACTTCTCACCAGCTATCTGTTTTACATATGGTAGTGTATATATGTTGATGTTACATTCTCCATTCATCCCACCCTCTCCTTCCCACACTGTGTCCACAAGTCCATTCTCTATATCTGCATCACCATTCCTTCACTGCAAATAGGTTCATCAATACCATTTTTCTAGATTCTATGTATATTAGTTAATATGCGATATTTGTTTTTCTCTTTTTGACTCACTTTACTCTGTATAACAAGCTCTAGGTTCTTCCACCTCACTAGAACTGACTAAAATTTGTTCCTTTTTATGGCTGAATAATATTCCATTGTGTATCTGTCCCACAACTTCTTTATCCATTCACCCTTTGATAAACATCTAGTTTGCTTCCATGTCCTAACTATTGTAAATAGTGCTGCCATGAGCGTTGGGGTACATGTGTTTTTTTCAATTATGATTTTCTCAGGATATATGCCCAGTAGTGGGATCAGTGGGTCATATGGTAGTTTGGGGCTTCTCAGGTGATGCAGTTGTTAAAGAATCCACCTCCAATTCAGGAGACTCAAGAGACTCTTTGCTGGGCAGGAAGGAAGTGAGAACCTACTCCAGTATTCTTTCCTGGAAAATTACATGGGCAGAGGAGGCTGGCGGGCTGCATTTGATGGGGTCACATAGCATTGGACACGACTGAGCACGTATGCACATGTGTAGTTCTATTCCTAGTTTTTTAAGGAATCTCCATACTGTTCTGCATAGTGACTGTATCGATTTACATTCCTACCAACAGTGCAAGAGAGTTTCCTTGTCTCCACATCTTCTCCAGCATTTACTGTTTGTAGATTTTTTGATGATGGTCATTCTGACTGGTGTGAGATGATACCTCATTGTAGTTTTGATTTGCATTTCTCTAATAGTGATGTTGAGCATCTTTTCATGTTTTATTGGCCATCTGTATGTCTCTTTGGAGAAATGTCTGTTTAGGTCTTCTGCTCATTTTTTGATTGGGCTGTTTGTTTTTCTGATATTGAGCTGTATGAGCTGCTTATGTATTTTGGAGATTAATCCTTTGTCAGTTGTTCCACTTGCAATTATTTTCTCCCATTCTGAGGGTTGTCTTTTAATCTTGCTTATTATTTCCTTTGTTGTGCAAAAGCTTTCAAGTTTAATTATATTTCATTTGTTTATTTTTATTTCCATTATTGTAGAAGGTGGGTCAAAGAGGATCTTGCTGTGATTTATGTCAAAGAGTGTACTGCCTATGTTTTTCTCTAAGAGCTTTATTGTTTCTGGTTTTACATTTAAGTCTAATCCATTTTGAGTTTATTTTTGTGTATGGTGTTCGGAAGTGTTCTAGTTTCATTCTTTTACATGTAGTTGTCCAGTTTTCCTAGGACCACTTATTGAAGAGGCTATCTTTTCTCCATTATATATTCTTGCCTCCTTTGTCAAAGAAAGGTGTGCATAGGTGTGTGGGTTTACTTCTGGGGTTTCTATCTTGTTCCATTGGTCTATATTTGGGTCTATATTTCTGTTTTTGTCCCAGTACCATACTGTCTTGATGACTATAGCTTTGTAATATAGTCTGAAGTCAGGAAGTTTGATTCCTCCACTCCATTTTTCTTTCTCAAGATTGCTTTGGCTATTTGGGGTGTTTTATGTTTCCATAAAAATTGTGAAATTGTTTGTTCTAGTTCTGTGAAAAATTCTGTTGGTAGTTTGACAGGGATTGCATTGAATCTGTAGGTTGCTTTGAGTAGTATAGTCATTTTGACAATATTGATTCTTCCAATCCAAGAACATGGTATATCTCTCCATCTGTTTGTGTCATCTTTTGTTTCTTTCAACACTGTCTTACAGTTTTCTGCATACAGGTCTTTTTTCTCTTTAGGTAGGTTTATTCCTAAGTATTCTTTTTGTTGCACTGGTGAATGGGATTGTTTCCTTAATTTCTCTTTCTGATTTTTCATTGTTAGTGTATAGGAATGCAAGGGATTTCTGTGTATTAATTTTATATCCTGTGACTTTACTGTATTCATTGAATAGCTCTAGTAATTTTCTGGTGGCATCTTTAGGGTTTTTTACATATAGTATTGTGTCATCTGCAAATATCACCATTTCGTAAATTTCAACGGAGCTAGTGAGGTTAAGAGCACAGATTCTTAAACTAAACTACCTGAGTTGAATACTGCCTCCAATTATAAGTACTTTGTAGGCTGTTAGGAGAGTTAAATGAGTAAATATTTGTGAAATGCTTGAAACAGTGCCTGACATACACTATTTTTTTTTAATTTATTTATTTTAATTGGAGGCTAATTACTTTACAATACTGTAGTGGTTTTGCCATACATTGACATGAATCAGCCATGGGTGTACATGTGTTCCCCATCCTGAACCCCCCTCCCACATCCCTCCCCACCCCATCCCTCAGGGTCATCTCAGTGCACCAGCCCTGAGCACCCTGTCTCATGCATCAAACCTGGACTGGCGATCTGTTTCACATATGATAATATACATGTTTCAATGCTATTCTCTCAAATCATCCCACCCTCGCCTTCTCCCACAGAGTCCAAAAGACTGTTCTATACATCTATGTCTCTTTTGCTGTCTCGCATATAGGGTTATCGTTACCATCTTTCTAAATTCCATATAAATCCGTTAATATACTGTATTGGCTGACACACACTATTAAGTAAATTCCTTCCTTGACGATTTTATTCACATATCATTCATCAAGTATTAATGTGAAATAATAGCAAGAAGAGAAGAAGCTCTAGATGATGGCTTATATTTTAAATTGTATGTTGCACCTGACATTATTTTAAATCTTTCTTTAAGCCTATAAATACTTGGAAATTTGCACATCTAGGCATCTAAGATTGGCACTGGATTTCACATCATTGATATTACCACTGTCTTTTTAAAAACTTCCTTAGTATGAAGACTTTCCACATATATATGTTTTAAATATTTTAACTATATGTCATTTGGTTGTATGAATTCATTTTTGTTAGTGCCAATAGGAATTATAATAGCACCAGTTTATATTAGACTGTTTATTTTTAGTTTGGCTACGCTGGATCTTCATTGCAGCATGCAAGATCTTTTAGTTGCAGCATGTGGGATCCAGTTCCCTGACCAGGGATCGAATCCGGGCCCTCTGCATTGGGAGCACAGAGTCTTAGCCACTGGACTACCAGGGAAATCCTGAATGGCCATTTTAAAATGCTTTGTGAAATATGTTCTTTATATCATTTGAGAGGTAGTATAAGGAAGTATTTAAGACTGTGGACTCTGATGCCTAATTTGAGTTCCAGTCCCTGTTCTACATTTGTGAGCTGAGTGACCTTTGGCATGTCACCTACCCTTTCAA
The DNA here is from genome assembly GCF_054371585.1 of Giraffa tippelskirchi. NCBI lineage: Eukaryota > Metazoa > Chordata > Mammalia > Artiodactyla > Giraffidae > Giraffa > Giraffa tippelskirchi. The sequence continues at coordinate 136,246,728 of NC_137281.1, read as the reverse complement.
GCTTTACTTCCTAATTATAAAGTAGAGGAATCCCTTAGAAGAAATGGAGTAGCTATCATGGTCAACAAAAGAGTTCGAAATGCAGTACTTGGATGCAATCTCAAAAACGACAGAATGATCTCTGTTCGTTTGCAAGGCAAACATTGAATATCACGGTAATCCAAGTCTATGCCCCGACCAGTAACGCTGAAGAAGCTGAACTTGAACGGTTCTATGAAGACCTACAAGACCTATTAGAACTAACACCCAAAAAAGATGCCCTTTTCATTATAGGGGAATGGAATGCAAAAGTAGGAAGTCGGGAAACACCTGGCGTAACAGGCAAATTTGGCCTTGGAGTACAGAATGAAGCAGGGCAAAGGCTAATAGAGTTTTGCCAAGAGAACGCACTGGTCATAGCAAACACCCTCTTCCAACAACACAAGAGAAGACTCTACGCATGGACATCACCAGATGGTCAACGCCGAAATCAGATTGATTATATTCTTTGCAGCCAAAGATGGAGAAGCTCTATACAGTCAGCAAAAACAAGACCGGTAGCGGACTGTGGCTCAGATCATGAACTCCTTATTGCCAAATTCAGACTTAAATTGAAGAAAGTAGGGAAAACCACTAGTCCATTCAGGTATGACCTAAATCAGATCCCTTATGATTATACAGTGGAAGTGACAAATAGATTTAAGGGACTAGATCTGATAGAGTGCCTGATGAACTATGGACAGAGGTTCGTGACATTGTACAGGAGACAGGGATCAAGACCATCCCCATGGAAAAGTAATGCAAAAAGCAAAATGGCTGTCTGAAGAGGCCTTACAAATAGCTGGGAAAAGAAGAGAAGCAAAAAGCAAAGGAGTAAAGGAAAGATGTTCCCATCTAAATGCAGAGTTCCAAAGAATAGCAAGGAGAGATAAGAAAGCCTTCCTCTTCAGCCATTAAAAAAAATACATTTGGATCGGTTCTATTGAGATGGATGAAACTGGAGCCCATTATACAGAGTGAAGTAAGCAAGAAAGAAAAACAATACAGTATACTAATGCATATATATGGAATTTGAAAGATTGTAACAATAACCCTATTGCGAGACAGAATAAGAGACACAGATGCATAGAACAGTCTTACGGACTCTGAGGGAGAAGGTGAGGGTGGGACGTTCTGGGAGAATAGCATTGAAACATGTATATTATCATATGTGAAACAGAACACCATTCCATGTTCGATGCATGAGACAAATGCTCAGGACTGGGGCAATGGGATGACCCAGAGGGATGGGATGGGGAGGGAGGTGGGAGGGGGGTCCAGGAAGGGGAACACATGTAAACCCATGGCTGATTCATGTCAATGTATGGCAAAAACTACTACAATATTGTAAAGTAATTAGCCCCCAACTAAAATAAAAAAAAAGATAAAATAAAATAAAAAATTTAAAAAAAAGAGAAAAAAAAAAAGACAAAGCCTTCCTCAGCGATCAATGCAAAGAAATAGAGGAAAACAACAGAATGGGAAAGGCTAGAGATCTCTTCAAGAAAATTAGAGATACCAAGGGAACATTTCATGTAAAGATGGGCTTGATAAAGGACAGACATGGTATGGACCTAACAGAAGCAGAAGATATTAAGAGGTGGCAAGAATACACACAAGAACTGTACAAAAAAGATCTTGATAACCCAGATAATCACGATGGTGTGATCACTCACCTAGAGCCAGACATCCTGGAATGTAAAGTCAAGTGGGCCTTAGAAAGCATCACTATGAACAAAGCTAGTGGAGGTGATGGAATTCCAGTTGAGCTATTTCAAATCCTGAATGGTGATGCTGTGAAAGTGCTGCACTCAATATGCCAGCAAATTTGGAAAACTGAGCAGTGGCCACAGGACTGGAAAAGGTCAGTTTTCATTCCAATCCCAAAGAAAGGCAATGCCAAAGAATGCTCAAACTACCGCACAATTGCACTCATGTCACACGCTAGTAAAATAATGCTCAAAATTCTCCAAGCCAGGCTTCAGCAATACGTGAACCGTGAACTTCCAGATGTTCAAGCTGGTTTTAGAAAAGGCAAAGGGACCAGAGATCAAATTGCCAACATCCGCTGGATCATCGAAAAAGCAAGAGAGTTCCAGAAAAACATCTATTTTTGCTTTATTGACTATGCCAAAGCCTTTGACTGTGTGGATCACAATAAACTGTGGAAAATTCTGAAAGAGATGGGAAAGCCAGACCATCTGACCTGTGTCTTGAGAAACCTGTATGCAGGTCAGGAAGCAACGGTTAGAACTGGACATGGAACAACAGACTGGTTCCAAATAGGAAAAGGAGTATGTCAAGGCTGTATATTGTCACCCTGCTTATTTAACTTATATGCGGAGTACATCATGAGAAACGCTGGGCTGGAAGAAACACAAGCTGGAATCAAGATTGCCGGGAGAAATATCAATAACCTCAGATATGCAGATGACACCACCCTTATGGCAGAAAGCGAAGAGAAACTAAAGAGCCTCTTGATGAAAGTGAAAGAGGAGAGTGAAAAAGTTGGCTTACAGCTCAACATTCAGAAAACTAAGATTATGGCATCTGGTCCCATCACTTCATGGGAAATAGATGGAGAAACAGTGCAAACAGTGTCAGACTTAATTTTTTTGGGCTCCAAAATCACTGCTGATGGTGACTGCAGCCATGAAATTAAAAGACGCTTTCTCCTTGGAAGGAAAGTTATGACCAACCTAGATAGCATATTGAAAAGCAGAGACATTACTCTGCCAACAAAAGTCCGTCTAGTCAAGGCTATGGTTTTTCCAGTGGTCATGTATGGATGTGAGAGTTGGACAGTGAAGAAAGCTGAGTGCCGAAGAATTGATGCTTTTGAACTGTGGTGTTGGAGAAGACTCTTGAGAGTTCCTTGGACTGCAAGGAGATCCATCCTAAAGGAGATCAGTCTTGGGTGTTCATTGGAAGGACTGATGTTGATGCTGAAACTCCAATACTTTGGCCACCTGATGCGAAGAGTTAACTCATTGGAAAAGACCCTAATGCTGGGAAGGATTGAGGGCAGGAGGAGAAGGGGATGACAGAGGATGAGATGGCTGGGTGGCATCACCGACTCGATGGACATGCGTTTGGGTAGACTCCAGGAGTTGGTGATGGACAGGGAGGCCTGGCGTGCTGCAATTCATGGGGTCGCCAATAGTCAGACACAACTGAGCGACTGAACTGAACTGAACTGAAGTGTATCTACATTGTAGGGTTGTCTGGGAGGGTAAATGAGATATTCATATAAGGCATTTACAACAGTGCCTGGATTATAACACGAGTTCAGTCTATCTTTAGTTACTGTTAATGTCACTGATGTATACAGAAGACTCGGTAAACACAGTAAGTAGAAATGTGAGGAAAGTAAGATTCGGACCGAGTCTGTGATTTTCTGAGGGTCACATGTAAAAAAGAAAAAAGTAAGGCCCCTCACTTCTAGTGCAGATGTTTTCCCATGAAAAGTGTGTTTCCTTTTCTACCATTAACACCTTTTAACTCACTCATAATGACTAGGTACATCCCAGAGACATGTTCTTCATTTTCCATTGTGTTTCCAACTCTTGGCTGCTTGTTAGAGTATTTTTATGTTGGTTCTAGTTCTGTAAGACTGTTTCTCTTTTTTCATGAATCCTTCAGTCCTGCAGCATGCATGACAGGCATCTATTTTCAAGAAAGGAGAATAGATATTGAAACTAAATTTTTCATAGTGGTTAGTTTGTTTTAAAACATTTGACTTCATTAGCCTGTCATTAATTTGTTTTTCATGTAGCACTGAATTATTTTTGCAGAGCCATTTTATTCTTTCTAAACTTACCCTCCCCCACCCTGCCCTGCAATTGTAAAGTTGAACTGAAGTTATTTCTTAGGAGCTAAGAAAGGAGCTTGAAAATCACACAAATGCCCTGAGCCATTCTAAAAATAGGAAGGATGCAATTTGTGAATCATCAGTTTATTTTTAAAAATTCTGAAAGATTATAATTTGGATGTATTTTTTTGGCATCAAAAACATGTTTATATCATATGATCAAAGCAAGTAGTATTTAGTGCTTTATACTGGAATTTTGAATTTTTTTGATCCTGTAACATGTTTTGTGAAGGAAGAGTTGCATTTTGAACATATTTGCTCTGAAGTTGGCTGTGTAGGACTAGTTATTAAATTACACTCAAGTCATCAGGTGTTTGTTTGCTAAATACTTTCTGCATATAGGGTGATGTTCCTAAATCCTGGCTTGTTCTTCAGTTGTGCTTTGATGGTGCTTTCTAGGAGGTCGAGTGAATTGACCTCCTCAAAACTGTGGTTATGTGTTGTTGGTTGTTTTTTTTTAATCAATATTGATAAGATTATTACTATTTAATTTCTCTAGAAAGGGGATAGCTGGTTCTAAAGGTTGGTCTGTGTGTGTGTGTGTGTTTCCTTTGGCTGTCATTGTTTTACATTTGTGGGTAGTTCCTTATCTTTGCCACCTTGTCTGCCTCTCTTGAGTGCGTTTCGTACGTGTTTGTATTTTTACACTCCTCTCGCACTCCAGTACTCTTGCCTGGAAAATCTCATGGATGGAGGAGCCTGAAGGCTGCAGTCCATGGGGTCGCTGAGAGTCGGACATGACTGAGCGACTTCACTTTCACTTTTCACTTTCATGCATTGGAGAAGGAAATGGCAACCCACTCCAGTATTCTTGCCTGGAGAATCCAAGGGACGAGGGAGCCTGGTGGGCTGCCGTCTGTGGAGTCGCACAGAGTCGGACACGACTGAAGCAACTTAGCAACAGCAGCGTGGGAAGTAGGATTTCCTGAGGCATGCTGTGGAGTTAGTCTCCAGCTGATAGAAGATTGATATTAGAGAACTGAAAAATATAGTTCCTGTCCTTAAGAAATTTATACTTTACATTGGGGAGAGAAGCAAATATAAATACATAACACGTACAACTAAGGATAAATAACATTTTAGTATATTCAGTATGTGATTGCTAAATGAGTAACAGTTGATATTTTGGCATTTAGAGTAAGTAGAAACACTTTAGGTTAAGAAGGACTTTGTAGTACTGGTGAACTTTTAGCTAGAATTTAAAGCATGGGTATTATCTAGATAACTCAAGAAAATTATGTAGGATTCTTGGGAAGAATAGCAACTCTTTTAGCAGCTGTATTGTGGAGAAAATATTTTGCCTATTAAAATATTGTTGAGTCTAGGGTTGCTATAAAATACATTGTGTAATTCACATGTTCAAATGTCTGCAGCCCATGTGAAATAACAATAGAATGTATGTCATACTTTATGAAAATTATTTAGTTTTATGAACTTAAGAAATGTTCGTGAAATCATATATTTGCTTTTATTTCTGATATACTGAATGTCAATATTTTTTACAAGATGAAGTTGGCATCTAAAAATAAAACTCTTACATGCTGTTTCTCCTGTGAGAAGTAAGAAATTTTCCCATTCTTGCAATCTTTGTTCAGGAGTCAGTTAGCTGTTGAATCAAGTGTTTCCTGTCATGCTCCATATCAGGCACGGAGGAAGTTATTATAGTTGCAGACTAGAGGTAATGGAAAACAGGAATACAGTTGCAGGACAAACAGTGAGGAGGTGGATGTGAAGGGCGATTTTCAAGGTAGGCTTTATTAGCTAGTAGAATCTTGTCCTTGGCCTCCCTTTAATCAAAGGTAATTCTGAGATTTTGAGTCTTGGTGACTGAGAAGACTGCAGTTAACAGAGATGAAGAATATATGTTTGAGTTACATTTTCAGTATATTTAATTTCAAGTTTTGGCAGCATGTTCAGGGGTAGAGGTCTAGGCAAACATTAGAAAAACATGATTAGAATTTTGATGAGAGATCAGGGTTAAGGATAAAAGCTAGGAGTTCACATAGAGGTAGTAATTTATATTGCCAGGGGAAGAGAGGAAAAGAACAACTAAGAAAGTCTTAGTTGTCCTGGAAACAGTTTAAATTTCTTCTGTTTAGAGACTTTGTAGTTAAGTCCTGAATGATGTTTTTCGTCATTCTCTAATTTTTGCACCTGTTGCTTAATGGCGCTAGTCATCGGTGCCAAGAGCAAAGTAGGCAAGTATTAAAAAAGAATTTGATAGTTTAAGTCCAAGCTAAATGTTTTCATGTTTAGTAAAGTTAAAATTGACAGTATATTATTTTCAATACTTTTTATCCTTCACATCAGATCTATATAGTAAGTGGAATTTTTTTTTCTCTTAATATCCGGCTTTTGCAGGATGGTTCAAGAATTACGCCTTTTGTTGGTTATTTCTCTGATATCAGGATCTTTCACTGTGTTCAGAGAAAAGGAAATGAGTTTAGAACTTAACTACATTCTTATCTTCCTGTGATATGGCACAGAGGGATTAAGAGCACTGGTCTGTCCTATTGAATCTTTACACAAACATAAAACTATAAATGTTTATGTTTAAGGGTTTTTACTACTCTTTGATTTCTATTTCAACAGATTTGGATATTCACCTAATTTAGAGTAATAAATAGTGAACCTAGACTTTGAAATGTAAAAGATGTCTTTAACTATCAATTTATAAATATTTATAAAATATAGCCTTTTGTATGAGAGATATGGTGACATGATTATAAGCTCTCCAGTATCAGGAAGCCTCATTCTGGCTTAATCTTATTTTAAGTACTGATTAACAGTAGAAATTAAAAGAATGTTAAGGTGTTCTTCCCACAGTATGTATATTCAATTTGATGTCAGTTGTCATGGTTAATCATGGGCTTCCCAGGTGCTGCTAGTGGTAAAGAACCTGCCTGCCAATGCAGGAGACATAAGAGACACAGGTTCTATCCCTGGGTCTGGAACATCCCCTGGAGGAGGGCATGGCAACCCACTCCACTATTCTTGCCTAGAGAATCCCATAGACAGAGGAGCCTGCCAGGCTATGGTCCGTCCATTGGGTCACAAAGAGTCAGACACGACTGAAGCGACTTAGCACGAACACATTGTTAACAGCATGGGTGTGTGTGTGTGTGTGTGTGTGTGTGTGTGTGTGTGTGTGTGTGTGTGTGTGTAAAATCTAATAAGTTATTCTGCAAGTTTATCATTTGACACTTGCATTTCTTTGAAATTTTCTATGCTGACACTTACTAGTCTTATGGGCCAGCCATCATTTTGATCACTTAATATGTAGTAATTAATTTATATCTTATAACAACCCTAATAGGTTGTCTTAAACAACCCTATTAGGTTGGAACTGTTAACCCTGTTTAAAGAATAGAAGCTGAAACACATAGCTAGTGAAGCCAGAATTTGAACCTTGACAGTCTGGCAGTATACTCATCCTCTTAACTATTGTACAGTTCTATTTCTCTAAGTCTCAGTTTCCTCACCTAAAGAGCAGTAATAAAAAGATTATTTTTTAGGGTTACTGATTGATAGGACTAAATAAAGCAATGCTTGTGAAGAGACTGATTCAAGATCCTAGATATTAATGATCAGTTAATACTTATTTGGCTACTTTTTTTGGGTTCTTCTGTTTCTTTTTTCTTTGTCTCCTTTATAGTTTTTATTTCTCCTCTGCCTATTTCTTTTAACTGGTGTTTCAGGGTTCCATTCTTGACCTGCTGTTGTATATCATTCTGTATAATTCCCCTTCAAGAGGTTCATCCACTTCCCTAGTTTTTAACTACTGCCTATTTCCTATAATTCAATGATCCAATTCTCTACTTTCCTCCTGAGTTGTAAGCTGATACATCCAAATGTCCACTGTACATCCTCCTTTGCCTACCCCCACATGTCCCTCCAGCTTGACGTGGATAAAACTATATAAAAGGTTTTAATCTAAAATGAAACTAAAGGATATGAAATGGAGAATCTCACACTTTAGCTCTCAGAACAATGAAACTTGAAGACTAAGAGACTGATTTGCCATAAATGCCTGATTTTTAAAGATTGAAACCTCTGACCAATGAATTGCTCCCCATCTTTGAGCCAGTTAACTCCACAAGGCCCCTAATTGGGCTCTCCTCTTTCCCACTCCTTGCCCATGAATGCAACCCATTCTTAACCTTCTTCAGTGGACTCACCTGTAGCTCACTGCAGCCGCATGTCCTGAATTACAATATCTCTGCTACTCCAGAATAAACTTGATTTTTGGTATCTCATGAAGAAGGGAATGGCAATCCACTCCAGTGTTCTTGCCTGGAGAATTCCATGGACAGGGGACCCTGGCAGGCTACAATCCATGGGATCGGAAAGAATCAGACATGACTGAGCGACTAACATACACACACATTTGGTATCTTAAGTTTGCCTCAGCTTACCTCTTTTCTTTTAGGTTGACCTTACATGGTGTCATAAGTGGGATCTGAAGCCAACCACTTGAACCTCTGGAATCAAGTGAGTTTCCTGCACTTGAGTCCTTTGCACTGTTACCTTCTGTGAGCCTTTCTAACTTTGGTAAGTCTCCTCAGAGCTCAAGCTGCCTTCTTTTGTTTGAGCTCTCCTACTTTATTCAGGATCTAGATAGAGACGGGTTGCCCTTCTGGTAAGTACTCTTGTTTCTGATAATTGTATCTAGTCATCTGAATGTACTAAAGATACCTTTAGTACTGAATATACTAAAGTACCCCCCCACAACCACCACCTTGAGGGATCATAGCCAGTTTTATGTTAAAAAAATTTATGGTCTTTCCTCATGTGCATAAATAGACCAATCTTACTAAGGATAACACAGAACTCCAGTGGCCATTATATGGAAACTTTGATCTCTCCAAACTTGTTTTCTTTGAACTAAGTTAGAAGACCATGGCTACAATATTAAGCAATCTGAGTAGGATAGTTATTTTAATTGGTATCTGCTGCTGCTGCTGCTAAGTCACTTCAGTCGTGTCCGACTCTGTGTGACCCCGTAGATGGCAGCCCACCAGGCTCCTCTGTCCCTGGGATTCTCCAGGCAAGAACACAGGAGTGGGTTGCCATTTCCTTCTCCAATGCATGAAAGTGAAAAGTGAAAGTGAAGTTGCTCAGTCATGTCCCACTCGTAGCAACCCCATGGACTGCAGCCTACCAGGCTCATCTGTCCATGGGATTCTCCAGGCAGGAGTACCGGAATAGGGTGCCATTGCCTTCTCCGAATTGGTATCTAGAGGCTACTAAATGTTCAGGATTCTAAAATTGCCTCCTTATTGTTTCTAAATTAACTGAAGCAAATAAACAACCAAAGGTGGATTAAAAAAATCCCAGGTCTCTTCCTCAGTGCTAACTAAGGTCCTTTCTAACCCCACTGTTCCACCTCCTCCATATCTCCCTTTACCCTTCTTGAGTCTCTTCTCTGAATTTACTTTCCTCACCAAGCAGAACCCATTAAGAGCTTCTTTTTCAAAATTAGACCTTCTGAGGATCCTACTAAAAACTGCCCTAGATTTCCTACACACCATGAACAAAGGGCAACATAAGGGCTATAATAAAGGATTTCCCCTCGGTAACCGAGGATCCCAATATATTTGCTGAAGAATTCAATGCTGTAACCCAAACCCACCAACCTCATCTCTCTAATCTCTGTTAATTAGTCTACTTGCTTGTTGGAGAAGGTCAAGCCCCACAGTGGATTAAAACTGCAGCTTGGGGAAACCCTGAACAATTTCTAGGGTTTAAGTTAAACCAACCATTAGTCCTTTCATATGGTTAACCTCATGGCAGAGCCAAACGGCTACACAAAGCCATCCCTGAAGCCTTCCCAAAATCTGTGGACTGGAATTAAAGTCAGGTATGCATCCAAAAGCCTGCTGAATCCTTCCATGACTATTACAACAAACTCCAGACCGTTTCCAAAGGAAATTCTGGACTCTTCATAGATGTTGAATCCTCTCAGGTAGCTTTTAATTCCATTTGTATAAAGGGCCTACATAAGGACTTATCCTTGGTGGTCAAAAGAACCTGTATCAAAGGGGAGAGAGTGTTCACCCCTGACCTTGTCAATCTGGCTAATAAATTAGCTCACACCATATAAGATGACTCCAGAAAGAAAAAAAAAAAAAGATAACTAAGATTTTGAATCTACAGCACCAACAGATGGAAACTTCAAAGCAAATCCATCCTACAAGAATGTGTCATTATTGTAGAAAACCTGACCAGGGGAAAGGATTGCTACAAATTGAACTCCAAATAGTTACAACCTTCTCAGAACCATGGCCAAATCCACGCCAATGATAGGGCTTCAGGGGCACACAGGGACTGTTCCTGTTCTGCCATTAAGTAGACTGGGAAAAACTACTCTCCAGGTCAGGGACAAATTCCTTACAGTGTTAACTGGCACGGGGACTGCTCCTGTCAGTGCCCCACCCCACTGCAATTAACAGTCCCTTCCCTGGAGTAGTATGTATGTTCAAATAGTGAGAGTCTTAAGTAAACTGCAATGTAAACTGCAATGTGTCCCTATTTCTCAGCCCATAGTTTTTGGTCTGGACCTTTTGTAAGGCAAATGTCTGCTTTTTCTCAGTGATTTGGTTCCCAAACATTTATTGGGATGAGATTTTTCTGGAGAAACACAATGCTGCCTTTTTTTTTCTCTCAAAAGGTGGAAATTTAAAAAAAAAAAGGGTGGAAGTATCTCTTGAGTTTAAGTTCAACACTCAGGAAAATTCAACCCCCGTTGCCATTATTTGCACTCTACAAACCAAGGCAGTCCAAACCTTGTACTCATTTGCTCTATTAAACTTCGAATTCCCTGATCTTTGGGTAAAATCCTTAACTGAAAGAGGCACAATTCATAGTGCCCCTGCCATTATGATCCAGGTGGACCCCACAAAACCTCTCCTAAGAATAAACAAATACCCTATGAATAAAGAAGCTTACAGGGCATAAGGCAAATTATAGAGAACTATAAGGCCCAGGCACTTACTATCTTTTGTACTATCTTTGTATTAATAATACCCTTATTTTGCCTGTAAAAAAAAAAAAAACAACCCAGTGGCTGAGAATGGAGATTTGTCCAAGACCACAGGGCAATAAACAACATTGTAATTCTCTGCCATCCTGTCTTTTCAAATCCCTGCATGCTATTAGTATCCATCCATGCTGGAAGCACCTTTTACATTTTAATCAGTTTAGGCAGTGAGTTTTTAGTATCCCTGTTGAAAGGGATAGTCAGTGTCTCTTTGCCTTTACCTGAGAAGAACAACAGTACATCGGGACAGTCATGCCTCAAGGCTCTACTGAGGCCTTCATACTTCTCACAAGTGTGACAGGCTGATTTAAATGACATAAATTCTCTAGGGGCTCCACCTTACTACTGCATTTGGATGAGCTGCTTTTTCGTTTGCCCTCCTAATACTTCCTGCAAAAAGAAGTATTTGCTGAAAATCTCAGCCCTTAAGGGACACACAGTCTTGAAGGAGAAATTACAATTTGTCCAAACTCAGGTTCAATCTTGAGGACACTTAATCTCAAAACAGGTGCTACAACCTAGATGCTGATAGGCTTCAAGGCATTTTAAACTTTTCAAACCATAAAAGCAAATGTTTCTTGGTTTGGTTTTTTGGCCATGCCATGCAGTTTGTGGGATATCAGTTCCCTGACCAGGGGCTAAACCTAGACCTTGGCAGGGAAAGCCCAGGATCCTAACCACAGGGCCACCAAGGAACTCCCAAAAGCAAATGTTAATTGTGAGGTTTTCTTGGGCTAGCTGGCCATTGTCATAATTGGATCCCAAATTTCTTTTTGGTGGTTCAGCCCCAATATACCCTGCTAAAGAACACCAGCCTGACCCCATAGTTTTGGATAATCAAGATAGCTTGACCTTTAAGATCTTGAAGGAAAGTTTAATAAGTCTACCTGCCCTTGGACACCTAAATTATCAGCTACCCTTTTCCCTTTTTGTATATGAGAAGGAAGGGAATACCCTCAGATTACTTACCCAAAACTATGGGGCTATCACCAACCTCTAGGTTGCACAGCCAACAATTAGATACAGTGACCTGACCTCCCTCCCATGCCTGAGAGCTATGCCTGCTTCCACTCCTTTAGCAAAGGCTACTGAAGAAATCGTTATAGGATCCTCTTTAATCATCTTTGTACCTTAGCCTGTTGAGCCTCTTAAATTTCATGCCACACTCAACATCTTTCAGCGAGCCATCTTACCACCTATGAAATCCTCTTACTTACCTCCCCTCATATCACTCTTATTCACTCTAACAGTCTCAACCCTGCTCTCCTTCTTCCCTCTTGCACTGATGAAATTCCCCATGTTTCTCTGACTTTGATGGATCACCTCTTGACCCCTCATGATGACTTACAAGAAACCTCCTTGGTGAATGGTAATCTGGTTTATTGATGGCTATTGCCTAAAAAATGAGAAGGGCAAATTTTGTGCCAGGTAGGCAGTGTCAGCCATCTTCCAGGTCACTGGGGCTGTACTCTTCCCTTCAGCCACTTCAGTCCGACAAGCTGAATTATATATATGCTGTCACTCAGTGTGTTTTAGCCAAAGGCAAGTGGCCAGCATCTATACATATAGTTGATAGGCCTTTGGGATAGCCCATGACTTTGTAACATTATGAAACAGTGGGGTTTCCTTTCTTCTAGTGGAGATAAAATTAAGAATGGCTCTTATGTCCAGAATTTGTTGGCTGCCAGACTGCTGCCAGCACCTCTAGCTATCATTAAAGTCCCTGAGCATTCCAAGTCTGATTTCTGGAAGCCAAAGGAAACAACCTCACCAATATTCCTGCAAAAAAACATGCCACCTTTCTGGAGATCTATAAACCATGCCTCTATCATGGTCCAGAAGGCTACTCCCCCTGTGAAGACCTAAAGGCACTAGCCAGGAAAGTACAACAGTTGGCCTCTGAAAGAAAAACAGGATTGGAAATCTAAAGGCTGTTGGTCCTGTCAATTAAAGGGACTTTGGTTTGGACCCAGTAATAATTTGGTCCTGCCAAGAAAATCTAAGATTTCCCTTATTAACCACCATACATGAATTAAACCTTGGTCCAATGAGAAAACGGTAACATTTATGAATGAATCTTGGTGGAGAAACATTGGCAGGGCCACAGAAAGCACATGTCTTGTTTGTTCTACCTGTCCTAAATCCAACTCAGAGAAGACTATCTACACTGCTGGGGACATATTGATTTACCCAAAAGACCATCTGAGGTCTGGCAGATGGATTTCATACAATAGTGCCTGTCTCGTGAATACAAATATATTGGGCTTGCAGGTTTGAAGGTTTTCACAGGGACTGAAGCACTTCCATGTAGAGAGGCAACTTCCTCTTCTATAGCTAATGTTCTTTTAAAAAAGATTATTTCCATTTGAGGAGCCTCCCTGGAACTCCATAGTGAACCCACTTTACAGAACAAGTACTTTGACATATCTGTGCCATCTGGCCAGTTCTGCAACATTTTCATTCTGCTTATCATCCTCACTCTTTAGGACTAGTTGAACATTCAAATGGAATTATCAAGATCCATTGGCTAAATTAGTTAAAAACCTCCAAATACCTCAGCCAAAATTTTTTCTGCTGGTTCTTCTAAATCTTAGACCCAGTCCATTCAGGATTCATAAGCTCTTATCCTTTGAAATAATTACAGGACAGTCCCTGCTTCCTTTGACCTACAAATAATAAAAAGGGGATCTATTTCAGTTTTGCAAAGGTGTAATTAAATCCACTGAGAATAATAATGCTTTGGAAAAATAATCTTTCCATGGCATGCTCCCAGGAGACAAAGATGTCAAATACCACATTTGCAGCCAGCTCTATTGGAAAAGGCATCTCCATAAAGTTTCCTTCCAACCTTGTTGAAGGGCCCCTCACAGGTGTTGCTGATTATCACCTGTGTCGCTAAGCTCCAAGGGGTGGACTCCTGAATTCGTGTGTCTCTTCTATAAAAAGTGGATCTGCAACCTAACTGGTGATTCAAAGGTAAAATTTTCTAATGACTGAAGCGGATGACATCAGAAATAGACAGCTTTCCCGAGATAAGCAGACCAGGCCTGTGTCATGCTGCTTAAAGTTCTAGTAGTCCTTTCTCTGGATTTCTTGCTGCCCCCTCATTTAGCTTTAGCACATCCCTTGGTTCCCTGCTTAGGAAAACTCCCAGATTCTACCAACCTTACTGATGGTTTGATTTGTGCCAGAGGTGATGAACCTGAACTGGTACCCTGACCATTATCCTTAGAAGGATGACAAGGTCTCTCTGGCAGAGATGTAGTATTTTCCTTTGGTCCGTTTGAATTGTCACACATTCTTCCTTCTGGCAAATTGGCACCAGACATTACAACATTCCATTGGGTGCCCCCCACCCACAAAGGAATACCCCTCACTCAAGTCTGGACTCTTACCCAAAATCTTCCTTTGTGTTTCGAAAATGTTAATGGGACTGGTAAAAACTTTGTGGTGGGGCAATGAAAGTAATGATACTGGGGGCTGGCCAGTGGGTGTCCTTCCATTCACTGATAGTTTGGTCGATGAGAAATCTAGGAAGTGGTGGGGATGTACATTCTCCCTGGAGATTGCCCAGGCCTCCATCAGAACCTCACCCACAACAATCCAACTCTCTCATTATTCCAAACATATAGAAGTTTAAGATCTTCTTATAGCCATTTCCACCATGCTGACTATCATGCACTACATATAAATGACTGTTTTTGGTCATGCTGCTGCTGCTGCTAAGTCGCTTCAGTAGTGTCTGACTCTGTGCGACCCCATAGACGGCAGCCCACCAGGCTCCCCTGTCCCTGGGATTCTCCAGGCAAGAACAATGGAGTGGGTTGCCAGTTCCTTCTCCAATGCATGAAAGTGAAAGTGAAATCACTCAGTCGTGTCCGACTCTTAGCGACTCCATGGACTGCAGCCCACCAGGCTCCCCCGTCCCTGGGATTCTCCAGGCAAGAGGACTGGAGTAGGGTGCCATTGCCTTGATAACTCTTCTTTTATCAGAGGAAAAAAAGTACCTGGGCTAAAGGGCCCACTTATGCCCTTTCTTCAGAAAACACTGGTTATTTCTTTCTGTGTGGAAGAAATACGCATTCCACATTCCCCCTTAAACGGAAGGGACACTGCAGAGTTGTTTCCCTCACTCCTGAGGCCAGAGTCAGAAAAACCTTCCCTTCTACTGGAAGAACCCACTTGGGTTCTTTCTCCTCACAACTTAAAGGAGCACGTGAACCTTTTGTTCAGTTAAAGTTGTAAAGCGATTGTTGCGAATTTAAAACAAATGTATCCATAAATTCTTAGATATTCTTCCTTTCAATAGGTGGAACCTAATTGTCCTACCTTAAGTGGGCTGTGGTTAGTGACTCTCATCTATCAAGTAAAATGTGGCAAAAGTGACAGGGTGGTTTTCAGGACCAGATCATGAAAGGCATAGTGGCTTTGTGTGTGTGTGTGTGTGTGTGCTTTCTCTCTGTCTCTCTCTTGGATCACATCTTCTGGGGAAAGTCAGTTGCCACATCTTGAGGACACTCAAGTAGTCCTGTGAAGAGATCCATCTGATCTGGAACTTAGGCATCCTGCCAATAACCAGTAAAGAGGTGAGGCCTCATCCACCGTGAGAAAGCATTCTGGGGAAGGAAGTCCTCCAGCATCAGGCAAGCCTTCAGCTGACCACAGTCTTGGCCACCATCTTGACTGTAGCTTCATGTAAGACCCTGGGTCAGAAACACGCGCCTAAGCCCCTCTCTTACTCTCGGAAACTGTGTGCAATAACGAACACTTATTGTTTTAATCTGCAAAGTTTTGAGTAATTCACATTGCAAAAAAATTAACACACCATATTATGTTTATGATAGGGGTTTAATTTTAATAAAATGTGAAAACTAAAATATCAGTGTAAAACTAAATGTGAAAATCAATGTGAAATCAATGTGAAAACTAAAAAAACTAGGATGGATATAATTTTGGATGGATGCCCTCTATTAACCCTGTAGTAGTTAGAAAGGGATTTGAGTGTGTCTTTGACTGTCTTTTCCCCCCTTGGGTTAGAGTAATAGGATGTGGAAAAGCAAGTCGAAACCTCTCCATAGTCATGGGAACTACCTTCAGTGCTTCTGTTAGAGCTTTTGAATAGCAGCAAACCCAGAAAGACAGCCTAGCAAAAGTAGTCTTACAAAACCACAGAGCCCTAAAGCTCCTTACTGCACAGTAGGGAGGAACCTGTGTTTTACTCTGGGAAGAATGCTATTTTTATGTTAATAGGGAAACACAGTGCACAAACTAAAAATGATGGACAATATCAGTCTCTTAACTGAAATAGGCCAAGCCCTAGGACTTAAGACATTTTCAAACTATTAAGTATAGGTAGCTGGGGAAACTGATTGAGTTTGTTCCAGTCAGTAGCTATAATTGGACTTCTGACCCTGAGTATAATCCTTCTAATGAAATTTCTACTGTCTTGTTTCAATAGGCAAATGCCTTTCTCTCAGATATATGTACAGAATAAAGTTCCTAAGGCTTATCCTGAGGCTTAATTGACCATGAAACCAAATTGACTCCCTTGGAGGAGTGTGACAGAGAGTCTCCATGTTTAAATGAGGCAAAAAATCAACTTGCCATGCCCTCTTCTATGGGACAGAGTATCTTAGGATGGTCCTCTGAAGCTTCAAGGGATACACAGCCCAACATCTAGCAACATCTCAGACTAAACAAATACCGAGGTTGATTAACAATACTTTTCTGTGAAAGATCTTGCTCAAATGAGGAGAGAGTAAAAGGATTTTAATCTAAAATGGAACCAGAGGATATGAAATGGAGACCCATGCATGTGCCCTCAGAAAAGCAAATTTTAAAGACTGAGAGACTAATTTCCCATAAATACCCGACTTAGAGAATTATCAGTTCAGTTCAGTCACTCAGTCGTGTCCTGACTCTTTGTGACCCCATGGACTACAGCATGCCAAGCTTCCCTGTCTATCACCAACTCCCGGAGCTTACTCAAACTCATGTCCATCGAGTCAGTGATGCCATCCAACCATCTCATCCTCTGTCGTCCCCTTCTCCTCCTGCCTTCAATCTTTCCCAGTATCAGGGTCTTTTCAAATGAGTCAGCTCTTTGCATCAGGTGGCCAAAGTATTGGAGCTTCAGCTTCAGCATCAGTCCTTGCAGTGAATATTCAGGACTGATTTCCTTTAGGATTGACTGGTTGGATCTCTTGCAGTCCAAGGGACTCTCAAGAGTCTTCTCCAACACCACAGTTCAAAAGCATCAATTCTTCTGCGCTCAGCTTTCTTTATAGTCCAACTCTTACAACCATACATGACTACTTGAAAAACTATAGCTTTGACTAGATGGACCTTTGTTGGCAAAGTAATGTCTCTGCTTTTTTTTTTTTTTTAATGTTTTATTATTTACTTATTTGGCTGTACTGGGTGTGGCATACAACTCTTAGTTTCAGCATGTGGGGTCCAGTTCCCTGACCAGGGATCAAACCTGCGGCCCTTTCATTGGGAGCACAGAGTCCCAGCCACTGGACCACCAGAGAAGTCCCTGTCTCTGCTTTTTAATATGCTGTCTAGGTTGGTCATAGCTTTTTTTCCAAGGAGCAAGCATCTTTTAATTTCATGGCTTAGTCATCATCTGCAGTGATTTTGGAGCCCCCCCAAAATAAAGTCTGTCACTATTTCCATTGTTTCCCTATTTATTTGCCATGAAGTGATAGGACTGGATGTCATGATCTTAGTTTTCTGACTGTTGAGTTTTAAGCCAATTTTTTCACTCTCCTCTTTCACTTTTATCAAGAGGCTCTTTAGTTCTTCTTTGCTTTCTGCCATTAGGATGGTGTCATCTGCATATCAGAGGTTATTGATAATTCTCCCAGCAATCTTGATTCCAGCTAGTGCTTCATCCAGCCCAGCATTTCTCATGATGTACTCTGCATATAAGTTAAATACGCAGGGTGACAGTATACAGCCTAGATGTACTCCTTTCCTGATTTGGTACCAGTCTGTTGTTCTATGTCCAATTCTAACTGTTGCTTTTGACCTACATACAGATTTCTCAGGAGGCAAGTCAAGTGGTCTAGTATTCTCATCTCTTTAAGTTGATCTCTGGCTCCTCTGCCTTTTCTAAATCCAGATTGAACATCTGGAAGTTCACGGTTCACATACTATTGAAGCCTGGCTTGGAGAATTTTGAGCATTCCTTTGCTAGCGTGTGAGATGAGTGCAATTTGCGGTAGTTTGAGCATTTTTTGACATTGCCTTTCTTTGGGATTGGAATGAAAACTGACCTTTTCCAGTCCTCTGACCACTGCTGAGTTTTCCCAAATTTGCTGGCATACTGAGTGCAGCACTTTCACAGCATCCTCTTTTAGGATTTGAAATAACTCAACTGGAATTCCATCACCTCCACTAGCTTTGTTCTTAGTGATGCTTCCTAAGGCCCACTTGACTTTGCATTCCAGAATGTCTGACTGTAGGTGAATGATCACACCATCGTGGTTATCTGGGTCATGAAGATCGTTTTTCTATAGTTCTGTGTATTATTGCCACCTCTTCTTAGTATCTTCTGCTTCTGTTAGGTCCATACCATTTCTGTCCTTTATTGTGCCCATCATTTCCCATTCTATTGTTTTCCTCTATTTCTTTGCATTGATCACTTAGGAAGTCTTTCTTATCTCTCCTTGCTATTCTTTGGAATTCTGCATTCAAATGGGTATGTCTTTCCTTTTCTCCTTTGCCTTTAGCTTCTCTTCTTTTCTCAGCTATTTGTAAGGCCTCCTCAGACAACCATTTTGCCTTCTTGCATTTCTTTATCTTGCGAATGGTCTTGATCCCTGCCTCCTGTACAATGTCAGGAACATCCGTCCATGGTTCTTTAGGCAGTCTGTCTATCCAATCTAATCCCTCGAATCTGTTTGTCACTTCCACTGTATAATCATAAGGGATTTGATTTAGGTCATACCTGAATGGTCTAGTGGTTTTCCCTACTTTCTTCAATTTAAGTCTGAATTTGGCAATAAGGAGTTCATGATCTGAGCCACAGTCAGCTCCTGGTCTTGTTTTTGCTGACTGTATAAAGCTGTATACAGGATTATCAGTTTTACAGATTTATTGAAGCTTAACTTGTGACCAATGAGCATCCTCTAAAACTTTCTTCCCATGTTCGAGCCAGTAAACTCTCTGCGTGTCTCCCAGCAGGACTGTCCCCTTTTGCACACTTAGTTCACAAAAGCAACCCACCCTAAACCTCAACAGGCTTGTCTGTAATTTGCTACAGCTTGGTGTCCCGAATTGCAGTTCCTCTGCTGTTCCCAAATAAACTTGATTTCTGGTAACTTGAGCTTCACTTCTTCTAGATTGACATTTTATTTTCTTAACCAATTTTCAAAAAGCAAAAGGTTTAAATTTTGATTAATTTAAGCTTTTCTTTGCTGGTTTGTGCTTTTGTGTACTAGGAAATCTTCACCTAACCCAGGGTCATAACTTCCCTACTTCTTACCTAGAAGTTTTGTAGTTCTTGCCCTCACATTTAGGTCTATGACAATTTTAAGTGAATTAATAGTCGTTGTTCAGACCTCTCCTTTATCTGATATTAATAAGCCACTGCAGTGTTGAGTTGTAAGTTAGTATGTTGTTGTTGTTTAGTCGCTAAGTCTTGTCCAACTCTTTTGCAACCCCATTGACTGTAGCCCACTAGGCTCCTCTGTCCATGGGATTTCCCAGGTGGCTCAGTGGTAAAGAAACCTCCTGCCAAGGCAGAAGATGCGGGTTCAATCCCTGGGCTGGAAAGATCCCCTGAGGGAGGATGGGACAATCCATTTCGGTATTCTTGCCTAAAAAATGCTATGGACAGAGGAGCCTGGTGGGCTACAGTCCATGGGGTTGCAAAGAGTCAAAACACGACTTAGGGACTGAGCCTGCAGTGTTGGGATGCTGGAGGGCTTTCCTCATTGTCCCTCCTCCACTCACAGCTTTAGGCAGGCACTGCTGTGCTGTGCCAGATAGGGGGTTTCTCACCAGATTTCTCACCTCACCCTTCCTCCTCCAGCAGTAGACTTGTTCCTTTTTACTCAGAATGAGAATCTTGATGGAGGCAGAAGGTCATTATGCTCCATGATGGCCTGTTTTTTCAAATTTGTATACATCTGCATATAATCACCACTCAGAAGTCCTCTTGCTCTATTTCTCAGTCTGGATCCCACCAAAAGATAAGCAGTATTCCGATTGCTACCATTACAGATTTGTTTTTTCTGTTCTTAAACTTTGTATCAGTGAAATCCCGTAGCATCTTGTTGTGCCAGGCTTCTATCACTAAACAGTTTTGAGGTTCATCCACCTTGTTACATATACTGGTGGTTTGTGGCTTTCTGGTTTCTTTGCTGTGTATAATTCTGTTATATTAATATATCAATACCACAATTTATGAGCTTCCCAGGTGGCACAGTGGTAAAGAACCCTCCTGCCAATGCAGGAAACATAAGAGATGCAGATTTCCCTGGGTCAGGAAGATCCCCTGGAGGAGGGCATGGCAACCCACTCCAGTATTCTTTTTTTTTAAAGTAATATTTATTTTTATTTATTTATTTGACTGTTCTGGGTCTTAGCTGCAGCATGTGAGATCTAGTTCCCTGACAAGGGATTGAACCCCAGCCCCTGCATTGGGAGCATGGAGTCTTAGCCACTCCACCACCAGGGAAGTCCCACTCCAGTATTCTTGCCTGGAGAATCCCATGGACAGAGGAGCCTGGCAGGCTACATAGGGTCGCAAAGAGTTGGACACTACTGAAGCGACTTAGCATGCACATAGGCTCCACAGTTTATAAAGACTATTTAAACAACTAGATGATTATCTAATTAATCATCTTGTAATTGTCCTAAATGCTAATAATTATCCTAAAAGTAACATGCCAACGGTCTATTCACCTTGTCCCTGAGGCCAGAAACCTAAGAGTCATCTTTGACACTTCTTCTCATACCCTCTTGAAGTCCAATGAGAAAATTCTGTTTATTCCTCTTTCATAATTACGGCCACAATCCAGCCACTTCTCCCTGTTTTCATATCTCTTGTCCACAACTGTGCACAAGCCTTTTCACTGCCTCATTCTTGCCCAAAGGTGTGTTCTCCAGGCTGCAGCCGGCCAAGGAATCGGTCACAAACGTCTCTGACCTGCTGTCAACCTGCAGTGGCTTGCTTTCTTAACTTGAAAGCAAAAGCTGAAGTCCTTACCATGGCCTGCAAAGCTCTTCTCTGACTCCAGCTACCTCTTCAACCATAATTCTTACGCCACTTTCTTTCCCTGAAGCAGCTTTAGCTGCTCCAGCCCACTTGCTGTTTTTCTTTGCCCAGGAGGCTCTTGGCTCATATGGTCCAATACTTTGCTTCCGAATTTTATTCTGGTCTCGGCTCAAATGTCACCTTCATGAGAGAGGCTTGCCTCTAATGAGCAAATCTAAAAGGCTCTTGCTGGGACTCCCCTGGCAGTCCAGGGGTTAGGACTTCACCTTCTAAGGCAAGGGGTTCAGGTTCCATCTCCCTGGTTGGGGAGCTAAGATCCCATGTGCCTTGTGGCCAAAATGCCAAAACATAAAACAGAAGCAATACTGTAACAAGTTCAATAAAGACTTCAAAAACCATCCACATCAAAAAAAAAAAAAAATCTAAAATAAAATAAGTAAAAGGCTCTTCCTGTCTCATGTCTTGTCTTACACATTATTTTTTATAATACTTATTACTGTTTCCATTAGGACTTCCCAGGTGGTGCTAGTGATAAAGAACGTACTTGCCAATGCAGGAGACATAAGAGACGCAGGTTCCATACCCGGGTTGGGAAGATCCCCTGGAGAAGGAAATGGCAACCAATATTGCCACTCCAATATTCTTGCCTGGAAAATCCCATGGACAGAGGAGCCTGGCAGGCTATAGTCCACAGGGTCTCACAGAGTTGGACACAACTGAGGTGGCTTAGCACGCATGCACGGTTCCCATTATAATCATCTGTGTATCTGTCTGGCTCCTCACCACCCTCTTTTGAGAGCAGGGACTTTGCCTGTGTTCTTTGCTAAATCCATTGTGTTTTAGGCCTGTCGTGTCAGCCATTCAAGAATTATTTCTGAATTACTGAATAAGGATTTTATGATATTGCTTATCAGTTTCTAACTGTAACAGTATTCAAATGGCTGGTTCTTTGATGTTAACATCATTCTGTTATAAGCCATGATTCTTTTTGTTCTCTCTCCTATCTTCCATTTTCTTTTTGCAGTTATTAAGAAGAACGTTTACTTAATTTTTAAAAGCATCTATTGAGAATTATAAAAAGAAGTAGTAAACATAGAGTACCAATTCAAGATGTGAACTCTTCCACGTTGCTACTGTCTGTTCCAAATTAAGACATCTGGTGATTGGGGAAGTTTAGTTCCTCTCTTTTTGGTTCACCAGCTGGTTGTTCTGGAAAGGCAAAGGCAATTTATTGTTCTTGTTGAAAGAAGCTGGGTGTTCATAGACTTACTATAAAGGGTGGATTTGGGGTGGAAGATTTACTTGAGAAGCTGGACACCTCAAGATGTTACTGAGGAAAATGTCTGTTTTTTAAAAGATACTTTGAATATTATATCTGGAAGCTGAAGGATAATCTCATACTGCTTGAGAGAGTGTATGTATGTCATTCCTTCCTACCCCCTCCCCCCCTTCCCTTGGTAACAAATTTCTGCACTTTAAAAACTGTGCTCTCCCTAAGAATTTTAGTGTATTTAATGCATAAAGTGCCATATGTTGCTGCAACCAGTATCTTGAACATTCGTGTGAGGAAGAATAGCATATTCAGGCTCACTAAGCAGGATTAATTTACAAAGATGTTATAAGTCTCAGTCATTAATGAATATGATATTTGAAATTACACTGAAATTGTAGCAGATGTCAGTTTAGCATACCTTCCATTAAATATGTAGCACTTCTGCCCAATTTAAAACAAATGGTTCTTTGACAACCTAGAGGGGTTGGATGGGGTGGGAGATAGGAGGGAGGTTCAAGAGGGAGGGGACGTATGTATATCTATGGCTGATTCATGTTGGCATGTGGCAGAAACCAGTATTGTAAAGCAATTAGCCTTCAATTAAAAATAAATTTAAAAAAATAAAGCAAATGGTTTCTTGATAAATTGTTTTAAAGCCAATTCTCGTTAGTTTAAAACATACACACAAATTTCTCTACATTTGTTATGTAAAAGTTTTCTGAGAAATGTTCAGCTGACATTAAACCAATGCTTGCTTTTTATCCCAAGGTATTCTCTAGGACATATTGGTAATGCATATGAGTAACTGTTCTTTATTAGAACTTTTGTAACTACCATTAGATTTTTCCTGTTTGCCATTGACCTTGCCAATAGCACATGACATGAGATATTAGCAGTTACTTCTTCCAAATTCTCTGCAAACACCCCTTCCCTTAAAAAAATAAGTGTAATGTATGTTTATTATACAGATAACATAGCCTACGGAGAAGGAAATGGCAACCCATTCCGGTGTTCTTGCCTAGGGAATCCTGTGGACCGAGGAGCCTGGTGGGCTGCCGTCTATGGGGTCGCACAGCATTGGACACGACTGAAGCGATTTAGCAGCAGCAGCAGCAACATAGCCTACACCTATTTCTAAAAAATATGCTAAGTGCTTACGATCGAGACAGTATAGTATAGGAGTTTATTGTGTGTCTGGGCTCTGGAACAAGAATACTTGAGTTCAGAAGCCAGCTTTTTCAGCACCTCCCTCCCCCCTCCCACCCCATCCCACCCTCTAGGTTAGCTGCATGTTAGCTGTGCTTTTATCAGTTTAGTGAACATAATAGGACTTATGGGATTATATCATCATTGTTAAAAATTTTAATATAGAAAAGTACTGAAAAGAAAGCAACATATTCCCTCCATACACACACACACTCCAGATACTTGAAATACATTTTGTGAACATTATTCCAAGACCTTTCTTGGGTATATACAGATAAGCTGAACAGAAGCATGCATGAATAGGAATACTTTTATTAAATATAGTATTTATATATTTTATATAGTATTTATTAGTATACATTTTCTCTGAATAGTATTGCATTTAACTTGGGTTTAATTAACAAAAACACAAAATGAAACAAATAGCTAGAATTTAGGTATATGAGTTCCTTTGCAAATTCCCTTTGAGTTAACCCAAAGAAAAGATGAATGATATTAAAACGTTGGAGTCATTATGCTGTGGAGTTTTTTGAACTACGTCTTTCAAGTAGCATCTATACTGCTGATGAACGGATGCAGTCAGCCTTTCATGTGGTGATTGGCAGAATCAGACTCCTTTCATTTTACGACTCAGCCATTCTTTTTTTTTGGTCGCACTGAGTCTTCCTTGAGGTGCTCGGGTTTCTCACTGCGGTGGCATCTCTTGGTGCAGAGCACAGACTCTCGGTGTGCGGGCTTCAGTAGTTGTGGCACTCAGGCTTAGTTGCCCTGTGGCTTGTGGGATCTTCCTGGACCAGGGATCGAACCTGTGATTTGTGCACTGGCAAGTGGATTCCTATCCACTGCACCACCAGGGAAGCCTGACTCAGCCATTCTTAGGGCCTTGGAATCCTCTGCATCCAGCCAGCAGATGGGTGAAGAGAAGGTAAAGAAGGCATCACCTTTTGATCACCTGACCCAAATATAACCATTGCTTCACTACTACTGGCAAAAAGTCATCACAGTCTAGGGCTGAGGCAATCTTTGCTGGGGGGACCTGGACTCTTTTCCCTTCTGGGATCCCGTGAATGTCCTGTACCAAATCCCAGGTGTATCTATTCCTGTGGGCTGCTTCTCATGTCCTAAACTCAGTGTGGAGACCTTAGAAATATAGTAGGCAGCCCTCCTTCACCCTTCTGTACCCTTCACATAACCATGATGCATTTGTCAAAACCAGAATTAACACTGGTATAATACTGTTGACTAAAGTACAGAATTTATCTGGATTTAACCAGTTTTCCTGCTGATATTCTTTTTTTGGTTAAGAATCTAATCAAGAATACCACTAATCTAATCAAGAATACCACCAATCTCTCAGACCTTCCTTCTTTTTCATGACTTTGAAACTTGAAGAGTACTAGCCACATATTTGTAGGTTGTCCCTCAGTTGAGTTTGATGTTTTCTCAAGAATAGGCTGGGGTTATGAATTTTGGGGGCTTCCCCAGTGGCTCAGTGGTAAAGAATCTGCCTGCAGTGCAGGAGCCGCAGGAGACACAGGTTCCACCCCGGGGTCGGGAAGATCCCCTGAAGGAGGGCATGGCAATCTACCCCAGTATTCTTGCCTGGAGAATCCCATGGACAGAGAAAACCGGTGGGCTACAGTCCATAGGGTTGCAAAGAGTCAGACACAACTGAAGTGACTTAGCACTCAGACACGTGAAATTTTGAGAAGGATGTCACAGAAGTAAAGTCTTTCTCATCACATCACATCAGGGGGCAAGTGACATCAACATAATTTACCACCAGTGATGTTAACCTTGATTGGTTTTTTAAGGTGGTATCTTCTGGTTTTCTCTAATTAAAGTCTCTTCTTACTCTTTCCTTACTCTGTTCTTTGGAAGCAAGTCCAGCCTATACTCCAGGAGAGGAGAGTCATTTTTATCAATATGGATTCATGGCTATTTATTCTTTTTTATCTTATCCTTTAGGTTATAATCCAGTGTTATTTTGTTGTTCAAATTGGTCTCGAGTGACCAGTGGGAGATCATAGCTCTTGTGTCTTTTTTTTAAATCACTTCTTTACTTTTGGGCACTATTTGTTGCTTTAGGTTCATCTTCTAGTTTCCCTGTCTGAGACCTAGCTGCTGCTGCTAAGTCACCTCAGTCGTGTCCGACTCTGTGCGACCCCATAGACGGCAGCCCACCAGGCTCCGCCGTCCCCACCAGGCTTCACCGTCCCTGGGATTCTCCAGGCAAGAACACTGGAGTGGGTTGCCATTTCCTTCTCCAATGCATGAAAGGGAAAAGTGAAAGTGAAGTCTCTCAGTCGTGTCCGACTCTTAGCGACCCCATGGACCGAAGCCTACCAGGCTCCTCCATCCATGGGATTTTCCAGGCAAGAGTATAGATTCAGGCCATTTTCCCAAGGAGATCAAAGGATATTTTTAATAGGATAGATGCTAAGCCTCTCTAATTGGTACCTAACTAAAAGAATCTTGGAGAAGTTGACTGAGAACTTGAGTTTCACTTCAGTATATTTTCTTCTAAAACATATTGAAGTTCATTTGCTGTTTAGAAATGTACTTTTCATTATGAAATGAAAAATAAAATCTTAAAAAAAGAATCAATATGGAAAATTTCATGAACACAAATGTCAAAGGTTTGTTCAGAATTGAGAGTTATTGATTTGATATTTGTGTTCGTGAAATTTTCCATATTGATTCGTTTTTTAAGAATAATTTTAATATAAAAGTAACAGACTTTCATTTTTTTATAAAGCTGTACGATGGTAGTTTTTAAAACATGAATGTGAAATGAAATAAGGCAAATCAAATGAAAATTTATTAGAAAGGAAATCAATATTTGCTTTTTTTTTTTTTTATGCCAAGGATTATGTCCACTACATCCTTCTGTTTGGTGTTCCATGATTTCTTATGTCCTTGTATCAGCACCGCATGTTGTAATTGTTTCCTGGTCTTTCTCCCAACCTTTTGAAGGCAGCAAGTGTGTTTCTCATCTGAATCTCCATCATTTAGTATTTTACTTGGCTATAAAAGGTGCTCAATATCAAGTATATCCATTTCTATCCCCATTTTAAAGATGAAGAAACTGAGGCTTACAGAAGTTAGGTTAATTTGTACAATGATGACTTTGCTAGTTTGTGGTAAACAAGAACTTGAACTTACGGTGTTTTATTCTTAAACATATTGCTTTTTTATTGTACCACACTGACAGACTATTGACACGCTGAAAATTAATTCACTGCATTATTTCCAAATTGACAATCTCTGAAAGTATTCGTAAGAAACATAACATTTGATACCTCCTGGGAGAGGAAAGGGGCTTAAGGACAGAAATGTTCTGGAAAGACATTAGTTTTGGAACCTTTTGAATTTTGAACTGTGGGGCTATTTTAGATATTCAAAAATAGATAAATTTAAAAATACAGAGAAACTTAGCAGATAGAGTTTTATATTAAGTTTTAAAATATTGTATCATTTCAGTGGTTCATTTGTTTTTTTTTTTTAATTTTGTTGATGTCTTTAGAATCAAGGATCCTACCATTATTATTGGCATAGATTTTTATAGTCTTCTGACAATTCCTTTTTGTATCCTATTTTTTCCCTTTTATTTTTGAGGGAAAAAAATAAGATAAAAAGGTGGGAAAGGGAGAGGATAGAATGTTCTAAAGGGAACAAATGATCAAAATCCCTCTCTTTAATATGAGTGAAATTTGACTTTTTAAAATATGTTTCCTAAATCTTTCTTTTAGAAGCCTCTTACATTAAGTCAGAACTTGGTGATAAAACCCAAGACTTTATCTCTAATTAGTTAGGGTGGTTCTGACTGCATTAACAAAAACTCTACAGCAAATTGACTTAAATAGTCAGGAAATACTGAATCTCATAAACATGGAATAAAAGTTCTTTCCATTGGTTGGATTGGGTACACTTCAGAATTTGTGTTTCGCATATGAACAGATTATAGTTGAGAGGGGGATACATGCATGAGTTGGCAAAAATGTAAGATTTCTTTACCAATTACAGGTTAAAAGGAATGGCATTACTATGATTAGGTTAATCAGAATTCAATTCTGGGCCTGTGGTCAACCCTGAAACCATGTTGACGCCACATGGAGAGGGAAGAGGGGTGGTTGGAGGGTTTCCCTCATACTAGATGGCCTCTAGACTTTCCTAATTGCCCTTCAAATAAAATATGATGTATAAATGACCCCTCTGCCCCTGATAATAACTTTTGAGGACTATAATTGTTTGTGGTAGATAACAGGTTGCATAGGGGTTCTATTACTATTCTCTAGTCCATACAAAGTCCATGATTAAAAAAAGTGATGTTAACTTACTATAGCCTTTTTCCATGTTGGTGTGTGTTTTTGCAGTCATCCTCCTCCCTTTTTTTCTCCTCTACTTATCTGTAGAACTGATGTATAATTCCTCCTCTCAAAGCCTAATAAACGTATTCTTTAATTAAAGTCAGCACTAATATTTTAGTACTTACACAGAAGAAGAATAGCATAGAACTGAATGAACACAGGTTCACAGGTTTTGAAGTTACAATTTGGGTTTCAGATCAAACTTCCCCTGTATTTTCCCCTTATTACCTGTGAGAGCATTGGCAAGTTACTTGGTTTTTCCGAGCTTCAGTTTCTTCTGTAAAATGGTGATAATGCCTGTCTCATAGGGTTAAATGATTAAGATTAAAAAAAAATACTAGATGTAAGTTTCCAGCACACAGTCTAGCATTTGTTGAACTCCAATTATGATTGTTTTCTTCTCTGCAAGCCTCTATCATCCTAGCTCACCTTGCTAGATGTTTTAGTATTGTTGTAGTTACATTATTAATGTGGGTTGTGTTGTTGTTAAAGACCATTCCTGAATGGCTTTTCTTACTTAGCTTCTCCCTACATTTAGGACATTAGCTGAATCTCTGCATTTTACCATCATCAGAGTTCCTTGTGGTCAATGGGCAGTATTAAATATCAGCTGTGGGGAATTCTATTTTCTGACCCAAGTCTGATAAATTGTTTCAAAAGAAAACTAGGCCTTTATCCAAGGTATAGTTTAAATACAGCTGTTATTCTTTAGTAGCAAAATGTAATAGTATTTGTTGCTTATGTCATCAAATCTTTCAAGTATGATGAACATTCATACTGGAAAGATAGAAATGCATCTATTTCTAAACATGCTGCTCATTTCTGACTTCCTACACAATAATATATGGCCAAAGATTTTTAGTAGCATGCCTTTTGTAATCAATAGTTTCTAAATAGATATGAAATGTTGTGTTTTCTTTTAATACTTTTTTTCATCTTGTTTAAATGGGAAAGAAAGCTACTTCCTCTTCCATTATCAGCTTCCCTTGTGGCTCAGCTGGTAAAGAATACACCTGTGATGCAGGAGACCTGGGTTCAGTCTTTGGGTTGGGAAGATCCCCTGGAGAAGGGAAGGGCTACCCACTCCAGAATTCTGGCCTGGAGAATTCCACGGACTGTATAGTCCATGGGGTTGCAAAGAGTTGGACACGACTGAGCAACTTTCACTTCCATTATGGAATTATTTAAGCTAGCTAGGCTGTTCTTCAGATTTCATATTCAAACTTGGTCAATTCAAGAATAAGAGGAATGCCTAGTTGCAGTTAGATGTATTTAGAATGTACTTTATATATAGAAATAACACTTTATTGGGTGTATTTTAATAGGAAGTAAAATAAAAGAACATTTTGATTGATAAAGATAACTTAAATCTTACTAAGGCAAAAGCCCCAGAAGAAATACTTAATGTTTAGGGATGTTGTTATCAAGTAAATCAGCTCTCAGTTATCTAAGGACTATTCCTTAGATTAGAGATTAATGAGCATTTTCCATCTAATGTGTTTCAAGATGGCTTAATGAAAACTTTTTAGCCAACATAGCTTTAGACTCTACTGAACTTCCTTTATCTGGACTTTTCCTCCTTGTCTCATCTCAGTATTGGGAAAGGGCAAAGTGCAGTATGATTTAAGAGGTAGTGGCCCATGGCTGATTCATGTCAATGTATGGCAAAAACTATTACAATATTGTAAAGTAATTAGCCCCCAACTAAAATAAATAAATTTATTAAAAAAAAAAAAAAGAAACAGAAGTAAGAAGAAAAAAAAAGAGAGAGGTAGTGGCAGTAACTCCATTCCCTTCTCTTCTCTGTTTTGTTCTCTTTGGGCTTATCTTCATGTCTCTTCTTTTCTTCTCCCTATTCTTTACTTCAGTATACTTTTCTGTTCTTTTCTGTTTGTGCCCTTTTTCATTTGTGTGTGTGCATTAGTATAAGAAAGGCGTCCTCAGCTCTCACTAGCCTGTTGAGATCTAAAATGCTAACTTAGCTTCCTTTTATGTATCTTAACAGAAACAAATAGAGAAAATATTAAAATTATGGTTAATCTTATTTGTTCTCTTTATACATTTTTGTTAGATTGAACCGTATGAAGTTGTCAATATTGTTTTGATCTCCAGAAATAGATTGAACCTTATACTTCAGTTAGTTGCCTGCAGCAAAAGATTTGAAAAGGGATTGGATGAGAGCCCTGAGTAGAGGAATTGGATATTCCCCAGAGATTCTGGCTTAGGTAACTGGGTAGATGAGAGTGTTGTCATGGTGCCAGTATCATCGATCAACATGGAGAACATCAAAAAGCATAATTTGGTTTTTTTTTAAGGAGAATGTTTCATGGAGGGGAAGCATAAATAATCAGTTTAACTTGGAGTTATAGTGGGATTCAAGGAGAGATGGCTAGTTGACACTTGGCAATATGGACTTATAAATAGATGCGCTCATTGACATGCAGGTGGCACTTGAAAACATGAATTTCAGTGAGGTTACTGAGTGAGGAGAAAAGAGAGACTGTGGCTTATCTTGAGGAATGGGAAGAGGATCATGCCCCCCCCAAAAAAAACAACTCAGATAAGGGCATACATAGAAGTAAAAAGTTTTATTTATCATTTTACAATGATTCATTAGTATGTAAAATTAAGATTAACTGTGTAACCTTGGAAGTTATATTTCAAATATGTCTCATTTGCATATGCATATTAATATGTTAAAGCGTAAGTCAGAGGTTTTCATCTTTTCCCAAGGAGATTAAAGTAATATTTTACCATTTGTATCTGTGGACGAATGAATATAAACTCTATAATATGAGAGTGCTCTGGGATCTACCTGTCTTCTATCTTTCTCTTTTTTTGAAACACTAGACTGCATTTAAACAGTGTGTCACGTGGAACACCAGTGAGATTGTTACCATTCCTGCTGTCTTAAAATGTTGGTTTGCTGTAGCATTCCATCTGGGGCCCACTCTGCCTGCATCATCGATCCCAGAATCCTTTGGATTAAAGCCTTGCAGGGGACTGTTCCAATGTGAAACAGACTCTCTGGGCAACACTGTTGGGGGGAGGAGTACAGCACTGCTATATTGCTTGGGGGTAGCAGTGCACAGCCATAGTCCTGTAACTTGCTGTTAACTTGAAAGTCACATTAAACTTTCTTATTTTGAAAGTCACATTAAACTTTCTTATTGTTTAAAATTCTCATCAATCTGATATTTCATATGCAGGGATCAATATGAAACAGTAGCAAAGAATTGTTTGTTTTGTAATCTTATTAGCACTTTGATTATTTCAAGAATGGGTAGTTGTTTTTTATCTGGAATTAAAAAGGATTTTTTCCTTGAAATGTGTAGGCAGTATACTCTTAAGTGAACACACATTTTAGGACATATTTGAATAGCTTGTAGTAAAAAAAAATATATATATATATATGTTAAATAATGTTTCTTTCACAAATATAAAGTCTTTATATTTCCTTTTTGTGCTTTATTTAAAGTACTGCTAAAGAATGCCATTATGTTACTAATTTCCATAAGCAGAGCTCTCTCCCTGCAAACATACAGACATATGACATATCATTTTAGGTTTATTCTGCTTTTCCTGGAGCTCTTCAGCTCTTTATGCATGAAAGCTGAATCAATTATTCATTCATTTATTCAACAACCATATTGATAACAAAAAAGCGAGAAAGTCAGGTAAAATCAAGTTTTTCAAAAATATTGAGTGAAAAGAGCAAATTGTAGCAAAGATACATATAAATGTGATGCCATTTTTAGAATTTCTTAATCATAGAAGTTGTATCTATCATTTCATTTCTTTAAATAAAAAACTGAGGCAAATATGGCAAAATATTAAGATCTGTTAAATCTAGGTAATACATACAGTATTTGAGTATGTTTCCTTTTTTCTACACTTCTTTGTACATTTGAAATAGTTCATAATTAAAGCATTTTTAATTTTTAACAAAATGGGCAATATGATAGGGAGTGACCAGCTGCTTTAGGTTGGTTGATCAGGGAAGTTCTCTCTGGGGAGGTAACATATTGAGACCTGAATAACAGGCAGGAGTTACTCACACAAAAAATGTACAGATAGTATTCCAGACAGAGAAGCAGCTACTGCCACAGTCCTGAGACAGAAGCATGATGCGTTCAAGGAGAGAAGGCCATTTAACCTATCTGGTTATAAAACCAACAGTTATGCTGTGGAGGTAAACGGTCTTTTAGTCTCTCAATACTTAAAGGAAGCTCACTGTTTTCGGACTTAGCTTATTCTTATACAGAGTTGTTGCATGTAGGGACTTGCAGACTAATTGTGATAATGACATATCAAAAGCACACAGAAGCTGGCCTGAGGAGTTTCTCAGTGGTCAGGTCAGAGACAGTTTGAGCACCAAGAACTTAAAGAAGTGATCAGAGTTGTTATTATGAGCCTCTGTGATGTGATGCAATAAGTCCCCAGCAACACATAAATTGTATCCCTGATAACAGTGTTAAACTGGAATCTAATCTCAAAGAGGAGACAATTAGAAAAATCTAGAATATAGGACATTTTATAAGACAACTGGCTGGACTTTTTAAAAAATTCAGTGTTAAGAAAACAGAAGATTAGGGAGGTTCTCTGCGTCAAAGTATTTAGAAGTGAAATGATATTTTGTCTGCAGTTCACTTTCAAATAGCTCACCAAAAATGTGTGTGTCTGTGTTCATAGAGATAGAAGAAAGCAAGCTGGTGATCCTCGGAGGTGAAAGACTGTGTGTATGTGTGTGGGTGTTCATTGTACTGTTCTTTCAAATTTTGTAAGTTTTAAAATATTCAAAATTTAAAGTTGGAGAAGATGCTTATTCTTTTGAACCTCAATCCAACTTTTAATATTTTTTGCCTGTTGGTTTAGTTGTGCTGTTTGGAGCCACTCTGATAGATTTAAATTCTCCACCATGTGGTGTTAATGGTATTGGTAATGGTAACCCTGGTGATTTTTATGTGACGTTTGTTGAATGTGTACCATGATATGCCAGACACATTGTTTCAGTTAATCTTTCTAACCACTCTTGAGTTCATATTCATTTCTCTTGTAAAAATGAAAAGACAGACAGCTAAAAAGCTATCACTAAAGCAACAGAAAAAAAAAAAAAGCATTTCATCTTAAGAATGAAAATGTGAATTGTGAGGCTGGCAAGAATATTCATTTGGTGAAAGCAAGATAGAAAAACTTGTGATAAAGTCACTAGACTTTATGCATATTTTTCTGGCCTGGAACTTGTTCTATATACAACCTACCATTGAGAAGCAATCCAATGTGGTGGTGAAGATCACCATCCCTGAAGCCAGAATGCCTGAGTTCAAATTCCAGCTCCACCATTTGCAAGCTGCTCCTGCCTGAGAAGCACATTTCTGCAATTCCTACTGGGTACCTCTTAGTTTTTTTTTTATCGCTGCTGTGTAACAAATTACTGCAAAATCGGTGCCTTGAAATGACATAGATTTTTTAAAGCTCTGGAGGTCAGAAATTCAAAGTGGGTCTCACTGGGCTAAAATCAAGGATTAGCAGAGTTGCACTTTCGTGTGGAGGCTCTAAAGGAGGCTACTTCCTTGCCTCTTCCACTCTCTAGAGGCCACTCAATTTTTGGCTTCCCTCGCCCAAACCAGTAATGTATCTCTCTGAACCTTTCTTCCACAGGAACATCTCCCATTGATTCTCATATTCTGCCTGCTTGTACTTTTAAGGGCACTGGTGATTACTTTGGGTCCACCCAGATAATCCTCAATAATCTATTTTAATGTCAACTGATTAGCAACCTTAATTCCATTTACGACCTCAATTTGTCTTTGCCATGTAACCTAACATATTCATAGGTTCCTGGGATGAAGGCATGAACATCTTTGAGGGACTATTTTTCTGCCAACACATGTGTGTTTAGATTCTATAGCTGTATAAGGTAGCTGGGGCCAGGAGAAGATAATCCCAAAGTAGAGATCCTGGCTAATGCTGAGGACCATGAGTAGGACCAATAATTAGGTTTGAGCTGAAAGGAATTACTAAGCAATGTATGTACATGTACATACATTTTTATAATCTCTTACTGGCAGTAGATTCAGTATATAAAAAGTGGTTGAATTAGAAGGAAGCAGCTGAGTTTTAGTTACATCATGGTAGAGGAATGATTAAAATATTAGGTTTTATTTCTGTTTTCTTGTGCCAGCTCTCAGAAGGAAATGTTCTTGATTTAATTACAATGTAGAGATGCTTTGGGTTTAATTTCAATTTTTGGTTTTATTACAGATTTTTACTACCCTTGGATGCACTCCTGATATGGAGAAGATTGAAGAACAATTTGCCAACTTGAACATTGTTAAACGTTCCTCAGAAACTAAAGAGCCTACTTACCTGCTTGGCATAGACACATCGAAGACTGTACAAACAGAAAAAGGAAACTTGGTTGCTGTTTTATGTTCTAATGGATCAATCAGAATATATGATAAAGAAAGATTAAACGTACTACAAGAATTTAGAGGATATCCCGGACTTAATGGAGTCAAGTTTGCAAATTCCCATGACAGTGTGTATTCCTCATGCACTGATGGCACTGTAAAGTGTTGGGATGCTCGACTGGCCAGTGGAAAACCTGTCCAGCTGTTCAAGGGTTACCCTTCCAATATTTTTATCAGTTTTGATATCAGCTCTAATGATCATGTCATTTGTGCTGGTACAGAAAAAGTTGATGATGATGCATTGTTGGTATTTTGGGATGCAAGAATCAGTTCTCAGGACTTGTCTACTACAAAAGAGCCACTTGGTGCATATTCAGAGACACATAGTGATGATATCACTCAAGTACGTTTCCATCCCAGTAATCCAAACATGGTAGTCTCAGGTTCAACTGATGGCCTGGTAAATGTATTTGATATTAGCGCAGATAATGAAGATGATGCACTGGTCACAACCTGTAATTCAGTTTCATCAGTAAGCTTTATTGGTTGGTCTGGGAAAGATTATAAACAGATTTACTGCATGACACATGATGAGGGATTTTGTTGGTGGGATCTTAATCATCTGGATACAGATGAACCAATTACATGTTTGAACATTCCAGATGTCAGAGAAGTAATTAACGTAAAAGAAGGGATTTTGGACTATTTGATTGGTGGCCTATATCATGAAAAGACAGACAAATTGTTTGTTGTTGGAGGGACAAACACAGGAATTATTCACATAATGAGCTGTATGACATCAGGATTGGTCCATGTGACCAGTCTTCAAGGAGGGCATGGTGCTACAGTCCGGTCCTTCTGTTGGAATATGCAGGATGATTCTTTCCTAACTGGAGGAGAAGATGCACAGTTGTTACTTTGGAAATCTGGAGCAGTAGAGAAGACATTTACAAAGAAAGACAGCATGAAAATAGCATCCTCTGTATACCAGCGTGTTCGTGTTCACAGTAATGATTCTTATAAGAGAAGGAAAAAACAGTGATATTACATTGGGCATTTACTTGATAGGTTTTATAGTTGCAAATAATTATTTCTGTGTACTACCTGTGGTAGACATGTTAAAAGCTCATATATAAATAAAAACAAGCCAGTTAGCAAACAATCCTGGGAAAATGCTGAGAATGGTTTAATTCAAGTCTTCATGTATTCTAAAATTATTTTTTTAAAGCTGCCAGTTGAGTATATAAGCAGTGAGTTGAAAGTAAAATTACATTCCTCATTTTAAAAACCCATCTGTTGAATTAGTAAATGTTGGGTTTGAAGAAATAGCTTTGATAAGGGTTTTTTAGAAGTAGATGGCTGGTGTGACTTTTAAAAACAGGTGGTTTGGGTTGTGTTTTTTAAGCTCAATTTTTTACTTTTTTAATCATCTTTATTATTTATAAAACCAAATCAGACTGTTTTTTCTTTATTTGAGAAGCCCCTACTTGCTTAATACATGTAGATTACATTAGCATTGTAGTTGAGTTGCAAAATCATGTTCAACTCTTTGCGACCCCATGGACTGCAGCACGCCAGCCTTCCCTGTCCTTCACTGTCTCCCAGGGTTTGCTCAAATTCATGTTCATTGAGTCAGTGATGCCACCCAACAATCTCATCCTTTGTCATCCTCTTCTCCTTTTGCCTTCAATCTTTCCACATCAGGGTCTATTCCAGTGAATCGGCTCTTTACATCAGGTAGCCAAAGTATTGGAACTTCAGCTTCAGCATCAGTCCTTCCAGTGACTATTCAGGGTTGATTTTCCTTAGGGTTGACTGGTTTGATCTCCCTGTAGTCCAGGGGACTCTCAAGAGTCTTCTCCAACACCACAGTTCAAAA
The DNA here is from genome assembly GCF_054371585.1 of Giraffa tippelskirchi. NCBI lineage: Eukaryota > Metazoa > Chordata > Mammalia > Artiodactyla > Giraffidae > Giraffa > Giraffa tippelskirchi. The sequence continues at coordinate 136,210,431 of NC_137281.1, read as the reverse complement.
GCGTCAGTTCTTTGGCACTCAGCCTCCTTTATGGTCCAGCTGTCACATGTGACTACTGGAAAAACCATAGCTTTGGCTATACAGACCTTTGTTGGCAAAGTGATATCTCTGCTTTTTAATATGCTGTCTAGATTTGTCATAGCTTTTCTTCCAAGAAGCATGTGTCTTCTAATTTCATGGCTGCAGTCACCATCTGCAGTGATTTTGGAGCCCAAGAAAATAAAGTCTGTCACTGTTTCCACTTTTGCCCCTTCTATTTGCCATGAAGTGATGGGACTGGATGCCATCATCTTAGTTTTTTGAATGTTGAATTTTAAGCCAGCTTTTTCACTCTCCTTCCTCCAGCCTGGCATTTCACATGATGTACTCTATATATGGGCTTCCCTTGTAGTTCAGTCTGTAAAGAACCTGCCTGCAGTGCAAGAGACCCGGGTTCAATTCTTACATCGGGAAGATCCCCTGGAGAAGGAAATGGCAACCCACTCCAGTATCCTTGCCTGGAAAATCTCATGGACACAGGAGTCTGGTGGGCTGCAGTCCATGGGGTCACAAAGAGTCTGGCATGACTGAGCGACTATTACTTACTCTATATATAAGTTAAATAAGCAGGGTGACAATATACAGCCTTATCTTACTCCTTTCCCAATTTTGAACCAGTCATTTGTTACATGTAGGATTCTAACTGTTGCTTCTTGACCTGCATACAGATTTCTTAGGAAACAAGTAAGGTGGTCTGGTATTCCCATCTTTTTAAGTGTGTGTGTGAGTCACTCAGTTGTGTCCAACTCTTTGAGACCCCATGGACCATAGCTCACCTGGCTCCTCTGTCCATGGAATTCTCCAGGCAAGAATACTGGAGCGGGCATCATTCCCTTCTCGCGGGGATCTTCCCAACCCAGGGATTGAACCTGGGTCTCCCGCATTGTGGGCAGATTCTTTACTTTCTGAGCCACCAGGAAAATATTTTCCACAATTTGTTGTGATCCCCACAGTCAAAAAAAATAAGACTGGTAGCACTAGTAGTAGAGAACCTGCCTGCCAATGCAGGAGACATAAGAGATGTGGGTTCAGTCTGTGGGTTAGGAAGATCCCCTGGAGGAGGAAATGGCAACCCACTCTGATAGCTTTTCCTGGAAAATCCCATGGACAGAGGAGCCTGGCAGGCTACAGTCCATGGGGCCACAAAGGAGCTGGACACGGCTGAAGTGACTTAGCACCAAAGTCAAGACTTTAGTGTAGTCAGTGAAGCAGAAGTTTATGCTTTTCTGAAATTCTATTGCTTTTTCTATGATCCAGTGAATGTTGGCAATTTGATCTCTGGTTCCTCTGCTTTTTCTAAACCCAGCTTGTACATCTGGAACGTTTTGGTTCACGTACTGCTGAGGCCTAGCTTGAAGGATTTGAGCATAACCTTACTAGCGTGGGAAATGAGCACAGCTGTACAGTAGTGTGAACATTCTTTGGCATTGCCCTTCTTTGGGATTGGAATGAAAACTGACCTTTTCCAGCGCAGTGGCCACTGCTGAGCTTTCCAAATTTGCTGACATACTGAGTGCAGCACTTCAACAGCATCATCTTTTAGGCTTTTAAATAGCTCAGCTGGAATTTTATCACCTCTACTAGCTTTGTAGTAATGCTTCCTAAGGCCCACTTGACTTCACACTCCAGGATGTCTGGCTCTAGATGAGTGAGCACACCATTGTAGTTATCCATGTCATTAAGACTTTTTTTGTATAGTTCTGTCTATTCTTTCTACGTCTTCTTAATTAATTTCTGCTTCTGTTAGGTCCTTACTCTTTCTGTCCTATTTATATTTAAATACACTGACATATTTAAATATAAATACTCTAAATAGAATTAAACTTTTTCAGAAATAGTGATTTTCATTTTTGAGAAAAATATATTGAGTAAATTTGCTTTTATACTTTTAATACTATCTGCATTTTTGAGAAAAATACATTGAGTAAATTTGCATCAATACTTTTAATGTTATTGGTTAAACAGGTGTTTCACTGATGAAAAGGAGAATATCTTGCAAAATTCGTTTTGAAACTCGAAGTAAATATACAAAAATGAAAGTATTTATAATAGCAGAATGACTTTTTATTTTCAAAAGATTCCAATATTTTGTGATAAAATTTTCTTCTAAAGTGTTTCCTCCATCCATAATTTTAAACTTGAATTTTTGTTTACTGCTAATTTTTCCATACTTCCTTTTAACTATTTCTCCAAAGAATCTTAGTTAAAAAGTTGATCCTTCTAAAGGTTTGGTACCTTATCTATGGGACTGGAGCTCTGGGGGGAATCTTTTTCTATAGAGCATTTGTAGCTTACATTTAGATACGATCTAACTTAACTCTAGTGAGATTGAACAATAGGTGAAAGTGAAAGTCTCTCAGTCATGTCCAACTCTTTGCAACCCCATGGACTATATAGTCCATGGAATTCTCCGGGTCAGAATACTGGAGTGGGTAGCCTTTCCCTTCTCCAGGGAATCTTCCCAACCCTGGGATCGAACCCTGGTCTCCTGCATTGCAGGTGGATTCTTTACCAGCTGAGCCACAAGGAAAGCCCAAGCAATAGGTAAGTAACTATTAAACGTATTAAAAATACATGATTCTTATTTCAAGAAATTCAACTACGCTTGGTATAATCCAAACCATACACCTGAGGGTAACTTAGTATTTTTCCTTTTTCTCTTAACCACTCACTAAGTCCTGTGCCATTCTACTTCCTAATAGAAGTAGGAACTTGTCATCCTTTTTTTTGCTTTATCCTCTACCACTACTGTCTTAGATAAGACTTCCGTCATTTATTTCTCTCCAAGATTATAGACTCTTATCTACTCCAGTTCATTTTCTCTACTCTTCTTGACTGAACATCAAAAACACAGGTTTGATAATGCCTCATGCTGCTTAAAATCTTTGATACATTTTGATCTTTTGATAGAGGACTATGTTAAAATGAAAAGCCGTGTTTTTAACATGTTTAGGATATGAGGTAATGCTGACTATGTTGTAAGTGGGAAAAAATTCAATTATTAAAATGAAATAACTTAAGAGGCTATCCCAGAACTTCAGTCTTCAGGTTGAAAGGCCCAACAAGAGTGTCAAGTGTAATGACAATAATAAGACCACCCAATTTTTTCAGTGGTCAAAGGATCTGAATAGACATTTCTCCAAAGAAAATATACAAGTGGTCGATAAACATACACAAAAAAGATGCTTAATATCATTAGTCAGTAGGGAAATGCAAATTGAAACCACAATGAGATGCCATTTCACACTCACTAGGATGGCTATAATTAAACAAAAGCATTGGTGAGAGTGTAGAGAAAGCTTCACACACTGCTGTTAGGAATATAAAATGGTATTGCTGCAGTCTGGCAGCTCTTCAAACAGTTGCTATTTGATACAACAGTTTCACTCCTAGGTATATGCTGAAGAGAATTGAAAACAAATCCACACAAAAACTTGTATATGAATATTCATAACAGTATTCACAATAACCAAAAGAGGGAAATTCAAATGTCCATCAGTTGATGAATGGATAAAAGTACACATATGATGGAATATTATTCATCCGTGAAAAGGAAAGAAATGTTCATCCATGTACTACACAACTCTGATGAATCTTGAAAACACACTAAGTAAAGATAGCCACAAAAGACTACATATATATGATTCCATTTACATTTATATTCCATTTATATTCCATTACATCAAATGTTCAGAATAGTCAAATCTATAAAGAGAACATATATACAGTATTTGCCTGGGGCTGGGAGGTGGGGGGAAAATGGGAGGGTTGATGGCTGATTGCTGATAGGATTTCTTTTGGGGATGATGAAAATATTCAAAAATTGGTTGTGGTTATGGTTACATAACTGGGCATATTAAAAACTATTAAATTGTACACTTCAAATATATGAACTGTATGCGAAGTACATCTGAATAAAGCTGTTGCCAAAAAAAAAAAAAACACCAAAAAGATATGAACCAAAAAGCTAGGTGGCAATCTTAATTATTGCCAAATGGAATTTACAAATGTAATTATTGATAAATGTAGCATTGATTCCAAAATGAGATGAAAATGAAGAAAAAGGCTTGTTTTGTTTGTTATTCACAGTTTAAAATATTAGCTACCAAATTCAGTGGCGTATTTTTTAAAAACATGACAAATAGGTTTTATCTCAGGGATACTAGGGTGACTCAACATCAGAAAATCTATCAGAGTGATAGACAAAGAATGACATAGAAAAACATGTGGTAAGGCTTCCTACCTATTTATGAAAAATATAAACCTCAAGCTATCAATAGAATAATTTTTTAACTTGGTTAAAGTTTATATATAAAAAATTGCACTAAATGTTATTCTTAGTGGAGAAATGTTAGATTAAAATACATTTTCTTTGAGAAATTGAGACCAGAACGCAATGAGGAAGCCTATTGGAGTAGTATAGATTCTGGCTAATACTATAAGAAAGATTAAAAGAACTATAATGTGTAAGGATTGGAAGAGAAGAGGGAAGAAAACTCCTTTGCAAATTAAAAATACCTGAAAAAATCCAACAGTCAGCAAACTATTTGAACTATAAAGAGGTTCAGCAAAGTTGCCAGAAGACGGTCAGTCTACAAAAATCCAAACATCATTAAACAATAGCAAAAGTTAAAAACTATCACAGAATTGACCAAGATTATAGGATATCTATTTGAAAGTGAAAGTGAAGGTCGCTCAGTGATGTCCCACTCTTTGCAACCCCGTGGAATTCTCCAGGCGAGAATACTGGAGTGGGTAGCCTTTCCCTTCTCCAGGGGAATCTTCCTGACCCAGGGATCGAACCCAAGTCTCCCCCATCACGGGTGGATTCTTTACCAGCTGAGCCACAAGGGAAGCCCAAGAATACTGGAGTGGGTAGCCTATCCCTTCTCCAGTGGATCTTCCTGACCCAGGAATCGAACCGGGGTCTCCTGCATTGTAGGTGGATTCTTTATCAGCTACCAGAGAAACTAATATATGGCCATAGAACAATGCAAATGAATAGAACTCAGAGACAAAGCATGGCTATATGGCAACTTAATATTTTATAAAGGTGACATAATGAAAAAGGAAAGTTTTTTCATTAAGTTATTTAGAGGATACTAGCTTACTATATTTGAAAAGGAAATGGCAACCCACTCCAGTACTCTTGCCTGGAAAATCCCATGGAGAGAGGAGCCTGGTGAGCTACAGTCCATGGGGTCGTGAAGAGTCGGACACGACAGAGCGACTTCACTTTCATTTTGCACTTTCACTTTTCACTTTCATGCATTGGAGAAGGAAATGGCAATCCACTCCAGTGTGCTTGCCTGGAGAATCCCAGGGACGGAGGAGCCTGATGGGCTGCCGTCTATGGGGTCGCACAGAGTTGGACATGACTGAAGCGACTTAGCAGCAGCAGCAGCTTACAATTTAGAGAAAAACAAAACTAGATTCCTTAAATGATAAATGTCGTTCAGTTGATAAGCTGTGTCCAACTCTTGTGACCCCGTGAATTGCAGCATGCCAGGCTTCCCTGTCCTTCACCATCTTTCTGAGTTTGCTCAGACTCATGTCCATTGAGTCAGTGATGCCATCCAACCATCTCATCCTCTATTGTCCCCTTCTCCACCTGCCCTCAATCTTTCCCAGCATCAGGGTCTTTTCCAATAAGTCAGCTCTTCACATCAGGTGCCCAAGGTATTGGAGCTTCAGATTTAGCATCAGTCCTTCCAATGAATATTCAGGGTCGATTTCCTTTAGGATTGACAGGTTTGATCTCCTTGCTCTCCAAGGGACTTTTAAGAGTCTTCTCCAACACCACAGTGTGAACGCATCAATTCTTCAGTACTCAGCCTTTACAGTCCAACTCTAGCATCTGTACATGACTACTGGCAAAACCACTGCTTTGACTATATGGACCTTTGTCGGCAAAGTGATGTCTCTGCTTTTTAATACACTGTCTAGGTTTGTCATAGCTATTCTTTCAAGGAGCAAGCGTCTTCTAATTTCATGGCTGCTGGGACTATCCGCCTTGATTTTGAAGCCCAAGGAAATGAAATGTGATACTGTTTCCACATTTTCCCCATCTATTTGCCATGGAGTGATAGGACCAGATGCCATGATCTTAAATGAGAATAGCTCTAATTTAGAGGTGGTAAATGACTTCTTAAACTTCAAAAGTATACAGTATAAGACAGAAAAATATTATTATATCAAAATTAAGCATTTCTGGTCACAAAAGATCTATAGATAAATGACAGATGGAAGAAAAGATACTTGGGATCAATGAGTGGTTAAATGTAGACTATAGAAGGAATTCTGCAAATCAATAAGGGAAAATACCAATGGAAAAATTAGCAATGAATATAAAAAGGCAAATTTCAGATGAAACCCACAAAAATTGTCAGACTTCTTAGCAATCAGAAAAATAAAGACTTAATCACCTTATATCTTTTAGAATTAAAAAAATTAGGAAATAATGTGATACCAAAATGTTGGAGACACGTGGGCACAGAGAAACACTACTGCACTGCTGATGGGAGTGTAGACACACAGATACAGCTATTCTGGAGAGCAAAAGCACATGTTCACATACCCTCTGACCTAACCATTATACTGCGCATTGTGATAGCCCAAAGATATTTGCATACAGGTTCATTATTGGGCGTTGTTTGTGATGTCATAGAGTAGAAGACAACCCGGATATGCATCCCTGGGAAACAGGTAAAAATGTGATGGATGTACACCATGAAGTATTCTGCAACACTTAACAAGCCACAAACTAGATCTATAGACGTATGGCTTAATCATAAAAATATAGTACCCAATGAAAATAGTAAGAAATGGAATGCATGTGTGGGAAAACCATTTATATAAATTTAAAATATACAAAAAGCAATTCACATTTTGCAAGCAGATACAGACAATTATACATGTTAATCACCATAGGGTGGTTGCCTAGTATGGAAGGAGAAAGTAATGGAAGGGGGTTCAGAAACAGGGAGAATGAGAGAGGGAGGAGAGAAAGCAAAGACAATAATTTTAACAGGAAAGAAAAGAAGATTACATTGATGGAATATTACCACCCCATTTCTGCAGTTTGTGGGTCATCTGCTTGGTGGCTGTATGGTGGGTGGGGTTAATGGCAACCTCCTCCAAAGGGGTTATGCCACAGGCTGTGTCACCCAGGTAGCTGCATCCTTCCTTCCAAGGACATTCCTATTCTATACCTATGCCCCTCATGAATTTCAGAGCTTCAGGTTCTGGTCCTTTCATCAATCTCTAGCTCCATCAGAACCCCGCTATTTGCAATGAAGCCCCATCCAAGCCCAGAAAAGCAACTGCAACCCACACAACAAACCACATACATATTAGTGTTCCGTCTACTGCCCCAGACTTCCACAACCTCTGCCTCACCTTTCTGATGACAACCACACCCTGAACCATAGACCCCTGCAACAGATAGCCATGGCTCCTGCTACCACACTGATTATATTCTTTGCAGCCAAAGATGGAGAAGCTCTATACAGTCAGTACAAACAAGACCGGGAGCTGACTGTGAACTCCTTATTGCAAAATTCAGACTTAAATTGAAGAAAGTAGGGAAAACCACTAGACCATTCAAGTATGACCTAAATCAAATCCCTTATGATTATAAGTGGAAGTGACAAATAGGTTCAAGGGATTAGATCTGATAAACAGAGTGCCTGAATAACTGTGGACAGAGGTTCGTGACATTGTACAGGAGGCAGTGATCAAGACTATCCTCAACAAAAAGAAATGCACAAAGGCAAAATAATTGTCTGAGGAGGCCTTACAAATAGCTGAGAAAAGAAGAAAAGCAAAAGGCAAAGGAGAAAAGGAAAGATATACTCATTTGAATGCAGAGTTCCAAAGAATAACAAGGAGAGATAAGAAAGACTTCCTAAGTGATCAATACAAAGAAACAGAGGAAAACTAAAATGGGAAAGACTAGAGATCTTTTCAAGAAAATCAGGGAAACCAAGGGAATATTTCATGCAAAGATGGGCTCGATAAAGGAAAGAAGCGGTATGAACCTAACAGAAGCAGAAGATATTAAGAAGAGGTGGCAACAACACACAGAAGAGCTATAGAAAAATGATCTTCATGACCCAGATAACCACGATGGTGTGATCACTCACCTAGAGCCAGACATCCTAGAATGCGAAGTCAAGTGAGCCTTAGGAAGCATTGCCATGAACAAAGCCAGTGAAGGTGATGGAATTCCAGTTGAGCTATTTCAAATCCTAAAAGATGATGCTGTGAAATTCCTGCACTCATTATGCCAGCAAATTTGGAAAACTCAGCAGTGGCCACCAGACTGGAAAAGGTCAGTTTTCATTCTAATCCCAAAGAAAGGCAATCCCAAAGAATGCTCAAACTACCGCACAGTTGCACTCATCTCACAGGCTAGCAAAGGAATGTTCAAAATTCTCCAAGCCAGGCTTCAACAGTACATGAACTGTGAACTTCCAGATGTTCAAGCTGGATTTAGAAAAGGCAGAGAGGCCAGATATCAAATTGCCAACATTCATCGGATCATAGAAAAAGCAAGAGAATTCCAGAAAAATGTCTACTTCCGCTTTATTGATTACACCAAAGCCTTTGTGTGGATCGCAACAAACTGTGGAAAATTCTTCAGAAGGTGAGAATACCAGACCACCTTACCTGCCTCCTGATAAATCTGTATGCAAGTCAAGAAGCAACAGTTAGAACTGGACATGGAACAACAGACTGGTTCCAAATCGGGAAAGGAGTATGTCAGGGCTGTAAATTGTCACCCTGCTTATTTAACTCATGCAGAGTACATTATGCAGAGTACTCTGTACTCATGCAGAGTACAGAAATGCCAGGCTGGATGAAGCACAAGCTGGAATCAAGATTGCCAGGAGAAATATCAATAACCTCAGATATGCAGATGACACCACCCTAGGGGCAGAAAGTGAAGAGGAACTAAAGGGCCTCTTGATGAAAGTGAAAGAGGAGAGTGAAACACCTGGCTTAAAACTCAGCACTTAAAACACTAAGATCATGGCATCCGGTTCCATTTCTTCATGGCAAATAAATGAAGAAACAATGGAAACAGTGACAGACTTTATTATTTTGGGGCTCCAAAATCACTGCAGATGGTGACTGCAGCCATGAAATTAAAAGACTCTTGCTCCTTGGAAGAAAAGCTATGACCAACCTAGACAGAATATTAAAAAGCAGAGACATTACTTTACCAACAAAGGTCCTTCTGGTCAAGGCTATGGTTTTTCCAATAGTCATGTATGGATGTGAGAGTTGGACTCTAAAGAAAGCTGAGTGCTGAAGAATTGATGCTTTTGAACTGTGGTGTTGGAGAAGACTCTTGAGAGTCTCTTGGACTGCAAGGAAATCAAGCCAGTCAATCCTAAAGGAAATCAGTCCTGAATATTCTTTGGAAGGAGTGATGCTTAAGCTGAAACTCCAATAATTTGGCCACCTGTTGTGAAGAACTGACTCACTGGAAAAGGCCTGATGCTGGGAAAATTGAAGGCATGAGGTGAAGGGGACAACAGAAGATGAGATGGTTGGATGGCATCACCAGCTCGATGGACATGAGTTTGAGCAAGCTCTGGGAGGTGGTGATGGACAGGGAAGCCTGGCGTGCTGCAGTCCATGGGGTCACAAAGAGTCAGACATGACTGAGCGACTGAACTGAACTGAACAGCCCTATTAGAGGGTTTGAGAACTAATCATAGGCACATGGAAAACTATGCAAATAAAAGAGGTGTGGGATGATTTTTAACTCTAAGGGGGGGAAATTGTATGAGAAAAGAAATGGAACTATAGTATACTGTTTGACCCAGTGGTGAATAATATTTATGTAGTCATCATGGAAGCACAATATTGATTTAATCAAAAGTTGTAAAACTATGTTAACAGCAGGGAAGGGAAGTGGAAGTGATGTGCAAATGCTTGGTTTCCTTTTCCATAGTAAAAAGTTGGCTTTCTTTCTATGGATAAATCAAGAAAATAGCAAGGTAAGCATATTATCAATATTTAGAAGTATGTAAGTAAATCATCTGCCAAAAGAGTTAAAAGTTGAAAGTGATCCTCTCTAGAGAAGAAAGGCAGAAGAGAAAGGAAAGGAGATTTCTGTTTTTATTGTTCTTTGATCTTTGTTATGTGTGGGCTTCCCTGAGAGCTCAGTTGGTAAAGAAGCCACCCACAATGAGGGAGACTGGGTTCGATCCCTGATTTGGGAAGATCCCCTGGAGAAGGGAAAGGCTACCCACTCCAGTATTCTGGCCTGGAGAATTCCATGGACTGTGTAGTACATGGGGTCACAAAGAGTCGGGCACAACTGAGCAACTTTCACTCATACCTTGTGGTAGAATATCAAGATAGTTTGGGCTGCAAATAACAGCTCAATTCAAATTAACCAAATGGGGAACATCCTACCTGGCATAAGTTCAGAAGTAAAGCATTGCCCAGGCTGATAGCAAGAATGCAAATTCTTTCCATTTTTCTGCTCTGCCAGTTTTCTTCTTGTTAGGTTCAAGTTCACAAGATGACTGCAATCAGCCAGTGAGCACATCCATACTCAACAATGTTTAATGGGAGAGCAGCTGCTCCTTTGCTTGTGATAGTTTTTATTAACGTTTACATACATTTACTAAGAAGCCTTGTAGCAAGTGTCATTGGCTGAAATTTCATTCTGTGCCCAAGCAAAAAACAGTCACTAGCAAGAGGAACGCAATCACCATCAACTGGCCCAGTCATGATTCACTGCCTGTGGGGCTGAAGATAGCACATGCTCCTCAGAAGGATATGGGTTCAGAGAAGGGTATGAAAAAGTAGGTTGGGGTTGATGAATAGTTGTTCTTCAACAGGAAGACTACTTCAATTCTGTGTATGTGTTATTTCAAAACAATTTTCATTTTATCACTGAGTCAATATTTGTGAGGGAAGGATTAACTTTCACGGTTTAATCAACATGCATTAAATGCAAATTATTACATCTTTATTGGACTATTGTTTGGAGGAGAGTTAGACATTAAAAAATTAAAAGGAAAACTATTACATATAAAATAGACAAACAATGTCCAACTATATAGCACAGGGAACTATATTCTGTACTTTCTAATAAACCATAATGGAAAAGAATGTGAAAAAGAATATATATGTAAAACTGAGTCATTTTGCTGTACACCATAGACTGACAAAACACTGTAAATCAACTATGTGTGTGTGCTTGCTAAGTTGCTTCAGTTGTGTCTGACTCTTTCCGATCCTATGAACTGTAGCCTGCCAGGCTTCTCTGTACATGGGATTCTCCAGGCAAGAGTGCTGAAGTGGGTTGCCATGCCCTCCTCTGGGGATCTTCTCGACCCAGGGATCGAGCCTTCATCCCTTACATCTCCTGCGTTGGCAAGTGGGTTCTTTACCACTAGCACCACCTGGGAAGCCCATAATACTTAAATAAAATAAAATTTAAAAGAGAAACTGAAAAATGTGTCAGATGATTTTTGTGGTCTTTTTGGCAAAGTTTACGATACTGATTGCTTTTGAAGTTGGTAATATTATTTGAATTAATTTATTATTCAATTACTGACTCATTAGTAAATACATCTCTCAGATCCACAAACTAACTCTCAGGTATCTAGCTTTGAGATTACTAACATTATGTCTTTTGCACTTTAGTACTGCCTGGGTTTTGTGCTTTTCACTACCTATTACCTTTTTGATCATGTGACATGTCAGAATTAAAATGATACAACTTTGCAGCCTCATCACCTTTCATTCCTCCCACTTTTACACTTGTGCATCAGCCAAAAGAAACTACTTGAAATCCCTAAATTTAATGAAAATAATGTAACCACACTTTGCATCAGTTTTGTTATATGAAAAATGAAGATAAACGTGATAAAAACTCAATTGTCTCCCATTATTTGTTCTCCCTTTCCACAGTATGGAACCCCCACATTTAGGATGGGGATGTAATGTCCAGAATAAAGATTGTATTTTCCAGAGTATTCCTTAACTGTTTGTGGTTATAAGATTACTTTGAGGGACTTCCCTGGTGGTTCAGTGGCTTAAACTGCACTCCCAATGCAGGGGTCCCACGTTCAACTCCTTGTCAGTGCATTAGATCCCACACGTCACAACTAAGAGTTCGCATGCTACAACAAAGATCAAAAATCCCATGTGCCCCAACTAAGACCCAATGCGGCCAAATAAATAAGAAATAAAAATAGATATTAAAAAAAAAAAAGACTAATTTGGGTTGAGAGTTCCCTGGTAGGCTGGTGGTTAAGATTCCAGGCTTTCACTACTGTGGTCCAGGTTCAATCCCTGGTGAGGGAACTGAGATCCCACAAGCTGTGTGTGGCATGGCCAAAAAAAAAAAAAAAAGATGACTAAATTGGGCTAATGAAACATATATAGAACTTTCATAAAATGACAGTTGAGTTCCTTTGCTCCCTTCTGCCATCTGGAATGTGGATGTGATGGCTGGAGCTCTAGCCAACATCTTGGACCAGGAGATTGAAGGCCTAGAGTAGTTGACCCTGAGGTTTTGTCGACAAAGGACCTATTAAACTATCATTTAAGCCACCGTTATTTTAGGCCTCTGTTATAAGCAGTGGAACCTGATAATGTTGTATAAACTTTTTAAGATTGTTCAAAACGTTACATGAACTGACATATGTCAAAGCTCTTAGAGCAGTGTCTGAGAATAGAGTGAGTGCAAAGTAATATTTATAATGTTATAGACTGCAAGGAGATCAAACCAGTCAATCCTAAAGGAAGTCAACCCTGAATATTCACTGAAAGGACTGATGCTGAAGCTGAAACTCCAATACTTTGGCCACCGGATGTGAAGAGCTGACTCACTGTAAAACACCCTGATGCAGGGAAAGATTGAGGGCAAGAGAAGAAGTGGGTGACAGAGGATGAGATGATTAGATAGCATCACCAGCTCAATGGACATGAAGCTGAGCAAACTCCCAGAAATAGTGGAGGACAGAGGAGCTTGGCGTGCTGCAGTCCCTGGGGTCACAAAGAGTCTGATGCAACTGAGTGACTGAACAACAATAAAACTATTTCCATGATTTGGTAAGGTTGTTTTATCTGCCTGGGGGTTTATTTGGCAAACTTGTATTTGTTCTTAAGCCCCAGATCAATCATTTCTCCTCTGTGAAACTTTTTCTGATCCCCACCTGGGGAGGTAATCATTCCTTTACTTTATACCGGTTCTTAATTTTTTTTTTCTCAATCTTGTGTACACTTTTACAGCAGCTTGACATTTCAGTTTACAAATTTGTCTCCCTACTAAATCACCTTTTCTCACTCAAAACAAAACAAAAACAAATAGAATGCTCTCTCAATAAACATAAAACTCTTATGGTTCATGTAGATTCCAATAATGCCCCTAAACCTATTACTGCCCCTAAAGCTTTCCTGGTGGCTCAGACAGTAAAGAATCTGCCTGCAATTCAGCAGACCTGGGTTTGATCCCTGGGTTGGGAAGATCCCCTGGAGAAGGGAACGGCTCCCCACTCCAGTATTCTTGCCTGGAAAATTCCACGGACAGAGGAGCCTGGCAGGCCCCAGGCCATGGGGTCGCAAAGAGTTGGACATGACTGAGAGACTTTCAATTGCACTTTCAAATCTATTACAGTATTACTATGCTAATCCTGCAACCCCCTCCCCACTCCCCGCCACTGCTGCCTAAAAACCCTGATGCACCACTCTTAGAGGAGACATACCCCTCCTCCCCTCTCCTGGCTGGCTCAACTGATGAGTTAGGATGAATGCCTATTGAACTGGCCACTGTGGGAGATGATGCTGGAGGAAGAGATTTGGTCTCGTCCTCATAGGGCTTGCACTATGCTAGATGAGACAGGGTCTCTAATAAAAATAATACAATGTACAGAGTGAACAAGTAGGCGGGATGAGAGTGTGATTCATTCTGTTCTCAGGCACAGGTTAAGAAAAGATGATGCCTGGACTGTGTTTGGAAAAAAAATACTTTACCCGATAGACTGGAGAACGGGGAGAAAAGAGCAAGGAAGATAAATTGGGCAGAAGGAACAACATGTGCACAGGCACAGAGGCATAAAATTCGTGGTTAATTTTAGTCATGAGCATGGACTCAGGTCTTTCTGAGATTCTATGCAAACGCATTCACAAAATATTTCGAGGGGTGAGCTACCTCTGCAGATGGTTCATCGCATCTCTTCTGTCTTGATTTTTCACTGCTTTAGTCTGAGAGCTGTGTTTCCCTGAGCCTCTTTTCTGGACTCAGTAACACTATATAATAGCTGAAATTGTCAATTTCTCTTCTGGAGAAATATTCCTTGGTGCCAGTTCAGGGCCTCAGTGTTGATTCATCCTGCAATTGTACATATTCAGAAGCTCTTCCTTCTAAGGCTCATGCTCTTCTATGACATTCAGAGTATCTGCAAGATTACTTTGTAGAAACTTACTGGTTAGTGCTTAGCTTTCCTTTTCTGGTTAACAGCAGGTTGGTTAGTTTTCTACCCTCTGTCTTTAGTCCCTAGCCTAGGGACAATGCTGTGCTCATTTAGCCTTAGTCTTTCTGTGTTTGTTTTTCTGATTCCAATAGCCTCCTCATTGATTAAACTAGACTGTTTTTATAAAGTTGCTCTCTGTGCCTTGATTTCTCTTCTCTTGGAGGGAATAAAGGCTACATATTTCCTTAAGGGCTTTGCAGATAATGTAGTTTGGCTCAGGTGTTGAATGAGCTCCTAAAAGGAGGTTTAACCCAGTACTCTTTCCTTGGAGACCTTCAGTGGCTATGAGTCTCACAGTGCACTGGACCTGGCATGATTTTACTGTCACCTGGCTGGATAGAGCTGCCACACTCCCCCTGGCAACTCCTTTTAAATTTCGATTGAGTTTTGTGAGCCCTGAAGGCTATTTTGGATCCAGGCACTAACTGTAAGCACCTGCCAGTACAGGGTTCTCTCTGCTTCCTTTGTAGTTTCCTCACACACCTCAGCTGTTACATATAGATAATAGTTTACACTTCTAGCTGTACTATTAACTGCCGCTACCATTTGTATTGGCCAAAGCCTAAGAACTGAATTATTAAGAAGTGAGTCTTGGGATTTCCCTGGCAGCCTGGTGGTTAAGACTCCGAGCTTCCACTGCAGGGGGCACAGGTTTGATCCCTGATTGGTGAACCAAGATCCCACCTGCTGAGCAGAGTGGCCAAATAAAAGAAAAAGCAAAAAAAGGTGAGTTTTGTGAATGTTCTCTTCTCTTCACCAAGCCTGCTCACTTGGCATGGAGTCTTTGACAAGGCCCAACTTTGAGTGCTGTGTTCTTGGCATCATCAGGACTACGCAAATGTACCCATCAATTGATCCTTAGCTCCTCCTAGATTCGGAGTACTTATTCCCTGCAGCAGTGTGGTCCTTTTGCGTCTCTTTCCTGCCACACCTGTTTTGATGCAATCATCCACTTGCTCTAGGCTCTAGGTCTGATCCCTGACCTGGTATTGTTCTCTGAAGCAATTTTAGAGAGAATCCTCCAGGCAACTTTGTGCAATAACAACCATTAATCCCAAGAGGAAACACAGGACACAGGAGAAAACAGAGATTTGGCGAGGTAAAGTTACTTATGGTTCCAAGATAAGAATGGGAAGTAGCTGGCTTCTGTTTTAACCTGGTGACAGTCTCAGGATTGTAGGTAGGAGGCTGTAATGTGATCTATGTGGTTAACAGTGTGGCCTCAGATGTCAGATTGCCTGGGTTTAAGTCCTGGCTGAATTAATTGTTGCTTCTGTGGTTTGAGAGGCAAGTTATATAATCTCTCTGTGCCTTGGCTTCCTCATCTGAAAAAAATAGAGCAATTAATAGCCTTTACCTTTTCGGTTGTTCTAAAAATTTAATGAGTTGATACAATTGAAGCATGTAGCAGAGTGCTTGGGACATGAAAAGACCTTGATAAATGTTAGTTATCATCATCATCATTGTCATCAGTGGAACTGAATTTGTCCGGTAGTAGAAGTCAGATAAAATGAGGCCCACGGATGTTCGTCAACTGATCACATAAATCTGTTGCTTCCACAATGTTTTTCAGTGTTTAGAGAACTTTCACATTTATTATCCTGTGTGATTCCATCACTCTATTGGCTGGTGTAGCCAGTTATGCCATCTTCATTTTATGGAGATATTCAACTCTACTTAGTGAGAGTTATGTGCCAGGCATTTATGTGCCACACACTGTTATGTTCTGTAAACTCAAAGATAGAAAGATAGCATGGTTCCTGCTCTAGGTCAGTAAGAGCTGTCTTTGGGAGTGGGTTTTGAGAGGGCTTTTCTTTTTCTACACTTTGTTTGAATTTATATGATAAAAATATATTAATTTTACGGTCAGAAAAGTAAAAGGTGTGGCATAGGGGATGTGTCTAATGGGGAAACGGGGGTGCAAATTACTAATTATAATACAATTGTCACAGTGGACGTGCAGATAAGGGTCAACGGACATGTAGGAGTTTCAGGAGGAAAGTCAGAGGAGTGCCATTTAACCAGGGACAGGAACTTTATGAAGTTTGCAAGTAAATGAAGAGAAGAAGGTATTCAAGCAGAGGGAGCATGAATGACTGTGCTATAGCTTGAGGAAATGATGAACCATTCAGTTTTGCTTAACAGGAAGTGAGCAGCAAATGATATAAATTAATGCGAAATACACAAGCAGGAGGAGTCAGATAATGAAGGAAGGTACTAGGACAGTGGTGTTCAGAATTTGCCCTGTAGGTGATGGATTTTGTGTTGAAGAATTTTGTGTTGGAGAGTAGCAGGATGAGAATTGTTGGCATTGTGGGGCTTCCCAGGTCGCTCAGTGGTAAAGAATCTTCCTGCCAAGCAGGAGATGTAGGTTGAATCCCTGTGTTGGGAAGGTCCCCTGAAGGAGGAAATGGCAACTCACTCTAGTATTCTTGCCCAGGAAATCCCAGGGACAGAGAAGCCTGTTGGGCTACAGTCCATGGGGTTGCAAAGAGTCAGACATGACTTAGGGACTAAATAACAGCAGTAGCAACAGTTGGCAGTGTAGACACGCTGCTGCTGCTGCTGCTAAATTGCTTCAGTCGCGTCCGACTCTGTGCGACCCCATAGACAGCAGCTCACCAGGCTCCCCCGTCCCTGGGATTCTCGAGGCAAGAATACTGGAGTGGGTTGCCATTTCCTTCTCCAATGCATGAAAGTGAAAAGTGAAAGTGAAGTTGCTCAGACGTTTCCAACTCTTAGCGGCCCCAGGGTCTGCAGCCTACCAGGCTCCTCCATCCATGGGATTTTCCAGGCAAGAGTACTGGAGTGGGGTGCCATTGCCTTCTCCAGTGTAGACAAGGGGGCTGGTTATATTCTAAAAGGCTAAAATTGCCAAATCAATACCAATATCAGAACTCAAGTCTTTTGACTCAAGTTTATCATATTTTCCATTAAACCGTGCTGACCCTTCTACACAGCAGTTTATCAAGGTCCCACTCTTTATTGATTTGCTAGTTTGAATTTAAATTCTGAACTAAGAGAATGGGAAAAGATTTCATATAATCACTAAACAACTTAACCCTGTCTTTCCTCTCTCTGGGGAGACGTGCCTATTAGAAGATAATTTTCTCTTAAATTCCATCTCTTCATTTGACAGGAGGAGAACTACAATTCATTCATTCTTCAGATATGCACAGAGCATAGATTCTATCAAGCAATTTGTTCTAGTGCATATATCCTTTATAAATTCATGTAATTTTTAAAGTCTCGATTTAATTTTCTTTGATACAGTGTAATCCCACGTCTCCTTTCATAAGATATATAAAGTCCAAAGATGTGTGGACAGCAGCCTTTCAGAGGAAAAGCTTGCTTTCTCCATGTGACAATACCCTCATTGTGTTTAACACTCTTTGCTTCTACACCCCTGTCCCCAACAGAGGGCATCAGTCAGCCTAATGCACAGCAAACTGGTCATCATGGATTCTTCCATTTGGGGTGACGATGCTTTTACTTCTGATGCTCTCTACCCAAGGCTCCTGCTGTCTGGCAGAAGAGAAGGGAAAATACAATCCTACACTATTAGCGCCCTCTCTTGGCTTTTCCTACCTAAAACACTATCCTGTCAATTTGGCAGGACTTTATTAGTATTCCAAGGGCTTCCCTGTTGGCTCAAATGGTAAAGAATCTCCCTACAATGTAGGAGATCCGGGTTTGATCCCTGGGTCAGAAAGATACCCTGGAGAAGGGAATGGCTACCCACTCTAGTATTCTTGCCTGGAGAATTCCATGGACAGAGGAACCTGATGGGCTATAGTCCATAGGGTCACAAAGAGTAGGACATGACTTAGTGGCTAACACTTTCACTAATTTTATTAGAATATCAGGGGTTTTCTGAGATCCCCAAATCCTCGTGGTTAGTATGATCCTATGTTACCAGCAGAGATTTAGTCTGAATTCATCCTAGGGATGTTATCATCGTTCTGGCAAAATTCATGTCATTGAGTGTTTCTTTGCCATCTGTGTTCTACTTCCTGCTTGTTGGAACAAGAAGTGCTAAACTATTCTCTCTCATCAGTGACAACACCCACTTCTGGGGCTAAGTTCAATCTTTTAAACTATACCCAGAAGCATGGTCTTTTACTCATATACTCACTCATTCATTTATCCATTTTTTGACTGCTTATTCAATGCCAGCACTGGCAGCCTTAAGTAACTACTTGAGGCACAGTGCTGGACAAAACAGAAAAATCCTTCCATCATGAATCTTCTGACCTCGTGACCCTGATGGGGGGGGTCTTAAACATGAAGAACAGATTATTAATTGAGAATGGGAGGAAATGGAAGCATTGACATTTGCCATCATTGTAATTGATTCATTTTAAGTAAAAAGTTTAAACAAGTTTTAATTGTTATAGATGAGCATGGATTGCTATTTTCAATTTAATTAGAGGGAAGGCAATATACTGCCTCTTAACATATTGCAGGAGAGTCCATGAGAATGGGGCTATTTGTTTAAAAGATAACTGTTTCCTTAAAAAACTAAATATGGTCCATAAGATCCAGCAATTCCACTCCTGGGTATATGTTGTTATTCAGTCACCCAGCTGTGTCTGACTCTTTGTGACCCCATGGACTGTAGCATGCCAGGCCTCCCTGTCCCTCACCATCTCCCAGAGTTTGCCCAAGTTCATGTCCTTTACATTGGAGATGCCATTCAGCCATCTCATCCTCTGATGCCCTCTTCTCCTGCTGCCTTCATTCTTTCCTAGCATCAGGGACTTTTTCAATGAGTCACCTGTTCGCATCAGATGACCAAAATACTGAAGTTTCAGCTTCAGCATCAGTCCTGCCAACAAGTATTCAGGGTAGATTTCTCTTAAGATTGACTGGTTTGATCTCCTTTCTGTTCAAGAGACTCTCAGGCGTCTTCTCCAGCACCCAAGTTCAAAGGCATCAATTCTTCGGTGTTCCGCGTTCTTTACAGTCCAGCTGTCACAACTGTACATGACCACTGGGAAGACCATAGTCTTGACTATATGAACCTTTGTCAGCAGAGTTATGTCTCCGCTTTTCAACACACTGTCAGGTTTGTCATAGCTTTCCTGCCAAGAGGCAAACATCTGAT
Organism: Giraffa tippelskirchi; assembly: GCF_054371585.1. Lineage (NCBI taxonomy): Eukaryota > Metazoa > Chordata > Mammalia > Artiodactyla > Giraffidae > Giraffa > Giraffa tippelskirchi. The sequence goes on along the minus strand of NC_137281.1, from coordinate 136,190,778 downwards.
TTCATGGCTGCAGTCACCATCCACAGTGATTTTAGAGTGTGAGAAGAGGAATCTGTCACTACTTCCACCTTTTCCCCTTTTATTTGCCATGAAGTAATGGGGCCAGATGCCATGATCTTAGTTTTTTTAATATTTAGTTTTAAGCCAGCTCTTACACTCTCCTCCCTCACCGTCATCAAAAGGCTGTTAAGTTCCTCTTCGCTTTCTGCCATTAGAGTGGTATCATCCGCATATCTGAAGTTGTTGATATTTCTCCCGCCTTATCTTGATTCCAGCTTGTAACTCATTCAGCCCAGCATTTCTCACAATGTGTTCAGCATATAGATTAAACAAACAGGGTGACAGCAGACAGCCCTCTTGTATTCCTTTCTCAATCTTGAACCAATCAGTTGTTCCATACAGGGTTCTAACTGTTGCTTCTTTACCTGCATACAGGTTTCTCAGGAGACAGGTAAGATGGTCTGGTATTCCCATCTCTTTAAGAATGTTCCAGTTTGTTGTGATCCATACAAAGGCTTTACCATAGTCAATGAAGCAGAAGTAGAAGTTTTTTAATTCCCTCGCTTTCTCTATGATCCAGCAAATGTTGACAGTTTGATCTCTGGTTCCTCTTCCTTTCTAAACCCAGCTTGGACATCTGGAAGTTCTTGGTTAGCATAATGCTGAAGTCTAGCATGCAAAATTTTAAGCATGACCTTAGTAGCATGGGAGATGAGTGCAATTGTCTGATGGTTAGCACATTCTTTAGTACTACCCTTCTTGGGAATTGGTAGTACTAAATTCCCAAGTCCTGTGGCCACTGCTGGATCTTCCAGATTTGCTGACATATTGAATGCAACACCTTGATGACATCAGCCTTTAGGGTTTTGAATAGTTCTACTGGAATTCCATTACATTAGCTAGCTTTATTAACAGCAGTGCTTCCTAAGGCCCACTTGACTTCACTCTCCGGAATGTCTGGCTCTGGGTGGCTGACCACACCATCATAGTAATCCGGTTCATTAATATATTTTTTGTACAGTTCTTTGGTACAGTTCTTCCATGTATTCTTTCCATCTCTTTTTGATCTATTCAGCATGTACTAGGTCTCTACCGTTTATGTCGTATATTGTGTGCATCTTTGGGTAAAATATTTCCTTGATATCTCCCATTTTCCTGAAGAGATCTCTAGTCTTTCCCCTTCTGTTTTTTTCTTCTAGTTTTATAAACTGTTCATTGAAGAAGGCCTTCTTGTCTCTCCATGTTGTTCTTTTGAAATCTGCATTTAGTTGGATATACCTTTACCTTTCTCCCTTGCTTTTTGCTTCTCTTCTTTCTTTAGCTATATGTAAGCCTCCTCAGATGGAAGGGCTTCCCTGATAGCTCAGTTGGTAAAGAATCTGCCTGTAATGTAGGAGACCCTGATTTGATTCCTGGGTCAGGAAGATCCACTGGAGAAAGGATAGGCTACCCACTCCAGTATTCTTGGGCCTCTCTTGTGGCTCAGCTGGTAAAGAATCCACCTGCAATGCAAGAAACTAGGATTTCATCCCTGGGTTGGGAAGATCCCCTGGAGGAGGGAAAGGCTACCCACTCCAGTATTCTGGCCTGGAGAATTCCATGGACAGAGGAGCCTGGTAGGCTGCAGTCCAGGGGGTCGCTAAGAGTCAGACATGACTGAACGACTTCACTTTCACTTTTCACTTTCATGCATTGGAGAAGGAAATGGCAACCCAGTGTTCTTGCCTGGAGAATCCCAGGGACGGGGGAGCCTGGTGGGCTGCCGTCTATGGGGTCGCACAGAGTCGGGCACGACTGAAGCGACTTAGCAGCAGCAGCAGCAGCATAGTCCATGGGGTTGCAAAGAGTCAGACACGACTGAGTGATTTTCACTTTCAGATAACCACTTTGGCTTCTTACTTTTCTTTTTCTTTGGGATGGTTTTGTTTGCTGCCTCCTGTACAGTATTACAGACTTCCATCCATAGTTCTTCAGGCAGACTGCTTACAAGTTCTATCCCTTGAATCTATTTGTTACCTCCACTGCATATTCATAGGGGATTTTATTTATGTCTGTCTATATATTTATCTATAATATTTAAAATAAATATTTTATTTATTTTATTTATACCTGGTTGGCCTAGTGGTTTTCCCTGCTTTCTTTAGTTTAAGCCTGTATTTTGCTATGAGATACTGATAATCAGAGCCACAGTCAGCTTTAGGTCTTGTTTTTGCTGACTGTATACAGCTTCTCCATCTTTAGCCACAAAGAATGTAATCAATTGGATTTTGGTATTGACCATTTGGTGATGTTCATGTGTGAAGCTGTCTCTGGTGTGGTTGGAAAAGGGTATTTGCGATGAGCAGTGCATTCTCTTGGCAGAATTCAGTTAGCCTTTGTGCTGCTTCATTTTGTTCTCTGAGGCCAAACTTCTTGTTACTCCAGGTATCTCTTGACTTCCTACTTTTGCATTCCAATCCCCAATGATGAATAGAACATCTTTTTTGGTGTTAGTTCTAGGAGGTCTTCTACGTCTTCATGGAACTGGTCAACTTCAGCTTCTTCAGCATCAGTGGTAGGGGCATAGACTTGAATTACTGTGATGTTTAACAGTTTGCTTTGGAAATGAACCAAGATCATTCTGTTGTTTTTGAGGTTGCACCCAAGTACTTCATTTCAGACTCTTTTGTTGATTATGAGGGTTACTCCATTTCTTCTGTGGGATTGTTGCCCACAGTAGTAGATATTACAGTCATCTAAATTAAATTTGCCCATTCCTGTTCATTTTAGTCCACTGATTCCTAAGATGCTGAAGTTTATTCTTACCATCTCCAGGTTGACCATGTCCAGTTTACCTTGATTCAGGGGCCTAACATTCCAGGTTCCTATGCAATACTGTTCTTTGAAGCATCAGATTTTACTTTCATCACCAGACACATCCACAACTGAGCGTCATTTCTGCTTTGGCCCAGCTGCTTCGTTCTTCCTGGGGCTGTTAGGAGTTCTCCTCCACTGTTCCCCAGTAGCATACTGGACACCTTCAGACCTGGGGACTCATTTTTCAGTGTCATATCTTTTTGTCCTTTTATGCAGTTCATGAGAGTCTCACGGCAAGTGTACTGGGGTGGTTTGCCATTCCCTCCTCCAGTGGATCACATTTTGTCAGAACTCTTGACTATGACCCGTCCATCTTGGGTGGCCCTACATGGCATGGCTCAAAGCTTCATCAAGTTACACAAGCCCCTTCTCCACGACAAGGCAGTGATCCATGAAGGGGATATATTCCAAAAGAATTGGAAGCAGGATCTTGAAGAAATATTGGCACCTCTATGTTTGTCACAGCATTATACAATTGCCAAGAGGTGGAAGCAGTCCACCATTCATCTGTAGACAGATGAATGAATAAAGAAAATGTGATATAAACATACAGTGGGACTTCTCTGGTGGTCCAGTGGCTGAGAAGCCACCTGCTGATGCAGAGATCACGGGTTCGATCCTTGGTCCGGGAAGATTCCACATGCTTTGAGACAACTAAGCCCGGGGTGCCACAACTGCTGAGTCAGTGCACCCTCGAACCTGTGCTCTACAACAAGAGAAGTCACTGAAATAAGAAGCCCATGCAGCACAACAAAGAGTAGCCCTGCTTTCTGGAACTGGAGAAAGCCCTCACATAGCAGTGAAGACCCAGCACAGCCAAAATTAAGTAAATAAATAAATAAAAATTTTAAAAAGATCCTGCCTCTATCCCCCCAAATACATTAAAAAAAATACCATACAATGGGACATAATTCAGCCTTAAGAAAGATGGAAATCCCATTATATGCTACAACATGGACAAACTTTGAGGGTAGTATATTGAGTGAAATAAGCCAGTCACAAAAGGACAAATACTGTATGATTTCTCTTATATGAGACATCTAGAACAGTCAAAGTTATGGAGACAGAAAGTAAAATGGTGGTTGCCAGGGACTGAGGGGAAGGAGAAATGAGTTGTTTGATGGCTAAAGCATTTCAGTTTTACAAGATAAAAATACTTTAGAGATCCATTACAGAATAATGTGATCATGGTTAACATATTGAACTGTACATTTAAAAATAGTTGAGGGAAAGTTTTATATTATGTCAGTTTTTTGCCACAGTTAAAAATTAAAAAAAAAATAATTTTAAATAGTTAACATGGTTACCATGGAAACAACTACGGGTATGATAGAAGGAGTGGTGAGTTGGGGTCAGTTTGAAGACTGAAGTTGTAGACCTAGCCCTGTCAGTTCCTAGCTGTGTGACTGTGACCTTGGACTTGCATTTAACCTCTAAGTCACAGTGTCCTCCCTGATAAAATGGAGATCATGTCACTACTTCAAAGAGTTTTGCAGGTAATCATCTCACAATTTTTAAAATTGCACTATTTAATTTTCGGTGTTTATGAAAAGATGAGTTTTTCCCAAAAAACTCAAAAAAAAAAAAAAAGTTCTGCAGGGTTAAGTGAGATAGTGAGATGATGTGTGTGCAAGTTGGCAGACCTAAAGCACTGCTAGTTGGTATGATGATGGGTTTCTCTATTAGCTGGCTTCCCCATTGTGGCATCTGGCCATACCTGGACTTGGAAGGATGTTGAGGCACTGTGTGAGATAACTGAGCATCTCTCTTCCATTTGTCCTGCTATTTTCTTCAATTCCAGGTTACAGATTTTAAAAGTGGAGTGCCTAACCTGGTTGCTGATCCTGTTACCAGCAACCATTTTTTTTCCTGGCTGCACCAGAAAAAATCTTTGTTCCCCAGGCAGGGATTGAACCTGCACCCTCTGCAGAGGAAACACAGAGCTTTAACCACTGGAACACCAGGGAAGTCACTCAACAACTGTTCTTACTGACTTCTCAACCAGGCAAGTTCTACTCGCCTCCCTTTTCTTATTTGAGTTAATCCAGTCATAGAATTGGAGAGATTAAATACAAACACGAGGAAATAGAATTGCAATGCAAGATAGTAGGATAACTACTAAGACTCTTAGAGTAGCTAGGACCCCTTCTTTGGGGAATGGGAAGAAGGGTTGGCATTTCTGGTGGGAGGAAACCTCATGAGCAAAGTTTGGGGATAAAAATAGATGAGAAAAGTTTAAGGGACAAAGAGGATACAAGTCTGCTTGAAATAATGAGCTTGAATGATGAGAAAGAGGTATAGATAATGGGAAGGACTTCAGTAGAAGCTGAGGGTACTGGATTTTGAGCAGTGAAGAGTTTAGTCATTTCAGTTTGACAGTGGAAGTTTGATCTGTTTAGTGTGGGTTTTAGACTAAAATTATTCTTGGACCTAATGCAATTACAATGAAATATCGATAAGCTATTTAGGAGAGCTACAATATGATTCCAAAATTCAACTATGCAAGTCATCAGGTGAGAATAAGGAAGAAAAAGACTTAAAAGTATAATGAAAATGGACTTGTCATGACAATAAATGATGGTGGGAAAATTGGTTATTTATAAAAAATCAATTTAGGTTCTTACTTTATACCATATGCCAAAATTAATTCAAGCTCAACTAAAGGGTATAGTATAAGAGAGAAATAAAAATTAGAAGATAATGTTGATAAATGTCTACTTTCTGAATGAGAAAGGATATTTTTGGACATCAGAATCTCCTGTATGCTGCTGGTGAGATTGTAAATTGGTTCACACATTTAGGAAAGCACTTTGCCCCATCTTGTTGAAGTTGAAGAGGACATACCCTTTGACCTGATGCCTCTTCTAGATATGCACACTGGAGAAACCACAGAACACAAGGAGATGTGCCCAGGAATGTTCACAGCACCGCTGTTCAAGATATAAAATGCTGGGAAACAATCCAAACACCAGAAAATAAGAGGATGAATAAATGGCAGAACATTTGTAAGTAGAATGCTATATAGCAGGGAAAGAGAATGATCCAAAGCATCTCTATCAACATGGTTAATGTCATGTTGAGTGGATAATTATGTTACAGAAGATAATGTACAGTATAATACCAATTATATGCAATCCTAAAATATGAAAACTAAAGAGCCTCTTGATGAAAGTGAAAGAGGAGAGTGAAAAAGCTGGCTTAAAACTCAACATTCAAAAAACGAAGATCATGGCATCTGGTCCCATCCCTTCATGGCAAATAGATGGGGGAACATTGGAAACAGTGACAGACTGTATTTTCTGGGGCTCCAAAATCACTACAGATAGTGACTGCAGCCATGAAATTAAAAGATGCTTCCTCCTTGGAAGAAAAGCTATGACCAACCTAGACAGCATATTAAAAAGCAGAGACGTTACTTTGCCAACAAAGGTTTGTCTAGTCAAAGCTGTGGTTTTTCCAGTAGTAATGTATGGATGTGAGAGTTGTACCATAAAAAAGCTGAGCGGCGAAGAATTAATGCTTCTGAACTTGGTGTTGGATAAGACTCTTGAGAGTCTCTTGGACTGCAAGGAGATCAATCCTAAGTCAATCCTAAAGGAAATCAGTCTTGAATATTCATTGGAAGGACTGATGCTGAAGCTGAAGCTCCAATACTTTCACCACCTGATGTGAAGAACTGACTCATTGGAAAAGACTATGATGCTGGGAAAGACTGAAGGCAGGAGGAGAAGGGGATGACAGAGGATGAGATGATTGGATGGCATCACCAACTCGATGGACATGAGTTTGAGCAAGCTCTGGGAGTTGGTGATGGACAGGGAAGCCTGGTGTGCTAAAGTCCATGGGGTCGCGAAGAGTTGGACACGTCTGAGTGACTGAACTGAACCTAAAATATGAAAATAGTACTACATGATGTTTAGGAACATGTACTTAAATATAACATCATGAGAATAAAAGCCCCCTAGATTCAGGGTCATGGTAACCTCTGAAAAGAAAGGACATGATGGGAGACCATTACATAAGAGGCGTCCACCATAATTTTTTTTTTTTTTACCAAGTCATGAGGCATGTAGGATTTCAGTTCCCTGACCAGGAATTGAACCTGGACCCTCAGCAGTGAAAGCTTGGAGTCCGAACAACTGGACCACTATTTAAAGGAATTCCCTAAAATGTTTTGTTAAAGAAAATGTAAGATGATGCCTATTCTTTATAAAAATCAAAACAATATCTCAGTATATAATTTAAACTTTACCATCTTCCTCTGAGCCATGCCCTCAAATATTCACTGTTAATAGTTCCAGGTATAGTCTTCCAGATCTTTTCTAGATATCTATATATCTATTTATATATCAGGTTTCTCCTAATATAAACGGGGGACTACCTGATCTAAAATTTTATGATTCTTGCTTTTTTCACTTACTGCCATAGACACCTTACCAAATGAGTGCACATACATCTCCCTTATATTTAATAGCTACATAGTATTCCATTGTATGAATGTACCATAATTTATTTTACTATCCCTCAACTGATACATCGGAGAAGGCTATGGCACCCCACTCCAGTACTCTTGCCTAGAAAATCCCATGGATGGAGGAGCCTGGTAGGCTACAGTCCATGGGGTCGCTACGAGTCGGACACGACTGAGCAACTTCACTTTCACTTTTCCCTTTCATGCACTGGGGAAGGAAATGGCAACCCACTCCAGTATTCTTGCCTGGAGAATCCTAGGGACGGCGGAGCCTGGTGAGCTGCCGTCCATGGGGTCGCACAGAGTCGGACATGACTGAAGCGACTTAGCAGCAGCAGCAGCAGCAACTGATACATATATATTTAAGTTGTTTATATATATATATATTTTTTTTTTTTAAATCTTTATTGAATTTGTTACAATATTGTTTCTGTTTTATGGTTTTGGTTTTTTGGCCACAAGGCATGTGGGATCTTAGCTCCCCGACCAGGGATCGAACCAGGCACTCCCTGCATTGGAAGGCAAAGTCTTAACCACTGGACCACCAGGGGAGTCCCTGTTTATATTTTTTTGTTATTAAAATTCTGCAATGAATATCCCTGGTAAACCTTAGGAGTGTTTTTGTTTGAAATATTTCCAGAGGGAGGAATTTTTAAGGCAAAGACTTTCTAAGAATTTATGCTTAGCAATGAAAGAAATCCCAAAGGAAATCTGATATATTCCTGTATGTAAAACAATATGTAAAAAATTCATATAAGTAGATCATAAAAGCATTAAAACTGTAATAGAAAAACAAGCAATGAACACTAACAAACAATTTGCAGGAAAATAAATATAAATGACTACTAAATATGGAAAATATTTTAACTATTCTAGCTCTATAATTAAAGAGATTAAAGTTATAATTAGTTTCAAATTTGGGACCTATCGACTTAGACAAGATGAAAAAGGGAGTAATAATTTTGGCAATGTGGCAGAACTTAATCAAGGACTTAACAAATACTCTTCTCCCTAGACCATTAATTCCCCTATTATAAATTTAATTTGAGGAAAAAAATCAAAGATGTCATAAGCAGACAGTCATTGCATGTGTCTTGGGGTAATGGCTCCTTTTCTTTTTTTCTTTCTCAACACACATGGAGACAGCAGAAAGCCTCATCGCTCATTTTGTGCAACAATCCTCTGCTGTCCTGACCGCAGTTGACAGGACCAGATGTGGGGAGGACCTAGGTTGGACCAGAGTCCCCTCTGCAGGGAGTCTAGCCTAACTTCTGGACGCTGTCTTAAATGGAGACAACGAAAGCGTGAGAGCTTGATCTGCCATTTTGCACCATGTAGCCTGGTCCTCAAAGAAAGTGCCTCTTTAATGAGAGAAAAAAATAGAGGACAAGCATAGCAAGGGATAGAAACAAAAAAAGACCTCAGGGCTTTCCTGTCCTGCTGCTAGTCCCTGTCTGCTGAAGCTGTATGTCCCTGCCCAGAATTTTAATAACAATTCATCCCTTTTTACACCGGCTAAACCCCTGATAAGGCTCCTGCTGCTCTTTAAGTTGTTATTTATTTTTATTGAAGTCTACACTTTGCTGTACAGTAAAGTGAATCAGTTATACGTATACATATATCCACTCTTGTATTTTAAAAAGATTTATTTATTGATTTTATTTTTTGGCTGTGGTGGATCTTCGTTGCTGCATGCGGGCTTTCTCTAACTGCGGCAGGCAAGAGGAGGCTACTTTCTAGTTGCAGTGCATGAGCTTCTCATTGTGGTGGCTTCTCTTATTGTGGAGCATGGGCCCTAGAGAGCTGGCTCAGTAGTTGTGGTGCATGGGCTTAGTTGCTCCACGGCATGTGGGATCCTCCCAGACCAGGGATTGAATTGGTGTCCCTTGCTGCTGCTACTGCTAAGTCACTTCAGTCGTGTCCGACTCTGTGTGACCCCATAGATGACAGCCCACCAGGCTTCCCCATCCCTGGGATTCTCCAGGCAAGAATACTGGAGTGGGTTGCCATTTCCTTCTCCAGTGCATGAGAGTGAAAATTGAAAGTGAAGTCGTTCAGTCGTGTCCGACTCGTAGCGACCCCATGGACTGCAGCCTATCAGGCCCCTCCAACCAGGGATTGAATTGGTGTCCCTTGCATTGCAAGACGAATTCTTAACCAGTGGACCACCATGGAAGCCCATATCCACTCTTCTTTAGATTTCCCTCCCATTTAGGTCACCACAGAGCATTGAATAGAGTTCCCTATGTTATATAATAAGTTCTCATTAGTTATCTACTTTATACATAGTAGTGTGTATATGTCAATCCTAATCTCCCAATTCATCCCACCCTCCAGGCCCCTGCTGCTCTGACTCAAGAGAGAGAACCTAGATTCTACCTTGTCCTGCAATATCCCAGCACACAGAGAGTGAAGGGAAATCAGTATCCTAATTCCTAACTCTGAAGGTGGACTGGGGAAGAGGAGAAGGAATGGAAGGAAGAACTCAACATCAGTTGAGCACTTATTAACAAAATGAAAATAATTTATGTGACTCATTTGGATATTTCCTGGCTATAGCAAAGAATACTTTAAACAAACAACCAAACAAATAAGATGCCAAGCCAGGAATGAATGAGAGCTCTGAGTGGCACAATGTTTAGTTTATATACCACGCCCTCTTTTTCCTTTTTTTTTTCCAGTTGCCTCTCCTGGTCACGAGGTTTTACACTGGGCTCAGATGGTAAAGAATCTGCCTGCAATGAAGGAGACCTGGGTTTGGTCCCTGGGTTGGGAAGGTTCCCTGAAGAAGTAAATGGCAACCACTCCAGTATTCTTGCCTGGGAATTCCCATGGACAGTGGAGCCTGGTGGACTACAGTCCATGCGGTTGCAGACAATCCAACAAGATTGAGTGACTAAAACTTTCCTTTTCACTTCACTGGGCTCCCATAATAATTAGCTCTTGATTATAACTTCCTATAATACACTAGAGTAATATTATTTACTTTATCTTATTCATATTGGAATTTCCTTTGAGCACAGAGTAGTTGCTTAAATATTTGGAATGAGTGCACAAGGGAATGATTAAATAAAATGATAGAAATTTGGTTAGGAACGTTCTCTGATATTAAGTGTTTGAAAGGCTTATTGAAATGTACTGACTTTGATGATGATAATGATTTCTCTTGAAGCTAAGCGTTTGCTCCCATCTGCCTCCAAAGCCAGTGACTTTTAGTTAATTTTAACTTTTCCTCTCTAAAGGTCAACACAGCTGGAATTTTATATTTTGAATGAGTCTCTTCCAATGTTTGTTCTTCAAAAATACTTTTTCATAAATAGTTTGTTTCAGTTGCCAACTGATTTGTTAACCAGGTCACTAACCATCCAAATCTGAGAATATAAGGTTTACTGACTTTGAAACCCATCAAACAGAACATTTTCAAATATTAGAGGTGGCTGCTGCCATTGTCCCTGTTTCAAAGCTCTTTAAGACTAAGGTCTCCAAAGGAGATCTCTTCAATAAGAAGGTTGATTTGGATCCACACTGCAACCTAACTCCACCAGCAAAGCATGCTTCTCACCAAAGACAGAATGGGGCTTCTTTGTTGTTTTGGAAAAAGGCTTGAATATCAAGGGAAATGAGTGAGAAAGTTTTCATGTTTTCTATATATACTATAAAGCACTATATACAAACCAAATTGTATAGACCATTTCCCAGGGTAGACAGGCAGTAAAACAGTGAATTTCAGTGCCTGTCTTCTAGTCTTAACACCTGCCCAAGTTCTGCCACTTACTAGTTGCATGATTTTTGAAAAGAAACTAAACGTTTCCGTGTCTTAGTTTCTGTATCTGTAGAATGGGATAAAAGTACTTGCATTAACAGGTTATCGTAAAAATTAAGAGAATACATGTAAAATGTCTGCTGTAATTCCTGGCTTATAGAGTGGGAGTTCACGTTGATGATGATGATGGAAGACTTGATCCATTGTTTATACCATTTTTTTTCTATATGACATTGTATAGGATATTTAATCTCTGTGTCTTATTAGTCTTTCCTTCTGTAAGATGGAGAAAATAGTAGCCCTGTATTCAATTACTTGGCCATATCATTAGCAAACAAGGATTTAAAAATAGAGGTAACTTGGAACAGTGTGAAAAGGCCTGGCCCCTGGAAGAACTGGATACAAATTGTGGTTCTACTGGTTACTAACTATGTGGAACTGGACAACTTCCCCATCTCATCTTTCTTATTTATAAAATGGAAACAATATACATCTACAGAGATAGGATTCAAACTAAGTAGTGCACAGGAAAGTGAGCTAAATTGCTATGCATGTGTTTGCAGTTATTATTACCAGTACCATACAAGATTGAGTATATTGTCCTTATTGTTCTTTGTTTTGATAACAGTGTATTCAGATTTAAGTTCTCACCCTATTTTGGTTGTCTTGCCCATTGATAACATTTTAGCAGTGATTTACCTTCTGTTCATAGGTTTTACCCAGTTTTATTGATATCTTAGAAGCAATGCTAGCTCTCTATGGCAGGTAAGAATCCTGGATGCAATATTCAACCACAGGCTGCACTTTCTAAAATATGGCCTTGGTGTCTTTAGTGATACAGTAAAAATAACCTACTGAAAAGCAGCAGTTTGCTAAGAATAAAGCTTATTTTTGTGTTTGGTAGGTCACTGCACTTTCTCCTCATATAGGTGTTTTCTAGGGAAACTTAACTCTATAGGTGTAATTCTTAAAGATATCTGCTTTGAATTTTAAAAATAAAACCCAACAAATAAATTTGACTTGATAAATTACATTATGGAAGAATTTCTGGCAAGGTCACTTTAAATAATTTTGTCTCACGCATCAGATCAGAGTTCACCTAAAGATGTCATCCCATAGAAAACTCCAAATTCAGGGCCTAAGAGTAAATTGAGGCTTGGAGAGTTTAAATAACTTGGCCTTGCATTATTAGTCAGGATTCTTTTGGGTATAAGTTATAGAAATGCAATGCCAAAGTAGCTTAAACAAAAGATGGACTTCACTGAATCACACAACAAAAATTAGTTTCCGACATAGCTGAATTCAGCAGCTCCAATCAGGTGGTTAAAACTCAGCATTTGCCAACGTTTTTCCCACAGTATTGGCTTCCTCCAGGCTGGAGGAGAGGGAGGAAGATGGTCAGAATTAGCTCCAACTTACGTCATTTCTATGGTTTATGATTCAAAAGAAAGAGAGGTATCACTCTCAGTTTTCACAGAGCAAATCTTGCGGAAGATCCAGGTGATTCCCTTGGGTCGTGTACCCACCTCTCATGGTTAACAGTTCCCAGACCACATTAAGTGAGGAGTGTGGTCCTCAAAGGAAAAGTGGGTATGGGTGGGAAGCCAATATCCACCGCACCAAGGCTAGGCTATTACTAGAAACAGGCCTAGGACCTCAGTCTTAGTGCTGTTCTGAAGGTTACAAGGAGAAAGAGAAATAGGTAAGCTTAGAGCAAAATAGTTTACACCTCTTTTAAAGGTATATAAATTAGAAATGAACATAAAGTTCTGAAATGATGTTAAATCAAATGACCATTTTTTATTACTTTCAAAAATATGCAGATATTCTACAATGCAAATCCCTGTTATTGCTAATGAATGCTGCCACACGCACATGATAATTTAGTGTGGAAATGGATTGAAAAGCATGTGGCTCATTTCCTTGCTCCTTGTTTTATTTTTATTACAGAAGGGTATTTCAGAATATAATTTTAGGGGGAAAAAAGACAAAACCTCTTAAAGAAAAATTTCTAAATGGATAAAAAGTATTGAAATGTGAAGAAAGTGGATGATTATGGTAATAACTAGTATTTATTGAACAGTTAACATGTGTCAGGCACTATAGTAAGTGCACACATGAATGCATGCTAAGTCGCTTTAGTCGTGGTCTGACTCTTTGTCATCCTATGAACTGTAGCCTGCCAGGCTTATCTGTCCCTGGAATTCTCCAGGCAAAAATACTCTAGTGGGTTGCCATGCCCTCCTCCAGAGGATCTTCCCAACCCAGGGATCGAATCCATGACTCTTAAATCTTCTGCATTGGCAGCCGGGTTCTTTACACTAGTGACATCTGGGAAGCCCATAGTAAGTGCATCGTTGTTGTTCAGTCCCTCAATCGTGTCTGACTCTTTAAGACCCTGTAGACTGTAGCACACCAGGCTTCCCTGTCCTTTACCATCTCCCTGAGTTTGCTCAAACTCATGTCCACTGAGTCAGTAATGCCATCCAACCATCTGATCCTCTGTTGCCCCCTTCTCCTTCTCCCTTCAATCTTTTCCAGCATCAGGGTCTTTTCCAACGGGTCAGCTCTTTGCACCTGGTGGCCAAAGCATTGAAGCTTCAGCTTCAGCATCAGACCTTCCAATAAATATTTAGGATTGATTTCCTTTAGGATTGACTGCTCTAATCTCCTTGCAGTCCAAGGGACTCTCAAGAGTCTTCTCCAACACCACAATTCGAAAGCATCAATTCTTTGGCACTCAACCTTCCTTATGATCCAACTCTCACATCCATACATGAATGACTACTGGAAAAATCATAGCTTTGACTATATGGACCTTTGTTGGCAAAATGATGTCTCTGTTTTTTAATACGCTATCTAGGTTTGTCATAGATTTTCTTCCAAGGAGCAAGCACCTTTTAATTTCAAGGATATAGTCACCATCCACAGTGATTTTGGAGCCTAAGAAAATAAAGTCTCTCACTGTTTCCACTGTTTCTCCATCTATTTGCCATGAAGTGATAGGACCAGATGCCATGATCTTTGGTTGTTTTTTTTTTTCACATTTTAATTAGTTTATTTTCTATTTTTTAACTTTACAATATTGTATTGTTTTGCCATACATAAAAATATGGAACGCTTCACGAATTTGCGTGTCATTCTTGCGCAGGGGCCATGCTAATCTTCTCTGTATTGTTCCAATTTTAGTATATGCGCTGCCGAAGCAAGCACTGATCTTTGTTTTTTGAAAAGTGAACATGAAAGTCACTTAGTCGTGTCCGGCTCTTTGCAACCCCATGGACTATACAGTCCATGGAATTCTCCAGGCAAGAATACCGGAGTGGGTAGCCTTTCCCACCTCCAGAGGATCTTCCCAACCCAGGAATGGAACCCAAGTCTCCTGCATTGCAGGCAGATTCTTTACCAGCTGAGCCACAGGGAAACCCATGTTGAGCTTTAAGCCAGCTTTTTCACTCTCCTCTTTGACCTTCATCAAGAGGCTCCTTAGTTTCTCTTTGCTTTCTGCCATTACGGTAGGTTCATCTGCATATCTGAGGTTATTGATATTTCTCCTGGCAATCTTGATTCCAGCTTGTGTTTCATCCCACCCAGCATTTTGCATGATGTACTTTGCATATAAGTTAAAAGAGCAGGGTGACAATATACTGCCTGATGTACTCCTTTCCCAATTTTGAACCTGTCTGTTGTTCCATGTCTGGTTCTAACTGTTGCTTCTTGACCTGCATACAGGTTTCTCAGTAGGCAGGTAAGGTTGTCTGGTATTCTCTTCTCTTGAAGAATTTTCCGCAGTTTGTTGTGATCCACACAGTCAAGTGCTTTAGCGTAGTCAATGAAACAGAAGTAGAAAGTTTTCTGGAATTTTCTTGCTTTTTCTATGATCTGGTGGATGTTGGCAATTTGATCTCTGGTTCCTCTGCCTTTTCTAAATCCAGCTTGTACGTCTGGAAGTTCTCGGTTCATGTACTGTTGAAGCCTAGATTGGAGGATTTTGAGCATGATCTTGCTAGCATGTGAAATGAGGGCAATTGTGTGGTAGTTTGAACATTCTTTGGCGTTACCCTTCTTTGAGGTTGGAATGAAAACTGACCTTTTCCAGTCCTGTGGTCACTGCTGAGTTTTCCAAATTTGCTTGCATATTGACTGCAGCACTTTAACCAGCATCATCTTTTAGGATTTGAAATAGCTTAGCTGGAATTCCATCACCTTCACTAGCTTTGTTCCCAGTGATGCTTCCTAAGGCCCACTTAACTTCGCATTCCAGGATGTCTGGTTCTAGGTGAGTGATCACACCATTATGGTTATCTGAGTCGTTAAGATCTCTTTTGTATAACCTTATTTAAATCTGATGACTATCCTGAGTTAGGAAGTATTCTTCTGTTCATTTATAGGCCAGGAAACCCAGGCTGTGAAGAGTGAGAAATTTGGCCCAGTTGCTGGCTCTTGGCACTGGAATTCTACCTTGGGTATAGTATCTGATTCCAGAGTCTGTGTTCTCATCATTAGGATTATAATTAGTTACAACTTTAGTCCATGTTTTGTGGCTTCCTTGGTGGCTCAGATGGTAACTGCCTGCCATGCAAGAGACCTGGGTTTGATGCCTGGGTGAGGAAGATCCCCTGGGGAAGGGAATGGCAACCCACTGCAGTATTCTGCCTGGAGAATTCCATGGACAGATGAGCCTGGCAGGCTATATAGTCCATGGGGTTGCAAAGAATTGGAGGTGACTGAGCAGGCACACATTAGTCCATTTAATTGTATATACGTTGACTATTTTACCAGCAAAATTATTGCTTGTAGTACATTAATTTGTCTTTTAGCCTATGTGAAAGAAAGTGCACTGGAAGCATAGGCTTTCTCGTTCCATTTTTTTCCCCCTTTTTTGTTAAATTTCCTTCCCCATCAGCAACACAGGGTCCCTCTTCCTGTTTGATGCATTAGTGACCAAGGACTTCTCACTGCTAGGAATGGAACTGGAACAGCTAGACGTTTTAAATCTCAAGCTATAGTTATACACATTAATCACATGAAAAGCCATGCATAACCTATGACTTTTGAGGTATATCTGAAAATGCAACTGCACTGTTTAAATTGTGATCCAAGAAAATGTCACTGCTGTGGGTGTTTCCTGTGTAGGTAAATGTTGTTGAAAGAAATATAGCACCAAATTTTCTTGTCTACGTAGCTGCGTATATAATCCTTTTGTTGCTTTCCCAAGACAGCAGCTCTTGTCTCAGGCTTTTTCACTATTCTTCCCTCTTAGCTCACAACCAGCTTCATGTACCCTCTACCCCCACTCACAAACTGGGCTCGTGTACCTCTGATGGTACTTAAGTTGATGACACCTCTGATTGTGTCATCTTATCAGCCTAAGTGTTTCTCTCCTGTGGTGGTAGTTTAGTCACTGAGTCGTGTCTGATTCTTTGGGACCCATAGACTGTAGCCCACCAGGTTCCTCTGTCCATGGGATTCTCCCAGCAAGAATACTGGAGTGGGTTGCCATTTCCTTCTCCAGGGGATCTTCCAGACCCAGTGATCGAACCTGAGGACACATGTCTCCTGCAGTTGGCAGTAGGATTCTTTACCGCTGAGCCACCATGGAAGCCCTTTCTTCATATCAGTTCAGTTCAGTTCAGTCGCTCAGTCGTGTCCAACTCTTTGTGACCTCATGAATCGCAGCATGCCAGGCCTCCCTGTCCATCACCAACTCCCAGAGTTTACCCAAACCCATGTCCATCGAGTCAGTGATGCCACCCAACCATCTTATCCTCTGTTGTCCCCTTCTCCTCCTGCCCCCAATCCTTCCGAGCATTAGGGTCTTTTCCAATGAGTCAACTCTTCACATCAGGTGGCTGAAGTACTGGAGTTTCAGCTTCAACATCAGTCCTTCCAATGAACACCCAGGACTGATCTCCTTTAGGATGGACTGGTTGGATCTCCGTGCAGTCCAAGGGACTCTCAAGAGTCTTCTCCAACACCACAGTTGTAAAGCATCAATTCTTCGGTGCTCAGCTTTCTTCACCGTCCAACTCTCACATCCATACATGACCACTGGAAAAACCATAGCCTTGACTAGACAGACCTTTGTTGGCAAAGTAATGTCTCTGCTTTTAAATATGCTATCTAGGTTGGTCATAACCTTCCTTCCAAGGAGTAAGCGTCTTTTAATTTTATGGCTGCAATCACCATCAGCAGTGGTTTTGGAGCTCAAAAAAATAAAGTCTGGCACTGTTTCCACTGTTTCCCCATCTATTTCCCATGAAGTGATGGGACCAGATGCCATGATCTTAGTTTTCTGAATGTTGAGCTTTAAGCCACCTTTTTCATTCTCCTCTTTCACTTTCATCAAGAGGCTCTTTAGTTCTTCTTCACTTTCTGCCATAAGGTTGGTGTCATCTGCATATCTGAGGTTATTAATATTTCTCCTGGCAATCTTGATTCCACCTTGTGCTTCTTCCAGCCCAGCGTTTCTCATGATGTACTCTGCATATGATACTTCTGCTTATTATCTTAACCCTTCTTTAGTTCACCAGTCTGGTGAACTTCTTTAGTTCACCAGAAGATGATAGTCTACATCTTCCAGTCTCATCACATGGTCACCTCACTTGTAGATTCATGGTAAGCTCAGCCTTGGTCTGGGAACTGAATGCTTTCATCTGATACAATGCACAGTGTTTTGCCACTTGATGATAGCTTCCCAGACAACTATAATGTATTTCTTCATTGTTGTTTTTATATTTCTTTTTGTGTAGAGTAGATGTCTCCAAACATTTTTGATCATTCATTCCCATCAGTATATTTTGGGGGAGCAATTATTAACCAAATATATGTATATTTATTTATAAAGTATATACATATGCTACCAGTATTAGCTAATAACTCAATTATAATATATGTTCAGGATGAAGTTCATTGTTAATGACAGTGGATATAAATCCACATTCAAAATCTTCTGGATGAGTTTGGTATTTTTTCAAGCCAAAATTTGGTTGAATTTATTATATTAATTTTGAAATGTAGCTGCCAAAAAACCTGATACTAGAAGATGTGTCAGTTCTGCCATTTACTTGTTTTCCTGTGGTTCCATTGCAAAGAGCCCTGTAAAGCAACTTGGGAGATTTCCTATGGATTAGTTAGGAAATGACAACCCACTTCAGTATTCTTGCCTGGGAAATCCCATGGACAGAGGGGCCTGGCAGGCTACAGTCCTGGGGGTAGCAACGAGTCAGATATGACTGAGCGGCTGAGCTCAATCATGAGTTTCATTAAAGCTATGTAATATTTTCAGTAACTTCTCTTATCTGACCCAAGCAAACTGCAATAAGTCATTACATGTTGAGAGAGACGGACTGAGTGAGACTTATCACTGCCAACTCCTGAAAATGGGTAACTCCCACTTTTCTTTGAGGACATCTCTTGTGCTCTTCTAGGCCAAGAGATCATTCCATAGACTGGGTGCAGGATCACTCATGATATATATAAAATATTATGTAGAATATTAGTTTTCTTTTTTCATTAGAACTAGGTATAAAGAGATGTCCCCATACTTTTTTCTCCTGCAACCCAAATGGACTGGGCTGACTTTAAAAATAGTCACAACCTAAAAGTTGAGAGTTATATTTTATTTGGTGGGAATTTTTAGGACTTCAAGCCCGGGGAGACAGCATCTCAAGTGACCCTGAGAGAACTGCTCCGGGGGTGGGGGGGAGGAGTCAGGTTATATAGAAGTTTACAACAGTGAGCAGGTGGTTTAAACATCAAAACATTATTCTTAATTAAGGAAAACCAGATACCTCCTGAGTTTGAGTAAACTCCGGGAGTTGGTGATGGGGCAGGGAGGCCTGGCGTGCTGCAGTCCATGGGGTGGCAGAGTTGGACATGACTAAGTGACTGAACTGAACTAACTGAAGATATCTCAAGTTAAGGAATTTAGTGCTTTTCTATATACTGGAAGATGCAAGAGTCTGGGTTCACTGAAATCACTTCTTTCATTTGCATCTCAGCTATCTGGGGCCAGTATCCTGCATTTTTCACATTCCCCCCTACCCCAGCTCCTCAGTGCTCATCTAAGGAGTGACTGCAGCCTGAGGGCTTCCTGGGGGCCCTCCAAAATCGCTGATGGTTGCGACTCTTTGTTTACTGATATGGCAGGAAATACTCCATTTCTCAACTGCTTTGTACTTTCCTGGAATATACATACCCTTTGAATGTGTGGACCTCCTTTAGAAACTATCAGTTCAAGGAACAATCTCTCACATAGGCATGGATTTTTCCATTTAAAAAGACCTACTCATTTCAGTTACTCAGCCATTTTATAGAAAGAGTTTTGAAATGAATTGTCTTTACAGAGATCCATAATTTGCAAGCAAAATCCCCACTCTACAGAATGTGAAATATTCTAAGCAACAGCTGTGAGCATTTCAAACAAGCACTACTCTTTGACAGTTCAATTGTTGCCAAGGGAAACTGAGTTGGTTTTAAAATCTTCCTTGGTTTAAATTCTGCATTTACCCTTAATCAGAAATTGAGCAAAGAAGTACTGCATGGCTAGGACACTGAATTTTTCATGAAGACTGGTATGGGAAATTGAGATGTGGAAATGCAAGTTTCTTGAAGGTGGGAGGGAGACTGGTATTCTAGCCAGTTTTAGAATGCTTAGGGGAGATGGAACTTTTCAGAGCAAACACAGACACTATCTATAGTGGCCAATCATCTGGAGCCAGTAGGGGAAGCCCGCTTCCATCTAAGAGCACCAACTTTTTCGGCTTCCTATGTCACTTAAAAATTTCTTTTAATGACAATTTTTTTTTCATTCAAGACTCATTTCTGGGGATGTACATAGAAATTTGCAACACTTGAGTGTTAAACAACACCAACAACAGAAATAAAAGCATTTTTTTTTCTGCTGTCAGTTGTAGGTATGGTACAGTTTAACTTACATGCAGTTCTACTTCCTAACTATGGAAAACATGATATAATGCCAAGTGGAAAAATTAAAGTCTACAGAACGGAATACACAATTTTAAGGAAGAAAATGCTGGAGAGAAGTGCACCAAAATGCTAACGGTAGTTGTCCCTGGGTTGAATGATTATGAATGCTAACTTTTTTTTTCATTTTCCAAGTTTTTGAACATTTGGTACTATGACATTTGTACTGAAGAATTTTTTTTTTCACCCTCTCAAAAGACAAATGTAGCATGCACTCGAATAGAGCAACGGCTCAAGAATATTCTCTGGTAATGCACCACTTCGCTTGTCGTTCAGTCGCTCAGTCGTGTCCGACTCTTTGCGACCCCACGGACTTCACCGCTTGGCCTAGGGCTCACCAAGAATGCAGCCATATCTCTAAATATTTAATCACTTGTTCTAACTAGAGTTAAGTGAAGCCTTAGCCACAAACTCTTTTGGATCCAACTTGCCAATTAAAAGTTCCCTAACTCCCACAGTTTGGAGCTGGGGTTCCCTGAGCTCTGTGCAGCGTGTGAGCCCAAGCGGCTGTTCTCAGTAAATGATCTCGGGGCTTAGAGACAGCGTTCCCACCTGCGTCCGCCACACCGACCAGGCCGCAACCAGGCTTGCAGCAGCTCCAGGGAGCTGACATTCAAAACAGGTTCAGGAAAAAGGAGACGAGGACGAGAGACAATTCGAAGCGATATCCAACCCTTGGCCGGGCCCCAGGGTTCGGATTTCGGTGCCAGGCCTCCCACAAGGTGGAGCGGAGAGCGACTGCTGTGGGTTTACGGCCGCGAGCCGCCTAGGGCCAATTTACACGAGCAGAAGCGCTGGTTCCGGTCGCGAGTGGACTACTCGAGCCCAGCAAGGCCAGTCTCGCGGCTGAAAGGGGCGGAATCGAGGGCCGGGGATTACCCGACCCTTGCCCTCGGAATCCTCAAGTTGCAGACGATCGCCGCCCAGAGGTTCCGCACTGCACGGAAACCCTTCGTATTTATGTCAGCTTCACACCTCCCGAGCTTTAGCAGCTCCCGTTAGGCCTAGTCGCAGCAGCAGCTCTCTTCCTCTGCCTACCCTACCGCTTGGCGGAAGCAGTGGCAGCGCGGCCTGAGAACGCGGCTGCATCCGGGTTCCTCTCGCCTTAGTCCAATCCTCGGTCTCCTCTCTTCCCACCCTCCTGTTTCTCCGCCCCCCCGCCGCCAATCCGCGATCGGCTCTCAGCCGAACATGCTGACAGGGGAGTGAAGGCGGACGCCGACCAATGAGGCCTCGCTTCCCGTTTGAAGTCTCCAGTGAGTGGGCGCCGGAGGCGGGCGCTGCTGGCGAGAAGGTTCGGTTGCGCGTGTGCCATGGACTCAGCCGCCCGGTGATATTGACAATAGGAGAGAGAAAGGGGCATTGACGGGGACCCACCGCGGGTACCGAACGGCGGCTCTGGCAGCGGCGGCTCCAGCCCCAGCGACTCCTCCTCTTTCTCTTTCCTTCTTCTCCTGCTGTCGCTGCGGCTTCAGTCTTCCTTCCTCCCTTCCCCCCTCCCCTCGTCGTCGCTTCTGCCGCCGGGTCCGAGGCAACGAGCAGAGGCGCCGCCCGCCGGGAATGTGAGCGAGGAGCCACCGGCGGAGCCGCAACGGGGTCGGTGCCGATTTCATGGGACGGGCCCGCGGGGGAGGATCGTGAGGCCGCCGCCGCCGCCGCCGCCGGAGCGCTGAGGTTTAGGTCCGGCTGTGAGGCCTAGAGGCGCCGCCGCCGCGGAACCGGAGGGACGCCGCGCCGGACAGCCGTCGCCCCGGGCTCCCTGCCGCTGTCCGGACCTCCCCCTGCACGTCCCTGTCCCGCCACCCGCCCCCGCTGCGGCCCTCTCTCCCGTCTCCCGCCCCTCCGAAACCACAGATCATCTTTGGATTCTTCTCCAGAAGCTTCAAGGTAACTTCGTCCCTCCAGCCCCGCGGCTTGTGTGCTTCCTTTCCTCCTTGCTTGCCTCTTCCCCGTCCTCCTGGAGAATCCGCAGGGCACCGGCCTCGGGAAAGGCCTGGCCCGAGCTGGCGAGGGGTGCGGTGGGATGAGGTGCGGGAGAGGGAGCGCCGGTCCCACTTGTCTGATTTACCTGCAATTGCTTCTGATGTTGTCTCGTTCTGTTTGCCCCCTACCCCCCACCCCTTTTTCTCCACCTTCCTGCACTGGAGGCATATTCTTGTCCCCCTTTATCCACTGACGGAGGCGGAGGGGGGAGGAAAGGGGGATTGTTGTAGTGAGAAGGATTCTGTAGCAGCTTAGCTTCTCCAGGGCTTGGGGTGATGGGGGGATGGGATGGGTGGGAGCAAAGGGAGTATGTGAGCATCCCAACAGATCAACCCCTTGTCTGTCTTTCTCCTCCACTCCAGTACCCTCTTTGGATTATCCTGAGCCTTGGAAATGCCCCGTGCCCGCTGCTCAGAGGATGATAAAGCTTGGGCGCTCTAGTCCGGGGCGAAACCTGTTTCCCCGGGCTTTGCACCGACCCGCTGCTGCTGCACGTTCAGTTATGCAGCGCTTTAGGGTTGAGATCCTTGACGTTTATCCTGGGCCGCGGGCATAAGGGTCAAGTGATTTAAATTTTTTTTTTTTTTTTTTTTGCTACCAGTAACTTATCTCTAAAGATGAGACGTGAAGAAGAGACAAAAAGAGTGATGGAGGAACAGGATTTACGGAAATTTTGTGTTGTGAGGGTTACATGTAATCTAAATAACTCACATATCAGATTGGAAAAGCTGCCCCTATATGTGGAGCTTCTTGTAGATGCAGTCATTATGAATTTTGAAGTGATCTTACTTCTCCTACAGTCATTCATGCTTTGCAGTTATCTATCACATTGTATTTGAGGCTAAATTAGGTAGATTGCTAAAAAAACTTTTTTTTTTTTTTTTCAAGAAAACCAAACGGGACTACTGCATCCCAAACCTCAGCAGTATAAGGTTTTGTTTGTTCTTGGTTTCTGTTTTTGTTATTTTTGCTCTGTCAGAATCCAGCTAATCCAGGTAACTTTTTATTCTCACACGTTCAGGAAGAAACTCCCTTACTCTTTTATTTAGAGGTTAAAAACCACTCCTGTTATGTAGGGATGACAGGTGAGTGAGTGCCTTTCAACATTTCCACTATGTGCCTTTTTTCTATTCAAGACTGCCATTCATTTTGCATGGGGCATGGTGGAGCCTCAGTGCCATGGAAATGAGGGCATCTGTTTAAATTGGTGAATGAAACTGAGTTTAATGTTTGTTACTTTTAGGAAATAGACTTCATTTTAATAATTTGAGAAGGTTAAAAAAAATCTCAAAGAACTGTTCTGTTCCATTAGTTTGATGGAATGAAAATTAATATTTGATGATGAACTTCAAGGGAACTCAACTTTGTTGTCTAAGTAGGCTGTGAATTTAGGTTTTTACGTCAACTTTGGTGCACGATTTCATCATAGTTTTTAAGCTTTAGTAACATCAGATGGCTTCATTCAAAAGGACTTCTTTGAAATGATTTTAATTATGCCCTTTATGTGTTCTGTTTAAAGTAATCTAGTCTGTCTTCATTGGTGGTATGGTGTCGTTTATCTTAGCTAGCACATTGCATTAAAAAGTCATGCCTTGGTAGTTCAGAAATTGTAAATTTCACCTTGCTGTGATACATTGGTGTAGATTCTTGAAGTACTATAAGGATTTCAACTCCAGAGCCCATTCATGATATTAAATATCTTGGGAAAATGTATCAATGGAAGTTTTCCAGTTGCAGAATAGCTCCAAAATTAATTTAGGATCTCAAGATGAGAAGAGCTGTGCAGTTAAAAAATGAGTACATGGCTTAGAAGAGTTTTTTTCAGGTATAAATGAACATCTTTACTGCATATTGTAGAAGCAGCATAAGGCATTAGCATTACAATATTGTTTATATAATACTTATATTCTATTTTCCAGCAAGTTTTTCTGTTTTCCCATTGAACATAGAACTGTTAATTGATTTTATTTGCTTTCTTTTCCCCATATTCCCATTTTCAAAAAAAGTGTGGAATTTTAGAATTTGTGTAACTCACTTGTTTGCTTCCACCTTGGAGGTGTGTGGATGATATTTCTTTCTCTTCAGTAGGGATATGTCCTCAGCACCAACTACTCCTCCATCAGTGGATAAAGTAGACGGATTTTCTCGGAAGTCCGTCAGAAAAGCCAGACAGAAGAGGTCGCAAAGTTCCTCACAGTTTAGGTCTCAAGGCAAGCCTATTGAGTTAACACCTCTGCCGCTGCTAAAAGGTAAGGCTCATGACCAGGTGATGGATTCCTTTTCAGTTGATCTTTTTATATCTGTATATAATTTTGTTTTTGTAGAGTTCCATATTTGTTAAAATTCTTTGTTGTAAGTTGAAGGAATGGGAGACTTTTCAGACAAGTTGCTGGTCTGTGACCAGGTGTACCCATCCCCCTTTTTACAGGGCTCAATTGAAGCTAAATAGCCATGGACAGATGAAAAAAAACTTATTATCAGGAGTGTCTCTCATATTGATAAGTAGAAAAACTGAACGCCACAGAAACTTTAAGATGTCTGGGTCTGTGTTTTTCTTTTTTTCTTCTGTTGAGATTTAGATGTATACATTGTATGCAGTGACACCTGCAAATTGTACAGTCTTAATCACAGGAAGTAGTAGAGGATATGTTATCATTAACTTACATATAGAAAATGATACTTGAAGTAGTTCATTTTTTAAAACTGAGAAAAAATGGTCAGTAATTGATTACACGCATGCTTGTTTTCAGATAGTACAAACAGGAAATGGATTTGATGATCATTCTTGTTTGTGGAATTAATTATGGATAAGTTCTTATGAGAACTGTTTTTTTCTAAATTAGACTATTCTCAAAGGAAATAAAAAAACTTGGTTTCCTTTGGGCTCAAAGGAAATCAAAAACTTGGTTGCTAGTTATTGAACATTTATTTCTATAATGATTTGTGAAATTGTTACAAAGGTATTATAAGAAAGGTATCATAAGAAAAGCTGGAGTGTGACTAGAAAATGTAGCGGAGGATATTTCAAGCTTCTGTTTTTCCCATGTGAATTTATGCTTATGTTTTTCCCAGTATAAACTTGAAGTTGGTAGACATGAAATGAATATTGATTACTGCAGAGATGATATATCTACAATTAATGAAGATGAGCTCATACGAGTTTGGGTGGAGAAAATTTTGACTAAAGATTTTGCTGGTAAAAATGAAAATAGTCTTTATGAGACTTTGGAAGAAAAGTGAAAGAAAAACTTGCTAGGGATAAAAGTAACCATACTTGAACTACAAAGTTGGGAGGTATATTGGGTTCTTTACTAATTTATTTAATCTGAAATGGATAGGTGATAACTACTATCATCTCTGTCTGGCAAAGGACTTTATTCTGAGGAAGCAGTTTAAACTTTCTTAGAACAGATTTAAACTTTGTTATATTAATTTCTTGGGGTCCATGGTAAACACTTAAATTGGAACTTAACACCACTCAGAGCCATGGTGTTGGTTTTGTGAGTAGTGAAAGAAGCATGCGTGAGGCAAATTTGGCACGTGTTTCAACATGTTTCAATCCTTTGTTGTTTCTTATCTTATTTTAAAAAATGTGGTAAAATATATATAACATAATATTGATCATTTTACCTATTTTTAAGTATGCATTAAGCATGGCATTTACCTTTGCATTGTGAAGGCATCCATCACCATCTCTCATCTCCAGGACTTTTTCATCTTTCCCCAACTGAAATCCTGTATCCATTAAATAAATACTACCTCCCCATTACCTCTGCCCCTAACCTCTTTGCAGCCATCATTCTACTTTCTGTCTGTGAATTTGAATACTCTAGGTATCTTGTATAAGTGAAATCCTACAATAGTTGTCTCTTGTGGTTGACTTATCTCGCTTGGTATAATGTCCTGAAGATTCATCCATGTTGTAGCACATGTCAGAATTTCTTTCCTTTTTAAGACTGATTAATATTCCATCACACACACACTAACGCACACAAAACTTACTGGTTTTCCACCTTTTGGTTATTGAGAATAATGCTGCTATGAACATGGGTGTGTAAATATCTGTTTGAGTCCCTGCTTTCACTTCTTTTGGGTATATACCCAGAAGTGGAATTACTAGGTCACATGTATAATTTTTTCGAGTAATTGCCATGCTGTTTTCCACAGCAGCTGCACCATTTTACATTCTTACCAGCAATGCCCAAGGCTTCTTCCAATTTCTACACATTCTCACTGGCACTTGTTCTTTTCTTTTTTTGATAATAGCAGTCATAATGTGCATGAAGTGGTAGTTCATTGTGGTTTTTATTTCCATAATGATTAGTGACACTGAGCATCTTTTCATGTGTTTATTGGCTATTTGTATTTCTTTTTCTCATATTTTAAGTGTAGTCCGGTAGTACTGAAAAATTTCCAAGATTTCTGCTCCCCAAAAATGTGATTTTTGTGAACTTGTATATTTTGCCAGCATAGAAGCATTGGAGAGCAACAAGATCATATAATACTAGATACATCTGCAAGCTTAATTCCAGACAGACTAAAAGTGATTCTTGTGTAATAAGCACGTTTTAGGAAAATATTTAGGAAGCATTCCACAAGTTAGATTTCCATATCTGTAGAATAACAAAGAAGTACAGTCATGTACAGACTTTAGAAATGTGTGTATGTTCTTGATGATTATAGTGAATGTAGAGAGTTTGTTGAATGACATTTGTTGTCCTTACAATGGGTTGACTTTTGTTTGTGTGCCTTCTTACAACTTTTAGGAAGTGGTTTGGGAACATAGTGAAAATGTAAGATGAATTTCTTTTTCTTTTTTTGCCATTTCCTTAGGAAAAAAAAAACCAGAATAAATTATATATACATGCCAAAGGCTAGTTACTGATTTAATTTTCTATAGAATTGTTTTGACTAACTTAGAAGCCTTGAGTTAATTTTATTTGGGGGTGCAATATAAATTTCAGTTGAATTTTGAGGGTTTCTTTAAAGAATAAAGTAAAAACATGTCCTTAAGGTCTTTAATTTTAGGGGAGTTTGAAAATGGAAATTATATAAACATAGTAATTATGTAACATTTTTAATATATAATTTTTGAAAGCTCAAAAATCAGGTATTCATTAACAATCACTTATTTTGTGTATTTGCCCTATAAAAATATTTATTATAGACATCATAGTATTTGACTGGCTTATAAGTAACACTACCATTATTGCTTAGCATTTTAAAAGTCTCTTTACTTGCAGAACTGTAAAAAAGTTAAAGGAAAGTTTCATCTCTTTTGTTCTTTTTCTAATAGGTGGGGTCTTGAAATTTGTATCAGTGGTTTTATTTTCTACAGAAAGCAGCACCAGCATGTAGTTCTGTCTGTGTTAATATATTAGAGTGACCTGGCTTTTCCTGCAGTTGTGAAATTGCAGGATAGACCTTGACATATAGACATCTGAATTTTCTCCATGAAGTACTTCTGAAAGTATTCTCAGAAGGTCCTAAAGTTTTTGAGCTTGAAGGACTTTTCCTCATTTTCCTGATAAGGGAAATTCAGTAGAGGTTGAGTGCCTTATGAGCTTCATAAAAAAATAAAGACTTTGATGCTTTCTCGGTACCTGCACATCAGGACATGAAGCAGACTTTGACAGGTACCTAGGACGAGATAAACACTTAGGCAGATACACACACACACCCGTGAATAATAATCGCAATAATAATGATGACTACTAGGAGTTATTATCTGGTTAGGTGGTTTATGTTCTCTACCCACTCCTTTTTTAACTTTAAACGATTATATAAATTTAGATTTGAGGGAGATGTTTTTGAAAACTACCACTTCTTTGAAAATGTGATTATAATGAAAGTGGGATCATTGTGGCTAGGCTCATAATTCATCATACGTTTCTGAGGCATTTTGCTTGTAGTTTGAATAGTCGGTATCAAACATTCCAAAAACTTTGATGCCTGGAGGTGCTGTTCAGGCAGAAAGAAACTCTTTGCCTCTTGATAGTGAAACCTTTAGATGGGTAACATTTCTGTGACACTAATTCTCTGATTTTTTTTTTTTAACTTTAGGCTTATGATTCAGCATAATTTTTGTATTGTAGGGTGACAGTTGTAAGGACTTAAACGATTTCAAGTTAAAACTAGTTTTTGTGCTTTTGAAATTGTTAGATGGGATAATTCCTCTCTTCCGTTTGTATCTGGTTTGTGTAGTGTATAGGAATATGCAGATAGAATTCCCAGTTTTTATAATGGGAAAGGGAAAGGGAAAGGGAAGTCGCTCAGTCGTGTCGGACTCTTTGCGACCCCGTGGACTGTAACCTACCAGGCTCCTCCGTCCATGGGATTCTCCAGGCAAGAATACTGGAGTGGTTTGCCATTTCCTTCTCCATTTTATAATGGACTAGGGCTCTAAACTGTATTTATAATGAGAATGATCGCCTAAGAAATAGTGTCCTTGATTTTAGTGTTCACCTTCCTCCGTGGGGGTTATGCTACAGTGTTGCATGGGAGGAGGTACATAGGATTTGTTTCCTGCAAGAGTTCTAGCTAACTTCTAGCTTTGTTGCCCAGGGCAAGTGAGTTGACTTCAGAAAGCTGGTTTCCATATCTATCAAATGGGAATGACAATGAAAATCAAGAGATATGGCAGTACCACATCCAATACATTACTAACTATTGTCATTTAACTGAGATTTCAGAAGTTAGAATATGAATAATGTGAAATTATTATTTGACCTTTTGTATTTTCGTAGCAAAAAGTTGAAACTGGAGATTTCTCTGAAAATTAGGAAACAAGAGCATAGTTTTGTGGTCATGAACCTCTTTCAACCCCCAAATATGAAGAAACAGTGTGCAAATGTGTTGAATTTAGTAGACTAGTTATTTTAAATATCTTTATTTGGAGATTTTTTTACCTTCTGCATTGGCATCCTGCCACATATTTGAGTGTAATGTTTTTTTATTTTAACTTACTAGTGTTTTGAATAGATAATACAGTTATGTGGTTCAAATTTTGAAAAATACAAAAGGATATGTAATGAAAAATCTTCCTTTCAAGTTGGTTTTCCTAATTAGTTCCCCTTCCCAGAATCAGACAGCCATAATATACTTGTATTGTAGGTATAGGCATTTTTAAACCCTTGATTTAATTTGAAATGCACTGAGCAGACTGAAATTATATGCACATTTTATATGCATATGTCCATTTTTTTTTTAATGGGAGAATTCTATAGCATTTTTCAAATTCTTGAAGGGGTATTGAAATCAAAAAAGTTAAGAACCATTGATCTAGTGATCTAGTTTGTACCTTAGATTAGTGATGTATATATTTTATTTTCTTTTCCATTATGGTTTATTACAAGATATTAAATATAATTCCCTGTAGGAGCTTGTTATTTCCCTGTTTTCTAGTAGTTTAAATCTGCTAACCCCAAACTCCTCTAATTTATTACCCCCCTCCCTTTTCCCCTTTTGGTAACTATGAGTTTTTCTTCTACGTCTGTGAGTCTGTTTCTGTTTTGTAATTTGTAATTGATGTATATTCCTTAGGCAACTAAATTGTTGTGTGTATGTGTGTGTGTGTGTGTGTGTGTGTGTGTGTTATGTGTGAATGGTTTAAAAAAAAATAATCATAAGCTTTGCTTTTGAACCAGAAGAACATCTGTAAGTTAATAGGTGTTAATGTTCAGCTTTGCAGCCTTTGAAGCAATGTGGTAATATTTTGCTTTGGGAGAAGAAATTATAAGATTTTGCACAAAACCGAATCTCACATTACACTGTTATCATGTGCGAAAGATTACACTAGTTGTAGTGAAGAGGTATTTCATTCACTTTTAGGTGGGAATTTATCTATCTTTCTTCATACATACTCTCTCTGTGTATATATGTATATCTGTATATCTATATATATCTAACTATATCTATATCTATCCTAATAGTTTGTTTCTGTAGCGTAGAGAAAATTCCTGTACGGAGTCTTATGTGGGCCAAAATAAATAGAGTGTAAGCATTCCTGATTTGTGAATCATTTAAAAGTAGAGTGGCAGCTTGTATTCATATCCATCCCATCTGAGTATAATAATTACTGCTTAATTCTTAACCTAGGGTTCATGGATTTCTGGTTGGGGATAGGGTGTATGTGTTATAGATGGGCTTCAAGGTTCTAAGAACCTCCTAAAATTTTATATAAAGTTTCTGTGTATGTGCTTTTTTTTTTTTTTTTTTTGAGGACAGAGTTCATTGCTTTCATCAGATTCTCAAAGATTTAGCGTAATCATTACTGTTCTTTCCCCAGAGTTAAGAGCTTCTGGCTTAGACTAAAAGATTGGGAAATTGTTATTATTATTATTACTGTTTTTCTTGTGTATCAGGTTAGCTTTGTGTGTGCACAGATGCATTGGATACTTATCAGTAAATATTATAAGCTTTAAACAGAATTCATCATAAAGTGGGTCTCTCCAGGATATAACCCATTGAAGACATAAAAATTAATTAAATTGTGAAATAAAACCTGTCAGAAGGTGAGGTGGTCCTTTTCTACTTAGAACTTTCTTCTCTTTGTATCATTCTTCAAGTTTCAGCTCAATTGGGACCTTCTTACGGACCATCCTGCATCACTTTAAAAAATAATCTTCTTTGACATTTCTATCATTTTATTGTTTTTTAGCATCATATTTATAATCTGAAATTATTTTATCTTTGTTCACTTGTATGTTATCTGTTCCTCATCGCCCATGAGAATGTAATCTTTGCTGTGAATACCTTGTTTCGCTTATCTCTAGGGCCTAGATCAGTGCCTCATATATAGTTGGTATTCAGTAAGTATTTGTTAGCAAATGAATGAACATTGTTAGATCACAACATTGAGGTTATTAGTAATAGCAGTATAGACATTTGTTTTTCCTTCCTAAAGATTAAAATTTTTCCCCTCGAATCCAGGCCATGCAGATTTTAACTAGTAATTTACACAAAATGGTAAACTTGTTTAATGAAGACTTTTCAGTTTTAAAGGATCAAATAGCTAAGTGTTCACTTAAAATGCTGAGAATGGGTTTATGTTCTGTGTAATTCGTCATGTTTCAGGTTAAAACCAGAAGTGGTATCTTGAGAGAGAATGGAGTGGATTATATGTGTGGTAGACTAAGAGTCATTCCTTTTACTTAGGGGATTCATCACTTTGATTTTGCACAAGTTAAGATGTTAAGTGGAGAAGGAAATGGCAACCCACTCCAGTGTTCTTGTCTGGAGAATCCCATGGACGGGGGCGCCTGGTGGGCCCCCGTCTATGGTGTCGCACAGAGTCGAACACAACTGAAGTGACTTAGCAGCAGCAGCAGCAGCAGCAAGATGTTAAGTACAACGAAATTTCTTTTTTCTGCTGGTGTTTGGGGACTGAATTATGGGCTGATCAGATCATCAGACTTTCTTTCTTAATATAATTTGAGAGAATATCTGATTTATAATGGACTTTCAGAGCAGTGTTTTATGGTCGAATTTTCTCGTCTTTAAAACTTTTATTTTATAATAATGTTAGCTCTTAATATTAGATTTTGTAGCACTTGAAAAAGAACAGTAAAGTTTCTCGATATTCCATAAAGGCTAACTAAAGTAATTCTTTGATTTGTTTGCCAATGACTTTCTCTTTTACCACTTAAAAATAGTTTTCTACCTTTGGTATTGTAAGATTTTATTAAAAAAAACAGGGATCTTATGTTTATATTATAGTACATTTATGCATAAAAGAACTTATGTATATGTTAACTGTATAATATTATTGTTACCTAATATGTAACAGTATATACCTAATATATGTATCATATATTACTTGAGGGAGGCAGTAAGAATGGAGTCTCTGGGGTCATACCCACGTAGTTTGAATTCCAGGTCCATGCACAGCCATGTGACTTCTGAGCATTGGCTTTATATCTTCAAAATTGGGAGTATATTAGAACCTACCTGAGAGAGTCAGATGGATGGAGTACCATCAGGCAGGTAAAACATTTAGCTCAGTGCTGGGGCCATTGTACGAGTTGAAGAGTATTAACTATCACAATTATGGTAAGAACTGCATAGTAGAAAATGCTTACCAGTGTTTTCAGTTGATTTTTTATTTCTTTAATTCATTACGTGGATTATTTCCACTTAGGTAGAAAAATATGGAGTGAGTGGAGTTATGAGAATTAGACTTCAAAAGCGAAAAAGGGAACTGGTTCTTGTGGAACAATCTCAGCATTATTGTTGAGTCAGTTTGAAACCAACTTCTCATTTCAGGAGTAAGAAAGATGGCTAATGTGATTATTTTCAAGGGAAATTCCATTTGTGGAGAGTTACCCAGGAGAAACTATTGTTAGGTAAACTAATTTTGGAAGTTGTCTAGTAGGATAGGATTTACAAACTTTTTTGTGATCTCTTACTCCTGTCAGTAAAAACATCATGTATTTCTGTTTATATATTATATATACATGTGCTGTTATGTAAATATGTAATGCACGTTAAGAACATACGCAGACATAGAAAATTAAAAAGGATGATACTGAAAAATACAATGTGTAGATGTTCTTAATACTTTGTTTTTTAACCTCCTTTTCCCTTGCCCGCCCTCCCAGCACATTCACTAGCCTTGGGCGTCTCTTTATTTTGATGTTTTACTTCAAAGAGAGAACCTTCTCTTCAGGTTTTGAGCCTTGTTAAATTTATAGCATTTTGTTTTGAGCCAGAAAGAGTTGACACTGAACCCAGATGTGGAGAGTTGAATGTGAAAACTTCTTTATCTTCTTGAGGTTTTTGTCTAGGCTTTTCAGTGTATTGCACCTTAAAGAAACAAAATCTGAATGGACAGTTTTGCCAGTTTGAATATCGTAGATGGTTCCTTGTTGAGGGCTCTGTGCTGTTGATGGGTAGGTTTCAGAGGGCTCTTAACCCTTGTGAAGTTCCAGGCAGTATTTTCTGTCTCTGTGCAGATTGACATTTTTCTGGGCACAGGGTTTAGAGTGTTCATCAGATTCTCGAAGGAGTTTCTCCCAAAGGCTAACAACCATTGCCTTGGGTGGTGGGTGTCCATTTGCTCAGAGCAGAGAGAGAGAATTTGTCATATGACCCCTTTCTATAGAAGGGAGATCTCATGTCAAGAGATTTCTCCTGCATGTGTCTTCTGATTTTTAATTCTTTTTGGTATCAGACAGAATTTTAAAAGATGTTTGAAGGTAGAAGTTGCTACGTGACTCTAGTGCAGTTGGTTGGAAAATTTTTGATCAGTGTCTTTTGAAAAATTAAGCTGAATGAATGTAACTACCATTGGTAAAATTGAGAGTGCCTGTAAAACAGCATTTTCTCTGGAACAGCTGTAGACCAGGAAGAAGTCGGGTGGAGAAGCTCAGGGTATCTTTACTGGTGAAGAAATAATTTAGTAACCAATGAAGCAGAAGAGAAGCACGATCTCTTGGTTCTGCCCTATGCTGGGCAACGTACCACATGGTGTTGCATTGACGCTTCGCAACAACACGAAGAGCATGGGATGTTTGCTGTTGACAGAGGGTAGAGAGAGCCTGAGTTGAGACCCCAGGCCCATCTGGTTTCAAAGCCAAGGCTTCTCCATTATATGCATTCGTGGTGGATGAACACAGGTAGGCACTGGACCTAACAACTTTCTTGCTCGTGCTGTGCTAAGATGACTTCCTAAGTGAATCATCTTACTTCCTCTTGTAAGAACCCTGAAAATTGTGAGGAGATGAGGTGATGAGAAAGAGAAGCAGAGAATAGAAGAGCAGGGAGCTGCCAGGCTGGCAGTCGCACTGTGCTGATGGGGAAGAGTCGAGGAAGAGGAGCTGGCCTCCCAGACTCAGCTCCTCGGAAACGCCGAGGCGCAGTGCCTTGAGAGGCAGACAGAAAGGGCAGCTGGCACCTCACAGTGGCAGGGAGAGGGTAGACATCTGCCTGGACCCCTGTTGTCACTGTCACCAGAAAGTCCAGATAGTTAGAGTTTGATAAACAGGTAGCACTCTTGCCATGGTGGTTTGTTTTTTTTTTCCTTTTTTCTTTTTCTGGCTGCACAATGGCATGTGGGATCTTAGTTTCCTGATCTCAGTTTCCAGGTGCAGGCATTGAACCTGGACCTGCTACAGTGGAAGGGTGGAGCCTTAACCTCTGGACTCCCAGGGAAGTCCCTGGCAGGGTTTTTTTTTTTTTTTTTTTTACCATTCATCTTCCCATCTTTGGGAACTAGCATATTGTAGGAGAGGGTCTGGGTTCAAACCTAGGTGATAATTCTAGCTTTATGAATTGAGATCTGGTATTTAACCTCTTTGGAGCTTCAGTTTCCACTTTTGTAAAGGGGGACTCATATCCCAAGGTGGTTGCGAGGAATGAGATTGTGTGGGTAAACTGCTAATGTGTGGTTGGTGGCTTAATAAATAGTCCTTCGCTTGCTTTCTGTTTGCCATTGATCTTTCTTTGAGTCACTCCTGTGGGCCCGCATCATGTTTCAGAGTACACAGTGTTGTGAAGGAAGAGGTCTGGCAAAATTCCATCCATTTATGTAGGCACCGTGAAAGACTTTTTGTCTTTTTTAAAAAATTTATTTATTTTTAATTGGAGGATAATTGCTGAACAATGTTGTATTGATTTCTGCCATGCATCAGTGTGAATCAGCCATAGATACACATATGTCCCCTCCCTTTTGAACCTCCCTCCCACCCCATCCCACTTCTCTAGGTTGTCACAGACCACTGGGTTGAGCTTCCTTCACCATACAGCAAATTCCCAGTGGCTCTCTATTTTACATATGGTAAGATATATGTTTCAGTGCTGCTTTTTCAATTTGTCCCCCCTGCCCCCCCAGCTGTGTCCGCAAGTCAAAAGACTTTCATCTTAAGGTGAGGTTACATCTTAATGTAATTAA
This sequence comes from Giraffa tippelskirchi, assembly GCF_054371585.1. Taxonomy (NCBI): domain Eukaryota; kingdom Metazoa; phylum Chordata; class Mammalia; order Artiodactyla; family Giraffidae; genus Giraffa; species Giraffa tippelskirchi. Next base: position 136,155,828 of record NC_137281.1, on the reverse strand, counting down.
TTTGTAGTTGCCAGTGTCTGGAACATGGTTCAAAGTAAAACATTAAAGCATGAAAAAGAACTTGGAGAAAATTGGGACTTGCTACCGTTTCAGGAAAAGTGCTGTCTTCTGACAGGAAAGATACAGGCTTTGGAATTAGCCTTTCACCAAAACATGCCCAGAAGACCCCCTCCACTGAGGTGTTGCACCTTAGCTATCCCTTATAAGGGTATACACTGAGAGTTCAGAGTGCTTTCAGGCTCCGGAGGACCTCTTGGGTGTATTCTTACATTAGCAGTTTGGAAATCACAGCCAGGCTGTACCTTCCACATTGTTAACTTGTAACACTTCTTTTGAATGAGTATTTTGAAATTCAAGGACATTTGTAGCAAAAATGATGCTTCTTTTAAGGGTTAGAAGGCTGTTTCAACCTTTTGACTCATCAAGTTAAGTTTTCAGAAAGTTATAGTGATGAATCAGAAGGACTGGTGTTTTTCCTTAATTTGTGAGCAAAAGTCAAGATGACTTGAAAGCACATTGATACAAGGGACTTTCTAAAAGTAAAAGGAAGTTTCAGGACTCTCTGTTCCGCCTTGTCTTCCATGCATCCATTTATGTTTGCCTCTTCAGCTACATCTACACGATAGAACCAACTGGTATTTTTAATGGTACCTAGTGATTTAGAAGGGCTTTCCTGGTGACTCAGAGGTAAAGACTCTGCCTGCAATGCAGGAGATGTGGGTTCGATCCCTGGGTGGGGAAGATCCCCTGGAGAAGGAAATGGCAACTCACTCTAGGACTTCCCTCATAGCTGAGTTGGTAAAGAATCCACCTGCAATGCAGGAGACCCCAGTTTGATTCCTGGGTCGGGAAGATCCCCTGGAGAAGGGATAGGCTACCCACTCCAGTATTCTTGGGCTTCTCTTGTGGCTCAGCTGGTAAAGAATCTGCCTGCAATATAGGAGACCTGGGTTCCATCCCTGGGTTGGGAAGATCCCTGGAGAAGGGGAAGGCTACTCACTCCAGTATTCTGGCCTGGAGAATTCCATGGACTGTATAGTCCATGGGGCTGCAAAGAGTCGGACACGGCTGAGTGACTTTCACTTCACTAGTATTCTTGCCTGAGAAATTCCATGGACAGAGGAACCTGGTGGGCTGCAGTCCCTGGGGTCCCAAAGAGTCAAATACGACTTAGGGACTCAAACAACAGCAACAACAACAGTGATTTAGAAATAAAATACATCTCACTTTAAGAAAGGATTCCCTGGTGGCTCAGATGGTAAAGAGTCTGCCTGCAATGTGGGAGACGTGTGTTTGACCCCTGGGTCAGGATGATCCACTGGAGAAGGAAATGACAACCCATTCCAGTATTCTTGCCGGGAAAATCCCATGGATGAAGGAGCCTGGTGGGCTACAGTCCATGGGGTCACAAAGAGTTGGACACGACTGAGCAACTTCTCTTTCCTTTTCTTTAAGAAAGCTTAAAGATGTTTTAATCAATAACAGTTAAGATGAAGTTCTAAAACTCAGTCACTTCAGTCTGGGATGTGACTGGTTCTTGGAGGAGATCTGTCTATAACTTTCAGGTATGAGGAATCTTGGCATAACCTTTGGCTGTTGAGAAAAGCTTGTGCTTTACTACCTCAACTTAGTTATTTCCTAAAGATTCTGAATAGAGCTATATTTTATTGTGTTTAGACTTATATCTTAAACATTGTAAAAGGCATTTCAGCTAATGGTGGAATTTATTTAGGCATTTCTGGTTGAGTGGTATGTTCTAGAAATGGTATATACTTTAAATATCCTTGACTTACGAGTGGTAGGCTCTGTATTCATGCTCTTGAATTTTGGTACGATCTGAATGAAATAAATTGTGTGCAGGTATTTTTCAATGTGTGTATGAAGCAAATACCTATGAAAAGAGTCTGCACTTGACCTGGCTAAATCAGTCACATCCAAGGGACTTAAATTCTCATTTTTGAAGTTGTTTTGTGGGCTCTTTAATTTATTTCTTTCATTTGTTCCTTCATTCATTCATCAGATTTCTACTTTGTGGTGTGATGTACCCGGCACTGTCTTGGAAACACGGTGATGAGCAAAACAAAAAGACTGATGAGGTGCTTCTTCTCAAAAGGCCATTGTAGCTGGAGGTCAGAGACTGATGGAGCTCTTCAGGTTGTTGGGCCAAATAATTCAGGCTACGTTAAAGTTTGTCCTTAATCCTGAGGTTATTTGTTGTCTGTTGTTGTTTAGTTCTGTGACCCCATGGACTATAGCCCTTGAGGCTCCTCTGTCTATGGGATTTCCCAGGACATTTCCTTCTCCAGGGGATCTTCCCGACCCAGGGTGTTTCCTGCAATGGCAGGCAGGTTTTTTACTATTGAGCCCCCCAGGGAAGCCCAGGGGTATTTGTATGTAGCCGTAAACATACAAGGATAGAGTATATACATCACCCATAAATAAACCTGCTACTCAGTCAGTCACTAGGAGTATTTTCCCCTCCTGTTTATGTATTGCCTTTTAAAAAAAGTCGTTTATTTGTTTGGCTGTATCGGGTCTTGGTTGTGTCATACGGGATCTTGTGTTGCAGCCCATGGACTTTCTAGCTGTGGTGCTCGAGCTCTGGAGCGCACAGGTTCAGTAGTTGCGGCTTGTGGGTTTAGTTGCCTTGCAGCATGTGGGGATCTTCCCGGGCTAGGGTTTGAACCCGTGTCCCCTGAACTGGCAGGCAGATTCTTAACCACTGGACCACCAGGGAAGTCCTTCATGTTGAAATGTTCTTGTGTTATGCTTTAAAGTTTTTTTTGTTATATGTGATGATTAATAGCATTGTAATTATTTTGAGGTAGTCTTATTATTGGAGTTGGAATTTTAAAAAGTTCTTTTTTTTTGTCATGGTAACATCATGCTTGTCATTTTCTGACACTGAGGTTTCTTTGAAAACAAATCACTTAATCATTACTTGCTTTTTAAAAATTTTTACCAGTTTACTTTCAGCCTATAAACATGAAATGTACGAAATGGAAAAAAGTCCTTTTAAAACTAAATAAGGTCCACTTGAAGGTCCAACTACTTGCTCTATAGATGGCACAGTGTTATTAAAGTGCATGGTCTTAAGTTTTCATGTTTTAATTCAGTCTTTTATGAACTGGTGCTTGGAATAGTGGGGAACATAATACAGTAGATTTAATTCATTAATAGAAGAAAGGTTTAGAAAGATTAGAGCTAGATTTACTGTCAACACCACTTGAAGCTCATTAAATGAGAATGTAAGCAACAGTAAACCACAGTTAGGCAAAGCAATTAACACTGGTAAATGGTTACTATAAAGATTGAGAAAAACAAATAATAGAAAGTATTTTAAATTTGACAAATTGAATGAAGTTAAAAATTGAATCCGCTTCTTTATCACTTGCTAATTTTAACCTAGCTATTATGATTTAAATTATTGGGTGTTATCTGTGCTGCGTTCTGTGGGTGGTGAAAGTTGAGTGGAGTGAGGGCTTTTCAGTACCAGTGCTTGAAGCAAAACTGGATTTGTGATAGTTTGTGATATCTCAGACTCTGACTTGTGGGAGTGTACAACAATAAATAAAAGAGCTGTAGAGTGTGGAATTTTTTACAGTCAGAGCTTAAAGGACCACTCTTGTACATCAGTGGTTAATGAATTTCAAAATGATTTTAGAATCAATGTACACTCCTCTAAGTGCAAATCTATATTTAATATTAGCATGCTCTTGGTGAAATTATATTTCTTTGCAGTTTTACTTACTGGAATATTTTCTTTTAGTTGTTAAAGTAACACTTTACCTTCATACATTTCCTGGCTAGAAAGATACCCCCTTTTTATTCTGTACTATCTCTTAAGGGAATAATTTCTTCACATCAGACCATCATAGTTAATAATTAATACTCATTTCTCCATAAATACAAGGATAATTGGGTAGTTATTTGCCCTGCTTGGTGAGATAGTTGTAATGTTTTGCTTGACTCATGTGGAAAAGATGAGAGATCAAGAACTTCTCCACAGGATGGTTTTGAGTGTTGAATGAGTTAATATAGCTAATGCTCAGAGCAGGGCCCAGCTCATGCCAAGTATTATATAAATGTTAGCAAGCTTTGTCATTGTTGTTACTGTTATTATCATTTATGTGTAAATAGTACTGAATCGTATCTTAAGGCTTGGGTTTCAAGTGAATCCTGTGAAGATGATCTATTTTTGTATACCATGTTTAGAAAGTGGGTGCTTTGTTTTTTGAAATCTATTTAGTCTATACATAGACAAAATTGTTTAAGCAAAACAGTGTATCACTATATACTACATTTACTAATGAACTTGAAAGAACATTTAAAATGAGTTTTTGAGTGAAGAAATATTTAGAAGCTGTGGAAAAAAAAAAGATTACTGAACCCAAAGACTAGTCTAGCCAAGAGTGAGCTGCGTTGCGTTATGATGGATGCTGAAGCATTGTGCTCACCTGTCTTCCTCAGCTGGTGTGTTCGGTGCTTTGAGGGGTGGGAGGCTTGGGGAGTTGCATGTGTGTGATGACACTGAACATTGTCATGTGAAACATCAGGCGGGACCGTAGGTGGTTGCTAAATGGAGTTAAGACGTTGGTGGATGCTACCTGGACAGATAGGAAATAGTTATCAACCTAACATCTTTCATTTTGTGGGAACATTGGAAAATCGTAAAAAACCAAAGCAACCCCCCAAATCTAAAGAATTTGCTTGGAGTTTTGCAAAAGTATCTTTCGAGCAGGTGGTTTAGAGTATGAATTTCAGGTGTGTTAGAAATTTTCCTTCATCTGTGAGTTTTTACCTAAAGCTGTTTTTATGAACTGAGATTATGGATTTGTTATGTGTGTATAATTTTGATTAGCAGTGAACCTGTATTTAGCCTTTCTTCAGGCCTAAACCTAGAAAGTTTTTTTTCCCTTTTTCTTTCCCTTGGGAAGTTATGGTTATTACAATGTTCAGACCACTCTTTTCTCATCAGATGGTAAAGAATCTGCCTGCCGTGCAGGAGATGTGGGTTCGATCCATGAGTGGGGAAGATCCCCTGGAGAAGGAAACGGCTACCTACTTCAGGATTCTTGCCTGAAGAATTCCATGGACAGAGGAGCCTGGCGGGCTACACTCAATGGGGTCACAAAGAGTCAGACCTGACTGAGCGACTAACAGAAACCTAGAAGGTTTTTTACCCTTTTACTTTCCCATGGGAAGCTATGGTTATTACAATTCCCCAATCACTTGTTTCTCATACTTGTCTCACGATAATGAGTTTTCCCATTGATATGTCTTCAGTTTCTGTTGAGAAATAATGAATTCAAATAAGTAACTGTGAATTGAAAACAACATGTGCATACATTGAAGTGGGTATATAATGAGGGAAACCAAAGTGCCAAGAAATTACTGGCAGTTCAAAGTTCAGTAAGTGGAGTCGAATTGGAATGCATTCAGAAAAGAACTCTCTCTTCCAAGTGACCTATCTCCTTGAACTGATAGATGCTGATGATTCTGTTCTACCTTGAATTTTTACTTTTTATCTTAAAGATTTAAAGTAAAGACTCAATGAAAGCTTCAGTCAAGGCAAGACACTATAGGTGTACACTATACTGTTTGACTTCAGCTTTGTTGAAGCAAGAGACAGTTCCTAGACTTTTTCCCCGCCATCTGTTTAAAAACATTTTTTTAAGACAGATTTTTGACATTTTTCCAACTCTGTTTCTCTTGCGTAGTTTTTTTTAGTTTTTTTTTTTTTCCTTTCAGGTGAGTTTACTTCAGGCCACATAAAACTAGCTGTGACTGGGTCAGAAGTATAGAGGTAGCATGGGAAGCTAGGGAGACTGATGATTAAGACATGAAGATGTTGCATGGCCAGCAAGGTGAGGTTACGGGAAGAGGCTAGGTTTGTGAGCCAGCCAGCCCAGCGTCTTGGAATTCCAGCCAATTTTCCTTGCAAACTGGGTGACTTTGGACACGTAACCTTCTTAGAGCCTCAGTGTACTCATTTGTAAAGTGTTGATAATATCTGCCTTGCAGGATTACTTTGAGAGGCCATGTCTATGACATGTCTCGACCAGTACCTCAGGCATGGCAAACACTTGCTGATTGACCCTTGTCGTGATATTTCCATCTTTGGGGTCAGGGATCATGTCCATTCATGATTATATTCCCACTGTCTAGGGTAGTATTCCTTCACATTGTCTGTCCCTGTTGATTGAGTACCTGTTGAGTTGAAGCCATCCTTCAGATAGGAAAGGAATTCTTTATGTACGTAAAGCAGTGCTGACTCATTCCTTTTTCTTTTCTGATTTGTATCTTAAATATTCTTTTAAACAAATGTACATATGTATTTTAAATGAAGAGACTTTTATGTCACATAGTTGTTTAATAAACTGAACATTGCTTTACAGACAGATGTTTGTGCCCTGGTTAGATGAAAGGTGCTGCTTTGGACAGAGTGCAGTCTCTGAAAGGATTATCAAAAGTTGCCAAGTGCTTTGAAAGGCTTCCTCTTCTGCTTTTATCTTCAGTCTCTTCCGCTGTGATTTAGAGCTGGCTGTGTCTGGTGTGTTGGAGACATAGAGCGGGTGCTTATAGAGTGAATGAATGTGTAGATGGTTCAGATATCAAAATTTTGTGGGATCTTCATTGGGTAATGTTTACTTAATCATCTTTGCAAAGCAGAGAGAATATGCAAACATTAAATGAATTTTAGTACCTTCTTGACAATAAAAGCACCTCAGTTTCCTGTCACATCTTAAGTGTAGACCAAACAGACCTGCTGGTTCACAGTAATTGCTGCTGGGCACTAACCTGGCACTTTACTGCTCTCCTTAAAATACACCATAGAGAAGTTTCCACTGGGTTAGCACCTAGGGCCTGAAAAGCGTCACATTTGTATAGTCTCCTTTGGGTGGATATGTGGGGGATGTATGAGTGAAAGAGTGAGCTGTAGGCGAGTGTGTATGTTCTCGTCTTTTCTCTCGCTTTGGCCCCACTTTTCTTGTAGGTATTTATGTCATCTCAGATGCACTGGTTCTGGCTCACTTGTGATTAATGAGTAGAAGTGCTGTAAAAGTTACTACTCCGGTCCTCTGTGTAGTTTCTCTTTTCTCTTAAATGGACTTTTTTTCTTCACCCGGTCTGTCGTTTGTTTGGTGTGTGTTCAGGAAATATAAAAAGCTTATTTTAATTCTAGACTTAAGCTAACATAATTAAAAAGGAAAAGTTTCTGTTGGTTATTGCAGGAAGCCCTCCCTACTTCTACTCCCTGCCTCCCAGGCCCTACCATCAGTATATTTTTTAATAACTCAGGAAGAAGTGAATTTTAGGTTTTCCATGTTTCTATCCCTTCATTAGGGAGTATAATTAAGTGCAAGGGTTTGATGTGGCTTGCTAAATTTTTGAGTAACATGAGAAGCACACTTAGTGGTTCATATTTCTGAAAATCTGCACAGTATTTGGGAGCATTTTCTTTTACTAGAAACTTTATTTTCTGGGCTCTTCATTTTTCTGTGCATACTTTGGTAAGACTCAGTCTGTCTGTCCTTGTTCTTTGTACTTGAAAGGAGATGCAATGTATATTCTGAATAGACCAGCCTGTGACCCTGGGAGGCCTTTCTTTGGTGAGCATAGCTTCAGAAACAGAGGTAATCAGGATCTGTCTCCAGGAATTTCCTTTCTTCCCCGAGACACATTTCCAAACGTCAAATCTAAACTAAGCCAATAAACTCTGGCAAGTGCTTTCCTTTAACCATCCAAACAGTTTCTGTTTCAGTTCCAAAAAAGGTAATTTGCCCCCTCCCATTAAATCCTTAGGTTTTCAGATTTTTAAAAAAATATTTTGTGAGGCAGAGTGGATTGTTAACAGTGATTATCTTTGGGGAAATAAGAGGGTTTCACTTTCTACCTTGACATTTTCAAACTAGTGAAAGTAAGCAAGTGGGAATAAAATGATCCATTTAACATTGGTGATCATTAGATTAAGCCTTTATATAGTTAGTTGTAGCATGAGAAAACATGTATAGGAGTTTATCCATACAGCATAAATGCTTATACTGAAAGCAGTTAATAGTCGAAGTATTATTTGTATGTATGTATGTATGTATGTCTGTCCTTCTGTCCTTCCACCTTCTATCTACCTGTCTGTATCAGTCAAGGAAGAGTGATCTCAACTTGTGATCTCTTTAATATAATTGGTTTCTTTTCTATAAGGAAAGAGTTTTAATTAGTCATCTGTCTAGACAACCTTGAAAAAGTGTCATTTTTAATGTTTAGAAGGGAGGTAAAGTACTTTTCAGAAATGGTGTGTAGGACATTGCAAAGAAAAAGTCTATCGGTGTGAAATCTTTTATTCTCACGGTTTTCTGAGATGCTTATCTTGGTGATTTTATTTCACAAAGAACTCAGCTCCCTCACTCTCATACACCACACTGTAATGAGCTACACAGTAATTTGTGACTTGTGCTCTCTCCTTTTTAATCAGCTTATCACTCATCAACATCATACCCATTTTGTATCAAATTACTTTACAACTGAAACTTTCTTTTTGTGTAATGCCATTAGAGAAACCAGGAGAGCTTAGTGGTTTGCTTTCGATTTGGGGGATCAAAAGGTATTCAGTTAGCTTTTGCTGTTTGACAAATGATTCCAAAACTTGGTGGCTTAAACCGGCCATTTAGTTAGCTCACCATTCTGTGGTTTGGCAGCTGGGGTTGGGTTCAGCTACATGATGGTCCTGGCCTCTGCTGGGCTCACTCTTGCACCTGCAGTCATCTGGCTCATAATAGTGTCATTCACCTATCTGATGGTTGGCTGACCGTTGACTGGCTGTGGCTGCAGAGGTGTCTGGGCTGTGTTGACTCTCAGCATGTAGCAGGTTAGCCTGGTTTTCTTTATGTGGTACATTGTGGGGTGCTGTGAAGCAGTGAGAGAGGGCAATCCTTACTGCTGCAGTACTTTTCAAATCTCTTGCAATATTTTTGCTGTTATCTCATTGGTCAAAGCAAGTTACAAGCAAGCTGAAATCCTAAGGGTGGAGAGAGACCACCCCTTTGTGGAAGGAGCTCTAAAATTGTACTGCAGTGTCATGAATACAAGGAGGAAAAGAATTCGTGGCCTTTTTTGCAGCCTGCGAAAGATATTCTGAGGACTTCAGGTCTTGGTTCAGTGGATGCTGTCTCTCTTTTGAAATACATGTGGAATCTACCACCACTTCTAGTGCTACCTCTGAGTCCAGACCACAATCGCCTTCTGTCTCCTAACAGGTCCCCTGCTTCCATCCTTGTCGCTGTATTCTCCGCAACAGCCAGAGCAGACGTTTCGAAATCACAGTCAAATCATGTTTAAAGCCTTCTATTCACTTCTCATCTCTTTCAGAATAAAATTTAAACTCCTTACTGTGGCTGTAAGACTGCACGATGTAGCCCTTTCTCTGACCCCATCTTACCTCACTCTTCTCTCTCACCCTATCCAGCTCCACTGCCCTTCTGGCTGTCTCTCAGATACACTAAACTTGTTCCTGCCTCAGGGCTTTATCTTTGCTGTTTCTCTGCCAGATATTCTGCCTGGCTCCTCTCTTCACTTCTGTTAGATCTCTGTTTATGTCCTCTTTGCAGAGGGGCCTTCACCGATACCCCCACATAAAATAGCATTCTTTCCTATCAATCTCTAGCTGGCATTATTTTACACCTAGCTCTCATCATCACCTGACGTGTGTTTATTTCCTCTCTCCTCCAGGTAGAATGTAAGCTCTTTGAGGGCCAAGATTGAGTGTTTATTCCCAGTGACTAGAGCAGTGCCTGGAGAAGGGTGTATGCTCCCTGAGCCTCGGTGGGAGGACCATTAAGTGATACTCGTCGCTGGGCCTCGTTGGTGGCCACTCACTAGAGCGAGTGTCGTTTGTCTCCCATTGTTTCTGGGCTGGAAGCAGCCTCTCTCCCCCCCTTGCCTGATGCTCAGCTGGACCAGTGTCATGATATTTAATGAAGGAGTCATTCAGTTTCCCTTGAAAAATTTAAACAATCTAAATATAATGATTTTTGGATTTTTCTGTATAAATACCTATATGGACTCAGGAAGGTAATCATTCTCTTTTATCCTGATGGTTTATGTAAATGCATAAATATTCATTCATTCTTTTTTTTTTTTCACAGAAGGTGGCAAACAGCAAACTCTCTAGGCTAAACAGGGAGGTTCAGCTGTTGTGGTGTTAATACTTTTTTTTTTTCCCCAAAGATAATTGTCAGAGTTATTTGTCAGAAACTTAAGAGCACCTCACAGAGAATGACAGTACTTCCTGAGAATTGTTAAAGACAAGAAAAATGCTCCTACTTAAGTGACAAAACAAAGCAAGAAATAGCAGTTCCATACTTTTGTTCCCAAGAATATATAAATTGTTGTTTTTTCAAATACATGTAATACATTAAAATAATATAAACTATCATTTGCTGATAGGATGAATGACTACCTTCTTTATATGTTCATATTGGCTAAAGAAAGTACTACCTCTGCAAACAGTACATTTAAACCTGGAAAATGAAATGGCAAAAAATCAACAACATGATATTTTTATTAAGAAAATCAAGCAGGAGAATGAAACAGGGCCCATAAGTTCTTCACAAGAGCCATAAACAGATCTTGAAGACTGCCAGGACGCAGAGGATGAGAAAAAAGTCGAGGGTAATTCCAAAGTCCCAAGCTGGGAGGGATACAAAACAAGAAAGAGGTTTGGGGAGAGTTGTATTCTGTTTTGGACCTAAGGAGTTTGAGGAACCTGTAAAGTCTAGTAGAAATGTATAGAGAGCCGTGTGTGTGTGCTCAGTCATGTCCAACTCTTTGTGACCCCATGGACCGGCCTCCCCAGTCCATGGGATTTCCCAGGCAAGAATATTGGAGTGGGTTGCCATTTCCTTGTCCAGGTAATCCCTTCTTGTACGCTGAAAATTCCTTCAGTCCCCAAGCCACCTTTTGTTAGGCCTGTGTACCAAATTCAGGTCCTACTGAGCCACACTTCCCCTGCACTTGAGCTGACCCAGGCATAGGGTTGCTATCCTTCAAGTGTAATTACTCTCTCAAATGGCTTTCCTATAGCCACCTCTAGGCTTTGAATCTGAGTTCTGTTAGTCCACAGGAGTTTACCATCTGCAGGTATTTTGTTTGCAACATAAGAGTCAAACCTCTAATTTGGAATAATGAGATGGGACGGGGCTGAGTAGGAGGAAGGGCATCTGGTTTAGTGAAACCTCTGAATCACAGAATATTTAAAAATAAAGACAATTATATGATTCTTAAATTATAGTGCATATGATACACTAATATACAACTGAGGCATAATGAGCTGAGCGAGCAGCAGTAATGGAAATATTTACCATTCACAACAGGGCTACAGAATAAGCTAAGAATGGTAAGCAGCAAAGACTTTGTGAGAGTTATTTGACTCAGAATTTGAAGGCTGACCTAAAGAACCCGAGGACTCATGAATTTCCTGAAAGCTTTGATTTGAAAATATCATTGATTTTTATATAGAGTGTTCTTAATTTATGAAGACCTGAAAATGTGCAGGTATGGACTGACTTGTATTTGATTGTAATCACAATCTTCAAGTTTAAGATGGAAATGTGGAAGAGGAAAAGCTGAGACAGGAGGTTTCACTGCTTCACCTTCCTTCCTTCTGGCCATTCAGGTAATCCTCTGTGGAAACATCTCCCATCCTAGAAAGTGGGTGGGTACATATTAATTTCTGTTGCCCCAAAGCTGATTGAATTAGGAAGCTGGCAAGCAAAACAAGATGGGGTTTTAAATAATTTAGTGGAAAGAGAGTGCTCATAATGGCAGCAGGGACTGGGGACCTTTTCTGCACTCTGGCTTCTTAGGATGGAATGGCCAGGATTAAGAACATGCACTTTGGAGGCAGGCTATAGTTTTAGTCTAGTTTTTGCCATTTACTGTTGGAGTGATCTTGGGCTTCCTAGGTGGCGCTAGTGGTAAAGAACCCACCTGCCAATGCAGGAGACCTAAGAGACGCGGGTTCAATCCCTGGGTCGGAAAGATTCCCTGGAGGAGGGCGTGGCAACCCACTCCAGTACTCTTGCCCGGAGAATCCCCACGGACAGAGGAGCCTAATGGGCTACAGTCCATAGGGTCGCACAGAGTCGGACACAACTGAAGTGACTTAGCACACACGCATGCGTTGGAGCGATCTTAAGTTATTAAGATCAGTTCAGTTCAGTCGCTCAGTCGTGTCCCACTCTTTGCGACCCCATGAATTGCAGCACGCCAAGCCTCTCTGTCCATCACCAACTCGCGGAGTCTACCCAAACCCATGTCCATCGAGTCGGTGATGCCATCCAGCCATCTCATCCTCTGTCGTCCCCTTCTCCTCCCGCCCCCAATCCTACCCAGCATTAGGGTCTTTTCCAATGAGTCAACCCTTCACATCAGGTGGCCAAAGTATTGGAGTTTCAGCTTCAACATCAGACCTTCCAATGAATACCCAGGATTAATCTCTTTTAGGATGGATTGATTGGATCTCCTTGCAGTCCAAGGGACTCTCAGGAGTCTTCTCCAACACCACAGTTCAAAAGCATCAATTCTTTGGCGCTCAGCTTTCTTCACCGTCCAACTCTCACATCCATACATGACCACTGGAAAAACCATAGCCTTGACTAGACGGACTTTTGTTGGCAAAGGAATGTCTCTGCTTTTAAATATGCTATCTAGGTTGGCCATAACCTTCCTTCCAAGGAGTAAGTGTCTTTTAATTTCATGGCTGCAGTCACCATCAGCAGTGATTCTGGATCCCCAAAAAATAAAGTCTGACACTGTTTCCACTGTTTCCCCATCTATTTCCCATGAAGTGATGGGACCAGATGCCATAATCTTAGTTTTCTGAACGTTGAGCTTTAAGCCAACTTTTTCACTCTCCTCTTTCACTTTCATCAAGAGGCTCTTTAGTTCTTCTTCACTTTCTGCCATAAGGGTGGTGTCATCTGCATATCTGAGGTTACTGATATTTCTCCTGGCAATCTTGATTCCAGCTTGTGTTTCTTCCAGCCCAGCGTTTCTCATGATGTACTCTGCATATAAGTTAAATAAGCAGGGTGACAATATACAGCCTTGACGTACTCCTTTTCCTATTTGGAACCAGTCTGTTGTTCCATGTCCAGTTCTAACTGTTGCTTCCTTACCTGCATACAGGTTTCTCAAGAGACAGGTCAGATGGTCTGGTATTCCCATCTCTTTCCAAATTTTCCACAGTTTATTGTGATCCACACAGTCAAAGGCTTTGGCATAGTCAATAAAGCAGAAATAGATGTTTTTCTGGAACTCTCTTGCTTTTTCAATGATCCAGCAGATATTGGCAATTTGATCTCTGGTTCCTCTGCCTTTTCTAAAACCAGCTTGAACATCTGGAAGTTCACGGTTCACTTATTGCTGAAGCCTGGCTTGGAGAATTTTGAGCATTACTTTACTAGCATGTGAGATGAGTGCAGTTGTGCGGTAGTTTGAGCATTCTTTGGCATTGCCTTTCTTTGGGATTGGAATGAAAACTGACCTTTTCCAGTCCTGTGGCCACTGCTGAGTTTTCCAAATTTGCTGGCATATCGAGTGCAGCCCTTTCACAGCATCACCTTTGAGGATTTGAAATAGCTCAACTGGAATTCCATCACCTCCACTAGCTTTGTTCGTAGTGATGCTTTCTAAGGCCCACTTGACTTCACATTCCAGGATGTCTGGCTCTAGGTGAGTGACCACACCATCGTGATTATCTGGGTTATCAAGATCTTTTTTGTACAGTTCTTCTGTGTATTCTTGCCACCTCTTCTTAATATCTTCTGCTTCTGTTAGGTCCATACCATTTCTGTCCTTTATCGAGCCTATCTTTGCATGAAATGTTCCTTTGGTATCTCTAATTTTCTTGAAGAGATCTGTAGTCTTTCCCAATTATTAAGATCACTAATCTTAATAATCTACATCTCAGTTTCGTTTGCGATAAAAAGGAGGGTGTACATAGAACTTGTATTTTAGGCTTGTTGTAAGGAATAAATGAAGTTAATATATGCAAAAGGCTTAATACTAGAAAAGGCACATAAAATATACTCATGAAGTACTCATGAAGAGAAGGCATACTTTCTCATTATCTAGAAAAGTGATGGTATCAGAAGGGTTTAGAAATGGGCAGCAGGGTATAGTCTTTTGTGATGTTTTGGACCCTATGAAAATATTGAATATGTGCAGTTAGTCTGTGAGAGGGACAGGGTGAGGGGCGACAGGGATCGGGCAGGGGGTGTCAGCATTCACAAGGCCTGTGGCTGGGGTGGGTAGCCAGTGATTCAGCAAGGAATGGGCAGGGCCTTTGACTTGTGCACAGCGGCTCTGAAGAGAGGAGTGTGAGGTTGTGTGAAGAGAGACGAGCACACGCATGATAGTGGGGACAGAGAGGTCCAGAGGGAGGAGAACACTGGTATGTGAGGGGTGTGTAGGGGACAAGGGTGGGAGGGCAGGGGGTGGAGTCCTTACTTGCAGGCTTCAATCTGGCAGTTGCGTTGGATTCCAAAGGCCTTTAGGAGCCACTCAAGCAAGGCCTCTACTAGGAGGGATGATACAAACTAAGGCTCTCCTAATGACGTGAGACTAATGGTGTAAGGATAATGCTCGAGTTTGTCCACTGAGGTACCTCTAGGCATAAGAGAATTATTCTTGCCACAATCCTGCAATTTCTTTGAAGTTTTGTTTTTTACTTTAAAAATTCAGAGATTTTTGCATTTCATAGGATCTTCACTTCTTTTAATTCTCAAAATCGGTGTTTTTAGTCGTTTATGGTTCCAGGGAGATGTGCCATGTTTATCCTATGGCTCTGGAAGACATTGAAACTGCCCTCCTTGGGTCCATCCAGGAGCAAGGTGATTAACAAATAGGGCATTTGGAATGTGAGGACCAAGGGGCTTTAGGAGGGCTTTACCCTCAGCAGGTAGGCAGGCCTTCGTTACTCTTCTTCCAGACCTTGTAGGCCCCAGATTCTTTTCCTGGGGTCTTTGAGAGTTCATTGACCGTGCTTTAGTGCTCACTGCTTCCCCATCTTTTTTTCCTCTTTCCATGGCTTAAAATATCCAACCTCTTTCTTACTGCTTTTTTCAAGCAGCTTTTTTGAGATATAATTTATATACTGTACAATTCTCCCATTTAAAGTGTTCAGTTCAGTGTTAAGTACATTCACAGAGTTGTGCAACCATTGCCACTCTCTTAATTTTGCAAATTTTTGTTCCTCCTAAAAGAATCTGTGCCCCATTTTCTTTGTCCCACCCCTGCCACCCCTAATCCTTGGCAACTGTAATCTATTTTCTATGCATAGATTTGCCTTTTTTATTCATGTAAGTGGAATCATACATTATGTGGTCCTTTGTGACTGACTTCTTAGCAGGTTTCCAGAGTTCGTAATGTTGTGACATGTATCAGTGCTTCATTCCTTTCTGCAGTCGATCATATTCCATTGTAACACTTTTTACTTATCCATTTGTCACTCGATGAGCATTTGAGTTGTTTCCATTTTTTGGCTTTTATGGATAATGTTACGTTTTTGTGAGGACGCATTCTCAAGTTTTCTTGGGTAAATACTTTAGGCATAGTAATTCTGTGTTTAACTTTGGAGGAGTCGCCAAACTTCTTCACAGGGTGTGCCATTTTGCATTTCTGTTAGTAATGTATAAGGGATCTGATTTTTGTATATCCTTGCCAACGCTTGTTATTCTTTGTCTTTTTGGTTAGGGCCATCCTATTGGGTGTGACAGGCATTTTTCTGATGGCTTGTGATGTTGAGCATCTTTTCATGGTCTTATTGGTCATTAGTGTATCTTCTTTGGAGACATTTTTGTTCAAATCATTTGCCTATTTTTGTTTCTTTGGTTATTGAGTTGTGAGACTTGCTTTAATATTCTGAGCACAAGTTTCTTATCAGATATATGATTTGCAAATATTTTTTCCTGTACTGTGGGTTGTCTTTCACTTCTTGGATGTTGTCCTTTGAAGCAGAAAAGCTTTTTATCTTGATGAAGTCCCACTTATTTATTTTTCTCTTTCACTACTTGTGCTTTTCTTCCTGCTTTATAATCCCAAGTTTGTTGGGCTAGGAACGAGAGAACCTGGGCTTTAGTCCATTTTACCAGTAATGAGCTGGTTGCTAGTGGGCCAGTCACTGTCTGTGTGCTCTGCTTACACCAGTCTGTCCTCCACAAAAGAGATCTTTTCCTAAAAACTCCATGTTGATCATATAACTTCCCTCTTCACAAATGTCTGTTTATTATTGTCCATAAAGGATAAAATCTAAATATTTAAGACATTTATTTTAAGCTGGTCCTCTATTCTTTAGCACCTATCCTTTCTGAATACGCTGAATACCTCATCAGTGTTTAAACCTATGCTGAATATTCTCACCTGCGTCTCAATCTGTCCTACCCTTTTCCTACTTCATGACTCTGTGTGCTTTTTTTCTTGACTGAGAAATCTTTCTCCCTCCCATATTCCTCTTTATTTAGTAAACTCCCTGTTTTAGTCTTTCAAGATCTACAGCAGATGTTCATTGTTGTGCCCATGCAGTGCCTGGTACACAGCACATACTTACTAAATAATTGTTGAATAAATAAATGAATGAAACATTACCTTTTCTTGAAAGCCTTACTAGACTTTATTCAAAATTGTCATTTCCTCTTTCATATTTCTAGAGCATATGCTTTTTTATGTCTGTCATGATATTCCCACCCAGTTTTGTACTTTGTGGTACTTTTCTCTCCCACCCAGTAATCCCTTGAGAAGCAGGGGCTGTGTTCTCTATGCCCCCAGTTCCTGCCAAGTGCTGCAGGACAGCATAAAGTGGTCGGTAAATGTTGCCCGTGAAGGGACGACTTTCTCTGGGGAACTCTGTAAAGTGAAAGAGAGGATATAGACTGTTGATTCTCAGCTTTTATGAACCAGGTTAGAGAATGATTGTAAAGCTGGTGTAAAAGGATATGAGGAGTTAAATTCTCAGCCAAAGGTATTCCTCCAGACTTTGACAGAGACTGTTTGGAGACACGCCAGCTCCATGGACCCAGCCTCCCTTGCCTAGTCTTTTGAGTGTGGGGAAGGAGTTGGGGGAGTGAGTGGGAAGAGTACGTGAGCAGGTAGGTGGTTATTATTAGGGTTCTATAATCCCCACCGTTTATGTGGATTTCCTCAATTCTAAAGTAGTTTAATTATCTTTTTAACCTTAGGGGGATGTAAAGCTGCTTTTGGCTTCTTTAGAAACTTCCTTGGGAGTAACCAGATTATGTGATCCTGCTAATGCTATAATAAGATCTCTTCTAGTTCTGAGATTTCATGGTTCAAGACTTTGTCTTGCCCGTGAAATATTTCTTGATTAGTCCTCAGTGATCTCTGTCTTCTTATCCTAAGTCATGCAAGACACATTTATGTGTACTGCACCGTCACTCATTCATTCAACAGACCTTGTCCTGGGAACGTGCTAGATGCTGGAGTGACCAAGATGACTAAAACAGCATCTGTTTAACTGCATTTATTGAGCATATATTTTATACTATGTCCTGGGGATAACATGTGAATAATACAGGCAAAGCTCTTACATTGCACTGGTTGTTGCTTTTCATGGGTGTTGGTTTGCTCTCCCTAATTAGGTGGTAAGTTGTGTGTTTTGTATTTCATTCCTCCAGTCATCTTAATATGCTGAATAAATAGTTCTCAAGAATTACCTGATTGACTTCTTGGATAGGGTTCTTTTGATTGATTGCCAAGAAAAATTCTACTTGCCAAGAAAACGCATGAGCTGTTTGGATAAATCAGAACTTTGAAGTTTATAATCTACACAATGTGTCCAGGTCTTACAAGTAGTAAGGTAGGTAATGTGATAGGAATAATGTATACCTGTAGTTGAGTTTTATTTGGAAGAAAAAATTGGAAATAACTTAAACTCTTGGGTTTTTACCAAGATTTCATTTCCTAGTAATGAACTTGTATTCAAATTTTGGACTCAGGATTCTGGCATGTGACTTTGGTATTGCATGCTAAATCAGAACTTCAAAGAGTTTTTCTGTTTTGTTTTGCTTTTAAAAACAGGGCAATGCTCTTCTTAGTAAAGTGGAATCTTTTTGTTTGCTTGTTTGAGTTGTATTGGGGTTTTCCCAATATTTTTTCCTTGCATTCTGCTTTTAATAAGGGCTTTCAGAGCCCTCATGCAGTTCTCACTGGTTCATTATTTAATACCTAAGAGGAGAGAGACTATGATTGTCGTATCATTTGCAAATATTTTCTCCATTCCATAGGTCATCTTTTTGATTTGTTGATGGTTTCCTTCACTTTGCAACACCTGTTACGTTTAATGAGGTCTCATTTATTTATTTTGGCTTTTGTTTCCTTTGCCTTAGGAAACAGATCCAAAACGATATTACTATGTTTTATGTCAAAGAGTATTCTTCCTATGTTTTCTTCTAGGAGTTTTATGAATTCTAGTCTTACATTTTAGATGTTTAATCTGTTCTGAGTTTATTTTTGTATCTGGTGTGAGAAAATATACTAATTTCATTATTTTACATGTAGCTGTTCAGTTTTCCCAGCACTACTTATTAAAGAGTTTTCCCTGTTGCATATTCTTGCCTCCTTTGTCATAGATTGACCATAAATGAGTGGGTTTATTTTTGGGCTCCCTCTTCTGTTCTCTTGATCTATGTGTGTGTTTTTGTGCCAGTACCATATCGTTTTGATTACTGTAACTTTGTGTAGTATAGTCTGAAGTCAAGTAATGTGATACCTTCAGCTCTGTTCTTCTTTCTCAGGATTGCTTGGCTATTCAGGGTCTTTTGTGCTCTCATACTACTTTTGTGTTTTAATCTTCCTACTAACTTTGTATGTGGTTGACTTACTACAGTTACTGTGTTTTTGCCATTACCAGTGAGCTTTTTCCTTTTTGTACTTTTTCATGTTTCTAGTTGTAGCCTTTTCATTTTTGCTTAGAGACCTCCCTTTAACATTTCTTGTAAAGCTGGTTTGGTGGTGCTGAACTCTTTCAGCTTTTGCTTATCTGTGAAACTTTTGATCTCTCCATCAAATCTGAATGAAATTTCTTGGTTGGTAAATTTTCCCCTTTCATCATTTTGCATATATCATGCCACTCCCTCTGGCCTGCAGAATTTCTGCTGAGAAGTCAGCTGATAGCCTTTGGGAGTTCCCTTGTATGCAACTTGTTGCTTTTCCCTTGCTGCATATTATTATTCTCTTTATCTTTAATTTTTGCCTTTTTAATTACAGTGTATCTTGGTGTGGTCTTCTTTGGATCAGTCCATTTGGGGGCATTCTGTCTGTTTTCTTTCCAAGTTAGGGAAGTTTTCAGCTATTGTGTCTTCAAATAAGGATATATTTTCTGTCCCTTTCTCTCTCCTCTTTCTGGGACCCCTGTAATGTGAGTGGTTAGTACCCTTGATGTTGTCTCATAGGTCTCTTAAACTGTTCTCATTTCTTTTTATTCTCTTTTGTCATTGTTGTTCAGCTTCAGTGAGTTCCACTACTCTTTATCTTCCAACTTGCTGGTTCATTTCTCTGTATCATTTAATCTACTATTGATTCTTTCTAGTTTTTTTTTTTTTAGAGAAAAATTCATTTATTGTATTCTTCATCTATTTTTGGTTCTTCTTTATATTTTCTAACTATTTGTTAAAAACTTCTAATCTCTCACTCTGTTCATCCATTCTTCTCCAGGGTTCTTTGATTATCTTTACCATCATTGCCTTGAACTCTCTACTATGTAGATTGCCTGTCTCCACTTTTTAATTAGTTCTTTGGGGGGTTTATCTTGTTTCTTCACGTGCAACATGTTCCTCTGTCATCTCGTTTTGTCTGATTTGCTGTTTTTATTTCTATGTACCTGATAGGTTGATTATGATGTTTCCTGACCTTGGAGAAGTGGTCTTTTGTAAGAGATGTCCTGTGCATGTCAGCAACTCACTTGCCTC
Organism: Giraffa tippelskirchi; assembly: GCF_054371585.1. Taxonomy (NCBI): domain Eukaryota; kingdom Metazoa; phylum Chordata; class Mammalia; order Artiodactyla; family Giraffidae; genus Giraffa; species Giraffa tippelskirchi. The sequence goes on along the minus strand of NC_137281.1, from coordinate 136,135,846 downwards.
TGATTACCAGGGCTGTATGCTTTAGGAGTAGCTCCTGTGTAGGTTACATGGGTCCTTCTCTTGTGGAGGGCTGACTACTTTGGGCAATCTGGTAGGCATGACTGGCCCCCCAGCCTGGTTGGTTGCCAGGCCTTGCCTTGTGTGGAGCCTGATGGCCATTGGTTGGTGGGTGGGACCAGGTCACAAGGTAGCTGGCTGTGGAACCCCAGGGGTTCCTACAACTAGTGCTGGCTCACTAGAAGGCAGAGCTGGGTTCTGGGGTGAGGGGTTATAGGACCAGGGTTCCTGAATCCAGTGTTGGCCTGCTGGTGGGTGGGTCAGTTCCTGTCATGGCTGACTGCAGGTTTCTGGGTGTTCCAAAGCTAGTGCTGGCCTTTTGGTGGGTATGCAGGATCCTGGGATGACTGGCTGAGGAGTTTAAGATATTTCGGAGTTAGTGTTTGCCCGCTGGTAGGTGGGTCCAGGTTCCAAGGTCCCTCACTGCAGGGCCTTAAGGGTCCTGAAGCTGACGTTAGCTGGTGTTAACCCACTAGTGGTTGTGGCCTCTGGCTGATGGACCCAAGGTTTTCCCAGAGCTGGTGTTGGCCTAATGGTGGGCAAGATCAGGGCTCTGGGGGTCCGAGGGCTTTTGCCAGCCCACTGGCATGTTGATTGGGTCCTGGTAAGGCGGGCTGTAGGGCTGTGGTGGTCTTGGGCTTGTGCCTGCCCACTGATGTGTGAGGTTGGTCCCTGGTCTAATGCTGGCCTTCTGGTAGGCAGAGCCAGATCCCAGAGTCTCTGAGTATAAGACCTGGCGGTTGCCGAATGGGTGTGTTACTGATGGGTGGGGCTGAGGCCCAGTGGGATTTGAGGCTGATGCCTGGTCCACTGGTGCATGAGCTGGGTCCTGGGCCCTTTGGTGAACAGGGCCCATGTTCAGGGCTATGGTTTCAGGGGGATTTAAGCCAGCCTGCCTACTGGTGGGTGGGACTGTGTCCCTGCCCATCCAATTGCTTGGCTTAGTACTTGTCTGGTAGGCGGGGTTAGGTCCCCAGTGCTATTAAGCTAGAGGGAGGATTCCAAAATGATGCTTGCCAGCACCAGTGTCCACACGGTAGAATGAGCTCCCGGTGATGACTGCCGCCAATGTATTATGTCCCCAGGGGGACTCCAGTTGCCTCCTGTGTCTCTGGGAGCTTCTCCAAGATCAACAGGTGGGTTTGACCCAGGCTGCTTTCAAATTACTGCCTCTGCCTTGGGTTCAGAGTGTGTGAGGTTTTTGTATGTGCTCTTAAGAGTGGGGTTCCTGTTTCCCACTGCTCTCTGGGTCTCAGGAAAGTAAGCCTTGCTGGTATTCAAAGCGGGACATTCTGGAGGCTTGTCTTCCTGGTGCAGGATCCCTGGGCCTGGGGAGCCTGATGTGGGAACTCAGACCTGTTGCTCCATGTGGAGAATCTCTGCAATTGTAATTATCCTCCTGCTTGTGGGTTGCCCACTCGGGGTATGGGTTCTGAGTATATGGGTTTTGACTATACTGCAACTCAGCCTTTCCTTCTTATTTGTATTGTCAGTTGTAGATGATCTTTTCTGCTAGATTCTGGTCTTTCTCATCAGTAGTTCCTCTGTAAATAGTTGTAATTTTGGTGTGCCTGTGAGAGGAGGTGAAATCAGGATCTTCCTACTCTGCCATCTTGCCCAAGCTCCTTGAGTATGTAATTCTTGATATATGGTATGTATTGCTCATTGGTCCATTCCCATATACTGGACTGCCTTATTAGCATACTTTTCAGAGCTCCCACATAGAGCTTTGCAGATTTTACACTCACTGCATAATGTACAGTGTTTTAATGCAAAAAATAGCCCATTTCTCTTATTAATATTTTCAGTTCCTTGAAAGTAGAAATAATCTTAGATTTTTATGTTCTCCATAGCACCTAGTTAACTGTTTATGTTCAGCCTATTTCTTCTAATATTTTTATCAATTTCATACAGCAAAAATACAGTGGTAGTGTTTTATCTTTTATTTAGGAAATAACTGTAATAACAAATGATTTAAGATTAGTCACAGAGTCTTAAATTTGATGAATGTTCTTTTTTAGTTTTTAGAGTTCTTTTGCCACCATTGCTTCATTTCCATTATAATTTAGTATATGATGAGTAATGTTTAATAACCATTAAAATTAAAGTACTATTGATTGAATATTGTCTTATGAAATATACAGTTGCTAAAGGAGATTATTTTTACATAATGATTCCAGTTAGAAGCCTTGAGCTAAGTTTTTTCAGATCCCCCCCCCCACCTTCCAAATATACAGATTATTCCTATGTGAATATTTGAATGTGTTTTTTGGTCTTCTTCTGAAAAAGAAAAAAGAAGAACAAAAATGGCAACATTTTCAGTTATAAAAGTCACACACATCATCATAGAAAATACAGATGAACATTATAGAACGACATAAAAATAATCACCCCTACTCTCAGCTCCAGAGATGGTTACAATTTCAAACATTTTGTTGTTATGTTCTTCAAGCTTTTGGTCGGGGAAGAGGGGGTGACTATTTATATGGGCTCATGGTCATACAAATCATTCTGAATTTATTTTTAAATTGATCCTCCTATTTTTTGGGGTAAGGGCTAATTCTATCCTATCTACAACTGTGAGTAATTTATGTTAATTTGCCTTTTTTTCAAGTCACATCAAGAAATTGACTTAGCCAGTTAGTAGTGTGTGTCTTGGTTAGTTCAGTGCTTATTGAGTAACAAGACTGAAATACAAAGAATATAAAGCAGTGCTACTGGAATATTAGGTCATTGTCTTCTGGTTCAATAGACCACCCATTTGGGAACCACTGACTTTTTTTTTTTTTTAATATTGGAATCTGAGCCAGAACATTTTGCTTGTAGTTTGAGGAAAGAGAATGCTCGTGCTCAGCTTCTCTGCATTTTGGAGGATGATGGTTTATGACTTAATGTGTACCTTTCTCCAGTTCCCTTCTTACCCTCCCGTCTTCCTGGCAGAAGGAATCCAGGTTAACTGCTGACTAATGCCAGTACAAAGATTTCTTGTGTTGATAGAAGGAGTCCGGGGTAGTGGAAGAGAACAGGCTTTGGAGGTTTGCTGTTTTTGCCCTGTGCATGACCCTTAGCAACAGCATAACCGTTTTGAGTCACAGTTAACTCATCTGTTGGAGTCTGCTCCAGTGGTCATCTCTGCTGTTGTCCTGGCTCTCTCTCCTCACATCACGTTTCATTTGGTCTTCATGGCATGTGAGAGAGGGAGGAAGATGAGGATTATCATCATTATTATTTAGGTAAGGGAAGTTATAGGTGTTAGGAGGCAGGCCCTCTTCCCTCTAGCTGTGGTACCCTCTACTTTATGCTGTGTTGATGTTTTCATTAAAAACAAAAAGAACAAAAAACAAAACAGAACTTAAAATAATTGTAGATTTACAGTTGCAAAAATAGAGAATTCAAATTGCTTTCCCTAATACTAGCAATTTATATAACCATCATCTCCATTTTTTTCTACTGAATATGGTTCAGTTTTGAATATATTTCACCACCATCTTTTCACTTTATTTATTTTGGCTGTGCTGGGTCTTTGTTGCTGTGCATGGGCTTTCTTTAGTTGTAGTGAGTGGGAACTACTCTTCCTTGTGGTACATGGGGTTTTTACTGTGGTCGCTTCTCTTGTTGTGGAGCAAAGGCTCAAGGGTGATTGGGCTTAGCAGCTGTGGCTTTTGGGCCCTAGAGCTCAGGTTCAGTAGTTGTGGAGCAGGGGCTTAGTTGCCCCATGGCATGTGTAATCTTCCTGGACCAGGAATCGAACCCGTGTTTCCTGCATTGGCAGGTGGATTCCTATCAGTTGCTCCACCAGGGAAGTCTCATCTTTTTCTTTTTTTAAAACAGCGTTATTGAGATAAACAGTTTATTGAGATACAGTTTATTGAGATAAACCTGAGGTTCCAAAACTGCAGATTCAACCAACTGTGGATTGAAAATATTCAGGAAAAGAAAAAATTCCAGAAAGCTCCAAAAAGCAAAACTTGAATTTACTTCATGCTGGCAACTATTTACATAGCATTTACATTGTATTTACAGCTATTCATATAGCCATTTTGGAGAAGGCAATGGCACCCCACTCTAGTGCTCTTGCCTGGGAAGTCCCATGGACCGAGGAGCCTGGTAGGCTGCAGTCCGTGGGGTCGCTAGGAGTCGGACACGACTGAGCGACTTCACTTTCACTTTTCCCTTTCATGCACTGGAGAAGGAAACAGCAACCCACTCCAGTATTCTTGCCTGGAGAATCCCAGGGACGGGGGAGCCTGGTGGGCCCCCGTCTATGGGGTCGCACAGAGTCGGACACGACTGAAGCGACTTAGCAGCAGCAGCAGCAGCAGCAGCATATAGCCATTTACATTTTATTACAAGTGATCTGGAGATGATTTAAAGTATAAGAGAGGATGTGCATAGGTTATGTGCAAATGCTGTGCCATTTTGTATATGGGATTTGAGCACACATGGATTTTGATATGTGGGTGGGGTTTATGTCCAAAAACCAATTCCCTGAGGATACCGTGGGTTGACTATGATATGCATACCATATAGTTTATCCATACAATCCACTCGTATTTAGTGTAGTCACAGATTTGTGTAACCATCACCAACAGTCTAATTTTAGAACATTTTTATCACTTCAAAAATAACCCTATACCCATTAGCAGTCACTTTCCATTCTACTTTCTATCCCTTTCCCCCAGCCCCAAACAGCCACTAATCTACTTTCTGTCTCTTCTAGATTTGTCTAGATATCCTGGACATTTCATGTACATTTTCTACCATCTTTGTATCTTCTTGGCATTTTCTATACAGATTCCAGAGCTTCATTTCCTGAATTTAAGTCCCTTACTAGAACTTAACCGTGAACTTGTCATTTAATTTGTCTCTGCATGGATTTTTTAGTTTGTAAAATAAAAGATAATTATAGTACATACATATGGGGTTTTAAGAATTAAATGAGTTAATGTGTGGAAGGTACTTAAAATTGTACCTGTCCCCAATAAATATTCTATAAATTTTAGCTGTTGTTATTGTGGTATGATCTATCATATTTCTAATTAATTCGTTTTTCAGTCTTCTGTATTAGTATTTATTGTTTATGTGTTGTTAAGAACTTACTTGAAAGTGTATAAAAGTCATTCACGTCAGTTTTAGTGTTCTAACTCCAGAGTTTAGAATTTAGTCTTAAACTATTTCCTGTTACAAAGACTTAGTTGGTTAAAAAAAAATACCAAACAACCCCCCCAAACATAAAAACCTGCAACATTTTTCGGTGTAAGTATGCATCTTCATTTGGCACCTTGATGTGTTTATTTGAATGGGAGGTGATGCTCCCATCTGATTTTAAAGTAAAGTAAATCTCAGGCATTGGTTTCTGAAAACCAAGTTGGACTTCATTAAAGGAAGTTTGTTTCTTGGAAAGTTGTGTTTGAAATTGATTTTTTGGACACAGTTGTTTTTCACAGACTTCCAAAATCCAAGAGGAGATATGTTCCTATAAGAAAAATTCATAGTGCCCAAAAAAGCATATCCACCACCACCACCATTTCCATAGATGGGTAAACTCTGAGGCTCAGTTGAAATGATCTGTAGGATAGTAAAATGAAGCGTGAGAAATGTCTGTTTAAAGTAGTTATCTTTGTCAAAATAGTTGTCAACATAAATGCAAATCACATCTAGATTAGGACATTCAAGAGGGATTGTGAAATACCAGGTAAGACGCTAGAGATACTAGGCTAGGAACCAGAAGTTCTGGGGCTACCACTTGCTATATCAGTCGGCTGAATGACCTGGAACATGCCACTTAATGTTCTTTGGGTTTTCTCATTTGTAAAATGAGACAATGGGTCCCGAATAGATGGTCTTTTCGAGCTTATCCAGAGGGAAAATTCCTTGGTTTATTTCTCATTAGTAACGGACAAGATGCTAGCAAACATTGGTCAATTCCCTGGGCGCTGTAAGGGAAGGATAGGGCAGAGAGATGACTAAATGTGTGTTGTTACTGCTCTTTCCCCATTCTTGTCATTGCTGCCACGTTTCTTCTAGTTTCAAGGTGAGGTGGCTGTTTTATGATGTGTATTTATGCATTTTTATAATGTGTTTGTCTCTCTCACTAGCAGCTCTGACTTGTGATACCTTCAAAGTCTTGATAAGATTTTAGTTACAGATGGTCTGGCTGGGCAGCATAGCTCAGGACTAAAATCAACCTTCTCTTGGTGGTGGAAATGGAAGCTGGTATGTTCCATGTTCTAGAGTGTCCTGAGGCCTTTTTATGAGTAATTGCATTTCTTAAAAATTGCCTGTGAAGTAAATGCTTGTATGTAAATGATTTTTGTGACTAATTTTTAATTTAAATTTGGAATTGTAATTTTAGAGGGAAATAGTGTATTCATGCCTGACATACAATAAATTGTCACTTCAGGTTCCAGATACTTAAAGAGCTATACTGTTTGTACCTAGGCAGTTTTGTGTTTCCTATTCTCTGCCAATAATGGTTCACCAAATGTGGCCTTCAAAAGATGAGGGGTATGTAGTAATTGTAAGGGGTTCAGTCATCTATGCAAACCCCTAAGCTACAGACTAAATAAATAGGCCTTGGGCATAAATGTATTGTACTAGTATTTTTCAGATGTATATAGATGCTTATGATTAATAAAGGATAGATTTATTTAAAAATACATACTGAATTCAGAATAACATTTGTCCTTGTATTTTCTTGAATGATAAAATTACTAGCGTGTAAAGATCCCCAAACACGGTAAAACCTTGCAAAAGTTCATATATGTGAAGCTTGGAAAACATTCTTCTCTAAAACTATGTCAAGAACGTAGTGAAATGCTTAGATGAACCATCTGATACTATGTATTTGTTTATAAATATGTGTATTAAACAGTTGCTGTCTTAAGTAAAACAATTCAAGCAAGCTTTGCCTTTTCACTTAATAAAACCCACAGTATTTGTCTCTCTAATGGATTTAGGGCATTCAGTCTCAAGACAAAACGACAGACATTCAAAAAAGCTCTCAAAACTTGGTTGATACTAAAAAAGCCATCTAACTCATAAGGAAAAAATACTAACTTCTTTTCTAAGATGATTATTTTGTTGACCGAATGATACATTGTACTTAAAACATAAGCCATAGAAACTGAATTCAGTTATTGCCAAAAGTTCACCAAATGTATTGTCTTCTAAGTGAGTAAGGAAATGAGATTTATTGATATTTGTGATGAAGGAAATATTGAACAATACCAGGTGGTACCATTAAACCGAGTGTGTTTTGGCCATGAAAGAAGCAGTGTTTTATGACAGGTTGCAGTGATCGAGTTACCTTTCCAGTTTCTGGGTAAACTTTGAGCAGTTTCCTGTGTTTATACCCGGTTCCTTACCCCGTACACTGTTAGTTACCTTTGGAGAATGAAGGATTGTGGTTTACCTACAGATGGTGCTTTATCTTGATGGTGTCAAGAAAGAAGAGGATTGTATGTAGCCTTTTGATATAGACCCAGGTTTTACAAAATCCCATGGATCCAGTCTTCAGATCCAGCATTCTAATTGAATAAAGACCTTCAAGGTTCCTTGTTATATTGTTCTTTCAGTGGAAAGGAAATAGTATCATGGTCACATTTATGCATCTCTGTATAAAATAATTTAGAAGTGATATCATATCATCATCGTTATAGTCACTAAGACGTGTCCAACTCTTGTGACCAGTGGACTGTGGCCTGCTAGGCTCCTCTGTATATGGGATTCTCCAGACAAGAATACTGGAATGGGTTGCCTTTTCCTTCTCCAGGGGGATCTTCCTGACCCAGGAATTGAATCTAGGTCTCCTGCATTGCAGGCAGCTTCTTTACTGACTGAGCTATGGATATACTGTATTTGAGATAAATGCCCTAATAAAGGTTAAACTATCTTGGAAAAATGGGAAAACTTAAACAGGAGGAAATACAGTTTATTTTTACAATTTAGAATGTTCCATTTAAAAGCAGTTAAACTGGTTAGAGCTGAGGGTAGAGCGTGGTGTGCTAAGATGGTTTAAAGGCCATAGCTATTATGGTTCATGCTTGACATTTTGTTTTGAAAAGTGTCTGCTCGTTTATTTTAGAACCAAAAGAATTTTTTTTTGGAAAAGTACCTTTCCTACTGTGCACCCAGATAAAATAGTTTGTTACTCTAAATCTAGAATTGAGGTTTTAATTTTTATTAATTATCAGGTCTGTTAGTCCTTCAGATGTTTGATTATTCATTGAAGATTTAAGTAGAAGAGGAAAAGCCACATCAATAAGTATGGATCATTTAGATCAATAAATTGAAAAGTAAAATTAGAAGCAAATTTAAATTTGTATAAGATCAGAGTCTGCTAAATTAAACAATAAAACATTTATTAACATTTCATAAAAATTAAAATATTGTGCTAAATTAAAATACTTCCCTCTGACTATGTTCTTAGTTATCAACTGACTATGATTCAAGAGGGCATCTTGGTGAGATTTCTTGCCTCTTTGAAGTTGACTTGTCAAAGTGAATTAAGCCTTACGTGACTACTTTGAAGCCTCAGCAATGTCAACATACTGTGGTTGACAAACGGTGGACTCTAATACATCGCAGTGTGTGATATAGGATTATCCACAAAGCTTGATTTATCGAAAAAGTGACATACAGAAAAAATAGTTTTTAATAAGCCTTAAATTTGAAAAATGAAGATAGCTCAAGTCTAGCTTTAAATTTGTGTCTTGAAAATTATTAGTGGCTTAAAAGAACACATACTTGTCAAAAAAATCAAAACAAATTGGTGTATATTCTTTCAGACTTTTTTCTGTCTGTATCTACACACACACACACACACACACACACACACAGACACACACACACATACATGAAGCCATACTTTCTCTCTCACTATATATATTTCTTTGTCCATTTATTTCCCACTTAAAAGTTTGTCTTATTGCTTTTTTAAAGAAAAATGGCTGTACAGTCTTCCAAGGTGTGCATATACACTAATTTATCTAAAACTATTTCCTTATTGACATTTGAAGTGTTTCTAATTTGTTGCTGATGTAAACAGTGCTGTGGGAACTGCTTTATGCATCCCTCTCCTTGTGTAGAGGTGAGTATATCTGTAGGATAGACTCCTAGAAGTGGAATTTTGAGTAAAAAAGAAAGTTTGGTAGATGCTGCCAAATTGCTTTACAAGTTGCAGTCTACATTCCTGGAAGGTTATTGGAGAATACCTATTTTCCCACAGTCCCTGGATGTTCTCAGTCCTGTTAATTTTTTGCTAACTATATGGGTTGTGTGTGTGTGCGTGCTAAGTCGCTTCAGTTGTGAAGTGCCTCTTTATGACCCTGTGGACTGTAGCCTGCCAGACTCCTCTGTCCATGGAATTCTCCAGGCAAGAATACAGGAGTGGGTTGCCATGCCTTCTTCCAGACAGTCTTCCCAGCCTACTTATCGAATCTGCGTTTCCTGCATCTTCTGCATTGCAGGTGGATTCTTTACCGCTGAGCCACCGGGGAAGCCTGAACTATATGGGTCACAAAGTGGTATCTTATTTTTATTTAAAACCATATTAAGACAATAAGCATCTGAGTTTAGGAGTTAGAACATCATGTCTTCTGAATAATCATTGTTGGTTAATCTAATAAAAATGTTTACCAGTTAAATTAGTTACTAAGGCAGGAAGCTTTACTTCCACTATAGTTGAAGAACCTTGTATCTGAAGCTTGGCTGGTTCCGATCCCTAGAGTACTTCATTAAATTGTGACCCCTGTGTTTGGTTGTATCAGAGACTTTGTCAGAAGTACTTCTTACCAGGTGTGCAAGACCAGCTGTTTGAGTACAACTTTTCACCCTACCTAAATGCAGAGAAAGTTGCCTCTGATTTGGTGCAATTTGGTGAGATTTCTTACCTCTTTGAAGTTGACTTGGGTGCTTGACTTACAGGTGCTTTTGCTCTCTACCAATGATTCTTGACTGGGGACTTTTTTTGTCTCCCAAGGGACCTTTGACAATGTCTGGAGACCTTTTTGATTGTCACAGCTTGTTGGTCGGGGTACGTGGGAAGGAGGTCACTGCTAGCATCTAGTGGGTGGACAGTCCACAGATGCTGCTAAGTGTCCTACAATTCACAGAACATTGCCTACAGTAAAGAATTTTCTGGCCCTAAACACCAATAGTGCAAAATTGAGAAACCCAGCTCTATACAAGGAGGTTAGGGTGTTTAGCCTTAACAGCTATTTGATTTCTTAAATTGTACCCCCATTTCTTGCTGCTTCATGCCAAGTCTGTCTTTAATATATCAGAATTTTTTGCTTAGAGTGGCTGATGGGCAGATGACCATCTGGTTAGCCCTTAGCCACCTTTGGGGACTTTGTTGTTAGAATGTCTAGCTTCTTCATGTTTTGCTCAGAGGTAGAGACAGGCAGAATTAGGCACAACTTGTCCAAGTAAAGCCTGGTATAAAGAGTCGACTTCTAAGTTCCAGTGAAGAGACTCTGGTAGTTTCTGTCTTGGAATTGGCTATTTTTATTTTGCTGTTACTTTCCACTCAAATGGAGAAGTAAAACAACCCCCCCCCAACAAACAAAACAAACAAAAACGCAAAACCCAATCAAACAAAAATCCTCCCACAAACAAAAACAAAACACCTGAGAAGGAGAGAGCCTAGAGTAATTATCTTTAGTTCACATTTCAAGTTTGTACTTGACTTGGGTTACTGTAAAAGAAAACTAACTGGTATGACTGTCCGGAGTGCGTTTCCAGTGAAGAGGCTGGGAGAGTCCAAAAGAATGTTTTGAGTCATCAGATCCTTTTAAAATGCCAGATTCTTTCTGTGGGGTTAATTTAAACCTGTTGTGACCCTTTAAAAATTTTCACAAGAGGCCTCAGAGTCATAATGTGGAATATGCTTGTTCAGTAGAAGTTTTTAAAGGGCACCTTTATATTTGGCCGCATTTTTTACATGATTAGCCATCATGTAAGAGAAAAACAGATAGGAATTTTGGGGTCCTTAACAGGAAAGAACAGTTGCTTAGGGTAGAGCCTCTCATGACAGCGTTTTCTTTTGAATAAAAAGGAAGCTCTCTGATTGAAAAATAAGGTATTTTCTTCGTTTTTCTTTTTTCCTGACAATTTAGGTTTAAGCTAAGTGTATGGAGTGTCTGTGAAGGTGTAACACTTCAGTGTGCTGTTTATTTAAGGTTGCCTGCACTTCTTGTTGGGAGAAGGAAATGGCAACGCACTCCAGTGTTCTTGCCTGGAGAATCCCACGGATGGCGGAGCCTGGTGGGGCTGCCGTCTATGGGGTCGCACAGAGTCGGACACGACTGAAGCGACTTAGCAGCAGCAGCAGCAGCAGCACTTCTTGTTCAGAGGTAGTAAGCTGTAAGTCAGGTTATTGAAGAACAGAGAATGACTGGCTTTCTTTTATGATCACAGAATAGAATGGTTGTGTGCTATTCCAGGTCCAAGGGAATGGCAAGTTTTCCTCTTTGTTTTTTGTTGTAGCAATTTGTCTCCTTTTGTTTCTTGTGTTAGTTTAGTGCTTCCCAGTAAAAATAAGATGCAGACCTCAACGTGAGTCACATACATTATTTAAAATTTTCTAGTAACTAGATTTTTAAAAAAGGAAAAAGAAACATAAAATTAATTTTGATTTCTTTAACTCAAGGTATCTAAAATATCATCATTTTAATACATATATAAAATGAATTATTTCTGTTTTTCATACTCAGTCTTTGAAATCTCATGTGTTTTTTTACACATTTATAGCACACCTCACTTAGAACACCTGATATTTCAAATGCTTAATAGCTACATGTGGGCTACTGTATTGGACTGCACAATTGGTTTTTTTTTTTTTACTGAAGTATGATTGAGAAATAGAAATTATATGTTTAATTAAAGTGTACAATGTGCCATTCTGATACGTAAGCATTGTGAAATTACCAGTCAGGCAGTTAACATATCCATCACCACACATAGTTACTGGTGTGTGTGTGTGTGTGTGTGTGTGTGTGTGTGTGTGTGTGTGTGTGTGTGTGTGTGTGTGTGTGTGTGTGTGTGTGTGTGTGTGTGTGTGTGTGTGTGTGTGTGTGTGTGTGTGTGTGTGTGTGTGTGTGTGTGTGTGTGTGTGTGTGTGTGTGTGACAGAGAGATGAGAATACTTGTATAAAATAAATTATTTGTTGCAGAAAAAAGTGGGTTTGAGACAACTCAGCTCTATTCACGTTCTGTGTTGGTCTCATAGGGGCTACATGGCACAAATACAATTAAATATAATTCCAAGAGGGCAGATATTATCGCATCCTGTAATCTACTTAAGTGCAGTGAGAGTTACAAGCAAGGGACCCCTGCACTTCAAAGGCAGGGAAGGATGACATCAGGTTGAGCAAATCACCAGAAAAGGTTCATGACCTTTGAAAATGACATTTGAGAGGGGCATCTAAGGATGGATGGGGATAGAGCCTGGAGGGGTACAGGGCCAAAACAAGGAGAGTGAAGACTTGCTTGGGGTCTTTTAGCTGAAACAGGGTAACAGTTTGGGGCTTAGAGTTTATACAGGAGGGAGGAAGGCAGGAAAGCAGAGATAGGAAAGAAAATGAAAGGGGAAGGAAATGGTAGAGCATAGTGGATCTCATGATTTCTAGTTTCATATTCTGCTATATCCCAGATGATGGTGTTGGTAAGCAGTTTGTGGTGAGAATTTAGTATATTTGCACAAATAAACTAAATATGTAATTTAGTATACATCTCAAGGGGTTTCCCAGGTGGCGCTAGTGGTAAAGAACCTGCCTACCAATGCGGGAGACTTAAGATATGTGGGTTCGATCCCTGGGTTGGGAAGATCCCCTGGAGGAGGGCATGGCAACCAAGTCCAGTATTCTTGCCTGGAGAATCCCATGAACAGAGGACTCTGGCAGGGTGCAGTCCATAAGGTCACGAAGAGTCGAACGTGACTGAAGCGACTTAACATGCACACATGCATACATCTGAAGCTAAGAATGTTGTTGTATATAGATAATAGATCTTTTTGTATGAGCGAGAGGTAGAGAGAAGAAAGAGACTTGTTACTGAGAAGAGTGTGTCTTTTGGTATTTGTTAGAGAACCTATCGTTTGTACAAATGTTTTCACTTACAAGCATCATGGAAAAAAAATTGCTTCCTGGGAAAATGTTTAAAGAGTGTGTGTGTGTGTGTGTGTGTTTATGAAAGAGATAGTGGAAGAGCCAGAAGTTAGGAGAGGGCAAGAGGGAGAAAAGTGAGGAGGAGAGGAGAGAAGTGAAAAGGGGAGTTGGAGAGAATAGGTAATACCAAAGTGTAATGAGGACATATTTTTTAGAGGAAATGCCTTTGGGAGGCTTCTCTACCACAAATGTTTGTCAGTATTTACACAACCATAGATTCATCACAAATTGTTGTTGCTGTTCAATTGCTGTCATTTTGACTCATTGTGACCCCATGGACTGCAGCATGCCAAGCTTCCCTGTCCTTTATACTATCTCCTGGAGTTTGCTCAAATTCAAGTCCATTGAGTCAGTGATGCTATCTAACCATCTCATCCTCTGCCACCCCATTTTCCTTTTTGCCTTCAATCTTTCCCCTCATCAGGGTCTTTTCCTGATGTAAGCCTTCAATCTTTCCTGGCATCAGAGTATTTTCCTGATGTAAGTCAGCTTTTCACATCAGGTGGCTAAAGTATTGGAGCTTTCAACTTCAGCATCAGTCCTTCCCTTGAATATTCAGGGTTGATTTCCTTTGGGATTGACTGGTTTGATCTCCTTGCAATCCAAGAGACTCTCCAGAGTCTTCTCCTACACCACAACTCAGAGCATCAGTACTTCTGTGCTCAGCCTCCTTTATGATCCAACTCCCACATCTGTACATGACTACTGGAAAAACCATAGCTTTGACTATGTGGACCTTTGTTGGCAAACTGATGTCTCTGCTTTTTAATACGCTATCTAGGTTTGTCATAGCTTTCCTTCCAAGGAGTAAGCGTCTTTTAATTTCCTGGTTTCAGTCACTGTCTACAGTGATTTTGGAACCCAGGAAAATAAAATCTGTCACTTTCCCGCTTTTTCTGCTTCTAGTTGCCATGAAGTGATGGGGCAGGGTGCCATGCTCTTAGTATTTTTCATGTTGAGTTTTAAGCCAGCTTTTTCATTCTCTTTCACCCTCATCAAGAGGCTCTTTAGTTCCTCTTCACTTTCTGCCATAAGGGTGGTATCATCTGCATATATGCATCACAAGTTATATATCACTAATAATGGAAACACCTGTAGACTTTTTTCCCCTGCTTTTTAAAAAAGTAAGAAAAATGTGGAAAAGAGCGCTCACATTTCATAGTCATCTTATTGAACTAGGTATGTAAAAAGTATGTTTTTCCTTGCATACTGTAGCAGTAGCTCTCTTCTCTGAGGAAGAAAGATTTAAGCCAAAAGTTACAAAAGGAGTTGATGCTTACTTTGGACGGAACATTTACTTTTATGAAAGCAAAACAGGTGAAAAGGCTGTTCAAAGAAATGAATGGTTGAGTTTGGATATAATAATGGCCTTAGGAGAAAAATTATTTTTTCCTTTCTTCTAAAGTGCTGAAAAGTTTTTACTTTTAAAATAAGAAATGTGGTTACATTGTCCCTTCCTACAGGAGTGTTTTCAGGGGTGCTCCCACTGAGAGATGAGGCAGCTCTTTGCTGCCTTGGTCTCCTGCAAATTTAAAATAATTTGGCTTATATATTTTTATGGTGAATTATTGAAATCTTAGGCTATAAAAATTGAACTTGGTGGTGCCCTGGTAGTATTTTTAAACTTCCTGTATCTTTGACTAGCTTGAGAACACTGTGAAGGACTCAGCAAATGTACTTGGCCTAGTTAGAACCTTGTTGTGTCTGGCTTTCCTGATCTTTTGAGTAGATTCTGAATACTTTTCTTTGGTTTGAATTATAACATTGTTTCTTGTGGTTCTGGAAACTATCTGTAATAGCCTCATTCTTGTAGTTGCCTCATTCTTAAGAAGTTGCTTTTTTGCTTTTGAGTAATTGTGTTTGACACTGTGCACTTAAGACAGATAAAAAAAATATTAATAGTTGTGTTGTTGCAGGCTGCTTCTTTCTGAAAAAGGGAGTGATTAGAAGATCTTGGTGCTCTCTTTATAATTGATATACTTGTGTATGTATATACTATGTATGTGAGAGAGAGCACAGGAGAGAGGGAGGGGAGGGGAGGAGAGAGAGAAAGATGGATAGTATCCATTCTGATGCCTTCAGCTGTACCTCCCAGACTTTTCAGTTTATATTTCCAGGCTAGAATTTTTTCTAATCCACATCTGCATTTCTCGCCACTCCATGGTCCCTTTCACAGGTCCTGTACATTGAGCGTGCCCCAAATCTCTTTAGCATCTCTTCTGAATGTCCCCATTTTAGGGAGTGGTACCTTCACCTCTATTGTGGCCTTCACTGCATCTGTTTGGGCTCCGTGTCTTTCTGCTTCTAGCTGCTCAGTAGATGTTTTGAGTCTGTCCTGTCCTCTCCTTTCCCCATCACTGCCTCTGCTTTTTCATTTCTTTGCTGGCCCCACATGAAGCTGCCTTTCAGAGCTGCCTGTATGAGCTTTCAGTAGTGCAGCTCCGCAGCTCCGTGGTAGAAAGCACCCCCTCGAAGGCGGAACCCCCTTGCTCTGACCCCTGCCTGCCTTACTCTCAGCTGCCTCCTCCCCCATCACATCAGCCGTGGCTTCATCCTGGGAGGCTGCCCGCTCCTAGCTCTCCTCTCCCGGCCATGGCACATGCTGTCCTCTGGGCATTGAGAGCCCATTGTCATCTCATGCCTCTGATCTTTCAAAAACTGGTTCAGATGTTCCTTCCTCTGAGAGGCAGAATTAAGGGCCTCGTCCTTCCCACTGAGCCTCGATCAGATCTCACGTAGTACGCATTATCACATTGATGTCATAATTAGGTAAATGTCTGTCTAGGCCACAAGTCTGTGAGCTCATCCTACTTAAAATTGTAACCCTGCTGCCTTTCCCGTTACTCTTTCCTTGCTTTCTTTTTCTTTTTCCTGTTGCACTTATCCCCCTTTAAAATACTAGCTAATCTTCTTATTTATAATAGTATCTGCTAGAACATAAACCCCATCAGGGCAGGAATCTTCATCTTGTTTGTTCACTGCTGTATCATCACTGCCTAGAGCAGTGTCCGATGCACAGAAAGTACTCAAGAAATATATGTTGAAGGAAATATGCCAGGGTCCAGGTCACAGCAGGCATTGGATAAGTTAAGCTGTTGATGAATAGTATATTCTGTTAGACTTGCCAGGAGGTATATACCTGTGCCTTTGTGTGGTACCTAGAAGTTAATATAATTAAATACTTTTCAGGATTTTTATGTATTCAAGTAATTGTTTTATTTTGTAAAAGACTGACTTACTCTGTTAGTTACTTTGTCCTTGTCGATGAGAGATATTTTGTGCCAGCATATATTTACCCCTCTTTCTTATATAAGCCAAAACTCAACAACTAAACAACTAAGAAAATATTTCACCAAAACTCATGCTTTGAGAATACCATCTATATGGCGTCCAGGATCACACATGCCTGATGGCAGCAGTTTTCAAATATTTTTGGTCTATAAACCTGACAGAATTTTGTAGAACATTGAATTTTTGAATTGATTCTGACAAGTTTATGTTGTATGTTTAGACAATTGCATAGCGTGTAATTTCCAGGATGTTGTAAATATTGCCATTTAGAGAATGTCAGAAAGAGAAATTGGATGATGGGTATATGGGGATTTATTACACTGTTTTCCTTTTAAGTATATTTTAATACAAAACACAAAGTAAAATAAGACAAAGCAAAAATTCTCTGTGGAAAATGTTCTCACGTGTATTCTGGTTTGAGACCACTGTCCTTTGATGCTACTAATATTATTAGTCTTAGTGCTATTAACAAAGTAAGGCATTCTCTTAGGTTGAACCAAATGAAATTGCCTATATTTCATATAGGCCTAGGATCATTTTTGACATATAAAAAAATTTACTGTTTTATTTAATTCAAACTAACAATATTTGATCATATGTATTGGTTTTCTCTTCACACGTTTCATTTTACTAGTTGGAAAATTTCATTTTACTAGCTTGATGGCTCAGGGAGAATTTTTTTCAGGCTCTTTAATCCTTATAGACAGTATTTTTAGTTAGGATTTGTCAAAAGGGTTTCTAATTTGATGTCAGTGCGGTGCTAGGTGCTATTTAGATTGACATGTAGCCGTGTCTTACTCTGTTGTATCAAAGACTACGTTTTGTTCAGCTCTTCATTCCTAAGTGTAGGCAAACAAACGGGTCAGTTCATTTAGCGAGGTGTTGAGTGAATAGAAGAGACCGTTTGGGGCCAGACAGCTGGAGCTGTCACCTGAATAGCACTTGACAAGTAGACTTTAGAGGGAAATTAATCTTCTAAAGAGCTCAGAGTGTGTGTGTCTCTGTGTGTTTTTGTCTTTGTTGTGAAGTATGGGAATAACAGACTGGAGACAGATATTGTTCTTAATGTTTTCTTTAGCCAGAAGGAGATTAGGATCTAGAGAAGATAAGTGATTTAGTATGCTCTTATGCTAAATCAGGGATACAGTCAAGTTCTCATGGATTCTCATACCCTAGAATGGTTGTACTCAGAGTGTGCTTGCTGCCTTAGCCAGCTTGGCTGTTGTCACCCAAGAGATTCCTGGCCCTCTAGTTAAATGTGTTACTTATATGCTTTTTAACTTAACCTAGGGTAAATATTAAGCATTTAATGAATTTGTTTTTTTTTTTTTGCCTAGTTTGGTATCATATGGCATAAATTACAACAAAACTCTGGCTTTTGTGATATATAGATCTAGCCTCTGAATTTTCTTTTTAGAGAGTTCAGTAGAGGGTTGCTCATGGTACAATTTGCTTTGCTACTTCAGCCTCACTGTAGAGAATCTCAGACATACGATTATTTTGTGGTATCTCACAAAAGAATAAGAATGCTCAGAATTTATCTTGCGTTTATAGTAAAGTAGTGAATTTACTATTCACTATAGTAAGTTTTTGTGTTTTGGTTGGGAAAAAAAGTTACTATGGTTTAGAACTGCTAGACCATATGATTTTACTGTCACTTGAGTTTTGTAAGGTGAGTTCCTTGGTGCTCTTTTGAATGTATGTTTCAAGTTCTAGGTTTCATGTAGGTACCATGTTTGTACTTTCCAAAGCAGTAGTTGGAAGTTAGGGTTTGGCAAATATTTAATTTTTCTTCATGGTATTTGACACACATATGTATAAAACTCAGATACTATTTAGTTAATATACTTCCTCTTACTTTTATTGAAAAATACAATTCACCTAAGAGTGAAACTATCCTATAAAATCTAAGATGGTGGTTTTCTGATTTTTTTTTTTGCCACCTCCAGTAAAAGGTTCATTTTGCATTCTGGCTGCAATATATGGGCCTCTCCATAAATGCAACAGGGTACATGTAACCAATATAAAAGTTAAATGAAGTAGAACTTATATTTCATATGTTAGATGCACTTATTTATGTTGTTTCTATTCTGCTTCATTTACAAATACATGCTGTTGCAATTCCCTAAGTTGAGATTGAAAAAACAATGAAATGGCACATATTGTTACTGTACATGTGGTATTAAGTGCCTTCTAGACAGAATTTTGAAGAACTGTGTTGAATATCAATTCCTCTGTTGATTATTTGTGTAATCTTTCTTTCTTTCCTCCCTGCCTCCAGTATTTAATAGCTACTCTATGCCAGGCTCTGTACCCACTGTCTAAGGCAGATACAGTCCTTGTCTCCTGGAAGGTTGTATTCATAATAGTAGCTGTGATAACTGTCACCTACTGAGCCACTTGCAAGGAGGTTGGACTAACTAAAACCACTGTCTCCCACTTACTGAGCGCCTGTTACTTGCTAATGTTGTACATTTTGTTTTCTTTATTTCTTATCAGCTTGCTAGGAGAGTGGTATAATTCTCCCATTGAATGAGGACGGTGAGGCAACACTTAGTCAGTGAGGGAACTTGGATTCTACTCTTAAGTATGACATTTCTTTATAAGTTCCTGCTTTCCATTGACCATCTGGCTTTTTTGGACTTACCCCCTCTAGGGTTCAATTTCCTTATTCTTAAAAAAAGGTTGGATGTTGGATATTAGGTTGCTGAAGACCAGAGTTGCCATTTATTTGTTCTGCACGTTGAAAACAGTAGTCTCAGTGTTCAGTTCTACGGGGTAGGTGTCCACATCGATGGTATCCAAATCTTTATTCAATTTTTCCTTCTTTTGTTTTATTAGTAGTATTGACACATGATCAAGCAGTAAGCCAGATATTAAATGAAACTGAACTATGTCTTTTTTTGTTGTTATTATTTCCACTTTTGAGATGGGAAAACAGCCTCGAGGGTGTTTGAAGGATCTCAAAGCTAAATCATATTGATTCATTTACCCATGTTTTGCATAAGAGCAGTATCACTTGGGATTCATTGTGTCTCTCACAATGAATTTTTGGATTTTTAACTCGAGTATGCATGTTAATTAAGTGCTTTTTTTTTTTCTGTAGGAGTCAGTAGTGGATAGTGACTTAACCTTAGGCTACCTACACTTACATTTTCTTTGAGAGAGCCTGCCTTAAAATGAGGATTTATTTGGCAGTTAGTTTTTACAGATAATGTATCTAACTTCTCTTTCCCTCGTTTTCCTAATTCCTCTTCTCCCCTTCCCATTTCCTTTTAGTATTATTGCATTTTTTTTAAAAGATAAATGAATCAGTAAAATAATAGAAGATGACATTTTATTACAAAGAGATAAAACTCTGGACAGTGATCACTGAACTTGGCCTTTCTTTCTGAAAGCTTTGACTTGTTTTTTCCTGAGGTTTCGCTTATGGATGTGTTGCCTTCTCTCTTCTCAGCTTCCTCTTGTTTTCCATATTCTTTTCTCATGTTTTTATTTTAGGAGTTTATTTGATTGTTAGGAAGATTGAGTAATACTGGTAACAATTCGTAGTGTACTATGGAGTGTTCATCATGTGTCAGGCATTGTTCTGAGCGCTTTACTTAAATTAGCCCATTTTACTCACTCATGATGAAGAGAGAGCAGAGGCTGTGGTACTGGACTCTTCCTAACTGCCAGTGTGACCTTGGGCAAAATGCGTAGTCTCTACGGATCTTAGTTTCTCCATTTGTAAAGGGGGGTGTATGTGTGGGTATGAGTGAAAGTTGCTCAGTTGTGTCCCACTCTTTGCGACCCCATGGACTATACAGTCCATGGAATTCTCCAGGCCAGAATACTGGAGTGGGTAGCCGTTCCCTTCTCCAGGGGATCTTTCCAACCCAGGGATCGAACCCAGGTCTCTGGCATTGCAGGGGGATTCTTTGCCAGATGAGCCACCAGGGAAGCCCAAGAATACTAGGGAGGTCATTTCTGTAAACCACAGAGAACATTATCTGCTATTTTTTGTTGTTGTTGTTATCATTAAAGCAGATTGACAGTTCCTAGAATATATCAAGTGCTCAGTAAATGGTAGTTATTCGTATTATTTAATGTTGTTGTATTGCATATTTGCTTTTAGATGGTGTATTGAGTTTGGCTGAGGCAGAGGTGAAGTAGTAGTTTAAATGCTGTCTTAATATCTAGGTGAAATTTCTTTTTCTTATGAAATGATGCAGACGCTGGATCATGCCTGTGATCCAGGTATGTAGTAGACATCGTGGACTTCATAAAGGATACTCCTGAGAACAGCCTGTTAAATGGGCAGTGGGGAGAAGAGATGCTAGTAAAGCGGCGTAAAACGGCATTTCAGGTTACAAACCTGGGGCTGTTCGAGTCACAGTGTGTTTCCATGCCCTGTGCTCTCTTAGTTTCCTAGAATGAGAGTGTGAATAGTAAAGCATGGGACCCTGAAAAGGGAAGCAGGAAGGCATCTCGGTGGAGAATAGAGAGAAGAAGAAGAACATTAAGGACAAAGTTCTGGCACCTTCTAATTTTGCCTGGGGCCTTTCTTGAATGCTTTAGTTGTGCTCTGTCTGATATGGTGGCCACTACATGCGTGGTACTATGGAGCGCTTGAAATGAGGTTGATACAAATGGAGATGCTCTGAAAGTATAAAAATACACTGAATTTTGAAGACCTAGATATGAAAAAAGAATGCAAAATATCTCATTAATATTTTTACACTGATTATGTGGTGAATGATAATATTTAGAAATTTTGGTTTAAAATGTCTTATTAAAATTAAAAGAAGGATTTGATACTTGTTAATAAGCATCTTAAAGTGAGGAGGTATTAGATTTTTTGTTTGTTTGTTTTTTGGTGTGTGTAAGTCACAAAACAGACTCTAATACTTTACAGTCTAAATGGTTCACCTTGTTCTTTAATTTTCAGCTATTAGTGGACTCTTAGTTAAGTTTGTGTTAAGTATATGATCTTATTCATGAATGTCATGAATGAGTAATTTATAGATTACTTTATGACTGCTAATTATTAATGGGTTTGAAATCAGTGGAACTTCTAAGAAAGGTTGGAAACACAGTGACCACCAACAGTCTTACAGTGATTTCTGTGTGCTCATTAGGAAAAATAATAGCATAATGAATGAACTGTCAGAATTGGCTTTCTGGTAATACATCAGTATAGTTGGGCATCTAAAGCCTCAGAACTAATCATCAAAGCTTGGTTATTACTTGGGCGAATAGCTGAGTCTGTTGAGAAGTCACAGTATTTTATGTGATATTTGAACCAGTTTTGGCAGGGATTTGAAGCCCTTTAATTAAAGACTGTATTACTGTAAACTTTGGTGGAGGGAGAAGTGGGCCGCTTGAAACCTGTAAGACATGTATTTGAATGTGGTCCTTGTTACCTCTTATGTGTGTAATTTTGAGCAAGTTGTGCCTCTTTGGTGCAACTCAGGTTCCTCAGTTGCAAAATTAGTATCAAACCTAGTCAGCCTAACTCATAGTTTTGTTAGGATCACTAAATGAAGTATTGTATTTTAGGGATCCCGTAAAATTCTTCTGAGTACTATACAAATATAAATTAATGTCAGTCCTCCTTTCAAATGCAAAAGCATTGTTTGAGAGTATTCTGACTCCAGCTTGTGTTTATGGTTTTAATTTTTTGTTTAGGTTCATCAGTGGCCATTATAAGCTTTAAGTATTATGATCTTCTGTTTTTTTTTGACCACTAATTGAAATGAAGGATGTATGCATTTGTGTCTGGCTATGTAGACATAAGTAATGATAGCAGTGCTGTTTATGACACTATAGTTAAGCATTTGTCAGAGTTTCCACTGTAAACTTTCCATTAGATTTTTTTTTTTCATTTTAGCTTGGGTTTCCTGTGGGGTGAAATTATAGAGGCCTGAGTGTTTTGGTTGGAAACTTTTTTTCTCTTTAAAATAGGGAGTGAATGCATGCTATTAAAAACTTTTCCTGCACTTTGTTTTATTGTAAAGGTTTTAAAATACATGTATGCATTTTTCTTTCTATAATAATTAAAAATGTGTATTTTCACTCTATATTCATAAGTAGTTTTTCTTTGTTGTTGTAGTTTTTCCACTTAAAATGTCTTCATTGTATTATCCCAGTTAAAAGGATTTAAATTGTTTTTATAAATTAATGATAAGGTCTAAGAATGATGTCTTGAACACCTGGATACTTATTCCAAATTAAGAAAAACTAAATTACTTATAACTTTTAAATTTCCTGTGACCTTCATCAGTAAAAATATTCATTGATTTTTGTTTTTAAAAAATTTTTTATTTATTTGGCTGTGCTCAGGTTTAGTTACAGCTTGTGGGATCTAGTTCCCTGACCAGGGATCAAACCTAGGCCCTCTATATTGGGAGTGCAGAGTTGGAACCACTGAACCTCCAGGGAAAGTCATGATCTTTGTTTCAAATTTAAGTAGAGTGCGATGTATTAGAGACAGGCCAAGACTTAGAATACCCATTATATTCACAGACCCTCTCCTATTGGATGTCATGTAGAACCTTGTGGTCTGGTCCCAAGACCATGCAATGAATAGGCAGGCCTTTGATCCAGGCAGGAAGGAATCCAACCCAGAGGCTCTACCCAACAGATGCTGCTGCTGCTAAGTTGCTTCAGTCGTGTCTGACTCTGTGCGACCCCATAGACGGCAGCCCACCAGGCTCTCCCATCCCTGGGATTCTCCAGGCAAGAACACTGGAGTGGGTTGCCATTTCCTTCTCCAATGCATGAAAGTGAAAAGTGAAAACGAAGTCGCTCAGTCATGTCCGACTCTCCGCGACCCCATGGACTGCAGCCTACCAGGCTCCTCCGTCCATGGGATTTTCCAGGCAAGAGTACTGGAGTGGGGTGCCATTGCCTTCTCCAACACATGAGAGTGACGTGTTATACCAAAATCAGAATCCCTAAGTTTGAACTTGGCACAGAGCAACTGAAGGCAGGAATAGAGGCTGAAAACATACCTATGGCTGACTCATGTTGATGTATGGCGGAAACCAACACAATATCGTAAAGCGGTTATCCCTCAATTAAACATAAATAAATTGAAAAAAAGTTATGTTAATGATGGGGCCACAGGGTAGGATTCCATAAATTCTTGCTGCTGTGTTGTCCTACCTTTACTGCTTTATTGAAATTACTCATCAAGGCCACCTCCAAATCTTGATGGACACATGTCTGTCAGCAGCATCTGCTGCTTGTCCCCATTCTCCTTGGGGAAACATACTCTCCTTTGGCTTTTGTGACACTTCAGACATTTTCTACCTAACTCTGGCTATTTTTCTCATTATCTTTGCTGTTTCTTCCTTCTCTCCTACACTTACATGTGTTGGATTTTTTAGGCTTCTGTACTCGCCATAGGTGATCTCTTCTATTCAGTTGGCTTTAAGACCATTTATGTGCTGTTTGCTTCCACATTTCTATCTCCAGCTCTGACCTTACTTCAAATTTTGGTCTTGTATGTCCAGTTACTGACCGGACATCTTCAGGTTATATGTCTTCTAAACACCTCTAACTTAACACATTCTTAGTGGAATACTTGATTTCTCCCACTGAACTATTTCTTTTCTTTTTTACTTGACGACTCCTCCATTTGCCCAGCTGTTCAAAATAGACAACCAATACTCACCATTGATTCCTATTTCTCACTTTCAAATCACCTTCATTCCCTCCCCAAAGAACGGTTGCTATCAGTAAATGCTTTTGATGCCACATCCAGTATATATTTCTAAGTCCACTTTGTTTCCAGTCGTTATGGTGACTCCATGGCAGTAGCCTTTTATATACCAGTGGTCTGACTGGTTTTCCAACTTCTTCTCTTGCCCCCTTTCCATTCATTCAGCTCATAGTGCCCAGAGAAGTCTTTTCAAAAATAGAAATTGTATGCTATGTCTCTCCCTCAGGCTTTAACATTGCCGTGGGTTTTCACTGCATCTGGAATTAAAATCAAAGTCCTAACCTTCACCTTTTGCTCTTCTCTCTTCACCTTGGCTTTTTTCATGCAGTTTTCCTGACATTACTAATTAAAATTTAATGTTGAAATCAATAGCATGTGGGTTAAAACTGCTGAGTTCCTAAGAACTTGAATGGACTTGGTTTTTTTCCTCTTTCATCGTGTCTCTTTTTCCTCTTGTTTCTTCTCTTAATTTGATAAAAACCAAATGACAACCGGCCCTGTCCCAGTTCCCAAGTTTTTGAGTTCGTTGGGTATTTATCAGACCTCTTTGGGAACTTGTTTTATTTCATTAGTATCAGGAGAATTTCTTTAAGGCTACAGAAGAAGTTTTTTCCACTTGTATGTCTGTCATAAACTGTTGGCTTTGGATGTGGCTTAGAAGTTCTGCTTATTGTTATTGGTGACACTTCATCTTCTTGGTTCTCAGCTCCCATACTGAGCTTTCTGCCTTGTCATTGAGTTTTCTTTATCTTGTTTCTAGCCACTTTATGGTTCCATTTTTAACCTTTTGTGCTTAGTTCGTCACTTACAGTGTCGTTGAGCTTATTTATTTCTCTGACTTGCACTTTTATGGGAAAACTCTGGAATCTCTATCCTCTAGTTTAGCCTCATGTTTCCAGTACCATCATGAATTTCTCCTCCCTTGAATGCCCTGGAGTTAATCTCACACTCCGTTGTCCCCAACAATGACATATATGAGCTTCCTTTACAAATTAACCTCTCTAATGATTCCATCTTTACCACCACTATCATCATTCTCGCAACCTGGAAACATTAGTAATCTTTGACCATCTTTCCTTTGTGTTACACGTAGTATGACAAAAAAAATGCTTTTGACCCCTTTGTTCCTGTCTTTTAAATGTATCTCAAACTTTCCTCCATTCCTCGGTTGCCATCAGCATAGTATTGGCTGTCATAACTCTTCATGTTTGGTTTTCGTGACAGTGTTTTGGCGACAGCGTTTTGGCTAACCTTCCTTCACACCTCTCTGAATCACTTACCGTGTTTGCTCCTGCTCAACAGATCTCTGTTGTCACCTGCATGAAACTCAGATTACTGTGCATTTTTCAAGGCCGTTTGAGGCCTGGTCTGTTCTAATTTTTCACTCTGGTTTCCTGCTCTTCCCAATCAGCTAGTTCCGCTATCCAGTCAGTTGTACATTGTTGTTGTTGTTCAGTTGCTCTGTCCTGTCTGACTCTGCAACCCCATGGGCTGCAGCATGTCAGGCTTCCCTGACCTTTATTGACTCTGAGTTTGCTCAAACTCATGTCCATTGAGTTGGTGATGCATGCCATTCAACCATCTCATCCTCTGTCT
This sequence comes from Giraffa tippelskirchi, assembly GCF_054371585.1. Lineage (NCBI taxonomy): Eukaryota > Metazoa > Chordata > Mammalia > Artiodactyla > Giraffidae > Giraffa > Giraffa tippelskirchi. The sequence goes on along the minus strand of NC_137281.1, from coordinate 136,110,026 downwards.
CCTCCTCCTCCTTTTGCCTTCAATCTTTCCCAGAATTAGGGTCTTTTCCAATGAGTAGGCTCTTTGCATCTGGTGGCCAAAGGATTGGTGCTTCAGCATCAGTCCTTCCAGTGAATATTTAGGGCTGATTTCCTTTAGGATTGACTGGTTTGATCTCCTTGCTATCTAAGGGTCTCTCAAGAGTTTTCTCCTGCACCACAGTTCGAAAACATAAATTCTTCAGGGCTCAGCCTTCTTTATGGTCCAACTCTCACATCTGTACGTGACTACTGGAAAAGCCATAGCTTTGGCTATATGGACCTTTGTCAGCAAAGTGATATCTCTGCTTTTTAATATGCTGTCTAGGTTTACCATAGCTTTTCTTCCAAGGAGCAAGCATCTTTTAATTTCACGACTGCAGTCACCGTCCGCAGTTACTTTGGAGCCTAAGAAAAAGTCTATCACTCTTTCCATTTTTTTCTCTGTTTATTTGCCATGATGTGTTGGGACTGGATGCTCTGATCTTCATTTTTTGAATGTTGAGTTTTAAGTTATCTTTTTCACTCTCTTCTCTCACCTTCATCAGGAGGCCCTTTGGTTCCTCTTCGCTTTCTGACTTTAGGGTAGTATCATCTGCATAGCTAAGGTTATTCATACTTCTGGCATTCTTGATTCCAGCTTGAGCTTCATCTAGCCCAGCATTTTGCATGATGTACTCTGTGTATAAGTTAAATAAGCAAGGTGACAGGTAAGGTGGTCTGGTATTCCCATCTCTTTAAGAGTTTTACACAGTCATGAACATCTTCTTATATTTCCCATATAATGTGCTTGATCTTAACCACCATATTCTTCTTGCCTAAAATGTCTTCTTCCCCTTCCTTTGTTTTTTCCTTGTCCCATTCATGGTTCCCTTAAGTTCCATTGCCCTCAATCTGCCAGATGTATTCCTGACCTTAGGCCCTGCCAGTGATAACAAAGGATTGAACACTCAATTTGACTCATCTTATCAAAACATATGAAGGATCAGCAAATATCAGGTTTACCAGAACAAAATGCAACAGCTAAACCTCTGTGTCCTTACATTTCCTTGAAAAGTAAATTAAATCCAAACAGAAAGAATGTTGAAATCTTAAAGGTAAAGCAGCTCAGGTGCAAAGGAGGATGTTGGAAGGACAGAGAAGACTTGTAGTAATCATTTGAGAGACTTAAACACCAACATAAAGGGGTCCTTTAAATGTTAATAGAAATAACAGTCCAGCTAGAGAATCTGTATAACTCCTGCTACTTGCATTTTGTTTGGTCCAAGTGGAGGTAGATCACTGAACTTGTGCCTTTAGTAGACATTATATTAAAGAATCTATTAAGAGGATTAACCTTTTCAGGTTGTCCCTCTAGCGCCGTGGTCACCACCCTTTTTGGCACCGGGGATCAATTTTGTGGAAGACTATTTTTCGATGGATTAGGGGAGTTGTCAGGGTGGGGGGATGATTTCAATATGATTCAAGTGTACATTTTTGTGGACTGTAAAAAATATTTATTTATTTGGCTGCCCCAAGTCTTAGTTGCAGCATTCAGGGTTGTCGATCTTCATTATGACATGCCAGATCTTTAGTTGTGGCATGTGAGATCTAGTTCCCAGTCTGGGATTGAACTCCAAGCCCCTGGATTGGAAGTGTGAAGTCTTAGCCACTAGACCACTAGGGACCTTCCTATTGTGCACTTTATTTCTATTATTATTTTATCGGCTCCACCTTAGATCCTCAGGCATTAGATCCCGGAGGTTGGGGACCCCTGCTTTAGTTTATGTTGCAGGTATGAGATGAAAAAACAAAAGTGGTTATTGATAAGCCAACTCATATTACTCTCTGGCAGAGGTGATAGAGCGTACAGGTGCCAGATTGTTTGAGTCCAGGGCTCAGCAGGGCTCCTTTCCAGCTGTGTGACCAAGAGCAAATTACTAAATCTCTCTGAGACTGAATTTCCTGTATGTAAAATGAGGATAATAATGCCTTCTACACAATATTATAGAAAGGATTAAATGAGTTAGTACATGTAAACTGCTTAGAATAGTGACTGTCTCAGAGTAAGTGCTTACTAAGTTTTTACTATTATTATGTATACATGATATGGCTGGGAAATGGTGACTCATTGAAGATTTTCAGAAAGAACTATTTATTATGAAACAGGAAATGGCCCTCAAGAGTGTTTCTTTTTTTCATACCTGACCTGTCCTTGGTGACTGTTGTTTATTTTGATTTATTCATTCATGAACAAGTATTTTTTGACATTGTTTATAGTGTTGCAGATCCTAAAAGGGCAGATTGTCTCTAGGAGATTATGGTATTTTCAATAGACATGGATTCTGAAAAATACTCTAATGAGGGGTGTGAATGAGGTTCTTCTGGCCCATCTGGATCTGTGAACCAGCTATACAGATAAAGCATCTGGTTTCATCGGAAGCTGGAAACATACACATTTTAGCATGTGCTTTCTATTCCCACAGAGGATCTGGTGCATATTTCCCCCAGTTTATGTAATATGAGAATTTCTGAACTCTGGATGAATGTCATTCAAAACTCTGCTGAGCTTGCTGCATGTTAAACCCTTTCAAAGAGACTTTATCCTTTGCTTGCAGTGCTTGGTAACTCTTAAGACTTTGGACTTCAGGAGGAGCAATGGCTCAGGAGCAATGACTCAAGCTGTTGCCTGGTTAACTTTTTGAACTTGGGGTGCACTAATGATATAAACGAAAAATGTGATTTGTTTGAACTTCAGAATAGATATTTCATCTTTTTAAGACCGGGGCACAGGTGAGAGAAGGGGGAATTGGGTGAAGGCAGTCAAAAATACACACTTAACAATTACAAGATAAGTAAGTAAAGTAAGTACTAGGAATATAATATACACATGATAAATATAATGAACACTATATATGTTATGGGCTTCCCTGGTGGCTCAGACAGCAAAGAATCTGCCTGCAATGTAGGAAACCTGGTTTTAATCCTTGGGTTGGAAAGAAGAAATTGGTTACCCACTCCAGTATTCTTGCCTGGAGAATTCCATGGACAAAGGAGCCTGGTGGGCAGCAGTCCATGGGGTTGCAAAGAGTTGGATGTGACTGAGCGACTAACACACACACACGTTACATGTGAAAATTGTCAAGAGAGTCAATCCAAAGAGTTCTTGTTACAAGAAGAAAAAATATTTTTCTTTCATTAACTTTGTACCTGTGTGAGATGATGGATGTTCACTGAACTTACTGTGATAATCACTTCATGATGTATACAAATCAAATCATTATGCTGTATACCTTCAGTTCTGTTCAGTTCAATTGCTCAGTTGTGTCCAACACTTTGTGTCCCTGTTGGACTGCAGTGCGCCAGGCTTCCTTGTCCATCACCAACTCCCGGAGCTTGCTCAGACTCATGTCCATCAAGTCAGTGATGCCACTCAGTGACCGTATACCTTAGACATGTCCAATTATATCTAAGTGAAACTGGAAGAAAAGAAACATACTATTTCTCTTTTTATCAAGGTGTGCTTTGTTTTCTTCCTGCCCAAGATCTATTGATAAGACTTGCCTTATGATGATATGAGTAGTGTAGATATAGCTGGGGAGGAGGGGGCTCCAAGCATCTTGCCCATTTTGTTTGAAATGTCCATTGTTAAAATTAGACCATCGAGTGAGGCCATTTTGTTATTCTTTATGAAATCTTTGCAGTAGTATAATATGGGTGTAAACCTGTTAGTCCTTTAGCATTCAGGGTAATCCACCATATTTTTCAGAGGATAAGGAAGATATTTGCGGGTGTGGAAAGGTCACGAGTGCACGGTGTGATTATGCTAAGATACTGTCTGCCTCAGAGGTTGGAGATGGACTATAAAAGAAGGAAGTAGAGGATGTGGAGAACAGATTCATTGCTCTGTTCTCCACATTCCTGCTGCTACATGTATCTGTTCAAGTTAGTGTCCAAGAAAGATTTCATTTTAATGTAAAATTTTCATACCTTTTGGTTCTGTACAATGAAACTGCTTTTACATCATGGTTATTGGCCTATATTAATGAAACTGAATAGCTTGCAGCCTCAGTTTTCTTGTCTGTAAAATGGGACTGTTAATGCCTGCCTTTCAGGATTTTTGCAAGGTTTCAATGAGAGAACTCATGGAAGGACCCTGGCTGGAATATTTTAGGTCCTCGCTGAATGCTTTTTACTTTTCTCTTGGTCCGTGAAATTTAGGTACTTAATTGCATTGTTCTTATATTTTTTGCTCTTATTTGCATATGTTAATTTTGCTTCCCACCAGGCTGAATTTCTTTGAGGACAAGCATCATTTCTTTTTTATTCTCTGTAGTTTATGTTCCTGTAGTATCTTGTACCTTTTCTTCATCGTGCAACCTGTCTTATATTTATTTACATGATTGTTTAGTTAGATTTTCTTCCTTTTTGGTCTGTAAGCTTCTTGAAGGGTAGAATCTTGTTTGATCTTGCTCAGAAATGTGTACTTAAGGCCTGAACTAGTGCCTGGCATGTAAAAAGTGTTCTGTAAATATTTGTGGAATGAATGAATGAATGATTGATTATTAAATTAAACATACTAGATTCTAAGCCAGTTCTGTTCTGGGAAGGCTGAAACTACCTATCATTTTCCTTCCAGACTTAGCCTGAAGCCTTGTAGGAGGCTATAAAAAGTTTGCAGAATTTTAACTAACACCTTAGATCTTTAAATAACAGAGTATGTGGAAAACAAAAAAGGTTTATGAGATACTTTGAAGTGGTTCAGTACTTAATGTTATTTTTGTGGGAGGTCAGTAATGTTTGGTATAAATATGTTATTGTAAAGAACTCTTTAAGTATAAATTACTGTTATTGCTTTTAGCTAATATTTATAAGTATTAACATCTGTGAATACTAATGTTATTTTAAAATTCAGGCTTGAAGGACAACACTCTGCAACATTGTTTATTTTTCTTTCCTTTGCGAACCTGATTGTTTGGGAATGTGTGAGAACTGGGTGTGTCCAGGTCTGGGCAGTGCTCCTCCAGATGGTTGTATTTCTCATAATTTCTTGATTTTCTGTCCCTGATGCTCTGTTAGGTTCTCATACATTCAATCAAATGCTGATTGTCTTCACCCTCTAGGATTGTGACACACTGCTGAAACATGTCCTGACAGCTGAATCATTTCACGTATTGAATTGAGTCAGCGTCTTCACCTTTCCTCTAATCAAATTACAATTTTATTTTGAAGTAACTTTACTGGATATTAGTAGATCAAAAGCTAAATATTATATTCTACAAATATGGCTTGCACAATTAGACACATACACACACATGCAGAAGGGGAGGGAAGAAATCCTCCATGTGTCATCAATTTATGTTTTTCATTTGTTAGGTATTTTTTAAAAAGCTGATATTTTGGAACGTTTTCCATGTGTCAGGCATTGTGTGAAACATTTTATGTATTATTTCATGAAATACTTGAGCTCTCACTGTGACAGAGCTACTACTATTCTTAGATTCATTTTGCAAAGGATTTTAAGGTTCAGCAGTGCTTTTTAGCAACAGCAATGTAGCAGCTAAAGTTTATTGAGCACCTGAAGTGTTCCAGACATTGTTCTATGTGTTTTTATTTTTATTCACTCACTTAATCCTTAAGTCAATCATATGAGATAGTTACTACTCTTAAGCTAGTGGAGGTAATGGAATTCCAGCTGAGCTATTTCTAATCATAAAAGATGATGCTCTTAAAGTGCTGCACTCAATATGCCAGCAAATTGGGAAAACTCAGCAGTGGCCACAGGACTGGCAAAGGTCAGTTTTCATTCCAGTCTCAAAGACGGGCAATACCAAAGAATGTTTGGCACAACTGCACTCATTTCACATGCTAGCAAGGTTATGCTCAAAATTCTCCAAGCTAGGCTTCAATAGTACGTGAACTGAGAAATTTCAGATGTTCAAGCTGGATTTAGAAAAGGCAGAGGAACCAGAGATCAAATTGCCAGGATCTGTTGGATCATAGAAAAAGCAACAGAATTTCAGAAAAGCATCTACTTGTGCTTCATTGACTATGATAAAGCCTTTGACTGTGTGGATCACAACAAACTGTGGAAAATTCTTAAAGAGATGGAAATACCAGATGGAAACACTGTACCTGTCTCCTGAGAAACCTGTGTGCAGGTCAAGAAATAACAGAACCGAACATGGAACAATGGACTGGTTTAAAATTGGGAAAGTTATACATCAAGGCTGTATATTGTCAGCCTGCTTATTTAATTTCTGTGCAGAGTACATCAGTGTGAAATGCCGGGCTGGATGAATCACAATCTAGCATCAAGATTGCCAGGAGAAATATCAACAACTTCAGATATACAGATGATACTACCCTAGTGACAGAAAGCAAAGAGGAACTAAAGAGCCTCTTGATGAAGGTGAAAGAAGAGAGTGAAAAAGCTGGCTTGAAATTCAGTATTCAGAAAACAAAGATCATGGCATCCGGTCCCATTACTTCATGGCAAATAGAGGGGTAAACAATGGAAACAGTGACGGACTTTATTTTCTTGGGTTCCAAAATCACTGCAGCCGGTGACTGCAGCCATGAAATTAAAAGACGCTTGCTTCTTGGAATAAAAGCTATGACAAACCTTGACAGTGTATTAAAAAACAGAGATATCACTTTGCCGAGAAAGGTCTTTCTAGAAATGCTATGGCTTTTTTCCAGTAGTCATGTATGGATGTGAGAGTGGGACCATGAGGAAGGCTGAGCACTGAGGAATTGATGCTTACGAGCTGTGGTGCTGGAGAAGATTTCTTGAGAGTCCCTTGGACAGCAAGGAGATCAAACCACTCAATCCTAAGGAAATCAACTGTGAATATTCATTGGAAGGACTTATGCTGAAGCTGAAGTGCCAATACTTTGGCCAACTGGTGTGAAGAACTGATTCATTTGAAAAGACCTTGATGCTAGGAAAGATTGAAAGCAGGAGGAGAAGGGGACAGCAGAGGATAAGATTGTTGGATGGCATCATCAACTCGATGGACATGAGTTTGAGCAACCTCCGGGAGATGGTGAAGGACAGGGAATCCTGGTGTGCTGCAGTCCATGGAGTTGCAGAGTCAGACACAAGTTAGCACGTGAACAGCAATAACTACTCTTAAGGGATTTCCCTAGTGGCTCAGCGGTAAAGAATCTACCTGCCAAAGCAGGAGATACAGGAGATGTGGATTCGATCCCTAGGTGGGAAAGATCTCCTGGAGAAGGAAATGGCAACCCAGTCCAGTATTTTAGCCTCGGGAATCCCATGGACAGAGGAGTCTGGTGGGCTACATGCTGTGGGTTTGCAAAAGAGTTGGACATGACTTAGTGACTAAACAACAACAATTATTATGCCCTCATTACTGAGGGAATCGATACTCTGAGTCTCACCTCTGATTCTCTGGCTAGGAAGTGGCAAGGCCAGGCTTGGAATCCAGCAGTCTGATTTTGTTCTCCATTGCTTTAACTGTCACCCAAACTGACAAACTGGCAAACTGTTCCAGACTGACAAGTGGCAAACAGTGGAGTCTGCTTAGAGCCCAGACCCCTGACTTCAGGCATGGAACCTGCAGAATAATCTCAGCCATCTGGTATATTGAATGCAGAAAGTTTCCACTTGTGCTGAAGGAAATCAGCTTAATTTGAAATTGTAAACATCTATGTAATGTTCCTTCAGAATTATTACTGACAGACTTTTGAGGTAGTAGACTTAAGTGTCCAGTTTAGTGTTTATCACTCTTATTAACGCCAGATCTTATTTCTCACATTTGGTCTGCCTCCTTAAGTGGAAAATACAATTAAACAATGTTTCCTAAAAGTCGTTTTTAGTATAACTGAAGAGAAAATATTTGTCCTGCCCAGGGACATTAGCTAAGCACTAGAGTACTGCATTGGTTGTAGAATGCTGAATTATATCTAGCACAACGCTTGTGCTTAGAGTTGCATCGTTAGCATGCTTATCTTTAGGTTTCAGTGACTCTTCCTACCTCTGGGGACAGATTTTTGTGGCCAGGAAGTCAGTAGCAAAGAAGGGAGTTATGTTGTAAATATCCTTATTCTAATTGATATATCTTATTGTTCAGTGTTTTAAAATGCTTCTCTGCTCTGAAGCTGTTAAGCTTTCCAGATTCATTCTGTGTCTTTACGAAATCTTTGTATTACTGTTTTCTAAGTTTCCATTTTGGAATCATGCACTCACAGTTGTATTTATACATACATATGTACATGATACATGAATACATACATGTAAGTTCCTGTCCGTCTATTGTTTTATACTTGACTACTGTTTTTAGACATAATAGGAAATAAGGTTTCAAAATTGACTTCATTTTTCTCCATATGGTGTTTCAAATTTGAATTTCCTCAAACCTTTTATATATATAGGCTTTACATTTATCTTTAGTTTCTATTCATTAAGTAATATCCTTTGTGTGAAGTATAGGCACATTCCACAATTAGTGGGGTGTACTACATGCCATCGCTGGATTTTATTGTCCAGATTATGACTTTAATCATATACGTATACACTCTTTATTACTCTTGGGATTAGAGGTCATTTCACTGTACTCAGTCCTCTGTTACTCTCAGGAGCTTAAGGTCTCATATTTAAAACTCCCAGCTGAGGTTCAGAAATAGCATCTCTAAGCTGGCATTGCAACATTGGATTGACTCTTTCTTTGTATTTTAAATCTTTTTTTTTTTTTTTAAGTTTAATGATGTCTTTGGTGTCAGCTGTAAGTTGTGAAATAGAGGTAGTGGTGGTTAAATAGCAGACATGGGCTTAATTGATATTAATGTGATGTCTATCTGTTTAATTTGTTTTTAACTTCATATCATACCATTAAAATAGCTGAGGTTCATCTCATTGTGAACTGATTCCCACTGATGTTAATCCTCAAAACAAATGGAAAGTAGATAGGCCATTTTTTATCCCTTGTGGAAGTAATCCCTGGGGAAGAGGTGGGGGGTGGTGGTGCTCAGTTAACTGAATACTTGAAAGTAATGCATTTTTTTTTCTTTTGGTGGGGGAGGGTCACCTGAAGGGTAAGTGCTTGTTGAAAAAATCTGTAATCCCATTAATTTATTTCTTACTTTATAATCATGGAATAAGTGAAAATAGTCTTTTAGATTTTTGTTGCTCGTATATTTGAACCTGGCTGAAATTTGAGCATCAACAGTGCTGACTCTTGGACATATCCCGGAAGTTTGTTCTATTAGTTACTTTTTTTCAGAGTATGATTTTCATGATTTACTCCTTGTCTTAAAATCCAAATGTAGAAGAGAAGACAAATTATCATTATCTTAGGGTTTTAAAGAGATGGCCTTTGTTTAATTGAAGTTTAAATTGATATTTTTAATTGATATTATTAAAATAAAATTTCAAAAATTAATGTTTCTGAAAACACTTCAGAATGTATTTTGTATATGTTTTTAAAATACTAATGAAGATGTGCCAAAAAAGCAAATGTAAGCCTTTCTATAGAGAAAATAGTTTTAATAGGATTTAAAATAGCTAATTTATTCCATACTGTATGCTGTAGATGCGATGTTTGTGAAGTAAGTGGTAACTTTTTGAAAGTGCTTTTGGAAAGGACTTAACAGCCTACAGAACACTTAATTCATTTACTCCTCTCTCCACCCTGTGCAATACATTTTACAGATAGGGAGACGAATGCTCAGAAAGTAAGTGGCTCGTCCGGTGTCTCTTATTAAACTCTAAAACTGTGATTCCACTTCAGAACTGGAAACCTTGTGTGTGCTCAGTTGTGTCTGACTCTTTGTGACCCCGTGGACTGTGCCCTGCCAGGCTCCTCTGTCCATGGGATTCTCCAGGCAAGGATACTGGAGTGGGGTGCCATTTCCTACTCCAGGGACTGGAGTCAAGGCCAAAGTCCTTACTGTGTTTTTCAAGGCCCGACACGATCTCCTGCAGCCCCTCATCCCTTACTATTCTGACCCATTACCCCACTTTCCACTCAGGCTCCAGCCTTGTTTGCCTCTTTGCTGGTACTCAGATTCACCTGCACACTCTGCTGCCATGGTCCCCTGGATTTATTATCCCTCTGCTCAGGCACTTGCCCCTCATCTTCAAGTATTTGCTCAAAATCTATCTTCCAGGTGGCTCAGATGGTAAAGAATCTGCCTGCAATGTGCAAGACCTGGATTCAATCCCTGGTTTGGAAAGATCTGGAGGAGGGCATGGCAGCCCACTCCAGTATTCTTGCCTGGAGAATTCCATGGGCAGAGGCGTCTCAGTTCAGTTCAGTTGCTCAGTCGTGTCCAACTCTTTGCGACCACACGAACTGCAGCATACCAGGCTTCCCTGTCCATCGGAGAAATCTCCCTGTCCTTTGGAGAGTCCAAATTCCGGAGCTTGCTCAAACTCATGTCCATTGAGTCAGTGATGCTATCCAACTATCTCATCCTCTGTGTCCCTTTTCCTGCCTTCAGTCTTTCCCAGCATCAGGGTCTTTTCCAATGAGTCAGTTCTTAGCATCAAGTGGCCAAAGTATTGGAGCTTCAGCTTCAGTATCAGTCCTTCCAAGGAACGGTCAGGACTGATTTCCTTTAGGATTGAATAGTTGGATCTCCTTGCCGTCCAAGGGGCTCTCAAGTCTTCTCCAACACCACAGTTCAAAGCATCAATTCTTCAGTGCTCAGCTTTCTTTGTGGTCCAGCTCTCACATCCGTACATGACTACTGGAAAAACCCACACCTGGTGGGCTACAATCCATGGGGTCACAAAGAGTTGGACATGACTTAGCGACTAAGCACAGCAGACAGCATCTTCCAGATAAACATTCCACTTAAAATCATACCCTCCAACCCACAGGCCTCATCCCCCTTGTCCTACATATTCTGCCTGCCTTCAGCATATACCATACAATCTGTTTATTGTTTTTAATTGCAGTTATTTTGTCTCCTCCTGCTAGTATGTAGCTCTGTAAGAGAAGGGATTTTTGTTACTGTTCCTCCTTGTGATATTCCTGCAGTGTTTGGACCTCAATGAGTGTTCAGTGAATATTTGGTGAATGAATGCAAAGCCTATGCCCTTTGTACAAGATCTCCCACTTTTCATTTATTAACGATATACTTGACAAAATTACTCGATTTCTGTTTGCTATGAAGGGCATTCCAAATAATACTACTTCATTAGTTTCGTGCATTCATCTTCATTTCGAATATTTTTTTCTGTTGTATTTTCCTCTCATCTGTGAAGATGAACCATTCTGTTTGATTTTAAAAGTCAACCAGGTTTTTTTTTTTTTAAGAAAGTGTTAGAAAGTGAGATATAACCTTTTTGGATAGTAATAGGGGCATATGGTTCAAAGAACTTAGGTTTTTGTCAAGTAAGCTGCACTTTTTTTTAACATTCATAAATATTGTGTCATTAAAAACCAACCTAGTTTTAAAATTTTATTTATTTCTAGTTTTCTTGAGATATAATTGATGTATAACATTGTGTAAGTTTAAGGTGTGCGGTATGTTGATTTTCTACGCTTTTATTTTGCAAAGTGATTACCGCTGTGTGTGGTTAGCTAACACCTCCATCTGGTTACATAATTACCATTTCTTTTTTGTGGTGAAAACATTTAAGATCTGTTCTTTTAGCAACTTTCAAGTATATAATATAGCCTTATTTACTATTACACCATACTGTACATCAGATCCCCATAACCTGTTTATCTTATAACTAGAAGTTAATACTCTTTGACCATCGTCTCTCCGTTTCCTCCACCCCTCCACCTCTGGTGACCACCATTCTAGTTTCTGTTTCTTTGAGTTTGACTTTGTTAGATTTCACATATAAGTGGTAACCTCCAGTATGTCTTTTCCTGTCTGACTTATTATATTATTATTCCATCTTAGTTTTAAAATTTGCGTTTTATGACTTGGTATTATTAAATATTAGGAAATAATTTATTAACTATATTAAACTTTTTCCTCTTCAGTATAATTTTTTTTCTAGAGGAATCAAGCTGTAATTTACCATTGACAGTAGAGGAAAATAAGATTCAGTTTATAAAGTCAACCTGCATTTATTATGTACCTACCATGTTCCAGAAACTTCTTTTGGGGGCCATTAAAAGAGGAACAAGACACATGATTTTTGGCTTAAAAAAAAAAAAGTGGTCCTAATGTAATGTGGCAAGTCCTTGAATGGAGTTATATATAAAGTTTTATGAGGCATTTTTATGTTACGGGTTTTGGGACTTCATGGCTGCTATAAACTGAGATACTCCTATACTCATGCAGGGTGTATGATTATCTTCTCAGCATTTACAACCATCTAAATTCAGTTGAAATTAGTACTGTCATTACAGCTGAGACTGTTATCCACACTCCTAGAGAAATGTTGGAACAAAGAAGCGATGTGGCCCAGAGGTTCCCAAATGCCAAAGACCAGTGGAAGAGTTGTTGCTGGTACTGGGCAAAATGAAAAATAAGTAGAAGGGAAAGAAGATTGAGAGAGAATACATGACTGTGTGTGTGTATGTGCTCACACGTGTGCAGATGTGTATGCATATGTGTACGTATGTGTGGAGAATTGCCACCCTCCTTTTTAAGGAATGATTATTTTTTATTCTAAGTTTGAGCTTTCTCTTCTTTTTCTATCCTTAAAGGTCCTTTCATTTTAGGAAATTATAGTGGAAATAAGTGGTATCTATTTATTATTTTAATGTCTTTTCCTTAAATAAAGTCAGCCTCTTCTTTTTAATAATTTTACTGGTAAAATCTTCAGAGGGAGCCACTGTCAGGGATACTTTAGAACATTCTATAATTCTTGCAGCTCTTATTTTATTTTTTTTGACATAGCCAGCATTCAGGCATTCCTTTTATTTAAAAGGCCTTGGCTCCTATTTTCCTAGTCTCATCTCTGCAAATGATAATGAACTGATAGTAGAGAGACCGTGTTAGTCAGAGGCTGTGGTGGCTTCTATCCTGTGAATAAGTTTGGTGGCAGAAAAGTAATCTACATCTGTAACTAGGAATTTTTAAATGTTTTATTTTTCTTGTCCTGACAAGTTACGGTGCAGGCCTTGGCATTAGAAGGTAAAGCATGAGAGAGAACTGTGAAAAATTGGAAGCATGTTTATTAGACGTTTTGTATGTGTGGGTGCATGTGTGTGTTTCCCATTTATTCTGATTAGAACACAGTGTTGAAACAATATGATAGCCCTGACTCCTATGGTTTTGGTGCTGACGCCACTATTCTGCATTAGTGGAGACCTCTGGGTATGGATACTAGCTACAACCCTTAGTAGTGGGTGATGTTGGGCAGGTGACTTAGCTGTCTAGGCTCTATTTTTTTTTTTTTTCATCTGAAAAACTGGGATATTAATAGTGGCCACTCATAAGATATTCTAGGGATTAAATAGGATAATGTATGTCAAGAGCTTAGTACAGTGCTTTGCAGTAGTAAATGTTTCTTATTATTGTCATCATTCTTTTAGCCGTAAAATATCAGTACTGGTCTTAACTGCCTTTCAGTTTGTTGTTTAATACTTAACACCTTGCCTTGGTCTTCTTTCGATACTGTTTTTTATTGATGTAGTAGTTCTACGTGACACGTTTTTGAATCTAAAAAAAAGGTGTGTGCTAATCATCAGCAAAGTGTTTTTCGACCTTCCTAATAGATTGTGAAGAGTTCTGAAAACAGCCAACTTTACATTCACATGTTTATAGCCAGGGCCAAGAAGGAATACTTTAACTGTTGTAGGTGTTGCCAGGGACCTTCCTTTGCTTGAAAACCAAAAGTTTTCACTGTTAGCTTTAAATAAACTGAGGGCAGATTTCAAAGGTGAAGGAGATGAAAGAAGGATTTTAAAGTGATTACTTTAAAAACAGTGGTCTTCTAAAAAGCTGTGGTCACACATTGAAATCACATGAGACTCTTTTATAAAATATAAATTCCTTGTAGTGGAAGCATCATCAACAATAAATGTTTTTGGAGCCTCTACTTGGAACACAGTAATAAAATAATTGGAATGGTCAGATACTTAATACTTATTTTAGCTCACGTCAGTTTCTTATTTGCTTATTTACAAGAGACTGTCTTGTGTCACCAACATGGCATGCTTGGGTTCAGTTTATAGGACATGAAGCCTAATTTTATTATTTGGTTCATTATAAGGATTTATAGTGGTCTTATTTTGATGAAATATTGTTGGCTATATCTGATTTTTTTTTTCAAGTATCAAAAGCAGTTCCTAATAATAGTTCCATGAATATAATAAGATTCTTTTTAGGTTTGTGTTTGAAGTAGGTATGACAAAAGTGGGGGCTTCCCTGGTGGCTCAGTAGTAAAGAATCTGCCTGCAGTGCAGGAGACCTGAGTTTGATCCCTGGGTTGGGAAGAAACCTGGAGAAGGAAATGGCTACCCACTCCAGTATTCTTGTCTGGGAAATCCCACGGACAGAGGAACCTGGCAGGCTATAGTCCATGCAGTTGCAAAGAGTTGGATATGACTGAGAGACAAACAGTTATTTTAAGTATTTTACCACATCTGCTAACATACCACACTTAAGTCTTCAGCGCTCAGGCAAGCTCTTCTTAGTGTTGTGAGATTGCTACTGCTAAGTCTCTTCAGGCATGTCTGACTCTGTGCGACCCCATAGACGGCAGCCTACCAGGCTCCGCCATCCCTGGGATTCTCCAGGCAAGAATACTGGAGTGGGTTGCCATTTCCTTCTCCAGTGCATGAAAGGGAAAAGTGAAAGTGAAGTCGCTCAGTCGTGTCCGACTATTAGTGACCCCATGGGCTGTAGCCTACCAGGCTCCTCCGTCTATGGGATTTTCCAAGCAAGAGTATGGAGTGGGGTGCCATTGCCTTCTGTAAATATATTCTCATATACCCATACAGATACAATTCTGTGACTTTGTTGAAGTTTTGAAGGGTCATGTGTAAGGGACAGATAGCATACTTGAGTGGGGATGTGTTTGCTGTAGGGAAAGTTGTAAAGGAGGAGGTGGAGGGATCAGAGACCACACTGACATGCTGAGTACTTTCGATTTTTGTTGTTGTTGTTGTTCTAATTGGGAAAATAGATGTAAAAGGGCTAACAGGGTAATAGCTTAGGGTGTTTTCAGGTGAAAAGCATTGTTAATTTAGAATTTTTTTTTTTAATTTTTTTATTTATATTTTTTAAATTAGTTTATTTATCTATTTTTTTTTTTATAAATTTATTTATTTTAGTTGGGGGCTAATTACTTTACAATATTGTAATAGTTTTTGCCATACATTGACATGAATCAGCCATGGGTTTACATGTGTTCCCCTTCCTGGACCCCCCACCCACCTCCCTCCCCATCCCATCCTTCTGGATCATCCCATTGCCCCGGCCCTGAGCCCTTGTCACATGCATCGAACAAATTTAGAATTTTTTTTCCAGATCTTTTGAATGGACATAACTGATTATAAATATTATTCATTAGGAGCTCAAACAATGTTACTGGTTAACTTCCAGTACAAACATGACCATTTTATGGAAATACTTATCTACATACATTTAAACAGCTTATGTGTAAATGCATTATCAGCCCACATCTCTTTTTTTTTTTTTCCTAAAAACCAATCTGCTTTCTTCCTGTGATATCGTGGCTAATGAATTTAATGATGTGAGCTTTCTTTATTTACTCAGTTGGCATATTTATTTGCAAGTTGCAATGATTTTCAACAATTTCGTTTACCTGGCGTCCTAGAGTACCAAACCCAAAGGACGTTGAGCTCATGTTTCATTTCTTCTACTTTTGCTGCTTTTTTCTTTGCAAAGTCAAAAATTGAGTCAGGCCCTCAGAGAAGATGGGCTGATATTGGGTCCATGATTCTGTGTCCCAGACTTTAGAAGGGGTGGAATAATGGAAGCTCTTGATTAGGGAGGAAAGAGTGTTCTTCCAGTTATAAACAAATAATAAACATCCATCCCTTGAAATCATAATGAGGGTGAGTGGTATGTGTGTGTGTGTGCATGCATGTATTATTTGTATAACTAAGTGTGTATAATACCCATTGACTATTTAGACATAAGGAGAATCTTTGGCTTTTAATCTGAACTTGCATCCTTTCTCTACTGTTGAATTCTGTGCCCGTTTTCTCATTACTTTGGGGCTTGTAAATTTTAAAACTCTTTGGGTATGAACACCTTGGAGGTGAGAGTAATCATTTCAGCTTACTAATGAAAATTGATAGGAGGATGCTGAGAGATGGTGATAGAAAAAAGCATGGGTGAGAAAATGACTAATGTTGAAAAGGAAAGACAAGGACACTACAGTGAGAAATGCAAGTGTCAAGAAGATTGACCATTTAACTGGTCATTACATTACCTTCTTGGATGAGGAACATATTCTGGAAATCAGCTTATAATTCTAAGAGTTGTTCCAGAATAGTGGAATCTGACTTTATGAAATCTTATCAAGCTAAGATCATTAGATCAGTTAACTCTTCCCTTTAAACAAATACTTACATTGGATGGATGGGTTGTTGTGCTAATGACCTTCATGGTATTATATAACCGCTTACTGATTCTTCATTACTTATGGTTATGATTTTATGGAATCCCTCTCCTGGGGGTAGGGACGGTCTGTGCAGGACAGAGGTTTCCACTGGAAGAGAGCCGACACAAGCATCCACTGCCTGGTGTGCTTTGGGATTCTGCAATGACACTTAGTTTTTCTAGTTTACGTTTATTTTGAAATGTCTATAATTTTTTTTCTTCATCTAAGTTACTGAATGTTTCGATTCTCAGGTGGCTTGGATTTGGGAGGTGGGTAGTTTTGGGTTGTTAAAATCTAGTGTTACTGCATGTGGCCAAAATGTACTGCTTGTCTGATTTCTTCTTTTTGTCATTTATGAGATTTTCTTTATAGCCTAGTACCTGATCCTGTTTTTACACGTGTTTCTTTAAAAAAGAATCTTTGTATCTGCATCTGGGACTGGTTCTGTAGACATTAAATTTATATCACTGGAACCGTCTGCTCTACTCAGAGTGTTCCATCTCTGATCCTGGCTCGTCCTACCTTTTCATGTTCTACTCTTTTACATCCCGCTGGAACTAGGGAAGAGGAGGGCAAGGAGGGTAGGAGCAGCACAGCCATGTGGGGCAGTCTGAGGGCCAAACGAAGAGCACTGTGCTTGGACCATTGTGAGTTAGGGCATCCTTTACCACAAATGAAAACACAATTTTTAAATTTTGTTACAGTGGGATTGGTTTTTTGAGGACACCATTCCCCTTTTTTCTTTGTCTTGACTCGCCTTTTTTTCTTCAGTCTTGATTATTTAAGTTAATAAATTTAAGGGAAGGAGGTTATTTGAGAGGAATTTAGTCTGTGATAAAGGATAAAACATAGCTTGTTGCTGTATGTGTAATCTCTGGGAAATGGGCTAGAGGGGTTTAGCATGATACTTTATATTGAGGGCATGATGGAAATTAATTGGCTGTTTTCTTTCTGTGTTCTTCCTCTTGTCTCTGTGCATATTCTCTCTATGGAATATAGTATTACTTTCATGTCTCACTGAGTTTGATTGTTGCACAGAGTGAAGAGTTCAGGCTCTGGAGTCAGTTAGCTTGAGTTTGAATCCTTTCTCCACTGCTTATTAGCTCTAAGACTCTGCGTAGGTCACTGAATCTCTCTGTGCCTTGGTTTTCTCATCTGTTAAGTGGGAAATAGTACCTATTGCGTAGGGTTGTTGTTGGGACTAAGTGAGATATAAAATATGTAAAGTGCTTAGAATATTACCCGGTACTTGAATCCAATAGTGCTCAATAAATGTGAGCTATTATCATTACTGGGCAGTTGGATAGCCCGCTTCACATTTGTCTTTGACATTATAGCAATTTGGATAAAAAGAGAGTAAATTTCAGTTGTTTAAAATAAAGAAAGAGGATTAAATGTTAACTGCCTGCATTTTTTTTAAATAGCCAAATGTGAATTACTTGAGTATCATTGCACTGACCACAAAGAATAATCATTGTTGTCACTGCTTAAATGATGATTTGCTTTTTGGAGGAAAAGCTGTCATTTATAGATGCTTTTATAATTCATATGTGCTAAGTTAAGTAGTTCTCCTTGTACATGGCCTGGTTTTTAAGCTTTATCAAAATTACTGTATGAAAAATAGGATTCATTAAAATTTGTCCTGAAGACTTTAATACATTAATAAGGCTTTTCTTGTTCTCTGTGCAGCGTCAGAACTCCTCTTCCGCAGTAACTAACCATGATGGCTATGTTCACGTAATTAGCCATTGGTTAAGGATATATAGTCATGTTGATAAGCAGCCTTGTTTAGTTTTTGTTTGTTTATATAAACATCTGAAGGAGATAGCAATTAAAGAGTTGGTTTGTCTGATTTAGTCCTTATAAAGCTTAGATGTTTTGAAAGTGATTAAGTTTAGGGGCATAGAATAAGACATCTCATGGCTTAATTCAAATTCTTTGACTATTCAATATGTTAGACTTTTGGGGGACTTTGGGGAGTGGTGGTAAGAAAGGCAACTTGTCTGATTTCTAAATATTTGGTTGAGAATACTTTCTAAATATTTAACTTGTTTTTGCTGAGAATAGCGGTGGTGCTGTATACCTTTCAAAATGATCAGCTATTTCTTGTTCCCTTATATCTGGTAGAGAAATGTGATACTTCATATACCGTTGTACTTCATCTAGGCTTACCCTGAAATTGACATCAGTTTTGGGGGGAATGATCCATGAGATCCCAGGTACATGGGCTGGCACTTGGGTTGTGGGTTGTGAGGAGAGGAGGAACCAAGTGGTTGCTGTGACTAGCAGTCTAGCCCTGTCTACCCTTTGCTGGAGCTGCTGATGACTGTAAGATGGGTGCTGTTAGCCTTTGCACTTACCTCCAGGAATCAGGTGGCCTGTGCTGCGAGGCCATTGTAGTGCATTTCCTGGGAGATTGGCAACTGAGGATGGTTGCAAGTGACTGGACAAATACTGTTCGAGTCCCCCTTGAATGGTACAGAAGGAAGATGGGAGTGTGGTTAGAGACTCGGGTGCTCTGCCTAGCTTCACAACTCATTCATTGTGGGACCTCCATGATTGTCTCTAGTTTTCTTTGTGAAAAATGGAGAATAATAATAATGATGCCACCTGCTTATCTCAGAGAGTGTTCTGAGGATTAATGAGTTAATCACCTTGGATGAAGGCAGCAGAAGTTGGCTTGTCATAATATCATTGCCTTTCCAGAGAAGCTCCAGTTTGGTGGAATAAAATAGTGGAAAGAAGATAGGAGTGGAATGAACTATTTACCATTAGTTGGTGTCTTTCAAGTCCAACTCTAGGTCAGGTTTCCATTCTAGCAGGGAAATTTAGCGTAAAATTTCTGTGTATTTTTTAGCGACACCAAACCAAATGTCTGACCTGCTGTTTGTAGGAAAAGAACAGATGTTTATTCTGAGAACACATTAATGAACATGTTAGTGGTTTTCTCCCCTGTAAGAGAAGAAGATGGGTCAAGAGGGAGAGCCTAGATTTAAGTAGAGTTTGCTTGCATTGCCTATTGCGGATGTGCCCTTTTTGAGAGAGTCTATATTGCTTCATTCTGTTGATCTTTTGAGTGTCTTTGACAAGAAAGCTTCACAGATACCAAGCCAAAACAAAACAAAAAATATAAACACTCACAACAGTTGCCTTAAATACCAAGGATGTCAGCGTGAAATTAAAATGAATCAACTGACATTTCTGCTTTGAAATTTTTTTAGTAAAATTAATTTAAACCAACAGTGAAAACTTCTGTGTCTACCTTATAATGGAACGTTTGACCTTTCTCAGTGTTTTTGGCTTAAGAGTGTAGACATTGGGATGTTTCTGGTTAAAATTTGCTTCAATTCTCTTAAGGGCTCTTGGGATTTTGGTCAATCTTCAGTGGTGGAATGGCAAATGCTGTCAATTGTGTTGATACCATGCAGTTTCTGAGACAAGGTCTCTGCAGTAGTGGATATGGTATCTCCTCCTGTCCATGTGTAACTGTTTTAAAAGAACACTGTTGTCATGTGAATTCTTATTTTTTTTGAGCTTGCTTTTGAAGTTAACTTTCACAGAGAATTCCTGTTACCTAGAAATTGATGACAGACTTACACCATTTCCTTTTTTTTTCTTAGACGTTCCATCCTCAGAGCAGCCTGAACTGTTCCTAAAGAAACTTCAGCAGTGCTGTGTCATTTTTGACTTCATGGACACGCTATCTGATCTTAAAATGAAAGAATACAAGCGCTCCACTCTTAATGAACTGGTGGACTACATTACAATAAGCAGAGGCTGTTTGACAGAGCAGACTTACCCTGAAGTAGTTAGAATGGTGAGTTTCTTTTTTTTCGCCGCGGACACATGTAAGCACCTTCCATAAGGATGCACAGGTGTATTTACTGCAGAGTCAGGTCACAGGAGGTCACCTCCACAAATAAGAGCCAGCCTTCTGAGAGCTAAGCACAAGTAGTCGGCACAATACTAGAATTTGAAGAGCATGATTTCATGAGAATGAAATCCAGAACTTTTCACCTACAACAGTATTGGAGGAATCATTGACTTCAAAATACGAAACCAAGATTGCCAGAGTGTTACTGGATTTCTGGCATTGGGAAAAGAAAAGACACAAGAGAATCAACAGAAGTTTTAGATCAGTGTTCGAAAAATATACAAGCCTGTTGGATACCTTGATCCCCCCCCTCCTCACCCCCCCATTCATTGTGGTATATTAGAAATGGCTTTAAACTTAACCAAATTGTGATATGTGGACTCTAGATAAAGCCTCTCTTGGCTTTATAAACTAATCATTCACTTTATAATCTTACAGTCAGGAATGATGTCTTTCATTATTTTTAAACAGCGTCTTGTACTTTGTGTGGTCGTTAAGAGTTATGAGAAGAAACATTATTAGTATAATATAAAATTATGTTCTTATTGTATCAATAATTATATTAGTTTTTCAAAAGCTGAGCCAAAATACAGTCTGCTGTTAGATTTTTGTGAGAGGGTTGCCTTCCTTCATCTCATAGATCTTGGGTCTAGAGAGCACAAGCTATTTGGAGGTGGTGGCGCTGGTCTACTAACTCCTGAAATTATGCCGAAGAGATCTAAGGGGGTCGGTGCATCATTGGGAAGCCCATTGGGGAATCTGGCTCACCCTCTGTGTACTGCTGAAAATGTACTTAGTCTTTTTGTGTAATTTGTATCACTCGTATTCAACAAATGCAGAAAAGAGACATCTGTGATGGAGTAGTTTTGGTTAAAAATGAATAGCTTTCAGATTTGGGAAGGGACCTGAATTATCACAACTTCAGAAACTATGACACATATATGAAGGTCATTTCAAAACAATGTCCAGTATAGTCCTCAGATCCATATTGGAGTGCATATTGCATTTATTAATTTACAGGAATGTAAAACAATGTTTTGTATATTAACTGTTTACATGTTTACATTGTGGCTCTTGAGCAGTGGTTCTCAACCAGGGGTGATTTTCCCTGCCAGGGCGCCTTGACATTGGAGACATTTTTGGGAGCTTCAATCAGGGTTGGGAGGGGGGTGCTACCAGCATCTAAGGGGTAGAGGCCAAGAATGCTGTTAAACCTCCTAAAATGCACAGGACAGCCCCTGTAACAAAGAATTATCTGGCCTCAAATGTCAGTAATGCCACTGATGAGAAACCTTGGCTCTAGAGTTTACCTGCTCTCCAGCCCTCTTACCCTG
This sequence comes from Giraffa tippelskirchi, assembly GCF_054371585.1. Classification (NCBI taxonomy): domain Eukaryota; kingdom Metazoa; phylum Chordata; class Mammalia; order Artiodactyla; family Giraffidae; genus Giraffa; species Giraffa tippelskirchi. The sequence goes on along the minus strand of NC_137281.1, from coordinate 136,088,309 downwards.
ATACCTAGGATCTTCTCTAGTCCACCTGCTTCTTCAGAGCATAGTCCCTTGGTTTTAACCTACCTGTGTTCTCAGCTAACAGAGTTACCCACTGTTTATAACTTTCTTCTGCATCTTTCCATGGATAGTCTGTGAATATTGAAGCATATCCAAGCTTATATGTATAAATATTATCTTTTTTAAACGCACAAATGGTAGCATACTATACACACTCTCTGTATCTTGCTTTCTTTGCTTACATAAGTACACCAGTACATACAAAGCTGCCTTATTCATTTTTATAGCTGCATTTCATTGTGTGGATGTGCCATAATGTTTTTAACCATAACCCCATGAATATCTTTGTACTCACATGAGTTTGCCCTTGTGTGAGAACATCTATGTATTTGTGGATTTGTTCTCTAATAGCCTGTCTTTTCCCCTCTTCCTGGATCTTTGTGAATTCCCTGGCCTCCTGCCTCTAATTCTGGTTCCCCCCCTTGCTTTTAAGAGCTGGCTTAAAGTGCTACCACTGGTTCCTGAAAAGTCCAGGGTTTTCTGCTTCCTTCAGTTCTACCACTTCTTGACAACCCAACCTTTTAGAATTCATTCATTGGCTGCTCTTTAATCCTTTCAGACATTTATTTGATTTTTCTATTTAGATTATAAGTACTTCTAGGGGTCCCTAGCCTCTGGGCCACAAGCTGGTACCTCCTGTCAGATCAGCGGCAGCATTAGATTAGAAATAAAGTGCACAATAAATCTTTTGGTCCCTGGCCAAAAAGATTGGGGACCACTGAGTACTCCTAAGCAGGAACTATGTCACGAACATCCCTGTGGCCTCTGTAATCTCTTAGTCCAGGCCTACCTGGAGATTGTTGAATGAGTGAATGAAAGCGTGTTCCCTCTTAAAATATGGGCATTTCACGCCCTCAAATTATAATGAAGATATTGGATTTATTGGATTATATCCAGTTTTAAACCCAGTATGTGGCATAATTCAAAAATTCATTCATTCCTGTGAATCATCTTGGTCCTAAAGCAGCTTGAGTCTCAAAGGAGAGACCATTTTCTCTTCTCTTTTACCATCCATCTGTGCCCTCCCTGCCGCCACAACCCTCAAACCTCAACAAAAAAATGTAAAAAAAAAAATGACTCCTGTCATTTGCTTGTGAATGTATACCTTAAAATGTACTTAAGTCCTGTTTTAGGAAGTATTGAATCTGTAGCATGCCTGCTATTCTAGGGCATTAGATAATTGACTTTCTAGATGATAGTTTAGTGTTTTTGGAGGTGTAATTTATTTTTCACATCTGTGATTTGTGAAATTGCTACTAATTTTACATGATTCTTAGACAGTCTGGGATTTACAGAGAAGGAAGTAGTATGGTAGAGTAGAAAGAGAAAGGGCTTTGAAACCACACAAACTTGGGTTCAAATGCCAGCTCTTGGCACACTTACTTGCTCCATCACCTTGGACTGAGCCCTCCATCTCTAATGTCCTCAGTTTACATGAGGTGTCAAGAGATGTGTAGGATGGAGGGAAGGGTGGCTACAGTCCTTCCCACTCTGCTCCATAAATAGTCCACTAAGGAAAATTGTTACACTTTGTTTGTACATCAAGGTTCTCACCACCTCAGATACACATACAATCTAGTAAATAGGGATTTACCTCTATAAGAAGGGTTGGAACTAAATCCCTCCTTATCCTCTATTCCCTTCCGTTTTGCCACCTGTGAGCCCCTTGTATGTAGAAATCCTGATGCTGTTACTGCTTATTCTCGTCATCTGTATTATACCTACCTTTTGGTTATTTTGTGAGGATTGGAGATGACGTATGTGAAGCTCTTGGTATAATCCCTAAAGGGCTTCCCCAGTGGCTCAGTGGTAAAGAATCCGCGTCCACTGTAGGAGACAGGGTTTCATCCCTGGTTTGGAAAGAAACCTGAAGAAGGACATGGCAACCCACGCTAGTATTCTTGCCTGGGAAATCCATGGACAGAGGAGCCTGGTGGGCTGCAGTCCATGGGGTTGCAAAGAGTCAAACATGACTTACTGACTGAACAACAACAATAGTCCCTAACACATGGCAAGCATTTAGTCAGTAATACTATTACTATACTTTGGTGATTTCACTATTATGTACTTGACTTTATAATCATTGGAGAAGCCCAGAGTTCCTTTTTGTGGACTAAAAATGCTCTATTGGCTAGATGTGTTATATCCCACTGCCTCTGCTCCTCAGATTCTCTAATTCCAATCCTGCCTGTTGAATAGTCACTGTCCCCACCTGTTCCTCTTTCTTATTACTGTAAAATGAAATTGCTTCAGTAGGATTAGTGAGAGAAATGGTGGTACTTTTAATGAAATATCAGTGAAGTTGATAGCTAGGTTTTACAAAAGAATATGACTGATGACTTAAGATAGCATGTTCTATTGTCAGCATTATTACCAAAACCTGATGGGACTATTCTGAGAGCTGCTATTCCTGTTAGGGTAAGAAAAGAGTTACAGATGCAAGTAACCTAGGAGTTGGGGAACCCATTTCTAACATTTAAATAAAGCCTAGATACCATCTACAGACTGTTAGAATTAAGAAAGAAAAATGACTTTATGTGTAAACAAAATAAAACAATGTAGCATGTAACTCACCTTCGGGTGGTGTGGGTAATGGAATAGCCCCAGATAAAGTAGAAGCCACTGTCCTCGTTTCTTATCTTCCACTTAACTACTGTGAACTTGGGTAAGTTCCTCTTTAAGCCCCATGTCTCCCCTTGTGAATGAAGGGAGTTGGTGGTGGTCTGTCATCTCTGTCCAGCTCCCAAAACTACCAACACATTTTAAGAAATTTAGAATGGATCCTGCCATCCTTAAAGTTTACAGAATGTTTTCCAAAGTAGTCGCTTCTACTCTGTCAGTGGTTTCTTCCATGTGTTTCTTTCTCATGGGGTCATATCTGATGGAAAAACGAGAACCAGGGCTGTTAGTTCCTTAGGCTTTGGCACATGTTGTCTTGTATCATTTCAAGTGTCAGGCTTCTGTCCTTGAGGCAGTGTTTTTACCACATTTATGCTCATGTTTTCTTTCTGGTTCTGTTGCCATGCATCCATTTGAGAAATTTCTTAGCATTTCTAGCTCTCTCAAAGGGTCGGACATGACTTGCTCACTGAACAACAAGTAATCTTGGGTTAATTTTTTTTATCCAGACTTAAACTCTGTCTTTTATACTCTTTATGTTCACGCATCTTCCTGTTCATGCAACTTCCTTTATGTTGACACTGGGAAATAGTTCAAATATGAGAGGAAATCTTATGGGTGAAGGCATTGTTTTAATTAGCTCCAGGTAATATTTGTTAAGTGGTTTAGAGCCACACCTTTACATTTTGATGATTAAAAAAAGACAGGGCCCTGCTCTGTCAAAGTCTGGTAGAAAGGGCACCCATGTGAACAAATAATATGTCATCCATGTATTAATAAAAGTTTGTAGAAGGCAACAAAGGAGCAGAGAGAAAGGGGGAAGGGAGGAAGGTAGGAAGGTCAGGGATGGCTTTACAAAGTGAGGAAAGCCTGACTATTAAAAACAGTGGAACATGTATTTTCCAGTGGTTGAAATAATGTTGAAATGAAAAAGAGAATTACATGATACAAAGGCATTCCCAAACCACATGATATATTCAGAGGAACACAAGCAGTGCTGTGTTGTTGTAGCAGTGTGTGTGGGGCGGGGGGGGGGAGGGTGGGGAGTGAGAAAAGGTGAATGGGGGCAGTTGAAGATGTAGGTGTGGACTAGAAGGACCTGAAAGAACCTCTGGTTTATCTACAGACAGTAGGTAACCATTGAAAAGTTATGAACAGGGAAGTGATACGATAAGTTTTGTATTGTAGTGGCAGTGGGCCAGGTAGATTGGAGAGAAGGCAGAGAAGAATTGATTAGGGGCTTGTTGTATTAGAGAAGTTTTAGAGGTCCTGAACCAAAGACAGGGTGGAAGTAGAGAAGGGGAGGAAAGTTCAGTTCAGTTCAGTCGCTCAGTCGTGTCCGACTCTTTGCGACCCCATGGACTGCAGCACGCCAGGCCTCCCTGTCCATCACCAACTCCCGGAGTTTACCCAAACTCACGTGCATTGAGTCGGTGATGCCATCCAACCATCTCATCCTCTGTCGTCACCTTCTCCTCCTGCCTTCAATCTTTCCTACCATCAGGGTCTTTTCAAATGAGTCAGTTCTTCACATCAGGTGGCCAAAGTATTGGAGTTTCAGCTTCAACATCAGTCCTTCCAATGAATATTCAGGACTGATTTCCTCTAGGATGGACTGGTTGGATCTCCTTGCAGTCCAAGGGACTCTCAAGAGTCTTCTCCAACACCACAGTCCAAAAGCATCAATTCTTTGGCACTCAGCTTTCTTCATGGTCCAACTCTCACATCATACATGACTACTGGAAAAACCATAGCCTTAACTAGACGGACCTTTGTTGGCAAAGTAATGCTTTTTAATATGTTGTCTAGGTTGGTCATAACTTTATGGTCATAACATTAAAAGAAGCAAGCATCTTTTAATTTCAAGGCTGCAGTCACCATCTGCAGTGATTTTGGAGCCCCCCAAAAAATAGTCTATCAGTGTTTCCACTGTTTCCCCATCTGTTTGCCATGAAGTGATGGGACCAGATGCCATGATCTTAGTTTTCTGAATGTTGAGCTTAAGCCAACTTTTTCACTCTTCTGTTTCACTTTCATCAAGAAGGGGAGGAAAGGATGGCATTTAAAACTCATTAGGGGACTTCCAGGGGTTAATAATCTGCCTTCCAATGCTGAAGACATGGGTTTGATTCATGGTCTGGGAACTAAGATCGTGCATGCTGCAGGACAGCTAAGCCCATGCACCGCAACTAGAGAGCCTGTGTGCTGCAACTGTAGCCCACCCACTGCTGCAACTACTGAGCCCGTGTGCTGCAGAACCTGTTCTCCCCAATAGAAGTCCATGTGCTGCAATGAAGACCCAGTGCAGGCGCACACCAGCCTCATTAGGAGGTAAAACTGAAGCCACTTACATTTGCATTGATGTTTAGAGAGAGAGAGAGAGAAAGGAGTCTCCGATAACTTTGGAAATCAGGTAGTCTATGGAGCTGCTATTTGAGAAAGGTTCAGCAGGATTAGCAGCAGGTTTTGGATGGAAGCCGAGTTGAGTTTTGATGTGTTACCTTTGAGGTTATAGGAGTCCTTGATGGAAAGGTTAGAGATGGTTATTGGTAATTATCAGCATGAGCGTAGAGCAGGGGAGAAAAAGAACAATGCTGGGACCCTAGGCGATAGCAGAGAGTCATTGTGCTTCAGTGCAGTGGTTTAGGGGGAGCTAGTGGATTGTATGTGAAGTGTCAGGAAGTTGAAGTGAGGGCTGTGGATAATGATTGCACATACAGTAGTGGAATCTTGGGTATACTACCTCATTAGAGTAAAATCCTATCCTTTCTTTCCTGAACAAAGGATGTTTTATCGCATTGGTCATTTGTTATTATTATTTTCATGTTTTCTCTCTATATCTTGGCTTTTCTTGATTTTAGAGTTTGCTCCACTTCTGCCTCATCTTGGCTAAATATGTGTGGAATATAGAATATAGAATGTATGGTTTGCCAAAGTGAATGTAATTTTAAGATAAAATACAACATTTTCTTCTTTTCTACTGAAATCTTGCCTTGAGTCCTTTATATTGTTTCTTGCCCACACATTAGGTTTGTTTTTTCCCACTCTCAAATTAGGCCCTGTCACTTAGTTATCTAAGTGTTCTATCTTTTTCTGGGCACTACTGGGTCTTCATTGCTGCGGATGGGCTTTCTCTAGTTGTGACCAGCAGGGACTATTCTTGTTGCGCTGGTGCCTGGGCATCTCATTGTGGAGGCTTCTCTTGTTGGAGAGCATGGACTCTAGGTTGCATGGGCTTCTGTTGCAGCATGTGAGCTCATAGTTGCGACTCTTGGGCTCTAGAGCACAGGCTCAGTAGTTGTGGTGCATGGGCTTAGTTGCTCTGCAGCATGTGGTATCTCCTTGGACCAGGGATTGAACCATGTCCCCTCCATTGGCAGGTGGATTCTTAACTACTGGACCACTAGGGAAGTCCCTGTTTTATCTTTTATGTGTTCTATGATTTAACTGGAAATCCCCGCTTTGGTTAGCCTCTTAATAGAATAAAATAGTTTTGTGGAAAAATATGAAGTCTGCAATTTAAAGGTCTCAGAGTCTCCCTACACAGACTCTTGTGGGTGCTTTGTTATAACTTCACTGCATCCTCTCTAGGCTGAAGGATGAAAGATTTCTTCTCATAAAATAACAGCAAACTAAAAGTAGCCTTGGGAATGATAACTACCAGGGCGAGCGTGAAATTTCCATTTTTCATCTTCCAGCATCTGATAAGGACTTTAGCTCTACATCCTGGCTGGATTTGTCTTGGAGGTGACTCTTTAGACCCAGTGGAGATAAGATCTGTAGGTGTGAGCCATTGGGTGTGGTGGGATAGGGGAGGTGGGGTTGCTTACGAGATTAGAAATATAAATAATGATGGAGAATTGAGTGACATCTGGGAAAGGCATTTAGGAAATGATGAACTTACTGGGAAATTTTTTTTTTTTTTTAAATATTTATTTCACTGTGCCAGGTCTTAGTTGCACATGTGGTATCTAGTTCCCTGACCAGGGATGGAACCTGGACCCCCTGCATTGGGAGCCTGAAGTCTTAGCCACTGGACCACCAGGGAGGTCCCTTACTGGGAAATTTTTAAGGATAGGATAAATCTAAAAGATAAGACCTAATAAATTAGAAGGTAAATAATTCATTGGTACTTTGAATATACAGTGGTGGTGGTTTAGTCACTAAGCTGTGTCCCACTCTTTGCGACCCCATGGACTGTAGCTTTCCAGGCCGCTCAGTGCACGGAATTCTCCAGGCAAGAATACTGGAATGGGTTGCCATTTTCTTCTCCATGAATATACAGTAGGTGCAGACAAATAACTGTTGACACCACTTATATGAGGTACCTAGGATAGTCAAATTCATAGGGTCAGAAAGTAGAAGCCAGGGAGGCCTGGGGGTGGGTTGGGAGTGGGGAAGGGGGATGGGGAGTTAGTGTTTAATGGGGACAGAGTTTCAGTTGAGGAATGTGAAAAACTCTGGAGATGGATGATGATGAGAGTTGTGCAACATTGTGAATGTACTCAGTGCCACTGAAGTGTTAAATATGGTTAAAATAGTATGTTTTATATTGTGTGTAATATGATATACATTGTGGACTTTTACCACAATTAAACATTAAAAAAAAAAAAAGAATTTCGTGGTATTTTGTTAAGACCGTAAGGTTATGATGATGAAGATTGCCAAAAGATATTTTTAGAATGAGATCAGGAAGAAATCACTGCTCAAGGTTAGGAGTAGATTGTTACCATTTGTAATGTATCAGAGGGTAGAGAAACTGGCAGGCACTCTGTCCTATTGTTAAACTATCAGTCTGTGCTGCATCTGTTAATGCTCATTTAATAGTATTGTTTAGCGTGTTTGGGTATCCATCGATTATTTTCTTGGGGGTCAGTGGACCTCTTGCTGTTGAGCACAGAATTTTGCATGTCTTGGCTGTTTTTATGGGAGAAGATCTGTAGTTTTTGATTGAATTTTGAGACATGGTCTGACTCCAGAGTGGTATAAGCTTAGTTTTTACATGTGCAGTGCTCTGCTAGGTGCTGCTCTCTAACATACAGGATGAGATTAGAGGGGAGCAGGGCCTTCCTATTCATGGCAGTAACTAAAGATGAAGATGAAATGGTTAGAATGATTTCACCAATGAAACCGTCTGGGCCTGGAGTTTTCTCCATGGGAAGGTTTCTGGCAGTGAATTCATTGTTTAAAAAAATTTGTTGTGTTGAAGTATAGTTGATTTATAATGTTCTGTTAATTTCTACTGTATAGCAATTATATGTCTCTATATATACATCCGTTATGAATATATATGCCCATTATTTTCATATTCTTTTCCATGATGGTTTATCACAGGATATTAAATATAGTTCCCTGTGCTATGCAGTAGGACCTTGTTGCTTATCCATTCTATATAAGTTTGCATCTGCCAGTCCCAAACTCCTAATCCATCCTTCCCCCACCCCCTCAATTTTTAAAATACATATTGACCTATTCAGGTTTTTTGTTTTCTCTTGTGTCAGTTTTTGTTGGTTTTTATAATGGTTTCACAATTAAGAGTTGTGTTTGAATTACTTAATCCTTAGTTGTTCTTCATAAAGGTGTGTACTAATGAAAGATGACCAGCACCTGTACAACTTCCGGTGTTAGCAGCATAATTATCCGCTGCAAATACTGTGCGAGTAAATTAAGTCTTCGTAATAACCCTGTTGTATTATATGTTATAATTAATATATTATATATTATTTTATAGATTGTGTAAAGGAAGTAGAGAGAGGTTAAGAAACTTTCCCGAAGCTACTCATCTGGGTAGCTGTCAGGACTGAGAGCTGAACCCAGTCTGGCTACAGAGCTCATCCTCTTGACTACTGTGCTGTTATTCTCTCCTGGAATCAGTCTTTCTAATAGGAATGGAGACTAAAATCTCTAAATTTGGACTCTTGCCTCAGTACTGTGTTGTTTTCCTTGAACCTGTCTACATAAGGAATAAGGCTTTGATGCTTTCCCTGGAACCTTTTCCTTGCTTGTTATTTTACCAAATAATAAGCTCTGGGGTTAAATGTTCATTTTTGCTTAAGGAACAGCTGCCTTTTCACTCCCTCTCCACCCCCCCACCCCCCCACCTCGCTACCCTATATAAACACTACGTTGCCTTTGTTATTCTCAAATTAATTTTTTTTCCCTGCCCGACCACTGCCTTCCGGTAGGCAAGAGTACATGGTCACTGGGAGTGAGGAGGGGCTCAGGAGGAAAGCTTTGTAGTTCAGAACTCGCCTCTGTTCCACCGAAACCACAGTCCTTGAGATGGTCCTATCCCCTAAGTTCATGTGCTGCCTGGATGACAGTTCTCCCCCCCCCCCCCCACTCCTCATTAGCAACAAGAGAGCCATATCAGCAACCAAGGGATCCTTAAATTGCTTGGTTAGCCTGGATTTAGAGCTAGGAAGTTAGATATTTAAATGTCCTTTCATCTCTATGTTGGCCCCTAATCCTTGGAAGTATTTATGATTACTTAGGATTGTACAGCATGCCTGTTTGTGGTCCTTCCTGGGTCAGTGATATAGACGGAATAACCTGGGCCACTTACTTAGCTGTGTGATCTTAGATGAGTCTTCATCCTAAGATCCTTATGCACTGTAACTTTATAAAGTTATTGTGATGTGATTATTGTTATCATTTATGGTACTACCTTTGCCACCTCTGTTAGACTTACTTTTTTCTTTGAATGGATTAATAAGTTTTTTGGTTACAATGAAGTCTTACTAGCATCACATCTTTGACTATTGATTTTAAACTTTAATTCTCTGGGGAGTCTTATTTTCAAGTCTGGTTTTTTGGGATGGGGTATGGCCCTGTAAATCTGCAAGTGCCCATGTGTATATAATTATATTAGGTTGTCCAAAAAGGTTGCTTGAATTTTTCCATAACGTCATAGGAAAAACCTGAACAAACTTTTCGGCCAACACAATATATACATATGTATGTAGTGTTGTTAGTTCACCTATATAACTTTTTTTTTGATATTACTTGCATAGTAATATCCACACTGAATTAATAACTTACCACTTCTCTTCTGCAAACATTGTCTCTTAAAATATCTGATAGTGATTTTAATGGGTTTAGTTTAACTTAAACATTCTAAGGAGCAGGTTTTTACTCAGGAAGCAGTGAGCTACTCATGATTGCTATTTGCTTCATTTACAAGCTGTAGTCCCTCTGGCTTAACTGCTTCACAGATTGTTGAGAGTTTTCAATATACTTAAAATGGTTTGACAGCTGTGACTTGTCTAGCGCTGAACTGTCCAATACTATGATTTCACTGAGAGGAGAATATTCCTCCTCTTTCGCCTCCCTCCTTGCCCCCAGGCTGGCAGCAGAGTTTGCAGGATAAGTTACAGTACTGCATTCAAGTTTGGATTTCTCTTTGATCTCACCTTGTAATTTAACCTAGAAACTGAAAATATGGTTAGTTGTGTAAGCAATACTTCTGGAAAAACCTGCCAAGAAAATGGATGACAAAACGGTTGGAAAATATTGCCGGTTGTATATTTAAGTGGGTCTTACCTCTAGCATAGCAATTGATGTTAGTTTCTATGGCTCAGTCTTTTCTATAGTGAAGAGGGACAGAAATGAGAGAGAGAGGGATTTATTGGTTGATTCTCTAAGGGAAAAGCTGGTTACACCATAGCAGTGCATTATTAGCAGGAAAAAGTGGAGAAAATGGGTGTCTTCCATGTGGAATTCTGAGAGACAGTGATGCTTGAGGCAAGAATTTGGCAAGAAAACAATGAGCAGGTCCTTTCCAGGAGGTAGCTGGGCTCTGACCAATAGTAAAAGCCAAACCTGATCTGTAGATGAAAACGAGAAATATGCTATCTAGTGACTTCTGCAGAGAAAGTTGCCTCTGCAAAGTGAGGGGAAGATAAGGGACGTTATTCTATGCAGTTACAGTGATGAATAGAGAAGTGGTGGGGGTTAGCCTGTCAGCGGAGGAGGGACAAGAGGAAAGACCAGAGCCTGAGGCAGAATTCAGGGAAGAGCAATGCCAGGAGAGGAGGGCAGGGGTGACACAGAGAAGAGAGAATGTTTCTGAGTAGAAATAGGACTGGGCATAACTATCTGGTAAGTTGGAGAGCAAGTTTATTTTTTCATAAAATGGACAAGCAAGGTATTTTGGAGAGTATGATATTTCCTGGCCCTCCAGAAATGTAGGTTACAGAGTTGGGGGCTGGGCAGCTGCTTACGTGGGCATACCGTGGATTTTCCCTTCCTGAAGAAGTTAAGCCTTTTATAAGAATAGGGTAAAACATCCTGGAATAACCCCAGCCTCTTTCTTTTGTGGGACTTTTGGATTTTTCTCTTAGAAGTTTGAAAAATTTAGACAGTAGGTAAGGTGCTAGAAAATGGAGTTTTGTATCATCAGGAACAAAGCAGCGTGTCTCTTATGCCCTATTCTGGAAAGGAAGTGTAGTAATTTGAAGGATAAAATAATTGGAAGGCAGTGGTCTTGAAGAGCACGTTTAAAATGGAAGCTAAAAGGGTTGGTAGACAGTGTCCCTAGAGCCCTCTCTTGTTTTTTTTCTGAGGAACTTACACCTACGCTTTTGCCTCCCCCTCCGAGACGAGGCTGGCATGCCTCCGTGAGGCTGGTGAGGGAGGGCTGGCTGGCTGGAGTGGCGTATCTTACTCAATTTATTATGAAGAGTAGTATCTGGTAAAGAGTGATGTTCATCTCTGGTCAGAGGTAGGTCAGGTGTGTTTTTGTTTTCACTGCTCATCCTCTAGCTCAGGGCTTTATTTTACTAATGAAGGGTCACAGAGACAAGAGAATCACACACAGACACACAGTAAGGGGCAGTGACAGTTTGGGCAACTTCCTGTTTATTTTCAGTAATTTTATGTAAGAACACATACTCAGTAGCCAGAAATGCCCCATTAGGAGCCTCCAGTGTTTTGTGTGTTTTTTTAATTCAAAATTCAAGAGGTTTAATTATTCCTTTAGCACTGGCTGATTTTGAAAGTAAAGCATTGAAAGCAGATGTTAAAAGACTATATGTGTTCTCAAAAAAGCCCCGTGTTGTTATTGTTTTATCAACTTGGGCACTGTGGTTCTTACTGAAATCACTTAATTTAGCAGTTTTAGTACCTTTCTGGGATGTTAGGACCTGCAGTCCGTGCATAATGAAACATAGCGAAAACCTGGTATCACAGGGCTAGCCTGAGTGTAGGGTGTGAGCGCTTGACTGCCAACAGCAAGACAGCCTGCTCTGTATTTATACACAGCAAGCACCATGACTATTGCAGTGTTTACACCTCTATTTTTGGATTCCAAGATTTAATATCAACAATCTTCACTTTTGGATTCACTGCTACATTTCCAATTTTGGAGACGGTGCAATATAGTTGTCTCTCTGTGGGAAATATTTCCCTATGATGGTTCGTGTGGGGATAATAGACTCTAGAGAGAATAAATTTGACATTACTGTCAGCATGTCAGCAGGTAAAAAGTTGCCTCTTTGAGCAAAGTCTAGTCTTGAAATAGAAGCCTAATGGGAGTGGAGGGTTCATGGTTGGAATTTGTGGGAAATGCGATGGAGCCGCAGGGATGGCTCTAGATTACAGAGGTCTTGGCAGGCTTAGTAGAGGATAGTAGGCTTAATCTCATGGATAGCAAGCAGGAAGTTGCTAAGGTTTTTGAATAGGAGGTGAAATGTAAATGATACTCTTGTTTTTCTTTCTCCTGCCCCACAAAGAGAGCTTCCTGCCAGCTCCTTTGTGTAGAATTTTCAGTGAGCCGGTTCAACCACGATGGCCAATGGCAGAGGACTGTTGTCCCAGTCCTGTCCCATGGTGGCAAAGGAAGAGGAATTAGAGAAGAATACGTAAAGAAACTCATCTTCTCTATTTTTTTCTGTGCTCATCAAAGAAAGTTTAGAAACCAGAGGAAAAAATGATCAGTAATTTCATTATTTAATTTCAATCATTGGCCACATTTTGGCCAGTTTCCTTCTATCAGTTCTTTTAAAATGAGGTTTTTTCCTTAAGTAAAAAAAATTTTTTTAAGATTATATGGAATATAATTTTACGAATAGAGCTTAGGCGGTGAATGTTCAGTGAATTTAACAATTCTATATATTCATGTAACCATAACCCCAAATCTAGAACGTTGCTGTCACTTAAGAAAATTTCCTGTTTCCTTTCATGTTTTCCCATGTTAAATTTTTTTCTAATCTTACTATGTATATAATTTCTATTAAAATTTTTCTTTAGAATTATGATGTAAACATGCTTTCATGTAGTTAAATATCTTTTAAAAACATCATTCTAATGTCTGCCTCATACTCCGCCTTGTAGATATACTATTGTTTACTTAACTGTTTTCCCATTTGGAAGACATTTAAACTGCTTGCAAATTTCCACTATTAGAAGTAACACCACCATTAACCCCAAGACACATTATGAAGGAATAAATAAAATGACTTCTCAATAAGTTGCATAAAGCAGATAATGAAGAGGAAGAGTTAAAGAAAATTCTCAAGAGGTAGAATGAGGAAGGTGAAAGGAGAATTCTCTTTATGGGGAAGTGGAGGATGTGATTGGTTTTGACTAGAGTGAATTTGAGATCTACTGAGATGTCAGAATTGCTTTATACATAATTGGAAATAATGGAGTTAAGGACATCTTAGTGCCTTGGAAACAGAAATCATAGTAGAAAAGGTGACAGAAAACTGAGACGGGAACTTCTTGCTGAGGATTCAGCTTTGTTCCACCTTGAGTTTTAGTGATGATTTCTCTCTTTTGAGATGTGTGTACTTGTTCCTTGGGTGAAATTGATGACTTTGAGGCATTCATTGACTTCTATATTTAATATTCCAAGACCCAGAATGTGCTTTGCTTTCTGTTCTGCTTGACACTAAGACCTTTTACTGCGATTGGTGCTAATTCTGAGAAAGAAAACTTGATGTGGGGGTCTCTCACTTTTCTTTGACTGAGGTCAGAGCAGGTGCCATTTAACTTTCTTGACCTTCTACTGGATTCTTTCCCACTAATGGAGGATTGATGTATTTGCATAAGAAAATTAAATTGCTTGAATTTGCAGAAGTTATTGAAGAATGGAAGAAATAACTTTGCAGAAAATGATGGCTAACTTTTGAGTAAATAGCAGGAATTGAACACATGCACCCATATGTCTACTTCCTTTATCTCTGAAACCGCACAGAAATTACTGAAAGGAAATAAAACCCACAGGACAAAAGTGAAACGGAGAGATCTCAGAATCAACATTTTGGAAACCATAAAGCAAATGTGAACTGGTGATCACTACCACGGCTGATTAGAGAAGGTTGAATCCTAGTCCATAGCAAGGATAGTTTGGAAATTGCCAGCTCACACTGCATTAATTCCAGAAGGTGCAGAAAGGTAGTTTTCAAAGTAAGGGTGCTTGGGGTGAAAACAGACTTGGTGGACAGTCTGTGTAAGATATAGCCGGAACTGCTTCTACCAAACCGGGCAGCCAGATGACTGCTCCTCCCAACCCACAGCAGAAGACTGAAGGATTACTCTCTGGAGAGGCTAAACTGAAGCGAATCCGAACTCAGGGACATTGGTTCAGAGCAGCAGTACCTTTCTGAAAGCAGGGAAGCGTATTCAGTGAAAAGATCCTTAACCCTCTTCCCCACTCAGCTCCCAGATCCTTTATGTCACTCACTATTCTGGAGGTGGATGCTTCTTCTCTGGAGAATTAGATAAGCCCAAGAGAGAAGATCCAAAGGCACCAATAAAAGGGGAGTTCCTGGGAGGATGAAAGGATGGTTGTGATAAGGAAATAGCCCAGCCGGTCTCGCTGTGTGTGGGGAAAGCCCACTGCTCGGTGCCATCCTCTCAGATAGGTCTCCCATTTTCGTATGCCTGGGTGTGACACTGTGAGTAAGAATGCCGATTTTGTGGGTTTAACTCCTCTCTTCCAGTTAGTTGTCCAAGATTTTGAACTTTATGTAAGTGTACATGGAGGGGTTCTGCTCAGATGTCTTCCTCTTACCCTTGCATCCCCCCACCCTCCCAGTCTCTTTTCCTGCCACTGGTCTTTGCTGTCTTCTGATGGGCGTAGGTCAGAGAGAGTGGAACAAAAAATGACGGGCCTGTCCTTCACACACTTTCTCCCTTTTGTCTCCTTGTAGCTAACTGTTGATGTTATTCCTCAGAACTGCACCTGATACTTGTATTTGATCTGCATTCACATTCTGTTGATTCTCTGTCCTTCTCATGGACAGATTCCTTTCTTCCTGTACAGTTGTCAGTGCTCTGATCCTTCTAGAAACCTGTCGTCTAAAGGGATCAAATTATTTTCAGAAAAATCCAGTTATATCTGTTGATCATAACAATTATCAACTACTGCCACCACCACCAGCAGCAGTAATAACATCGGTGAAACAGGTTGGTTTTTTTTTTTTTCCCAGTCTGTGTAATCTGAATAGTGTGTGTACCTAGTAGATTTTGAAAGGAAAACTTGATTAAGGAAATATTGATTAAGTAAAAATGTTAGTATCCTTGTGAGTTAGGAAAATGCCTGAGATTTCTATTACTCCAATCTTTTGAATTTGGCTATGTATTGAAAAACTTTAATTGGGTAACACAAGTTTTTAAGCTTCCTTTTGTTGTTTGTTTGTTTTGTTATTTGTTACTCTCTTTCTTCAACTGATTGCTAAGCTTCTTTTTAAATTTTTTTTTATCATTTTAAAATGTTCTTTTTGCCTCATTTCAGAAATCAGTTTTAACAGAATAGCTGCTATGTCCTAGAAAGCCCTATTAGTACAGATTTAAAATATGATGATGAATGGGTAACAATAATTAGGTTGTAATCGTTGACTTTAGAAATCTTTTAAATCCTCTTTTAGACTTCTGGATCTTGTAAAACAAACTGCACAACTGTCTCACGGGCATATTTCTTAGTCATGTGGAAACAATGCTCTCTGTCTTGGTTCTGGTTTGGTGAATGTTTTCTGAAAGGTATAGTAGAGCTTTGTCCACAAAGATGGTTTTATGATGAAAATGTGAACAACCTTACTGGAGTAGCTTGACACACCTGTTTATCTATTGTGTTGCTAAGACCTGTGCTTGTGACCTGCGTGGAGGTGGTTTTGGTTCAAGGAATCATATTCAAGTGAGCATGTCTGGAATAATAACTTGTAGAAATGCTTGTCTGAAACTTCTAATTTCATTGACACTTACCGTATTTAATATATTAGAGAATAAAATGACACCTGTAGTGGATGGCTCATAATCTAAGAAGTTGTTATACTGATTTAATTAAATTTCTCTTCTTTAGAATTAGTGCTAAGGACTTGTCTTTATGTTAGAATAAGAGATTTTAATGATTCCATGAGTTAGATAAGTTTTAAACAGCCTTGTCCATTCATGTAGATAGTGAGGTTTAAAAAGAGAATTTGTACCTAGTCTGAAGTGGAGACTACAGGAGATTTCTTATAATTAAAAGACATGGTTTGTCTTTCAAAACATTGATTGAAGGGATTGCCAGTGAATTAAATTAAGTGCTAATTGAAAGTTTAAAATGTTACCATTTGTTTCCTAATTAGAGTATCAATTTAAAAAATAGTTTATCTGCTGCAATTTCCTTGCGCATAATTACAAGTGCTTTGGGATTTTCCCCTTTGTTTTTATTTATCTGTAATTAAAAGGGGCTGAGAGTCAGGTTTGGAAGGTTTTTTTATCATTGAGATCACTAAGAATTCTTAAATTAGGTGTTACCAAAAGTAACTTGACATTATATATGTATATGTTGTTACTTTTATGTCACAAAAATTATATAGCATAGCAAGGTGTACCTAAGCAAATTTTGTTAGAATTTTATTTCTTAGAGTTTGAATGCTTAATACAAATTCTAGTATGTTTGGAAATCAGTCTTCTCTGTTCAAATGTCTGATTTATAAAGTAAGTTTTATTTCATTTTACATTTTTATTTTGGATGTGGTTGTTTTTAAAAATTGCGTCCATGGCAGATGTTGATGAACTACTATGAGATTTTCTTTTGAAATTTAGTTTTAGTGTATCTATTTAGATGTATCTTTTGGGCTACCATAAAATACTATGACAATAATGCATGATGACCTAGCTTCAACATTGAGTTTCCTGGGTCCTGCCTCTGCTTATAAATACTTGATTAAATCTTTTGTTTCTTTTTTAATACATGATGGGTTATGGAATGATAAATGAAGAACTGGATGAAAAAACTCAGGGATATTATTGAAATTGTTACTTGCATGAGGTCTTAACACAAATTTTGCTAGAGGAGTGCTAGAGGAATAATGGCACTTTGAATTTTGCTTGAATGTTCTCTGCTTAACATTATTCATATAGCTCTTTTTTGTTAGAAAACTTACTTCTTAGATGTAATCCCAGGAAAATTTATGTTATAGTTATGATGTCATTTTTTGTATTTACAGCTAGTATAATTTCAGTATTGCATAAGTATTTGAAATTACAGTTTCACAGATGAAAGGGGGAGAAACCTTTCTGATGTTAACTAGTTCACTTGCTTTTATTGAAGAAAGATGAGACTTAATCATCTAGAAAGTATTATTTTAAAGCACAGGGAAGATAATTTAAGTTACCTTGTTATACTGTGGTGGAAGTGTCCCTGATCACATTACATGCTTGGTTTTCCCAAGCCTTAAATATTAATAGTGCTAACAAATGTATAACGAAAGGAAATAAAAAGTATTCCTTTAATAACTTTAAAAAGTACTTTTTAATATTTCTTTAAGTTAAATAGGTGTTTTTTATTTTTTTTTTAAAGCGGTACTCAACTGTATTATCCTTACCTTCTGTTTTGTTCATTATTAATCCTGGCAAATATTTAGTGAGTAGTTACTAGGTGCTTCCACATTTTGTTCTTGTATGCTAGGCTAGTTATTTTCCTTAAGCAATAACAATAGCAAGATGTCAACCAAAATCATGGTGTAAATAGTAGTTTCTATGGAGAGAAAGATTGAGGATATTGAGTTTTTCTTTTTTTCCTGCAGTAATTTAACTAATTATTTAAAATGTTAGTAGTTGTATTTTAATATTGCAGGTTAAAATAAAATAAGTTGTTTAATCAAAAACTGATGAAAAATATGCCTAAACACTCCTTCTTTTGCTAGGTGGGCTATGTGCTTAGAAACTTTTTAGTCTTCTCTTTCACATTTGGTCGAGACTTCAAATTTTATTTCTTTACAGCATTGTTAACAGCAATCAGCAAGAAACCAAAGAACTGAGAAATAAGAGAGCAGCCCGTCCCCCAGCGCAAGCTGCTGTCGGGTCCTAGGCTTGCCTGGCATCCCGCTTTCATCCTCTTCCCCATTGTGTCACGGTGCCACTTCTGAGTTGCAACTGAGTTGTAACTGGTAGGGATTCTTAATTAACATTAGTATTATTTTAGGGTTGTTGGATTTAGGAAATAAAAATACAGGGCACCTACTTCAATTTGAATTTCAGATAAACAGTGAATAACCTTTTTTAGTCCCCATGTAATGTGTGGGATATATTTGACCCAAAAACTGTTTATGTGAAACTCAGACTTAACTAGTAACCTGTATTTTATCTGGAAACCCTATTTATTTCCATTTTTTCTATATTAGGCTCTAGGCATTCAGAAATTAAGGATTCCCACGTGGCTCAGTGGTAAAGAATCTGCCTGCAAAGCAGGAGATACTAGTTCAATCCCTGGGTCAGGAATCTGGTGAAGGGAATGGCAGCCCACTCAGGCATTCTTGCCTGGAGAAGTCCCTGGACAGAGGAGCCTGGCGGGCTATAGTCCATAGGGTCATAATGAGTTGGACACCACTGAGCGACTGACCACACACACGCCCATGCTTTCAGAAATTAGTAAAGAGCCCTAGAGGGACTCAGAAGCTAACTGGGCAAGGTGAGAAGGGATGTGAGGAGCAGGAACACCAGAGAGGAAACTTGCAGTCATCCAGATGTTTGATGATAGGGCTGTGAACCAGACAGCAGGGATGCAGAGCTTGTTTTATTTCTGTGTCAGTGCCGAGTAAGGGCATCAGCTTGAGTCTGAATGCTCTCAGAAAAAGAGTGTCCATGCATGTCATTGAGGGCCACTGGCAGACCAGAAACCTAAGAAGGGGGTGATGGGAAAACAGAGTAATAAAAATGGTAAACAAAACAAATAAAAACTGGTGAGGGGAATCAGGGAAGAAAGAGAGAGATATAAAGAAGGCAGGTCCATACATGGTCCTCAGGGGTGGTGGTAGAGGTGAGGTGTCAAACAAAGAACCCCAAGAACCCTCTGACAGATCATGGCACTTTTACCTTGAAAAACTCACAACTCTTAGGACCTCACTTTTCTGATTTCTTACAGTGGAACTGGATTTTTTTGTTGCCGTTATGTTGCTCAGTTATGTCCGACTATTTGTGAACCTGTGGACTGCAGTATGCCTGGCTTCACTGTCCTTCACTATCTCCTGGAGTTTGCTCAAATTCATGTCCATTGAGTTGGGGATGCTATTCAATCTTTCATCCTCTGCTGCCCTCTTCTCCTTTTGCTTTCAATCATTCCCAGCATCAGGTCTTTTCCAGTGAGTCGGCTCTTTGTATCAGATAGCCAAAGTATTGGAGCATCAGTTTCAGCATCAGTCTTTCCAATGAATATTCAGGGTTGATTTCCTTTAGTACTGACTGGTTTGATCTCCTTGCAGTTCATGGGACTCTCAAAAGTCTTTTCCAGCACCATGGTTTGAAGGTATCAATTCTTCTAAGCTCAGCCTTCTTGATGGTCCAACTCTCACATCTGTTTATGACTACAGGGAAAAGCTGTAGCTTGTTTTACTATACAGACCTTTGCTGGCAAAGTGATGTCTCTCCTTTTTTAATACACTGTCTAGGTTTGCCATTGCTTTCCTTCCAAGGAGCAATCATCTTTTAATTTCATGGCTGTAGTTACTGTCCACAGTGATTTTGGAACCCAAGAAAATAAAATCTGTCACTGCTTGTACTTTTCTCCCATCTGTTTGCCATGAAGTAATGAGACTGGATGCCATGATCTTAGTTTTTTTAATGTTGAGTTTTGAACCAGCTTTTTCACTCTCTTTTCACCTTCATCAAGAGGCTCCTTAATTCCTCTTCACTTTTTGCTCTTTGAGTAGTATCATCTGCACATTTGAGGTTACTGATATTTCTCCTGGCATTTCACATGATGTACTCTGCATGTTAAGTTAAATAAACAAAGTGACAATACACAGCCTTGTTGTATTCCTTTCCCCATTTTGAACCAGTTATCTGTTCCATGTAAGTTTCTACGTGTTGCTTCTTGACCTGCATACAGGTTTCTCAAGAGATAGGTAAGATGGTCTGGTATTCCCATCTCTTTAAGAATTTTCCACAGTTTATTGTGATCCACACAGTCAAAGGCTTTAGTGTAGTCAATGAAGCAGAAGTAGATGTTTCTCTGGAATTCCCTTGCTTTCTCTATGATCCAGCAAATGTTGGCAATTTGATCTCTGGTTCCTCTCCCTTTTCTAAACCCAGCTTGTACATGTGGAAGTTCTAGGTTCATGTACTGCTGAAGCCTAGCTTGAAGAATTTTGAATCTAACTTTGCTAGCATGAGAGCTGAGTGCAACTGTCTGGTAGACTGAACATTCTTTGGCACTACCCTTCTTTGGGATTTGAATGAAAACTGACCTTTTCCAGTCCTGTGGCCACTGGTGAGTTTCCAAATTTGTTGCATGTTGAGTGCAGCACTTTAACAGCATCATCTTTTAGGACTTTAAATAGCTCAGCTGGAATTCCATCACCTTACTAGTCTCTAACAAGATCTGATTCTAGAAGCATCTCAGTGGAATCACCTACCCTAGGTTTTCTGTCTTTGAGGAGAAGTTTTAACATCCAGATTTGAAGACCTGTTCCTCCCATTCCCCCAGCTTTGCTTTCTGTCTTTATCACTACTTTCTAGAGACCAGGCCAGTGCCTTCAAGCCTTTAGTTTGGTCCAACTTTCAGTGTTTATTTTAATATTGTTGAAATGAAAATGAATTAGACTTACCTCAAAGACACTTGTTTCTTAATTTTTTTCTTTGCATTGACCCCAGTATAGATTAAAATAAAATAGTGATAGTATACTTTAAAAACTTTTGTTCATTTCTGGTAATTCATTTTGAAAGAAATAAAACAGAAGGCTTAGGGCTAGAACCTCATACATTAAAATGTATTAATAGTGACAGTTTGTGACTTTATAAATACCTGGGTGCGTTTTAATCTAGCTACATAGATGCTTTAAAAATTTCTACGCAGTGAGGAGTGATGCTGGTGGCTACTTGTGGTCACGATACATTTGCATAAGCATGCAACTGCCAGTTCAGCTCAGTTCAGTTGCTCAGTCATTTCTGACTCTTTGTGACCCCATGGACTGCAGCATGCCAGGCCTCCCTGTCCGTCACCAACTCTTGGCGTTTACTCAAACTCATGTCCATTGAGTCAGTGATGCCATCCAACCATCTCATCCTCTGTCATCCCCTTCTCCTCCTGCCTTCAATCTTTCCCAGCATCAGGGTCTTTTCAAATGAGTCAGCTCTTCGCATCAGGTGGCCAGAGTATTGGAGTTTAGCTTCAACATCAGTCCTTCCTATGAATGTTCAGGACTGATCTCCTTTAGGATGGACTGGTTGGATCTCCTTGCAGTCCAAGGGACTCCCAAAGTCTTCTCCAACACCACAGTTCAAAAGTATCAATTCTTCGGTGCTCAGCTTTCTTTATAGTCCAACTCTCACATCCATACATGACTACTGGAAAAACCATAGCCTTGACTAGACGGACCTTTGTTGGCAAAGCTTCTGTTAGGTACCTATTTAATTGTTACCTACTTAATAATACTTTTAAAACCTGGGCTGTAAATCAGAAGTGACTGCCATGATAAGGGAAGATTTAATGTAAGCATATTTATTATTTTGGACAGTGGTTTTTAACCATTTTAGAGTCTGGAAGTTTTTCAGAAATCTGATGAAGGCAACTGGGTCTTTTCCCAAATTGGACTAACACATACACAGTGCTGGCTAAGACTTCGGGAATTTAGAGAACTGTCTCCCTCACCACTTTCATCCAAGGATGACCCAATTTTAAACTCATGATTTTGCAGCTCAGCTGTATAGTTCAACTGGTCCATTCATTCAATCCTTCAACCATTCATCCATGAGGTAGACCCTAAACATTGTGAGAGGCCCCGATTTTTAACTCTCCTGACAATCATAATCTTTTCCAAACAAATTCAAGAGCTTGTTTTTATCTTGAAATTAAAGGCATAATGCACATACTACATGTCTCTAACTTAGGCTTTTTATGGATTTAGAATTTACTTGGTGTATCCCAAGAGGATGAACAGCAGCTACTGAGTTTCATCCATATTCCTCTTGCTTTAATACAGCTTTTCTTAATTTCCTTTTAGTTGTTGTGCTGTATGATCAGTCATTTCTGACTCTTTGCAACCCCATGGACTGTAGCCTGCCAGGCTCCTCTGTCCACGAGATTCTGCAGGCAAGAACACTGGAGTGGTTTGCCAATTAATCCTCCAGGCAATCTTTCTGGTCCAGGGATGGAACCTATGTCTCTTGTACCTCCTGCATTGGCAGGCAGATTTTTTAACCATTAGCGCCACCTGAGTTATCCGTATCTGCTCTTATCTGTACAGGTACAGTTGACACCATTATAGCTCAGTTGGTAAAGAATCCTCCTCCAATGCAGGAGACCCCAGTTCAATTCCTAGGTCGGGAAGAACAGCTGGAGAAGAGATAGGCTACCCACACCAGTATTTTTGGTCTTCCCTTGTGGCTCATTGGGTAAAGAATTCTCCTGCAATGCAGGAGACTTGGGTTCTATCCCTGGGTTGGGGAGATCCTCTGGAGAAGGGAATGGCTACCCACTCCCGTATTCTGGCCTGAAGAATTCCATGAACTGTATAGTCCATGGGGTCGCAAAGAGTCAGACACGACTGAGTGACTTTCACTTTCATTATAGTCACATCATCTTTCCTCCTAAATCTTTATTTCTGACATCTCTTTGTGCTTCCATATAGTGATTATCTTTAATCTTCTACAGTGTCCTGCTGAATTGATGTGCTTCTCTAATGTTGGACTTAAAGGTTATTTCCAATTTTACACTTTTTGGAGAATGTGGCAAATGATTGCTTTAAATAGTTTTTTCAGTCTTGTCTTAGATTAGTTTCTTAGGATAGATTCTCAAGGATGGGAACAATGGTTCATTCATTCATGACATTTTTATTAAGCAACCATGATGTGCCAGGCAGAGTGAAAGTCTGACTTGATTTGCTTTCACATTCTTTCCGTTTGTTCTAGAGAACTACTTAATTAGTTGAGTTGGCTGTTAATTGTCCCGCCCAGTAGATCCTTGCTTCCTCATTTCTCATGGTGAATGTTTAGGAGTATACTAAATAAAGCATTGTAAGGGAGGCAGATCTGAAGAAGTGGCAGTGTGTGGCTAAGTAAGATGTACATGCCTTTAGAACTCTTTGCTGTTTGGATTGCTTACACAATTCAGCATTCTTTTGATGTGACAATAATTGAGAGATGAAGCTTTGACCAAAAGAGAGGCTTAGAACACTGTGCAGAGCTAAACATCTTAGGTTAAATAACCTAGGCTTATTTAAATCACTCAAAAATTTAAATTGAAATTTGGTTAAAGCAAAAACACACACTTGTATTATGTATCCAAACCTTTTTGTGAACCTTTATTGGAAGACTCATATGTGCCAAGAAAACAAATGTGAATCTGACATCGCGTATTCCTCATTAGTGGGAAGAGACAAATATGTAAACAAATACTTGCTGCAGCCCAATATTTCCCCACTGTAAAAGAGTTTGAATGTCAAAGAATACAGAGGAACAGAATTTTCTGTGTCTTTTTACCCAGATTGTTTTTGGCTACAGAAGACCTGTTTTTTTCCTCTCTCTTTTCTCTTTCTTTTTATAAATTAATTTTTATTGGAATATAGTTGTCCTTCCTTCTCTGTTTTACTTTTGCATCTTGTGGGAGGAAAATGAAACTTATTACAGAGTACAATAAATATAAATGATGTAGTTGAGATGAAAACTCAGTTTCTGCAATAGACGCATAGTTGAATGAAGATTGAAAAGCAAGTAATTAAAAGATTTTTGCTCTTTTGATTACACAGTATGACTGGCAGCGGGTTGAAGAGAAGTCACTGATTGATGATTATCTGAAAAGTCACTGGTTTCTTTGTAAACATAATTTCTAATAATCATTAGAAGGGACAAAAGTAAAATAACTGTGTGTGCTGTACATGCTGTAATTAGTCACTGCAAAAATATTCTAGCATGATAATTTTATTTTCCAGTCATCTAAGCTAAAGAAGAGCAAAAGAGTTAGTCTACCCACTTTTCTAGAACACTGGGGTGGAGCCTGACAGCTTGGGTTCAGTCATAACTGCTGGTTACTAACAATAACCTCAGCTCTCAAACACCTGGGCTTCTATTTCCTAAATAGTAAATTGAGGATAATGATAGTACTCGCCTTATAGGGCTTCTGAATCCAGTAGCTTCTGCTCTGTGCTTATCTTAGTCCTCCTCAAGCAGCATTTGATGCTGTGGTCATCTTTTTTTCCTTAAGACACTCTTTTCTCCTATCTCTTAAGCTCCTCAAACTCAAATCTTTTTTTTTCTCCTACTTCCTATTCCTTTCCATTTGTCTTTCTTGTCTCCCCCTACACCCATGTCTGGTTTCTAAATGTTGGATATCTGAGGGTCCTTTCCTTTCTTTCTATTTATTCCTTTCAAGAAGATCCCTTAGTCCCATGGTTTCAAATATCTCTGCATGCTGATGAGTCCATATAGATCTCCAGTCCTGACCTGTCTACCTCTGAGGTTACAGGTTCATGTGTCTGGTTGGCTCCTGGATATTGCTCTTTTAACATATTTCTAACTGGATCTCTGGATGTCCGCACTAAAATCAGCAAGCAAAGGAAACGGTTCCCTTTCCCAGTCATTTTCATCTTGGGTAAATGACCTTACATCTATGACTCATTATTCAGTCTTTCCTTTTGTTCATCCCATACTTCCAAGCCAGCAGCAAATACTACCTCCAGAATATATTTGAATCAGTCTATTTCTGTCTTCTCTGCTAACCATCATCATGTCTTGCCACTTTCATAGGCTTCTAACCTGTCCCCTTCCTGTCTGTTCCATATATAGCTGCCAGAGGGATTGTTTTAAAAGTAAAAAATTGAACTGTATCCTTTTTCTGTTTAAGATCCACTAATGGCTTCCCATTGCACTTAGAGTAAAAATCAAGTCTTTCCATAGCTTACTCATCTGAGTTCAGTGACTATATCTAGAATATCGGGATAATTGTGACTTTAAACTGGAATATAAACTCCTGGAGGGCACAGATTTTTATCTATTTCATTCACTGCTATTGTCCCAGTGCCCAGAACAGTGTGTGTACGAAATGAGCACTTAACAATTATTTGTTGAATGAGTAAACACATTCAGATTATATGAGCCTTTCTTTTTCCCTCTTTCAGAACAACATATGATAGCCTAGTATTTTCTGTATTATATAGAAAGTTCAGCAAAGGCTTCTGGTACAATATCTACCCACCCCTGCCTTGTTTCTTTTGGGTTTGTTTGTTTGTTGGCCCTAAGGCTCCAAGATCTTAGTTCCCCAAATAACTATTGTACCCTTGTGCTCCTTAGTGAAAGCTCAGAGTCCACAAACTGTTGGACCACCAGTGAATTCCCTCCCCACCTCTGTTTTATTTTTTAAATCTGAGGATGCATTTGAGTCATTAGGAGAGGATAGATAAGTAATAGAACAAGAAACAGAATAGAAATTGGAAGGAACCCTGGGAAGGTCACTGCAAAATAGTAGCAGCAGCATTTAAAAAAATAAGCATTTTACCACGGGAATCTTGGACTATGTGCAGAAATAGTAGAACAGTATAATGAACTCCCGTCTCTTCGTGGCCCAGTTTCAACAGTTGTCAAGTCATGGCCATTCTTTGAGCCTCCAGGATTTAATTTGGAAATTCCTATAGTAAAGGAGTACCTAGTTAACAGAAGTTTGTATCACAGATGTAAATTACCCTGGTCATTGTTACTATTTTACAAACCAGCTGAGAGCAGATTAGATATGATTGTAAGGACTCGAGGTTCTGAAATAGTTTTTCTGATTTGCTTTTTGTAAATGCCTGAAATTTACCATTAGTATGGCTGTAAAGCCTCAAATTTTGAATAAGCCTGAGAAGGGAAATACGTGAAGCCCATTAGCAGTTATTTATATTTTAGTGTAAATTGATTAATGAGAAGCTTACTTGACTGGTAAGTAATGAAGCACAAGCTTTGATGGAAGGCATAAAATCACAGGGACCTGGGGTGCTGATGGCATTGTAAGCACTAGGAATACTGTTCAAGAGGGTGGAAGGTACTGCTCTATTTCCCAGCTTTTCTTGGAGCTGGTCCTGGCCTCAAAGCCGGGTCTCCTTCCAGTTTGGTGGTGTTCTTGTCATCTGGGTTCCCTTTGGCTGGCTGCAAAGACCTTGTGTAAGGCTGCCGAGGAGGTGATTCCATTCCAGCTAACTCTGCTGCTTGTTTATTTTTAGGTATCTTGCAATATATTCAGAACTCTCCCTCCTAGTGACAGCAACGAATTTGATCCAGAAGAAGATGAACCTACCCTTGAGGCATCATGGCCACACTTACAGGTACTTTGAGCTAACATTTGTTCTAAAAGAAAGATCCATTAATCCATGAGCTGATTAGCATGGGAATTCCTTGATGGCCTTTATTCACCAAGAAATCAAATTAAGAGTACATTACTGGAAAGCTGGAGAATGCTTTTTATGTTTCTTACTGTTGATAATTGGATGCCAAAAGAATAAAATAATAAGTATTATAATGCTTCAGGGTGGCCCCTCCTGGGTTGCACACTCAGCCAGCAGGTTTTATTAGCGTTTCTGTGATCTTCCCGCTGAAGCCTCAAACAAGAACAGAACTATTTCACGTTAATATTAGTTCGATGTGATTAGGTCACAGAGTACATACCTCATTTTCAGCAGTTAGGTACCCTGGGGACTTGGAATGCCTGTCTTCGTGATAACCACGAATGCGTTTCTTTAGCCTGGAAGGACAAAAACAAATTGCAGTAGCTGCTTCACAGTGTCATAAGGAGGAGCAATAGCTGAGAAAAAGCTTGTGTGAAGGCCAGTTTTGCTCTGTTGCACTGAGAAGGCCATGTTTTCCAATTACCCTTATGTGCCAGGACAGATTAGGACCATCCCTGCATCTCCTTTCCCAGCATTAGGCTCATTTGTACTGTGTTGAGTTATCCACACCAGCCCTTCACCATCCTCCTTTCCTGGCTGCCTTCTTTCAAGACCAGACTCTCAAAGGAATAGAACGAGGAAATGTGAGTACAGTGAACCTTAAGGCCAGTTTTTCCATTCAGTTAGGTTGTTCTCCAAGGCTGCATAACAGCTAGTAAGGAGGGAGGGAATGATGGAGAAGGAATATGACCTTGTACATTTTAACCTGAGGCAGAAGCTACTGCATCTTTGTAGCAGTGTGCTTATAGTTACTAGTTGATTTTCTGAAGGGCAGAAAACTGTAACAGGGAGAGTAGGCCTAGAGATATTATAAGGGTTTATTTTTTTTCCTGCTTCAGAATTTTTGACGTACATTTGCAACTTTCCCTGTCCTGCTTTGGCAGCTCAAGGTTGCTGCAGATATATATGTAATGCTCTTTCGCCTAGTTATATGGAGAGCTTTCAGGGGCTGTGTTTTCTCAACTTTCACCTAGGCATGTCATACATATATATTCCTGCTATGATTGCCAAGTGGAGTAAATTAGTTAAAACCCTATAGTCGATTTACTATCTTAGATGCTTGGTTTTTTTTTTTTTTTCTTAAGGTGCCAGACATACTTTCTGCAGTCTAAGAAATTTGGGAGACTATTTGTGCTTTTCATGGTGGATCCCAGATTGTGACCAAAAAATACAAAAGCAATAACTCTTTTGAATGGATGGATTTTTTGTCATGTCTTATTCTTCATGCTTGGCATCAGGTCACAGAAGTGCAGTATTGTCTGGAAGAAATTTAAAAAACAAAGCAAACAAAAAGATAATTTTCTCAGAAAAGTCCCGCATTGTGTAGTAGAAAAGACGAGGAGGGAAATGCCTTCAGAGCTTCAACTTGTTGTCTAGTCTACATTCTGAAGAGAGACAGTAGACCATTCTTACCATTTATTTGCAAGAGCTTTTGAATACTGTAAATTATGATCACCATAGATATAAATTTCCCCTAAAGTATGATAACGTTTAACTCAGTATTTCAGTTAATCCTTCCTAAGCTTAATGACTATAAAACATGGGACTAAATTAATTTCTGAAGCTATTAAGCTGAATTCCACCACCACAAATGTCAAGCTTACACCGTGTCATTAGTACAGAAACATTAACCATTAGTTCATCTGAAACTCTTAAAACCAAAGCAACAGTGAAGAGTGATGCTGAGATCTGTGCCCTTGGAGATCTAAAGTAACAAACTATCTTCCAGAACAAGCTGGTTTCATCTCTGTTGACATGTGTTTCAGCCTGTAGTCCTCTCGGCCCTTCTTTAGTTCAGGGGAAAACACGACTTAGACTGGATCAGGTTCCACGAAGGCTCAGTCGTAAAGAATCTGCCGCTAATGCTGGAGACTTGAGTTCAATCCCTGGATTGGGAAGATCCCCTGGAGAAGAAAATGGCAACCCACTCCATTATTCTTGCCTGGGAAATCCCAAGGACAGAGGAGCCTGATGGGCTATAATCCAAAGGATCGCAGAGAGTCAGACACAGCTGAGCACACACAAACACACAAAAGAAACCTACATGAGACAAGATTCTAAAAAAGAGTGAATATATGTACATGTATATCTGTATCATTTTGCTGTACATCTCAAACTAACATTGTAAATACATTATACCCCAGTAAAATTTTAAAAAAAGAAACCTCTTAAAATTCACAAAGCAACCTTCTTCATTCATAGCAAAGGTCAAGTCAGTAGGCACTCTGGCCTTCACTCTCTTCGGCTTTCTGGTTGTCTTTGTACTGGTTCCTGACTTGTCTCATGAATTCTGTTTTCTTTGTGCATTCTGACTCCACGAATCAGTCACTGTTCCATTTTCACTGATGGGTGGTTTTAGCACTGAAAGACCCCCGGTGGATGTTTCAGAAATCTCCCTTTCTGTCCATGATAGGTCTCTCTTGTTGCAGTGACCAATCACTACTATTCAACATCTTACTTTATGATTGATCAGACAGTTGATTTTTCCTAACCCAAACTGCACGTTCCTCAGCCTTTTCACTTTTTCATAACTCCAGCGTTTGCAGTGTGCTGCTGCTTCTGGACCACATTTTACAAGGAAACACAGTGAAGTTGCTCAGTTGTGTATGACTCTTTGCGATCCCATGGACTGTTGCCTACCAGGCTCCTCCGTCCATGGAATTTTCCAGGCAAGAGTACTGGAGTGGGTTGCCATTTCTTTCTCCAGAGGATCTTCCCAACCCAGGGATCGAACCCAGGTCTCACACATTGCAGGCAGACGCTTTACCATCTGAGCCACGAGAGAAGCAAAACACAGCAAACACAGTGTTTATTACCAAATCTCTGACAATAGTAGAGAACAATAAAATCACCCTGTGGTTGTTGGGTGGTTGGCTATGTTCATTGCTTTCACTGATTGTCTGCTCCTGCACAAGCTCCTGCTGTCCTGCTCCTGCTTTGATTTTAATTTTGGCACATACAGTATTACTCATAACAAATTATGAATCTTTGAGGATATTTAAAACTAGGAAAAAATGTTAAATCTACTCTATGTGTTTTGTTTGATCTTTTCTGTTATTGGTATCTTTTAACTGGCATCCCATGGTTACCATGGTTATTCTTTGCATATTTTCTGAAATTTGGTCTATATTTCTAGTAGAATATGATTTTGTAGGACTTCCATTTACAAATAAGGGGTTATTTGTAATGTTTTACACTTGAGACTGAAAATCTGGAATGCTTAAGTTTTCTTACGTATGTTCTTTGGAGAATTCACTTATGTGACCTTGAAAAGTAATTTATTCTCCCCCCTAGTCTTTTCCTTTAGAAACTCAAGGGAGATTTTTGATTCTGAGGTAAAATTGGTAAAAAAGAGAGCATTTATGCTTATTAATAAATGTGTCTGAAGTATTTCCACCAAACTTTTTTAAACCATAGCCGCTTTCAAGAAGGGAGAGGACACTTTGCCAATCCCACCAGAAAGCCCTGCCAGCCCACAAGTTGGGCCTGGAAGATGGAAATCTCTCCATTTTGTGGGAGTCAAAAGAGAGATGAAACCCTCTTTCATGAGTTATTTGAATAATGCTGATGTAAAACTATAAGTTGAAAGATTAGTATATTGAAGAAAAGAATAGTTCTTCTAGGGTATGTTTGAACTCGGGCATTATTATGACTAGAAGTACAACTTGGCAATGTTCAGATCACAGGGAAGTTTTTCTGAATCTAGAGTTTCAGAGAGCAAAAGAGAATTTTATAGAAAATTAAAATGCTAATGTAAACACCTAATATAAGTGTTACGTTAGAGTCTAAAGTCACAAGATCCCTATGTGACACATTTAGGTTAGTGGTATCTGGAGACCATTAGGGGGATCCTGAGAACAGATTTTTAGTGGCCTGCAAAGTCAAAATTAGTTTTATAACAATACTGCTTTATTCTTTCTTTTTACCGTGTTGACATTTGCCCTAATATTTGTAAAAGTGATGGTGGTTGCAATTGCTGTTTCCTTATTAGCACAAATCAAATGTCAAACTGACTTAGTAGTTGCCTTCTCTACTACCATGCACTTACAATTAAAAAAAAATCCAATTTCAATTAAAATGTCCTTAAAGAGCAGCAAAAATTATTAATTTTATTAAATCTGGACCTTTGAGTACACATTAAAAATAACATTCTTCATGGTGAAGTGGAAAGTATGCATAAAGCCTGCTGAATCTTTGTCTTGTGCTAAATAAAGCATTTGTGTGATTGTCTGAGCTGCAAGTTAAAGTAACTATTCATAAAGTATCATTTTTACCTGAAAGAATACCTGACAAACTATGGTTGTTCCAACTTGGGTATTTAGTAAATGTTTTCTGTGAAACAAACAAACAAAACAATTGTTTTCCCACTGATAAAATTAGCGCATACAAGCAAAATTTAGAATCAGAATTTTGGAAAACTTGTGTCTGTCTTTTGGAAAATTTGTATCTTTTTTTAAACCAAACCTTTGTCTGTCACTTTGAGCTTAATAGCTCCCCAAAGCTTAAAGACTTAAAAAAAAAAATTGCAGATATTAAGGAATGTGACTTTTATTGATACTGTGTAATAAAATGTGTCAACATTTGCAGTAACTCAGTGAACCATTATTTTCCAGTTGACCAATGAATGATGTTAAGTAACCGTGCATGGGTAAATATCATCCAAAGTGCAAGGTAGATGATTGGAATTGTGAAAAATCCGTTGATATGGTTTCAGATTCTCAACTGCAGCTTTAAGAAATGACTGTTGTTCTAGTGTAGTATCAAAGAGTATCCACAATTATGTAAAAAAAAAAAAAACTGAAAGTACTCTCTCTTTTTCACAACAGTAAGTTTGTGTATAGATTGATTTTCTTGATATACTTTAACCAAAGCAACATACTCTAACACCTTGAAGATAGAGGCAGATAAGAATCTGTCTTCTAATATGCCATTAAAGAGATTTATAAAAACAAAAAACAATATACCTTTTCTTAGTAACTTTTTTGAAAAATAAAGTTGTTTTTCACAAAAATATATTAGTTATGTTAACATGTGATGTGTTTTATTGTTCTGAATAATAAATACATTAAAATAAATATGATTTTATAATTATGTAATATATTTACAAAATAAATAAAAATATATTAAAATTTTTGTGTTTATTTCTACTTCTGTATCTCATGTAAACAAAAGCGTTTTGTAGTCTTCAGTAATTTTTCATTATAAAGGAGTGAGACTAAAAAGTGTGAGAATCCTGTTTTAAGCAGTAATGACAGTAGTGGTATGTGTTAGCCACTGTGCAGGGGCTTTATGTATATATTATCACATTTAATCTTAGGGATTATCATTCACATTGTACAGTTGAACCAACAGACTAGGGTTACACAGTAAGGGGTAGAGCTAGGTTTTCAACCCAGTATCTGTCTCTCGAAAGTTCTGGTTTCAACATACTGTTGTATATGTGCTACACCAGGATTTAGTGTATACTCTAATATAGGTTTATTTTGCAAAGCATGTAAACAGTGATCGCCCACCGTTTATCAGAAGTTATTTGAGGTTGACTCTGTGGATGATAATATTCTTACTCTTTGCAGATGAGAACATCCTGACACACTCATATATTGTTGTTGTTGTTGTTGCTAGAGGAGCGTACATTTCCATAAACTTTCTGAAAGGAAATTAGTAATGAATGTTGATAATCCTGACATGTTTGATATCTTTTGATCTAACGATTCCCCTTTAGAAATATTTTCTCATGAAATAATTGAACAAGTGCACACTGATGTATGTTATGAAAGGTACATTGTGGTGTAATTTAATAGAGTAGTAATTTAAGAACTATTTACATGTCTAAGCAGAGGATATTGGTTAAAGTAATTATGAATAATGGAATTATTCATTATAAATTATCTATAGTGGACTGTGCTTCTGGCTACTAAGAATGGTGGCATAGATATTGTTAGCACAAATTGACCACAATATATTGTTTAGATGGTAAAAATAGTTTGAAAACTATATTATATATGTGTATGTGGAAATATATATACACACATACATATATATATTTATAGTACATTGATATGTTGTAGAGGTATAGAAAAAATTGGGAGTTTTATACATTAAAATGTTAACAGTAGTTAACTCTGAATGATGAGATTTGGGGAGGTTTTTATTTGCTTTCTTAGGCTGTGTTTTCAGATTATAAGTTTAAAAAGCTAAAAATCATAATAGCAACTGTGAGCTGCAAGAAAGGCTAGCACTGCTAGTTGATTGATATTAAAACACACTAAACCCCTTGTCAGTTTTATTTTAATTTTTTTAATTAGTTTGTTTATCTATTTTTTAACTTTACAATATTGTATTTATTTTGCCATACATTCCCTCGTCAGTTTTAGTATTAGAGCTTTTTATGGTTTTTAATACTGTTCTCAGTGAATTATAGTTTGAAATTAACAATAATCCATTTCTTGCAGCTTGTATATGAGTTTTTCATACGGTTTTTGGAAAGCCAAGAATTCCAGCCCAGCATTGCCAAAAAATACATAGATCAGAAATTTGTATTACAGGTAAGTATATTCTTATCATTGTGTGTATTTGTTTTTTAGTTGATAACACTTTATCTCATTTGCTGTAGATGTTTGTTAAAAAATCTTACAGTGACAGTTATATCACCCTGTAAACAAATATATACACATAAGTTTATTATTGCCCATTAAAAGTAATAGGTACCTCTTTAATTTATTGTACTGGAAATTAATTACATTTTAAACAACAAGGAATGCTAATGCCTGAATCCTTGCAATTTTCTTTCTTAAAATGTAATTATAAAGGAATTTCATTTATATAACTCGTTTGTGATCCTTTATATAATTTGAAAACTTCTATTTGCATAAGGATTTTAAACTATTTCATACATCTGTTAAAACTGAGTAGGCATGGTCTAGAGCATAAGTAAGCTTTTAATAAGTAATCAAAGTCAGGGTACTAGTAAGCTTTCATAGCTAGGAAGTAGCATAGGTTAACACTGTTAAGAGTCCCTTGAAGAGATTAACTCTCACCTATCTGTTTGGAACTTCTCAGTGTACCTACATATTTTTCTTGAATGTCATTTTACATTTTATAATTATGGATCATATCTGTTTACTCCAGACCTGGAGTACGTTTATGGTGCTCTTGTTGACAGTCATCTGTAAAAATGGATACTTGAGCCAACTGGTGTGTGGATTGTTGTAGCTTCTTTCTAAGTGATTAATGAAATGCCTTATGTAGAAAAAAATAAGTATCTCCTAGTGAGTCAATATGCAGAACTTCAAATTTAAAACATTGCTTTGGCAGGAAATTGATCTTCTATGTCTTACTGGATAAAGGTTGATGACCCAAGTGATGACCTCATTCCCCTTTCTTAAATTAATACTTTTAGAACTCTGGACATAGGAGGCTGAGAAGTTTTGGAAAAGTGAGATTTGATATTTATTGTTGTTCAGTCGCTCAGTCGTGTCCAACTCTGCAACCCCATGGACTGTGTAGCATGCCGGGCTTCCCTGTCCTTCACCATCTCCCAGAGCCTGCTCAAACTCATGTCCATTAAGTTGGTGATGCCATCCAACCATTTTGTCCTGTGTTGTCCCCTTCTGCCTTCAATCTTTCCCAGCATTTCATATTTAGAGAGGTAGATTTAGAGAGGTAGATAACTAAGTAGATTGCTGGTTCACTGGGCAATGGGTAGATTGGTCCAGATCCTTATCCCAAGGAGGTAAAATGCATTTCAGGCAGAACAAAAACCAAAACATAACAGATCTGTGTTTGTATTGTATCCTTGCACTTCTACAGCACTGTATAATTGTCAGGGAAACCTTTATATGCGTTATTTAATTTGATATATACAGTAATCTAAAGCAGGTATGACTAAGTTTTATGCCCATTTTGTAGATGAATAAATTTGAGGTCTAAAAAAGTTAACCAGATTTCCCACACACATGTCCTATTCAGGTTTTCTGTCTCTTATACCATGATGCCTCCTTGTGATTCCCTTCACTATAACTTGGAATGACTTCAGGGCAGGAGTAGCCCCCATCTCTCAACACGGACGAAATGATAAGGTTCTCTTACATTTATGGTGAATTAAAGCACCCAAGAGGATCAGATAATTATTCAACAGTAAACACTGTTTAGTTGACATGGAAACAGTAAATCCTGCAATCTTACTATGAAAGCCAGTGCTTTTCTTACATGAAAAACAGGCAGGGCCTAGTCAGTGTGCTCTCCATGGTCGATGATGCTGATGATAATAAAGCTCCTAAAATTAAAACATCAGAGAAACCCAGACTTAGAAGACGTTTTGGTTTATCTCTTGTATTCTTTACCCATTGAATCAGTTTCCTTTGAGACCCTGATGAGGGGTAACCTCTGCTTGCTCTTTTTCAGTGAGGAAGGGCCACATACTTAGGCAGGTTCTTCCATTTTTGTTAGAAAGTTGTTTTTTATGTTGAATCTCCCTATACCTCATATGCCTTTGGCCTTATTTCTTCAGTAGAGTCCCTTAGTGTATCACTAGCCCAGGCATAACCTTTCAGGTCCTAGAACACAGCTTTTGTGTTTACCTCTCACCTCTTTTTCTCTAAAGCAGCAGTTTCTCTAAAACTCAGGTGCTTGTAGGCTCATTTAAAATAGTCTAGGGGCTAGAGTCAGACAATAGGAGGCAGACCAGCTGTTACTGAAGGCAGCATTGACTATACCTCTTTCATCAGTTCTTGCTAGATAATGTTTTTTTCCAAGAGAAATTTTTTTCTCCCAAATTTGTTTTTATGGTGAAATTTTCTGATAGTTTTAAAATCCTATTCAGAATGAATTAAAGCCATCTGCTTCATGGATCTAGCCTTCCAGCTGTCAGTATACGTTCTCTGCTCTAGACTGAGTCCTTAGTATCTGTCTCATTTGTTAAGTTTTTGAAGTCTTCGACATGTGTCCTTTTGTCTTCAAGGATGACATCTATGTCTGAACACAGAGCTCTGAGCTCAGTCAGTCCAATGGAACTTAGAGTCGGGGTCTGCATTCCTTGTCTGGATGCTAGGATTCTTAAAGGAGACATCTCATTAGCTCTTCTTGCTGTTCTATGACACTGTTAATTAGGTTAATAAGCTTATGGTCTTAACTGACTTTTTTTTTTTTTTTAACTTTTTTAATATTGGGGTATAGCCAGTTAACAGTGTTGTGATAGTTCAGGTGGACAGTGAAGGGAGTCAGTCTTACTTATACATGTATCCAGTCTCCCCAAACTCCCTTCCCATTCAGGCTGCCACATAGCGTTGAGCAGAGAGTTCCATGTGTTATACAGTAGGTCCTTGTTGGTTATCCATTTTAAATATAGCAGTGTGCAGATGTCCATCCCAAACTCCTTAACTATCCCTTTTTCCTATCATTCCCCCCACCGCCCCCACCAGCAGCCATAATTGACTGATTTCCAATTTAGTTTCATGCATTTGGTCATAAACCCATTTTCATTTTCCCTTGTTCTTGTTCATTTTGCAGTTAGCTTTTTTATCTTGATATAGGATCTGACATATATTCCTATGGAATATCTTATCTCTCCAGCCTTCTGAAGTCTTTCTGGGTCTTGATTCTGTCATCAACCTTTTTCACTCTGCCTTCCATCTGTATCACATTTGTGACTTTCTAAATATGCCAGCTATTGGCTTTATTGAGCCACTGATTAAAATTGTTAAACTAGCCAGGATGGAGGATAGAAGCCTGTGTCGTGCCTTTAGCAACTTCCCTTTATTTTAGCACAGATTCACTAATCAACAGTCTTTGAATTCCATCCTTGAGCCAGTTAGAAATCGACTTTAGAATTTCATCCTCCTCTGATTCCAAATTTTTGTTTATAAGGAGAGTCAGAGAGAAATTTTGTCCAATGCAATGGTAAAAGCCAGGACTTCATGCTTACAGGATTCCCTTCCTCTATGGACCTTGGACTTTATCGTTAAAAGGAATGCTGGAATTCTCTGGTGGTCCAGTGGTTAGGACTCCTGAGCTCTCACTGCCTAGGACTTGGGTTTGATCCCTGATCAAACGTGACCACTGAGTGGTACTTGAATGTAGTCATGTGACTCAAACCATTGCATCATGTTAGAGATGAGCTCCCATTGCCTATCGAGTCCCATCTTCCATATTACCCTGTTCGTTCATGTTGGTAACCTGTACAATTGGCCTCCTGTTCCTTTTCCTTCCCTAAGTTTGCCCAGTACCTTCTCGGAGAAGGGACTCGACCCTCTACCTGCTTCTTCTGAGATTCCTTCCTTGAACCTTTGGTCCCAACCTGGGACCTTCTGGCAATGGTGAGCCTTTTGGAGCTTGAGGCATTGTTGCTGAGATTCTGTCCTATTATCCCCTGTCCCACCCTACCTCCCTCTTCCTTTGACCACCATGCCTTAACCGTCCTTGAGCTGGCAGGTCCTTTGTATGTCTGTGCTCTATTGTCAGCTCATTCATTTTGCACACTCTCACTTTTCTCTACCCCACGGACTCGCATGCTGCAGCCTGGTTCTAGTCTGTTTCTCTTGTGACATGGGAACCCTCAGAATTTTCCCTTTTGCAAATTAGAATGACACTCACCTTATTCCTTTTCTTTGAGCAGATATCTTATTCTCTGTGAATTCTCAAAGATCTCAGTGAGTTTTGGTGATCTTAATGCAGAACATTTTTTATTCAGTTAGACATAATTTATTCTAGTTACAAGATTTACACTTTTGGTAGCAGCTAGCTAGATTCTTTACAGTCTCTGATTCCTCCATCCCCTAAAGCAAAATAAGAGTTGGGCTATTTTAGCATGATATAATGGAAAGAAAGCTAGAAAGCTGTGGATTTGAACCCTGACTCTCCTGTGTATCTACTTATATTGTAGGAGCTGAGAATATGACTGTGGCATAAGAAGAAACTGTATTCAAACTCTGGCTTTTCTGCCTACTTTGCAGTGTAACTTTCAGCAAGTTAATATACTTGCTACCAAGCATGGATTTCCTCATTCATGACATAGGGATAATGGAATAAGTGAGATAATGTTCAGTAAAATAGAATATACCGCAAACTGACAGCTGTTAGATTTTCTTAATTGAATTGGCAATACAGATACAAACACAGGCTCCCTACCTTCAATATTAAGTAGGTACTGAAAACTTGGGCAGATTATTGACTATTCTGAGCCTGTGTTTTCTTCAGTAAGATGACAATGACAGTCATCTCTCTTATAGCAAGTTAAAACAAAGTAGTAGGCTGTTACGATGGTAAAATAATATGACATATAAATGTCTGCTAGTATCATATATGAGGCCTCATATTTGCTCATTAAATATGAATTCCTGTTTTCATATCCCCATTATATTACCTGTCCACTTTGTCAGAATATTTTGTTTTTCTTGATTCCAATATTAGTTCTATAATTTCTACTTTTTGAAATAATTTTAAAATTTATGTGAAACTTATAATAAAAATTTGCAAAGAAGGCTTGTATAAATGCAGAAATGTAACATTCCTGGGTGGAAAGACTTGCCATCAAAAATGTGTCCATAGAATCTCCAGATTAATCTGCACATTTAGTGCACTTCTAATTAAAATTTTAGTTTGTGTGTTTGTGTGTGTGTGCTACGTCACTTCAGTCATGTACAACTCTGTGCGACCCTGTGGACTGTAGCCTACCAGGCTCATCTGTCCATGGGATTCTCCAGGCAAGAATACTGCAGTGGGTTGCCATGACCTCCTCCAAGGGATCTTCCCAACCCAGGGTTCAAACCCACATCTCTTATGTATTCTGCATTGGCAGGTGGGTTCTTTACCACTAGCACCACCTGGGAATCCCAAAATTTCAGTGGTTTCTTTACTTGAAAATTTCAGAGTTCATGAAATAAAACATTTTTGAAAAAGGAAAGTAATGATACTTTATTAGACATTAAAACATACTATAAAGGTACATTAATTATAAAAGTATGGTATGGGTACAGGAGACTAGAACATAATAGAGATTTGGGTAGAAAAGACTTTTTCTTGTTAGGCCTTCCCTGGTGGCTCAGATGGTAAAGAATCCACCTGCAATGTGGGAGACCTGGGTTCGATCCCTGAGTTGGGAAGATCCCCTGTATGCCATAAAACTCATAAAAATGCACAAATGAATAGATAGGTACCTACATACCTATATATTAAATTGGTATAATGCTCTGAAGAGGAGATCTGATGGTATTCTGTTGATGCAGATTGTGACTGAGCAATTCCATGAGAAACAGATATGTATACAAAGCAAAATATACAGGGATATTGAATGCATCATTGTTAATGATTATTAGAAAATTGGAAACAATTCAAAAGTTCCTCAGTAGGAGGTTAGTTCAATAAAATGGACATTCATTTAACAAAATATAGATCACTGAGTAAAAAGAATGAGAGTTACACAGGGTCTGTTTTTAAGTGGAACAGTAAAATATTTTGAACCTGAGTCTGTTATCTTAGAGAAAAAGATTATTTGTCTATGCAATAAAAAGTGTGAAAGGAGATACAGTACATTTTTGTTAATTATCTAGTAGGGTGTCAGATTATGTATGATGATCTTTACTTTTTAATTTTTGTATTTCTCTATTTTTTCGTTTTAAAGTATGAACATGTATGTTGTAATTAACTTGCATTTTTCATAAACGTCAGCTGATTCTGTGCATTAACTTTCCTAAGACTACTTATATAAGACTGGGCCATTCTTTTACACTTAACATTTTTTATGTGTCCATCCTTTTATCTTTTGTGTATGTCCTTTTAAAGTCTGAATCTCAGCAGAAAGCTTCTTGTGTTTCCTCAAAAGCCTCTTTCAATAACTCTTTTTTAATTGATAATTCCTCAGCAGGAAGCAAAATAGATTAGTGGTTAACTGTATAGAGAGGTTTGGATGCAGACTCTGCTATTTTTTAGTGCCTGACCTTGGGCAAATTATATAACCGCTCTGTGCCTCAGTTTCCTCCTCTGGAAAGTAGATCCAAAATATCCATAATATGGTAGTAATTACAAGGTTGTTGTGTAGATTTAATAAGTATATTCATGTGTAAGTATGGAGAACAATTTCTGATCATTGTAACTATACAGTAAATGTTATACTGCTGCTGTCACTACTGTTTTTGTTAGAATCACCTCTTGTTTTGAGAAGTTTCTTTGTCATTATTTGCTGGAACAGTCTCACTCCCCAAAGTTATATATTAGTCTGTCATGTCTCACATAGCATGTTATCAATTTTTTGAGATCTAACTTTTACCAGTCTAAAAAATCAAAAAGCCCTTTGGACTCTACTTGTATGGTTCTTCTCTGGCTGTTGGCTTTTTTTTTTTTTTTTTTTTAAGATGTTTAATATGGTCTCTTACCTTTGAATTCTTATCATTTCCACTTCACCAGCTGATTTCTTCAATCAGTGTTAGAAGTAAATGTTTAGTGCCAGGAACATGTGCTTGTCAGTATGTGAGAACCAGGGAAAGCACATTCCAATCTTCACAGAGGCCAGACAAGTGATATATAATGTAGTAGTCTGGGTTTGACAGAGAGGAGTTGATGAAAACAGTGGTGACCCAGAGAGCTTGGACCCTGCTGCCAGTCTATTCCGGTCAACTGTTGGCTAATTGCTAAGTGGGCCAAGTGTTGCTAGGTTCTTTTGATTTTTTTAGGAAAATCTGGAAGTCTAGATTTTTGTATGGGCCAGTCAGAACTATCTGTGACTTGTACCTTTGAAAGGTTTGCTGTTTTTTATTTCAGAAAGGACTTATGTTGTTCAGTGGCTAAGTTGTGTCCAACTCTTTGTGACCCTGTGGACTGCTGCACACCAGGCTTCCCTGTCTTTCACTATCTCCCGGAGTTTGCTCAGACTGATGTCCATTGCATCAGTGATGCCATGCAACCATCTCATGCTCTGTTGCTCCCTTCTCCTCATACCCTCACTCTTTCCCTGCATCAGGGTCTTTTTCTAGTGAGTTGGCTCTTCGAATCTGGTAGCCAAAGTGTTGGAGCTTCAGCTTTAGCACCAGTCCTTCCAATGAATATTCAGGGTTGATTTCCTTTAGGATTGACTGGTTTGATCTTCTTGCTGTTCAAGGGACTCTCAGGAGTCTTCTCCTGCACCATAAGTCGAAAGCATCCATTCTTTGGCACTCAGTCTGCTCTGAGGTTCAACTCTCATGTCTGTAAACGACTACTAGAAAAACCACAGCTTTGACTATGTGCATCTTTGTTGGCAAAGTGATGTCTCTGTTTTTAAATATGCTGTTGAGGCTTGTCACAGATTTTCTTCCAAGGAGCAAGTGTCTTAATTTCATGACTGCAATGACCATCCACAGTGATTTTGCAGTCCAAGAAAATAAAATCTGCCACCATTTCCATTTTTTCCTCATCTATTTGCCATGAAGTGATAGGACCTTATGCCATGATCTTATTTTTTTTTCATATTGAGTTTTAAACCAGCTTTTTCACTCTCCTCTATCACCTTCCTTCCGAGGCTCTTTAGTTCCTCTTTGCTTTCTGCCATTAGAGTGGTATCATCTGCATATCTGAGGTTGTTGATATCTCTCTTGGCAGTCTTGATTCCAGGTTGTGATTCATCCAGCCTTATATTTCGCATGATGTACTCTGTATAGAGGTTAAATAAACAGTGACAATATATAGCCTTGACGTACTCAGAATGATGTATTAACTAGCTTAAATTTCATACTAATTTTTGTTAAATCTAGGTTTACATAACCTTTAGCATTTGTTATGTACTTAATTTAAGTCTTTACATAAGGAAGCTGTCAGAGACTTCAAAGATAGAAGATTGATTACATAGCGCACTTGTGTCCAGGGTAATGTTGATTTTAGACTTAGGTAACTTAAGCTATAAGTGTGTAGGCTTGCCTAGACTTATGAAACAACCTTGTCTGTTCCCAATAAAGATAAATTTCATCTGCGTTAGTTGGGCAAATGGTTCGTTTATGAGACTTTGCATCCCCAAGACCAAAAATGAATCGCCAAACCTTGAATTATTTCACTGGGTGGATTATTATGGCAGGAATTGAGTAGTGAATTTCTAAAGACTGCTTTCAACCACTCTGCAAGTCTGAAAAGTAGTCAGTGGTTGCTAAGAGACATACTATTAAAGTATCTCCATAAACATATGTACTGTTGGAGATGGCTGGCTAATAACTTGTTCTTCACATGTGCAGTTATATTTAGCTGAAATGTGCTGTAATTTTCATGCAAATTATGCAAATCTTCCAGCCTGTCCTTGATAGTGATCTTTTGTTATTGTGTTTTAAAAACTGAAGACAAATTGGACACAACATAAAAGCAACTTGTGAAAAAATTTTAGATTCTAACGTGAAATAAAAT
Organism: Giraffa tippelskirchi; assembly: GCF_054371585.1. Classification (NCBI taxonomy): domain Eukaryota; kingdom Metazoa; phylum Chordata; class Mammalia; order Artiodactyla; family Giraffidae; genus Giraffa; species Giraffa tippelskirchi. Next base: position 136,046,436 of record NC_137281.1, on the reverse strand, counting down.
TCACAAACCTTGAATCTCAGCCCTAATACAAAGAATATTTTCCAAACAAGTTCCTTGAGTGTGTCAAAATGTTTACATTTCTCTCTCAGAGTCTTTAGCAAATAAAACTTGAGAGTTTATTTCTACCAGGAATTTTATCAGATAGCCATTACCAATGAACAGTAAATTACCCCATCTCATCTGTCCAACCTGTAGCTCAGAAATTTTAAAAAAGGGCTTTACTGCTCTGACTCCTGCATCCAAAGCCAGCTTGGTGGGGATGCAACTCATGGTGGGGCAGAGGGCCCTGTGCTTAGAAAGCACTTGTTCATGGTTTAATGCTTTGCTGTTGCTGTCTTGAAATTCTTAACACTTTTTGAACAAGGAGTAAGGCGTTTTCATTTTGCACTGGGCGCACAAATTAGTCCCTGTCTGTATCCCACTAAGTGCATCATTATGTAGCATAACCATTCTTTCTTGAAATGCCGACCAAATTGGTTATCTTAAAATTTTAAATCGCAGGGTTTTCTTGAGTCAGGATGAATGCTTAAGGGAGAAAGAATGGACTTCTCTACTTTGTAGGAAAAATGCTGAAATTAGGAGGGAAAAAAAGCATTTGACTTGGTGGAGTTGTTCATGTTTGTATGACTTATACCTTTGAAATTTTTATACTGAGTTACAAAGTTCCTGAAGTCAGAATTGCTAGAAGCTTATGATGTAAGCTTGTGCCCACTGTGCTTGCACATTGGCTGCCCCATAGTCAGTTCATTTCATATGTTGGTCCTCTTGAGTTGTTATGATACACGGGAGTCAGGCTGCCGCTGGCTCTTGGTTCTTGGTTCTTGGCTCTTTTCTCCAGGTGCATTTTTACTTGATTGAGGTGAAGGTATTAGGAAGATAGTATTTTTTCATGTAGCAGAATTTGTTGTTCAGTCACTCAGTCGTGTCGGACTCCTTGCAACCCCATGGACTGCAGCACGCCAGGCTTCCCTGTCCTTCACCATCTCCTGGAGCTTTGCTCAAACTCATGTCCATTGAGTCAGTGATGCCATCCAACCATCTCATCCTCTGTCTTCCCCTTCTCCTCCTGCCTTCAATCTTTCCCAGCATCAGGGTCTTTTCTGATGAATCAGCTCTTTGCATCAGGTGGCCAAAGTATTGGAGTTACAGCTTCAGCATCAGTCCTTCTAATGAATATTCAGGGTTGATTTCCTTTAGGATTGATTGGCTTGATCTCCTTGTAGTCCAAAGGATTCTTCTTGTAGTCCAACACCACAACTCAAAAGCATCGGTTCGTCTGCGTTCAGCCTTCTTTATGGTCCAACTCTTACATCCATACATGACTACTGGAAAAACCATAGCTTTGACTATACAGACATTTGTTGGCAGAGTAATGTCTCTGCTTTTTAACATGCTGTTTAGGTTTGTCATAGCTTTTCTTCCAAGGAGCAACGTAGCAGAATAGCTTAAGTATAGCCTGACATGTAGAGATCTACTTTTAGTTAGGTTTAAAACATTTAGAATACTAATTTCATTGATTATTTACTCTTTCTTTACATGAAATAAAGCTGGGCAGTTGCTTCTTTATTGCAGAAGAGGATAATGGGCTTTTTGTTTCAAGTCTTTTGCTCACACATTTTATAAAGAAAAATAGCAACTCCTGCTTGATCCTTCCAGAACCCAGAGTCTCATTCCCTGGAAGTAACCACATTCAAGTAGCTGTTTCCTCGTATGTATCTCAGTACTTCTAAATAGCATTCTTAATGCTGTTTCTTGATTGTTTAAAATCTTTTCCTACTATAAGCTGTTACATGTCTGCCTCTATATCTCCCTCCTCTCCATCTTTCCAGTACAGTCAGAAATTTTAATTAAATCAAATTGTAGTATTTTACAGTCAAACAACATGACTGTGTACATGTTGTGCAGATCAAAGGCACACATTATGCCAAAATGACATTTGTTTTTTTGTAGGTGTTTTTTTTTTTTAAACCCCTAGAATTAGTAGTTACCTGATTTTTCACTCGTTTGCTTCCTTATGTAGGGATCATTAGTTCATTCATTAGTTCTGTGAGAGTGTCGCACAGCTCTTAGTCTGGCCCACACTGATAACAAGTCTTTTGTTTTTGTATTTCCCTTGGAAGCCTTCTTCCTGGAGCCCAAGTCATCCTGCTCTAGTTGACACTTTAGGCTGTGTCCACAGTGGCCATCCTGGGACTTCCCTTTGCCCCTTTTCTGACTGTGTCTTTACTTGCTTCGTTTCCTTTCATTTTGGTGGGCTACATCCTCTAGATGCTTCCGAGGAAAGCATGAATGGTATGTACATTTTTTGATACCTGCTTCTCTGAAAATGTCTTTATTCTGCCCACATAACTTGATTGACATTTTGATCTGCTAGTTTTCTTATCTTCTTTCTTCTGTATACTCTATCATTTGGTTATACTTTCAAGCTAGATTAGCTCACTTTAATGCGCCAGACCTTCTGAAATTTTTATTTCTGTTGCATCTTGAATTTCCAAGTGTGCTATTTTATTTCTTGAATAGTCATCTGTAATAGCATTCTGTTTTTGTTTCAAAGATCTAGTCGATTTGTTTATTTTGAGGATGTTATAGATTCATTTCCAGTTTTTTCCACTCTTGCATTGTTTACTCTGAATTCTTTATGATTTTTTTTGGGGGGGTGTGTTCTGTATCTTTTATGTTAGTCTTCGGGGATCTTAAACTATATTCGTAGTTGTTGTTTAGCTGCTAAGTTGTGTCCAACTCTTTTGTGACCTTGTGGACTGTGGCCCACCAGGCTCCTCTCTCCATGGGATTTCCCAGGAAGGAATACTGGACTGGGTTGCCATTTCCTTCTGCAGGGGATCTTCCCAACCCAGAGATCAAACCTGCATCTCCTGCGTTGGCAGTCAGGTGTTCTTTACAACTGAGCCACCAGGGAAGCCCTATATTCATAGTTAACATGTTAGTTTTAAAAAAAGACCTCTTAGAATCTCTATGTGTGTGTGTGTGTGTGTATGTGTGTGCATGCGTGCATGTGTACACACTCGCACAAGTGGGAAACACTTGGCACCTTGGGCAGAGGCCTCGCTGTTTAATTGAGAAACCTTCAGATATTAGTGTATCTGTAGCTGTTTCCTCTTGAGACTGTCCATTTCCCCCATAAGGAACTTTTTAACCTCCTGCCTCAGTCGGAACTGAGAGCTTAGTCAGGGAAGGGCCTAGCAAAGATAATGCTCTTCAGCATACAGAATTTTATTAAATCCTGTTGTTTTCAATAAGTGTCTTGCTGCTGCCGCTGCTGCGTCGCTTCATTCGTGTCCGACTCTGTGCGACCCCATAGACGGCACCAGGCTCCCCCGTCCCTGGGATTCTCCAGGCAAGAATACTGGAGTGGGTTGCCATTTCCTTCTCCAATGCATGAAAGTGAAAAGTGAAAGTGAAGTTGCTCAGTCGTGTCCAGCTCCTAGCAACAGACTAGAGACTTGTTCATTTATTCTCTCCAGGCCTTGAGTGTAAATCTTCAGTAAACTGCATGGGACGGAGGATCTGGGAGATCTTGTTACTCTTCCTCCAAACTTTCAATCAGTTCTCCTGTTTCTAGCTCCTCACAACCTTGCCATCAAATATATCTGGTGCCTTCAATTCTTATGCCTTTTAAGGGTTCTCTGGTGTGAATTGGCTTGCTTCTTGTTGGCTTCCCTCCCTGCTAGCAGGATGGAAAAACACTTAGCAGAGTGGAGAAAGAGGAAACCCAAGATAGTTACCCCTTGCCATCCACTTTCCATCTCTGAGAGATGTGCAGATTTGTCTGATCTGCTCCCCAGCCCTCTCTGCCCCATGGATTTCTTGCATTTTTATTCCTTTACTCTCATTTCAGGGAGTGTTTGAGAGAGGTTCAACCCCTCTAGTCTAACTGACAGACCCTGACTACCTTTTTCAATTTGTCCTTTACATTTCACTGTAGATTTATGATGAGGTTCAAAGGAGGTTGTTGGGCTAAGTCACTGGGCAGTTATCTCTGTCTGTCAACTTCAGGATGGCTGGTTTTGCAAAGTAGGAGACAGCATGTTGACAGGTCTGTCTTTGCTCTGTAATCACCTTGGAAACTCTCCAGCTTCATTTCTCTGACAACAAGTTGCCTGTTACATTGTAGAGAGCACAGTCTACCTAGGCATTTACAGATGCTGGATTATATTTTTCATTGCTTTTTTTGTGGGGAGTATTTGGAGTTTATATATGACTATGCACACAAAGATTACTTGGTTTTGGAAATTAAAACTCATCCCACTCCCTTCTTTTTGGGTCTACACACGATTCTACCTTTTCTTTTGCCTCATATATCATGAAATCATTGAGTGTATTCTATAGCACCACAGAAAAGTAGTTTGTATACTATAATTCATCTTTCTCAAAGAACATAGTGTATATATATATTATTTGTGCCTTTAAGACTGGCTCAGGTTAGATGCCTGGTAATACATTTTCTTAGAGGGCCTAATGAAAACACTTTAGTTAAATAATTTTTGTTTAATTATTATGTGTCCATCAGATTAACAATATATAAGCATGGTTGATTCAAGTTTTGCTAGCATTACACCCCCTCAAACCTTCTCCTGTGTTAGTTACAAATTACTCATTAAGCCTTTTTACAACACTTAAAAATAGAAACCAAATTAAAAAATTGAACTCAAAAGTTAATTATTTCCGTTAACACGGAATGGAATGGGTCAGTTAGAAATCTGTCATTTTCTGCAGGTAGAGGTAAGAAATAATGAACCCATGGGGCCTTTTTTGCCCATATGGTTCACATCTTTCTTTCACTGTTTCCTGTGGAAATGTGTAGTTGACTTTCTCATTGCTTTCCTGTGGGGTCCAGGTTTGTGTGTGTGTGTGTGTGTGTGTATGTATGTATGTGTGCACGCGTGCGTGCATGCACCCAGCAAAGGAGATGGTCGCTGTCCCTGGTATATGCAGAGATTGATTGATTGACTGGATGGTTGATTGTATGACTAAGTAGGCAGAGAGATGGCAGGTATTTTAACCACATCTTCTATTTGGATAGGCTGCAGGCGAATGTATGTACTATTGAATCTGCCATGAACACTTTCTTCACCTCTGGCTCCTAATTTCTTCATGGATGTCACATCGTGTAGAAGTCTTACCTGATCACTCCACTTCTCCCAAATAGAGTAGATGTTGCTGCTGTGTATTTATCTAGTATCCGGAGTCACTTGCCATGGTGTTTATTTCCATGAATTCCTCATTACACTAGGTTCTGTAAAAGCAAGTGTCTGTATTGCTCATCATTTTGTCCCTGACACTGCCCAGTGGCTGGCGACATGCTCATTTGAAATATTCAATTTTTGAATGGATGGATAGATGACATTATACAGTCAAAAATTTTGTCTGTCTCACTGCCCAATTTTGAAGACTGTTCTTTAGTTTGTGCTTTTTTTTGGCCAGTAACTCTTTTGTTCAAACAAAAGTAGATAATTTATTTGATTACTGCCCACCAAGTTCTTCTGCTGTCATTCCCAGCCTCAGTCTTTAATCACCTGAAATCATGTTTTAGTGTGTCTTGACAGCTTTTTTTTTTGTAATTAGGGTAGTCTGCATTCATTTGTATGGTGTCTATATGCTCATGAAATGTTTTGCTATAAAGTTAACATTAGAACTATGAGTTCTGTTTTACTGCAATGATAATGAAGGTATGAAGAATTCAGTAAAATTCAAACCAGTCTCCAAGTTTGTTCTTCAGGTAGAGGAACCTTCCTATTATCATTAAAAAAAAAAAAGGCAGGCTCACTGAGATATGATTCATATACTGTAAAATTCAGCCTTTTAAAGTTTATAATTTAATGTTTACTATATTCTACAGAGTTTAATCATCACTGCCATATAATTGCAGAACACTTTCTATCATTTCTAAAACAAATGACATACTCTTTAGTGGTCACTCGTTCTACTTTCTGTCTCTACGGATTTGCCTATTCTGGATATTTCAATGAAATCATACAGTATGTGGCCCTTTTATGTCTGGCTCTTTTTGCTTGGCATGATGTTTGAGAGGCATATCCATGTGGTAACGCATTTCAGTACATCATTCCTTTTCATGGCTGCACAATATTCCACGGTAGCATACTTTGCAGCAGTTGATGGGTATTTGGGTTATTTTACTTTTTGGCTGTCATGAATCAAGCTGCAGTGTACATTCATGTGCAAGTTTTTGTGTTGGCATATGTTTTCAATTCTGATAGAATATGATCTTATCAGGATTCAGTTATTGCCTTTAGATTATAAATGATTGGAAGCTTGAAAAATGTTATTCATGTATAACATACATACGGAAATCATAAATGTTCACATCAGTGAGTATTTATAAAGTGAACATACCCATGTAATAAGATCCAGCATCTCAGAAGAGAATGTTGCCAGTGTTCTTGGGAACTTTTTTATGTTTGCTTTGGTTTAGGTTATCTCAATTTACTTGTATGCTCTGGGAGAGCTGAAAGCCTAGCTGTATCTTTAAAACATAAGCTCAGTAGGTGGCTTATGCCACAAAAGTGTGGTGATTGAAATAATGGACTCTAGGGTCCCGACTGCTTGGGTTCAAATTATAGTTCTACCACTTCTCATCTTTGTGCCCAAATTTCCTCTTCTGTAAAATGGGAATAAGACTACCTTATAAGGAGTATTAATGTAAGTAGGTTGTTTAGAAAATTGCCTGCTGATCGTACTAAGTGCTGTATGTGTGTTACCCAATATTATAATTACTGTTCTGATTATTGTTCTTTTTGTGCATCTCTTCTCTGTAGAGTATGAGCCCCTTGTCTGACTGACTTATCGCTGCATTCCCAAAGACTAGCGCTATGCTTGTCACATAATAGATTTTTAATAATGTTTTGAAGAAGGAAGGAAGAGATTTTAAATAACAAGTGGCACAATTTCTAAATCCTTTGCTGAAACCACTTTTGACAGCTACACTATCTTTTATTTACAACAGCTTTTGGAGCTGTTTGACAGCGAAGACCCTCGGGAACGGGACTACTTAAAAACAGTCTTACACAGAATTTATGGCAAGTTTCTTGGTCTTAGAGCATTTATCCGAAAACAGATTAACAATATTTTTCTAAGGTAAGTGGAGGGAGGAGAGGCAAAGTTGATGGTTTTTTTTTTTTATTTTTTTTAAAGTTGATGGTTTTATAGAAGTATTAATAAGTAAACCTCAAATATTTTAACTTAGGGTACTGACTTTTTCTCTTTTTCTTTCTCTTTTCTCTCCTCTTCTTCCCTTCTCTCCCCTTTTCTTTCCTCTCTCTTTTTAGGTTTGTTTATGAAACAGAACACTTCAATGGTGTAGCTGAACTGCTGGAAATATTAGGAAGGTGAGCACATTTTTAGCTCATTGCTCATCTCAGGTGAATGTTGTTGTGATGGTTAGGGTCAGGTGGCACGGGGAGATGCTGCCCCAGACCCCTGCTGTATGTACATCAGGTCTCATTTGTGCTTATAGCATGTTTCCCAACTGACTCTACAAAACACAGTTTTGTGTTCCCCTTTTTTCATAATTATGCATTGCTAATTATTTTGCAATGACAGAAAGAGCCAACAGTTTATTCGTTATTCATCTAATCACTGTCAGACCAGTTACTCAAACATCTTCTTCTTACCAGTTTCGTTTCTCTGCCATAATTTTCGAAAGCAGGTTTATAATAAATTAGAGGGACATCCCTGATGGCACGGTGGCTAAGAATCTGCCTGCCAGTGCAGGGGACATGGATGTGATCTGGTCTGGGAAGATTCACGTGATGGGGGCGGCTAAAGCCTGTGTGCCACAACTACGGAGCCCACGCTGTAGAGCCCACAAGCTGCTACTACTGAGCCCCCGAGCCACAAGTACTGAGGCCTGCACACCCTAAAGCCTGTGTTCCGCAACAAGAGAAGCCACCACAAAGAGAAGCTGTGCACTGCAACCAAGAGTAGCCCCTGCTTACAACTAGAGAAATCCTGCACACAGCAAGGAAGACCCAGCACAGCCAAAAATAAACAAATACATTATTTTAAAAAAAATTAGAAAGATTGCCATTTTCAAAGGGTCCATGTACCAGGTGTAGTTCTTGAGCAACTGCTGCCTGGAGTATTGAAATGAATTTAGGAGAGACGGCTGTTGTTGGGTTTCCACACACAAGGGGGTCTAATGTAGCTGGACAATGTGATTACTTAGTCTCTTCTCCTAATATGAGGGGAGAGAGAAGGTGGAGTCACTTGGTTTCCTTTAGGACTTCCCAGTGGTGGGCTTTATACCCTAGGGTATTCTTGGCATGAGCAGATTTCAGGGATGGAAAGGAACACTGTTTGGAAATGGAAAGGGTCATCAGTGAACCAGGCCGGCGATTATTTGGGGAAGGATAAGAGGGAAGGGAAAAAAAAAAGTTGTTGATACAAAAGCTTTTGGGAACTATGCATCTAAGTGTAAGAGCTCAAGAGCCTTTGCTGGGAGATCAGAAGCAAATTTCCTTCTTTTAAATTCTCTTTCTGCTTAAAGATAGTCTTGAAAGCAACTGAGAGGACTTGAATGCCACTGGGCTGGGTTTTGGTTTGTTCTGGATCAAACATAAACTGATTAAGATATAGCCTGATCTCACAAGAACAGCATCTCAGTTTAGCTTGTTGTGGTAATAACATCACTAATTCATGTCTCTTTTCTTTTTCCTAGTATTATCAATGGCTTTGCTTTACCTCTTAAGGCAGAACACAAACAGTTCCTGGTGAAAGTGTTGATCCCTTTACACACTGTCAGGAGCTTATCACTTTTCCATGCCCAGGTAGAATTTTGTACAGCTACTTTTGGAAGCAAAATAAAGTGTGTAAACCCAGTGTTTTGTTGTTCTTGTTATTTACTTAATTTAAACAAACAAAAGGCTTGTGAAAGTTAAAAATATTCCCCAAAGCAAATAAAATGTGTATATATTTGCCTGTGTATAGGAGAATCATGGGAATTATTTCTTAAATGGGAACAGCAGTTGCTTAATCATCTCATCTTACAGAGAGAACTTAGATAGTTGCCCAAGTTCACAATCATATATTCAGCGGGTTGCATGTGATAAACATGTATATGGGCTTTTCGGATTTAGATCTTTGGATGTATGTAATCATTTTGGAATGTTCTCAAATCTTTTAGCCCATCCTCATCTTGTGTTAGTCTGTCCTTGCCCTTTTTACCCCCTCTTCTAATTCATTCACTGTTTCTTTCTCACCTTCTCTATACAAATAACACTCTCACAAGAAAACAAAATCAATCAATATTTTCACTTTAGCCTCCGTTACTTTAAAAAGCATACCCTGTCTAGTCCCTCCATTCTAATTTCCCTGCTAACACTGCCTTGCATGGTAAGCATGTCACTAGGAGGTAGGTACATGACATCATGGCATTTTAATTTTAGCATTTCAAACCTCTGACATGCCCCTTCCCCGTAATGGGAATGTTTTGAATTTTCATAAAAATGCAACACATCTTCCAGAGTAGTGTTCCTCTTTAAATGTGAAATAGTGTGTTTCGAGGAAAAATTAGTCCATATGCTTCTAATTTAGAACACCATCAAAATGTTTCACAAGAGTGAATTTCTTGTCCAAGAATCTTTCCGAGCCCCATTGCTAATCTTGCTTTGAGTTTTTGAAATAGGATATCACACTTCATGATCATTTAGAAAAATTCTTACCTTGATGAGTTAGCATCAGGTGTAGAACTCTTCGTGTTTATTCAGGGTTCTATCCATGGCAGGTACAACCTTTTAAATCTTTCCATGAAACTATTTCAACTGCATGTACCATTTCAGGTGGTCAGCAATGTTTTCAGTTAAGTGCCTGCTTCTCAGATAGGACTCTTCTGGAACCACAATAAAACCCTATATTGTTAATGTTCCAACAAAGAGAAAAGAAACCCATGAGATGTAGCTCAAACTCTATGTAGATGAGATACTTTCAGAATATACTGGATGTGGTATTTCACCTCTGCTTTTCATTAATTGACTACTTCATGTCCCAAAGTTCTTTTTAAAAAAACTTCCCTGGTGCCTTATTAGTGTCAATCTTTGGCTTGAAAAAGTAGCTTCTTGTTTTTTTTATATATATTTTATTTTTTAAAATGAATGTGAAGTTATTCAAACCAGACTCTGGAAGCTTTTTAGGGCTTTTTAATAATACATCTTTGAGCCCTGAGTATATAGAATTTCTAATTTTGTCTTGTGTTTGCTTGTTTTTCCAGCTGGCATATTGCATAGTACAGTTTCTGGAGAAAGATCCTTCACTCACAGAACCAGTAAGTATTTTTTCCATAATTTTAAAAAACTTCAGAAAAGCCACTTTTCATGGAGTATATAAGAAAAATTAAGTGCAATTTGTTTTTCTCCTTTTCACTTTAGGTTATTAGGGGATTAATGAAATTTTGGCCCAAAACATGTAGTCAAAAAGAGGTAAGTGTTCAGTGTCATTGTGTTAATAGCTTACTAGAGCACTGAGATAATAGGCATCTTTAAAGATGCATTATCTTAGCTAATCCTCATGGTAACTCAGAATAAGACAGGACTGTAAATATTCTCATTTTACTAGTTATGAAATTGATAGTTAGGGGTTAAGTAGCCTTCCTGGGTACACTAAGTTTAGGTGATTAGGCCAGAGCCCGCCCCCCCGATTCCTGCACCCTGGGTTTTTATCCTGGTCTGCTCACTGATGTCCGCTTCCTAGTGACCAACTACAGAGTAGGAGGTTTTGCTGTCACTGTTGATAGATGCTGTAGCAACCTGCCCAGATACCCACTTTAAAGCATCATGTGGGTGAGATCTTACTATGCACAATCTTAAAATATATTGCAGACCTTTAGTTTCAGCTGTTCACAAGTGGCCCTGGAAATCTCTGATTTATAATCATTTGTGCTATTGCCAAGGCCTCACTGGGCATGTGCAGTGTGAGGTTGTGGCGGAAGCGAGTCTCTTTGTGAAGTGAACGTAGCTGAGCAACAGATCTACACCACCTTTTCTGAAAGGTTAGAAACCATGTGGAAAAGGGCCCAGAAACAAAGGTCAGCAGTTGGTTTTATATTTGGAGAGTATTTTAGAAGAAATTCAGAATGTTTCTTAACAAATGGCAAGGCTCAGCTATATTTCACTTTTGATGGAAACACCCTCCTTCTCGAATCAGCTTCAATTCGCCAAAGCCCTACTTTACACATTTTCAGAAACTCTTCTAATTTCTTAATACCTGTTAGGTAAAATTAAATAATTCATTGCTACCCAGATGCATCTTAAGATACGAAAAGATCATTTTTCATATTTTAATTGCATACTTAATTTTTTTCTAGGCAGTCATTTCTTCATACCTAACTAGGAAAATGGTTTTTATTTTTTTGTCAGTTTTCCATTATATTTAAAACAAGTGACTGTACTATTGATTTGGCTCCATTTTGTGACCTAAAAGCTCTGGTTTTGGAAGCACATGGTACTGAGGCCACGAGATTCATTGTGCTCAGTAGCAAGCAAGTGTCTACATACTACGTGTAAACATGGAGAATGGGCCAGCGTGTGCTGAGGAGTTTAAAGTGGTGTCTGTCCATGACTGAATCTGCTCATTGGTGTGTCTCTCACTTTGTATGTTCTATGAACTGGTGTCTCCTAGAGGAGCACCTAGCTCACAGCACGGACTGTAAATGTTTGGCAAATATCTGCATGTGCCGCTGTGGACTTTGTCCATCATGCAAGAGGGCCACTCGCCCACCGTTTTAAAAATATGGAGGAGGAGAGGCAGGCCCCACAGGGACAGTCCCGTTTCCCAGGGCCCTGCTGCAGTATATAAACACCCCCTGCTCTATGTAATAGATGTAGCACAAAAAGTAGTTTTTCCAAAGTAAATAGAATCACATCTTCAATGCTGTAGGAAATTTGTTCTTAACAAGTACCCTCCGGTGAATTTCTTATGAAATAAACATCTAACATAAGTTAGATTCTGATTTGTTCATGTTCGATTTTATGCATACATTTTCATTATATTAAAACCGTGCAAAACTCTTGTTTTCCTCATTGTCCATATGGATTTTTTAATCAAGCACCTGACACTTGGTGTTTTGCATGTACTTCTAGGTCATGTTCCTTGGGGAACTGGAAGAAATACTGGATGTGATTGAACCTTCGCAATTTGTTAAAATCCAAGAACCTTTGTTTAAACAAATCGCCAAGTGTGTGTCTAGCCCCCATTTTCAGGTTAGTAAAAAGAGGGCACGAGCCAGAGTGGTTTGTACAACATGTATTATTTTGGTCAAGTTTTATTTCTATTGAAAGAAATGTAATGGACACTAGCTACCTGTTGTTTTTATTGACTTTTTTCATACGATAATACTTTAGATAATCACCACCTTTATCGTGAACTCTTGCTACATGACAGCCACTGTGATGGTGCTTTCTGTCCAGTAACTTGAATTCTCATGACCACTCTGCAGGCAGGGCATTATGATTTTTACAGATGTAAACACTGACCTTCAGAGTGGTACAAGAACTTGTCTCAAATAAAAGGGCTGAATAAGAGGTGGACAGGTAGGGCTCCTATGGTGTGTAAGAGAGAACAGTGAATAAAGCTTAAGAAAAAAAGAATGCTGATCTTCTTTACTGTATTAGATGTTTCACATACGTTACTCCTGAACTTCAGATTATCCTATGAGGCTCCCCCCCTCCACTTTCTAGATGAGAAAAAGGAGGTTCAGAAAATGATTTGTTGAAGTTCCCAAGTTAAGAGGGAGTGAGGAGTCACATGGCATAGCATCTTGTGAAAGCCTGTGACCTTCCTGTGGCACCAGTCTGCCTCCTTGTGGCCACTCTGAGAGATTACAGGGAAGGTGAGCCTGGGCAACCCTTTTCTCCACTGGGACCATTTTAGTTGTGCTGTGGGACCCACACTGGAGAGAAGAAGGTAATCCTGGGTGAAACACATTAGGTTTTCTAATTTGGCTATCTCATCAAAGGTCCAAATCACAGACCTAGAGAATTCACTCGTTATATACTGCCTCTTGATTGGAAGAGATTGTTGAGATTGCAGTTGGCAGCACAAAGCCCCACTGCTAGCATGATGGACTTGATGGTAGACTTCCCTCTGAGCTGTTATTATCTTGCATAGTTAGAGACACTGGCTGTTGTTGTTCTAATTTTTGACCTAAAGACATCTTTAGTATGTCAAGTCAGTAATCTAATGACAACCTTGCAGTTGTACCACAGAGCCAAGAAAAAAAAAAAATAGAAACCATTCCATGAACCATCACATTCAGATGATATGATACATGTCTAGATTTCTTTAAAAACACAGGACTGTTTGTAGATGTTTTACATATTACACATGGTCTATGGTACTCAAATACTTGGATTGTTTACCTTAGTTTTCAGTTTTTATTATGTGTTTGGGGGTAGTGGGGGGCAAAGAGCAGGAATCTCTTTCCAAATGATCATTATCAGGAAGACTTAGACTCAAGTGAAGCTCAGAAGCATCAAAGGGAGACAGAGTGTCTTAACCCACTGGGGCTGTGTCTTAGGGCTACTTAACAAAATACCACAGACTGGGTGGCTTATAAACAACAGAAAACTTTTCTCAGAGTCCCAGGGGCTGGCAGTCTGAGATCAGGGTGGCAGCATGTGTGGGTGAAGGCTCTTTTTTGGGTCACAGACTTCTTGCTGTATTCTCACATAGTAGAAGGGGCTAGGGAGCTCTCGGGGGTCTCTCTGAAAAGGCACTAATTCCATCATCTTTGGAGGTTAAGATCTCAGTGTAGGAGTTTTGGAGGACACAAACATTTAGACCACAGCAGACTTCCATAGTGCTTCCCAGGTGGCGCTAGTGGTAAAGAATCCACCTGTCAATGCAGGAGATGCAAGAGACACGGGTTCGATCCCTGGGTTGGGAAGATCCCTCTGGAGATGGGCACGGCAACCCACTCCAGTATTTTTGCCTCGAAAACCTCGTGGACAGAGGAGCCTGGTAGGCTACAGTCCATGGGGTCACAAAGAGTTGGACATGACTTGAGTACATATCTGTCTGTCTGCGTGGCTTAAATGATAGTAATTGATTTCTCATAGTCTATAGGCTGGAAGTCTGAGATCAGAGTGCTAGCATGATCTGCTGCTGGGAGGGTTCTTTCTGGCATGTGCATCTTCTCACTGTGTCTTCGCATGGCCTTTCCTTGCTGCATGCTTGAGGAAAAAAGCAAATCTCTCGCTTCCTCTTCATAGAAGGTCACCAAGCCTATGTGATTAGGGCCTCACCCATATGACCTCATTTAACCTTAATTACCTCCTATCTCCAGATGCGCTCACACTAGAGGTTAGGGCTTCAGCAAATGAATTTTGTGCAGGGGGTGGGGACAGATTTATCAAATATATTTAAATGAAGCATAATTTCTTAATCTGTGTAAATGAAAGAAGCAACTCTTTTCCTTTCCCCATATAACTACTCTTAGAGTTTTTAGTGTTTTGGGGGGTTTTTTTTTTTTTGAGACTTTGGTTTACTTGAATTATTATTGTTATCTTAGATTGCTTTTTAGATTTTTTAGGTTTTCTTTGAAGCATTCGTTTGAATTCAGAGAGTCAGTTGGTAAATGTGGCAGTCAGAAAAAAGAGGTCTGAGATAGCAAGTGCGTGTACATATAGCCAGTATCCCTAAGTCCGAAACTGAGTGACTTCCTCCTGGCTTACCCAGTTCAAAGGAGGGGACTAGAAATGAACTCTGGAAGGAGTCTGGGCACTTAACTCATGTCTCAGTTACCACTGACAAGCAGTGTGACTGTAGCCAGGTTCCCCATCTCTCTGAACCTCAGTGCCCTCGTTTGTACAGTGGTTCCCACTCCTCGGTTGGTGGTAAGGGTGACACATTCTGCCTGCAGGCTGGGCACAGTCTCTGGCCAAAGGAAGTGTTTAGCAAATGCGCCTGTTCTGCAGGGATGGGCAGCTGCGTTTTCTACAGCAGCTATTGACTGAAGGCCAGCGGCATGCTGGGCCCTGTGGTTGATCTGAAGTGTGTGGGATGAAAGAGGTGAGCCAGGAAAGGAATTAAAATGGTGGGGAAACAGCATGGCATTTGGAAGCAGGGTAAAGGTGTCTGATGCTTGTGAGCTATGTAGGGAAAATGTGAAATCAGGAGAATAAATGTGTTAAAAGAGAATAAAAATAAGCAGGTAGCAGGTCTTTTCTTCCCCAAATTGATTAACCAGTTTGGAACTTTGTGAAAGATTTTAAACCCACAAAAATGTAAAGTGTGATTAATACTTAATTTTATACTTGTTTGAATGATATTAAAATAGTCTTAAAATACTCTTTTTGAAGAGGTTATAATTTTGTTTTATCTTTGTCTTTTTCTCTCTGTTAACATTTTCTTCTTTTTTCAAAGGTGGCAGAAAGGGCACTCTATTATTGGAATAATGAATACATCATGAGTTTGATAGAAGAAAACTCTAACGTCATCCTTCCCATCATGTTTTCCAGTCTTTATAGGATTTCAAAAGAACATTGGAATCCGTAGGTTTACAGTTTTCCCTCTCCTTCTCTTTCTCCCTCCCTCCTTCCTCCCCTCCTCCTCTTCCTTCCTTCCTTCTTTCCTCCCCGCTCTCTCCACACTTCCCTCTCTCCTTCCATCTTTCCCTCTCCTCCTCTCCTTTGGCCTCTCTTCCTCCTTCCTTCTCTTTTGCTTGATAAAATGTCTTGTGTGCATGCTGTGTGTCAGATTTGTGCGTGATGCTGAAGATACGCGTGTGAAAAGGTAAAAATGTTTACATTTTAGAAATCCACTGACTGGTTGGGGAGACCCACAGGTAAACAGATTTTTTTATAAAACAGTGCTTTAAGTGTTGTTATGTTCACGTATCTGTTTACTTGAGGGCATCTTAACCTGTCTTTGAATACAGCTAAGAGCTTTTGGGGATGCTCTGGATCAAGTGGAGAAATTTGTATATTGATGGGGGTGATGATGCTCATACTGAATCTTAAAAGAATTGGGCAAGTGGATGGGATGGGGGTAGCCCATTCAGATAGTGGGTTTACCCATCACCTAAAAAGGCACAAAAGGTAAGAAGCACCTGTCATGTTCTGAGACCTGTGAATGTGGGAGGGCTAAAGCACACAGTCATTTGAGAAGTTTGCTGGAAGATTGGGTCAGAAAGTAGAGTAGTGCCTACATGAGTCTTCACCAAGTAAATAATAAGGGAACACTAGAGAGTTGTAGGAAGGGAAGTGGTCTGAATTGATTTGCATTTTAGCAAGATCCATTTTTTAAAAACCAACTCAGTCATTATACATGTTCTGTAGAGGGAAAAAACATTTTTGAATGTTTTTTATCATCTAGTCTTATGAAAGTTAAAGCATTCTGTATTTGAATGACTTTACATATTTCTCTATGACATAGAAAGAAAATTGAATGTGGCATTAAAAATCAAATATAATTAAGTATTTCCATAGTATGTTTTTGGAGAAGGAAATGGCAACCCACTCCAGTATTCTTGCCTGGAGAATCCCATGGACGGAGGAGCCTGGTGGGCTACAGTCCATGGGGTCGCAAAGAGTCGGACACGACTGAGTGACTTCACTCACTCATAGTATGTTTGTCTACAAGTTTTGCATACAACTGTAAAATATCATATTTCTCACGTTTCACATTTGTCAAATTTGTGACTAAAGCTTATAAAAATATAAGAGTTGGCAAACAGTTAAATCTCATTATGTAGGCAGCCTCTTGAGAATCCAGAGAATGGTTCTAGCATGTGTCCTTAACCGCTCAGCAGACTATATTTGCCTTTTCTCCGTCACAGCTCCATCACTGTCATATCTGAGAATGTCTTTCTTTTCAACAAAAGATGGCTGAAGTTTCTCTTTTAATGAACACAGGGAAGAAGCAACACAGTAAATCCACTTATAAATGTTTTAGAAACTTCAAACCCAAGGAATGCCTTTTTCAGTGGTGTTGGAAAACACGCAAAATGGAAGAAATGTTGTATAGTTTTGCACAGGGAAGTGTTATTTAGATTCTAGTCTGAAGATACTAAGCTTGTCATGGCAGAGTCCTCACATTGCCAAGAGCTTATTCTTAGACTTGATAAGCATGGGCAGCCATTTGGCTCTTGAGCTGTTTCGTGTGCCATCGCTGATAGCAGCCATCACCAGCTAGCCAATTACCTTCAGCCTGTGAGTTGAGTCAGCAAGAGGACTGATGCAAATCACCACTAGAAATGTAACTCATATTAAGCTGCCCAACTTACAGGGGCTTGGTATCATCTTTGAATATGAATTATAGATATATAAAATTTGTTACCATGGGAACAGCCTTTGATGTTGATGAATTATGTATATTATCACTTTAAAAATAAAATTCTATGCAAATTCAGGTCTCAAAAGTTGCTCCTGCCACAAGTGTTCATTTTTAGGGTGAAGTTGCTTTATTTTTATACTTGCCTTTTTATTAATTGAAATTAACAAGTGTCCGTAGGCAAGTCTATTCTGAGTACCAATGATTAGAAGGGCAAAATTAGATTTTCTTTTTCTAATCCTGCCAAGCCCTGAGAAAGATCTCTTGTCTAAAGAATGTAGCTCTCTTCATGTGGAAATGAATTGTAGGTCATTTCTAGTTGTTGTAACTAAAGAAGGGATGGAGACGATGCAATATCAGGAGGTCATTCAGGTAAAGGTTGTACATGCATTTTCTTTGGGCAGCAACCCATTACGTAGGACTAACCAACACGTTCCTTTCTCTCTGTGCTTCCAGGGCTATTGTGGCGTTAGTGTACAATGTGTTGAAGGCATTTATGGAAATGAACAGCACCATGTTTGATGAGCTGACAGCCACATACAAGTCAGATCGTCAGCGGTAACTTTTTAAAGCTTTTTTGTCAGCTGCGCATAAAACTATTGAGTTCTTTCCTTGATCTTTGCCGAATTTGCCTAGTTGTACCTGAAATCCTAAGCAGCATGATTTTATTTATTTCCATATTCATTTTTGCATGTGCATTAGCTGTGTCTTTATTAGTGTGCCACTGGGCAACAAAGTGTCATTTTGGTTAAGGCTGCTGTCCTCCTTCCCTTCCCTAATGTTTCTCTTCTGCGTCCCGGTTAGAAGCCTGGCGTGTAACTGGTGTTTCAGGCCCACATAAGGGGACCATCAGGTCGTTTGCCATCTGGATTCACTCCCATTCTGAACTAGAATGGGGCTGATTTGTCCTTCACTCCAGGAGCAAGAGAGATGGGGCATGGTTTTTGTTTAGCTCTTTGACCCAGAACTTAACTTTCTATACTAGAACCCAGCACATTCCTGTGATTTAGAGGGCAGTGAAAAGAACAAGGAGATAAAGAGTATTATGCAAATCTTGATACCTTTAAGATCAAAAGGGAGCAGAAACCAGTTGAACTCATTATAATAAGTGCTTCTGGTTTCATGGGTCTTTCTTGATTTCATTTACGTGATTCTTCAATTTTGTTATTTCTTGTTCAGTATATTCAACTTTCCAAAAGATGTGTCTTAGTCTGTGTGGGCTGCTATACCACATTATAGGTATCTTGTGAGTAGCTTCCAAGCAACAAAAATGTTGTTCTGGAATCCAGAAGCCCAAGAGCACGGCGCCACCATGGTTGGATGAGGGCCCTCTTTCTGGTTCAGAGCTGGTACCTTCTCACTATGTCTTCACAAGGTGGAAGGGGCAAGGGATCTCTGTGGGGTCTCTTTCATAAGAGCACTAATCCTATTCATGAGGGCTCCACCCTCATGACCTAATCACCCCAAAGGCCCCACCTACTAATACCATCACCTCGGGGGTTTAGGATGTCAACATGTGAATTTTGGGGACACACAAATATTCAGACCCTGACTTGATGTACTTGGAGAGGTTGAGGAAAGTCTGGAGAGCTCGTTAGTAGTTGAACTGCTGGGTTGACTTTTCTCATCCAGAAGAAAATGTCAGCTTTGTGTGTATTATAAAACCATAGACCTTCAAGGATCCCTGTGTTCATACTCAGGACCTGGCTAAACCTCCTGAGAAAAACTGTGGTTCCCTTGCACCTTTTCCTGATTTTTTAATATGTTACTTGGATTTTAGAAAAAAGGTGAAATGAAGGGAAAGGTTTGGTGGCAGGGGACAGAGGATCGTCATAGTGATTTTTTAAAAAATTACCAGTATGTGGTATAGAAGAGCAACTTTATGGAATACGAAAAGTGTTTTCATACTGTGATATACCATTAAGGAGTGCATTGTACATAATATCCTTCTTTTTAGAGTAACTAAAAACCCATTTTTATTTTCCTAGTTGAATAAGGATTAAATCTGTAGAAGTCCATTAAGACTACTGAAGACCTGTTTCTAAAATATTCAAATCATTTGTATTAATTTCGTTCATTTTTATTGAATTCCAAAACTGTTTTATGATCATTTATGATTTAAACTAAATAGGCCAGGCTCTTGAAAAAAGATAATTAACAGCAAATAGACACTCTGAAGCTGACTATGACAGTCTGGTGTTTTAAAGTGATTTATAGTGAGTGGACTTTTTTTTTTTAATCTATTTTTTTACTTTACAATATTGTATTGGTTTTGCCATACATTGACACAGACGGATTACTTAAAAACTAGTATTATGTCTAATGAGCAATACAAGGGTATACTTAGTAGATGGAAATACTGGTTTTTCCGTGGATATAGGAAGAGGAAAAGAGACTAAAGAGATTTATTTGGTATTGTCCGACAAGAGGTTCTCTGGTGGCTCAGATGGTAAAGAATCTGCCTGCAGTGTGGGAGACCTGGGTTCGATCCCTGGGTTGGGAAGATTCCCCTGGCGGAGGGCATGGCAACTCACTCCAGTATTCCTAGCTGGAGAATCCCCATGGACAGAGGAGCCTGGTGGGCTACAATGCATGGGTCACAAAGAGTCCCAACAAGAAATAAAAAGTGGATTTATTTCTAGAAGGCAAGAAGTTAGTAACTGTTGCAGTTCAGATCAACATTTTTTTAAGTATTACAAATCTGAAAATGGTAGGTGGAATAACTAACACTGATGGATACATATGTCAACATTAGTGCTCTGTGAAATTGTAACAGGGAGTTTGACATTATCCCTAGTATGACAGCATAGTGAAGTTTTTAAACTGCCACCTACAGGGAGAGAGAAAAGTGGGAAAGAATAGGAGTGACAGAAGCTATATCAGAAATATTTAGGGTTTTTGAAGATAAAGCTGTCAGTATAAAAGATGTATGATAACTCAGCAAAAAGTTTATCTAGAAGAAAAGCCCCATAGGGTAGACTGCATTGATTGCTATACAGTTCAGTTCAGTTGCTCAGTCGTGTCTGACTCTTTGGGACCCCATGAATCGCAGCACGCCAGGCCTCCCTGTCCATCACCAACTCCTGGAGTCTACCCAAACCCATGTCCATCGAGTCGGTGATGCCATCCAGCCATCTCGTCCTCTGTCATCCCCTTCTCCTCCTGCCCCCAGTCCTTCCCAGCATTAGGGTCTTTTCCAATGAGTCAACTCTTCGCATGAGGTGGCCAAAGTATTGGAGTTTCAGCTTCAACATCAGTCCTTCCAATGAACATCCAGGACTGATCTCCTTTAGGATGGACTGGTTGGATCTTCTTGCAGTCCAAGGGACTCAAGAGCCTTCTCCAACACCACAGTTCAAAAGCATCAATTCTTCGGCGTTCAGCTTTCTTTATAGTCCAACTCTCACATCCATACATGACTACTGGAAAAACCATAGCCTTGACTAGACGGACCTTTGTTGGCAAAGTAATGTCTCAAATGCTATACAACTCTTGATCAAAGACTGGTAAAACGCCTCAGTAACAAGATTATGAATGTTTAATCATGTCAGCTCTTCATTTAAACTGTAAATTAGGGCAATAAGAACCTAGCATATGTTGGAGCTGGTTTTTAGTTGAATAAAGTCTCTAAAGTCCTTGCTTACTATCTTCCTCTTCTTCCAAGTAAAAAGATCAATATGCATTGAAACTCAGCATGATCAGCAGAATTTACTTTCAAATCAGTATTCTATGATAGCATTTATTTAGACCTAATGTTGGGCTTCCCTGGGAGTCCATTCTTTAAGAATCTGCCTTGCAGTGCAAGGGAAACCTGTTTGATCCCTGGTCAGTTGGAAGAGCCCACATCCTGCAGAGCAACTAAGCCTGTGTGCCATAATTACTGAGCCAGCCCTCTAGAGCCCGAGTCACAGTGACTGAGCCCACATGCCGAGTCTGCGGAAGCCCAAGTGCCTGGAGCCTGCGCTCTGCAACAAGAGAAGCCACTGCATTGAGAAGCCTGTTCCACCACAACAAAGAGTTAGCCCCCGCTCACCACGACTAGAGAAAAGCCTGCACAGCAACGAAGACCCAGCACAGCCAATAATAAATTAATAAATAAATCTTTAGACAGATCTAATGTTATCCCCAAATTGTGCTGAGAAACAAAAAGTGATAATTTACCAAACAGTTTTGCTTTGCAGTTAGGTATCTAGGATCCATAATGGTTGGAGAATTATTGCCCTATACATCAAATTTTTCAGGGTCAAAGTTACCAAGTAGGTAATTGTTTGAAAAAACTATTATGCCTACTAAAATTCATGTTGTATCAAGTGTATTTGAGCCAGTTAAAACTAGTTGCGGTAAACAAGGCTTAAATTGCCAAAATACTAAGTATAAAATGATGAAATGGGGATGTAAAAATGTTTAGATATTTCTAGAGGTATTTTGGCCGGGGAGGATGAAGATTAATTTCTGTTGCTGTGGATAATCAGTACAACTTAAAAAACTGGTAATGACTTAAAAAATATAAGGCAGTGGAATTATATATACATTTCACTTATGTGGATTTCCTTCCCTGAATAAATATAGTGTACTACAGTGAAGTACAAAAGTCTTGCTAAGTGAAGTCAAATTCTTCCCAAGTGAAGTAGAGCCCCTGTTTTTAGGAATTATCTGAATTTATGGATTCACAAATATTATCAGATCTGCTGTTTACTGGTTCATCACAACATGAGGAAACTAGGAACAGTGTAGTGAGTTATTTTTCATAAATGAATTTATAATGTAGCCATGTACTCCTGGATTGAGTACTTAATACTTCATTGATATTAAAGTTAACATCTTTTCTTATATAAAAGTGTGGTAATCTAAAAATGTCCTTGGCAAAATAAAATTTGCTTACCCTATTTTGAACATCTAGTTTTTGGGGAAATTTAAACCGGTGAAATCTGAAGTCTGTAAGTCACAAATTGATATTGAGCCAAATTTGAAGGCTTGGAACATTAAAAATTTAATAACTGATAATAGCAACAAAGTTCTGTTGAGAATTAAAACTGAAATTATAGAAGAAAGGATGTTTAATTTTATATATAGGTATAAAATTCATAATTTGGTTTCTTTGGTTTGATATTTTTAAGAACAAGATTCTGCTAAAGACTTTACGTACATATAATGTAGAAAAAATGGACCATAATAAAGAGGAAGTATGTTTTCTTGACCTATTACGTTCTCTATGTCAGTGTCATCTCTAGCAGCCCTTTGAGAAACTATTCAGAGATAAAAAGAAAATCAGATTTGAACTAGACCCAAAGTAAAAATAACTAATATGCCATTGGATTTAGGGTAACAGATACTTATAAATGTTGATCATTTGTTTTCTTGGTATTTTGAAGTTCGTCTTCCTTATTAAGCTAAGTGTAAAGGAATGTTAATGTGAAATGAAATCTTAAAATATTCTTGTCATTTTCTACTCTATGTTGTTTCTATATATGTGTCAAGGAAAAAAAAAAGAGAAAACCAAAAAGATGAAACACCTACAGGTTTAATGCCAGAGTTTTCAGAGATCTTTAAAAGACTGTGTTAGAGTACGTCAAAGGGGCAGTTATTGTTGGATAATCTTTTTAAACTTTCTCAGTTGTTTACCTTATATTCTATTTCTTTTCCCCAGTGAGAAAAAGAAAGAAAAGGAACGTGAAGAATTGTGGAAAAAACTGGAGGATCTGGAGTTAAAGAGAGGTCTTAGACGTGATGGGATAATTCCAACTTAACGAAAATAACGACAACAACATTACTAACCTGTGGAGTCACACATTTATGTAGTAGAAGATGGAGCAACAGTTTTCTGTATTGTGCAACTTTACAGTAGATTTCACATTTGTTTCATTATTACAACAGCACTGTATATACCTGTCTCTAAGAAAAGGAAAAAAAAAATAAGGACTTCAATCCAAAGTTTGGACAGTAGATGGACTTCTCAGAACTTGGCAAACGTAATTATTGTTCTAACCCTCTTAAAAAAAAAAAGCAGTCTTCAGAGATCTGTTGATGAAATTGCTATATTAAAATTCCATTATTGGGAGTTCCTTATTTATCATTAGCAGAGAGTATGAAACAATTTTCAAATGTGAACAATCTTAAATTTAGCTTGTCTTTCTGCTAAGCTGTTAAATGTATTTATAGTAAAGGAAGGAAAAAAAAAAGACTGTCATTTCCTTATAAGTTTGTATAACATCCTCCTCTGGATAACTTGACTGTAATTTGACACCTTTTCCTTTTGCACATCTTCATGAGTTGAATGTGGAATGGGGCTATGAATTATAAAGGTCCCATGGTAAAAGTTTTGTTTACTGGAGTGAACATCTTTCCAGTAGCCACGTAGTCCTGGTACTCCTTTAGTTTTAAAGTTAGGAGTAAAAGAGAACAGGTGATAAACATAGTAGGGAAGGGAATTTTGGATTCATACATGAGTTTATGGTGAATCCAGATCAATGTCTTGAATCCTTTGAAAACAGGCACTGGGACAAGATAGGGTTCAGTACCTGACCAGTGTTAGTTGTGTACATCATTGAACACGCATACCAGAGATGTTTTAGAAATGTCACGAGACATCCTTTCGGGCCATTTTGAAATAAGAAGGACAAACACTAAACAGTACAACCATGAAATTGATTGCCAGGATTGTGAATCTAATTGGGAATAGAGTTGAGCAAACAGCTTGGACTGTTTGGAGTTGTTGCCTTACTTTTTAATATGTATTTATAAAGTATTCCAGCAAAAAGAGGATGTAGCCTCTGGGGAAAACAAACAAACAAACATATTACAGTGTTTTTTGTAGATTCTCGTTCTATATCCCATCACAGCGCCAGCCCTGTTTTTAAGCCAGAAAGGATTCAGGATAAACATTATTATGCATTCTGGATTGGATGCGTATTCCTAACTACTGTATTTGTTACCAAAAGTGGTTCTACAAATGCTACTGAAAAAAATCTGGAAATTCCTAATGTCCTGAGTGTTAATAATAAAGTTTAAAAATGCTTTTATATCAAAGGTGCATTGTGACCAAATTGTTTAAGAAAACAAACAAAAAAAACCCCACAAAATCTAGGGCTGTATTATAGATATATCTTACTGGCTCTCTGCTTTGTATTTGAAAGAGGAATCTTACATCTTGGGGAGTTAAAATGCTGATAAAACTGTGTACATTGTGTACTTAACCTAATGCAGTTGCATTATCCTGTACTGAAAGATATGTGTTTTGGGATTTATTTCCAGGATGCTTTTGCTTGTTATGGACATGGCAGCAGTGAGTTGATAATCCTAAACCATCTCTTCCAGCAGTATTCGTGATATGGAGCTGATTCTGCATTCATGTGTTGAATTGTGATAGTAGCAAACAGGAACATATGAACTGTTGTTACTCTTAATAGAAATATGGTATCAATATGGGCTTGTATATTTTCTTCCTTCCATTTAAAATATAAGATAGAACATGCAGTTTTATTCTTTATAAGAAAAAAGGAAAAAAGAAGCCGCTGACCTTTCTCCCCTATAAAGTGTTTCAGGATTATCAGATCACAGTTTGTGCATAAAAAGTCAGCCAATTATGGACATTGTCATCTCAATAACTTTGTAAAACAAAAACAAAACTTGGCATTGTTAATTCTGAAAAAGAAACAGCAGTAAAAGAGTCATATGCAATATCAAACACAACATGGTTTAGTGGAATTAATAGATTTTTTTTTTTTTAAGAACTTTAACGGGGATTCAATGTAAAGCTGGCAGAGGCTGCCAAAGATGAAAGAACTTACTTTAAAAGTGCTGGAGCAAAGGTGCAAGTTCAAATGCTAAAGATAAAAATAAATTTGTAACAAACCATCTCCTTCCGCCCTTTTGATTTTAGCCCATGAGTTTTGACTTCGCTTTATATTTAATTTTGACAATATGAACTTTTGTTTGCTATTAAGGTCACAGGTTTGTGAATTATCTCTCTGCCCGTTAGAATGAAATGCAGTCATTTGAAATGAGAAAGACCAGGGTTCTTTATTGTACCTTACCCTGTCCTCAGAGTTAAGGTGAAAGCTGTACCGATATCCTTGATGTCAATTTCGTATGTTGAGCATTCCAAACTGAGAAGAACAAAGCCAAATTTTAGACATATTTAAAGAAGCTATTATAGCTATATGTCTAAAATTCATAGGGCAACTTCTGAGAAGAAACACTGTCTTTTCTGTTTTAACTGAAAGTGACAATGTGACATTTGTCATGTTGTATCCAGTGACACAGAGTAACTGAGGTAACCTGACTGTTGCACTATGTGACATATTTAAGGACGTACTTGCTGCATTTGCAGCAGCCCTCTCTCTTTGTCCTTTCCCACATTTCTGCTGTTGCTGCAACTTGAGTTAATTGTGACAAATGCATCTTTGTGTTATATTTTGTTTGCTTCCTAGTTTCCAGAACTATATATAAATATATTTTTTAAATAGCAAATATTGTAGTTGGTGAGTGATGATCACTCCAACCTTATCCCTACCATATTGGTTTCAGGGGTAGGATTAAGAGTGTCTTTGGAAGAAAAACAAAAACAAACCCCTGTGGTTTAGAAGGATGCTGAGGCCTTAGGCTGTGGGCCTAGAACAACCATGTGAGTGAATTGACCCATCTCCTACTTTGGATCAAGCATGCATTCCTTTTCTCATTGTGCAAGGGTCCCCAGTTGTTTTCCCTCAGTGTTTGGTTTTTGTCCTTTGAGATTTTATTATATTTTGCTCTCCCTAACATCTGTTTTTTTATAAAATAAAAAAATCTAAAAAGTGAGATATAAGTAATACCCTCAATGCCTCTGGATACTCACAAGCAGGGTTATACTCCTTCATCTTGGGCTCACTTGCCTAAATGGAAGGGTTTAATTTATTTTGTACCTCCTTCTATGCGTGGGACAGTCCAGGGTGCAGAGCCAGGAATTGCTTATAATTGCACCTGCTATACTTAAATGTATAGCCCTAGGCTCAATCACACTATGGAAAGAAAAAAGTATATTTAGAGCTTTAAAAGCTTTTTTATTTTTTTGTGGGGGCCGGGTTGGGGGTGGGGTGGGAAAGGGAAGATGTATGGATGTTATTGGCATTTTTAAGTGGTCAGAGGTGGTTTTTTTTTTTCCCCTTCTGTTTTGTTTTTTTCCCTTCAATTGGATGCACTGACCTGGCCCAAGAAATAAAGAGATTCTCTCTTTTGATGCTATTACCAATGTTATGACAAAGTGACAGTCACCTAGAACAAAAAAGGTGGCACCAGACATGATCAGTGATACTTTATTTGCACATCGATATTTTTATTTTTATATTCTGGCTCAGCTGCTTCTCTGAGTGGAGTTAAGGAATGAGCCACAAAGAATTTTTGTAGTAGCTATATTGGCAACACATTTTGTATTTCTCAGTATTTAATTTTGAAACTCTAAAAGGATGGTGCATCTTGAGAGAAAGCTGAGCAAATTTTAGTCTAGTGGAATGTTAATTTGTGCTGCTTCTTGTGCACGACTGCAGCAGTAGCATCTCTCTTGGAAATAAACATCCCAGATTATGACATCTATGAATATAGGTTTCCTTTTCTACCCCACTCCTTCCCTTCCCTCCCACCCGTCTTTTCTTCTTTCCCTTCTCTTTTCTTTACTTTTTTGGAAATCACTTATTGTATATAAGTTGTAATCCAGACCTCATGTATCAATGGGGAACTTTCAAATATAAATATTACCAATACATTTTCTGGTTGTTGTCTGATTTTTGATTGAGGTATAATGAGAATGACATATCCATTGCTTTTGGTTTGAGGATTTCGCTTTAGCTTCATCTTTTGGTATTTTAGTATTTCATTGTTTTAGCAGGAGAGGGCAGCAAAAGTTCATTTTCCCTGTTAGAAATGCTGTGGTTCATGACTGGTTTTAAATTTAGTTGTGTGTGTGTGTTTTTTTAAACAGCATCTGTTTGTGGGTAGAGGTAAAATATGAAACATTTTTGATATGAAAATTTGCATATGAAAATTATAGACTGGTTCAACCAGACAGTAAAGACTTCTGATCCACATGAAAGTTAAAAGGCCACAAAACAATCTTCTGGCATTGGCTAAAATATGCTACTTTCTTTTCAAACACAACAAAATGCAAGCTGAATCTTAAGACACTTGGAGTTTAAAATGTCTTTCTATGGAAATGATTTACTTTCTTCAAAGTGGTAACAGAAACGAAAATGAAGGTGCTCCCAAAGGAAAATGTAACCTTCCCCTTTCACAGATGTGTGAGAGGTTCTGTACTGTGGGTGCATCCTAATAAAGAAGCAGTGAAGAGTTCTCAGGCGCCTGGCTATGTGTGTTTGTTCATCTGTTTCTGACTCCCATGACCTTTGTGAACCATACAAAGAGTAGATTTGATCAATATAAATGTGAGACAGGTTGGTATGTTCAGGCTTTGAACTTGAGAAAATCAGTTTGTAATTAGGGTGGACTCCAGGGTCTGTTGCTGGATATGCAAATACCCCAAAACTTGGTGGCAAAATCGAAGTTATTTATTTTGTTCACAAATGTACGATGTGGGCAGGACTTGGCAAGAATTCTTGTCTTTGCTATTCAAGTGTCAGCTTGGGTTTAACAAGTGGGACAGAACTCCCTTCCAACATGGCTCACTTGCATGGCCGGCCAGTCGGTGCTGGCTGTTGACTTGGGGTTCAGCCAGAGACCTCAGTTCTTCTTGACACAGACCTCCTTATGGGGGTGCCTTCCTTTACTTCCTCAAAGTATGACGACTAGGAATGAGCGTTTTAATTGACAAGAGGTGGACACTGCCAATTCTTTAAAACCTGGGCCCAGAAACTGTCACAGCATGATTTCTGTCATATTGTGTTGCTCAAACAGTGACAAAGTCTGCTCAGATACAAGTGCAGGGGATGTGGGCCTCATTGCTATGTGATGAGAGGAATGTCATCTGTAGTTAACCATGAAATACTTTCTTTGTAAAGCATTTGATTTAGGTGTGGTTTACTCTCTTGGCTAATTAGATTTGGAACCATGTAGAGTTAACTAGTTAATGTTTCATGTTCAGTTAAACTGAGTTGGGAAGGGAAAAAAGAATCCTTGTACATTTAGTAGTTTTGTATTTCAAAGCATGACAATTTTATATCTGAAGATCACCTTCTTGGTAAGTTACTTACCAAGAAGAAACTTGTAACAAAGAATTTTAGGGTTCATAGAAATATGAGTTGATTTCCATGGAATATCTAACCTTTTCTATAACATGGCTTCCTGTCTTATAATGAAACAAAACAAATGTCTAATCCGGATTTTGTTTGTTTGTTTGTTTTAGCTGAGACTAAGTATGGAAAAGTATGGAATAGTTGACCAAGACTATGGGATTAGGGGAATTAAAATTTGATTTTTTTTTTCTGATTATGATACATGTTCATTGTATATTCTTGAGAAGGAAGATTTTAAGAAACAAACTGAATACTTATATGCTACTCCCCATACCAAAAAGACCATTAAAAGTCATGTACATTCATTGACTGGAACAATGTTAATTGATTACCTCTGTCCAGAGTTTTGCTCATCCTCTGTTGTTCCTATTTTCTACATCTTTATTGTCTCATTTAGTTTAATTCACAGTCTGAATTAATTATACAATTTGAGTCAAATTTTGCTGCTACCAGATGATACGGGGCCTCAGAACCAGGATGGATATCAGTCACGGCCCCCTTTGTCCTCCCCAAAGCTCTTCAGGCACAGTGTCTTCAGCCAGTGTCACCCAAGATGATGACCATGGACTTGGAAGACAGAGACCCGTGGGATCATTTGGCTTCTGACATTTATCAACAGTGTGACTTTGGGAAAACTGCTTGAGCTAAGCCTCAAATTCATTTGTAAAGTGGTACTTATTTTTCAGTGTTGTTATATTCTATTAGGCAGTGTATGTAAAATAGCATAAAGTGTGACACATGGTAACCTGAAAAATATTATCATGTTTGATGAATACTTTATTAAACCCAAAAGTTAAGCCCACAGCAGAAGAATGGAAGTAATAAAGATTATTAAGCAGAAATAAAGTAGAGAATAGAAAAACAACAGAGAAAAATGAAATCCAAAGTTGGTACTTCGAAAAAATCAGCAAAATTAACAAACCTTTAACCAGATGGACTAAATAAAAGAAGACTCATATTACTAAAAATCAGAAATGAACGTGGAGATATTTTTGCTGATTCTATAGAAATAAAACACTGTAAGAGCACTGTGAACATTTGTTTGCCAAACAATAAAAAAAGTTGGTTAGTCTAGATGAAATGATTCAATCACCATGAAATAGAAAATCTGAATAGACTTATAATTAGTAAGAGGATTGCATTGGTAATCAAAAATCTCCCAACAAAAATCTTGGCCCAGGTGGCTTCAATAATGAATTCTACCAAACATTTAAAGAAGAATTAATACCAATGCCTCTTAAATGTTTTCAAGAAATCAAAGAGGAGGGAACATTTCCTAACCCATTCCTATCAGATCAGTATACCCCTGATACCAAAAACAAAGATACTATAAGAAAGTAAAACTAAAGACCAATATCCCTTATAGACATTGATACAAAAATGTCCAGCAAATTGCTAGCAAACAGATTCAGCAGCATATTAAACATTATTCCCCATGACTAGATGGGATTTATTCCTGGAATGCAAGGATGATTCAACATACAAAAATCAGTCAATGTAAGGCACCACATCAACAAAATGAAGGGAAAAAACCCCACACAGTCATCTCAACTTATGCAGAAAAAGTGTTTGAGAAAATTCAACACCCTTTCATGATAAACACTCAACAAAATAGGAATAGAAGGAAATTACCTCAACATTGTAAAAGCCACATGTGAAAATCCATAACAAACATTGTATTCAGTGGTGAAAGACTGAAAGCTTTTCATCTAAGATCAGGAAGAAGGTGAGGATACCCACTTTTTCACTACTTATATTCAACACAGTGCTGGAAGTTCTATTCAGAGCAATTAGGCAAGGAAAAGAAAAAGCATCCAAATTGGAAATGAAGAAGTAAATTTGTTTGCAGGTGGTATGTTGTTACATGTAGAGAACTCGAAAGACTCCACGAAAGGTTGTTGGAACTAATAAATGAATTCAGCAAAGTAGCAGAATACTAAGTGAACACACCAAAATCAGTTTCATCTTTATACACAATGAACAAACTGAAAAGGAAATTACAAAATCAATTCCATATACTATTAGCATCAAAAAGAATAACATCCTTAGTAATTAATGGTGAAAGACTTGTACAATGAAAACCACAAAACATTGCTGAAAGAAATTAAGACAAATGGGAACATATTCCATGTTTATTGATTGGATTACTTATTATTGGCAAAATGTCCATACTGCTGAAGTGATCTACAGATAGAATGTAATCATTATCAAAATCCAAATTGATAATAATTGATTGATAAAAGTTTTTTTTGCAGAAATTAAAAAAAAAAACCCATTCTAAAATTTATGTGCAATCTCAAGGGAGCGTGAATTGCCAAAACAATTTTGCAGAAGAACAAAACTGGAGGACACACTCTTTCTGATCTTAAAACTTACTGTAAAGCTACATTAATCAAAGTGTGGTGGTTTTGGCATAAAGCTATATAGGCCAATGGGATAAAATAGAGAACCCAGAAGAAACTCATATGTGGTCAGAAGATTTTTGACAAGGTTGCCAAGACCATTTGATGAAGAAAGGAGAGTGTTCTCAAAGAACAATGCTGTGAAAACTGGATATCCACACTTTGAAGAATGAAGTTGGACCCTTATCTAACACTATATACAAAAATAACCTCAAAATGAATCAAGAACCTAAATGTAAGACCCAAACCAATAAAGCTCTTAGAAACATAGGACAAGAGTTTCACTGTACAACATTGTACAATATTTGACACGACTTCATGGACATAACATCAAAGGCACAGGTAACAAAAAATAGATGAATTAGACTTCATGAAAATTTTAAAAATTTGTGCATCCTAAGATACTATTCACAGAGTAAAAAGGCAACTCGCGAATGGGAGAAAATATTTGCAGATAGTAAATCTGTAAAAGGGTTAATATCAAGAATATATAGAGAACTTTAAAAAAATGACAAAAAACCTAAACAGCCCAATTCAAAAATGGGCAAGGATTTAAATAGATATTTCTCTAAAGAAGATAATAACTGGCCAACAAGCACATGAAAAGATACTCAACATCGTTAATCATTGCTGCTGCTGCTGCTGCTAAGTCGCTTCAGTCCGACTCTGTGTGACCCCATAGACGGCAGTCCACCAGGCTCCGCCGTCCATGGGATTCTCCAGGCAAGAACACTGGAGTGGGTTGCCATTTCCTTCTCCAATGCATGAAAGTGAAAAGTGAAAGTGAAGTTGCACAGTCTTGTCCAACTCTTTGCGACCCCATGGACTGTAGCCTATCAGGCTCCTCCATCCATGGGATTTTCCAGGCAAGAGTACTGGAGTGGGGTGCCATTGCCTTCTCCGTCGCTAATCATTAGCAAACTGCAAATCAAAACTTCAATGAGGTATACCTCCTCATACCCATAAGGATGGCTATTATGGAAAAACCAGAAAACAAGAAGATCTGGCAAGGATGTGGAGAAATTGGAACATTTGTGCACTATTGATGGGAATGTAAAATGATACAGCTGCTGTGGAAAACAGTATGGCAGTTCCTCAAAATATTAAAAATAAAAATATCATATGATCTGGCAATTGCCCTTCTGAGTATACACCCAAAAGAAATGAAAGCAGGGCCTCAAAGAGTTATTTTTACACCCATCATTATTCACAACAGCTGAAATGTGGAAGCAACCCAAGTGTCAACCAGCAGATGGCTGGATGAGCAAAATGTGGCATATACATGGAATATTACTCAGCCTCAAAAAGGAAGGAGATTCTGAAAGATGATACATCATAGATGAACCTTGCGAACATTATAGTAAATGAAAATAAGCTGGTCACACAAAGGCAAATAGTGTTTGATTCCACTTAAATGACGTACTTAGATAAGTCAAAACCATAAAGACACAAAGTGTAATGGTTGTTGCCAGGGGCTGAGAGGAGGAAAGAATGGGGGTTATCTTCTAATAAGTATAGAGTTTCAGCATTAAAAGATGAAGCGTTAAGAGGGTGGGTGGTGGTGATGGTTGCACACTAAAGTATACAAATGACCTGTACACATAAAAATGATCAAAATGGTAGATGTAATTTTATGTGTATTTTATCTCAATAACAAAAAACGCTACCAAACTATTTTCCACAGTGGATATGACATTTCACATTCTTACCAACAAGGTATGAGAATTCCAGTTGCACCACATTTGTGCCAACATTTAGTGGTGTCACTTCTAATAGTTTTAGCTATTCTGGTGAATGCATATAAAGACATTTTATTGAGGTTCTCATTTGTATTCTCCTGATGACTAATTATATTAAACACCTTTTTCATGTGTTTTTGGCAATTTGTATATCTTCTTTCGTGAAGTGTCTTCAGATTTTTGCCCATTTTGCTTTATTGTTTTGTTGACCTTTTTATTATTGAATTGTAGGGTATCTTTCTGTTTCTTGGATAATAATTCTTTGTCAGATATATGTTTTGTGAATATTTTCTCCATACCTAATGAGCAAAGGGTTTAAATTTTGATGAGATATAATTTAACTTTTTTTCTTTTACGATTATTGTTTCTTGTGTCCTATGAAATCTTTCTCTCTTCCTGCTTCCTTTCCTCCCTCCCTGCCAGTCCAAATTATACTCTTTTATATATCCCCTTTGAAAGCTGTATAATTTTTACTTTTATGTTTAGGTTCATGATTCATCTTGGATTATTTTTTTGTGCACATCTCTGGATATTTTCAAACTTTTCTTTATCTTTTGTTTTCTGTTTGCTTCTGATGTGCCTAATGTTTTGCTTCATATTTATCATGCTTGGAGATCACTGGGCTGCTTAAATCTCTACATATTTACCTATTACCAGATTTGGTAAATATTTTGATCGTTATTTTTCAGATAATTTTTCCTGTCCCATTCTCTTTCTTTCTTCTGGAACACTAATTGCATGTACTTAAATTTTTGTTATAGTATCATACATCACAGGTACTGTTCATTTTTTATTAATAAATTACCTTTTTATTGAGAGAATTCACATAAAATTAACCATTTTATTTACTTTTTAAAATTAGCCATTTAAAAATAGACTATTCACTGACATTTTGTACATTAAAGATATTGTACAGCTTTCTTTTCTATATTATTCCAAATATTTTCACCATCCCAAAAGAAAACCCAATAATCTTGAGGTAACCACTTCCCATTCCTCCCTCCCAACACCTATCAACCACAAATTAGCCTTCAGTCTTTATGCATTTACCTATTCTGGATATTTCACATAAATGGTATCATATAATGTGTAACCTTTTCGTCTGGCTTCTCTCACTTAGCATATTCTTTTTGACGTTCATATTGTATGTATCAGTACTTCTTTCTTTTTATTGCTGAATATTTCACTGTATGATATACCACATTTTATTTATCTATTATCAATTTATTGATATTTAGGTTGTTTTCACCTTATGGCTATTGTGAATAGTGCTGTGATGAGTGATCATTATGAGTTTTCGTTTAAATACATGTTTTCAGTTGTTTCAGTAAATAAGGTTGGAGTGAAATTTCTGGGTCATATGGTAAAGCTATGATTAATTTTCTGAGGAACTGTCAGACTTTTTTCTACAGCAGCTGCACTAATTTACACTCCTTGAGCAATGCATGGGGGTTCTGATTTCTTTACCTCATTGCTAATGCTAGTTGTTTTCTGTTGTTGTTTTTATCTATAGTCATCCTAGTGGAAGTTCTGTTCATTTTTTTAAAAAAATCTTTTTTCAGTGCTTTTTAAATTGATAATATATTGATCTTCCTCAAGTTCTTTTTCCTCTGTCATTTCTATTAACTGTTATGCTCATATAACAAATATTTTTATTTTAGATACTGTATTTTTTAGTTATAGAATTTTCTCATGGTTCTGGAGTCTATTCCTTTGTTGAGATTTCTATCTTTTCATTCCTTGTATGTTTTTCTTAATATCATTGTATATAATTATCATAGCTATCATAAGATTCTTTTCACACATTCCAATATCTGGGACTTGTCTCAATGGTCTTTTTCTTGAGAATTTGTCACATTTTTCTGGTTCTTTGTATGTTGAGTAAATTTGAATTTTTTCTTGGATCCTTTAAATTTTATGTTATGGGAACTCTGGATTGTGTAATATTTCTCTGAAGAGTATTAGTTAGTTTTAGCAGAAACTGACTTGGTGGGACTCTGCAAACTCCATCTCTTGGTAAGTAGCTCATATCATCGTTTAGTTTTATCCTTCTCTGGAGTTTGCTCTGTGGAGGTGAGGGTCGGGAGTGGTCATAGTTTTGGGTTCGATCACACACACAAAGTTTTGGTTCCTCCTCTCCAGTGCTGTCCTTTCTGTGATATCACCCTCACTTTCCCGTGGCTGTGGCTGCCCTGCACTCTGGTTCTTTGGGGCAGAAAAACAGTTTTTCTCTTGTGTTCTGTTTGTGTTCTCCTCCTTCACCTGGTATTGACCCTCAGGCTAAAACTTATAAAAATGGAAGGTTTATCCAGTGTCATCCTTTTTTCCCAAGTGTTGACTTTCCTACAGAATATGCCTTTTAGTGCTTTCCAACTGTTTTCCTTTCTCCTCTGTGTGTATGTCTCTGTATTTTTGCTACATCCCCCCATTTTCATCTGTATGAAGAGGTCTAGCCGAATATATGATATTCTTAAAGCAGAGTTTCCCTCAAGGGCTGTAATTTGGAGACACATGATTCTCTCCCTTCCCCACCCCAACACATTCTACGTATCAGGCTTGGTACTAAGTAAGGTAAGTATTTTCCACACATCAGTAATTTATATATCACTGCCATTAATTTTGCCACTTTAATACTACACTTGTAATGTGTTAGCTTACTTTTAAATGAATCATATTTTCATTCAATGTTATTTATTCGCTTTTAAAACTTTTTATTTTGAGACAAATTTAGACTTACACAAGAGTTGAAAAATATTACCGTGAATTCCTGGATACCCTTCTTGCAGCTTCCCCTTATGTTACTATCTTCTATAACCAAAGAAGATTTATCCTTGGCACAAGTATCCTAGATATAATGCTGTCAACTAAAACACAGAATTTATTCAGATTTTACCAGTTTTCCCATTAATGTCGCTTTTCTCTTCTAGCATCCAATTCAGGACTCCATGTTATAAGTAGCTGTCTCGTCTCCTTAGTCTCTTCAACTTGGTGACACTTCCCCAGTCTTTCCTGATCTTTCATTACTGACGCTTTTGAATAACACTGGTAAGTTATGTTTTAGAATGTCCCTCAGTTTGGGGTTTCAGATGGTTCCTTATGATAAGATTGAAGTTATAGGCATTATTTCAGGATATTGATAGGATGCTTCAGAGATGATGCTCCTCCCTCAGTGCATGATATCAGGGAGTACATGGTGTCACTGTTTATTATTAGGCTAGAGAGAATATTTACATACTCATATTAATGCAGTCCCTAATTACTGACTTAATTAAAAGAATGATATTTTGGGAGGTTGGGAGAGGGGAGACACGGGTTGTACAAAATTAAGCTGAATCTTTGACAATGTTTGTAGAATTTCCAAATCAAGAAATAACGGCATAAGCAATTGGAGATGTGGAAGCAACTACTGCTAGCTTGCAGACATACTATAGGTAATATTAGCTAAAGGTATTCAAGAGGAGAGAGATCATGAAAAAAGGCTTAATTGTTTTTTATCAAAGTCTCAATGTCTGAGAAATAGGTCAAATAAATAGTGTGCGTTCTTTTTTCAAATACTCAGTGGAGCAGACCTACAACAACCTCCAACACAAGTTGAGACATGCCTGTTGGTATAAAAGGGCTTTCTTCAAACCAGAGTGATTATATATGTATGGATAGAGCACCTCCCGGTCAAGAATTAGGATGTAACGGGTTGAGCTGATATCCCTCAAGATGCATAATTCTTTTTCTGAGATTCTGAGAATGCAGGGGTCAGGAATTGACCTCTGCCACTGATAAGAAAGAAATCTGGCACAGATAACCTTCTAGTTTGCTTGAATGAGGAAATTTGAACATCAGATGGTGTTAATTAGGCGTTTACAGGCTATTTCACTGACACAAAAAGGATATTATCGCTGTTCCCCCTTGCACTTCAGCACCTGGAGTGTCTCAGACAATAGCGAATTCACATAATGAGCAATGTGAAATGGCAAGTGATTATGACTGAACAAATTGAGCTTGTGGAATCTCAGAGGCAGACTCATTTCCTCCTTATAACTCTGGAATAGCTCTGTCTCTTTGGAAAGCCTGCTGCTTGTTCCAGGAGCTTCAGAAATCCAGGAAGGACCACCTGGAGAAGCCCAAGAGGGGCCAGTCAGGAAAGAGAGTAGAACTTTCATTATTTCTTCTGCAGACTCTGAAAATCCAAAGGTCAGGAGGCATCCTTGTGGGGGTGGAGTCCTGTACTCTTCTTATGGCTAATTTGATGAGGAATCATCACAGGGAGAAACCTGAAGATCCATAAAACACCACATGAACAGTTCAGCTAAATTACAGCAGTGGGAGAGGGAAGGGAAGTGCTGGGGAGAAGCATTTTAAAAGCTCTTGAATAAAAAGTATATCAATTTTGCAGGCTTTATTTTCATTGTGAAATTATATGTACCCTTTCATTTTTACTGCTTCTTGAGGTATAATATGGGGTTTCCCAGGTGGTGCTAGTTTTAAGGAACCCACCTGCAAGTTTAGGAGACAGAAGAGGCACGGGTTTGATCCTAGGTTGGGAAGATCGCCTGGAGGAGGGCACGGCAACCCACTCCGGTATTCTTGCCTGGAGAATCCCATGGACAGAGGAGCCTGGTGGGCTGAAGTCCATTGGGTCGCAAAGAGTCAGACATGACTGAAGCAACTTAGCACATATGCACAAGGTATAATATACTTGCAGAAAAGCGTACATATCCTACATGAACAACTCACTGCATTTTTTACTGTTTTCTTTAGAGAGATAAAAACAAGAAACCAAAGTGAGACATAGAAGACAGGTTGGGAGAGACTGCATTCTGCTGTTACCATCTAGGGACAAATGGCTTGATGCTTTGATGTATACCTGATAACCATGTATGGCTGCATCTCCCTGAAATTGTCTCCATGCTGCTAAGGACCAACCAGATCACCTCAGGCTGACCTCCTGTGAGGATACCCATAGCAATGGAAGTCCTGCCAAGTTCGGCGCTGCACCCAGCAACACCTGGGAAGACAGTAAGTCTTCAGGTACAGGCTATAAAAGAAATAGGACTATGAGAGATTAAAGGAATCATTACAAAGTCTCTGCTACGGTTTCTCCATGAGCTTCATGGTTTGTTTCCATCCCATGACACATCACTGATTCAGATAAGTGACAGAAAGCCCGAAAAAAAGGCAGTGGATTAATCTGAATATCAGATCATGTCAATATTCTTCCAAAAACCCTTTCCGTGATTACTTGATATACTAGGAATAAAGACTAGACTCCCTAGCGTGGTGTACAAGGTGCCAAGTTATCTGGCACCACCTGGCTCTCTGATCTTCTTGCCTGCTACTCCCTTCCCTTACTCAATGATCCTAGCTCCATTGGCTGCCAACTTCTTCCTCGGCTCTCTCTCAGGACCTTTGCATTTGCTGTTTCCTCTGCCCTCAGTACTTTGTGTTGTTGGCTGCTTCTCACTTTTTAGTTCTCTGCCTAAATGTCATCTCATCAGTGGATTCCCATGGCTGGTCTACCTAAAGAAACAAGTCCCTTCTTCTGAATCACTCCTGTCTCATAATCCTCTTTATTTACTGAATTTAGCTTCTCATAGCCTGAAACTACCTTTTATTAGTTAACATTTTTTACTTATTTTTACCTCCCCTTTCTAGAAGGTCAGTTCAATAGGGCAGACTTTAGCTGCCTCACCGATGCCTATAAACTAGCCCTGAGAATAACAGTGCCTGGCAGGTAGTTGGTGCTCAGTAAGTCTGTGTTGAATGAATGAGTAAATGAATAGTGAACAGTATGCATAATAAACATAACCATTACGCTAAGGTTTCTGTGAGGAATGAGCCTATGCTCTTCTTCTTTGGAAGCCCCCTGGGGTCTTGAGTATAGAGATCCGAGCCACTGTGCTCTACATGTAGACTGCTGGAAAGCCCAGGCTAGCTTTCTGAGCTCTGTATTAGTTATTTATTGCTGTGTGACAATTTATCATAAACCTAGAAACTTTAGAGACTTAAATCACATTGATTAGCTCCTAGTTTTTCTGGATTAGAAGTCTGGGCGTGGCTCCGCTGGGTCTTTTGCTTGGGATTTCTCATCAGGCTGCCATCAGGGTGTAGGCTAGGGTGGTGGTCTGTTTGTTCTCAAGGACTGATGGGGGAAGGAACTGCTTCCAAGCTCACGTGGCTATTGGCAGAATCCTGTGCTTTGCAATTTTAAGGCTAAAGGCCTCAGTTTCTGGCCAGCCATTGGCTGGGTGCTGTTCTCAGTTTCTAGTTGATTGTTGACCAGAGACTATCCTCAGCTCCTTCTTAGGAGGCCTCCCCAATCTGGCTGCTCGCTACAGTGAAGACAGCAAGGGAGACAGTCTGCTACAAGACGGATGTTCTGATCTTATGTCATGTGGTCACAGAAGTGACATCTCATTTCTGTTGCCATATTCTAGCCTAAAGCAAGTCACAGGTCCAGGCTGTACTCTAGGGGAGGAGATGATGTGGAACATGAATGCCAGGAAGCAGGGCTCCCCGGAGCATCTTAGAATCTGCTTGTCACTGTCCATAATCTAGCTCCCAATGGTTTACATCCTCTTGCATGTTTCCCTCCCCACCCCAGTACATCCACCTCCTTCCAAGAGGAGCCACCAGTCTCATCCCATTTCTCATTACAGCATCTGTTCAAAGTCCAGCATCTCGTTATCAAAATCAGAAAGTGCACTTTGGGTAAAATTCCTCTACATTGATAGATTTTTAAAACTAGAGAGACAACTTATCCACCCCTTGTCCCTGCAACCTACAACTGTGGAATACAGGCAGAGAATGAAGGCTATAGATAGTTCTGTTCAAAAAGGGGGAAATGGGAGGTACAAAGGGGTATTAGGAATCATTCTCATTGGCCCTGTCCTTTGAGTTCTTGGTTTCATCCCCTGAATGATCCTTTTTTTTTTTTTAAGTGAAAGATGGTACTCTTTGTAGCTTAATAGTCCTATTAGCCTGCTTCTTGTGAGTAGGATTTTGTGAGTTCAAATGCCTCTTTTCACTTAGTGGTGGTGATTTAGTCACTAAGTCATGTCCCACTCTTTGTGACTCCATGGACTGTAGCCTGCCAGGCTTCTCTTTCCATGGGGAGTCTCCAGGCAGGAATACTGGTGTGGGTTGCCATTTCCTCCTCCAGGGGATCTTCCCAATCCAGGGATCAAACCTAGGTCTTCTATGCCGCAGGCGGTCTCCTGCATTGCAGGCAGATTCTTTACTGACTGAGCCACTAGGGATTTATCTCTAGTTCCTTCAGTCCAATCTGGCAGTACTTTTGCTAAAATAACTTTTTTGAAAACGTAATGGGTCTTCCTTGGATTCCACTAGGACTGGGGTTCATTTCATTGAACGAATCCACACTCACAGATCTTTGTGAGGTAGCCCTTCTCTACTTGTGCCCCTGGTGTGATGGCTGAGATAGAAGGCTCCTAAGATCCCCACTGAACTTCCTTGGTGACTCAACTGATAAAGAATCTGCCTGCAATGCAGGAGACCTGGGTTCAATCCCTGGGTTGGATTCTTGGTTTCATTCAATGACTATTTGGTGTGATTAAGAGAATCTGGGAGACACAGCCTTGGTGTCTTGAGAGGACATTTTTTTGTGACTGAATACTATTCTGCAACTCTGATCTGTCTTGAGATTTTAACAAAAGGTGTATAGTCATGTCCTTGGCTTTTTTTTCCATGCCATATTTTCCTGACAGTACAAGGAAGCTATTTCTTAATTTTAGCATCTTTCAACATACAAAAAGTCTAATAATTTTAAAAAGTCATTAAGTCCTGGTTCCCCAGTTCACTGGTCTCCCAGTGCATTTTACTATTGTACAAATGGCAAGAAGAAGCCAGGTGGTACCTTCTTTATTTTGCTTGGAAATCTCTTTGGCTAAATAACCAAGGTCAATCCTTACACTTTTTTTATTTTTCATGTAACTGCAGGAGACAACTTTGCTAAGCTTTCTGCCACTGCACTGCAAGCATCTCTCTTTTTTCCAGTTTCTAGTAACTTGTTCCTCACTTCTTTCAGAGCCTTAACAAACGGTGTCTTCAAGTCTCTTCTACTAACAGTCTATTGGAGTCAATTTAGGTTTTCTCTCTCATGTGCCTCAAAATTCTTCCAGGCTCCAAGACCACGCTCATATTTGTTATGGCAGGATCCCACTTCTACATACCCAGACCCATGTTAATAGATTTTATGTATGCCTTCCACCAAGCTGAATTAAGGGAAATTAACAGTTGACTCACTTTGATTCCCTAAGTGCTGAGTAAAACCTCTCATACTCCGTTAGGTGCACGGAAAACTATTTGGTGACAGTTCCCTTTTAGGACAAGTTTGTTGCTGTTGTTTTGACTCTGTTGTTCCATCATCATGGATAGGTTTCTTTTCTCTTCACGTTTATTTGCCTGTGGGGTTCCGTCCCTCTGCTGAGCAAATAGAGCAAATTGAAGCCAAGCCACTGGGTGAAGATTTGGGCTTGGGATTTCTGGAAAGTATTAGCAGCAAGGAGGACATAGCTCAGTGTGAGTGGCCTAGAGGGGTATTAGGGATGGATCATTTGATGTTGGGTTTGTGCTTGGTGATTGTCAACCCACTTGAAAACATGTTCTCCCCAGCAGGCTGTTGGGCCACTGCCTGTGTGTTCTCTCCAGCAGTCTGACCTTTGAGAGGATGAACAGTTCCTATGATGGTTGTCCCCTAGGGTGGCAGCCAGGCTGTCCAAGCATCCTGACACATGATAAAGATGCTTCAGGCTAGAAGGCCCTCATGGAAACCCTGTTCTGCTGCCAACAAGTCAAGCTGGCCATGGGACTCCATGACTTTGTCCACTTCTGGGGACACAGCCTGAAGGTGAGCCTTGAGGTCCCAGCTTGGGGTCCCCCCAAGGCTCAAGAATGGTGCTTGGCATTCATGTTTGGTCTCTACTAATCTAGAATGTTTCTCTATAGCAAATGCCAGGATGACAAATCTATAGACATTTGAGTGCCCTAAGGATCATGCCTGTCTAACCTGGTATGTATCTCATGAGTTTAATTCAGTATGATCTCCTGAATGCCACGGGCATGTCCTTATGTCTTAGTGTCCTAACATCTCAGTTGACCGAATGACTCATTTTTCTGCTTGGGAAATTGCTACTGCATCTGAAGCATCCAACCTTACACATGTTTCCATTTCATCTAGGTCAATATACTCCTCAGTTTCAGCCAGGCTCCTATTCTCCACTGTCATGTAAATATATTCTTTGTCTTTTGAAAGGTTCACTTTTTACCTTTTTATTAGGAAAGTGCCCTCAATCGTGAGTGGCCTTGCCTTCTAGTTATTCCTAAGAGCCTTTGTCCAACTTTCTGATCAACTTTAGCTAAAACTGTGTTTTAATTTTTTGGGTGGATAGAAGGCAGGGCTTCCAGGGACAGGATTGTATGGTTAACAGTAATTTCAGCTGATGTGGGAAAGAGGCAGTCTTATAGTCTCTTGCTGAGTAGAAACTGCCAATTCTTAAAAAAAAAAAAGACAAAGATAATTTTTATTTTATTAGCTCCATTGGAGTAGGTTCCTATTCAGATCAATTTATATCACATTATTTTTGATCATCAAGCCTTCAGTGTCACTTGTCCAGAGGCAAAGGATATATCCAGCCAGAACTTGTGAATGTGACCCTACATGGCATGGATCTTTGCAGAGGAATTAAATTAAGGATTTTGAGTGAGATCACCCTGGATTTAGGTTGGATCCTAAAACCATTGTCAGGTGCCCTTAGAAGAGAAAGACAAAGGGAGATAGAGACGCAAATTAGTCTCCTTAGAGTTCTAGGATGAAACATTGGAAGCTAAAGGGATCAAGTTGTTGGCTGTGGGATCAGAATACAAGTATGCTTATACTTTCCTCCTGATCAGGAGGTGAAAGTCTAGGTTTAAGAAGCAGCCACTATGAAGAACAGTATTAAAGTTCCTTAAAAAAGTAAAAATAGAGCTTTCATATATCCCACTCCTAGGCATATATCTGGAGAAAACCATAATTTTAAAGGATGCACAGGGAACTCTACTCAATGATCTGTGGTGACCTAATTGGAAAGGAAATCTAAAAAAGAGACGATATATGTATATATATAACTGATTCATCTTGCTCTACAGCAGAAACTAACACAACATTGTAAAGCAACTATACTCAAATAAAAATTGGTAAGAAAAATCACACACACAAAAGATGCTATTTTTAGACTCTGTGCACATGAATTTAAATAAGTACTAAAAGCAAAACTTAAATGCTAATTACACAGTTGAAATACAAGTGAAATAAACCACACGTGAAAACCTTAAAAAAAGAAACATTCATGTATGTGTTCAGTTATTCATGAAAGTGTAGTTTGTGGTGGCAGAAGGTTGGAGACATTGAAGCAACAGGGGAATAGAGGATGATACTATGGCATGACATGCAGCTGGTAATAAAGGATGAGGGGGATCTCTATGAAGTGATAAGGTGAGATCTCTAGGACATATTATTGGGTGGAAAAAGCAATACTGGAAAGAGTTTATACAGTAGGCTTACTTTTAAAGAAGAAAAAACACAGGAGAAAATAAGATTTTGGGGGGGTATTTCTCTGTATTTGCCTAATGAAATACTGGAAGGATAAGTAAGACATTAATATAAATGGTTCCCTGTAGGGGGTGAGGGCAGAACGGCGTGGATGGGGGACAGGGTGGGAGTAAGACTTCTAATGTTGATTTGCTTTTAAAATAATGTAAATATGTTATTTTTTCAAGAAAAGGAAAAAAATTAATAAGTCTGAGCCTGCCAGGCTTCTCTGTCCATGGAATTCTCCAAGCAAAAATGCTGGAGTGAATAGCCAGTCCCTTCTCCAGGGGAGCTTCCTGATCCAGTGATCAAACACTGCATTACAGACAAATTCATTACCATCTGAGCCACCAGGGAAGTCCAATAAGATTTAGGTTCTCTTTTTTTCAAATATAACATATAAAATCTATGATATATAATAATATAGTGCTGTTGTTGTTCAGTTGCTCAGTCATGTTCAACTCTTTGCGACCCCATGGACTGCAGCATGCCAGGTTTCCCTGTCCTTCACCATCTCTCAGAGCTTGCTCAAACTCATGTCCACTGAGTCAGTGATGCCAT
Source organism: Giraffa tippelskirchi (assembly GCF_054371585.1). Classification (NCBI taxonomy): domain Eukaryota; kingdom Metazoa; phylum Chordata; class Mammalia; order Artiodactyla; family Giraffidae; genus Giraffa; species Giraffa tippelskirchi. The sequence goes on along the minus strand of NC_137281.1, from coordinate 136,002,629 downwards.
CCAACCATCTCATCCTCTGTCATCCCCTTCTCTTCCTGCCTTCAATCTTTCCCAGCATCAGGGTCTTTTCTAATGAACTGGCTCTTCACATTAGGTGGCCAAAGTATTGGAGTTTCAGCTTCAGCATTAGTCCTTCCAATCAACATTCAAGGTTGATTTCCTTTAGTATTGACTGGTTTGATCTCCTTGCAGTTCAAGGGACTCTCAAGAGTCTTCTCCAACACCACAGTTCAAAAGCATCAATCCTTTGGCGCTCAGCCTTCTTTTATGGTCCAACTCTCATGTCCATACATGACTACTGGAAAAACCATAGCTTTTACTATATGGATCTTTGTTGGCAAAGTAACGTCTCTGCTTTTTAATATGCTGTCTAGGTGGGTCATACCTTTTCTTCCTAGGAGCAAGCAAATTTCATGGCTGCAGTCACCATCTGCAGTGATTTTGGAGCCCAAGAAAATAAAGTCTGTCACTGTTTCCATTGTTTCCCCATCTATTTGCCATGAAGTGATTGGATTGGATGCCATGATCTTAGTCTTTTGAATGTTGAGTTTTAATAATACATATAAAGCTATATATGTCTACATATGTATATATAGTCTATCATTTATGTATCTAGAATTTTAAAATTCAGCCTGACAATCTAGTTTTTTACTTAGAGAAAAACCCTTGAGAATATGGATGTCCGGAGAGAAGAGAGAGCAGGGAGTGAGGCTGGTGAGGGAGGTGAGGGAGGTGAGGGCTAGATCACACACAGCTTTTCAAGTTGCAATAAAGCATTTGGATTTTATCCCCAAAGCTATCCAAAGTTACTGAATGAATTTAAGAAGAGAAAGGACTGGATATAATTTGTATATACCACTTTGGCTGCTCAATTTTCTGGCCATCTCACTGATAAACAGAAATTCTTTGCAACTTCCAAAACCGTATCACAAATCATTATGAACTGACCATACTGCAGGGCAAAACATTTTTGAAACTTAAATAAAAGCCAACACCATTAAGAGATTAATAATCTAATATATAGACAATTCTTTCAATTTAAACAGCTTTGCCTGAAAGCTTTAAGAATTTGATTTTGAGATTCAGGGAGAAATCTTGGTAATTGGTGACAGTCAATATGTTACTGACTTCGTAAACATGAATGCAAGTTGGTGCTTACCTCATTAAAAAGATATCGAGTTGTGTTTCATTAATAGTTCTACTATTAGCAAGTTTAGGTGAAAAATGATAGTGATTTCTAGTAATTAACCAAAAATCAAATTTCTCTCTTTCTTTCTCCCTCATCCCCATCTTTCTAGTCCGGCTTTAGTCTACTGTTTTTGTAGGGCGGTGCTTCTCAAAGACTGTAGGGCAGTGTCTCTTGGACACTGAGACCCTTTTAGGAATCTGCAAGGTAAAAACTATTTTCAGAATAATATTCAGATGCTATTCACTCTTTTCACTGTGTTGACATTTCCACTGGTAGTGTAAAATCAATGGAAGACAAAAGTGCTGGCAGATAAAAATGCTGAATTAAGGCAGTGTACATCAAATCATAATAGTAGTAATTGAAATTTTCACTCCGTTTAAAAAATAGTGCTAGTTTCAATTAAGAATGTCATTAATACAGCAGTAAAAATGATAAATTTTACTAAAATCCTCGGTAAAATTCTCATTCCTTGAACAATTTTAATATTTGTGTGATGATATGGAAAGTGTATATATAGCACTTCTGTTACATATTGAAATATGGTTATCTTCAGAAGTAGCACTTGTTTGACTGAGTTGGGAGTTGAATTAGCTGATTTTTCATGGGATATCATTTTTACTTGAAAGAGTGAAAGACCAGGGCAAAACATTTTTGAAACTTAAATAAAAGCCAACACAATTAAGAGATTAATTGTGGTTACTTAGCATTGGGTATTTGGCATGTATTTTCTACCAAAAACTTCAGGTGAACCTATCACTTCAAGGACAATAACTGATGGTGTTGGTTGGCAAAATGAAATTTGAGATTTTAAAGGAAAATTAGAATTTTGGAAAACATATCCACTACTGTGAGCTTGTCAGCTTCCAAAAAATTTAAAGACTTTTCTGATCAGAGTGCTGGTGAAATTAATGAATGTGATTTTTTTTTATGTTGTATGTTGAAATTTATGAACATTCAGAACATTTGAACAATTCAGTCAGCTAATGTTTTCTAAATCACCAATGCAGTATGTGATGATATCATGCCTGGGTAAACTATTTAAAGTGCAAGAGAGACAAATGGATTTTAATGTAACTCACTACAAAAAGTTCATTGATGTAGTTTCAGATTCTACCTTGGTTGGCTCCAAACCAACCTTAAAGAAACTACCACTTGTTGAGCTTTGGTTTAGTATCAAAGAATATGCTTTATCATCACAGTAACATTTTCTTTTTTTGGATCTGTCTTCTAGGGTAATGGAAACAAAAACTAAAATCAACAACTGAGACCTGATTAAACTTAAAAGAGAATCATTAGAGAATGCAAATTAAAACTATAGTAATGTATCTCCCCACACCAGTCAGAATGGCATAATTAAAAGGTCTATAAATTATAATTGCTGAGCAGGGTGTGAAGAAAAAGGAACTCTCCTACATTGTTGGTGGGAATGTAAATTTATATGGCCACTATGGAGAAGAATATGGAGGCTGTTTTAAAAAACTAAAGCTAGAGATAACGTATGACCCTGCAATCCCACTCCTAGGCATATATCTGGAGAAAACCCTAATTAGAAAAGGTAAATGCACCCCAGTGTTCATAGCAGCAATATATGTAATAGCCAAGGCATGGAAGCAACCTAAATATCCATCAACGGATGAATGGATTAAAAATGGTGCATATATTATATATGTATAAATATATATATGCACATACATAATGGAATATTATTCAGCCATAAAAAGAATGAAATAATGCCATTTGCAGCAAACTGGATGGTCCTAGAGATTATCATATTAACTGAAGTAAGTCATACAGAGGAAGATAAATATCATGATATCACTTATATGTGGAATCTGAAAAATTAATACAAATTGACTTCTTTACAAAACAGAAATTGACTAACAGACATAGAAAACGAATTTTAGTTACCTAAGGAGGATAGCAAGGAGGGATATGGGGGAGGGGAGGGATAAATGAAGAATTTGGGATTAACATACACACACTACCATATATGGAATCGATAAATGATCAAAGACCTACTGTATAGCACAGGGAATTATATTCGATATCTTATAATAATATATAATGGAAAAGAATTTGAAAGAGAGTAGCTGTATACACACATGTATAACTGAATCACTTGGGTGTACACCTGAAACTAACAAAGCATTATAAATTAACTATACTTTAATTAAAAAAATGTTAAAAATAAACATCTGAAGAGTATTAAAATATTTCTCTCATTCCCAACCATGTATCATTATGAGACTAGTTTGTCTTCATATACGTCAACATAAACAATGTGTTACAACAGATTGAATATAAAAATACCTTTAAGAATCCAGATGTTTTTATATGCCAGCTTTTATAGCAACTTGTAAATGAGTGAAACAGAGCAGTTTTTCTTACTACTTTTTTTTGGAAAATTTATTTTTTCTACAAAATGTGTTATTTATGTTAACATGTAATGAGCTTTTTATTGTTATTTTAGAACTAATTAGTAGTTGAACATTAAAGTATATCTATGGATATGTGCCATGAATGAGAATGAAAGGATGAAATGAGGATGAAAGGTAGAAATGAAAGGATTTAATAGTTAGAACTTACATAAACAAAAGCTCTTCGGAGTCTTCAATAATTTTTAGAGAAAAAAGGGATCCTTAGATCAGAGTTTGAGAATCTGTGGTCTAGAAAAAAGTGTGTGTTCCTCATGTGCATTCCAGTATTACTCTTGTTCTCAATGATTTCATGTGAGAAAGTCTATAATTTCAAAATTCTCATCTGAAGCAAAGTACAAACTAATGTGTACATAGGATAGACAATGATTGAGATATTTAAAATTTTAAATGTTACTCTTGGTAGTTTATTATTCTCTCTTTCTGTAAAAAGGGGTTAACATCACCAATTTTATGGGGCTGTTGTTGGGACAGATGATGTATGTAAAATGCATGGTATGATTCCACTTGTCTCTCAGTGTTCTTGATTATCATTTTTCAAGTAGATGCATGGGGGTGTGTGTGTGTATGTATTAGTTGCTCAGTCGTGTCCGACTCTTTGTGACCTCATAGGCTGTAGCTGCCAGGCTCCTCTGTCCATGAAATTCTCCAAGCAAGAATGCTCGAGTGGGTTGCCGTTCCCTTCTCCAAGGGATCTTCCCAACCTGGGGATCAAACCCCGGTCTCCCCCATTGCTGGCAGATTCTTTACCATCTAGATGCATAAATATGCTTGAATGAGTTTATCTGGGACTTAAATTCCTCTCTGACATCTTTGTTGACACGTTCCTGTGTGGCATCTGTAGTCCTGCAGCTCTTCCTCTCATCATCAAATGAAACTTCCATATAAGGAGTTTTTTGTGTATATTTCTTCATGTCCCATAAGGAGAATGAGTCCAAGAGGCAAACTCTAAGCAACAATCATTGCTTTTCTAAACAGACTAAGTGATGAAGACTTCTATAGAATATTCCTTACAGGGAACTGGAAAACTTACTAGGATACCACATTATTCTAAAGCCATCTTGGAACCTTAGTGAACTTGAGTGACGAGTTCCTAAGAGGAGAGATTATGCATTTCTATTACTGGACTGAAAAATCCCTACTTACAACCTTTTCTTTTCCCCTCCACTTGACAAATTATTCCTAAAAACCATTGCCCATTACTATTATTTTCTGATTTTCCTGACTCACCTACAACCCCTCTCAAAAATCCTTGGCTGTGATGTCTGAGATCTCAGAACAGTCTGGCTCATTATTGTGTAACTAGAAACCGGGTAATGAAATTTCTGTTTGGCTTAACTACCAGGGAAAAGATTGTGGGGAAATAAGCCACATGTAGTCCTAGTATTTTCCTTTGATCAAATGTCATATCATGAATAATAGGAATTCTGATTTAGTTGGGAAGTTGACTAATTAGCACAGAGTTACTATGTTTTTCTAAAGTAAACAAACATGTCTTTTGTTGTCTTTTTACAGATGGGCTTTTTAAAGTTTTACATTTTAATGATATGGATTTCATTACTATTGATGACATCTGATTGGCAGCTTATGAACATGAATTAGAAGAAGCTTAATTCTCTAGGGGAAACTTTGGAAATGACTGGAAAATTGTTAATAGGTAGGTATCCTTTCTAAGGAAACCTTCCCAGTATCTAGTCATGGAAGACGTGAGATAGAAACCCACTCAGAGCCTGCTGGAGAGAAATTGAATAATGGAGTTGGAAGAAACTTATGTAAAGTGGATTTTTCCATATTAGCTTATTCTAAGTTCTGAACATGTTGGCTTTTGCCAAAGCACTGACTAACTTATTCTAAGATTGGGTTATTGAAATCTCGTGCTTTTCTGTCTTCTTTTTCTTGCATTCTGATATTTGTGTATTTCATTACTCATTAGCATTTATATCAAAGGATGAGATTATAACAGAGAAGAAATTTATGGCAAGATGGAAGTCTGATGGTTCCTTTCAGCTTGCCTTTCCTCATTTATAAAATGAAAATGATAATATTCCCTACTTCATAGGATTGTTCTGAGGCCCAAAGAGATAATATATGTAGAGTGCTTAACATAGTGGCTGGTACAAGGTAAGATCAACAAATACAAATTTCAAACCATTTTATGTGGGCTTCCCTGGTGGCTCAGACAGTAAAGAGTTTGCCTGCAATTCAGGAGACCCAGGCTCGTTCTGTGGGTCGGGAAGACCCCCTGGAGAAGGAAATGGCAACCCACTTCAGTATTCTTGCCTAGAGAGTTCCATGGATAAAGGAGCCTGGTGGGCTACAGTCCATGGGGTCCCAAAGAGTCAGATATGACTGAGTGACTAACACTTTCCCTTTTCACTTTACGTGAATTAGTTTTATTGATTCCTCAATAAACAAGAAGAGGGGGTCAGATTATTGGCTGAAATGAGGCTTAGACTTTATCTCTGTTTACATCAGGTTCTCCTAAATTATCTGGTCAGAAATATTGTCAACAATATACTTATGAACCCACCTAAGTTATTGTGCTTCTGAACTTCCTGACCTAAATACATGACTATTTCAATTTAAGTGAATTCAGTGTTACCTCCTTGTTGCAACAGCATCATGTGAGTTACAGCTGGCAGGTGAGGGATCCCACTCTGTTGGTCTCACTGTAACAGGTGGAATAGGGCAGCAACTAACAGAAAATTGGACTAACAATGGCTTAAATACTGAAAATGTTTATAAATTCACATAAGAAAAAGTCTGAAGGTTGGATGCAATGACTTTGATCTTATCACACCACTATCCTTAACACGCTGGTTTTCCTTCACAAACTTTTTTCTTGCTTACTAGATGGCCACCTCAGTTCCAGGAGTCATGTCCTCATGTTACTGCATCCAGAAGAAAGAACAATTTCTCTTTATAGGTCTCTTTCCACTAGAGGGGAAATTCTTCTCTAGAAGCCTCCCAGGAGACTTACCTGCCCTTACTTGGGTTCCCCAGAAAGCAGAGTTTGAGCATCAAAGTCTTAGATTTTAAAGGGTCAGAGCAAAGGAAGCAAAGAAGTACCCATCTGAGACAAGAATTAACAAGGATGAATAATAATCCTGAATTTTGTCTAACGATGATCCTAGTGTTCTAGTGTATAAGGGACACCCCCCCATTCTCTGTGTGTGTGTGCATATGTGTGTGTGTACACTCGTGGGTGTATACGAATTCATTCATCCATTTCTTCCATACATCATAAATTCAGTATGTACTGACGAGCATTGACTGCCAGAAGCTGGGATTCAGAGACAAATGTGACCTGGCCCTTGCTGCAAGGACTCCATGGCCTGTTAGATCTCCCTTGTCCGCATTCCCTCATCCAGTTCAGACTCCTGCTTCATTTCCCAACTTACTTTGTCTACAACCTCTCAAGCCCCTTGCCTTAGAGCAGTCCTGAAAGTGAAAAGTGAAAGTGAAAGTGAAAGTTGCTCAGTCGTCTCTGAGTCTTTGCGACCCCATGGACTGGAATTCCATGGAAGTACCTGGAATTCTCCAGGCCAGAATACTGGAGTGGGTAGTCTTTCCTTCTGCAGAGGATCTTCCCAACCCAGGATCAAACCTAGGTCTCCTGCATTGCAGGTGGATTCTTTACCAACTGAGCCACAAGGGAAGCCCAGAGCCGTCTTGGAAACCTCCTAATCTTGCCTCAATCTGACTCGCTGCTTTCTGCAGTTTGGCTGAACTTTGTCCCTGATTTCTGCCAAATAAAATCAAGTAGACCTAGGGATTAGTTTCTCTACTAATGTGTAGTTTCAGTCCTACCTGAACTAGGAAAAGCTGTGATTCTTTGAACAACTTTAGGTTGGATATATCTATATATATTCTCATGGATATATACGTATATCTCCTTATGGATGTTTAAATCTTCACTAGGACTTTGCTTTGGGTGAAAGAAAACTTAGAGCTGAATTTGTGCCTTGCTGTAGCACATGAGCAGAAGCCCACTATGTGTACAGAAGGGTACAGCAGAAAGGGACGAGGTTGCCTGGCTGAGGGGTGAGCCTTCCCGTGGTGGGAGCCCTGTTACAGCGGATGAAGCCCTGGGCTGCATTCTCCAGTTCTGTCCCTTGCTGGCTGTGTTCTGGGGCAACTTGTATCAAATTTTCTGGCTAGTAAATTTTCTGGCAATGTTGGGCATCTTCAAATCTTCTCCAATTCCCTCTCATTTATTACAAAATTAGTGAATGTTTTTCATGAAATAGCTTATAAATGTTGGATAATATTTTAGGCCCATGTCATGTGAGTAAACAGTAGCCCTTTTGAAGAAGATACCCTTGCTAGATAATTAGAAAGAAGCAAGAAAGTTTTACTCAGAGTCTTACTCTTTCTGTGTTAGAAACAAAATATGTATGTGCCTTTGCTATGGTTGTTTGCAGCCTCCAGTGCCAAGGGTTGAGAAGGAGGCCAACTTACAATAGTTTGGATGTATCGGATGTTGAGAAAATAGCATTTTCAAGGCATGTGAAATATTCACCCCCAAATGGCTTAATATAGTTAGTGACAACTCAACAGCTAATCAAAAAGAAAATAATTATATGAGATTTAAAGCATCTCACTGTAAAAAAAGTCACCGTAAAAATGATCAAGTATTTTTTAGGGAGGCTACATTAGAAGTTGACTTGTGCTTTTGCAGCAGGTTACATTGGATATTGTAACATTGTTCAAATGATAGACAATACTTCAGATGGTTTTCAATGTCTCTTTGGGGCTCTCTTTGTTAGGAAATCACCCTAATGTCAGAGTTGTGACCAAAGCAACTTTTAGTGGAATTATTGGTTTACCAGTGTAGGTATCTGCCTGGTGATATAGTCTCAGTAACTTACAGCCTGGCTGATTTTACTGACAAAATATTTTCTCCTGTGTTGAAACGCTGCCTTTCTTCATACTGCCTGAATGCGAATTAAATGACCTTTAATTACTGTGGAGGAATATGGTATCTTCCATCTCCGTCTCCCTTGAGAAAGGGTTATATTTGACTCTCTTTCCCCCAGGAGGGGGAAAGTTTCTCAGTTTCTCCCAGGAGGAAAAGTTTTGAGACAGCTCTCCTGTCTAAGAGTGGTACTTTGCTCAAGACCTCAGTTCAGTTCAGTTGCTCAGATGTGTCCGACTCTTTGCAACCCCATGGACTGCAGCACACCAGGCTTGCCTGTCCATCACCCACTCCTGGAGCTTACTCAAACTCATGTCCATCGAGTCAGTGATGCCATCCAACTAGCTTATCCTCTGTTGTCCCCTTGTCCTCCCGCCTTCAATCTTTCCCAGTATCAGAGTCTTTTCCAATGAGTCAGTTCTTCACATCAGGTGGCCAAGTATTGGAATTTCAGCTTCAGCATCAGTCCTTCCAATGAATATTCAGGACGGATTTCCTTTAGGATGGACTGGTTGGATCTCCTTGCAGTCCAAGGGACTCTCAAGAGTCTTCTCCACCACCACAGTTCAAAAGCATCAATTCTTTGGCACTCAGCTTTCTTTATGGTCCAACTCTCATATCCATACCTGGCTACTGGAAAAACCATAACTTTGACTAGATGGACCTTTGTTGGCAAAGTAATGTCTCTGCATTTTAATCTGCTGTCTAGGTTGGTCATAGCTTTACTTCCAAGGAGCAAGCATCTTTTAATTTCATGGCTGCAGTCACCATCTGCAGTGATTTTGGAACCCAAGAAAATAAAGTCTGTCACGGTTTCTATTGTTTCCCCATCTATTTGCCATGAAGTGATGGGACTGGATGCCATGATTTTCATTTTCTGAATGTTCAGTTTTAGGCCAACTTTTTCACTCTCTTCTTTCACTTTCATCAAGGAACTTTTTAGTTCTTCTTCACTTTCTGCCATAAGGGTGGTGTCATCTGCACATCTGAGGTTATTGATATTTCTCCCAGCAATCTTGATTCCAGCTTGTGCTTCCTCCAGCCCAGCGTTTTGCATGATGTACTCTGCATATAAGTTAAATAAGCAGAGTGACAATATACAGCCTTGATGTACTCCTTTCCCCATTTGGAACCATTCTGTTGTTCCATGTGTGGTTCTAACTGTGTTTCAAGATCCCAAGAGGCTAGTTACTCTGTCAGAAAGGGTTCCCTGGGCTTGAGAGTTCTCTGAAGTCAGAGATTATAGTTCATGGTTGGTTGTCTGTTCAGGACAAGGATTCACCTACTTCTTCCTCCTGAAACTCCTCCATTGTGGGACAGTAGAGGCTGACTCTGGCCCTTCTTCAGGGATGGGTCCTCATTCATGTGAGCCAAAATTGGAATTCAATCCTATTTTTCAGTGGTTGGTCGGGGTAAGCATGTGAACGAAGGGAGCCCAATCAGATGGAAGGGAAGGACTTTTATTTCACAATGGGTGAGGAATGATGGTTAATTTTATGTGTCAACATGAGAGAACTCTGACTGGTATAGAGGGAGAGTCTTGCTCTCTCTCAAATGGACATGAAAGAGAAAGCATGTTGCTCCAGGTGCTGCTGCAGCCATCTTGTGACCATGAGGGCAGCCTCTTTCTAAGGGTAAAGCAGGCATGCTAAAGAGGGAAGACCATAGAGACTTTCAGAGAAAGAGGAAAAAAGGTTTACTATTTCCTGGAGCTAGTCCTACCTTGGGGATTTAGCTTTGTGAGATAATAAGTTCCTTAATTGTTTAAATATGTGTGAGTCATATTTTCCTCTTTATTTCAACAATTCGCTTAACCTGTTGCCTACTTAGCAGCTGCTATGTGCCAGGCGCTGTCCCAAACAATATGGTCAAAGTGCCTATCCTCATGAAACATAATTTCAGTTAACAGAAAAAACAGTACACACATGAATACATAGAATGATATCAGGTAATCCAGCAGGGTAAGAAGACAGGAAGTGTTGATTGGGGGTCATATATCTGAGAGGCTTGCTGTTTGGTCAGGCAAGTGAGTAAAGTGAGGGAGTGGGCCATTAAAACGTTTGAGGAAAGAACTTTCTAGACAAGGGAAACAGCAAGTTCAAAGGTCCCAAGGCAGGAATGTGCTTGGTATGTCTTTAGGAGAAACCCAAATTACTGGTACAGGTGAATGAGATGGAGATTGGTGGTAAGAAGGAGGCAATGGTGAGAACATGTGGGTTGGTAGACTTGGAATTGCTTATTTGCATAAAAGCAAAGCTATTGGAAAATATTGAGAATGGGAGTAGTTTGCAGCTCAAAGCATTCTAATGAATATAGAGGTAAAGTAACTTGGACCTAAAGGTACAATCTGCAAAGATCAGGGCAGAATTTGCCTTTGAACCTTTAAATAGTCATTGAACTCAGTTATTCTTTAAGGAACTTATCAGTTCATCTGTTGCTGCATTCTTATAGTTCTAAATAACTAAAGCTCAATATAGCTACATATATATGTGTAAATATACAGATGATTGAGAAAATACCTATTTTTCCTAAGAATTTAAATATTTTTAATTAGGAATAACTGTTGTATTTATTTTATTACATGCTTTTGCAGCCTCTGTTGAGATGACATCATGTGTTTTTCCTCCTTTGAACTATTAATATGGAGAATTATATGAACAGATTATTTCCTGTTACTGAATCATCCTTGCATTTCTAGAATAAACCCAGCTTGGCCATGGTATATTATCTGTTTAGTATGGTGCTGGATTCAAGTTGCTCAGTTTATTTATTATTTTTATATCAGTATTCATAAGAAAAATAAGATTATAGCTTTCTTTTCTGGTGCTCTCTTGTCCTGGTTTTTGTATTAGGGCCTTTGTAAGGGCACTTTGTTTTTATTCTCAAGTGCTTTCCCACATGCTACAGTCTTTATAATAATTTTAATTGATAAATACTATTCTATTGTGTGGCTGGACCATGGTTAAATACTTTCTTATCCTTGCATGGTTAGGATATTTTCTGTTGCTATAATAGTTTGTAAAATAATGCTACAATAAGTGCACTTTGCAAAGTTGTATCCTAATTTAGATTTTTTTCCCCACTAGGATAAATTTCCAGAAATGAGAGGGTAGGAGATTTTCTATGACTTTTAAGATCTATCAGCAAATTATTTTCCCAAAGATTTGTACCGATTTACAGCATCTCCATAATTTTGATGTATTATCTGCACAACATTCTTGTCAGCACTGGATGTCATCTATATATATATATATATATTTTTTTTTTTTTTTCCTGTTGTCAGGTGTGGAATAGCAACATAGACATCTAATTTCCAGGCTAAGGGGCAGAACAGTGAGGAGAGCACTTTTCCATTAAATGCTGACCCTCCCACTGAGGTTCCAGGGTTGATATAATTGCTATTGTTTCTTGGGTGTAGTAAGTTACTCTGAGACTGGGACCCCAGCTCTTGCCTGCATTGTACTGACTGAAGCCAAAGCCCAGTACTCAGATTTGGTCACCTTTTTGTTTTTATTTTTCTTTTTAGGTAACATTGATCAGGCTCTTATAAATATGCCAAGTATAAAGTCTTAGCTGCCTTTGCTTACTACCAGGAGGACCCATGGCTGGGGAACATGAGGACTTCTATGGGCTGAAGGGGCAGGAGCCTGCCTCTGGTGGCCTCTTTCCAAAGACAAATGCCTTCCAGCTTGACTTTCTCTTCGGTTCAATTTAGTGACTATAGACACGTATCACTATCTTCTGAGCAGGCTGGTTCAGGGAAGGGAGAGAAATCTTGGCTCTTTAACACTGAACTTGTGGTTCTTCCCCGGTTAATCTGTATTAAACAAAACAGCACTTGCCACCTCAGCAGAGAAGACCTCTTATTTTTGTGAAATCGAAGTGCTCTGTAACCATGACGAACTTCCAATGTCAGTAAACTATCCCCAGAGAGAGGTTCTGATTACAAAAGCCTCATAGACTAACCATGCTGCTGGAATTGTCACACAGGCGCCCGCCCCAGGAGGGGGTCTGATCTCCCTCTACAAGCTGGGGCCTCAGACAAGGATTAACTGAAGGGCAGAAACCAATCAGGACCCTTTCTATGGTATTTAAATTTAGTTGTTAAAGTGACCATAAAGAGAACCTACTGCATAGTTCAGGGAACTCTACGCAGTGCTCTTTGGTGACCTAAATGGGAAGGAAATCCAAAAAAGAAGGATTGTATGTATATGTTTATATGGGCTTCCCTGGTGGCTCAGCTATGTGTATAGCTGTATGTATAGCTGATTCACTTTGCTATACAGTAGGTTTAATACAACACTGTAAAGCAATTATGTGTGTGTGTTTGTGTGTGTGTGCTCAGTCATGTCTGACTCTTTGCAACCTCATGAATTGTAGCCCTCCAGGCTCTTCTATCCATGGAATACTGGAGTGGGTTGCCATTTCCTACTCTAGGGGATCTTCCCCACCCAGGGACTGAACCCACATCTCTTAAACCTCGTGTACTGGCAGGTGGATTCTTTACCACTGTGTCACTTGGGAAGCCCACTATACTCCAAGAAAAAAAAATTTTTTTTTTTAAGCGAGCACACACAGTTCAAAGAAAGAGAATACTCTTGTTTTCATGATGATGGAGAAAAACAAGCAGCAGAATCTAGAAACCAGATTTCTGTTCTTAAGTGAGTAAAGAGAACGAGGGGGAACAGGGAAGTGGTGTGTTCCTAGATTAAAATTTATCTTGAGTGACATGCTAAAGCCTTGTACCTCCCTGAATTTGAAACACCTCAGACTTGCTGTTTTTGTCTCTTCCATGAACTATGAGTTTACAATCAGTATTTAATAAACATGTGTTGAACGTGTAGAATATTGTAGAATATTCTGAATTGTGTATTTAATCCTACAGACATGAATACAATAAGATTTTTTCTTTACCTTCAAGCTCACTGTGTCCAAGGCAGGAAAAAACTGTACACAAACATAACAGTGATGGATGTTAGGTCAATGTGCTGTGGGAACCCTAAGGAGATAAATACTTTGGTACAAATGAACTAAGTACTAAGCTCTGAGGCTCGTTATATGACTTCTTGCCCCTTCAGTTTAGTCACTCAGTCGTGTCCGACTCTTTGCGACCCCATGGACTGCAGCACACCAGGCTTGCCTGTCCATCACCAACTCCTGGAGCTTACTCAAATTCACGTCCATTGAGTCGGTGATGCCATCCAACCATCTCATCCTCTGTCATCCCCTTTTCTCTCCTCCCACCTTCAATCTTTCCCAACATCAGGGTCTTTTCCAGTGAGTCAGTTCTTCACATCAGGTGGCCAAAGTATTGGAGTTTCAGCTTCAGCATCAGTCCTTCCAATGAATATTCAGGACTGATTTTCCCTAGGATGGACTGGTTTGATCTCCTTGCAGTCCAAGGGACTCTCAAGAGTCTTCTCCAACACCACAGTTCAAAAGCATCAATTCTTCGGCGCTCAGCTTTCTTTATAGTCCAACTCTCACATCTATACATGACCACTGGAAAAACCAAAGCTTTGACTAGATGGACCTTTATTGACAAAGTAATGTCTCTGCTTTTTAATATGCTGTCTAGGTTGTCAAGTATTTAGGACCAAGTAAATGACATTCTAATAGATCTCACAGAACTAACAGCAGAACTATTACTGGTAAACTTTTAGAAACATGAAGAGTAGCAAGAGAGCCAAGAAATGGACAAACATTGCCTACAAAAACTAAAGGTGAATTATTGAAATTAGACAGGTAAGACTGATAGCTGTACCAGCACTTTGGAAGGCAGTGCTTATGGGTGATCACCAAAACTGTCATGTCAAACTAGATAAAGAGCACATAGAGCACACTGATTTTAGAAAAATGCCTAAAATGTCTTGTTTTTAATTTTTTTTGGCAAGATGAAGGAGAGGCAGACGTGGGTGGTGGTCACTAGTGATATTCCAGGGGCTGTGTTCATGGCCCCATCTGTTTTCCCCTCTTCCCTTGAACCTACTCAGGAAGATGGGGCCATTGGCCAGTATTTTTTTTTTTTTTTTTGAAGAATTGAAAGAACTGGATGAAAGTGAAAATGCTCTGTTTGGGGTTCAAAGAAAGTGTCATATTAATGAACATTTACCCTGTCTCATTCTTCCCTCTTTGACATTTTGAGGCCATAATAAGGTCCTTGGGGGGAGCTTTGGGTAAGATGAAGGAAAAATTATGAAAACTTCTTTATCTCTTTTTCCTATGTATTTAAAAATATGTGAAATTTTAGCCAATAAATATATTACATGGTTAAAGACTCAAATACTCTACCAAAAGATAGAATGCCAAATGGCTGTATCCCACCCTGCTTCCAAGTTCAGCACCCCCTACTTCTAATTTCAACTATCCTAGAGCAACACTTTTCAACTCTTTTTAACTATTCCATTTGTCATTTACTTCTCGGTTTCTAAGTAATATACCTATATTGAAATTTCTAGATTTATAAATTTTCGGTGTTGTTTATTGACTTTCTATAATGAAGAGGAGGGAGCAGGGCGGTACGGCATCCACTTGTATCACCAGCCCCCTCCCCTTTCCCCATCTTCAGATGTGGTCCCCTATACCCTTCTGCTCCAGTTTGGTTTTGCTGTTCTCTGGGCCTTTTTTGACTATTATTCTGGATTCTCTTCAACTCTCTACTTCCTTGGATTGCCCATTCCTGAATTTGATATTTTCTTCTTCCTTTATTGACTTCCTTGTTTATATTTCTTGGTTGCTTCCTGAGAACAGGCACAGTTGAGATGTTGCATGCCTGAACATTTCTTTACCCTACTTTTATGCTTGACTGAAAATGTGTCTAGGTGTAGAATTTGCTAAGATGAAGATACTATCCAATAGAATTTTGAAGGCATTTTTCCATATTACTGTGAAGGAGCTCTGGTGAAAAGAATATTATGTGTTCATCAAATTTATTTCATCTTCTTCTTGGGCTAGACAGCTTCATTTCTCAGCCTTGTTTGCAGTTAGGTCAGAGCCATGAGATTGAGTTATGGTGGGGTGCGGGTGGGAGTGAGGTGCCTGCTTCAGGCTCACACTGTCTTCCAGGCTGTCTCTTTCCCACCCATGGTGGTCTTCCAGGCCACACCTCAAAGATGATGTTGTCACAGGATGGACCCTCTCTCCCTTAATGATGGCAGAGCCCTGCCCTCAGCTTCTGCTGATGGTGAATGATTTTATTGTGTTCAACCACTGAGACCTGGGGACTTTTGTTAGCTATCTGATTAATATGCAAATCCTATGCCATTCTGATTCTAGTTCCTTCTTACGTGACTTGTTTTCCATGTAACCTATTTTCCTCTTTGGAAGATGGATGGAAAGAACACAGCATGGATACAGCATCTGAGCACATTCCTAAAGGAGTGGGAGGAATCTGCTGAGCAGAGGGAGCTGTATAAGGTGGGGCGCAGCAGCTTGGTGGTGTAATAGAGTCTGTGCGACCAACATTGAAAAGTCTGCATAGGAAGTTATTTGTTCTTTCATTCATTCACTCTTTAAGTATTTATTGAGTGTCTATTTGCTGTCAGATATAATACTGCATATATGCATGCTCAGTTGCTTAGGTCCAACTCTTTGTGACCCTGTGGACTGTAGCCTGCCAGGCTCCTCTGTCTATGGGATTTTCTGGGCAAGAATGCTGGAGTGGGTTGCCATGCCCTCCTCCAGGATATTGTCCCAATGCAGGGATTGAACCCGCATCTCCTGCATCGCAGGCAGATTCTTTACCACTAGCACCACCAGGGAAGCCCCAGATACAATACTAGTGGGTAGAAAAACAATGACCCCTATGGATTAGTGGTAGAAGTAGAAATGTAAAGAAAAATTTTAAAAATATTTAGATATTGTCAGAGAAATATAACATAGTGGTTAAAGCCGTGAGCTCTGGACACAGACTGCCTAAATTCAAATCCTAACTCCATTACATTTCTCTCTGTGACCTTGGGCAAGTTACTTAACTCCAGTTTTTTCGCATGTAAAATGTAGATATTAACATTATAGCAATATTCTTGTTGTGAGGGTTAAAGGAGACAATGATGTGAAAGTGTTTAATATGTATTGAACAGGGAGTAAGACTAAAAACATTAGCTGTTATTATTATGTGTGAAAAGAGGCTGATGCTAGGAACTTTTATAAGCTATGTCAAAGCATTTAGGCTATATCCTGTAGACTTAGAGATTATTTCAAAGCAGAGATGAAGGAGAGACCCGTTTTAAGTGCCTTGTCATTCTGCTTGTCTTACAAAACTCAGTTTCAAGGGAATAACAATTTTCCTAAACTCTTGTCAGCCTATTACATGGCTACACTGAACAACAGGCTTGGGGCATATTCACAAGTTCCTATTTTTATTAAACTGACACTGGCATCAAAGTTCATCCTTATTTACTAGTTTTGATTCCTTAAGGCCAGAGTAAGTCAATATGAGTCAAATTGTTTCCTTTGTAACATTTCTTAGGCTACTTGTGATTTGATTCACTGCTTGGAGACATTTGAATGCACAGTCATAGAACCACAGAACGTCAGGGCTGGAAGGGGCTTCAGAGATGCTCTCATGCAAACCCCTCACTTTGCAGATAAAGAAACTGAGGGTACTGGTTTATTTTCCTATGGTCAACAGTGCTCCTGGCAGTAACTGTTAGTGTTTGAGGGTGATAAGCAATCATGACTTTCTCCTTGCTCTGAGCTTGGAATAAACAGAAAGATAAGACACAGGAATCTGACAGGAGGAGGTACAGATACTGACTTTCCTACTGAAACGGGTTAAATTAGAGAGCAGGCCTTGACCTGGTCTTTGCTCTGACTCCAACCAGCACATGGGACAGGCACTGAGGGTTGTCTACCTGACGCCAGTAGGTGCCTTTCTCTGTTGTCAGCAGAGCTGGTCTTCCACTGTAGATGCTGGAAATGCCAGGCACTCCCATTCCCAGTCTTCCTTACAGCGAGCACATGATCGTGTCTCCTGATTCTGGCCAATGTGATTAAAGAGGAAACCAGCAGGAAATGTTTGTAAGACCTTTCCTCTCTTAAAAGAGGAATGCTGTGACAAGGTACTTTCCTCTTCTTATTCCTTCCCAGCCTGATTTTTTGTTTTTGGACACTGTTGTCTAAGGACACTAAGCTTGGAGCTGGGGCAGATCATGAAGGCAGGCAGGTCAACATGCTGGGGATGGCAGACCAGGCAGATGGGCAGCACCCAGGTCCTTGATGACAATGTTAAGCAGCCACACCAGGGCTGGATCGCCCCGACTCTGGGCTTCTTGTTACTTAAGCTCAAGTATGCTTATGACACCTTCAGTGGCTTGTTATTTGCAGCCAAAACCATCCCAGTTGATAAATCTACCTGAACTCTAAACTTCCAAGATGTTGAGTCACCATATTTATTTCCCAATCTCATCAATCGATCAGAAAAGAAACACAGGTGGGGTGTAGATTAGAGAGACGGAGGCCTGAAGCATTCTACCCATCCTTTTCCCCGTTTCCCACTGCAGACAAGTGAGAATGGGAGATAAGCATCTCTCCCCACCCTGATCTTAACATTGGAAATTAGCGTCTAAAATACAAGGGTCTTCTAAATTTTGAAGAGTTAGATCCCTGATTTTACATGATGGGCAGTGAGTGTATTCTGATAGTAGTTCTAGAGCTTCCCACTTTCGGCTCAGTCTTCTGCAGGCCTCACCGGTCTTCAAGGCAGTGCAGAAAACAGAGCACCAACAGCAGTGTTAGGCGTGCCTGAAATACACATCTTGTTTCCAGAGCCTTGGACATGAACAATGCAGAAAGGATGAACCTAGCGACCACATCTTTGAGGCTCAGTAATTTCATTATGAAGTTTCCTTCTTTACTTTTGCCCCTGAGGGGAGAGGATTATTAAAATTATGTCATTACCCATCAGGCTGTCAGAAAAGCCCAAACTCCTTTGTCCAAAGAGAGCTGCAGAACAGCAGAAGTGATCGAAGCAAAGAGCTGGCTGCCAATCAAATCCGGGTTTCCATAGCCTCCACATTTCTTTGATGAGATATTTCAAGCTGCAAAGAAGGAAAATGTTTTTTCCTTTCCAAGTAATTGAAGTTAGTCATAAAACTCAGCCAAACAGACCGCGGTGCCAAGGAGTTCTAAGAAGCAGATAATGTGTGCCCTGCCTGACCACTCGCATGGAGGACTCTGTTCTGATTGGTGGGGGGTGGAAGCCAACAGGTTACTGTCCCGTTATGGGAAAGAAGATAAGGGGAAGGGCTCTGCTCCCAGGGTCTAATCCTTCTAGGACTTCCTGTTGCCTGTGAAAGTTCACAGCCCCTCGTGTGGACCCCGCTCTGCACTAACTCAAAGCTCATGGCATTCCTTGGTGACACCTGCACTCACCCACTGAGCTCTCATTTAGAAATTGAAAGGCAGAACTTATTGGACTGACTGTTTGCCTCTCCAGAGACACTTGCCAAACTCTAATGGAGGCTAAGTTTTGAGTTGGGAAAAAGTGGGAGTAAGTGATATTTGGTGTTCTCCACAAATATTCAGTTCTCTTCATTGAGTTCAGCATTTATTGCTTACTCTGTAAAGCACTGGGGTTGGAAGATTGAACAGGAGAGTGATGGGGAGCTACTTGTAGGGGTTGGAGACAAGTGAACTGTTCATGAAAGGAGCTGCAATAGGGGAGGCACGAGAAATGATGAAAGTGCATGTCTTGGGTGCCCGTCTCAGACTCTGAGGATCAGGGAAGGCTTCCTGAAAGAAGCTAGCAGCGAAGCCAAGTCCTAAAGGATGAACAGGGGGTGAGGCAGAGGTAGGGGTTGGGGAGAGGAAAGGGACAGTGTGACGGCCAGATGAGAGAGAGGGTGGTCCTTGGCTCATGCAGAGAGACCTGAACTTGGAATGAGAATGGGGAGGGGCTAAGGAGAGAGCTTTGTTAAAGAGCTTGTATTTTGTCTTGGGTGGCATGAGAAGCAGTGATGAGTTTAAACCAGAATGAACAAGTCATATTTAGACTGACATTTAGAAAAGCTCTTCCCAGGTACAGTGAACAGAGTCAGAGACATTAGTAAGAAGGGTCTTCAAGGGTTTTGAATTAGGAAACTGAGTCACAAAGTATTTAGGAGATAAAACTGATAGAATTGCGCATGTTGGGGGGTAGGGGTGCAGGGGGTGGCATTGGGAGGTACTTAGAATGAATCTCAAAGGTTTCATTTCAGAGGTGGGACATGACAGACAAAGTGGGTGGGAAAGACCCTAGGGAGAAAGATAAAGAACTTTGTTTGAGACATAATGAAGTTAGGATGTTTCTGTGACATCAAATGGGCTTCCCAGGTGGCGCGAGTGGTAAAGAATCCACCTGCCAATACAGGAGACATAAGAGATACGGGTTCCATCCCTGGGTTGGGAAGATCCCCTGGAGGAGGGCATGGCAACCCACTCCAGTATTCTTGCCTGGAGAATCCCATGGACAGAGGAACCTGGAGGGCTCTGGTTCATAGGGTCACAAAGAGTTGGACATAACTAAAGTGACTTGGAACTCACTCATGCTTCTGCTGCTAAATCGCTTCAGTCGTGTCCGACTCTGTGCGACCCCATGGTCTGCAGCCTACCAGGCTCCTCCGTCCATGGGATTTTCCAGGCAAGAGTACTGGAGTGGGGTGCCATTGCCTTCTCCTACTCACTCATGCATGTGACATCAAATAGAGAGATCATGTAGATAGTAAGGAAATCAACAAATGGTATTAGATGTTAATGTACTTAATATTTGAGCTTCCCTGATGGCTCAGACAGTAAAGGATCCACCTGCAATGCAGGAGACCCAAGTTTGATCCCTGGGTCGGGAAGATTCCCTGGAGAAGGGAATACACTTAATATTCAGGCTGTTACAGCCTCATATTCAGGGCCTTAGTTTGCTTTCTATCCATGGCTTCTTAACTCAGAATCGTGGGTTTGAGACTGTTACTTTATTCAGCTCTTAAAAATCTCAAACTGCTTCTATAATCCTTGGTCAGCATTTTGCAAAGGTGGGTCCCTGGTTCCAAGAGACACCTAGGACCCAGGCCCACAGCTACAGAGAGAATTTGGTCTCAGGTCTGCCTTTGATATACTGCTATTCACTCTACCCATAGCCACCATGGCCCCAAGATCTTATATTGTACTTTCCTTCTCCTCAGGCTTTGCCTGTCCAGCTTATCATTTAGACTGGTGATTTTGTTTTTTCAAAGCCCATTCTTTATTATTAAGTTCTTGTATCCCCTTGATAATTTTAGCTTCCCATCTCTGGACTTGATTGTTCACTAAATGTCAGGGCCATCTTTACTTAGAAAAAATTTCTCCCCATAATTTATTTTGATGTGAGCTCTTCAGCGAGGTTAAGGTAAGAAGCAGTGATTCAGTCAGGCAGATTAGTGCATTTCTAAAGACTGAGACTCTCAAATCAAGTAATTAGGCTCAGCAGATCAGAAACCAGGTTCTAGATAAATAAGCGTTTTGATAAATTCTGAAAAAAAAATCATCTCTTTAATGGACTCCTTGCTGCTTTAAGCTTTGAAATTTCACTTGTGCCAGCTGCACGGGCTCAGCTGGCAAGGCCTCAGATGTTGCCATAAAATTGATCTAATGATCCCTCACTGTAGGCCCAGGTTTCTCACTGGAACAGCCTAAAAAAGTGGCTAAAGCAGGCGGATGTAGGAAAAGGCGATCAGAGCTGAATTTGAATCCCAGCTCCATCACTGATTAGCTGGAAGGCCACGGTCAATTTGTTTAACTTCTTTGGGCCTCAGTTTCCTCATTATAAAGGTAGATAATAATACTTCACAGGATTGTTGTTGCTGTTGTGAGAATAGTCATGTCACATGAAAAGGGTTTAGAAGGAGTTCAGATAATCATTCCTTGACACTGGGTTTCACTGTCTATGCATTAGACCTGTGCTGTTCATTATGGTGTAAGTAATTCTTCAGCACTTGAAATGTGGCTACTCTGAATTGAAATGTTCTGTCAATTATGCATATCAATACAGACTAGACTCCAAAGACTTAGCGTAAGAAAAGGATGTAAAAAGAGTATGGACTGTTTCATGAATAATGTTTTACAGTGTTTGAAGTGAAGTGAAAGTCACTCAGTTGTGTCTGACTCTTTGCGACCACATGGACTATACAGTCCATGGAATTCTTCAGGCCAGAATACTGGAGTGGGTAGCCTTTCCCTTCTCCAAAGGATCTTCCCAACCCAGGGATCAAATGCAGGTCTCCCACATTGCAGGCAGATTCTTTACCAGCTGAGCCACCAGGGAAGCTCTTTATAGTGTTTACATGTTGATTATATGATAATATTGGGTACAATTTTATTTCTAGCACTTAACATGCTGGAATTAATTATTATAATTAATTTCACCTTTTCCTTTTTGTTTTCTTAATATGGCTACTAGAAATTTAAAATTGCATATGTGGCTTGAGTTCTACTGCTATTGGACACCTCTGTTTTGGATATAGGACTCATCCTAAAGGACTTCTAACATAGCAAAGCACTCACCAGCTGGTGTCTCTCTTCCAGTCTATCTCCTCACTATGCCCACAGCACCTTTCTGAAGCACAGAATGTTTCTTTCTGAAACTCCTCCTTTATGTTGGAATAAAGATTGAGCCTTTCGGAGTACCTGATCTGTAGCCCATCTTCTGCTACCATCCTCATTCCTGTCTATCCTCCTGAGCACTGTGCTCAACCATGATGACTCCTTGTAGCTTCTTGAACTCATCACATCCTCTTCCATATCATTATGATTCATTCAATGAATAGTTTTCAATAATTAGCTGTGAGCCAGGTAGTGTTTTAGGCCTTGGATAAATTGCAGTGAACAAGACAGATGAAGAGTCTGCTCTTTTAAAAAATTTTTGTTGAAGTATAGTTGATTTACAATGTGTTAATTTCTGATGTACAGCAAAGTGATTCAGTTATACATATACATGAATTCTTTTAATATCGTTTTCTATTGTGGTTTTTCACAGGATATTGAATATAGTTCCCTGTGCTATACATTAGGACCTTGTTGTTTATCAATTCTATGTTTACTACTTTGCATCTTCCGACCCCAAATTCCCACTCCATCTCTTCCCCCACCCCCTTGGAAGTCATACTTCTGTTCTCTATATCTGTGAGTCTGTTTCTGTTTCATAGATAATTTCATTTGTGTCATATTTTAGGTTCTACATATAAGTGATATATGGTATTTGTCTTTCTCTTTCTGACTTTGTATGATAATCTCTAGTTGAATCCATGTTGAAGCAAATGGCAATATTTCATTCTTTTTTATGGCTGAGTAATATTCCATTGTATATTCATATCTCATTTTCTTTATTCAATTATCTGTTAATGGACACTTTGGTTGTTTCTGTTTCTTGGCTATTATGAATAGTGCAGCTATGAACATAGGGGTCCATAGATCTTTGTGAATTATAGTTTTGTTCCAACATCTGCCCAGGAGTGGGATGCTGGATCACATGGCAACTCTATTTTTAGTTTTTTGAAGAAGCTCTATATTGTTTTCCATAGTGGCTGTACCAGCTTACATTCCTACCAATGGTGTAGGGGTTTCCTTTTCTCTATGCCCTCTCTAGTATTTGTTATTTGTAGACTTTTAAATGATGGCCATTCTGATCAGTGTAAGGTGATATCTCATTGTAATTTTGACTTGCATTTCTCTAATTATTAGTGATGTTGAGAATCTTTTCATGTGCCCTTGGCTATCTGTATGTGTTCTTTGGAGAAATGTCTATTTAGGTCTTTTGTCCATTTTTTTGATTGGGTTGTTGTTGTTGAGTTGTTTGAGCTGTTTTTATATTTTAGAAATTATTATTTTTGAAATTGTTGGTCACATTGTTTGCAATTATTTTCTCCCATTGTGTAGGTTTTTTCATTTTGTGTATAGTTTCTTTTGCTGTGGAAAAGCTTATAAGTTTGATTAGATCCCATTTGTTTATGTTTGCTTTTATTTTGATTGCCTTGGGAGGCTGACCTAAGAAAACATTGATACGATTTATGTTAGAGAATGTTTTGCCTATGTTCTCTTCTAGGAGATTTTTTGGTGTTATGTCTTATATATAAGTCTTTAAGCCATTTTGAGTTTATTTTTGTGTATGGTGTGAGGGAGTATTCTAACTTCATTGATTTATATGTGGCTGTCCAACTTTCCCAACATCACTTGCTGAAGAGGCGTTTTCCTATTGCATATTCTTGCCTCCTTTGTCATAGATTAATTGACTGAAGGTGTGTGGGTTTATTTCTGGATTCTATTCTGTTCCATTGGTCCACATGTCAGTTTTCATGCCAGTACTGTGCTGTTTTGATTACTGTAGCTTTGTAGTATTGTCTGAGGTCTGGGAGAGTTATGTCTCCTGCTTTGTTCTTTTTCCTCAGGATTGCTTTGGCAGTTCTGGGTCTTTTTGGTTCTATAAAATATTAGAATTATTTTTTCTAGTTCTGTGAAAAATGCCATGAGTAATTTGATAGGGATTTCATTAAATCTTTAGATTGCTTTGGGTAGTATGGTCACTTTGACAAAATTAATTCTTTCAATACAAGAGCATGGGCTATCTTTCTGTTTCTTTGACTCATCTTCAGTTTCCCTTATTAATCTTACATAGTTCTCAGCCAACTGTCCAGAGTATTTTACTTTTTTTCTGATGTGATTTTAAAAGGTACTTTTTTTTTTTTTTAATATTCTCTTTTTGATATTTCATTGTTAGTGTAAAGAAATGCAATGGATTTTTGTATGTTCATCTTTTTTTTTTTTTCATTTTTTATCATTTATTCTTGCAAAACTCCTCTTGCATAAAATAAGTACAGGGAAAATTTGTATGTTCATCTTTTATCCTGCCTGGTACCTTGCTAAATTTGATTATCAGTTCTAGTAGTTTTTGTGTGAACTCTTTAGATTTTTCTCTATATAGTTTCATGTCAAAAGAAACTGCTGTTAACTCCAATGGTGGAGTCAGTGTGTGATTTCCTCTACCTGAAATGAATTCTCTCCTAATTCACTGGAGTCACCTCAGTAGGAAGTCTAAGGTCACATAGGATCCTTTCTCCATTTTTATCACTGCACTTATCCCACTTAATGGTATGTTGATTTATTTTTTAAGCTTCTGGTTCTTTTGATTTCCTAGCAGTAATACTTAAAATTAACTTCTTTATTTTTTCTTAATGCAGAGTGCTTTTTCACTAAAAAATTGACATATAATTGACATATGCCTTGTATTTGTTTTAGTGGTATGACATGATGGCCTAATATGTATGTGTATTGTGAAATGATTACCACATTAGGTTAGCATCCATCATTACACATAGTTACAAAATTTTTTTCTTGTGATTAGAACTTTGAAGTTCTACTCTCATACCAACTTTCAAATATACAATAGTGTTGTTAATGATAGGTCATCATTATGAGCATTATAGCCACAGGATTCATTTACTCATCTTATAACTGGAAATTTGTAACTTTTGACTACCTGCATCCATTTGCCCATCCTGTAAATAAAATGTTGATTTATTTTTTAATCAAACTTAATTTTTATATATTTGTAGATTCATATGCAGTTGTAAGGAATGATACAGAGATATTCTGTGTCCCATTCATACAGTTTCCCTCAGTATTTTTTATACTTAAAACTGTAGTACAATAGTATATTGTCAGGGTATTAACATTGATATAATTACCCATCTTGCTTACATTTACCCAGTTTTACTTAGATTTGTGAGATTCCCAGGTGGTGGCAGTGGTAAATAATCTGCCTGCCAATGCAGGAGGTGCAAGAGACAAGGGTTTGATTCCTGGGTTGGGAAGATCCCCTGGAGTAGGAAATGACAACCCACTCCAGTATTCTTGCCTGGAAAATTCTGCAGGCAGAGGAGCCTAGTGGGATACAGTCCATGGGGTTGCAAAGAGTCAGACATGACTGAGCACATGCCTCAACTTACATTTATTTATATGGGTATATTGATATTTAGTTCTGTGCAATTTTATTACATGTTTTGTTCATTTATTTATCACCACAGTGAAGAGAAGAACATTTCCACCATCACAAAAATCCTACATTTGCCCTTTGTAATCACACCCACTGCCTTCCTATCTCTGAGTCTCCTTAGTGAAAAGTGAAAGTGTCAGTTGCTCAGTAATCTCTGACTCTTTGCAACCCCACAGACTACAGTCTGCCAGTCTCCTCTGTCCATGGGATTCTCCAGGCAAGAATACTAGAGAGGGTTTTAATTCCCTTCTCCAGTGGATCTTCCCAACCCAGGAATTGAACTTCAGTCTCCCACATTGCCAGCAAATTCTCTACCATCTGAGCCACCAGGGAAGCCTTGACCATTGGCAACCCTAGTCTGTTCTCTGTCTCTAGAATCTTATCATTTCAGGAATGGTATATAAATGGAACCATATGATAAATATCTCTTTAGGATTGGCTTTTTTCACTCAGCATGGTTCTCCAGAGATTCATGAGTTGTTGTGTGTTTGTTCCCTTTTATTGAGGTATAAGATTCCATGACATGGATAGACCACAATTCATTTAACCATTCACCTGTTGTAGGACACCTGAGTTGTTTCCAGTTTGGGGCTATTATAGATTAAGCTGCTACAAACATGTATGAACAGATTTTTTTGTGAATATAAATTTTCATGACTCTGGAATAAATGCCCTAGAGCACAACTTCTGGATCATGTATCTGTTGGTTCATTTATCGCCCTTGTTAGATTTTGACTCTTTGGGGCAGGTTCTTAGCTCTGTTCATATTTGCATCACATATACTTAGCACCTGTCTGACACATGGTAACAGTCAATAAAATATGGAAGGACAGAAAGAAGGAAAGAAGGGATAAAGTAAAGAAAGGAAGAAGGAAATCTATTATTACTCTCAGTTGTTAGCTATTCTACTTTCCCAACATCCTCTTTTTATTTTTAAATGAACTCAGTGACTCCATTGCTGGACAGTGCCTGGCACATAGTAGTTGCTTAATAAATATGTGTAAAGTTATGTAACAAGAACTCTGGAGAGTAGAACAGCTCTCCACGTCTTCACTCTCCCATCACCCTGCTCCATCGCTCAAGCGCGAGCATGGGTGCGCACGGACATATGCCCGTACTCTGGGGCTGTGATCCTAGGAAGCTTTTTCTGGAACAAAGCCAAATAGCTAACAAATGAGGTGCTGTTGCTTCGAAACTTAACTAACAGCAATCTTGGCCCTGTGTGACTGCCTAGGGAATCACAAATGAAGGATTTGAGGACCCAGCCGCTTTGTGGACTCATTCCAATGAAAGAATACAGGATACACTTGAGATAAAGAATGCTTCTTTGTGACTCATTAAGCTCCTCTCTGTTCCTCTCTATTAGGCATGTGTCTGCCATGCCCTGCAAAGCTATGACATTCAAAAGTGGAAGAGTCAGGCGGAAATAAAAACATTCCGCTTCAGCGCCTAAACCATGTGCCCCTTAATCTGAAATAAATCTGTGACAATTGACAGATACCTCTTTCAGACAGTTGTGGAGAAAGGCTTGACTTGTCCTAGTAAATCACATACAGGCTTCATTATTTTTAGTCTCGTTGAAAAAATAGTTACCATGGCAACTGTACCATCATCTAGGGCAAATGTTATCTCTCTAAATCAATAAAATGAAGAGTCCCACAAATACCCAGTGCTTTGAAAGGAAGAAATGACTTTTCAATAAAATTCATTTCTTCAAGACTTCGCCATTCATCTACATTTGTAATCCAAGATCTTTTTCTCCATCTAAATAAGGGATATTAAAAGTAACATCCAACTTTGTAAAGTCTAAGGCTGACCTTGCGTGTATCTGTTTACAGAAAATTGTGAATTCTATCACTTCCTTGAAACACATAGCTTCATTTGTGGCTTTTTTACCCATCCTCAGGAGGCATCATGGTAATTAATTTGGTCCTTGGACACAGCATTGTGTATTCTGAGAGGACAACGAGGAGAAACATATCAGAACTTGCATGTCTTTTCTCAACTCTTTTTTTTTTTAATATTTAGGTTTTTTTTTTATTAGTTTATCTATTTTTTAACTTTACAATATTGTATTGGTTTTGCCATACATTGGCATGAATCCACCATGGGTGTACGTGTGTTTCCCTTTCAGAACCCTCCTCCCACCTCCCTCCCCATCCCATCCCTCTGGGTCATCCTGGTGCACCAGCCCCAAGCACTGGAATGGAATATTGCTGCTGCTGCTAAGTCACTTCAGTCGTGTCCGACTCTGTGCGACCCCATAGACGGCAGCCCACCAGGCTCCCCCGTCCCTGGGATTCTCCAGGCAAGAACACTGGAGTGGGTTGCCATTTCCTTCTCCAGTGCAGGCAAGTGAAAAGTGAAAGTGAAGTCGCTCAGTCGTGTCCGACCCTTAGCGACCCCATGGACTGCAGCCTACCAGGCTCCTCCATCCATGGGATTTTCCAGGCAAGAGTACTGGAATGGGGTGCCATTACTCAGCCATTAAAAAGAATACATTTGAATCAGTTTTCTCAACTCTTAACAGATCATTTTAATCGATGAAGCAGACAGCTGAGTTCCTGTGGGCTCTCATTGAGTTACCTGTGGGTATGCCGTATGCACTGGTTGGCTTAGTTACTTTGGCTCTATTCTTGGTCAGAACTGAAATTGTTTCAGAGTATTCATGAAGATTTCTTAATACATTAAAACTTGTTACTGTGGTACACATGAAGTATGAGATTTTAATCTTATAAATTAAATCTAACATGTCAGACTTTTTTCCTGCTTGCTCAGTCACTCAATTGTGTCCAATTCTTTGTGACTCCATGGACTATAGCCCGCCAGGCTTCTCTGCCCATGGAATTTTCCTGGCAAGAATACTGGAGTGGGTTGCCATTTCCTACTCCTGGGGATCTTCCCAACCCAGGGATTGAACACCCATCTCTTGCATCTCCTGCATTGGCAGGCAGATACTTTACCAGTAGTGCCAACTGGGAAGCCCTGTTCCTACTTAAAAAGTGTTAACTTTAATGTCAGATCACAACACTATAGGCTGTGGGAAAGCACAGTTGGTACCCACCTATGTCTCCTGGTTTCAGGATGCTGAGAAGGTCTTCTAGCCCCCAAAGACTTTGCTTCCTCTATTTTCAGACTTGTATTTTTTCCACATTTAATACCTTTGAAATCAGGATATGCCTGATAATTAACAGACGTAATTTTTTATTGGTGGCTTCATTTTTCTTAGGGGTACACACAATGACAATAGGAAAAAAGAGTAAAACATTTACTGCCTGCCCATGAGGTATCAAGCACTGAGATAAACAATTTCTAGACATTTTTTTGTACAATGTTTACATAAACCCTTTGAAAAAGGCATTTTCAGTTTTGTGGAAAACTGAGATTCGGTGGGCTACGAGACTTTTTCCAAGATCACAAGCTGACAAGAATCAGAGTCAGACGAACACAAATCTAGATGACTTTATTATCATATGAACCTTCAGATTCTCTACCTGACTTGCCCTCAGCTTGTTAGCTTCATAAATAATTTGCACATCTTTAAGTTCTGGTGCTAGAAAGCACCTCATGCGTCATAAGGTCCGCCCCATTCATGTTGCAGATGAGGAAACTGAGGCTGAGAGAAGTGACTTGCCCAAGGCAGTCACAAAAGCAGTTGTGCCCCTGAGAATCAGCATGGCTGAACCAGGGAAGAGAGTCACCAGGTTCCTGCAGTGTTTCCATCCCCTTCACAGATTGTACCTGCTGGTCCTCCCTTGTCTGGGGCTGCCCGCTCTGGACCAGGCCTCAACCCTTCAAGGTGCTGACACTCAGCTCCTCCCTCCTCTGCTGTCATGCTCCCCTAGACCTCAAGATGATTGCTCTCCTATGCCCCTGCTGCCCTCTCTTTACCCCTAGGAAACCTATATCTTGTGTCTCATCCTCCAAGGTAACAATGAATCCATGTGAAGATAATGTGACAAGATGAGAGAAGATTCTCTTGGACCTGTGCTTGGAGACATTGCCCACATCTTTGCTATATCAAGAGAATGACTTCAATGGTGGGAACGTCAATGAAAATGGAAGGGAAGGCTGCAGATACAGATTCCGAGATGTTCTGTGGATAGCAGAGCCTTAAGTAACCCTTGAAATCACACAGCAACCTCTCACTGCCTGTAGAGAGGCAGGTGGCATGACACAGTGCATGGACTGCCAAAAAAGTGGCAGCCAAATACCAGTCCCTTTTTCTATAATCGTGATGAAGTTGGTGGTCCACAGCTTTCTGCACTAGGAATGGATTCAGAGGCCTTTCTTTTCTTCTTTATTTATTTAGTTAATTTTTTGGTTGTGATGGGTCTTCGTTGCTGCGTGCGGGCTTTCTCTAGTTACAGTGTGTAGGCTTCTCATTGCTGTGGCTTCTCTTGTTGTGGAGCACAGCAAGCTTCAGTAATTGCAGCGTGTGGGCTCAGAAGTTGCAGCTCGTGGGCTCGAGTGCAGGCTCAGTAGTTGAGGCACATGGGCTTAGTTATTCAGTGGCATGTGGCATCCTCCCAGGGCAGGGATCAAACTGGTGTCCCTTGCATTGCGAGACAAATTCTTATCCACTGGACTGCCAGGGAAGCCTGAGGCCTTTCTTAAAAGAGTGTTCCAGGTGGTACCTCTGATTGACTGCAATTTATTATAGGGATGAAACAAAACTGATTTGCCATCTCAGTGTTTCCAAAGGCTTTGGAGACTGAGAGATTACAAAATAACTGAGCCTCCATTTCTCCCAATGGAAAAAAAAAGACAATATAGTTTGATTTATATAACTGATATAAGATTTAGAGGTAACATGTGCAAGAGCACATCCGGTACCATGGAGTCTGGTACATAGCAGGTGCTCAGTGACTATAAGTGGTCATTCATATAAGGTCAGTGCTGATGGGGAGTAGGCAGAATGCCACAGCCCAGCTGGAGAAGAAAGGCACTTCTTGGCCTCTCTTTGTTGTCTTTCTTTATCTTGTGACATTGCAGACACAGCTATGTATGTTTCAGGTATCCTCCAAAAGGGTTGAACATTCTCAGGTCAGGATGGCAGCTCACCACCGATTGGCTCAGCAAGTTAGGACAATCACGTCAGGTAGGCAATCTGTCCCTATAGTATCCCAGGGATATAGTACCCCAGGGGTACCCCTGGTTATGCTACTTACAGTCTGAAGGGCTGAAGAAAGTCCTTTATTCCAAGCCTAGTTCAATTTCTATAAAATATATATGATAATCTGACTCTGGAGATAGGTATATTGATGATATAGTGATGGATTCACTAAGAGTCATTATATATTTTGAAAAAAAATCAAACCCTTAATGAGTAGCAAGTCTATTTAAAGAACACCTTTCTTTGTAGAAAATAGAAATGTTACTTGATTTGGAATCATATTTATTTAATGTGCATCTTAAATGTCTTGAACTATGTCATTATTAGCTATGATATGTAAACTCCTAAAGGCTAGAAAGATGTCTGCTTCATTAATTTTTTTAGTGCACCCACAATAATGACATGAACAAGGAGATTTTTAATCCATTTACATGCTACAATTGCAGACTGGAATATAAACTGTGTCTCATACTCATAAAGAATACTATTTCATTCTTAGTTTAAACTTTAAGAACCAGAAATTGAAGGAAGCTGTTCTGTTACAACAGCATTGAATATCTTTACATGCAGCACAGATGGATAATTATTGGTTTATTTTAATTTTTAAAGTATCAATATTAACCGACTTACTATGAGAGAAGCCTGCCCAAGTAGAAAATGTGAAAGATGCCGAAAACTACCTGGAAAAAATAAAAAGTCATTTTAAGTCCCATGCTGGAAGATAATTGTGTTGAATACCTTAATATTTGTTTCCTGTGTGATTCATTTTAAGGTGTTATTAATATGCTCTAATACTTAATGCATTTTAAGACATTCAAATGTTTCTTACCATGATTTCCATCCTTTCAGTTAGTGATCCCATGTTCTTCCCAGGAAGAATGATTGTTTTGTTATCTTTCAATGCATTGAAATGTATTGTGAGTTAGAGGAAAGAATGCTGTGAGCAGCCGGTGACTGCCTCCTGTTGAGAAGGAAAAGTTGTGGTTACTGCAAAGGAAAATCTAATCCATCTTGCCCCAGTGCACTTGGTCTTCCAGAGCCAGGTGAACTACCTTTGACTGTTTCCCCAGGATTATGTCACCCACCAAGGTAACTTTCTTCTTCAGTAGGTGATGTTAAGAAACAAAACAACACCCTTTAAGTTAATCACTTTTGGAAAATAGAGAACAGCTTTATATTCCAAGGCTTTGATGTGTTTAGTGGTTCCTGTAAGGCTCTGCCTCCCTTTTCATTTTGATTGACAAGACCTGTCCTATATATTTGAGCAATCAAGCAGCCCAGTCACAGAGGGTAGAGGCATTTACCCAGAGCAAACTTGTACCACTCACTGCAACTTTCCAAAATCTTGCGTACAAGTTTCAGCTTTACAGGCGAGTCACCTCCAGTAAGATCAGGTAAGTGCTTCTCATACAGGAACTTCATTCTGCCCGAGGGTAAGTCCAGAGAGCCTTGCTAAGGTGACAGGTCAGAAGTAGGAACTGGGAGATTAGTTTGGGAATAAATAACTCTGCAGTCTAAATCATAATGAATTGGTGGTGTTCTGTAAGTGGAGAGTCCACCTTCATTTCAGCATTCAGGTATGTCTGTCTGGTGGGCCAATCATGAAAGAAGTGATTCTGGCTCCTGAAGAAGCACAGGAAATGATCAAGACCCAGGAAAGACCCTGATGCTGGGAAAGGTTGAAGGCAGGAGAAGGGGGCAACAGAGGATGAGATGGTTGGATGGCGTCATCAACTCAGTGGACATGAGTTTGAGCAAACTCAGGTGGATAGTGAAGGACAGGGAAGCCTGGCATACTGCAGTCAATGGGGTCCCACGATTGAGCCACTGAACAACAACAACAACAACAGAGAGGATAGACAGTAGATTGGTATTTGAGTGGGGTTGTGTTTTAAATACCCCTGATGCTTTCCATCATTCGGATTTAAATTTAGTCACAGCAAGATGCCTATTACAATGGAGGCTTAGATCAAAGGGAATTTGTAGCAACTAGGACACATTTTTATCAATGGCCACCAAGTCCGATGTGAAGGCTGTTCTGCATATCCAAGTTTTATGGTTTTGTGCTGGGTTGGGTTAGTAACAATACATATGGGGCATGCAATTATTATTTATTTACCCCTCTCCATTTCTCATCCATGACATTAGAAATATAATTTTGAGTGAAGCATGTAGCATGATACCAAATACCTTGGATCTGAATAAAAATAATTCATATGTGTTCAGGTATTATGTTAGGATATGCACTACTTTTGGTGTTAGTCATATTCTGTATTCCTTCTGAAGAGATTATTGAAACAAACTTCTTTAATGCACAAATCCAGCAGTTGAGATACCATAAGGAAAAGCCTTAGGATACCCTTGGAGGGTTGAGTGTCTAGTGACCTGAAATTCTAAGAGCAATGTCCCTTTGATAGTGACCAACACATTATCGATGGAGGTTATTGTTATTGTTGTTCAGTTGCCTGGTCATGTCTGACTATTCGCGACCCCATAGACTGCAGCACACCAGGCCTCCCTGTCCCTCACCATCTCCTGAAGTTTGCCCAAGTTCATGTCCATTGCATCGATGAAGGTAGCTAGATCTATCAATAAATTCTCTTTCCTTTCCCTCTCGGAGGAACAGCATGAGGCTGGTGTACCTTTTCCTTGGCCCCATGGCCCTCCTGCTCCTGGCTGGCTGCGGCTGTGTCCTCAGCACCTCCAGTGGGAACCTGCGCACGTTTGTGGGCTGTGCAGTGAGGGAGTTTACTTTCCTGGCCAAGAAGCCGGGCTGCCGGGGCCTTCGGATCACCACGGATGCCTGCTGGGGCCGCTGTGAAACCTGGGAGGTGAGTCCCAAAAGAGGCCCTGGTGGCAATGCCTTCATGTCACTTGGACTGATTCTAAAATACTCACTTAAAAATTTTTTTTATTTCTTTATTTTTATTTTTGGCTGTGCTGAGTATTCATTGCTGTGCGCTTGCTTTCCCTAGTTGTGGAGAGAGGGGACTACTCTAGTGGTGGTGCGGGGGCTTCTCACTGTGGTGGCTTCTCTTGGTGAGGAGTAGGGGCCCCATGGAGCATGCTCCGTAGTTGTGGCGCTCGGGCTCAGTTGCCCTGAAGCACGTGGGATCTTTCCAGACCTGAGGTCAAACCTGTGTCCCATGCATTGCAAGGCAGATTCTTAACCACTGCACCACCGGGGAAGCCGAAGTATTAAAGTTCTTAATGAAATAAGATAGAGCTGGGGTAGCTATACTTTGTTACGGGTTAAACAAACAAACAAAAAACAACTACTTGGAATCCTCCAAAAATAATCTGAAAGAAACATGATATTGCCCTTCTAATAAAGCATTGGTAAAATTAATAATTTCATTGACATGGTGTCTATTTGGGAATCATCTCTGGGAGGCCAAGCTGTGCTGTTTTTCTGCCCATTTTACAGATGCCATGCAAGAATTCAACTGGTAGCTGACTGCAGAGTCATGCATGGAGTCAGTGAAAAGTTTGGAATAAATTCTTGGTTCAAGCTTATAACCCAAACTCTTCCCTGTGTTCCTCCCTCTGTAAAAAAGCCAGCCAGTTACCAAGGAAGGCCCTAAGCTAAACATCAGATGAGGCGTGTCCTCAGCCCTTCCTTCAGTGCCTCACCCTTAGCCCTGCTCTCTGCTGTTCCCCTAGAGTAATTCCTGGGTCTCTCAGGGATCATCACCGACAGATCTAGTAAGGCTCTTCACATACAATTATATCCAGCTTTTTTAGAGATAGTACATTTAAAATGGGATAAAAATCTCAATCAAAGTTAGAATGCTATTAGGCTGAGAGGAGGAGATGTTTGAAGGGTGAGGAGATAGAGCGCCTTTCAGCACCCGGTAGGATCACACCATATAGTGACTGCTGCCTCTGCCCACTAGGGCCTGAATTGGTTCCTAATGAAGTACTAGCTCTGATTTTGTCACCCTGGCTCCAAAAACCTTTAATGACCATCCACTGTTGCAAATTCAGTAACTAACTTTTAAGGTCCTCAGCAATATGCCATCTGCCTATTTTCCCAGGCACTGCGTATATTATTAGCTCTGCCTAAGAGACTAGATTTTAAAGGTTTTATTCAGTATTCCTCATGAAATCTTACTTTCGGTCCTTTTCTCATATTCCTGCTCACATTTATTCCTTGGTGCCTGTCTCCAGAACCAACTCCTCTAAGCCTTTTCTGACTCTCTGGTCAGCCCATGACCATCATCTACCTTTGTCTTACTTCCTTCCCCATCAAACATTAGGTTTTAAGTTTTTTGAGGGTAGAGGTTCATTCTTGTGCCTTTCACAGCTCTTTTCAAAAGACATGTATAAGCAAGGCATTCAATAGATGTCTAATTAAAAGGGATGAATCCCTTCCTGGAGTTATACATCTTCTCACCAAACTGAGCCCATTTAGAAGCCTGGTGGCTCAGATGGAAGAATCTACCTGTAATGCAGGAGACCTGGGTTCAATCCCTGGGTTGGGAAGATCCCCTGGAGAAGGGAATGGCTACCCACTGCAGTATTCTTGCCTGGAGAATTCCATGGACAGAGCAGTTGGGTGGGCTATAGTCCATGGGATCACAAAGAATTGGACACACCTGAGTGACTAACACTAAACTAGAAGCCCATGGACACTATGAAAGGACACTGCCATTAGGAAAAATATCCTTCTATTCAGGGACTCAGAGAGCAACCTGTTATCACTTGGATAAAATTATGGCCCTATGATTGGAATTGGATTATGGTAGTGAAACCTGTAACTTAAATGAAACAACTCCACCAAGTTAGCTTCATTTCCCCATCATTTGGGGGCTTGAGACATAACAGCAAATGAAAATTCAGTTGTTGCACATACTGTGGCTGTCACACGACATCAAACTTTTGTGAGAAACTTTCTTGTGTTCAGGGTGTGGCCTGGCAGTGCCTTCCCCTGCTCACAGCTGTGTCGGGGCTATGTGGAGCTCTTTCTGGGCTAAAATCTCAAACTACAATTTCCTTTTAATTCAACCCATCCTTTTTTCCCCTTCTAAATCAATGAATGGCTTTAACTGGGTAGCTGTCACCCACAGGAGGTCAGGGACTGTGCTCTCACTGGAGCAATGGGAACACTGAGACTATTAAAGAGCAAGAGTCTCCTTAATGTCAGTCAGCTTTTATTTATGCCTTTATTGTGGTATGAAAATGGAGGCTATGTCTAGAAAGTAAATAAAAGAATGAGGTTTATTTTCCCCACAATCTGAAAGTTTTTGATTGATAAAGCACTTATTTTTGGTAAATTAACTGGGGAGCATGTCTGAAAATTAGGATATTCATGATGACACAGTGGCTGGATCTACTTTGAAGGTGAAACTATTGCTGAAAATAGCCTTTGTTCCTGGCCTAGGTTTAGGGTAGCTAGAGTTAGCAAATAACCAAACCAATCAAGCCAGGACGCCAGTTATATTTGAATGTCACATAAACAACCTTTTTTTTTTTTTTCATTTTGGTATAAGTCTATCCCACGTAATATTTGGGATATACTTATACTAAAAATTGTTGTTTATTTGAAATTCAGATTTTACTGGGTATCCTGCATTTTATTTGGCAATGCTGCCTGGGTTTCCAGATTACAATAAGATTAAGATAAGAGGACATGAAACAAACTGAGAAAGGATAAAACATTATCTGAGAAATAGTAGGAAGAAGTTGATATTGAATTTAACTCTTCTACATGATCCTCATTGAAGGCAAAGTCATATTCCCATGACATGCATGTAAGATCTGCATCCTGGACCTCCATTAAACATATTTCATTTGCCTGGGACAAATGAAAGTGCTGTCCTCTGAAAGCTTGCTAGTTATTATTTTTATATTACTTTCTTACTCTTGTAACTGCTCTAAGAACAATAGACTACACTTACTGAACGCTTACATGATGCTAGCCATCTACTATCTTATCTCATCTCCACAACAATGCTGGGAGGTAGGTATTTTGTTTTACAGAGAAAACTGATTTTCCAAGGTCTCCAACAAGTGGCAGATCAGGGATTCAAGCTTAGTAGGTCTGCCTGCAGGGTTTGAAATGTGCTGGTTTCCTGATCTGTATGCTCTGTTTATCAAAATTATCTTTGAAGTCATGATTTCTAAAAGGTGAAGGAAGGAAGTGAATCCTTTGATGATCAGAACCAGCACATAGGGCACTAAGGAATCTGCCTTGCTCTCTTTTCTTTTATTGATTCAATAGGTGGTTGTTGAATTTGCTTTCTACTGGAAGGGAAACAAGTAAAGAAATTAACAAGTAAAGAAATGAATAACAAGCTCATCTCTTATAGTGATAAGTGGTACTAAGAAAATGAAACAGGATGGTATGTTCTAACATGTTTTCTGTTTTCTACCTATGGGGACAGAAGCCTATTTTGGAACCCCCCTACATCGAAGCCCATCATCGAGTCTGTACCTACAATGAGACCAAACAGGTGACGGTCAAGCTGCCCAACTGTGCCCCTGGAGTCGACCCCTTCTACACCTACCCTGTGGCGGTCCGCTGTGACTGCGGGGCCTGCTCCACTGCCACCACGGAGTGTGAGACCATCTGAAGCTCGTGTGACCTGCAGACACAGCCGGAGGGCTCCAGGCTCACGGACACACCTTCACGGGCAGCATGAGCAGCAATACCCCCTGAATTCAAGGGCTGTTTAATTTTGACCCCACCTATGCAAGAGGCTATACATCTCCCTTATGCCTGGCTCAGGCACAAGGCTGAGGCAGCATACTTATGTTAAAAATGCAAAACAGTATTTGTGCCTTCCCTGACACAATTTCTCTGGTTCACCCACTACAAATTAAATTTTCTTTACCTTGAGTCTGAGAACATAACTCGTATATCATAACCTGCCTCCAATATGGATTTATAGTAAGCCAATATTTTAAATGCTTTGGGCATAATTAGGAAATGGGGCTAGAAAAGCCTTTAAATTCTCATATCTTATTTAATGACTGGTCTCCAACAAGATTTATGATCAAAGTGCCAAGAATTAATGAAAACCAATGCTTTAGTCCTCATGCCCTCCAAGAAAATCCAATTGCAAGCTCCCTTAGAACTTTCTTTTCCTTTTAGCTGAGTGATTACCTACACAAGATATAGAGACTGCTCAGATTAAAAAAGGGAGGGCAACAGTAGCTCAGATTGAAAGGTATCTGGATTTAAGGGATTCTTTTCCCAAGAAGAATTCCCAAAGTCCCTTTTTAAATCCTTAATAAAGAGACTCCTTTGTGATTAAAAACAAACAAAAGACTCAAAAAAAAAAAAAAGTAATCAGAGCTATCACTTGATCTTAAAAACTTGTGAAACTGAATTTATGCATTTAGACTCAAGTGATACTCTCCCAAAGCTATGTCCCAGATTATCAGAGTCACAAATATTCTTTACCACTGAGTATATTTTAAATTGTAGCTTTTTAAACTCAAAAGTTCTGTGTTTGTAGGGGTAAAACTGCACTGCTGACTCAGAGGAAAAAGTCTGTGATCGTCTAGCTCTTGCCCTCTGTAAAATCTTACGGCAGCTGATTCTCTGTACCTTTTTTTTAAAAAAACACTCTAATGTTATGCAGGTGTCTTTAGTTCTGACATTGTGGGGGTTGAAATGAACCTCCTTCCTTCTACACATTGCACCAGGAGAATCTATATTAATGACAATAAAGCATTTCCTCTGTCTTTTGAATTCACGAATACTTTCAAAAAAGTCTCTTTTGTCTTTAATACACTTGGAATTATAACAACAATCACACTTAAAATGAATTGCAAGGTTATTTTTACTTGCACATTTAGGATGTCATATTTAGTAAGGAATACAGACAGATGACTGGGTACCATGAGTCCCAAAGGTGGCTCAATCTGTATTCTCATCCCTGGCATTTCATCAGTAGGAACCAGGGGTCCTCCTTGAATGAGGAATCAGTGAGTCTCCATGAAAACAGTAAAGCAAATGCTAGGATTGATGGTCTAGGATTGGGATGCTGAGGTGGACATCCCAGAACAAAGGGCATGAGCAAAATCCATCCAACCTTCAGTGCAGACCTGTTGGTGGACAAGAGGTTCACTCTAATGTGAAAAATATGTGAGTGCCTGCCGTCTCTGCTGGGGTGGAGGAAGGGGATTAGGGATAAGACTTGATGGCACCACTCAGGTGTTTCCAACC
This sequence comes from Giraffa tippelskirchi, assembly GCF_054371585.1. Classification (NCBI taxonomy): domain Eukaryota; kingdom Metazoa; phylum Chordata; class Mammalia; order Artiodactyla; family Giraffidae; genus Giraffa; species Giraffa tippelskirchi. The sequence goes on along the minus strand of NC_137281.1, from coordinate 135,963,799 downwards.
CATCCCTCAGAACTTCCATCAGGAGTTTCTGAGAGAAAGAGCTGCTTCTTAAAGAAACTTAGGGAAAAAGAGCAGAAGCAGGAAGGGCTTGCCAGAATTTGAGAAAAGGTGACTGTAGCAGGTGGCACAGTGGTAAAGAATCCATCTGCCAGTGCAGGAGATGCAAGATACTTGGGTTCAATCCCTGGGTTGGGAAGATCCCCTGGGGAAGGAAATGGCCAGCCCTTCTTGCCTAGAAGATCCCATGGACAGAGGAGCCTGGTGGACTACAGTCCATGGGGTGGCAGAGAGTTGGACATGACTGAGCATGCAGCATCTGTAAGGGTCCTGGTGGGAAACAAATAATATACTGCAGTGGGATATTGAGGAGAATTAAACAAAGAGGCTATTTACAAACATGAAGACAGAATTAAGGAAACCAACTAGGGGGTGGTGAGACACTCTCAAACTCTTGTGTGAAGCAGCTGGCAACTGAGGCTGAAGGACCAGGAGAAAGAGTGATTTTCAGATCTCAAAGAGAACTGTAGGAGAGGAATTTTTTGACAGGGGTTGTGGTTTTTCATAGGAGGATGCGGCCGTTAACAATATGAGGCCTGAGAAGGAGGCAGGTGGGTAGCAAATACTCTAATCTCACTCTGCTCCTGTGCCCTGATCTTCTGCAAATGGGAAGGCAGAGAATTAGGGAGTCCACTGGTTCAGCTCATAAATGTTGGCCACCCAAGAAGCAGGCTGGAGAAAGGTGGGGAGTGAACCTAAGGGGTCCAATGGATAAAATCCCCAGAGGTATCTTTGGGAGACTTAGCCAGAATGCCATAGGTAGTAATGACTGCCCACTCCAGTGCTCCTGCCTGGAGGATTCCATGGACAGGAGAGCCTGGTGGGCTAAAGTCTACGGGGTCACAAAGAGTTGGACACAACTGAGCGACTAACAGTTTCTCACTTCAAGAAGAGCTTCTTGGGCGTTCTCCGATGACTCAGGACTAGCATCCTCACGAGGACACCTGGATTTCATTCCAGTGTGCGGTTGGACTGGCTCCCTAAAGCTTGGGGGAAATGGTGGCTTACATGAATGAAGAGAAGAGCCCAGACTGTCCTGGCAGAATATTTGAGGACTAAAGCCTCAGAGAGGGGCCCTGATATGTTCACCTGGAGAGTTCAGAGGATCCTCCCTTCATTAAAGCGATGAGGAAGGCACTAATGAGGGGCTTCTGCATCACAGAAAAGCTCAATAGTGGCTGTCTTTGTAGAACAGGGTTGCTGGGCAGGAGAAACTGGGCTTCCTGGTCTCGGCAGAGGTGAGAGGGGTCTGGAACAGCAGAGACCTGGTGGTGACATGTAGCTGCCAGAGGCGAGGTGGACGTAGTTGCCATAACAGGAGGAGGGTTCTGATCCGCGGGATCTGCGGTGCTGTAGAGTAGTCCACAGCGTTCCTAGTCCGTGGTGTTCCAACAGCTTCTACAGTAAGTATTTATTATAATCAGAAATGTTATTAATGAAAAGGGGGAAAATGTGTCAGTGATAAACTTGATTGTTTTTCAAATCTCCTCTTCCCTTTCCCTGTGTCTTTGTCATTCTCTTTTTCTCCCTCCTTCGCTTCCACAAGTATTTATGAATTCTAATTCTGTGCAAAGCACTATGTTTGGAAGTACAGATATAAATATTGCTACCATTTATGGATTTCTTATTATAAACAGGACCCTTTATATATATATATATTTAAACTTTTAATTTTTACTGGGGTATAGCCGATAAAGAAACAATGTTGTGATAGTTTCAGATGAATGGGAAGGAACTTAGCCATACATACATATGTATCTATTCTCCTCCAAACTCCTCTTCCATTTAGCCTTCCACATAACATTGAGCAGAGTTCCACATGCTATACAGTAGGGCAGGACACTTTATATTAATTCTTTGTAATCTTGTGTCAACTGTGCTCATAGGCATTGTTATTGCTGAAGCATTGTTAATGCCATCGCCATTTTACAGATGATGAAACCAAAGCTCAGAGAGGTCAAATAACCTCCCCAAGATGAGACAGCTGATTGGCAGCACACGCCAAGTTTCTCTGACCCAGAATCAAATTCTTTCCATTGGAGCACGATGGCTTTTTGGAGTGTTTCTTCTGAGTTGTTCTTGCCTGGAGAAGTCTTTGAGTTTATTGATGTCAGACTCTTTCTCACCATTGATTAGCATGTCTGCTGTCTCTCCTGGAGGTAGCTCAGTGCAAGCTTGGGTTGTTTTATGCAGACTGTAGTTTTTCTCTAGTTTTCTTTATAACCTCTAGCAAGATAGTGCTTTGCTATAACTCAAACCAAAGTTTATAACAGGAGAGACTGAGAGAGAAAAGAAGCAGAGCCTCAAAGGGAAATTCAAAGAGACTGCTGTAGAGATGAAGGTTGTATGCACTCAGCTTGTCTCCCAGGCAGTGTGAACGCTGGCAGAGATGGTGGTCCATGCCTATTGGTGGAGGAGAAACTCTAGACAAAACTGACTCCCAGCAACTCCTTACTCTTGGAGATATATTTATTTTGCAACTAACAAAAGGTAAGGAGAAGGGGAATTTCCTAGATTTTTTTTACCCCCATAAGAGTGTTTTTCAATGGAGAATGTAAATACTCACAACACATTCTACTTCTGGGCTTATTAGTTGTGCTGATTGAATTCACGTTTTCCTTCTTCCCCTGATCAGGAAAGGAATGAGCCACCACAAAAGTACCAAATTCTGCTGCAGTGACTCAACTCTTCAAATTAATTAGGTTTTTAATAAAAAATTTCTGAGATAGTAAATAAACTGTATATCTAATCAAAAATAATGTGGCATTGATAAAAAAAATACATTGCATTTCGTCAAGTTTTCCAAGAGGACTGATTGTCTTTTTCACTCAGGAGACATTTTCTTAAAAATAATATGTATCTTATCCTTTTTGGTTTTCTTCAACATGTTAAAGCAACTTATGAAAAAGTAACTTTAAAAGGATTCTTTGGAAAATTCTAAAAATATTATTTTCTGCTGAAAATTTCTACTAGAGAAATAGATTGCTCCTTATTGGTGAAATGAACCTTCTGGCATTTTCTTTTACAATGATCTCCCTTTGTTTTAATGAACAGGGTTGTTTGGAATTGTGTACAGGGAGATCTAAAAGGCTCAGTGGCTGGTTGTTGTGGTCCTGGAGTATCTGAAGGGGATGCTAAAGACCTCTGAGGAGGTAGGTGATGTCTAACAACAGAGGAAAGAAATAGAAAAAGGATGAGAAAAAGAGGAGCAGGTGCACAGCACTGTAACCTGTAGTGTAAGTAGAGACTTGTTCCAATGTTAAGGAGTTTAGAGGGATTATTCGAGTCTCTGTTCCGGGTCCTCATTAGCAGGAGAAAAGTAAACATTTCCTAAGCTCTTTGGCTTTATTTTTTACTCTAAGTTCCTCTGACTGTAGTTCTTTAGCATACTGAATAATTGAGTTAAAAAAAAGGCTTTCTGATAGACAAGATCAATTATATGCTTTGACCTTGACTGTGGGCCATCAGGGCTTCTGGAAAGTCATTCAAACCCCCAGACACATGCACCTCCTTCTTCAAAAGAGAAAAAACCATTTTGCTTTAACAAAGAATTATCAGTGTGGGCTTGATCTCCGGGTCAGAAGAACCCCCGGAGGAGGGCATGGCAACCCTCTTCAGTACTCTTGTCTGGAGAATCCCATGGACAGAGGAGCCTGGTGGGCTACAGTCCATAGGGTCACAAAGAGTTGGACACGACTGAAGCGACTTAGGATGCACTCATGCATCAATACTACCGAGACGACAATGGTAATTTTTTTTGGTGATGCTCAAGATATGATTACCAGTAAGTAATAAATATAACTATCCCTAAGTCATAAATAATAAATAACTTGAAAGAACATTTATTCACTTAATCTCTTGTTGTTGTTTAGTTACTAAGTCATGTCCAACTCTTTTTTGATTCCATGGACGGTAGCTTGCTAGGCTCTTCTGTCCACGGGATTTTCCAGGCAAGAATACTGGCATTGGTTACCATTTCCTCCTTCAGGGGATTTTCCTGACCCAGGGATCAAATTCGCATCTCCTGCTTGGGAGGTGGATTCTTTACCACAAAGCTTACCTGGGAAGCCCACAATAAACTCTATACATATACAATAAAGGATACTGATGAATTACTAATTGTCATTATCTCTGAAGTACACATGCAGAATTATACAGTTGAAATGGAAATTTAATCCTGTGAGGTTGCCAGGTCTTTGCATAGGAAATGCATGAACAGATCACGCTTCCTTGGCCTCACCCTGTTGCTCATGCAGAGGTTATTAATACATGGAGAGGTGCACCCTTGAAGGAAGGTGCTCTAAGCTTCTAGGCTGTTCTGAACCCCCATCTTCCATTACCCTCTTGGCATCTGCATATCAAAACTAAAACATGTGGGGGGACCAATTTTAATGAGTGGAATGACGACATCCAGCATTTTCAAATATGTTGGAAAAGGCTTTAAAAGGAAGATTTTGCTCAGCTTTTAGCTCCTGTTTGAGCAAGCTGAGGATGCTAATGCTGAAATATCTCCCCATTGAAACATAAACATTAGTTAATGAGAAAGTCCAACTGAAATCAGTGGCAAATTTCAGCATGAACAAAATCTGAGCCACCTTCGGGACAAACCTATGGTACAAACTAACGTACTGTAATTTCACTCAAGCCTGTCTCTATGCCGCAGGCTGCTGGCCAGTGGAGTAGAAGCAAGTGGGTTGTGACCAGAGGCTTCTCTCCTTTGGCACTTGATTATTTCAATGTGCTTAATTCAGTAGAGGACTTTCCAATTTCTTGGACTGGGATTTTGTTTTGCTGTTGCAATAAAGGGAGTGGGAATCAGACATTTAAAAATGATAAGTAAATGGATTCTTAAAGAGAGATTGATTGTTGTTGTCAGTGTTCTTGCCTGATTAGTTTCTTATGAGGAAGATAAAACAGGCTCTATTTTGTGGCCTGGGGAAGGGAATGAATGGATGGGTGTGCAGGGCCTAGGAGGATACACAGCCCCTGGTGTAAGAAGTGCTTTTTGGCAGTTTGCACCAGTGGTTATGAGTAAGAAGCTGCAATAATGAAAATCATCTTTAGTAAGATTCTGTTTTTGGTTTTGGCTAAACCCTTCCAAGAATGCTAGCTGCTTTGGGTAGCCAAGCTGCTCCTAGATGTAAAAACTGTCCCAGGTTAAAAGCTGTACCCAGGTTAAGGGTAACAGGTGGTCCCTGCAGCCTTGAACGTGAAGGAATAACTGACTGACAGCACCAGAATCAGAGCCGCAGGGGGCAGAAGGTGGTCCTTCCCAGAGGAGGTGGTCCCTTAGTGATGGTATCTGCATAATAGCATCAGTTTCTTATTCTGGGATGGAATCACTGATACTGTAGCTGGAAAATTAGGAGGCCATTTGTAGGTACAAAAGAAGTGATCCTTGTGTACTTTGTTTGAAAGTAGGTATGATTTGCCTTCAGGTCTTCTGGAGCAACAGTGGAATGCGAATAAGATAATAGGCTTAACCATGTGTGTGTACAATTTTCAATTTTTAAAGGGCTCTTGTATACGAGGTGAGGTATGCGTAGAGTTAACAAAGCGTGGTCCCCTGTGATGTTTAGTAAAAATGTGTTGAATAAGTGATGACAATTCTGGTCTGTGCTTAGAGCAATAAACATCTAAATCAGGGAGATGTCCTTCGTAGAGGTGAAGTTGTAGTCAATCCTTATTCTGGCCTCTAGAGAACTGTCTAGAATATTATCTTAAACAGTGAAGAATGAAGTTTTATGCCTCAGATAACCAAAAGTTTTATGCCTCAGAAATTTGTTTTATCTTCATTTTATAAGTTTATAATGTTACAGGATATAAATCTTTCTTATTTCTTGATGGGAAATCATTTTGGAGGTTTTTTCCTCTCCCTTATAAATGCCAGAAAGACTTTTGGAAAAGAAGTTCTTGAGATTTATCAGTTCTTTCAAACCAGATGCTGCTTTTCTGCTCTGGATTCCAAAACATGCTGTTTCTTTTACTGCAGCTGGGAAGCACATGAAAAGCAAAAGAAAGGACTTCTGAAAGTCTTTTTTTTTTCATCCAGTAAATGTGGACAACTCAAATATTGGCCTAAGATAGCATCAGAGAGACAGGTGGAGCCGATGGTTTCATCATCTGGCAGCTACATGTTTGGGTGTAAAGACTAATGATAAACTTAGTTGTCTCATAGGCCAGTATTCTCAAATTTTAAAGTGCACATAAGTCACCTGGGGTCTTATTAAAATACAGCTTCAGATTCAGTAGGTCTGGCCCAGGACTGAGCTTCTATAGTCCTAACTAGCTCACAGATTGTGCCCATTCTGTTAGTCCCTGGAACATACTTCGAGTAGCAAATTTCCCATTCTAAAGGCTAGAGGAGGCAGTTTTCTTGTGTGTATGGTGGGGACCCCGTCAGATAATCCATAAATAAGAGTAGGAAAAAAGACTGTATAATGAATTAAAAGTCAGAATACAGCACAAGATAAACTTCAAGGTTACAGCACAGGAAATGACATTCTGTTAATTACAGAAAGTGTACACAAAATAGCCATTACAAAGAAGGAGATGGTAAGAAAGCCAATCTGCAAGCAGCTCAGTCATGCTTCCCGTGTCTATCATTTTCTCTGTCGAGATTACCTGAGGAGGAATGTGGACTGTTTCCACTGGGACAAAATTCTGCTGAGATGTACTTAAACAGCAATTACTGTGTAATCAGAGTAAAAAAAACAATTTAAGCCAGGTGATGAGAAGAATGTAGAATTCATTAACCTTCTGCCCACAGCCCCTCTGTGAGAAAAAATCCAATTGCTTACAAAAATTGATTTAAAAAATAGCAGGTGGTGGTACTTTCAGGTGTGTGTTTACAAAGCTGTCCCAAACATACCACCCTGCTATGAAAAAGTCTCTATTTTTTCTTTAAAGAATTAACATAAACTCAAAAAGACTGCAGAGAAGGCAATGGCAACCCACTCCAGTACTCTTGCCTGGAAAATCCCATGGATAGAAGAGCCTGGTGGGCTGCAGTTCATGGGGCTGCGAAGAGTCAGACACGACTGAGTGACTTCACTTTCACTTTTCACTTTCATGCACTGGAGAAGGAAATGGCAACCCACTCCAGTGTTCTTGCCTGGAGAATCCCAGGGAGGGGGGAGCCTGGTGGGCTGCCATCTGTGGGGTCACACAGAGTTGGACACGACTGAAGTGACTTAGCAGCAGCAGCAGCAAAAAGACTGACTTGTCCAGGGTCTCTAGGAGGTGAAATGTGCTTCTAGATGAGACTCAGCTATGGGTCTTGGGACCCTCTCCTCGAATTACTCCAGACATCACATCCCTAAAACACTGATCAGATCTTGTTCATCCATGATAACTGCATATACTGAGAGGCTTGGAGGACATGGTTGAAAATACAACAAAATTATACCAGCTACATATCATAAAGTTTCTGAGTCACTGCAGAACTCAGAACAAAATGAAATTTCCATGGTAGAACATGTTTAAAACATGCACAAAATGACTCTAGATTTTAACAGAATATTCCCTAAGGAGAAAAAAAGACATAGATTGTGACCAAGATTAATCATGCAGCTTTTCCTCTAATTTCCTGTAGTGGAAGTTAAAAGCCAAGAACTGTTACTGAACTTGCATCCCACAAATTCATCGATGAGCCAAACCCTCCTTGACTCACTCCTGTCCTAACCCCAAGAAATCTTCCAAGAGCACAGCTGAGCCTCTTAGTGCTTGATGAGCTTGTGTGTAGAGCTTGGTGCTTTAATTTCCTTTTTGCTCTTTGTTGACCATGGAAGCACCATGAACTGTTGCCTTATCTCATATTTTTGTGCTCTGTTATTGCTGTTGTGCATTTTATTTTTTTTGTTTTGGAGTTTAGAGATGTTTTATTTTAGAAAGGTAACACCATTGTCCATTTTAAATGCAATCTTTCTATTTAGAGTTATTCTGCCAAGATAAATAAATATTCTTCATACAAGTAGCTGTCTTTCCAGATATCCCACAGTCATCCTTTACAGGTTTTAAGTCATGTTCATTCTCAAGGAAACTTTCAAAGTGATTTATTCACTCATATTTCTTGGTTAATTTCCTTTGCCTGCCTGCTCCATGTTAGAAGGTTTGAGGAGGATGAAGAAGAAGATTTGAAGGGGGATGACCTGCATGGCTATTAAAGACCCAGAGAGCACTGTCCAGCATCTCATCCATTTTTAATGAATCACGAGGTGGCATTATCTAGGATTATCACATAATTAATTCTGTTGGCTGACTCTGCTTAGAGACCCAGAAACATAGAATGCTCTTCATGAGAATGGTCCTGTTTTCTTCCCCATGGCTCTAGAGACCAGGCAGAAGTTAGTGATTCTCCAGAAGGACTGTCAGATTTGTGTTTTTGCTTTGTGTTTGGTTTTAGTTTTTTCTCCCTTCTCTAAATGTTTCCTTTTTAAGAGTACCTAACTTTCTTCGCAAGAAGTTTGGTTTCCCTGACCTCTCTCACTCTCTCTTTTTCTGTTTCTAATGGTCCTTGAAATGAAAATGTTCTCTTGAGTTTTTCTTTGTACCTGGGCAGCCTATTCAATGACTCTTAAGAGAATAGCTGGTGACCTGTGGTTCTCTTTGCAGAAGAGAATGCACATTTTGTATTCTGGCCTCTAAACACAGAGGTAGATTTAAAAATGAAGACATAAGTGGTTAATCATCTCCAGCATGGTGTCAAACATTCCTTTAAAGCTAAACCTTGATTTTTAATCTTCCATCACTTTGGTCTTATGGATGAATCTGCATTTATGAAAGCAATACTGCCTCTTTAAAGGCCGACCTCAAGTTATATTGGAGAAGGAAATGGCAACCCACTCCAGTATTCTTGCCTGGAAAACCCCATGGATGGAGGAGCCTGGCAGGCTACAGTCCAGAGGGTCACAAAGAGTCAGACATGATTGAGTGACTTCACTCAAGTTATATATTTCTTCTTGAAGACCCACTACTTTGTGAGGTTATAGGAGCTAACACTCCTAATGATGATATTTATGTTGGCTTCACATTCTGGGTTTAACTTTAAAATTTTTTTTCCTAAAATTGTGAGTATGGTTGTGATTGCCTCTTTACTACTATTTGAGTATTAACTTCCTTACTGATGTTTTATGAAAGCTGTGTGTATGGTTACAGGCACTTCATCTGGCACTTCTCTTACAGACCAGAAATCTTCCAAATGGTTCTTTGCATGTTATGATCAGACATATTGAATTCTCAATACCAAATATCTCTTCCTGTCATATGTGTGTGACAATTTTTGATTTCCCAATTTAGTGCTTTCGTCTTGAGAGTGCTGCAGTTGCTCTTTGGGTATAAATTTTCTTGGCAGAAAGCAGCCCAGAGTTCTACTGTTAACATGGTTCTGACTTGGGTCTTCCAAATAAGTCCATTAATTCTACTAAACAACCAACCATCTGATCGAAAAAAAAAATCTGTCAAACTAGCTGCTTGATCAAGCCATGAAATTGAGATTATATTACACTGTATATTTGTATCTTATTACAGTGGCCCACATATTTGAAATGTGGTTAGGATCTGTAGGATAAACAGATGCAACTCAGGTAATATACCTACAAAACTCCAACTTAATATGTTGATAATGAGTAGATTCTAGTATGAGTGGTGTCCAATTCTGCAACCCCAGGGATTGTAGCCCACCAGGCTCATCTGTCCATGGAATTCTCCAGGCAAGAATACTGAAGTGGGCCATTCCTTTTTCAAGGGGATCTTCCTGACCCAGGGATCGAACCTAGATCTCCCGCATTGCAGGCAGATTCTTTACCGTCTGAGCTACCAGTATAGATTACGGTATGGAGTTGAAAGGCACTGGATGGGAAGCAGAAAAACTGAGATCTGTCCAGCTTTGTCACAACATATCTCTTTTAACTCATCTGTGTATTCAAGAATATGTTTTCTAATCTGTTCAATGAGGAGATTGGACTATAGCTTCTTCTATCTCAGAAAAGTCAAGACTGTACCTTCAGTAGCGATCCGTCGCCCCTTCTTGACTTTGAAGATGGTGTAGACCTTTAAAAGGGTCCTTGTTGAGATTTCTATGTCTTCCAATCTTTGGTTTCAGAATATAGTTTTATTCAATCTTATGGCAGAAAATTTTTTTTTTTTTTTTAGAGAAATTAACTACCTATTGCCATGAAACAGGGAATACATGATTAATTTGGTGGAATGACATGAACTCTTTTAGGTTGCTTTATTCTTCATTATTTTATTCAACAAATAGCTCCTAAAATCTCTAAGAGCCTGGGCTCCACACAGACATTGTCTCTCCACGTTCTGGTTCTAGGCGAGAGAGAGATCTCCCACTATGAACAAGTTAATCTCTGTGGCCCATTAGGGAGGTGATGACCTGGGGAACCATTTGCCTGTTGAGTGCACACATCTGGAAAATTCTCCTTGGCAGAGCAAACACACTGTTCTCAATTTTTCATCCACATCAGTGAGGAGCGGCTCTTCAGCAAGACGTAACCACACAATAATGTAACAAAACCAGCTAACGGCACTTCATTTATTATAGGGCTAAATGCTCATTATTGTTTGTAAAGGATGAACTCATAACGTCTGCAGAGTTACAGTTTATACATGGTTGATTTCCACTTACAGAGAGAGAATGTCCTTGTTTTCTCTAAATGTCAAGCTTTGACTTACAAAACTCCCGTTTTCTTTTAGGTAGGGTGTGTGTGTATTCAAGAAAATGTTCAGCAACTAGATTGGGGAGAAGAGAAATAAAACTTGAAATGTAGAAGAAGGGAAAGCACATTTCAAAAATTCCAAACAAACCCCAAAAAACTGAGGGGGTGTCATGGAAGTCTTCACAGAAAAGACCAATACTGTATGCTTCTTTTTAAATGTGCTTCCTCCAGGAGCAGAAAGAACTAGAAAGACTGGATTTTTCCAACAGGAGTGTGAATCTAGAAATTCTTAAACTAAAATTCGTGTAATTTCATGCTGCAAAGAGGCACTTTGCTTATGCAATTGAAATAAAAATAAAGTGCCTACCTGGGTGTTTCCAGGATAACTGTAAGCAAATAAAACTAATTAGAAGCCTTCACAGTCTCTAATTAAAGCTAGGAAATAAATCACTCTGAGATATAAGAATCCCTGGATGTTTGGAAGTCTCTTCCCCAAGGCCAAAGTCCCTGTTCCACAGAGCACATCAGTTTGGAAGCAGGGCATAGATGGATCCAGAGCTTGGTACTCATGGATATAGACCAAAATACACATTTGGGACAATGAGTACAGGAAATAGGGAGGGGCAATATTTCAGTACCAGTTATACTTGGAAAATATCATTTAAAGAGAATGAGAGCTCCCATGGGACAAGCTGAGAAGCACTTTCAGTTGAAGTGAGAGGGAAAATTGAGGCACTTTGGCTTAACCTTTGGGGACTTTTAAACACAACTTTTTTACATCCCATGATCAGATCCTTCTTTGGAATCAAGTTATTATTGGGCATGGGAGACAGTGTGAAATCAAGAGAGGAAAGAGGCATGCAGTGGGGAAGCGAGGAAGCAGGAAATTTCACTTTAATGAATAATAATTTTTTAAAAGATAGGTCTGCCATATTCTCTTCCTAAAATCAGTTTGATTGAAAAGCAGAAATCCTACTTTATTAAAAGTACAGTTCATTTGTAATTTTGAAGAGCCAACTCATTGGAAAAGACCCTGATGCTGGGAAAGATTGAAGGCAAGAGGAGAGGGGAGAGACAGAGGATGCAATGGTTGGATGGCATCACTGACTCAATGGACATGAGTTTGAGGAAACTGTGGGAGATAGTGAAGGACAGGGAAGTCTAGTGTGCTGCAGTCCAAGGGGTTGCAGTGAGTCAGGCCTGACTTAGCGACTAAATAACAACAATGACAATATAATGTGGAAAAAATAAAGTGACCAATCAACGTAAGCATTCCTGGGGGTGAATCTTAGGCAACAAATGTGGACCTGCAACAATTCAGATGGTGTTTCTTTCAATCAGGGTCAGAAATTATGGCTTTGTATATTTCCAAAAGTTTCAACATTTCCTTGCATCTTCTTACAGTCAGGCATTCAGAGGTACATGTTGGTTTTAATAGCTTTGGTAGAAACATGCTCAAAATAGGAATGAACTTAAAAACCTTTTTCTTTAAGATAGTTTGGCATGGTTTTATAAGGCCTGAGTAAACTGGTAAATTAGTAATTTCTTAAAATAATACAAATTTATGTAAGACACATAGTAGAACAGCAGATTCAAGAAAAAAAAAAGGTTAGTATCATATTCCCAGGTTTTGTAAAAGACATCACATAAGGCCACCAATACAAGAACCAAGTTCTTTTTTTTGGTTTTGTTTTCGGTTTTCCTGTGATGATTTCCTATCAGATTCTCGATCTTGGAGGGGATGATGGAAAACTCAAGATGGTCTTTGACTTTGTTTCCCACGTGGTCAGCGGTGGCACTGGCTGGGATCTGGGCTCAGCATTCTCGTGGAGTGTGCAACGTGGATGCTTCTGGCTGGTATGGAGGATGTGGCAGTTGGCTGATAGTGTGCTGTGCTTGGGAGGGCTCACAGGGCAGAGGGCCAAGCCTCTGGGTCCGGGACTTCCTCTCTGGCCATGCCCTCCTTTTGGCTTGAGCTGGGTCACAGAGACTGGCTGCCATTCTTACCCTCGGTGGGGTGGAGGTGGGTCTCAAGCCACCTCAGATAATTGAACAGCAGCTGTGACACTGGGAGCAGTGTTTCTTCTTTTTCTTGGGATGGAAAATGGTGAGGATTGCTTCATCAAAAACTGCTTTGAGACCTTTCTGGGTCAGGGCCGAGCATTCCAGGTAGCACTGTGCTCCGATCTAAAACACAAAGAGAGGCGTGAGAGGAGGAGGAGAGAGAAAAGCACAGTGGTGTCTGCCCTCTGCCCAGCCAAGCGCTACCGTTGCTTGTCTCACAAACAGCCCAGGGATGGTTTGGATCACGTCTTTTCCTTCTGCGTTTCAACTTGCATCTGCTTTTCTTTTTGGTATTTTTACATATTTTGCTTTCTGATGTTAACATTAAATGACTGTGGATTGCTTCTGATAAACAAATTTATTCGTAAGTATAAGAATATAAAATATAAAAATTAAGAGAGGATTCAAAACCAGTGATATGGTTTAAGTATTTTTTTGTGAACTGCAGGGTACGTGATGTTGTTTTTCGTGCCTTCTCATTTGTATGCAGAACATGTGAACGTGGTACAAGTGAAATGAATTCCCTTCTGTGCATAGTAGGGCAGGGTGTCAACTTGCTTAATAAAGCTCACAGAAAGAGAGTGGTTTTATAGAGAGTGATATGGTTTTATAGGTCATTTTTTATTAAAATGTACTTCTGACAAGGTCTCTCTCAGCAAAGTAATATCTGATTGGTTATATTATTCACTTTTAAGATACATTAAAAGGCATATTTTAAGCAGTTAAAAAAAAGTCTCAAAACATATAAAAATAAAGGTCATAAAATGTATCTACTAGCACAGATACCCTCTTTGTCAATATACAGTCTACGTGTATTTAAATGACAAAATATCTTGTGCTTGCCTAGGGCTTTATTTCAAAGCTTTTGATGATTTCATATTATGATATATTTGATAATCACAGATCCCTATGAGAAATATAAAAATTCAGGCCAGAGCTACAGATTCTCATTTTAAAATATTGCAGCTAGAGCAGCCCATGTTTGGCAGTCAACTTCATGAGCTAATTCATGTGAGCGAGACCTGGGGTTTTAATTGCTCCAAGCTCAGTATGAGCTAACAGTTTGATGTGGACTTTTTAATATTAAGGACATCTGGAGAAATGCTTCTATTATATGCTTTACATTATAAGAATAACTGAGAAATTAAAGTGTATCCAGGAGAGGGTGGATAGATGGAGAGCTCCTGGAAACCAACAGATAAATGACTAAAAGAGGGTAGCAAAATCACATGCCAATTAGGGCCAGTAGCTTAGGGAACTGAATAAAGTAGGGCTGGTGCCAGACAACAGGGAGAGGTGGAGACTGCGGCATCCTGTGGGTGCACACCCCTCTAAAGCTGGCAGTCTATTTGGCTTTGGACAATTGTTGTCATGCAGGAATGTTGGTTCATTGTTGCCATCTTCATGTTTTTGAAGAGGACATGGGCATTTGGACTTTAATTAATATTTACCAATTAAAAAACACTCTGTGGGCCAAGCAAGACACTAATATGGGGTGTCTTGGGCAGCAACCAGCCAATTTGTATGGCTTAAGGATGTCCAACTAGAAAGTGAACAAGCTAGACCTAGAATCTGGGTCACTTTATGACTATTCTTTTCCTGGTTTCATGATGGAAACTCTGACCTTCATCACTCAACTCTAGTCAAGTTGACAATGAAGTGAGGCTGCCCACTTGTTTGAAAGTCTACAGATAAGAAAACTAAGCATGAGGTAAAATTGTTCTGGTGGGGTCCAGATATGCATTTTTTTCCTATATGGTTATTGGTTACTGTATAAGCCAAAAAAAAAAAAAAAATTCCCAAAGGAAGGATGTTACATATTGAAAACTGATTTTATGGTTTCACTTTGACCGTGGTCTGGATTACAAAATAGCTTTCTTTTATAGTTAAAAACAATTGAATATAAGAGAGGGACAGTGAAGTGAAAGTCACTCAGTCGTGTCCGACTCTTTGCAACCTCATGGACTATACAGTCCATGGAATTCTCCAGGCCAGAATACTGGAGTGGGTAGCCTTTCCCTTCTCCAGGGGATCTTTCCAACCTAGGGATTGAACCCAAGTCTCCCGCATTGCAGGCAGATTCTTTACCAGCTGAGCCACAAGGGAACCGAGGGATAAGGATTAGAAAAATTTTTCCTAATAATGTCCTGAAGTGTCATCTCTTACCATTTGGGACTGTATTCAGGACTCAATTTTAACACATGTGAAAAGCACAGTAATTTAATGAATGTGTCTACTGAGTGAGTGCTTATAATGTACTGGCTCTTGTCAGTCATACTGAAAAAAATACCCAGAACACGCCATGGGGCTGTTGTATCTAGAATACCTCCCCGCTAAGATCACAAGCTTCGACTGACTCTGGGAATTACAGGACAGCTGGATTGAACTGGGTTTACACATGGAATTCTGGACCATCTGGTCCTGCAAGATGGGAGAGTGCACATTTTCTCCTTCTCTTGTCTCTCCCGTGCCCCTGCCACAGTGCTGCTGACAACCTATTAGAGTTTTCCTTTTGATGGTGCAAGAGGAGTCCAAACTTGTCTTTCCCAATTCAGACATTTCTGAAGATAATCAAACAGTAGATCAAGGCATTATTGTGCAACTGGGTTAATATAGCATTATTTTGTACTGATAGTTACAGGAAAAGTAGCAAACAGATTTTGGGTGTGATTTGGGAAATATGTGTGAGAACCAGAACCCAGTTGTGAGGTCAGTATTGCTAACCAAGGATTAGGTGCTGTAATGGTCAGAGGAAAGAATTCATCCCGATGCAGGTAAGACTTATTCCCTGTAACACAGCTATGTTATAAGGACTGCTGGGAAAAAAAAGTGTGCCCTCCCTTCAAGGTGCAAAACGTAAAACCATCCCAAGGAAACATAGCCTCTTTTACAGCAGCAACTTCATCTGCCTCTTGGAGCAAAGTGACCTACACTGTAAAATATTTAGAATCCATCTGTAAGTGCTCAGGATTCACAGATCTTTGTTTAGATACACATTTTAGCAATCTGGGACATGCTTTACCAAAATGATGTGTTTTCAGGAACAAAATTGAGACTGAGGAATGTAAACTGAGAGAACATTTTCCTGATAACTTTGTAAGAGCTGTAACATTGTTTCCCAGAAGCTGGGAAATTTATCAGAGGTATACAGAAGGTCAAAGAGTGTGACAAGAAGAAAAAAACAGGCAAACAAACTCACAGTGACCAATCAAGTGAAAGAAAACCTAGTGTTTCTTCCAGGTGGTCCTTGTGGAGGTGGGACATGTTCTAGAATAAGATAAGGCATAACTGGAAGGAATAAAATGGAAGGTCTGCCCAGCTGCAGACATATCTGAGAGGACACAGTGTCCACAACAGTGCTAGCTAGGTGAGCTAGACTTTGTGGTAGGTACACTGGCTCACTTAGCTGAGAGGTTAAGTCTCTCACCATTCTCCGTTGTAGCTCAGAAAACTGATGTCCAGAGAGGTAAGGTAACCTCCTTAAGGAGGTTATACAACTAAGAAAATGGCAGAGGTTTGAATATGTCTGTCTCCTGAGCCTGAGTCTTAACCATTCTGTTGAGGTCTCTCTAGCAAATGTAAAGAAATGTGATGAAAGAGCAAAATAAACAGATGGAGATTTTGCTATGACTGAGTGACGATGAGAGAAGAAGAAGGAAAAGGAAGGCTGGTACTGTATGTAAATAGGGAGAAAAGATGTTAGTACAATAAACAGAGTAAGCTGATATCTAAAGAAATGGTGAGTAGCAGAGAAGTTCCTTATTTCTGATTAAAAATTTAGGAAAGGTATGCAGAGAGAAAGTTCAACTTGAGAGCCACACGACAGAAAGAGAACCAAAGGACTTGTGAGAGAGATTCCATCTCAATAAAGTAGCATAATGACCAAACTGCTGAAAGAGGAAAAGTGTTTCTACGCTGGATGCATTGGCTGCTGATTTTTTTTTTTTTTTCAAGAATTGGTAGAAATTGCCAACTCAAGGGTGGATAATGTGAGCGCACTGCTTGAGTGTAGGTTATTATGAGGTGGTGGGGATTGTGGCTTACTGAACGTATATATTGGTTCAGGTTTTTCTGTACCATCTTATGGGAAAACCTGAATGAACTTTCAGGCCAACCCAATGCCTTATTTAAAAAACTGTTTAAAAGTTGCAACTGATGAAGAAATGCTGGATGGTGCTGCCAGATGTACTGATTTTTTTAAGAAGTCAGAAACGTGTATATTTACATGAAGTTTCCAAACTGCTCAATGTTGGCCACTAAATCACATCAAAAATACCCATGTTGGTTGATCAAAACATTTGTGGGTGAAATTTGGGCCATTACTTGCATGTTTTGGTCTCCCTATTTGGGATTTGATCTCCCCAGTCCTCTAGTTTTGTCCACCTGACAAACTTATTATCCTGGCTCAGTTGTTGGCTGCTCCAAGAAGCTGACTCTGAGTCCTTCTCCCCAAACGTGTCCATCACTCTCCCCTCTCTGCTACCCCAGTCCTTTGTGCACGTGTCTGTTCTATTTGTTCAGCTGGTGTGCTTTAGCTTGCCTGTCTCTCTTGTCTTCTGTGCTGTGGGTCTCCTGAGGGCAGGGCTCTCACTCTGATCTCTGTAGCCCAGATCCCAGCAGTGAAGTGACTGATTTCCCATGACCACAGGACAAAGAGGAAATGGCCGGCACACAAAACAAGGAGGGTAATGGTGACCTTCACAGTCAGCAGAAGGGTATTAGAGACTCCAGGAGCATTGATGACAAGGTTTGTGCTGCAGTTTTGCTGCTTTAAACCCCACTGGTGCAAGTCAAAAACCCAAGAAACAGGTGCTAAGACAGAGAGTGAGAACAGCAATAAAAAAGGCACAGGGTGAAGAAGATGACGGGAGAGGCCAAAAATTGAAAAAAGGAAAATGATCTAGAGTTTTATTCAGAAATACCTTAGGAAGACTGAGCTTAGAAAACCATGTTTAGATTGTATTCAGCGGAATTGGGAAAGAGAATACACAAAGAAGCATCATCTCAGAGCAAAAGTGGCACAGATTAGGTATTAATTACTGCCAAGTAAGTCCAGTAGCCATACAGACATACACAAATGACAAAAGCGTGGGAAGAGTAGGCTGAAGATTAAAAACAATAATGAAAAGAAGAGGAAGGATAAAGCAAGTAAAGGGATAACAATGACTACTTATTATAAATTGATATAAAACATTTACATAAATGTAGTTGACTCTAGAGTGTAAATAATAGGAAATATGTATTACATGAAAATGTCTCAAATATAAAATGTCCTTTCAGATCAAGAAGAGATGATAGATGAAAAACATTTTGGAAATTGAAAAGTACTGAACAGAAGTATATAAAAAATCTGAACTTTCAAAGCATTTAAGTTATGGGGAGAATATACACATTAAAATCGGGGCCTTCAGGGACTTTCCTGGTCCCTGTGGTTAAGACTTCACCTTCCTGTGCAGGGGGTGCAGGTCCGATTCCCGGTTGGGGAGCTGACACCCAACATGTCTCACAGCCAAAAAAACAAAACGTTAAACAGAAACAATATTGTAACAAATTCAGTAAAGACTTTAAAAAGGGTCCACATCAAAAAGAGTCTTTAAAAAAGATACGGGGCTTCAGTCTATAAACAAAGAAGCCCCAAACCTAAGGGTTTCTTTTCAGATTAGAAGGGGGGAAGTAGAAGAGCATGGTGGTTAAACGCAGTTGCATATCCTGGCCCTGCCGCTTTCTAGGGGGCGACCTTAGCTTCCCTGAGCCTCCGTTTCCACTAGGAGAGTGGAGGTAATAATATATACACCTTGGGGGGTTGCTGTGAGGATTAATTAAGACAAGGCGTGTAAAGCACTTGGCATGAAGCCCAGTGGACTGCAAATCCTCCATAAACGTTAGCTGTTATTATAAACTACTTGACAGGAAAGTCAGGGAGCAGAGAAACCTAAAGCATCTCTATAATTACATGAATTGTGATGAAACAAGTTAAACTCTTGCTTGGTTTTCTTCTAAATTGGATTTTGTAAGCTAAACATGATTTTCGCTGTATCTGAGAGCAGTTGCTAGGAGAAACCGGCAAAAGGCGATGAAGTGGTGAACTCAGCCATTGTTCCTAAAATAAGTATGAAATGAGATGGGAGGCTTTGGAACGACTTCTTCTTAGAGGGAAAAAACAACTTCCCAAATGAGAAGCCAGTCTAGGACGTTGACAGGATGGTGGTGGGAGAGACTCCAGAAGCAAGAGACACAGAAAACAAGTTTCTGCACAAAGCTGGTGCTGAGCCTTTGGAGCCTCCTTGCTGTGAGAGATATCTAGCTAGGAATCACATATGATCATTTGTGGAACTGTATGTTAAAGTACTTTAGGGAGAGAATGGAAGCTGGATGTTTGAGGAAAAGGAAGAAGAACCTGTGGAAATGTGCCCATTTCTTAAAAAACATTTTGGCTCTATCACATGGCATATGAAATCTTAGTTCCCCAACGAGAAACTGAACCTGTGTCCTCTGTGTGGAAGTGTGGAGTCTTCACCGTTGGGCCACCAGGGAAGTCTGACATGTGCCCATTTTATAGGTGGGAAAAGAAATGGTTTGAGGAGATGGTTTACAAAAGGTCAGGTGCATGGGGGTGGGGAGGTCAGGAAGATCCCCTGGAGTAGGAAATGGCAGCCCACTCCAGTATTCTTGCCTGGAAAATTCCATGGACAGAGGAGCCTGGTGGGCTATAGTCCAAAGAGTTGCAAAGAGTCGGATGTAACTGAGCGATTGAACACACTCATACACACACACCTATTATCAGCTGTGTGAATCAAAGCTGTTCATCTCCCTAAGACTCTGGGTCCTCAACTGTAAGACAAGACCACTGCTCTCTACCTAAGAGGGGAGCAAGAGGCTGAAATGAGATGGAGCTTGTAAAGTGCTTAGTGAGAACAGGATGGGTGGCTCCCACTGCTGGTTCTAACATTACCACCCCTAGAAGCATTCAGTTTCTCAAATATTTGTGAGATGTTCTCACATCTTACATCCATAGAAACAGAATTTTATTTAATTCATTTCTATTCAAATACATCACTTAATTTTGTTGCCTATAAGAAAGGTTTAATAAGAGAAATACATGCATTTTTATTCACAAAAATTTGGTAATTAATGTGACTCTTCACCTATTTAAAAGCAGGGGACCCCTAACTCTGTCCCAGGGCATGCATTTGCAGAGTTAGTTACATAAAGTAAAAGAGAAATTTCTGAGACCTTTGGCCTGGCTTGATGGGTTTGTGACTAAATCAATGAGGAGGTTATGGAAATATGATTTATAAACCTCCTTTTGCATCTAGTACCTCGTCCTCTCATGTACATGTTAGTGTCTGCTTTTGTGCACCTCTTGGCAGTAAATGGGAGACAGATTTGGTCTAAGTTGTTTTCCCAACAAAATCACTCTTTAGCTCTTAAGAATGAAGAAAGGACCATGGAGAGGATCATGGAAACTGTTCCAGTTGTGAGCAAGTAGCTATTATCTGTGAATAGCCCCTTGGATTCTTCGACTAGTTACCTTTTGGTCTATGTTACTCTGTTAAGAAGCTGTTGGTGACATAATCCAGCTTCTCTAACTGGCTACTCATTATAGGATAAGAAGGACTAAACAAATATAACCCTGCCAGATGCAAATCTAAGTTTCTCTCAGGAAAATCACAAAATGCCTTTTATGGAGTCATTTAAATGAGTTTACATGGATAATAAGCAGTGAGCTTTACAAATATCCATCTAATGACTCCCTTTATTCATACTCAATATGGCAAATGGATATTCTAGAGGTTGCTAAATCAGATGATAAGTGCTTCAGCTGTTTAAATTCATCAAGTTTCTTTCTTAATGAAAACCAGACAGTGCTGGATGACAAGAATGCTAACCAAATGGTCCCTTCCAGCCTGACTTGAACAGAGGGAAGTGTATAAAGCAGAGAGATGATTTTGAACACATTGCATTTTAAAGCAAAAGCCTATGTCACTCTTCCATTCCAAAGCATACAGCAAACTCCTCTGTCAGAAACCATTGAAAATGAAATTCAAAATCAGTACCGCTTTTGCAAGCTTCACACCATGCTCGTAAGTGAGAGGTTTCTCCTTCATATATAGCAAACGGGCCAAAGTTTTGGGGTCATCTCGGAGATCAATCTGGCAAAAAACACACATGTGATACATTTATTCATTTTTTCAGGCCTTACCAGATATTTCAAACTGTGACATAATAGAGATGTTTTCCCACTTGACACCCATGAAATTGCTGAATTTTCTTTAAGGAAGCACATACACATGGCCATATTATGTCTAGAAATTAAAGTGTGTTCTTTGTATATGTATACCCCAGGCTTTACTCATAGTTTCCCCTTCAAAACTATTACCCTGGGAAAGTGAAAGTGAAAGTTGTTCAGTCCTGTCTAACTCTTTGTGACCCCAGGGACTATCAGTCCATAGAATTCTCTAGGCCAGAATACTGGAGTGGGTAGCCTATCCCTTTTCCAGTGGATCTTCCCAACCCAGGAATTGAACTGGGGCCTCCTGCATTGGAGGAGGATTCTTTACCAACTGAGCTATCAGGGAACTTTCACTATTACCCTGGGAGCTGAGGACTTATTCAAATGATTCTGCGGCTGTTTCAAATGCTTTTGAAATTTCCTGTTTATTTCTAGACCCTACTTATTGGATATACAAAATAATCAGTCTTATTACCCTGCAGTGATGCCTCATTTCGGAGAAGGCAATGGCACCCCACTCCAGCACTCTTGCCTGGAAAATCCGATGGATGGAGGAGCCTGGTAGGCTACAGTCCATGGGGTCGCTAAGAGTTGGACACGACTGAGCGACTTCACTTTCACTTTTCCCTCTCATGCACTGGAGAAGGAAATGGCAACCCACTCCAGTATTCTTGCCTGGAGAATCCCGGGGATGGCGGAGCCTGGTGGGCTGCCATCTATGGGGTCGCACAGAGTCGGACATGACTGAAGCGACTTAGCAGCAGCAGCAGCAGATGCCTCATTTGATCTCTAGTTATATTACCAATTTTCTAATAGTTATTTCCTGGCTCTGATTATATGTATATTATACACATAGACTTTTCCAAACCAAATCTTCATACTCAAAGGGATGAAGATGTGTCACTTATGAGGATATTCTAAAGAATGTGCTGTAGGCTCTGAAGGCAAGTTCTAAAGAAGAATTTCCAAGGGGCTTGCTCAAGGAATAAACATTAATCTTTTCAAACATAGAACTACTTCAAAAATAGCATCCATGTGTGGATGAGGGTTGAAAATTTAAATATTTAAGTTGCTTTAACCTCTCACTGTGTGTGTGAACCCATGCATACATGCATGTGTGTCAATATGGGCACATCAAAGCTTGTGTTTGAAAGAAAAAAATGACACTAGGGTCCCCTTTGAAAGCCCATTTCTCAGCTTTACTACTTTGTGGGTGGGTTTTATTTTTTTGCCTTAATTTTTCAACTTAGTGCCCACAAGTTATAAAAAGGATTTGGATCATACAAAGATGTTGGCATGTCCCATCAAATATTTTCTTATCAAATCGTCAAACATTATCATCTAAAGTTAAGACAAATGATTTCATTTAAACAAACAAATTATTATCTTTCAGAGCAGAAGCATTAATTATATTTATGGATCTGTTAGTTCTCTGTCCACATACTCTCTTGGAAATATTTTCCTTTCTCTTACTCACTTAAAAGTTTCTCTTGGTCAAGCAGAATGTAAAATGAGAAATAGAAAGCAGCTGCATATGAAACAGACAACAATAAAGCTCTTCAGTATCATTACATTTCTATGTCTTTGGGATAGTAATTTGGGTTTTAACATAGCAAAGAACAATCTATTTAAAACTATAAAAAGCTAGAACAAGCTCTAATGTGTTTGGGAACTGGCTTACTGTTGGAAATTCAAACTATGGAACTTTATTAGCTTTCAAAACACTTTAAAGTCTTACAATTGCAGCTTTGTCTGATATATATCTGTTTGAATATCATTTCTAAGATCTGAAAGATGGGGGGCCTTCAAGAGAATAGGGAACAGTGAATTTCTGTCTTCCTTTTCAAGGACTGTTATTGAGGAGTTTCTGTCATAATGAGCCTATTCTGATTGCTGGGGTCATTTTGACATTCACACCTATTTTGTGACTTTCAAACAATCATTGGTTTTAGATATAAAAAAAATTAGGTAATAAGTGTAACTGACATCTACACCTCATTCCTCTGACTCAGAACTGGAGAAGGGTGTCTGTTTAAAAAATGACTTTGTTTTTTAAAGACAAGAAGTGGAGAGAAGAATTTTTAAAGGCCCCACAGAAACTTACTGTTACATATGCAATGGCTTTATTGTCTTTTCGACCGTGGGCTGAATAACCACGTGGTTCATAATAAAGGCTGTTCATCAGACTGTTGTACCTGAGACCCTCTATTCAACAGTGTTTGGTAGAACAGGACGTTCAGGAGATGCCTACAGGGTCTTTCCATTTTGGTGAACCCTCCACTGCCACCCTACCCGGCCACGCCGCCTTCTAACCTGGGTCCCTATGAGGACGTAAGGCACGTGAGGCATGCAGTCCTTCAGCTCCGGGACCCACTCCTCCTGGACGTTGTGATAAGAAGCAGGGTTTACGACAGAGAAGCAGATCAAAAACACATCAGTGTTGGGGTAGGAGAGCGGCCTCAGCTGGTTGTAATCCTCCTGTGGGAAGAGCAAAGAGTCTGTGTGTTTGTATTGATGCAACAGGGTGAGGTGCGGCCCGTGTGGTTCCAGGAGTGACGCAGACTTAGATTCCACCGCAGCGCCCTCTGACGCCGTTCCTTCCCCGACGCCGAAATCTGATGGTTCCCTGTATTACCAGAAGTAAAGGAGCCCTCGGCCAGGAAA
The DNA here is from genome assembly GCF_054371585.1 of Giraffa tippelskirchi. Classification (NCBI taxonomy): domain Eukaryota; kingdom Metazoa; phylum Chordata; class Mammalia; order Artiodactyla; family Giraffidae; genus Giraffa; species Giraffa tippelskirchi. Next base: position 135,940,111 of record NC_137281.1, on the reverse strand, counting down.
ACACTTTGTTGTGTACAGAGCAATTATGAATTGTCCTCTTTTAAGATGAACAAAAACAAAAACAAACCCTTAAAAACATTTTAAAATAGCTTTAGTGGGATAATTTACATACTATAAAGTTCATCCGTTTAATTTCTATAACTCAAGAAGAATAATTGCGATTCTTGTGTCTGTGGGAATTGTGTTGTATTGCGTATGGATTTAAATTAGTGGGCCATTGGCCAAGGCACAGAAATTCTCTCCTTATGTAATTTTTAAAAAATTGCATTGAAATTCAATTTAGAATAAGCTAACTAAAATGCAAAGCAATGAGTTGTTGCTAAAGCATACACCACAATATTTGAAGAAATATATTGTGTGAGGGGTTAGATCTAAGAATTTGGGATTTGTTTCTAAATCTACCTACAAGCCATATTTGACCTAATAAATAAATAAGATACCAGATTAATGATTTTTCTCCGAAGACTTTTCAGAACAGAATATGCTTTGGTTGAAGAGCTTGTGGTTGCATAAGATGTTTATGTATATGCTATTTTAGTGAGAAATGATAGAGAGAAAGAAAAATGTTGGATCATCTCAACTTTGGGAAAAGTCAGCAAGTATCTTTTATTGTATATAAAATATTTTAGGAGGTTCCAAGGTAAAATCTGCTATTTCATTAGAAGGTTTTATCTATTTTCATAGGATTTGGTAACAAGTGCACAGTAACTTTATGTGTGTGTGTATATTTTATATGTATATACTATATACACATATTAATAATACATGTTCTCACATACCACAGTATGACACAAATGTTCATACACACTACAGTATACTTCATATACATACACACACTACATACAAGCACACATTATACATACATAGGCGAAACCAAATCTGTATGTTCACACTTAACACATATGTACATAGAAATGGACAATGTATCAATTCATTTATTAGGGTCTGTCCTTACCACTCTTTCTAACATTAAAAAAATTATAAAACATATATGCTCGTTGTAAATATTTAAACATTATGTAAGGACATAGAATTAGAAGTAAAAGTTTGTTTCTATCCGGTGCTTTATCTCTAATAATTTTTCCTCTCTTCTCAGATGGAGCCATTATGTAACAGTATCCTTCCAAACTTTTAACGTTTATTTACATATATAACATATGCATGTTTATTTAAAAATTAATTGATTATATAGCTTAAATTGTTGTGTGAGTCTTGCTTTTTTTTAAAAAATTTTTTTATTTATTTGGCTGCATCAGGTCTTAGGGAGGCATGCAGGATCTTTATTGCACCATGTGAGATCTTTCATTGCAGTGTGTAGACTCTCTAGTTGTGGCCCAGCTACTTGCTCCACAGCATGTGGGATCTTAGTTCCCCGACCAGGGATCGAACCCACGTCCCCTGCATTGCAGGATAGATTCTTAACTGCTGGATTACCAGGGAAGTTCTGATACTTGCTATTTTAAACTTTATATGTATGGATATTTAAAAATATCGATCTCACTATCTTTCTTTTGACTCTAATAACATCTTTATTAAAAGGGGGTGCACACGGCCATGTACACATGTGCCTGGGAGGAAACCCCTTGGAATGTCAGGCATGGTCATCTCTGGTTGGTCAACATGCATTTATTGTCATTTAGTGCCCAGCACACAGGGGCTCAGTACACTATTACTGCTTCTAATTCTATCACAGCCTAAGAAAAATGCAATGCAGGCTGGCAAGGATGCTGAATAAAATCCTAAAACAGTGAACGAGAAACACACAAAAAGTCCGTTATTGTGGCTCATTTACCACATTTCTATTAAAGCAATTAATTGGGAGTTGAATATGTTGCTTAAAAACTGACTGGGCCAGGCCTACGACTGCATCTCAGTCAAGTTGTGCCCATGTCTGTGTGTGTATGTCTGCATGTTGAGGGTGGTAGTGGTGGGAGCGGACATCTTTTATCAGTACCTCCTCCTCTGCACACAACTAGCCCTAAAAGCCAAACCTCTCCCAGGGTCTCTCACCCCTCTCTCTTCTCTCTCACAGTAGCTGTGAAGTCCGCAAGCTAAGAACTCTCCTTCCCAGCCCATAATCTATAGCTGTTCACGACACCACCTGCTCCCTGTCCCTGCGTCCTCTCATCTGCATTGTCATAAATGGAGTGCGGGCTGTGTTGTTTTTCTCTTGTGCCCCACTTAGACTCAGTCCATAGCAAATATTCCATAAGTGCTGTTGACTGACTGGATGACACAGGGTCTGCTGTGACCTGCAAATGAATACACGGCTTTTCTGTGGATCATTTCTTGTAGTTTTCATAAGAATCACCTGGGGAGCTTTAAAAACCTCCCGATGACCTGCTAGTCAACTGCCTGCCTCGTCCTTCCCTACCCTGGGATCAGTGAAACCAGAATCTCTTGAGAGTGGGTTTGGGTATCTGGGTATTCTGATTTCACTGGCCTGAGGTTGGCATGGAGTTGAGAACAAGTGAGTTACATCACCTTGACTACCAACTGAAGATATATCCAGGGCTTATTACTAAGGGCCAGGCACTGTTTCAAGCTCTTTCATGCATGATCTAGTTGATCCTCTCACTAGCCCTGAAAAGATGGTACATCAACATCCAAATTTCATAGAAGAGGAAATTAAGGGTTAGAGAAATTCAGCACTGGACCAAAATTACAGAGCTTAAACACCAAGATAGTGTATTTAGCCTGAATCCAGCTCTAGCTCTTAATTGTGAACATGTAATTTGTTTCAGCCCAGAATTTTAAGTGACAGATTAAGTATTTTCTTGAAAATTTGGTTCTCTAGAAATCTTAATATGGATTGATGCTTTACCCAAGGATCTAGGAAAAGAAATATTAGACCATGGGGTGTAGTTACTTATTGCACTCATCTCACACACTAGTACAGTAATGCTCAAAATTCTCCAAGCCAGGCTTCAGCAATACGTGAACCGTGAACTTCCAAATGTTCAAGCTGGTTTTAGAAAAGGCAGAGGAACCAGAGATCAAATTGCCAATATCCGCTGGATCATCGAAAAAGCAAGAGAGTTCCAGAAAAACATCTATTTCTGCTTTATTGACTATGCCAAAGCCTTTGTGTGGATCACAATAAACTGTGGAAAATTCTGAAAGAGATGGGAATACCAGACCATCTGACCTGTCTCTTGAGAAACCTGTATGCAGGTCAGGAAGCAACAGTTAGAACTGGACATGGAACAACAGACTGGTTCCAAATAGGAAAAGGAGTACGTCAAGGCTGTATATTGTCACCCTGCTTATTTAACTTATATGCAGAGTACATCATGAGAAACGCTGGGCTGGAAGAAACACAAGCTGGAATCAAGATTGCCGGGAGAAATATCAATAACCTCAGATATGCAGATGCCACCATCCTTATGGCAGAAAATGAAGAAGAACTAAAGAGCCTCTTGATGAAAGTGAAAGAGGAGAGTGAAAAAGTTGGCTTAAAGCTCAACGTTCAGAAAACTAAGATCATGGCATCTGGCCCATCACTTCATGGGAAATAGATGGGGAAACAGTGGAAACAGTGTCAGACTTTATTTTTGGGGGCTCCAAAATCACTGCCGATGGTGATTGCAGCCATGAAATTAAAAGATGCTTACTCCTTGGCAGGAAGGTTATGGCCAACCTAGATAGCATATTTAAAAGCAGAGACATTACTTTGCCAACAAAAGTCCATCTATTCAAGGCTATGGTTTTTCCAGTGGTCATGTATGGATGTGAGAGTTGGACGGTGAAGAAAGCTGAGCGCCACAGAATTGATGCTTTTGAACTGTGGTGTTGGAGAAGACTCTTGAGAGTCCCTTGGACTGCAAGGAGATCCAATCAATCCATCCTAAAGGAGATCAATCCTGGGTGTTCATTGGAAGGACTGATGTTGAAGCTGAAACTCCAATACTTTGGCCACCTCATGCGAAGAGTTGACTCATTGGAAAAGACCCTAATGCTGGGAAGGATTGGGGGCAGGAGGAGAAGGGGACGACATAGGATGAGATGGTTGGATGGCGTCACTGACTCGATGGACATGTGTTTGGGTAAACTCTGGGAGTTGGTGATGGACAGGGAGGCCTGGCGTGCTTCAATTCATGGGGTCGCAAAGAGTCGGACACGACTGAGCGACTGAACCGAACTGAAAACTGAACCGAACTGAAAAGAAAGGCCTATCTCTAGGTCTGCATCTACCAGAAAGTACCACCAGATGGCAGCAGACACTGTATATTTAAAACCTCAAAGCCTAAAAAAACAACACAATTGGGAGAAATGTCACAAATACACAAATCGGGTCACAACTAGATAAGCAAATAACTGGTAGTCTGAAAGGATCATGTTTACTTGATTCTTTACCCAGAAACCCTCAAAGAAATTCTACTTTCATTATGGGAAAGTTAGGAAGACCCTGGGTTGCTGGATTAACTGTAGGTGGGAAGGTGACAGGAGTTTGGTTTTTTGATAATTTTCCTCCTAGTAGGTCTAGCTGGGTGACTTCTGACTGTGTCCTTCATTGGGCTTTATCCTGCTCTGTATTCTGTGAAAACTTTAGTGCTGCTGTATGTACTGTGCTCAGCTTAGTCGCTTAGTGGTGCCCGACTCTTTGCGACCCCATGTACTATAGACCACCAGGCTCCTCTGTCCATGGGGATTCTCCAGGCAAGAATACTGGAGTGCGTTGCCATGTCCTCCTCCAGGGGATCTTCCCGACCCAGGCATTGAACCCAGGTGTCCCGCATTGCAGGCAAATTCTTTACCACCTGAGCTACCAGGAAAGCTCAGTCCTGCTGTATAATTCCAATAAAAAAGATTAATTAATTTCCTACTGAATGCCTAGCATATAGCATTAAGGATGCTAGAAGAACTATATAAACAAGAATTGGAATTCTGGTGGGAAAAAGATGAAAATATGGGAAACAATTCCATTTATGTGAAAGTGAGAGGTGAAATGTCTCTTGTGTTAGTTTCTCAGTCATGTCCAACTCTTTGTGACCCAATGGACTGTAGCCCACCAGGCTCCCCTGTCCATGGGATTCTCCAGGCAAGAATGCTGGAGTTGGCAGCTATTCCCTTCTCCTGGAGATCTTCCCAACCCAGGGATCGAACCCAGGTCTCCTGCATTGCAGGCAGATTCTTTACCACTGAGCCACCAGGGAAGCCTTGCTTTTAGTTAACTCTCTGATAATAGAATACTATAGACTAGTTTTTGACTGAATTGGGAAAATACAATTCCAAGGCTGGAAGAGGTCTTAGAGATCATTAGTGCAGTGGCTCTCAAACGAGCATGGGCATCACCTGGAAGCTCGTGAGGGATGCAGACATCACCTGGGAGCTCGTGAGGGTTGCACATTTCCAGGTGCCACCCAGCCTTCTGAAGCTGAGGCTCTGGGAGTGGGGCTGCCCACTCTGTGACCTAACAGGTCCTCCAGGTGATTCCATTGTAGACACTGAATGGTTGAATCAGGGCAAGCATACCATTAAAGAAGGCTCACACCTGGGCTGGCCTGACTCATTTCAGCTCCTCTTCCCCATGGACTGCAGCTATGAAACACGGCAGGGGCTTCAGGCTTAATATAAGTAAGTGTTCCCTCAGATTGAGGGCTGGGGACTGGGAGGTTGGGGGACTTGAATTTGTACCAGCTGATAACTTGATTTTTTTGTTTTTTTGCAATGGAGCACGTTTTGAGTGGGAATCCTTGGTAGCTCAGCAGTAAAGAATCTGCCTACTGGTGCAGGAGATGCAGGTTCGATCCCTGAGTTGGGAAGATTCCCTGGAGAAGGGGATGGCAGCCCACTCCAGTATTCTTGCCTGGAGAATCCCATGGACATAGGAACCTGGTGGACTCATAGAACCCTGAGTTCTCATAGGAACCTGAGTCTGTGGGGTCACAGAGTCAGATACGACTGAGCGACTAAACCACCATGACCATGTTTTGAGTCTTGGTTGGATGCACACATGTTGAGATGATGTAAAGGGTCAGTGGTCTATCTGGTATTTGAGTCCCCTTCCAATGCTGAAACTGAGAATGGAAGACTGCAACAGTGACTTGGATGGGGCTTCAAGGGCTAAAGTAGACAAAGAGGCTGGGGTGGGGGTGGGGGTGGGATGTTGTAAAGGTAGGCTTTTGAGCGCTTTTCACCCATCTTCACTCTGAGGGCAGGATAGTGTTTGGTTTGAAGGCAAATCTCGTGTTCTGGTGGTAACTATGGGTGATTATCAAACAAGAAAAGCTTAGGGACAGCCTCAGCCTCAGACAGGCTAAACACTTGTGTTTGAAATATGTCTGGATCAGCCACACCGTGATGGCACAGATGGTGAGGAAGTGAAACCATTAGGCCCGCTCTCCTCAGACTTCACGCGTGTTAAATTACCTGGGATCTTGTCAGGATGCAGATTCTTATTCAGCAGCAGGTCTGGGATGAAGTCTGAAAAGTTGCATTTCTAATGGGTTTCCAGGTGGTGCTGGTCCTGGGACCACACTTTGAGTGGGGAGGAGAGGAGAGTTGCACTGAGCAGTCCCTTCACCCCACCTCACCCCCACACCCACGTCAAATTGGAAATAGAAATTTGCTTCCAAGTCCTCTGGGTTTAATGATATTTACCCCAGATTTTCAGCACGGTCTCACTTTTATATTCTTCCATAAGTACACTTGGATCTGTTAGGTTTGGTTTGGAAAATGTGGGCAGGACACAGAGGGCAGGAGTGCAGTTTAGTGGGTTTTTTTTTTTTTAGTTTAGTGTTTAAGAACGTGGGCTAGACCTATTCACAGGGTTCAAATTCCAGCCCTGCCTGTGGCTACTGTGGGACCTTGGGTAAGTTCTCTCTGCCTCAGTTTTCTTATCTGTAAAATAGGTTGATAATAGAGTTGGACTCAGAGGGTTGCTCTGAGAATAAAACGTGTTAGTGTTTGTAGATCACAGATCTGTGTCTTGAACACAGCACATTCTTTAGTGGTTGAGAGTTCATCCTTCCTACAGCTCCATTTTTCATGATGAGAAAAATATGATTGTGTCCTGAGATTACTCTTAAGCAATAACTTGTCACATGGGTCAACTTCCTCACCCCCTGCCCCCGAGTTTGAACACTTCTAAAACCACATTAAGAGGCACATGAGCAAGAAAGTTTGAGTCACTCATTGAGGAAGAACATTTTTTCTGAGGTTTTAGGCAAACTTTCCATAGCGTTGTTGTTGGATTCTGGGCTCCAGAGGGCCCTTGGGTCAGCTGATAAGAAACGGGAAGGCTCCTGTCCTTCCAGGGGAGCCCTGGGTCGCTGCCGTTAATGAACGCCTGATGTACTTGCCCCCCTACCTGGTCGTGTGTCTCTCTTTCCAGCCCCTGTGGAGGTGTGGGGGGTGCGGGGTCTCAGGATCTAGGGCAGTGAAGATGTGTGGTGTGCCGCCCTGAGTGAGCGGTATGACTGATGGCTTTCCTGCTCTCATACACTCATGGTCACTGGAGACGGCTGAGCTGCTATGGTTCTCCGTGACAGACACCGTTCTGTACTTGCCCACAAGCCGACAGCCCTAATCCAGTGGTACTCATGTGCCGAGAACTCAGGGGTTTATCCCGCTGAGAAGCCAGGCTCCTGACACCAGGATAGTCTCATTTCTCCCTGCAGCACAGCTAACTGCCACTTTTGCAAATGTTGTCTTTGAGATACCTCTGTCCTGGAGTTTGCCCTGAGAAGCTGCAATTGCAATGGGGTTTTACTCACGTTGCTCCTGCAGGCCAGGGCCCATGAGAGGAAGAGGTGAGGTGTCTTAGTACCGGGACTGGTCCCACTCGAGGGGGCCAGCTGGGGGTAGGGTGGGGGTTGCCTGGTTCTGGGCTGTGACCTGGGAGAGACCCCTCTCCCATTTTGGCATTTCTCAGCCAGCAAATGTCCAGGCTTGCAACAGCATCCCCCCTACCCTGCTTCCTGCTCTCCCCTAGTCTCTCATGCAGTTGTTTAGTCACTAAGTCATGTTGGACTTTTTTGCGACCCTCTGGACTGTAGCCTGCCAGGCTCCTTCATCCATGGGATTTCCCAGGCAAGATGTAAGCGTGTTGTGAAAAAGTCGGCTCCAGACTCTGTAGTTGAGCCAAAGACCTGAGCTCTAGAAATCCCGCTCAGAAAGCCTCTCAGCCACACACTACTGGGGCATGTGTTGTGCAGGCTGGGTAGGCAGGACCTAAATAGATTCGGCTTACAGACCTGGGCCTTATCGCCTCCCTGGTGTGAGCTGGGGCGTAACATGCAGAGTGACCCTGTGAAAAAGCCCCTCACTTCATTGCCTAACTGAATGTTTGGAATTCTGTCAAACAGATGAACCGGAGTTCTGAAGACTCTTTGTCTTCAAAGAGCTCCACTCAAAGCCCAAGTATCCGTTTGTTTCAGGGGTTTGGGGAGAGAGCTAATGTTTGCTAGCAGCTGCCTCATGCTGGCAGTTTATGCACGTGACTTCATCACAAACTGTCTTGAGCGGATGCTGGGCTGGCTGTGCGGTGCCGGAAGGTGTCTCAGGCAAGTCTAGTGGGACTGCGGTGGCGCCCGAGGTGACGAGGTGTGGCAAAGTGGAGGGAACCAGGTCAGATGATTTTGTCCGGGGCTGACTTTGAGGGTAGAGGTAATGTTTTCTTGCCACTTTATCTTTCTGAACACGTGTGCTTCTTGAGGTTTTTAAGTGAGCCCTGGTTAACTCAAGGCAAAGATGAGGGGGCACTGTTCCTTGTTTTGTTCGTGTACAAAAATCGAATTATTCACAGCCAGATGGAACCCTATAGCCAGGTTCAAAGCTTGTTTCTTTTTTTGCGGCTCAGGGATCAAACAATTGGTTCTGAGATTACCTCTCTTTCTTGTTAGTAACTCTGATCAAATGAGTAATTTTGAATTAGTTATAGATCTGCCTTAGTCATGTGACCTCAGCAACATTTGTGAGAATATAACTGAGGAGGTTATCTTCCCTGAAGCTGGGAATGGAAATTTTGGGACAATGCTTCTAAATTAAATTTGTCACAAAGCCTTACTGGCAGAGTTGTGGAGCCATGGGAATCAACTTAGGTAATGGTTATTTTCCACTGCATCCTCCTAACATTAGGAACAATGTTTCAACCAACAAAGACTTCAGTTTTAACGTGTGTGTGAATCACCAGGAGATCTTCTTAAAATTCATTTTCAGATTCAGTAGGTGGGGGATGGGGCCTGAGATTCTGCCTTGCTAAATAAGGTCCCTGGTGATGCTGCTGGTTGGTTGTCCAGACTCTTGAGTCCCAAGGTTCTAGAACAGTGGTTCTCAAAATTACCTGTCAGAAACTTAAGTGTGTGGGCACCATCCCAGAACTGTAGAGTCAGCAGCTCTGAGGTGGGGCCCAGTGACCGGGTTTTTATCAGCCCTATATGTGATTCTCATCTCTGCTCAAGTCTGAGAACCACTGTTCCATGTAATGAATTATGTGAATCCTTCAGTGGAATGCATTCCAACACTTCACAGCCCTTTATTGCTGAAAGGTCTCCCTTAGATCTAGCCTCCAATTATTTTGCTTAATTACTCTGGTTCTTTAAGGCACTATTTAAATCATTTTCAAAGGTCCTAAACTTAGAATTTCAGTTCTGTAACTGACTTTAAGATATGTTCTGATTTCTTTTCCCCACATTTTATGTTCCCCTATGAACCTTGTCTACCTCTGGGCTTTCAAAGTAGATGATGGGAAGCATTAAAGTGCAAGTTAAGTTGAAGAATTATCTGTAACCCATTTGTTGTTACATTCTATCAGCAATTATCACTTTCTCCTGTGTCAGAGTTTTGGGTCAATTTGGAGTCTAAACATGTTTTTTCCACTGCCTTAGAGTCTCTACTCCCATACTAGTATTATTTTTAAATTTTTCTAAAAAGAAGGAGCAGTGGGAAAGAATAACTAAACTGGTTTTATGCAGTTTTGTTGGATTTGAAATTAAATAGAGGCCAGGGGGAAGCTGTTCTGGGGACAATTAATGCACAGAAGCTAACAATTGTAGTGGATTGCTATAGAATTAGGGAGAACTGGCTGGGCACAGGGCAGGGGGCATAGGGAGCTTATTTAGAAGGCAAGGGAAACAGGTTTCAGAGTCAGGCAATAATCCTTGCTGTGTTGAACTTTTCAAATGGATTATATTCATAACATATGATTATGTATGAGAAGGGTGTGCACTTTCTTTTTCAGGCTATGAGTCCTGATGAATGGGGACACCCCAATGACTGTGTGATTGGATGAGAGTAGGCAACTCTAGCCCAAAGAGCAGCCTCCTTCTATTGCTGGAATGCTTTCTGGTGGAGGGGCAGTCAAGCAGGAGCTGCACTGAAGCCTGGTACCTTAGCACAGAGGAGCCACTCACTTTTCCAATCTGCATGTCTGTGGGCATCTTTTCCTAGTCGTGTGTCTTGGTATTGATGTGAGAGGTCTCCTCCACTTTCTAGTTCCTGAGGGAAGCTGGCTAAAGCACCCATCTGCCAGTGAGGGGAGACTAGATGCTTTTAGGGGCTTTGAGTCTGCTGCTAGATTTTTCAGGTTCTCCACTGCCTGGTTCTACCTGTCTGTGGAACACTTGCTTTTGATGTTCCATAGACATTTATATTGTCTGAGCCACCATCATCTGATGTGAACAGCTGACTCATTGGAAGAGTCCCTGATGCTGGGAAAGATTGAGGGCAGAAGGAGAAGAGGGCATCAGAGGATGAGATGGCTAGATGGCATCACTGATGCAATGGCCATGAACTTGGGCAAACTTTGGGAGATGGTGAGGGACAGAGAGGCCTGGCATGCTGCAGTCCATGTGGTCGCAAAGAGTTGGACATGACTGGGCAACTGAACAACAACAGCAAGATATTTATACAGTGGTTCTTGCCAATGCACACAGAAATCCCAACGAGAGTTTTATTTATTATGACTTTTTTTTGTTTGTTTCAAGTTGAGCAAAAAGGCATATCTCCAGATAATTGTGAAAAAAATCTACACAAATGCGTAACTGCATATAACAATTACCAGGAGACTCACAGTGGGAACAAGCATGGTCAAATGTTCACTCAAAAGGACTTAAGATGTATGAATTCGGACAGACTGAACAACCCACTGATTTCAACTTAAATAAATGACCCAGGATATATGGTAACAAAAGCTCTGTCAAAGAAATTGGGTTACAGCCATCAATTACTTAACCACTGCCCCTCTAGCCCATGAACTTGTAACTTTGGAAACTTTTTGTAATGACATGTGGGATACAAGGGAAAAAAGATAAGGTGACATTTTCACCTTAGCAGAGAATGTGTTAACTGGTTTAAGAATTGAGGGTTCTATTGCTTTACATATTGGTTGGCCAAGATCTCTGACTTGAAGAAATGTTTCTGACAGAATGAGCATATTTCAAGAATAGAGAATTTAGATTCAACTCCAGTTGTTCAGGGGTTGACCCTTACTTTGGGAAAACATCCAGGATCCTGTTTTTTTCTCCTTCTGATACTAAATCCATCTTTTTTCTATTCCCTGACCCCCATTCCCTATCTCTTTTTGTACCTTCCCACAGCTCATTAGGCTTTTAAAATAAAGAGTGGGTAAAGAATACAACATGGAAAAAAGATAGCGTATGAAACTAAAATTTATGAAATTGACTCAGTAACCCTGGATCTGAAATTAGCATGGGTTAGAAGAAATTGGAACTCTTCACCAAATATGTGATTTTGGTTAGTGATAGTCATCAATCATTAAATGAATGGGTATTTGCTTATCAATACCTTGAATCTCATAATTTAGTTTTCTGTTATTACAAATATTTTTAAGATATTAGGTATATGATAAATTTGCCCCAGGTCATCAGAGGAGGTAACGTCTATGCCATCAATCCCCATAAACTTAGTCAAATGGATCATTCTCTCCCCTCCCAAACCCTTCATGATTCAAGATAAGAAAAACGTACCTGTCCTGCGGTGTCATACAGTCCGAGCAAGTGTTGCTTACCTCCCACTGTCACAGTAACTAGGGGAGAAGAGAAAAGGAGAGTCTGTAAATGCAAGCTTCAATCAGGATCCTTCACATTTCTCTATGCCAGCATCTCCCTGGGCAGCAAGGCCAAGCATATGCCTCACCCATGTATATTCTAAACCGAGTTGACAGCATGATCGCCAAATAAAAGCCAACCTTGGGCTGCAGTAAGAGCAGATGGGCTGAGTCAAGTCCAAATTTCTCAACCAAGGCAAATACTGTTGGTGCCACTAAGGTACTCTACCCTGCAGGCTGTTCATGAATCCTGATTCGGCCCTATAATATCAAGCTCCTGAAGGAAAAGGATGCTGGACTCCTTCTCATTTAGGTTATTTTCTTCTTTCATTTGGTTTGAGCCACCTTTCAGGATATAGACTCATGTAACCAGAAAACTCAGCTTTTATTTGTTGTCAAAATGCTAAGAAGCCCTGAAAACAAAGGATGTTAACCCACCTGCCTATTTTATAATTTATAGCAAAGCTGGGGCTTCCCAGGTGGTGCAGTGGTAAAGAATCTGCCTGCCAGTGCAGGAGGTACAAGAGACACAGGTTCGATCCCGAGGTTGGGAAGATCCCCTGGAGTAGGAAATGGCAACCCGCTCCAGTATTCTTGCCTGGAAAATTCCATGGACAGAGGAGCCTGGTGGGCTACCATCCATGGGAGTCACAAAGAGTCAGACATGACTAATCACAACAGGATCAGCAGGAAGGCAAAGCTAATAGTGAAATGAGAAGGGCTTAACATTTATTGCAAAAAGTGTTTTTATTCAATATCTCTCTGCTTTAGCTCAGCTGATTCATGACAGTTTGAAACTTAGTTGCAGAAGGAAGTGTTGTATGTGGGTTTCTTCTGACATAACTGAAGCATATATATAGAGTGAAAAGTAGAGAGTTTGATTTACCCAGTAGGCTTATTGCCTCACCAAGCAATTATGTCCAAAAGTAAGAGGTAATAGAGGAATACCAGCCACTCTTTACGTGGCTGGAAATGAAATAAAGTCTCAACTTGAAACTAAACTGAGATAGAACAGATCGAAAGCAAGAGTAATACAACATTCTTGGTAAATGGAAGGAACAAATTTAAATTTCCACAAAAATTTAATTCCTTTTTGGAAAAAGAAAGTAAAATATGAAGGAGAATATGGTATTTCCTAGTTGATTAAGAATGTACAAATGCTACAAATGCAGGGATTTATAGTCAATATCCAGTAATAATCTATAGTGGAATATAATCAGAAAAAAAAAATGAATTGCTATATGGTACACCCAAAACTAACACAATACTGTAAATCAACTATATTTTAATAAAAAATGTGCAGGTCCAACATAAAAATGATTTCTGATTCCTTCTGTTATTAACTGTTCAGGAAATGAAAAATAAATGGAATAGCAACCTTTTATAACTGCATCTCTAAAATATGCCAGCCAGATTCTCTAGTCTGCTGCTCAGAGTTACTGATTTGGTACTGATTTGAGTTTTATTTGTTTTCAGGTTCAGGGGCTACATGTGTGCAAAGTGCTTCTTAATGGCTTATTCTTTGAAAAGCACTTGTTTAAAAGCACTGCCTCCCCAGACACTGGGAACAATTTTTCTAATCTTCTCAGATCAACATGTGTTCAGCTTGATAACATGGTGGTAGTCACTCAGATGAGCTTTTAAATGTGTGTTTTTAAGTGGTGAACTCAGCTCCATCCAATGCTAGTGACAACACAGAAGACAGGCGTTTAAACATTTTCCTTTCATAAGCCAGGATAGCAATGCAAACGAAGGCGAGATGGCGCAGCCCCCAGCTCTTTGTCCTGTTATATTTTCCTTTTCCTGCAGACTTGGAGCCTAGTCAGATGTTCCTAAAATCTGCCTAAATGATTTCTTTAATGGCGCATCCACCACCTAGTCATGGATCAGGAATGAAAGGAAGAAAGCCAGCCATTACAACATGGAATTTCCTGCCTCTAGTGAGCCCAGTACACATAGGTTAGGGCAGCTGCTCGGAGACCCCCTGGGATAGCCCCCCAACCTACAGACCCACGGCCATCTGTGGAGTGAGCACTAGAAGTTGCCTCATCCTCCTGGCCCCACTGGGCACTGCAGATGTTCCAAAGTGATGGCTCTGACCTTCCTCACTGGAGCCCTGAAGATCATGCTTGAGTTTTCTCAGGGAACAAACATTCCTTCCAGCCTGCTTTTCCTCAGACCTCACCCTCTTCTCCCTTGGCAGCTCTAATGGCAGGGAACTGTACCAGGCCTGAGGCGAGGGCCAGCCTGGGAAGGAAGCCTTTGGGCTGAGAGTCTGAGCCCAGTCTTTCCTTTCCTCTGTCCTTCCCTTCCTCTAGTGTTTATTGGGTTCCAGGACTGCGCTCAAGGGTTGGGAGTGTTTATGCTCCTGGGAGATACATCTCCTGTTCTCACAGAGCATGGAGAGGAGGGTACAAGGCGGAGTGGTGGACACTCTGCAGGGGCAGTGTAGATGGGTGTGGGAGCAGGCAGAAGGAGCACTACCACATGCGCACACACACTCAGCTGAAGTGTGGTTCAGGAAGGCTTTCTGGAGGACATGGTCTGAGCCGAGTCCCGAGATTGCCCAGAATTACCCATGGTGCCCTGGGAGTGGTTCAGGAGCTACCCAGCATGCACTGGAGGAGATGGGGCTGAGAAAGTGAGCAAGCAGGCTCAGGCCCTCCTAAGTCACTAATACAGGCTTTGTGCTGAAGGCTTTGTTAAGTTGTGAAAGCCCTGAATTCTTCTCTTCCCCAAAGGCAGTGAAAGAGAAGGAATTAAAACAGTTTTCTTGGGTTTAGGCAAAACAGCAAGAGGAGGGAAGATGAGGTTTTTGGGGTAGAAGCCAGGTTGGTTCTGAGCTTGCTGGGCAGTGACTGCCTGCTCTGTTGGGTCAGCCCTGCTGGAGGAATCCTGAGGGGACAGGGCAGTGCTTGTGCCCCCATCTCTGGAAACCACGTTTATTCTCTCTTCTCTGCCCTTCGATTCTTCCGTTTTATCAGAAGGGAGATGAGGGGATCACGGGACAGCCAGCCAGGGACAGAGCCAAGCAGTACTCACACATTGTGGGATATGCAGATGGCTTTGTGAGTCCTTATCTTGGATTAGCAATGGCCGCCTTATCACTTGTCAGTCTGGCTCTGTGAGGCTCCTCAACTTGGAAATGAATTAGATCAGCACAGAAAGAAGGTGTGCTCTAAAATGATCAGAGGAAATGCAGAGAGGTTGAGACAGCAGAATCTTGGAAGTCAGATGGTTCTGCTTCCGAATCCTATCTTTCTATTCACCATCTGCGTGACTCTGGGAAAGTGACCTAACATCTCTGAGCCCCTCTTTCTCTATTTGTTAAAAGAGGGCGTCACCCATCAAAGAGAATACTTGTGAGGCGGAAGTTAAAGGAGAAGATGCCTGGCACATACCCTGGCCCATAGTAGGTGCTGAACGACTGTTGCTTTCTCTCCTTCAACAGTGGAGAAGGGAGTGACAACCCACTCCAGTATTCTTGCCTGGGAAATCCCACTGACAGAAGTCGCTAGTTAGTTATAGTTCATGGCTTACAAAGAGTCGGACATGACTGAATGACTAACATTCCTTCAACAAATGCTTATTGAATCTCTTCTAAGTCCATGGCCAGTCTGACTCCCCCCCCCACGTATGTGTACTCAATGCACATATATACTCAATGCACATGACACGGCACAACAACTTTATAATATGTATGAACTGCCAGTCACTTTCTACCCTAAATTGTTGCTATTTAGATCAATGTCTTGTGTCTCTGATTGGACAGGAAGACCCTTGAGGAGACAGTCTCCATAACCCATGTCCTGCTCAGTACAGAGCACACTTCCTGACATTTGTAGTAGTTGCTGAATCCACAGAATGGAAGTGAAGCCTCAGGGGCAACTCAGGCAGAAGGAGGCCCTTCAAAACCAGCAGAGCTGCAGCTTTGCAGCTTCAAGCTCCCTGGCAAGACACTAACTGCTGGGAATTGCCTGCAGCCAGTAAACCTGCCTGGCAGACAGTGGTCAGGCTAAAATCCCAGATCACCTTCTATTCTTGGAGCTTTTAGAATTGCTTTTTTTTTTGAGCTTAGAGAGGTTTTAAAGAGAGTGGGTCAAGTGACCTGCTAATGGCTCAGATGATTCTCTCAATAAAGTGTGAAAAGTTGTCAGTGACCTGTTAAATGAAAGGCCTGTAAAATGAAGGCCTTCCTCTCCAAATCCATTAAGTTCTTTGCTTCCTTGTGTTTGTTCTTGGTGCAGCTTGGATGGTTAAATTTATGAGTTGGAGTGAGTGAGGTGCTAATGAAGTTGAAGTCATGTTTGCTCTCCTGAGGGTTAGTTGGTTTCACCCAGAGAGAAAATGTCCTGGCAGGATGTGAGCCCACCCCTGCCCCTCAACCCTAGCATTTCTGTCACCTCATGAAATTGCATGTCATTTGTAAACCTGGATAAGGAAGGGTTGGTCATTCCCTGCAAGCCAGCTCTGACCATCAGTCCAGCTCATCAGCAGTGCTAGGAACCTGGTTCATAGCCCCTGCTCTGTTGGGTGGTGGACTGGTCATCTCATCTGCCAGAGAAATCTTTCGAGGTCAGTGTGATGAATATATGATGAATCTGAGAACTGGCATGGTGGAAATGCCAGATCAGTCATGAGGAAACCTCCCAGTGCCCCTCCATTCACAGCACAAGGCCAACTGTCTACATCACTCAGGTCAAATGTACCCTATTTGGTGGGTAAGATAAGGCAGACCTGACTAGGCGTGTGGATATAATTCCATAGAGGTCCTAGGGGTTCCTTGGTAGTTCATACGGTAAATAATCCGCTCGCAATTCAGGAGATCTGGATTTGATCCCTGGGTCAGGAAGATCCCTTGGAGGAGGACATGGCAACCCACTCCAGTATTCTTGCCTGGAGAAGCCTATGGACAGAGGAGCCTGGTGGGCTACAGTTCACAGGGTTACAAAGTGTTGGACATGACTGAAGTGACTAATATTTTCCCTTTCATTCTCACTATTTTGGAGGAAGAAACACTAAATTTATAAGCATAGCAATAAACAGAATTTTAAGAAAGCTTGAAATATGCCCTCATGTAAATATAGACTGATATTATGTCAAAGGTTTATTACCTCTTTATGAGAGAATTAGTAAGATAAGAAATCTTGTTTGAAGAGCATTTTGAAGAACTGGGCATTTATAGGTACTAAAAAGCAAAACGTCAGAATGAAATGGCTAGGTTCAGTGGAAAACTTGTTGTTATCCTATGGAAAGATAACCTTTGGTGTTCTGCTCTCTTACTGAATGAATTATTTGCATCTTAACCCAACAAGATTCACAAGGTAACATGCAACTTTAGAAAATCTAAACTTTTAGTTAGTAACAGCATCAGGCAAAGGTGAATTCCCCTAGATTGCTAAGCCTTGAGGGAAGGGTGTTGAACAGTGTCTCATCATGATGTTGAGAGGTTCAGGCTCTTGGCTTTATGTCTAAGTTTCTGATAATTTTTCTTTATGTCTGAATTCAAGTCCATACTTAGCCTTCCACTCATTTGGTGAGATGTCAGGCAGGTCAGTAGGTTTCTCCCTCACTTGGAAAATAAGCACATTGCCTTTACCCTAAAAGGGTCTGTGTGTGCTAAGTCACTTAGGTCATGCCTGACTCTATTGTCTGCAGCCTTACAGGCTCCTCTGTCCATGGCATTCTCCAGGCAAGAACACTGGAGTGGGTTGCTGTGCCCTCCTCCAGGGGATCTTCCTGACCTGGGGATCGAACCTATATCTCTTATGTCTTTCTACATTGGCAGGCAGGTTCTTTACCACTAGTGTCACCTGGGAAGCTAACGGGGTGTAGAAATTCTTTATAAGTTGTTCAAAAGTCAGGGGTAATCATCACTATAATTTGTCTACCTCTGGGGCCTGCAAAAAACAGAGAGTTTAAATGAAAAATCTCAATTCTGACCCTTGTGATGCTTGCTGACAGGATATTTTCACTGAGCTTTTCCCTCTCTGAACTGACTGTCGCCTCTGTGCTTCCTCCTTTC
Organism: Giraffa tippelskirchi; assembly: GCF_054371585.1. NCBI lineage: Eukaryota > Metazoa > Chordata > Mammalia > Artiodactyla > Giraffidae > Giraffa > Giraffa tippelskirchi. The sequence continues at coordinate 135,922,076 of NC_137281.1, read as the reverse complement.
TAGAAGATCCCATCTGACTCACCTAACACCAGAGTCTGCTCTGAGGAGTTGCTTGTCTGTATGTGTTACGTGGTGTCCATCTCACAAATGAACATGTTCATTCTATAAGGAAGAAACTCAGAGGCATCTGGGATGACATTCCCCTCAAATTAAAATAAGTTAGAAAATAGAATGAAACTAGAAACAGACACTGTGTTTTTATGAATATGAATGGTGGTGGATTTCTCCCTTGTGGGGTTTTATCCTTCCAACTTATGTGTTCCTCTTAAGGTGGCTTGAAAACCTTCTCATCCACCTACACTGATCCCCCTCAGCCGGCTTGTTTCCCTTCTTTGCAGAGAATGCCTCTTGTTTGCTGAGGAGCAGCCTGTGTGTGAGCATGCATGCATGTGTGTGTATGTGAGAAATGAAAGTTGTTCAGGCAAGTCTCTAATTTGATGTGCTGGCGTGAGTTCCTGTTTCTGAAGAAGACTGAGGAGAAAACCAAACAGGTTCCCTGAGAATCCAGTATAATTCTGAGCTGAGGATTTTCTTTGGTTAGGTCTTTGTGTTTGTCCTACAGTAATGAAAGTTCCATTTGAAAAGGGTAAAATACATCTGCCGTGCATCTTCCACCCCCGGTCATGTTTCTTTTTTCTTTTAGGTACACCTGTGTGACAGGGGATTTGGTTTGTAGTCATTTGGGATTGTAATCACCCCAGAGTTTAAGGCAGAAGAATGGGTTGGAGGCTTGAACTCACTGTGAACAAACTGGGACCTTTAGCAAGTTTCCACTATCATAAGTCTCAATTTTCTTGCTGGAAGTTTGAGGAGAAAAGGAGATCTTGAGCATAAACACAGTGTACAAGAAACCTACTACAAATATAAGGTGGCATCACTAAGCAGATGGCTTCTTAACAATACTTTTGGGAACAGAACTTGCTGGAATGAAGTTGGGTGTGGGCTGGGTGTTCAGGAAAGGTCTGCCCTTCTCAGTCCTTCTTTGATGATGGAGGAGGAGGCGGATGAAAAGCAAGAGGAAGGGGAGGAGCTTGTGCAGTTCCAGGGCTCTTGGAACTGACTGGGGATGAGGCCAAACCAAAGACAGAGCTATGATTCCATGATATCCACATCCTGGGATTTTAGAGTCTTAGTACTTCGCCTCACCCTTCCTTCCTCAATGTTCATTTGGTGTCTCCATCCTGCCAGTTCTACCTGCTAAGTATTTCTAGACTCGAACTCTTCTTTACCATCCATGTAGCTGTCCCCATGCAGCTGCTTACCCCCAACCTTGTCAGTTGCAAAAGTCTCCTAATCTACATTTATTTCTTCAGGCTCCATCTCCTGTTCTCCTTTTCCTCACTGCCACCAGAGTAAACGCAACTATGGCTCCCGGTCATTTCAGATAAAATTCAAATACTTTCCATGAGTGTGCAACCTCCTTGTCATCTGGCTTGTGGTTTACCTTTCCAGATCTTTTATTTTTTATCCTCCTACAACCCAAACATCCTGTAATCTGTTATACTCACAATGCCTTTGCTTAAGTTGTTCCCCCTGGAGATCTGGAAAAGAAATTTTGGAATGCTTTCCCCACACCCGTCAACCTGGAAAGCTTCCATAACCTGGAAAACTCACTTCCATAACTCCTCCTTGATGCCCCCCCTCTCCCCAGGCAACTTAAGCACCTTTCCATGCTTACTTGCCCATTGGCCTTAAAGTGCTCTGTGCTATTTATCCTCACACACCAACATCTAGCATGGGCCTGGCATGTGACGCCGTAAATATTGGTTGAGTAACTGTGAGTTAAACTCCAACCAAGATGGGCATTATCTCTGAGGCATTTATTTTCTCTAGATGAGTCCTTGGTCTTTCCCAAAGGGTCATCATAAGCTTTCCTAGACATGAAGTGTCAGGATGGGGTCAACAGCAGTGGTGTTCTGTCCTAGAGTTGGCCTACCTGTTAGGAGGGGATGCCATGGAAATGTGGTTCTGCTGGGTGGGATCAGTGCTGGAGGCTCTCTGTCACTTTCCCAGGCAACTTTCACTATCTACAGGGCTGCTGGACTCCACCTGTGGGGCAGGACCACTGCCAACATAACACTGTGGCCATATAAGCTACTGTAGCCAGTCTCCCTGGCATTAGCGACAGAGTACAGGGGCACTGTCTTTTGATTAAGACTTTGGGGAGAAGTGACTGAATTATAAATGAAGCCTGCATATGGAGATGTGTGATCTGAAAATCAGGGTGTGCTTTATATAGGACCCCCTGTTTAAAAAGATACTTAAAGAAAGCCAGCTTTTTCAGTCACATTCATACATCACTAGCAACTTATAATAATTAAGCTGACATCGAGGTATGGTAGAATAAATACCTAACTTAGAGGCAGAACCTTTCAGCCTTGGTCTTGACTTGGTTGAGATCAATGTTTCATGGCAGCCACCAAGGGAAGCTGGTTTAAAACCACAAATTCTCTGGTTTCACACCCCATACCTAAGATTCCAGGAAGTAGGTCTGGGATGGGGCCCAGAAGTCTGCATTTTTATCAAACTCTCTGAATGACTAAAATCTGAACCTAAGTTTTCTCATCTTTAAGATGAGAATAATAATAACTCTTACCCTAGGAGCATCCAGTCCACTTTAGACAGTTTTGTGAATATCAGATGAGGTATGAAAAGGAAACAAGTTACAGTGTATAAAATGCTACATGGATATTATCTTTTTTGATCCTACACAATACAGGCACAAGGCGGTATGTTTGTTGCAGTCTTCTCCCCTCCTTGTCACTAAGTGAAATAGTCACTAAGGAAATTCAAACACCTAGGTGATGATAAAATAGAATAATGTATTCCTGTGAGGAGTGTGCAAAGAATTATTAGGTTCATAAAAATTCTATCAGGTGCCAGCTATAACTACTTAGAAAATATGATGGAAAATATCCTTCCCACAATAACAACAAAAACTATAAAATGTCTCGTAATGGGAAGACCTTTATGAAAAAAAGCATAAAAAGCACTTTGCTGAGATACATAAAAGAATAAAAATGGGGGAGCAGCTCATGGTCTAGGGTGGGAAGCACTGTATTGTAAAGATGTTAGATCTCCTCAGTTTAATATGTTTATAGTAATTCCAATAGAATTTTTGAATTGGGCACATGCCAGAGTAATTATAGCAGTTATATTCAAAATTTAGTTGGGGAGAATACCTAATAACTCAAAAAGAATGACAGGTTAATTGTGCTAATATGTTACCATGTAACATAAAGTTATTAAAGCAGAATAGTATCAGCATAAGAATCAATGAACCAGAACAAGAATCTCAGCCGCTGAACTTATGCTACATATGTGAGGATTTAGTATATGATAAGTGGCAATGGGGAAAGATGAAGTAGTCATTATATGGCATTTAGATAATTGGTTACTATTTGGAAATAAAAAAAGGACTCTGCAAATATAAAAGCAAATGAAGAAAAGCATAAAGAAAATGATTGATATATTGACCTAAAAAAAGTCACGTATGATATAGCACCGGAAACTCTACTTAATGCACTGTGGGGACCTGGTGGCAAGGAAGTCCAAAAGAGAGGGGATATATGTATATGTGTGGCTGATTCATTTTGTTGTACAGTAGAAACTAACACAACATGGTAAAGCAATTATATGAATTAAATATTAATTTAAAAAGTCACATATGCTCACATATATTGTGAAAAATGATCACAGTGTATGAGGGTCAAGAAGTTTATTACCTTTGATGCATAAGGGTGCTTTCTGACTAATAAGAATAATCATCTAAAAGAAAATATATAAAGAATATAGAAAATTTACAAATAAATAAAGAGCCAATGAATATTGGAGTAAAAAAAATCAAACAAGATGCAACTTTTGGCTTGTCAAATTGGCAAAGATGAGGAGAATGACACCCAGGACTGGGGGGGATGTGGCACCTACATACTGTTGGTGTGTGAAACGTAGATTGGTTCATGTTTTCTGTCAAGTCATTTGGCAACAGAGATCTAAAAAATGTCTGACCAAGGGTCTGCCTCTGACACCTATTTCTGCAATGTATCTCCAGGAATAATCATGCAGGTGCACAAGAATATATATGTATAAGACTATATATCACAAAAAATTTATAATAGTAAGAGTTGGAAACAACGTACATGTTCAGTAATTGGGGGTTGGCCCTCAACAGTTATGGAACAACCGTACAATGGAAACTTTAAAGAACATTGAGGTAAAATAACTAGGATATAAAGTCTAGGGAGTAGGACATAAAATTCTATATTGCATGCAAAAATACTTATAGAAAACACTTTATTTTTTCCATACTTGGTTACCATGAACATGTAACTCAGAAAAAGATGTTTGGGTGTTCAACAATTCTAGTTACTTTGTTGTTATTATTGCTGTTATATGTAGATTGGATTCAATGTTAACTAAGTTGTCTCCCATCACAGAAGTTCTACCATTTCTTCTTGGTTCCCTCTGTAATTCTGTTTTAGGCTTACCCAGATTTATTTTAGGCTGTAGGACCAAGTTTATATTTTTACATGGAGGACCATGTGATGAATCGGTCTACCGCAGTGAAGGTTTATGAACTGTGTATTGCAGAGCAACTCATCTTTTTCAGAGAATTATGATGAACCACTAATGCTCTACCTATATTTGCATTTCAAAGATACCAAGAAAATATTGTGCATTTGAGGTTGGTAGAATCTGCTAAATGTATTAGTTGTAAACCAAAAGTAGTATATGAGCTGTGAAGACAACAGCAGTAAATTGGTTTTAAATATAGAACAATGTCTAGGCAGAGTGAAATAAACTAGCCAAGTAAATATTTATAGTGTGCATTTCTGCTCTCAATAATTTCTTTTCCTAAGTATTACAAGATAATTTGGAGAAAATTAAGTGATTTTTCTGTTGTCTACTTTTGTGCGTAGTTGTTGTTCTGAATTATATTTACTCATCCGCCTCTTTGCTAGTCAGGATCTTTGCTAGGTACTTATAGTTTTCTCCCTTTATTTATTTCATTTACTTTAGTCTAATGTGGGGTTCTTTTCAGGTAGCAACTTTATTTTCTAGTTCTGAAGAACTGTCAAGAAATATTAATAGTTGCTGGTTAATTACGATCAAAGGAGGACGCGTGACAATTTGAGATAAAACAGTCCTTGGATCTTTTCTGCAATGAATATCTAAGAGACCGTCTTGTATAACTATTGAGTATTTTCTCAGAATTTCTGTAAGGTAACATCTACCATTTGTATGTCCTTGTTCACCTATTTTTCCCCAGTTGTTTTTCTTCAAACCATATAAAAAGAAAAGTATAATTTTGGGGACGCTTATCATCAATGTAAAGTTCATTGCTAGTCAGTCCTATTAAGGAGAGGTTCATGGCCAGTAAAGGAATGCTCTGGATGACAGCTACTATCAGAGCCTGCGGTATGCACTGTCACCCAAAGCTGGAGAAAGATTCATGAAATGCTTAGCATCTGAGTTCAACTAGGTCAGAGGATGAGCAATCTGAGGCTTTGAATTCTTGCTTGGTTTTGCTGATACTTTTCTGTCAGGTTTTAGGTGAGATACCATTAATTTAGTAGAGTTTCTGTGCATTTTCAAGTATTTAAAAAATGTAACAAAAGCGGAGAACCACGTGGTATGGTGTTAGTGTGGTTTCACATTCAAGGACATACAACACTAACCACCCAAAGTCCTCATAAACCATTCTGACCTTAAGTAAAAGATAGAGGGACCAAAGGGGGATTCAAACCATCAACCACAGTGTGTGTGCATACTCAGTCATGTCCAACTCTTTTGCAACTCCATGGACTGTAGCCCGCCATGCTCCTCTGTCTGTGGAGTTTTCCAGGCAAGGATACTGGAGTAGGTTGCCATTTCCTCCTCCAGGGGATCTTTGCCACCCAGGGATCCAACTTGCTTTTCCTGCATTGGCAGGCTGATCCTTTACCACTGAGCCATCTGGGAAGCCCATAAACGGACAGCACTGCCTCTTAAAAATCATTGTTTTCTCAGTATTTTTCCTAGTCTACCACAGTTGTGAAGTTTTGCCCCTCCCCTTTGTTCATCACCAGCACACCTTCCTAAATATATGGCTCCTTTCTGCCAACACAGGAAAGCCAGGGCTTGACTGGTCCTCTCCTTTGGCCTTTGGAGGAGAGGAAATCAGTAGCCAAAGGCACTTTCCCTCCTCAGGAGAAGGGGGGAGGGAGTGAGGACTAGGGGAAAGGGAAGGATAAAAAACATTTATAATTTAACTTTTGCTTTTGTGTCCTGACACATTTATAATGCAGGTATTTGTTTTATAAGTTAAGGGGTTGTTTGCCAAACTCTTAGAATAGTAACACCATGTCTTACTGCTGGAACCCACAGACAATCAGCAGTTTAAATAACTGCATGGTCATAAACACCATAGGAAGATGGAACTGCAGACTCTGTTAGACAAGAAGGTGAAAGGCTTGAGGCTAGAAAGGGGATACAGATTAGATGATGGTCCTCTTGAATCATCACTGATTTGGTGGAAGCAAGGAGGTTGTGCCAGTGGCAGCCACGTGGACATGGGAACAGGGCTGTATGTGTGAAGGGGTTTGAATACTGTAGTACTGTGTTCTAGAAAATGTCAAGTTAAGCATTCAGGGCCTGGTAAAACAGTGGAGCTGGGGAGGCTTTGCCATTAACTACAGAGAAATAACATCAAAGAAGGAAAAAAGAAGTCATATTTGCTGGGGACAAAAATTGGAGGTGGGAGTGAGAAATAAGATGGAGAAGGTGGAAAGAAGACTTGGGAAGGGGGTGAAAGTGAAACTATTAGTTGCTCAGTCATGTCTGACTCTTTACAACCCCATGGACTATAGCTCACCAGATTTCTCTGTCCATGGGATTTTTTCAAGGCAAGAATACTGGAGTGGTTAGCCTTTCCCTTCTCCAGGGGATCTTCCCGACCCAGGGATCAAACTTGGGTCTCCTGAATTGCAGGCAGATTCTTTACTGTCTGAGACACCAGGGAAGCCCAATATGTGGAGTATTTGGAGACCGGACATTTAGTTTGGCATCCATATCTCACAGTTCGCGTTACAAAAGGATCAGAAATAGTGGCTGAAACCCAGGATTGAACCAGGGACCTTTAGCTCGTCAATCTACACTCTCTGAACTATTTCAGCCACCCGTAGGGAAGGGGATGGATTATTCTAGTTGGCATCAATCTTCAGAAGTCCAGTGCGGGCCCCATACCAGCCACCCCAGGGCAGTTCCAAGAGCTGGTTCAGTTGAGATACTTAGGCAGTTTAGGTGTAGTTCAGATCCTCCAGGGTTGCTCTAAACCGATCTGGTCACCCAGGGAGCTCTCTGACTTGTGGCTTCTCTGTCCTGGCGATGGTCTTGACCTGTGACTCTCCAACTGGGAAAACCCAAACGTATTCTGAAGGATTAGTAAACTCCTGATTTGAGCTGGCTGTGTCAGGAGGGTCATATGGACTTGGGCTCGGTTCCTGAGTGGCTAGCTGTCAGGGGTGCCTATGACTAGGGGGAGAGAGGGCAGAGAAAGAAACCCTTGTCACTTCTGTCTGGCCTGTTCTCTTCTGGATGGAATCACACCCTACCGAGTCCCGACTTCACGAGGGCACTGATAAATGGACAAAGGCAGACGAAGGATGTTGTAGAAGACCAGAGTGTTGGTGTGGTCAGGAAAGTCATGCCCACTCGTGTCATGACCCTTGCTGCAGTTTTGCTGTCCCAACTTGAGATGCTTCAGCTTCTCCCTCTCCTCTCATTATGAATTCCTAATAAGGGCTGCGATGATTAATTTTATGTGTCAACTTGGCTGGGGCTTTCCCAGATGGCTCAGTGGTAAAGAATCTGCCTGCCGATGCAGGAGACACAGGAAACGCAGATTCAATCCCTGGGTTGGGAAGATTCCCTGGAGAAGAAAATGGCAACCCACTCTAGTATTCTTGCTTGGAAAACCCCATGGACAGAGGAGCTTGGTGGGTTGTAGTCCATGGGGTTGCAGAGTTCAAAGAGTTGGACAGGACTGAATAACTGAGCGTGCACACAATTTGGCTGGGCCATATAGTTGGTCAAATATTATTCTGTGTGTTTCTGTGGGGATATTTTTGAATAAGTTTAATGTTTTAATCAGTAAAGCAGGTTGTCCTCCACAATGTGGGTGGGCCTCATCTAATCATTTGAAAGCCTGAATAGAAAAGACCAGCCCTCCTTGAGTCATAATGACTTCTCCAATAGACTGCCTTTGGACTCCCTCTGTACCACTGGCTCTTCTGGGTCTTAAACCTGCTTGTCCACACTGTAGATCTTCTCCCAGCTTCTATAATCACCTGAGCCAATCCCTAATAATAAATCTCTTTGTCTATGCATCCACCTCTTATTGTTTCTGTTTCTCTGGAGAACCCTGACTAATACAAGGGCTCTTGTAGGACTGCACAGTCTGATCTACAAGCTCTCAGCTAGAGGACAAGTATATAGTATAATGTTTGGACTAACACAGAGATTCAACCAGTGGATTATAAATAAAAGGATATTTTTCATGACAGAGATGGTTAGGTGAGGACTGATACCAATGCCAGCTGGCGTATAGTATGGCAAGTAAGGGACCCAGGGCATGAGATTGTTAAATAAAGGTGCTGATTTGCAAATGGCTTGGTCACCAATGACCCAGAGCATCCTTGTCGGAATGGTGCAGGAGGCATCCTTAGTAAAGTCAAGGTGAGAGCTCCTTCTTCAGGCTCCAAGAAATGTGGCTCCAAAATGGAGAGAGAGAATACAGTGCATGTAGCAGGTGGCCCTCATCTGAGTGTGAGATGGGGAGAGACCATCTCAAAGTGGGAGCTGTTTTTATCCCCTGCTATTATCAAGAGGCACACCTGAATTATGAGGATGTCGAGGGAAGGATGGGGAGGTAGGGTTGCGTGGTAATGGTTGTTATTAATGTGCAGATTCGGAATCAGTTGGTCTGGGGAAGGCTTGAGAATTTACATTTCCAATAAGCTTCTGGCTGGTGCCATTGCCACTGGTCTGCAGGCCACACTTCAAGTGACAAGGTTCTTATTCTCCCCTTAAATATGGCATATATGCATTGTAGGTGGATTCTTTACCTACCGAGCCACCAGGGAAGCCTGTATATATCTAAAATATATATATGTAGACACACCACAAAGGCACATAGAAAGGAAACTGGATCTGGTCCACAACTGGCATACACACTCTTACCTACTCCCTCACAGGGCTTCTGAAATTAAAAAGGTGGAGCATGGTCAACTTGGTGGTTTAGGTGCTAAGTTGTGTCCGCCTCTTGCGACCCCATGGACTGTAGCCCGCCTCTCTCTGTCCATGGGTTCTCCAGGCAAGAATACTGGAGTGGGTTGCCATTTCCTTCTCCAGGGGATCTTCCCGATCCAGGAATTAAACCCAGGTCTCCTGCATTACTGGCAGATTCTTTACCAACTGAGCTACGAGGAAAGCCCAAAAGTAAAGGTCTCTCAGTCATGTCTGACTCTTTGCGACCCCATGGACTATCACCTTATCGGTCCTGCAAAAAGCCAAAGCACCTGCCATGAGGGAAGCCTCCTGTTGAGGCTGCCAGTTCCTGTGGTGGGGATTTGAGGCACGGAAGGGACTGCAGCCAAAAAAGAGGACTGTAAAAAATGGAATTATAAACAAGTAATCTTGAGGCTTGGAAAATTTTGTCTCACTCCCCTGGGTCATTACTGAGGGGAAATTGACCTCAAAATGTGAGAGGCAAGTGATTTGGCCAAATTGAGACCATGAAAAGGGCCGATTTTCTCAGTCATTTATTTCAATATTTCAGTAGATTATACCCAGCAGCTTGGAGTATAATAAAAACCAATGTGCTTGCTTCTATGTGGAAGATTTCTGAATGTCTTTTTGAAGTTCTGTGACCTAATTTACAAAAGTGTGTTTCTGAATCTGTGGGTGGAAGTACGTACTATTGCTATCTGTCCACTGTAAGGGTCTTTGTGGACATGGCTAAAGCCCCATTTGGGGGCAGTTGGTGAAATCAGACAATTTATCTTCTCTGGGTGAGCTTCCTTCACCCCACTTCCTCTTCCCTGGCCTAGTAATTGGTGTCTTTCTTTCCTCTTATCAAAATCTACCTTCTTTTCTCCCCTCCGCCCAACACACTGAGATTCTACAAATGATTAATAACTGAATAGACTGTGAACTCCTTACATAGTGTCTTGAAAGTAATGGGTGTTAAATAAATGCATTTGTTGAATAAATGGATAACTTCACATCTGCCCCCTCCCCAACAAGAGAGTATACGTTTTAGAGGGGATCACGTCAAACTGATACATCTCTAATAGGGATGTCAGGAGCATCTGGTGTGAAGGGCAGGGGAGTTTGTGTGAGACTTGTAGCTTTCCTAGCACTTGGGAAATCACAATGGGAGGTCCTGGGAATACTTTCTGGTGTGGGTGACAGAAACACAGTTGTTGAATTGAAACTGATCAATTCTAGGAAACAAGGAACCTATTGAACCCATGGCTTGGGCAGACTCCAAGATAGACAGTGATCAAGTGTTTGGTTAGTTCCCAGCGCTGACAGTTGAAACAATCCCGATCCAGGCTTGTGTGACATAAGGCAGCCTTTGAGGTTGTCAATTTCATAGTCTTGGGGGAGCAGCCCAAACTCTTGACCTTGATCTCTGCTGGGACTGGTTCTACCATCACTCCAAGCACCATGCTTCCCAGGAGCCCTGTGGGGGATGGTGCTAGAGTGGCAGACTCTGCTCCCAAATCTGACTTCCAGTTAGGAGGTGGAGAGAAAAATGGCCAAGCATACCTGCTAAATACATTACAGATTTTTTAAAAAATATAGAATTAATGACAGTAAATGAACATTACGAAGAATTGATGCTTTTGAACTGTGGTGTTGGAGAAGACTCTTGAGAGTCCCTTGGACTGCAAGGAGATCCAACCAGTCCATCCTAAAGGAGATCAGTCCTGGGTGTTCATTGGAAGGACTGATGTTGAAGCTGAAACTCCAATACTTTGGCCACCTCATGTGCAGAGTTGACTCATTGGAAAAGACCCTAATGCTGGGAAGGATTGGGGGCAGGAGGAGAAGGGGACAACAGAGGATGAGATGGTTGGATGGCATCACCGACTCGATGGACATGGGTTTGGGTAGACTCTGGGAGTTGGTGATGGACAGGGAGGCCTGGCGTGCTGCGATTCATGGGGTCGCAAAGAGTCGGACACGACTGAGCGACTGAACTGAACTGAATTATACCTCCTGAGACAAATTCAAACGGTTAAAAAAACATCAGAATGGCTGATTCTTCAACTGTCTGCAAAATGTTTTCTCTTTTAGACTTTGTCTAAGAATCAGTTTTTCTGGCTCTCTGAGAGGTATAGCATTTGTAACTAATTGTTTTTATATACAATCTCAAGAAGGTTGAGAAGGGAACGGCCTTACCAATCAACAAATGCTGACTTGCCTAAAACTAGAAATGCCTGGAGGAAAACAAAGATAGGCAAGAGGGCAGCAATAGCTTATACCTGTGAAAGAAAATGATTAAAAGTATTATCGGAAACCTACGTACTTTTGAAGGAATTAGGAATTGGCACTCATAGGCATCTATTAACAAATATGTATCTGTTGAATGTCCCTTAGCATGGTACTACCTTGGCTTCTAAAAGGATTTCACCTTGAGAATTATAGAGCTATTGATCTTTTGGGGCTTATAAGTAAGTATATGTAAGAGAGTACGGAAAGACAAGAGAAATAAAAATATGTATGTATGTATGTATGTATATAACCTAGCCTTAGCGGTCAGGCTAGAAAAATTTTCTAAACATACAGGCAAATTCTTCTTGAACAATTATGGAGAATTTCCTAATTTCTCTGTTAAATATCATCTCATCTTCACATTACTGTTCTTAAGAGATGCTTCTCTTTCCATCTTTATGACACTGTTGCATTTCCGGGAGTGAAAGGAGGTTGGGTGATTCCTGGGGGTGGAGGGGGCAGGGAGGATTTGGGAATGGTGAATTCCAGGCAGGAAGACTAACAAAATAGCTTCTTTCATCACAGTTGCATACTAGAGAGCTATTAATTGGGAAGGAGTGATGCTTTTCTTAGGGTTAAAAATAGTTTAGGAATATCCTTGAACTACTTTTCCATAGTGAAAAAACATTTTATGAACTGTTGGACTACATGAACTGATTTGAATGGATGGTACCAGATATTGGAGACAGTCCATTGATATGGTTTTAAGCATAGTCCAGATTCATACCTTGGGGCATCCATAGATATCTAACTATTTAGTATAACAATTGTAGGCAGAATAATGGTCCCCCAAAGATGCCTACCTGCACATTCCCAAAATCTGTGAATATGTTACCTTATAATGAACGCAAAAGGGACTTTGCCGATGTGATTAAGTTCAGGATTTTGAGTTGGGGAGATTATCCTGGATTACCTGGTGGATTCCATGTAATCACAAGGATCCTTAGGAGGAAGAGAGAGAGAGCGAGCAGGAGAGTCTGTCAGAGATGACAGGATGGAAGCAGAAGTTGGAACCCTGAGTCAAGAAATGAGGGCGACCTCTAGAGGCTGGAAAAGGCAAGGAACGGACTGTCCCATGTAGCCTGCAGAAATGCAGTTCTGCTGAAACCTTGATAGTAGCTTGTGTGTGCTGCTAAGTTGCTTCAGTTGTGTTTGACTCTTTGCAACCCTGTGGACTGTAGCCCTCCAGGCTCCTCTGTCCATGGGATTCTCCAGGAAAGAATACTGGAATGGGTTGCCATGTCCTCCTCCAGGGGATGGAACCCGCGTCTATTATGTCTCCTGCATTGGCAGGTGGGTTCTTTACCACTAGCGCCCCTTGGGAAGCCCCGATTGTAACACATTTCTGGAGGTCAGAAAGAAGATAATAAGATGATAAGCTTTTGATAATTTGTTACAGCAGCAATAGGAATCTAATACAGTAACTTTATGTTATAAAATATCTACTAGCCAAAATAAATGTTATAAGGTCAATAATGTTTGTGGAGAGGGAGCATCCTTTCCTTGGCTTAATGCTTTCATGTGAAGGCATCATGCAGTATTAACATTTTTGGCTTGACTGCGCCCATGGGAGTGGAGACAATGGTTTGACTGGCAAATCTGAGAACAGTAACTGGTCACGCGCTGCTCAGCCCTTCTTTCTCTCTGAGATCTGTCTGCCACAGATGTAAAAGCTCTGTTTCTTTTCTCTTTCTCTTCCTCCCCTCCTTCCCATTTCCCTTCATAAGCCTTTATTTTCCAATACTGTTTGTGATGGGTTATGTGCTTAAAGCCATTCTGTTCTTTTTCTGTTTGACTTTTTTTCTCTCCCTAAGCAGGGAAGAGAGGTGTCATTTATCTAAACCCCTGAAACACAGCTCATCACATAACTATTTTTCTCTTTTCATCGAATAAGTTATTTAATTTATTTACTATGTCTTGCTTAGTTCCAGAGAGTATTTACCATGGTTTACAAATAAATTATAATTAAAAATGAGGAGCTGAGGGAAAAATGAAGAACTGATTAGATTAAGCTGTAGCAAGGTGAGAATGCAAAGCCTGGCAATGGCACCCTACTCCAGTACTCTTGCCGGGAAAATCCCATGGACGGAGGAGCCTGGTAGGCTGCAGTCCGTGGGGTCGCGAAGAGTCGGACACAACTGAGCGACTTCACTTTCACTTTTCACTTTCATGCATTGGAGAAGGAAATGGCAGCCCACTCCAGTATTCTTGCCTGGAGAATCCCAGGGATGTCGGAGCCTGGTGGGCTGCTGGCTATGGGGTCGCACAGAGTCGGACACGACTGAAGTGACTTAGCAGCAGCAGTAGCAAGGTGAGAATACAAAGCCTGTATTAGGAAAGTCTCTTCTGGTGCTGGGTGGGGATTCAGTTGTGGAGGGTTACAAATCTGGCTCTGAGCTTATCAGTAAAAGCAAAGAGGGAAGCCTAATTAGTTAATGATTAATAGAATTATTATAGAATCAAAATAGAATGATTTATGGAACATGATAGCAAAACACCAACTGGTTACTCAAGAGAAACATAATTACTCCTAGAACTGAAACTAAAAACTCTCTCTTATGGTTTCCTAAACAGAACACTTATATTGATATAATGTGGTGAATGGGATTCTAGACATCATCCTGAGTAAACATGGCAAATTGTTGTTGTTTGGTCACTAAGTTGTGTCCAGCTCTTGGTGACGTCATGGACTGTAGCATGTCAGGTTCCTCTCTCTTCCACTGTGTCCCAGAGTTTGTTCAAATTCATGTCCATTGAGTTAGTGATGGTATCTAACCGTCTCATTCTCTGCTGCCCCTTCTCCTTTTTCCTTCAATCTTTCCCAGCATCAGAATCTTCTCCAATGAGTTAGCTCTTTGCATCAGGTGGCCAAAGTATTGGAGCTTCAACACTAGTCCTTCCATTGAATATTCAGGGTTGATTTCCTTTAGGATTGACTGGTTGGATCTCCTTGCAGTTCAAGGGACTCTCAAGAGTCTTCTCCAGCAACACAGTTCGAAAGCATCAATTCTTCAGTGCTCAGCATTTTATGATCCAACTCTCACATCATTACATGACTACTGGAAAAACCATAACTTTGACTATAAGGATCTTTGTCAGCAAGGTGATGCCTCTGCTCTTTAATATACTGTCTAGGTTTGTCATAGCTTTCCTTTCAAGGAGCAAATGCCATTTAATTTCATGGCTGTAGTCACTGTCTGCAATGATTTTGGAGCCCAAGAAAATAAAATCTGTCACTGCTTCCACTGTTTCCCCTTCTATTTGCCATGAAGTGATAGGACCAGATGTCATGATCTTAGTTTTCTTCGTGTTGAGTTTCAAGCCAGTTTTTCACTCTCCTTTTTCACCCTCATCAAGAGGCTCTTTAGTTCCTCTTCACTTTCTGCCATTAGGGTGGTTTTATCTGCATATCTGAGGTTGTTGATATTTCTTCTGGCAATCCTGATTCCAGCTTGTGATGCATCCAGCCTGACATTTTGCATGATGTACTCTGCATGTAAGTTAAATAAGCAGGATGACAATATTCAGCCTTGATGTACTTCCCTCCCAATTTGGAACCAGTCAGCTGTTCCATGTCCAGTTCTAACTGTTGCTTCTTGATCTGCAGACAGGTTTCTCAGGGGGCAGGTGAGGTGGTCTGGTATTCCCATCTCAAATAATTTTCCACAGTTTGTTGTGATCCACACAGTCAAAGGCTTTAGCATAGTCAATGCAGCAGAAGTAGATGATTTTCTGAAATTCCCTTGTTTTCTCCATGATCCAATGAAAGTTGGCAATTTGATCTCTGGTTCTTCTGCCTTTTCTAAATCTAGCTTGGACATCTGGATTCTCGGTTCATGTACTGCTGACGTCTAGCTTAAAGGATTCTGAGCATAATCTTGCTAGCATGTGAAAAGAGCATAACTGTGTGCTAGTTTGAACATTCTTTGGCATTGCCCTTCTTTGTGATTGGAACAAAAACAGACCTTCTCCAATTCTGTGGTAACTGCTGAGTTTTCCAAATTTGCTGACATATTGAGTACAGCACTTTAACAGCATCATCTTTTAGGATTTAAAATAGCTCAGGTAGAATTCCATCACCTCCACTAACTTCATTCATATGTGTGTGCTCAGTTGCATCCGACTCTTTGTGACCGCATGGATGGTAGCCCACCATGCTTCTCTGTCCTTGGAATTCTCCAAGCAAGAATACTGGAGGAGGTTGCAAGTTGGACCATAAAGAAGGCTGAGCACTGAAAAATTGATGCTTTCAAACTGTGGTGCTGAAGACTCTTGAGAGTCCCTTGGACAGCAAAGAGATCAAACCAGTCAGTCCTAAAGGAAATCAACCCTGAATATTCATTGGAAGGACTGATGCTGAAGCTGAAGCTCCAATACCTTGGGCACTTGATGCGAAGAGCTGACTCATTTGAAAAGATCTTGATGCTGGGAAAGATTGAGGGCAGGAGGAGAAGGGGGCAACAAAGGATGAGATGGTTGGATGGCATCATTGACTCAATGGACATCAGTTTGAGCAAACTCTGGGAGATAGTGAAGGACAGGGAAGCCTGGCATGCTGCAATCCATAAGGTCGCAAAGAGTCAGACAAGACTTAGTGACTGAGCAACAGGTCCAGGGGATCTTCCCGACCCAGGGATTGAACACACATTTCTTGCCTCTCCTGCATTGGCAAGTAGATTCTTTACCACTGGGCCACCTGGAAAGACTGGAAAGTTCATATTAATGCTTCCTAAGGCCCACTTGACTTCAATCTCCAGTTCTAGGTGAGTGACCATATCATCGTGGTTATCTGGATAATCAAGACCTTTTTGTACAGTTCTTCTGTGTGTTCTTGCTATCTCTTCTTAATCTCTTCTGCTTCTGTTAGGTCCTTGCTGTTTCAGTCCTTTTTCGTGACCTCCCTTGCATGAAATATTCCCTTGATATCGCCAATTTCTTGAAGAGATCTCTAGTCTTTCCCATTCTATTATTTTTCTCTATGTCTGCACTATTTGTTTAAGAAGGCTTTCTTATCTCTCCTTGCTATTCTCTGGAACTCTGCATTCACCTGGGTATATCTTTTCTTTGCTCCCCTGCCTTTCACTTATCTTCTTTCCTCAGATATTTGTAAAGCCTCCTCAGACAACAACTTTGCCTTCTGGTATTTCTTTTTCTTTGGGAAGGTTTTTGTCACTTCATCCTGTAATATGTTATGGACTTCCATCCATAGTTTTTCAGGCATTCTGTCTACCAGATCTAACCCATTAAAATTATTCATCACCTCCACAGTATAATCATTAAGGGATTTGATTTAGATCATACCTGAATGGCCTAGTAGTTTTCCCTACTTTCTTCAACTTAAGCCTGAATTTTTGCAATAAGGAGCTGATGGTCTGCTCCAGGTCTTGTTTTTGCTGACTATATAGAGTTTCTCCATCTTTGGCTGCAAAAAACATAATCAGTCTGATTTTGGTATTGACCATCTGGTGATATTTATGTGTAGAGTTATATCTTCTATGTCGGAAAAGGGTGTTTGCTTTGACTAGCATGTTCTCTTGCCAAAACTCTGTTCGCCTTTGCCCTGCTTTATTTTCTACTCCAAGGCAACCTTGTTTATTTTTATGGTTATCTCTTGACTTCCTACTTTTGCATTCCAATCCCCTATGAGGAAAAGGAGATCTTTTTTTGGTGTTAGTTCTAGAAGGTGTTGTACAGTGTATGTAGGTCTAATATGGCTATACTTACCTTTAGAAGCTACTGTTTTTACAGTATCCTTCAGTGGAAGTAAATGGTGTAATAAGACATTTTTTTCTTTTACATTGAATATTTATTGGGCATCTACTCAATGAGTTAGGGGTGATGCTTGGTACTGGGACATACATGGGAGAGCAAAACAGAACCACCCTTGTTCAAGCAGCTTGCAGTCTAGAAGGAGAGCCAGATATTATACAAGTAACCCCATTCTAAGAAGACAGAAAATTGGGAACTAAGAGAGTATAAAGCAGAGGAGTCACTTTATATTAGGGATCAGGGACAACCTCTTTGAGGAAGTGACACATAAGCTGAGACTTTAAGTGAGCAAAACAAAGAATGTGGGTGTAGTGGGAAGAGATCAGGTATGTGTGTGTGCGTGTGTATAGAGCATTCTAGGCAGAACAATAACACAGAGGCCCCAAGATGGAAAAGATAAGGAAGAAATGGAAGGTTAATGTGGCCATTGTGTAATGAATGAGGGGGGTGAGCAGACAATGGCCTGGAGAACTTGTGTATTTTTTAGCTTAAGCATTGGGAATCCTTTGAAGGTTTTTGAGGAAGGAAGTGACATGTTCTAGTTTATATTTTAAGAAGCTCACTCTGGCTGCCATGTGATAGCAGACAAGAAAGAACAGAGAGCCTCCTGCAGTGGCCCTGGGGAGATGTTGGTGGCTGAGACCAGGGGGTGGCGGTATAGAGGTGGAGATGTGTCTATGGTGATGGGGGCAAGCAGGCACAGATAGGTGCTTTGCTGTTGATCTAGGGAACGCTTCTCCCTATTTCTGATTTGATTTAATCCTAAATCAACTTCAGCTCTTTCTTAACTGATTGGCTCTCTCACCTAAATTAGTTGCGTGTGCAAATTGGGCAGATTTCCTAGGAGACATACTATCATCCCTAACAAGATTCTACTTAGAGCCATGGTTCTTAACCTTGGCCACACCCTGGACCAATGATCAAAGAATTTCTGGGGCTGAGACTTAGGCACAGACATATACTAAAGTCCCTCATCTGCTTCCATTGTGTGGCTAAGATTAAGAACCACTATTATAGAACATAAGATTAATGATGAGACGTAACATGTGAGATTAGAATTAAGTCTAATACTTAAGGTTGTAAACAAGGTAGAGAAGGAATTTTTTTGCTAATATGAGATTTGAATGGAGCCAACTGTGGTTTTCTTTAACCAGCACTACATGTAGAAAATTAAATCATGATGAACTGAGGGAAAAAAATCCTCAAAAATAGTTTAAATTATAGCAGCTCTTGTCAAATTTATCTGAAACCTTGAACTTTATAAATAAAGACAAATTCTTAGGCACTGTATGGACCAAAGTATAGGCTAATTGAACTTGAAACGTTTCACCTCTAAATCAGTGTCAGAGGCCAGCAGTTGTGAGCATATGGTGGCTGCTTTGTGGGGGTTTTTAACAGAACAACAGCCTGCATCCTGTTGCTATGGGAAAATTCCCAGGCTACATACTTGTTAGTCCTCAGGTATGAGAAATGACTCATGCACACACTGAGTTGGTGAGTTCCCATCATCCTGCTGCTTCTGCAGAGACCATCAGCTTTGTAAGGACTGAGAATGCAGTGAATGTATCTAGTTCCTTCCAGCATCCATTTCATACCTTCCTCTGTCTTCTGAAAGTGCTCTGAGCTTCTCAGCATCACACAATGAGCTCTGACTGGTTCTAAGAGTGAGCTGTGATTACCATACGCCTGTCATATACCCCATATAACAGATCACCTTGTTTGGTTGGGAGCACATGACCCAGGTCAGACCAATTGGAACCAATGAGATTCACTTCCAGGTTCTTTATTTGAAGTATAGGGGAATAGACCCTCTTTCTGATTGAAAGTGAAAGGGTAAGGAGGTAGCTGCTGTAGCTGATTTTGGAATTGTGAAAAGAAATCTCTTTGAGAATGGAGCCAATCCTAAGAAAGCAGGGCTGACAGATGTTGTGTAAGTCGTGGATAAAGCTTCATCCGAAGCCAGGATGACCCTCTGTTACTTGCAATGATATAAGGACTGTGCCTGCCTTGTTCATTGTGGCTCTAGCATGACAGTAAACATTTGTCGAATGAATGAATGATAAAAAGAGGAAAGACAATAGTGTTAGGAAATAGAAATCAATATTGAGTTTATGTAATTACAGAAGAAAAAACCATTATCTGGGAGGCCAAACTCCCAACATATTTCTGATTCTGACATCAACTTGAAATAGCAAAATATGGAATTTCCTTCTGATCACCTTACAATGACAGAGGAAGCTTAAATGGAAAAAAGTAGTAATAAAAAAGAAATTGAGCTGGATGGGAGGGAGAAAATTCTTTTTCCATAACACTGGTATCAGGGGAAATCTGACTCAGATTTAAGGCATTTATGTCAATGATTTCCCAAACTCAAGTATTTTATTTATTATTTCTTTAGCTTTACAAATGGTTGACTTAATTTAATCACACTTACCTTGACATAGATTATTAAAATTTTGCCCATATTTGAATTTGTAGAATTATTGTATCATGAAAGAAAACACATTCACGTGTTTCAATATATCAATCAAAAGAGAAACATATCTAGTCAATGATCTAAATCATAATTTTTATGTGATACTTTCCTGGGGGCTACATGCATATTTTATATAATAGAGGTCCCCAACCTTTTTTGCACCAAGAACCAGTTTCGGGGATACAGGGGGGATGGTTTTGGGATGATTCAAGAACAGTACATTTACTGTGCACTTTATTTCTATTATTGTTTATTATTATTACATCAGTTCCACTTGAGATCATTAGGCATTAGATCTTGGAGTTTTCAGACCTTTGTTATATAGGAAATCTATCTTATTTTAGATATAACACATAGGTGAGAAGAGGCAAAAGAAAGATTTAGCAGCGACCTCTGTGATGATTTTACTCAAGGACATATTCAAATATGAGGAGACAATTCACTTTTGTAAATGGAAAAAAGATAGTTTGCATTTATTACAGAAGTTTATATAGTTTCCTCCCAGACAAAAAGCAATGGAATTTTTCATCATTTCTTTCCTCCTTGATTTTTTTCTCCATTTCTTTTCTTTCTTTCTTTCTTTTCTTTTCTTTTTTATTTTATTTTATTTTTTTTTTTACCAATTTACTAGAATATACTAGATTCTAGCCCTACAGGCAAGAGGAAGTAGAAGAGTGATGAAAAGAGGGTAGAGTCAGCATGGAGGAACGATTTTCATATCAAATTTCATGCTTTGGAAAATTCAGATACATTTGGTGAGCAAGTAACAGCCATTGGAGATGCTGCTCTAGAACTGTGTACCTGGCTATAGGATGTACCCGTTCAAGTCCACTGCTCGAGACCTGTTAAGGGTCTGCAGAGCCAATACATACTGAGTGTGTCCACTGAGAAAGCCTCAGTGTATTATTTCAACACAATACAGACTAAGTTTGCTTAGTCTCTTTGCTTAGTCTTTGATTTGGTTACTCCATTCTTCACTACATCTAACAATAACAAGATCCTTAGGCCTCTGAAGAGCCTCCCTGATGAGTACTTCTGATTCCAGCCTTGTTCTGCATCCCTTTCCAATTTTATCTCCAGACTTGTGACGTGGAGCTGGGTAGGAACCCAGGGAATAGTTAAAAGGAATTAATGAGTTCATTTTCAACAAGGGCTGACTCTAAGGTCTTCTCTTATAACCTGCAAACAGATTGTGATCTGAACTTTGTCAAGTTAAATTCACAATCTACTCTCTCTCCCTCAGTTCAGTTCAGTCACTCAGTCATGTCTGACTCCTTGTGACCCCATGGACTGCAGCACTCCAGGCTTCCCTGTCCATCACCAACTCCCAGAGCTTACTCAAACTCAAGTCCATCGAGTTGGTGATGCCATCTGACCATCTCATCCTCTGTTATCTCCTCTTCCTCCCACCTTCAATCTTTCCCAGCATCAGGGTCTTTTCCAATGAGTCAGTTCTTCACATCAGGTGGCCAAAGTATTGGAATTTCAGCTTCAACATCAGTGCTTCCAATGAATATTCAGGACTGATTTCCTTTAGGATGGATTGGTTGGATCTCCTTGCAGTCCAAAGGACTCTCAAGAGTCTTCTCCAACACCACAGTTCAAAAGCATCAATTCTTCGGCGCTAAGCTTTCTTTATAGTCCAACTCTCACATCCATCCATGACTACTGGAAAAACCATAGCTTTGACTAGATGGGCCTTTGTTGGCAAAATAATGTCTCTGCTTTTTAATATGCTGTATAGGTTGGTCATAACTTTTCTTCCGAGGAGCAAACATCTTTTAATTTCATGGCTGCAGCCACCATTTGCAGTGATTTTGGAGCCCCCCAAAATAAAGTCTGTCACTGTTTCCATTGTTTCTCCATCTATTTGCCATGAAGTGATGGGACTGGATGCCATGATCCTAGTTTTCTGACTGTTGAGTTTGAAGCCAACTTTTTCACTCTCCTCTTTCACTTTCATCAAGAGGCTCTTTAGTTCTCTCTTTCCCTACCTCCCCTCCATGTTTAGGTATCTAGGCTAGCCCATGATAGCATATAAAAAAGCTGAATTCTTATAAATATATATATATATAAAACAGAAAATTTTATTATTCTATATACCATTACAGAAAAAAAATGTTAAAATTTTATCTTTAATCCTAGTCATCAAAGAAAAGCTTAGTTCAAGAAACAGCTGGAGGGTGATAACAGGATTAATAATAGTTAAGATTCCCTGCATACTTGCCATGTAGACACTGTGCTCAGTGCTTTATGTGAATTATCTTATTTAACTTCTCTTTAACAGTTAAGGCATAAGGAATCTCAGATTGTACTATTTTTCCAAGAGCAGCTGAGTAGTAAGACTCAGAGTTGGGAGTAGGATGTAAATTTGTCTGATTTCAAAGCACAGGCTTTACCCACTATGTGGTTTCGGTAGAGATCCTGAAGACAACTTCTGGAAACTTACGAGGCTCTTGATGTCACTGGCTTATCATTAAGTCCAATTTTCTTAAGCACTCAAGACTTCCTTTAATTTTTCATTTCATGTTGTGCTTTTAGCTCACACGTGAAATGGGAAAGGAGACACTGAAAGAGAAATATTTTGAAGATTGAGATGAGAGGCAGGGACTAGAGATGAGTGGTGAGAAGTCAGAACAAGAGGAGAAGGGAGGAGGGGCAAGTGAGTACTTGAGAAGGTGATGGGAAACAGACTTGGGGTTGGGCCTTGCCTGGATTCTGGCCCAGTCCCCTGGGTGGTTGCCAGGAGAGAGCTAGGGCTGGGGGAAGGAAGCGTGAGACACTCCTAAGCTGGGTCTTCGCAATGGCAGGAATCCCTGCACTATGCAATCTCCTTTGGATTTGTAAAAAGCTCATACACCATCTCATAGTAACATTAGCTACACAGGTAACAGGTGGCAAAACGAGGATTAGAATCCTGTCTCTTGGAATTCAAAGCCAGGGCTCTAGCCGCCCTGTTCTTTTTATGTTTCTGATGATTTGAACTACTGTGTGTGATTGTGAATGTCTCCTATGAGGTCCTTGGCATTGGTAGGTATGGATTTTAGTTTTCCAGACCCTTCAGTTTGTAAGCATTTGCCTACAGAGAGATCATAGTCCTAGATTTTGGTTTACACTTAGCTCAGATTCGTATAGTTTAAAAAATACATAGTTTTCTAAATAATATACACTGTGTACTAGTGTAGCCAGTTGTGTCTTTTGCCTTTCTTTTCAATGAGCAAGATAATCTTGAACATGTTTGCACTGTTAGGTTTGCACTGTGATGACTCGGAGGTAAGGCAAAGTCATGGTCAGAAGCACCAGCCCTGTAAGAGTTTAGTTTGGTTTAGTTCCCTGATGCACAGAGTGTTCTATGGAACTGGACAGGAACACTTCAGGTTTACTAGTTCCATACATGTGATTGAGGTGATGAGAAAATGTTTGATTGTTTAGTTATTCAGTGACTTGATATTACATTGTACTGGATCGATTATTTATCAATAATTGGTAAAGTATTCGATTTTGTTTTTTATGTGTCAATTTTATGCTTTTCCCGAAAGGGTTTAAAGGTTTGCCAAAAAAATATAAGATTTTTGTAAAGTGAAGCAATCAGGGTGGAAAGAAAACTAATGAAGGAAAAATTAAGTGAAGGCAAAGATGTTATTATACAAAACGCACAGTGTAGGCCCCTGTATACTGACCCGTGAGAAAGAAAACCCAAATTTGGTCCTGCGGTTTCTGCAGCCACTGTGAAAAGGGTTGAAGGATGAGTCAGAGTGTCCATGAAGCAGAAAAACCTCCATTTTACCATTAAGAATATTGATGGACAGAAAAGATCACACAACTGGACACTGTATTTAAATTCATGACTGTTTGGCTCCAAGGCTCACACCATTCTCAATAAGCTCTATTGTACACACAAATGCTCACGTGTGAGTGAACTCAATCAGAGACAAGAGTAAGGACGTCAAAGCGGAGGCTTTGCTTACCTGAAAACTTCTTTATTTGTTGAAAATTAATTTTTGCACAGTTTTGTGATCTTGGGCAAATTTTATTATTGTTGTGGAGGATGCAGAACAGCTAGTAGTCTAGGCTGACAACTGGCAGTGTCACTACTGCCACATTTTATCTGCTGAAGCAAGTCACAAGGCTGGACCAGATTGGCGGGTAAGGATTCTACCTCTTGAGAGCAGTTACTGCAAAATCACATTGTGCAGGGTGTGGATTCAGGGGGACATGAACAATTGTTGTGATTTTTGTACCTCATCTACTACAACTTCAGTCTGTGAAATAGAGATAGTAATAATAGTTTCTACTTTATAGGTAGATTGTGAAAATTATATGAGATAATATGGATGTTACCTGGCACTTAAAGAATGTTAGAAGTTTTAATTATAATATCGCTTATCCTCACAATCAGCCATATGGAGATTTTGTAATCCTCTTTTCACAAACGAAGAAACTCAAAGTTGAAGTAAACTTGTTGCTGATCACATTGTTAGTCAATTGTGGAGCCAGGATTCAAACCAAGGTTTGTTTGAATTCAAAGCTTGTAGCAGAGACTTCCTAACTGTTCACCAAATCTGTTTTTGTTTCTGTTTTTTTTTTCTGGGCACGTAAGTAGACTACATTTACCAGCTTCCTTTGCTGTAGGACTGACTGAGTGATCTAGTCCATAAAAGATGAGCAATGCTGCTCAGAAGGGAAAGAATCTGGATCTCTGAATCTCCACATGAAAGAGAAATGCCTGCAGATTAGAAATACTGATTTTGGATTTTAGTGAGCTAGAAATAAGCTTTTGTGAATAGCCAATAAAGTGTTGTAGTTTCTTACAGTAATTATAAGCAACTACTGAAGTTTTTCTTATTCTTTTTTTGGCTGCTCCACACAGCCAGTGGGATATTAGTTTCTCAACCAGAGATCAAACCTGCTCCACCTGCAGTGGAACCTTGGAGTCTTAACCAATGGACTACCAGTGAAGTCCCTGAGAACTATTGCAGTTTAGTTGTTAAATAGTTAGCTCTACAAACTGACTTATACTTGCTGTAACAAAATAATACTAACAATAACATTATCTAATGATATTATTACTAGATGTAAAATCGAATGTATTTGAGTTTTAGTTTCCTTGTTTTTGAAATTGGGATCTTTTTGGTATTGTTGTATGGATTAAAGATAATGTGTATCTACCTATCTCACTAACACATTACTTGAGATTTGACAGCTCTTCCAAAAAAGAAGCCATTATCAATTTTCAAAGCTGCTCATTTTCAATCAGGCATTACCTTGGTTTGATAACATCCCTAATGGTTTCACAAGCAACAATAATAACAGCAATCATAGCTTAGATTTATTGCCTTCTTGCAATGTACAAACTGCCGAGTAATTTTTATGAGCCAGTCTATCTCACAGATTCCTCCCTCAGAGCCTGTGAAGTCAGAGTTCTACCATCACCATCTTAGGGACGATGACACTGAGGATGAGAAATTCATAGAAGCATCTGTTTTGGAAAAGGATGTTGTACATGTTCTGAGTAGGAATAGGTGCTGTTACTCAATTGATATTAGTCAGTTGTAGGAGTTTGTCTGTAAAATGTGCTGGTTGTGATGCTACTCTTTCAGCATCACATCAGAAATGGTGCCCTTTGCACAGCTGTGGAAATGACTGCAATTTGTCTGGGGGAAGAGTTTCTGGCTCTCATAGCCTAATGTAAAAGAAGATCAGCTTTCCAGAGTAGTTACTGTTGTGTTCCCCACGTCATGTTTAAAGGAGCCATGAGTTAAGCTGTCCTTAAATTGCTGGGGGCGCTGTTTCATGGCAATACTTTTCAGGCTATCCTTACCTTTGAAGCAAAATATAATGTGGGTCATTGGGTCAAATCCTTTGCTGATGCTTCAGAAATGCCAAGTTTCATGCCAGTGTGTCACTGCACAGGGCAGGGGGATAGGAGGAACTAGCCTTGGTGCTTATGGGTGGATCAGTCCCATTGAGAGACCAGTTAGTTAAACCATGTGGGTAACCTTGAGACATACAGGGGACAAGTACTTTTCGTTCTTTGCTTTTAGGGGGGCTTGTTCAGATTGGGAATTGAGAGAGCCTGAAGGTGTATTTTATCACTTTTTTCCCTTAAGAGTTTTCTTTGTGTTTTGTTTACATATATAATAAAAAAAGGAGGTACAAGTACTATAGTTCTCTATTTGGCCACCCTACCATTTTGAATATATCGATGTCCACAATATAGATTCCCATGCCCCCTGGAATCTGGTGGGTTCCTTGTATTTGGTCTCGAGGTCAATACAGCTTATACCCACTATGATTTGAACTGTAATACTCAATAGAAAAATGAGTATTTTATTTATTTAGTTTTTTATTGTCTGTTAGAGTGTTATATAAAAATACTGCAGGTAGTAAATAATTGTGGTCATTTCATTTTATATCTCTGAGTTATCTCCTTTGTATAACTGTATGACATAACTGCTTATATAGGTCTGTTGATAGCTGTGTTTAGTTTGGATAAGAGCTTATGGATTTTTCCCAGAAAATAGGAGTGAGGACTGGCTTATTTAAAGAGAATGATGTCTCCTGCATTGGTAGGTGGGTTCTTTACCACTAACGCCACCTGGGATGCCCCAAATTATGGCAAAAAACTCATGGTGATTGCTAACGCATGCCTTTCCATCAGAATCAGGCTTCTCAAACTGGGTTTGAGTAACAAGACACAGAGGGAAAAAGGAAGCTTTTTCCTGCAACATCAACTGCCTACAGTCAAATAACAACACTTCATTTTCATATTAAAACAAAGAAGGATATATTACAAATGCCAAGTTCATAAGGAGATTAAAGATAAAACATAGAACTTTAAAGAAAATTTCCACTTGCCTTTGTTGAGTATATTCCCCTACCTCCCCCTCCCACAATGTTTCCAGCCTGTGCTTTGCTTCTTCTGCTCTCAACAGCATAACTAACTGCTCTGCAAAGTTAACTGGATATTGATGTTCCTGTCATCTGCAAAGCTGCAGATAGCACATAAAGGTAGTTAATGTGAGTGTCTTTGGCTTGTACTTGCTTTCTGTCATGTCAATAAATCCTAAATCCTCCCTTGAAGTCACCAAAGTCTACTGGCAAGTCATTCTTCTGAATGTGTGCCCAGAGACAGGAGGGACAAGCATTTGTTTAAAATATAAAACTAACCAGGCATGTGCAGCCAAGCTGGCAGGACTCTCTTTTCATCTTGTTCCCCATCTAGGGATGTGGTTTCACTCTAGGAATGGCAGGCCACCAGCGCTTCTCATCCCCAGCCCCCAGTTCCGTATTGCAGAAGCACTGTTCCAGATAGACATGGCCAAGAGAACTTGTCTCCTCTTCTGACACATCTCCCAGTCAGAAAAGAAGCTCTCATCCAGGGACAATAGGATGAGCATACTGAGTCTTAAATATTTCTGCCCAAGCTCACCTATAGGGCAAAGGTTCCATGCCAGGAGGAGCAAATCAAGAAGATGAGGGTCTACTGTTCCCACTCAGAGACCAGGGTTATCTGGGAGAAGTGGGCCATCGTCTTGGCTGCAATTTCAGTGCAGAAGCACAGAAGCTTTACTTGGAAGGAGGGAAATATTGAACAAACAGCACTGCTCTGCGTAAGGTAATTGACTTGATTTGGGAACAGAGTATGGGGATATTCGTGCCTAAGGGTGTTGTGGAAAATGGGATCCTGGCAGCGAGCAATTAAGAGAAGGCAGTAGCTCCATGAGGGAAACAAGCTATATAGTAGATGACTGAGAAGTTTAACAGGGAGACCAGAAAAAGAGACAACTGAGAACTTAGAGGGTTGAAACAAACCTCAGAGTCTCCCCAAAGACAGTCCCTGAAAAGAGGACCATGACATTTATTGGATCAGGCTGTTGAGAAATTTGGGTACCAAGCTGTTGTCAAAAACAATCTAGAAAAAATGGTACTGATGAACCTATTTGCAGGGCAGGAATAGAGACACAGACGTAGAGAGTGGACATGTGAACCTGGATCAGGGAGGGTGGCATGGGACGAATTGTGAGACTAGGATTGACATATATACATTATCATACCACATGTAAAATAGCTAGCTAGTGGGAACATGCTGTATAGCAAAAGAAGCTCAGCTCTGTGCTCTCTGATGACCTAGAGGAGTGGGATTGGGGGGGCGCTGGAGGGTGGTTCAAGAGGGAGGGGATATATGTATATTTATAGCTGATTCATTTTGTTTTATGGTAGAAACCAATACAACACTGTAAAGCAATTATACTCCAGTAAAACAACAACAACAACACAACAACAAACACCCAACAATACAACCAGCCATCAGTGAGTGGAGGCTAGCAGCAACTTGTGGTATCAACAGGAGCAGTCAGGTAACAAAAACCAGGAAAACAAAGCCCTTCAAAACCCATTCTCATCCAAGGATGATCATACCAGGCCAATGCCTTGCCCTCAGCGGAGTGACAGCAGAGGCTGCTCACAGAAGGGGAAATAAACTTCCTTAAAATAATCCACCATGTTACAAAATAGACAACAAAAATATCAAGCCCTGGAGTGGAGGAGGGGAATCAGTACTTACAGTTGCTGTATCATCTAAAATGTCCAGTTTTTTTCAAGGGGGAAGGAGGGGGAGGGATGGACTTGGAGTTTGGGGTTGGTAGATGCAAACTCTTAGATTTAGAACAGATAAACAATAAGGTCCACATTCATAGCACAGGGAACTATATTCAATATCCTGTGATTAACCATATGGAAAAGAATATAAAATGTCCATTTTTCAACCAAATATTATGAGACATGCAAAGAAACAGACAAATGTGATATGTGCACAGAGTGAGGGGAGGCAAGAAAAAAAGGAAAAAGGAAAGAAAGCTGGCAAGTCATTGGTGGGATTAGAAATCTCTTTTTTCCCTTTTTCTCTTGTGTATTTATGGCTGTATCAAAGACTAGGGAAGATGCAAAAGTTTTGGTCCTTGCTTTCCCAGAAAGCTCAGAAGATAGATGATTAATACTACTAGGATACATTTTTGACTCACTGCTTCCAATCCATCGTAGATCTCCAACGACCATGGAACAAACACATTTATGGTGTTCCACCCCCCACCCCCCACTCCCAGCTCCTGGGCTCAACCTGTCCCTGAGTAGACTTTTGTGAGATACTCTAGACCTGATAATAGTTTTGAAGGTACTTTCTTGGTCAATGTCTTTGGTATCTGGAATTTACATTAGTCATGATTTCTCCCAAGGGCTCTGGGAAGAAAGCAAGTGAAATACTGGGAGAGGACTGGCTGTGGATTTGAACTTGAAATCATTGAACCTGAAATCAAAAATTTGAGGTGCTTAGTCTGCTGTTGAACACATTCTTAACAAAATATACTTTTCATCTCATGGAACCAGTATCACAGATGAGAAAATGAAAAAGTGGATTCTGGTTATAAATGTCTTAGTTACATTAAATGAGTTGAATAATTTTCCTTGACAAATTTATTATAAGGTGGAAAATCCTGACATAACTTGATTTCATTATGTTTTTAGTTGTTCTGTAAAGCCAGTAGGTATTTGTGTAGTATCCACTGTGAAACGTTATAACAAGATGATTATAAGGTGGTCCTATAGTTTGTAGGCTTGATTGTTTTTCTTGACAGCTTGTGCTGAGCATGGATCATCTCTTTTCTCTCTCACTGCTTCTGCTACATACTCAGTGTAAATATTCCAGTATCTTTCTATTTACTTACTATTTCTCTTATGCTGCCTGAGCCCTCTGCATCTTCATGCCTATCATTTATTTTTTTCTCTCTGAGATCAAACAAGCAAGTATTTTTTTTTTATATTGTTGTTGTAACAGGCTTTGCAGGAATTAAGCTATAATTCCTAAAGGCTAGGGGAAGACTTCTGTCCAAATTGTTCCACATAACCACTAATGTATTTCATGCCAAAAAAGTACTTAATAGTTTGGATGATGATGATAAATATATACCTTAGAAAAAAATGGGATCTTTAGTTTCTTTCTTCTAAACACAACTCTGCTTAGACTTTTCCAGAAAGAGTGTTCATAAACTCTTTTTGGAAAAAGGGACTCTATTGGTTTTTATTTATTTAAATATTTATTTATGCATAATTGACATTCAACATTCCATTAGTTTAAGTGTGCAACATAATGATTAGATATTTATATATATGCTGAAGTGATCACAATAAATCTAGTTAACATCTGTCACCATACATAGCTACTAAAAAACTTTTTTTCTTATGATGAGGTCTTTTAAGATCTAGTCTCTTAGCAACTTTAAAATATGCAAAACATTATTATTAACTATACTCACCACGCTGTACATAGCATCCCCAGGACTTTTTTTAATAACTCTAAGTATGTACCTTTTGACTCCCTCCACTTCCCCTTCCCCCCAGAAACCACCAATCTGTTTTCTGTGTCCATGATTTTGGTTATTTTTAGATTTCACATATAAGTGATATCATATGATATTTGTCTTTCTCTGTATGACTTCTTTCACTTAGCGTAATGACTTCAAGGTCTATTCACGTCGTCACAAATGACAGGATT
This sequence comes from Giraffa tippelskirchi, assembly GCF_054371585.1. Taxonomy (NCBI): domain Eukaryota; kingdom Metazoa; phylum Chordata; class Mammalia; order Artiodactyla; family Giraffidae; genus Giraffa; species Giraffa tippelskirchi. The sequence continues at coordinate 135,891,741 of NC_137281.1, read as the reverse complement.
TCATTCACATGCTTTTATTATTAAAACTTTTGTTTTTGTCTAACCATGAATTCCCTCCCAGCCTTTCTTTGCTTCTTTCTATTAAGCAAATCCCACTTCCTTAGGGTTTCCTCAAAGGCTCTATTTTCAATGTCATAAATTATTCATTTTTGTCATTCTGCCATATTTACAGAGTATTTACCATACATAAAATTCTGTGACACTTTATAAAGGAAATACAAGTCAGAGCCATTGCCCTCAAAGACTAGAAATAGGGAGATTAAGATAGCCACAAAGGTGTCTATTTTAGTTCTTTAGAATTTCATCTCTGGTCTTTTAGCCTAGAGTTGGCTCACTTTATAACCTCCTCTTTTGACTGTCCTTAATTCCAGAAAATATCACACACACATTGTTAAAGAATCTTCTCTTTCTCTTCCTCTACTCATCTTGAGAGAGGTCTGTATTGCTATCTTGCAGGTGGACAGCAGTGACCATCACAAAATTACAGCCAAGGCACTCCAGCCTATATCTCTTAACCCCGAAATAGAGAAGCGCCTGACAACTGCAGTAGGTTAGTCAGGTCAGACTCTGACAACTAAATTTTTAGTTCTGTTCAAAGCAACTTTCAGAAACAACTTGAAGCCATTTAAATTTCCCCAGAGTCAGTGAAAGTACTTGGACTTGCTGACTTCTAATGTTCTTAGGATGACATGGGAACCCTGGAAAGTCTATGAGGCTCGCCTCCAATTTTTCTGATAACAGAGTCAACTTTGTTGAAGAAGTTGTCATTTTTATTTCCACTTTAACATGATTTGTTATTCATTTGAAAAAATTATGCTCAGCAGTAGGTAAACACCGAGAAAGATCATGGACTGAATTTAGGTCGCTGATTTCCTCAGTACCCAACTTAGGGTGCGACCATGTGGTGTGGATTTATGGTTATGAGTATGGGATTCAATATCAAGTCTGCTGCTTATGTGTGATATGACTATGGGCAAATTTCTTAATTGTGTTACACTTTCCTCATCTCCAGAAATGGAGGAATCACAGTTACCTCACAGGATCACCATAAAAATGTACTGATGTATATATCAGTACATATACAACTGATATATATGTCAATACATCTATCTATCTATCTATTTATCTATACACATAAATGGGCTTCCCTGATAGCTCAGTTGGTAAAGAGTCCGCCTGCAATGCAGGAGACCCCAGTTCGATTCCTGGGTTGGGAAGATCTGCTGGAGAAGGATAGGCTACCCAATTCAGTGTTCTTGGGCTTCCCTTGTGGCTCAGCTGGTAAAGAATCTGCCTGCAATGTGGGAGACCTGTGTTCGATCCCTGGGTTAGGAAGGTCCTCTGGAGAAGGGATAGATACCCACTCTAGTAAAGCCATCAGGGAAACCCTGTAGTGATAGATATATCAGTACACACACACACACACACACACATATATATCACATATAGGAAAGTCCTCATCACATTTCCTGAAGCATGAGCAGTGTTTCATGAACTCTATGCTGACTGTAATATTATGCTAAGCATAACCAAAAGTACACAGTGTAAGATTTCCCTGATTCTGATTTTTGAAAAGTTAGTTTTATACTATGCTATGGATGACTTTTGCTTTAACAATTTCCACAGCTTCCTAAAAGTGTTCTGGTCTGAACTATATTATTTTTGCTATGCCTGAGGGAAACAATGAAATAAGCAAGCAAGCAACAAATTGGAGTAATCTTTAATAACACTTCTAAGATGGATTTGACTTAGCTTTCCAAATATACTAGAAATCTACAATTCCTCCCTTCATTGCTCACTTATGAGATATCGAGGAAAAGTTTTTTCTCTACATGAAAAATTTGCCATGTTAGGCCATGATCCACTGGTGGTGGAAACCAAGGCCAAGAGGTGAACACGTTAAAGTAAATCTTAAGTGAGTTGAATGTAGTCTGAAGCTTGCTAATTCTTGGCAGCTGCAGGACCAGCAGGACAGAGCAGGGTGGGAGAACAGCCAGGCTGAAGTGGCAAGGAAAATTCCTTTCACACCTAAGTTGTACTTGCTAAAGAATGAGAAGCATGTGAAAAATCCCTTGATTTCACTGAGCTGAGATAACAAGGACAGGTGTGATGGAGATGGTCTGTGATACATATCAATTATTTCAGTCTAACTTTCAAATATGGTAGAAGTTTGCAATAAAATTGAACTTACAAAATGTATACATGTTCATCATCATTTCTCAGTTATATTTCTTGTTTCTACCATATTTAGATACTCTTTGGAAAATGGAACAAGGAATTACCCCTTGAAGCCATAATTGTAAACTGCAACTTAACAAGTGTATAATTGGAGTTTTTGATGAATAGCTAACAGAATACCACTTTACATACCACTCTCCTGCTATTGGCTTAAGAGAGAAATGAGGAGGATTTAAGAAGTAACAATGACTCTCAAGAGAAGATGTGTTTTAATGCTTAAAATTAAAATTTTCCAGACACTGATACTGATCTGACATTCAAACTGTTTCAATGGGAAACAAAAGAAAATTATTCCTTTGAAGTTTTAAAAATTTTTTCTCATGAGATTAAACTGAGCTGGTCAATGTTTTGTCAGATCATGCTTTCTAGGTTATGTCATCTTGTTTCCTGCTAAGGCCAAGCTATTTAAGAGAAACTGATTTTTTTTTCTCTTGCTCATATTTTCTCTTATTTTTATCGGCAAAGTGTATCTCACAAAACATTTTCTTTTGTCTACTCAAAGTCTGTTGAAATAGTTTCCCACTGTGTGAGTGTATGCATGTGTGTGTGTATGTGTGTGTGCGCTCGCATGTATGGCTTTCTGAAGTCAGAGTAAGAAGAAAGGATGCAGAAAGGGAGATTTGATCCATAGATTTGTAGAAAAATGCAAAAGCAATTTAAATTCTTTGTGAGTGCTGTGTTTCGCTGTTAGACCACTGAAAAAATGAAGAAATGAATTTATGAAGAAGCATTTCTTCCATGTGTCCCATATGTACATTTTTCTCTTGGGGAAATATTTCTCCAAGTGAAAAAGTAATTATTAAAGAAAGTCATCTATTTGCATTTTGATATTTCCTCTCTGGAAGAAAATAATTCTAACCTCAAGTCTTTTGGTAGGTTCTAAAGTAGGATTAGAGAATTTAACCTTCTTATTTAAACACAATTCAGAAGTTAATAATCAGAAAAAGCACTGCCATCTCTGTAGTATCAAGTCTAACAAAAGACTTACTTATCTCTAAAACCAAATGACCATCTCAGTTTGAAAAATGCATGTTATAGCATGGGTCACAACTATCATTTAAAAATTTTTTTTCTGTAAAGAAAATTATTTCAATTTTTATTTCAAAAGAATTTAAAATGTACTGAAAAGTTGAATGGACAATGTGAACACCTTCTATCCTCTACCTAGATTTAATAGTGTTAACACTTTGCCACTGTGCTTTCTCTCTCTCTCTACATATATAATTTTTCTCCCTGAACCATTTGAAAATGAATTACAGACATGACATTTTATCTATAACTACTTTAACAGCATTTCTTTAAAAAGGACATTCTCTTACAGAGCCACAATACTGTTATTATACCCAAGAGTATTGACATTAATTTCCTAATGCAATCTAAATTCCATATTAAAATTTCCTTAATTGTCCATAAATGTCTTCAATAGCTTTTCTTTCTCTGAAATCATGATCCAATTTGCATTTAGTCTAGAGTGGTCTGTTCATCCTTCCCCCACCCCTGGCCCCTTGCTATGTTATTGATGCTTTTAAAAGTCCAGGCCAGGTTTCTTATGGAATAGATTACATTCTGGAATAGTTTTGATATGCTTTTTGATAATTTAGAATCACAAAAGAAGCAGCCTAAGAACTTAGTTTAGTATATTAGTAAAGAGATACTTACCAAAGTGGTGAATACTTTCATATTAACATAGGAACCCCAAGAGATTTAGATCAGACAGAATGAATTTGGCAGGAAACATAATAGTATTTCGGGAGCAGAGTGTGTCTGAGTTTACTGGTTTTTAGATTTTCTAAAATTTAAAGAAAGGCAATGGATTTCTTTAACATGTCATCATTCTACCATGGATATGTTTCACCAATGTCTAGGAATACTGGTTTGGGGCTTATAAGAGAAAGTATGGTTAAAGAGAGACAAACTGTCTTTTCCAAAGAATATAAGAGGAGAGAACTCTTCCAAATTCATTTGATTATAGTACCATTATCCTGATACCAAAACCAGACAAGGACAACACAAGAAAAGAAAATTACAGTCCAATATCCCCGAAGAACATAGATGAAAAAAAATCCTCACCAATATATTAACAAACTGAATTGAACAATACATGAAGAGGATTATACATCATAATCAGGTGGAATTTATCCCAGGGATGCAAGGATGGTTCAATATCTACAAATCAATCAACTTGATATACCACATTAACAAAATGAAGTATAAAAATCATAAGATTATCTCAATAGATGCAGAAAAAGCATTTGACAAAATTCAACATTCATTTATTATAAAAGCTCTCAACAAAGTGGCTATAGATGGAATGTTGTTGTTGTTGCTTAGTCACCAAGTTGTGTCTGACTCTTTTGTGACCCCATGTAGCGGTAGCCCACCAGGTTCCTCTGTCCATGGGATTTCCCAGGCAAGAGTACTGGAGTGGGTTGCCATTCCTTCTCCAGAGGAACTTCCTGACTCAGGGATCAAACCTGCATCTCTTGCATTTGCAGGTGGATTCTTTACCACTGAGCCACCAGGGAAGCCCATAGAGGGAATGTAACTCAATATAATAAAGGCCATGTATGACAAGCCCACGTCTAACATAGTACTCAATGGTGAAGAGCTGGAAGCTTTTCCTCTAAGATCAGGAATAAGACACTCTCAGCACTTTTATTCACCGTAGTGTTGGTAGTCCTAGCCAGAACAATGAAGAAAAAGAAATCCTTTGAGAATATCTCCCTCCTCCGTCTGTAGAGTTCTAAAGAAGGAAAAATTGCTTAAAGCTATATAAGAGGTCAGATACAGATAAACACTTTTTCAGTAATGATGCTACGTTTAAATTATCACAGCAATATGTAATAATATTTTCATGCATTGAACACCTGTTAGATGCTTTAAGTACTTCAGTTTATATATTCCTTACAATATATCCATGAGGTAGGTACTTAACTTCTTTACAAGTGAGAAAATTAAGGATTAGGCAAGAAGTTACTTATTTCATACTTCACTTTGTACAAGCTCAAAAGTCATGCTCTTGACTACTGTTTGAGAATACAAAGCATCCTAGTCTTTAAAATTTCTCGGTAACTTTCCCATTCCTCTTTTACATACCACATTTCATGACCTTCACATTTTCCTCAACTTTAAGTAGCTCACCTATTCTTTGGTTACTGGCTTCATCTTTTGAAATGTTAAGAAAATTCATGAAAATATGTTTTTATTAGAGACGGCAGGTCCAAGAATTTCATTGTTTCCCCATTCTTCAGCTGAGGTTGGGAGTAAGCTTCATTTAGAAAATGGGTCAAGATGGTAACTGTTTTATTACTAAGCAAATGGTAAAGATTCACTCATTGAAACATATAGGTATTTATATAATTGCTGTATCTATAGGAATCATGTTTGTCTATTATTTCTTCTTGATGTTGTAAGAGAAACATGATAATCTGACTTAATGTTAATCCAACTATGGTTTACTGTGTTTGAAGACAGACTGTGCAGGGAAGAGCTTCCCGCAGGGGGCCAACTCTGCGTCAGCTATAGTCTCCATATTCTGGCAAGCTTCCTTAAGTGAAGTGCCTCTAAGAAATAGACTGCATTTATTTTCCTACTGCCTACTTCCCAGGCACCCTAATATACCTTTCTCCTTAGTGCTGTTGTCTAAATCCTACTTGAGATTATTGTATCAACAAAGTATAGTTTTGGGGAAGGAAGATGGCTTTCCTGACTCTCAATTTAAATTCAATAGGACCTGTGAAAATTAATCTCTTCAAGTGTCAGAAAGGAAGAAAGTATGCCTGACTACCTAAGAATGCAGTTATGATTCTCTAGTTGAAAATTATTTGATGAAACCCACAGTATGGAGAGGCTTTACTAAGAAAAAGAAAATGTAGGCCTAGAAGGGACCCGAGAAAGTCATTTCACAACTGTCTCTGGTATATTAGTGTCTTAACCATATCAGTACCATGACTGTCTGCTCTCTTTATGAAGAGATCTTCATATATGTATACTCCATAACTCACTTGCTCATTTCAATATCTTAGGAACCAAACCAACTAACATTATTCTGTGTTGGATTAGTCTATGGGCTTTTCTGTTTACTCATCCGTGGATGTTGGAAACTGACAGTGGACAGGGAAAACACAGTCTCTGAGGTCGGATGTGATGTAAGGACAAAGAAGTTGGATTAGGTAGCTCTCTCACATGAACAGAAACAATAGAAAAGTCACTAACATTTTCTCAATACTGATACATATATTGATGCATTGGCTCACTTAATCCTCAAATGTCCTAGATGAAATGTCTTATTATATTCTCAGTTTACAAATGAAGAAACTGGCTTAGGGAGTTTAAGTGACTCGATCAAGATCAAACTACTACTGAGTGACACAGCTGAGAGTCTAATGTAGGGCTACTTGATCCAAAGTACATCTTCTTGACTACTCCACATGTGTATGTCTATTCCTAACATGACTGTGTGACGTAATTATAGGATGGAATTTTGCAAAAGCGTCACTAGTTCTTTGCCTACATAACCAGGAAAAATAATAGTTCAAGCACAGCTGCTATAAATTTTGGTTTACTTGACTAGCTGTTATATTACCCAGCAAGATAGTTAGGTTCCCTAAATTATGTTGTTGTTGTTCTTTATTCGCTAAGTCGTGTCTGACTCTTTTGTGACGCTATGGACTGTAGCCCACTATGTCGATGGGGTTTTCCAGGCAAGAATACTGGAGTGGGTTGTCATTTGCCTCTTCAGGGGATCTTCCCAACCCCAGGATTGAACCTGTGTCTCCTGCATTGGCAGGCGGATTCTTTATTGCTGAGCCACCAGGGAAAATCTAGAACTGGTTAATTTTCTCTGCTTATGCGTAGTATGATCTAATATAATGGACTCATAAGATCAGAGGGAAAAAGTAAAGATGGATACAAATACTTGTTGGAATTAGGGAAGAATCAACATATTAAAAAAAGCTAGAGGGACTTCCCTAGTGGTCCAGTGGTTAAGATTCTTTGCTTCTGCTCTGGGAGGTGCAGTTTCCCCGAGCTGGGGAACGAAGATCCTGTCTGCCTCACAGTGAGGCCAAAAACAAACAGAAATTCCCAAAACAACAAAAAAAAAGCCCTACAAAGTGAAGACATTGTATTCTTGTAAACTTACATTTGTTCACTCAAAAGATATTTATTGAGTGCTAAGCATACTTCTAAATATCAGAGATATGGCCTATCACCTTAATCGTGAGACGATAAAGAAATGTAGTGTATGGGTACATGTATATGTGCATGCAATATATTAGGTGGTAATAAGTTCTACAGAAAAATAAAGCAGATAAGTGGTGAGTAGTTCATTACTATATAGTGTGACTGGGAAAGACCTTGCTGATAAAGTAACACTTGAATGGATCCCTGAGGATAATGAGCAAGCCAGTCACATGACTTTGGGGAGCATAAGTGCCAGTAGTGGGAACAGCAAAAGCAAAATCTTTAAAGGAGAACCTTGCTTTCAAGGAACAGCATAGAGAGTAGAATGAACGGAGGGGAGAGAGTAAATTATGAAAAAATACCCCCAATACTTTTCTCTTATCCAAGTGCATCATATTGTACTTTCTATGAAATGTTAGATAATAATGTTAGTAAGGGAACCTTTGCCTTAGTCCTGACTTTGCTGGAAATATTTCTAGTCTTTCCTCATCATTCATTATCCTGGCTTTTGGATTCAGATAGATGTATAAACAAAATACCCATGCGTTAAATTGTCTATTACTACATAAGCAACTATAAAAAAATTCAGTGACTTAAAACATTAATGATTTTATTATCTCATGTTTCTGTTGACTGGACTTGACTCAGCATTTTTATGCTTAATAATATGTCATTTGGGGCTACAGTTGTCTTGGGGCTTGACTAGGTTGAAGCTTCCAAGATGGATCACCCATATGTGTGCCATTTGGTGTTGAGTTGTCTGGGAGCTCAGTTGGGGCTGTGGACCAGAACGTCTTAGCTCTCATTTTGGTCTTTCTGTATAGCTTGAGCTTCATAGCATCGACAGAGAGGTTCTAAGAGGAAGAAAATCTGGGGCTCTGATGTACTAGAAAACCATCACTTTACTCTCTCGGTCAAGACAGTCATAGGACCGATTGAGATTCAAGGGGAATAACTCTATTCAAGAGGAATAATTCTACCTCTTGATGGTGGAGTGACATATTTATACAGGAAGGGAAGGATTGACCATGGCCATTTTTGGAAGCTATCATATCATCAATTCCCTATTTTATTGTTGTTATTATTTAAATCAAATTTTAATTATTAAATTTTATAATGTTTTTCAATCTCCATGAAGGTGATCGTATTGTTTTCCTCCTTAGACATATTAATATGATAAATTTTATTAATACATTTTCTAATCTTGAACTATTCTTAAATACTTGGAATAAACCTCTCTGTACATGGCTTTATCTGTATGACTCTTTGTGAGGTCCGTAGCTTCTGTGATCTGAATCAGATGTATGGAGTCTTCTAAAGCCTTCAGTTTATTCTTTTCTGCACTGTTTTATATTCATGGGATAAAGTTCTTTTCCTTTTCAGATGTATCCCTCATCTTCAAAAATTATATTTTTGTTGGAAGTTTTTGAGACCCATCATAACTGGGCTCTGTCTTCTTAGCTTCTAAATATTTCCTTCCTTTGTTTCTTCTGTGAATTCTGTTCTTTTTTGGCATCCTTTTCAAAATATTTTGAAATCTATGCTCTTGTTTTACTGAAAATACAGTTTGTATTTTTGTTTTCGATTTTTTCCTTTTGGATGGTTTTCAGAGAGAGGATAAAATTTAATTTATGTAATAACAATCGTATCAGAAGTCCCAATGAAATACTATTATTTTTACAGAAGTAAATATCAAGATCTTAAATTGATTTTCACAGACTCAATAGGCATTTTAGAGGTGAAATTGCTTGAGAAGTAAAAGATTTCAATATTTTGGGGGATAGGGATAAGATTATTACAAGTTAATTATTTATCATTTTTGGTAGCAAATACAACCCTCTCCTGGAAAGCTAGACGTAATTTATATTGTCCCAAGGGAAAACTTTTCTCCTCCATCAACCTCCAACTATAGTTTAAAAAATACCAGTGATAGCTGTATAAGTGAAAGATGCAATTGGGAAAAACTGCTTTTCCTTGGAGATTGATCCCAATCACTTTCAAAATTGTGATGGGGTTGAGGGGCTGAGGAACAAGCCTGGGAGTTAGTGAGAGGTCCTAGGGTGGGGGTATGGGATAAGGGTGAGCTAACTTCAGAAGTCAGAGAATGCTAGGAAAATCAGGAAAAATACAAACAAAATCTTCTAAACAGCAAACTTCTGGATCTATCCCAGTAGGGACTAACTGCGCTTATTAACTGTTCTGTGAATTTGGTATGGAGTAGGCCCTGAATTTTCACTAGGCAGTAAATTGTTTGAGGTATATTATCAACAGTAAACAGCACAATTACAATTATGTCTTTAGAATAGAGTGTTTTAATATCCAAATGTTTTTGTGGTGAGTCTTTTTAAGGTCATAAAAATGGATTTACATGCTTGGTTAGAAACAATTCTTCTGGTGCTGCAGCTGGGTGATCTGGACTCTGGAGACCACCCCCCGCTCCCCACACCTGCTGCTGAAATAACGCCAACAGTTCTGAGGCATTTCCACCCGCAAAAGGAAGGAGCAGGCCGGGTGCACAAGCTACAGGACACAGAGCAGAGACCTCTGGTTCTGAGCCCTATTTCTGGCATTCACACATCCATACTGCCTATGCATATGTGAAAGAACAAATAAGGATGAACCGCCTCTTAGAGACACAGTCTGGGGGAAAGAGGATGTGTTAGTTTTGTGTGCTGTTGTTGTGCTTTGTGTGTAATTACATTTTACGTCATTCTACACTTATGGAGCATTTAATAAATAAAGTGATTTATACTAATAAGAAACAATAACTTTTGATAGTGCTTTCCAGCACACAAAATGCTTTCATGTACATTATATAATTTATAATTTCTTAAGGATGTTTGGCTAATACAGATTAGTTGCCTGGGGATCTCTATAATATTAATGCTATCAAGAAGACAAATCACTTCCTAGATACCTGGTTTCAAGGTAAAATTACATGTTGGAGAGAGTTGTGGTGGTCATAATTTGCTTAACAAGTATTTTTAGAGACTCTCAGGGTAGAGTAAAATTGGACTATGAAATGAGACTATTAAAACGTTTAAAAGGCTTTATGGATAAGACTATCTTTTCTTAAAAACAAATAAAACATGTTGAAGTCATCTTGTAGGAATGAGACTGAATATTAATCTGGAAAAGCAGAGTTGTGTAAGAGCAATACCTGAGGAGTATGTCAATACAGATCCTTCCTTTTTTTTTTCTCCTACAGTAGAGTTGGGGTTTTTCTGTTTCTGTGTCTTTCTAACTCTTTTACACACACACACACACACACACACACACACACACACACAGAGTCAAGATCAATAATGAACTGGATTGCACTTATTTTAGTCTTTTAGAGATGTCCATGAAATTAAAGACTGGAATGTTCATATTGTAAACACTGCTTCCAGCACTAAGCTGATAAAATAGGTACAGAAGTTAGCTTCTGTGAATATTTCACAACTTCCCTACGAAACTCAGCAGACAGTAACCTTCTTGTGAGGAAAACACTGATCTGGGGGTGACAGTATGGGCTTTTGGGCAATAAGCAACTCACTGAATGTGCCCCACCCTCCCCTCCATTTTCTATGCACTTCTGTGGATCACCTAGGATGATGACAGAATAGGGCAAGTGTTAAAACTTATGCATAAATGCAGAACTTGGATGGAGATGATCTGTAACACTGAGGAAGAATATCTGTCAATGCTGGGAGTTCTATGCAGGCAAGATGCAGTGGGACCTCAGAGACAGCAGGACCATAGGATCTCTTTCTTACACTAATAGGTCCTGCTCTAGCAATAGTCTAGATGGCTGACCAAAATTTCCTATTTTTCACTATACCCAACAGCATTGACAAGACTTGGAGGAAGTGCCTCCAAGATGGGACATCTTCACAAATGGCTTTTAGCTGTGAAGAGCTTCCCTGGTGGCTCAGATGGTAAAGAATCCACCTGCAGTGGAGGAGACCTGGCTTTGATCCCTAGGTTGGGAAGATCCCCTGGAGAAGGGAAGGGTTACCCACTCCAGCATTCTTTCCTGGAGAATCCCATGGACAGAGGAGCCGGGCAGGCTACAGTCCATGGGGTTGCAAAGAGTCAGACACAACTGAGTGACTAACACATTTTCTCCTTGAGAATCAGAATTAACCTCTACTCATCTACCCACAAGCCTTATATTCTTTTCTTCAATCTTTTCACTTGTCATGCAACAATGATAGATGAGCTCAAAGCAGGAGGAGCTAGTCTATGCCCTTTCTTCTCCTCCTCTTACCTCCTTTGTGTTCTCCAGATACACAGAGGGGAAGTGAGCAAGAAATAACAAGACACCTTGTAAAGAAGTCGCATTCCTTTGTCTTTGTTCTCTTGACCTTCAGACCTAACACAACTTCAGGCTGCTCCCCTTATGAAGTGGGTTCATTTATAAAGAAATAATCTCAGATTCTTTGAAGGGGAAGATGCCAAAATTGCTTTGGAAGTTGTTCAGCAATGTCATATTCGAACCAGTCTAGTCTAAATCCCTCTTTTTGTAGTTTAAGATGATGTATTTAGGCATGCCCCCAGGCATATATAATGCAATTTTTATCCCTGAGACATCCATTTGTGTTCTTGACACTGGAAAAGATGGTACATCCTTTATCACCATTCTCTGGTGTTGGAAATATAATCAGCACTTTCAGTCTAGTGCTTACTATAAGCCCAGTTGTGATGGGGGATAGAGCCTTGCCTCACTAGGAGGAATAGCCTGGCAGAAGGGGATAAAAGTAGCTATTTTAAAAATTAAGCTTAATTGAAGTACAGTTGCTTTACAATGTTGTGTTAATTTCCTATGTAGCAAAATGATTCAGTTCCTTTTAGATTCCTTTTCCTTATAGATTATTGCAAGATATGGAGTACAGTTCCCTGTTCTATACAGTAGATTCTTATTTATTTTATATATAGTAGTGTGTATATGTTAATTCCAATTTCCTAATTTACCCCTGCTTCACTTCGTTCTTTTTTGGTAACTATAAATTTGTTTTCTGTATCTGTGAGTCTAATTCTGCTTTGTAAGTAAATTCATTTGTATCATTTTTTTTTTTAGATTCCACATATAAGTGATATTATATGATATTTTTCTTTCTGTTTCTGTCTTACTTAGTATGATGATCTCTAGTTTCATCCATGTTGCTTCACATGGCATTATTTCATTCTTTTTTATGGCTGAGTAACATTCCATTGTATATATATACCACATCTTCTTTATCCATTCATCTATCAGTGGACATTTAGGTTGCTTCCACGTCTTGGCTATCAGAAACAGTGAGAAGTAGCTGTTTTATAGGAGGCATTCACACAGTTGAAAGACAACAGATGAGGAAGAACAGGAAAGCTTTAGGGATCTTATTGCCTCAAGACAACAAGTGTAACAAAATAGTCATTTAGAGATAGGACATAATGCCAGATTCTTTAGTAAAAAAATTTAGTTCTGTTTGAATTTCTATAGTTTCAGTCATTGAGTATATGTATAAAGAAGGAAGGCATTTGGGAAGTCAAGTTAAAACCACAGTCTTTTATAATTCAGGAACATTTGGATTTTTGCTAAGATCTTCTTTCTTGTGCTATGTGCCTGCTCTGATCTAATGGACCAGGCCAGACTCCAGGCAGGTTCTGTTTTCAAACAGGACCTCTCTTGAGGTGTAAGATCAAGTTACCTAGTCAGGGGTGGAGGGAATAGCAATTTCCTGTGCTAGTCTTCATCCCTAGAACTAAGAATCTTCTTGTCTCGGTGGCTTGATGTTAAAATGAGAAAAAAAGGGGGAAATTTAGAAATTAATAGAAGAAGATTGCTCTATGTACCCAAGAAAGGATCCTGATGGATCCTGGTGGAAATAGTACCAAGAATTTGGGGCTAGAAGAACCTTGTCCTTGAAGAATCACAGAGAAAAATCTCAGTTAATTTTCTCTTTCCATAAATTTGAAAGACATTGCTCAGGGGTAGACTTGCATTATTCCTCCTGAATCACTGATTAATTCACCAAGGAAGAAATATGCAGCTCTTCCTTGTTCCTTTTGCATTATGGTATAATTTCCATAAATGAATTGCTACGATTCTCACATATACCATTTAAATATCGCTAAAGTATTGTTTCCTTAATAAGAGATGAAATTTAAATAATATTAGCAATAAGTTTTGGTTATCAAATTAAAGCTGCTTGTCAAAATTAATATGCCATTGCCTTTCTCTTAGAAGATATACATTCCCTTTCCTGCAGAATTCACCAAATAGAGGTACTTCGGGGGTGAGGGGAAACTCTTGGCACATGCCAAAGAAAGTTTAGAGTCCTTTAAAAAAAGTAGGAGAATATGGAAAGACTAAACAAGAACAGAACAATCTCTATGAGGCTCTTTCTTGAGTATGTCACATATTTTTTCAATAGCTGATTATTGATTTTAAGAATCATGAAAATAAAAATGTGCATTAAATCCTCTGAAGTCACCATTTTCAGTTAGTTTATTTAGAGGTGGTTGGTGCCCGTATACAAAGACATAGAACAGTGCTAACAATTTTCAATGGACAAATGGATCATTCTGTGGGTTGATTCCTCTCTTTTGCAAAATGCTTTACCTGGTGCTCTTTTTCTTTGGGCTTTGAGTGCTTTTCAGGGTCTATGGGAGTAGCCAGATGTTGGCTGTAAAAGTAGAGCTAAGTGTCTCTCAGTGGAATAGAAATTCTCTTCCTCATTTCATGGGAACAGGCCTCTAAAATGTTGGTGACATGGCAAAAGATAGGGAAGCTGAAGTAGTGATTTTAGATATCAAAACAATGTAGGTTTACTGGCTCCTTGTGACACTGAATGCAAATAAAATGTATTTTTCCAAATGTGTGCAAAAGTTAGTTTTTTGGATTAGTTGCTCAGTTGTGTCCAACTCTTTGCGACCCCATGGATTGTAGCCCGCCAGGCTCCTCTGTCCATGGAATTCTCCAAGAAAGAATACTGGAGTGGGTTGCCATTCTGTTGTCCAGGGAATCTTCCCAACTCAGGGATCAAACCTGGGTCTCCCACATTTCAGGCTGATTCTATACCATCTAAGCCACCAGGGAAGCCCCCAAATGTTGTGTGGATGTTTTGAAAGCTATGCATTTATTAATCTATATTCCTAACCCCCTTTCATTCTTTCCCCATCACCACAACCTCCCACACTCGCACATCAGTTGAAATTTTGGAAATCTCTTGAGGACCCACATATATAAATAAATACAAAGTGAAGTAATTTCTTTTACTGTGTAAATTACGAGACTTAAGGTTAATTGAAGATGTGGTAGTGTCCACAATAACCCATGGTCTCTTGAAGGTACCCTTCAGGCTTTGTTCAAAGCTCGGAGCTTAAAATTTCTTCCTGTGTCCAGAAAAATCTAGATTATTCTGGAACAGAATGTCTTTTGTGAAACTGGAGTTCAATCTGTGGTAATTGGTGAGGTCATTAAATAGGATGTTGGTCTGACGCACACTCTTCTAGAGAAGTTTTTAATGTACTCACTGGTAGGAAGTGAGTGCAGCCGAAAAAATGCTTCAGGATGATTTGTAATCTACTACAATCTAAATCCTAGTAAGACTAGCACATCTGTTACAATGATAGAGTGTTCAGTGCTATAAAGTACAGTGATCTATGGTAACCACTGGGACCAATATATCTCCTGTAATACCAAAGAATGTGTCAATCTAAGGACACATTAATTTCTCTAATAACAAGGGAAAAAAACTCAAAGATAGAGGTGATCAAAAACATTATTTTGTCTAGATTTCTACATCCTGTTAGGGCTGGCTGCACCTAACCCTGTTGATGAGATACCCTTTACTACTAAAAAAATGACAAAAGCTACTTACTAGGTGCTGGCTAAAGATTTGAAATGAAAGTTGTTTGTGCTTTCCTTGAAGTGAACTCATGAGAAGTGGCCCATTAAAAATGGGGAAAGAATAGTCAAATGTCTGTGAAAGGAGTTGGAAAGATCTGGGAATATTGTCTGAGGACAAAAGGGATGAAAATTTCCTTGGTTTTCAAATATGTTAAAAGCCATTATTCTGAGGATGAAAATGAAGGTTGCTCCACCTTTGATAACTTGAGAGGAAATGGCTTTCATCTACAGCCTAAAAGATTCAGTTTATCTAAGGGGAGGACTTGGTAGGGAGAGTTATTAGGAGGGTAAGTGAACAAAATGAAGGGAACAACCTCTACGGCAAAGTTTATGCCTGATGTTGACATTTAAGATTTAACATTCACTGTGTCTCTTGTGGGCTTCCCTAGTGGCTGAGTGGTAAAGATTCTGCCTGCCAATGCAGGAGATGTGGGTTTGATCCCTGGGTCAGGAAGATCCCCTGGAAAAGGAAAGGAAAACCTACTCCAGTATTCTTGCCTGGAAAATCCATGGACAGAGGAGCCTGGTGGATTACAGTCCAGGGGGTCGCAAAAGAGGGGGATATGGTTCAGTGACTAGGCAACAACATCAACTCTGTTTCTTGTGAAAAGTTTGGCTAAAAATATGTTTACTATTGAAAATTCTTAATGCTAGTATTTACTAGCTTGAACTATTGTAAATTTCATATGAAATTCATTTTAGTTGAAGAAAGAAGCACTTAAGGCTCAGAGTGCAAGTTTTTCCAATAAGAGCAGAGAGGAGACTTGAGAAAGAGCATAACTATTTTCTTCCAAATAACTTTTCTTATAACAAGTATAATGTGCCCCATTATTGATATGTATGTTCATGACTTTTCTTATCAGCTGAAAATTAGTATACTTTCTACTGAATGGTGACATTTTATAAACATCATTCACAATTTTTAGGAAGTTTATACCTGGTATGCATTAAGGAGATTATTGACTTACTGCTTTTCTCTTTATTAATCTAATTACTTGAAAAAAGTTTTACAGTACATATTTTAGGGAATTAAATTTTTCTTTTTGCCTCTAGGATATAGCATCCAAAAAAACAAGAGATAGAACAGAAATCCTTAATATAATTAGGAAAAACAATTTTTGCCTAGTGAAATCACTCAACTCACAAGTTTGAAATTTGGCTTAAAGCAAAAGCTTTTGGAGTTTTTCCCTTAGAAGAATAAAATTGTTTTACAAAGTTTTAAGCAAACCCAATACATTACCTTTTTTTTTTTTTTTTGGCCATGCCACGCAGCATGTGGGATCTTAGATATCGAACCCATGCCACCAGCATTGGAAGCAGAGTCTGAACCACTGGACCACAGGAGAAGTCTCCCCAAGACACTATTTCTGAATGAATGATCTTGATGTTTAGGATATATAGGATAAGGGAGGACCAAATTTTAACATAGAAAATTATCCTGACAGTTCACATGGAGGGCTGACTTCAGTATAATGCAGTGGTTAAAACTGTGGGGTTTTTGGATGTCATTCATTCATTCAATCAGTCATCCAGTAGGCATTTCTGGTGCCCATTGTATTGTAGGCTAATTCCAGGCACTGGGGACATAAGAATAAATGAGGCAGAAAGAATCTTGCCTTCATAAAGTATACATTCTACAGTGAGACAAGCAATGGATAAATCAATAAACAAGTAAGACAATTACTATAGAGAAAATAAATAGGTGTTGAAATGGTGGTCAATTAAATCAGGGTGCTTTGGTTTGGCCTCCTGAGGAGTTAATATTTGAGCTGACATATTTTAACCCCAATTCTGCCACTTCCTGGTCCTGTGAGATTGGACTGATTACTTCTCTGACTTCCAATTTTCTTCTCTATGAAATGAAGATATTACTATCAGAGAAAATATGAGGCTTAAAGAAGACAGCAAAGTAAAGGGCTTGGTGCATATTAAATAATAGCTAACTAACATTAATTACTATTTTGGGCTTCCCAGGTGGCACAGTGGTAAAAATCTGCTTGCTGATGCAAGAGACACAAGAGAGGTGGGTTCAATCCCTGGGTTGGGAAGATCCCCTGGATCAAGAAATGGCAACCCACTCCAGTATCCTTGTCTGGAAAACTCCATGAACAGAGAAACCTGGTGGGCTACAGTCCATGGGGTCTCAAACAGTCGGACAAAACTGAACAACTGAACACAGACAGACACAATTACTATTTTATTAATAAACCATAAATATTATTCCAAAAGGATTATGAAGCAATTTTTTTTTTTCGTTATGATACATTCTGCTCAGGCTACACAGAGAATTGTTTCTCTCTTGTTGGCAAGTTGAATCGCATTCTGAAGCCTGGCTGACTGATTTATATTAAAACAGTGAGAGAGAGAGACTTGAAAGAGGTCCCCACTGGCAGGAGTGCTGGTCATTGTCCAGATAAGAGTGCCTAAGTCCCAGTTACCAAATTTCTGTCTCTCCCTGACTTTACATCCTATCTTTTTCGGAAACCAGATTCTAGCCCAAGTAAAAGCTTTTTTAGACTCTGAGAAACTGAATTTTAGGCAACTTTCCATTTTTGTTTTTTTCTCCCTCGTTTTCTCCAAATAATAGGTCAAAGCATGAAGAAGAACAGAAAGATCTGCAGAGGGGAAACAGATGTTTATGTTCATTTCACAATCACAGGGCTGGATAGATATGGAAGAGCAAGAACTGCGTCCAGGACAGAGCTGTACCCAAACCTCCCCAAGGATCCCAGGCTCTTTCCTGTGTTTTAAAACTCCTTTGCTTCTTCCCATGACAGTAGGTGTTCTCTAAGCTTTCCTCAGTGCCCACTCCGAAGGTCTCACAGTCGTGCTGTTTTGCATACAGCAGGCTCAGTGAATTCATGCTTCGCAGCTTTGCCAATCACATCTGAGGCTTTGCTCTCAGCAGCTGGTGCTTGGTGCACCCAAGTTTCTCTAATGAGTCTTCTTTCTGCTCCGTTTTACAACTCCCACTCTTCTCTGTTGTGAGTCTCTGCAGCTTTTCCCTTTCCTCCCAGGCACCTCCCCCCTAGCCCCCTTTCTGATTTTCATCCTTGTGAATTCTTTCTTCCAAGGTCTCTCTATGTCCCAGCCATGGACACAGATCTTTTTATAAAGGACTCTTGTTTCCTCATTTAGGAATTTGCTAGCTGTTTCTGAAAGACTCTAAAGACCTCTTCTGTCTTATACAATTTCTCCTGTTAGAAACTAAGTCAAGAAATGATATATACATTACTTATTCTCAACTTGCTTTTTACTGATTGAAAGTGTGAAAGTGAAAGTGTTAGTCGCTCAGTCTTGTCTGACTCTTTGCAACCCCATGGACTGTAGCCCACTGGGCTCCTCTGTCCATGGAATTCTCCAGGCAGGAATACTGGAGTGGGTTGCTGTGCCCTTCTCCAGGAGATCTTCCTGACCCAGGGATCAAAACCTGGTCTCCTGCACTGCAGGCAAATTGCTTACTGTCTGAGCCACCAGGGAAGCCCTTTTAATCATTGATGGTTGGTTATAGAATTTTTCTCTTAACTTGATTTTTAGGCATCTTCATAGCATAAAGAAGGATTTTCTGAATGTTCTAAATTATATTAGGTTGAACTATATGAACTTATGATACCCAAATGATTTTGAACTACAAAATGATCATTTCATCTGTTCACCTAATAAGAAATTCTTAGAATGCTTGTTGAAATTTATATTTACAGCTCTTTCTCTGGTATAGAAGTTCTGGCATGGACCAAAGAAATCTGCATTTTTTTTCCTTCTTAAATTGAAGTATAGTTTTCCTTTTTTAAAACTGAAATATAATTGAAAATAATCTGTATATATGTATCACAAGATCTTGAATATTATTCCCTGTGTTATACAGGTAATTCTTGTTGCTCTTCTATTTTATGTATAGTAGTATATATCCATTAATCCTATACTTCTAATTTATCCCTCCCCCTACTGCCTTTCCCCTTTGGTAACCATAAGTTTGTTTTTTATGTCTGTGAGTATGCTTCTGTTTTGTATATAGATTCATTTGTATTATTTTTTAGATTCCCTGTATAAGTGATGTCGTATAATATTTGTCTTTCTCTGTCTGACTTACTTCACTTAGTATATTATTCTCCAGATCCACCCATGTTTGCTGCAAATGGCAATATTTCATTCTTTTTTAATGACTGAGTAATATTCCACTGTGTGTGTGTGTTTGTGTGTGTATACATACATACATACTATAATTACATAGTACATCTTTTTAAACCAATCATCTGTTGATGGGCATTTGTGTTGTTTCCATGTTTTGGCTATTGTAAATAGTGCTGCTATAAACATTGAGGAGCATGTATCTTTTTGAATTGGACTTCATCTTTTCTGGATATATGCCAATGAGTTGGATTGCTGGATCACATGGTAGCTTTTTTTGTCCTTTTATTAAAAAAAAAAAACCAAACAACAAAAAGCTACCATATGATCCAGCTACCATATGATCCAACTACCATATGAAGACCACTGATCTTCCCAGTGGTTATGTATGGTTGTGAGAGCTGGACCATAAAGAAGGTGGAGTGCCAAAGAATTGATGCCTTTGAACTGTGGTGCTGGAGAAGACCCCTGAGAGTCCCTTGGACAGCAAGGGGATCAAACCAGTCAATCTTAAGGGAAGTTAACCCCGAATACTCATTGGAAGGACCGATGCTGAAGCTGAAACTCCAGTATTTTGGTTATCTGATGCAAACAGCTGACCCATTGGAAAAGTCCCTGGTGCTGGGAAAGATTGAGGGCAGAAGAAGAAGAAGGTGTCAGAGGATGAGATCGCTGGATGGCCATGCAATGGACATGAACTTGGGCAAACTTCGGGAGATGGTGAGGGATAGAGAGGCCTGGTGTGCTGCAGTCCATGGGGTTGCAAAGAGATGGACAAACTGGACAACTGAACAACAACAACGTGGTAGCTCTATATTTAGTTTTTTAAGGAACCTCCATATTGTTTTCCATATTGGCTGCACCAATTTGCAGAATCTGCATTTTTGACAAGCAGGTGACTGGGAAAATTTGGGAAATACAGGTATTTCATTGGCAGTTGAATGAACATCTAAATATGATCCTTAGGGAAATTTATATTGTTTATGAGTTTATTGTATTTGATGTAAGAAATTTCAGCTTAGCTAGCGTGATGATGATTACTAAGTGCTCATTGAAGTCTGTTCACCCTTTCTTTGGGCATATAGCTAACTTCTCTAAGTGTGGCCTAGGGTTTAACTTCTCTCCAAAGAAATATAAAGAGATGTCATGACTGCTACTTGCAGACCTGGCCCAGATCACCACTCCTTGCCCTCCATATCCTCTCATATTCTGTCTAGATATAGAGCAACACAAAGTCCTACCCAACAGCAGAATCACATGAAGTCATATGAAGTCACATAAAGTCTTTTGCTTCATATGCCTTGTGCGTAGCTATTGTTAATTTGAGAGCAACAGGCATTGGCTAGATGAGGCAGACAAAGTATTTTTAAGAAGTATGTCTAGGAAAGATTCACTTTGGTCTTGGATGTGGTTCTTGGGTACTGAGAACTAACCAGAAACCTAATAAGTTCTTGAGAGAACTGCATTTCCAAAGAGACTCCAAACTTGGACTAAATGCTCTTATGACTATAAAAATAATACTTGAGCCATGAAATTGCACAAGCAAGAGGCAGGCTGTGAAAGTTGTGTGACTCTTAAGAAAGACAGTGTCCCTGAGGCCCAATTCAGATGTGTGTCATGAAGGATAATGGAAGAGGAAGAAGAACTCCCCAGAGACCCAAGCTAGGGGAGGTTTAGAATAATGGACAAAGAAATTCCTCCTGGAGAACAACATAAGGGTCAGTTCAAGAAATGTCTTCCATTGCTAGGTCAGGGAGTCTTCCCAACATTTGCTGTCTGGATTTTGTTATTGCTATGTCTCTCCTTTTCTTTTCTGAAAGGGGGTTTGGGTATTTCAGTTATCCCATCTCTTCTATCATTGGCTAAGAGGTGGCTGTATATATGGGGGATATAATGAGTCTTCTACTGACCACAAGAACCGTGTCTCCATCAAATGGAAAGGACCAGGCATCACTTGCAGATGCTAGATTTCAACCTGCTTCACTGAAATATTGGACTCCGTGATCCCTCTTGAGAAAAATTTTGTTTTACATGTAGGAAAAAATGTGCAGGAATATTTGGTGGCTAGAGAGTTTGACGTAAACAGAGATGGCTAGATTCCATTAAAATTCATCTTCCCCCTTCTGGGCACATAGGTGGGTTTGTTTTTATTTCCCAGCTTCCCTTAGACATAGGTGTGGCCTCATGACTAAGTTATCTGCTCTGGAGCTTGACTGGAAATGATGTCTGTCACTTCCAGACCTGGCACATAAAACTTTCCATGCAAGCCTCTCCACCATGCTCTTTCTCAGTAGTCTGGTTGGATGGGAGATCTTAAGGGATGGTGGGATCACAAGATACAAAGAACCTGGGTCCCTAAATGACTAAATGAAGGAAAGTAGCCCAACTGACATGAATACCTATTCAGGACCATAAATTAGCAAGGTGTTAATCCCTTATATGCTTGGGTCTATTTGTTAGAACAGGTTAGCATATCCTAACTAACAGTGACTTTTTGATTAATGTGATTAGCTCTAAACCTACACACTGCTTACATTGTTTATTTACTGTTTCATGGCCACCGCTTACTTCATTACAAGTTATTTAACCTTATCAAATTGGTTAGTAACTTTGAGACTTGGTTTCCTCATCAGTCAAATTTAGGAAAATTAATACCTCATAGGATCATTATGAGGATACAATGAATTGATGTATGAAAACATCTCAAAATATGCTCATAGCAAGGACTTTATAAGTATGTAGCTACTGTTATTGTTGTTAGTACATATTCTAGTAGCGTTTGGGTTTTGTAATTAAATAGTACCACACTGCTTGTAGGATTACACGTGGCCATAATGAAATTCAAACTGAGACTGCGAGTGAGGAACATCATAAATAAAAGCTGTATTGTGAACCAATACAAAACGCTGAATGAATACACATGAATAGGTCCTTTTGTTTGGTGAGAATTAGGCACATCCAAAAAGTTGGTGGACTTCAGAGTATTCAGGAATGATGCCAGGCCACTCAGTGATTCACAGTGGGTCCCTATTGAGTTCACGGTGGAATTTATCTTGAGTTATACCCGGAAAATTAACCATTTGGATTCTGCTAACTAACCAAGGGATGGCATTGATTTTTGTTTGTGGGAAAGTAAAATTTCAGCCTTATTAGAACCTGTGTCTATACACAGAGGGTAGCACCTCTGTAGATCCTTGTGATCTTGTGCTCAGAATTGGTGAGCGAGATGATTTCTGTTGAGTTTTCACACCTGTCCTTTCTTCAGAGGCCTCATGTGAGTTGCCCACCCTTCAGTTGCCTTTGTGGAATAGGCCAACTACATTCCAAAACAAAGCTATCCAATGTGCTGGGCCATCCCTGAGCCAAGTTTGCTCTTTGCCCCACAACAAGAGGGAGTAATGGCAGACTCTGAAAATGCCATCCTGGAAATGAAGTACTGATTACCTGAAGCCCAACCTTGTTGGGCAATCAGTAGAAAACTTTATGAAGGCTTTCCTAGCTTGGGCAGTGAAAGGAGCCAGGCTGTGTGGAACTAAAAGTCTTGGTCACAGGGAGTCTGTCCACTGAAGCCTGAATTGGTCACAGGCCTTGGTTTGTTGCCAGCTAAATCTGGAATGCAGGAGGGTTATGAACTGCAGATGTAGTTTCTAATCCCAGGAGCATGACTTTTCTTGGGTTGCTATGGTCACAGATACTTAATTCTCTTTTTCCCTCTTGTATTCTTTGTTAGCCCTAAGAGATGAAGCTCACAGTTTACTCCTTTGCAGGATGCTTTGGCTTTCTGAGTGTAATTTCCACCCCTGAGCCTCTGAATGTGCTTGTGCTCATAGGCATCACAGTGTAGACTGTGGAAGGAACTATCTATACAATTCCTGTTACTGTACCTTTGATGTGGCCTCCAAGAGACCAGAAAAACATCAGACACTCATCTCACTATCACACTGCCTCACAAAGAGATATTGGAGAGTGGAATACCTGTAAGATACTGGGCTTTTGAGCATCATGTTGGGTTTTTGAACAGAGAGATTTGACTGGCCCATTCTTGTGTCCTCTTTCACATACTTCTGTTACATTTTTGCCTAAGGTTAAAAGCCTGGTGATTTACTTCTTAGTCCCATGAGAGGTGTTTTAGGTTTTCTTTTGGCTTACAAAAAATGAATCTCATCCATTCTCCAGAGACTCTCAGGTATCTTTAGAAAGAACAAAAGAGAAACTCCTGAGTAAATATTCCTGAAGGGGCAGAACTGTCATAACACTGTATAGGCCTGGGGCTTTGTTTTATTTACTCTTTATTATTTTATTTTTTTCCTTCTGGGTTGGATGTAGTTTCCTCCCAATGCTCTGGCCATTAGGGTTATGATGGAGTCTACCTTGGACCAATCATCATTTCATTAGGTGGAAAAAGTTTAGAATTGACTTTCAGCTCTCTGTGAAAACATCCTTTTACATCTCCCTCAGCTGATAGAGCAACTAACTGTCCTTCCCTTTTCCACAAATTGTGTTAATTTCCTGCATAGGCAGCCTGGGTTTGCAAATAGTGACAACATAAATTTTTTAAACACAAGTGGTTTTCCTAGAGAGATGGGTGATAGGTGAAAGAGCCATAGACATGCCTGATTCTCATACAGAGGATAAATGAAATGGTGAATGAGGTACGTCAGGCAGGGGCTTTAACTTGAATGGAATTCTTTTATGCAGCCACACACATCAACAGACAAACCACAAGCATGATCCAACTCAACATACAATCTAACTAAACTAGAAACGGAAGTGTTATCCTTATGACATATGTGGTGTGAAACATTAATTGATACTACTTTATCAGTGAGATGCCTGCCACAAAACTCAAAGCTGAAGAGAAGATGAAGCCAGGATAGGGAAAGAAATATGGTTATTCTGTGGTAAGCTGTGAAATCTCTAAAGGTTGTTAGGATACCTCGAGTCTTCCTTGGGAGTAGGAAACAGTGCCCAGAGATGTTTCTTAGGCACATCTGTGGACTTTTTAATCTTCCTTTAACTGCCCCCAATTTTTGGACCTAGCTCTTAGTTGAACTTGGAGTTACTCTGGAACATACTCTTTTATAAAGAACTATAAATGAGTGGGCCACTCAAAATTTACGTAAGCTTTTAAATTTAATGTAAATGGAGGAATTTGAGTACATCCTGTCTGTTTGCAAATGAAATTTATACATTGAATACATTGGGCTTCCCTGGTGGCTCAATTGGTAAAGAATCTGCCTGCAATGTGGTAGACCCAGTTTTGATCCTTAGGTTGGGGAGACCCCCTGGAGAAGGAAGTGAAAACCCACTCCAGTATTCTTTCCTGGAGAATTCCATGGATAGAGAAGCCTGGCAGGCTACAGTCTATGCAGTTGCAAAGAGTCGGACATGATTGAGCAAATAGACATGACATTGGCCCATTAGATCAAGAAAATTCAATGCTGTATTATAATTCCAGTAGAGATAAAATGATTATTTAAAATGTGAACAAAATAGTTCAAAAATATAATACATTTAATAAATAATTTATATGTTCCCTCCTGAAGAGACATCTATTGGACTAACAATTTGTTCATTTATTCATCAAAGTTTTAATGGACCAGTAATATAATTATCTAAGCACAGGAAGAATGAGGTGATTAAGACACCCTAATTCATTAATTCAGTAACTGTCTATTGAGAGTATACTGGATTTTGAGTTCTATTTGAGAAGATGGAGATAGAGCAGTGAACAAGACAAAATCCTTGCCCTCATGGAGTTTACATTTCAATGTAGGATAAAAGTAGTAAGCAAACAAATATAAGTATCATGTCAAGTAGTGTTAAATCTTATGAAGAAAGATGAAGCAGGATAAAAAGTTAAAGAGTGACTCTGTAGGCATGTGTGTTTGTGTGTGTGAACATATTGAACAATGTGATCAATTGAGACTGAGGGGGACCTGGATGGAATAAGGTCAGGTTGAGGGAAGACCAAGAACATAATCTTCAAGGAAAGAAGTTTGGTGTGGCTGAAGAACATCAAGATGGCTGGTGTGGCTCGAGCAAAAATACTACAGAGCAGAGTGTTAGGGTTGGAGGTTGGAGAGATAACAGGGCCCAAGTCATGGAGTGCCTTGGAGACTGTGATAAATGATGGAGTCTTAGGGTGAAGGGAAGTGATTGGTGGATTTGGGTCTGTGGGTAGTCCCCCTGTGAAAAACTGACTGGAGGGGGCCAGACAGGAAGCAGGGAACTGGGAAGTGACTATAGCAGTTTGGATGAGAAATGATGGTGGCGTGGACAAGGATGAAAGCAGAGGAGTGGTGAGAAGTGACCAGGCTTGAAGATGTAGTTTGAATGTTGACCTGATTCATAGTAGGAAGGGGTAATAACTAGTGGTTTGGAGGGAGAGATTTGGAGGGTACTGTTAAAGGGAGAAAGGAGTTAAGGATAATACCAAAGTTTTTGTTCTGAGCAACTGGTTGGAAAACTTTAGTCATATACTTCTATTGGGAACACTAGGGGAGGAGTAGATTGGGAGAATTAAAAAAAATCTGCTTTGGACAGGTTAAGTTAGAGATGTCTATTAGATATCCAAATGAACAGTTGGATATATGAATCTGAGTCAGGGTATTTTTTTTGTATGTGTGGTAGAGATATACATTTTGGAGTTATCAATGTATAAACTGTATTTAAGTCCATGAGACTAGATACAATCAACCTGGGCACAGATGGAGACGTGGATGGAGAGACTGAATATTATAGTATGCTGACGTATAGTGGTAGGGAAGAGATGGAGAAGGCAGCAGAGGAGATAGAGAGAATTGCCATCGAGGGGAATAAAAACGAGGAGAATGTTATATCCCAGGAATCAAGGAAGTGTTTCAAGAAGGAGAGTATAAGCCATAAGAAAAGCCTCCAAGAGACCAAGTAAGATGAAGGCTGAGAGGTTGTTGTTTTTTTTTTTTCCTTTTTGGCCACACTACCACTTTTGGGATCTTAGTTCCCCGACCAGGGTTTGAACCTGGGTCCTTGGCAGTGAGAGCTTGAAGTCATAACTCCTGGACCATCAAGGAAGTCCCAATAACACAGAATAGAACACTGGTTTTGACAAGACATGACCCTTTCTTTCAGCAGCTTATAGTATAGTGGCAGTGGGGAAGTAAGGAAACAGGCAGATTGCTCTCAATTGTGGAAGCTGTGTTCTAGCAGTGTTGACCCATTGCTGGACATGGGTTGAAAAAGGAGCAAGGAATTTTCCCTGGGGAGTCAAGGAAAGCTACATCAAGCAGATGTACATTTTTTTTTTTTTTTGCAGATGTACTTTTGGATTCTGGTAGGTAGGAGGGAGGGAAAACAACCAAGATTCATAAAACTTAAAAACATTTCTTTTCTAGTTGGTTGTTGATTTTTTTATAATCACTTGTGCAAAACTAATATTTCCTCTCAAGTGAATATCCAACTACAATTACTCCATGTAGACATATTTATCAATTATCAGTAAACATGATAACTATATTATAAGGACAATACACACATTCAATCATACCCTGTTCCATTCGGAGGACACTCTTGTAATGATATTCTTTCTGGTTGTAGCCTATATCTTTTAATTATATTTAAATTCCCTTTCATAGCTGTGTTCAAGTGTAGAGACCCTATTCTTTTTGTTATTGAAGTATAGTTGATTTACAACATTGTGTTAATTTCTGCTATACAGCAAAGTGATTTAGTTATATGTATATACATATATATATAATTTTTTATATTCTTTTCCATTATGGTTTTTCATAGGATATTGAATGTAATTCCCTGTGTCATGCAGTAAGGCCTTGTTTATTCATTGTGTATATAAGATTTTGTTGTTCAGTTGCTAAGTTGTGTCCGACTCTTTGTGACCCCTGGACTGCTGCATGCCAGGCTTCCCCATCCTTCACTATCTCCCGGAGTTTGCTCAAATTCATGTCCATTGAATTGGTGATGCTATCTAACCGTCTCATCCCTATGTTTAATCATAGTAGCTGCTATGTACGTAACACTTACCATATGTAAGACACTGTTCTAACAGCTACATGTATTAATTTATTTTGTTCTCATGACCTTAATTTCTCTACTGTCCCTTTAAAAGATTCATGACAACTGAGGTACAGAGAAGTTGAACAACTTACTTAAGGCCACACAGTAATGGCAGAGTCAATATTAGAACTGGGCTGTCTGGCTTCAGAGCTCACTATCTTGAGCAGTATGCTGATGTGACCATACTATTATATCTTTACCTTTCTAAGATAGGTAGTTATTAGCGAGAAATCTTTGCAGCTCATGAAATTCTCCAGGCCAGAATACTGAAGTGGGTAGCCTTTCCCTCCTCCAGGGGATCTTCCCAACCCAGGGATCAAACCTAGTCTCCCATATTGCAGATGGATTTTTTACCAGTGGAACCAGAAGGAAAGCCTGTTCACTTCTTTAAGGGATAGGCTCTCTTTGACTTGAATTTTTCTGAATTCCTTGACTTCAGTTTTCCAAAGACTCAGTAAACTAGTTGCAGGTTGTCACTGCAGAATGAGCCCGTAGCACCCAGGGACTAGATATTGAATACTTCTCCACATGGAGAAGAGATCATGAGATCTTTTACAGTTGACTGTGGATTCTCAAGTGACTGTGTCAGGGTTTACATTCAATCAGTTCATACATGAACAGGACGGTGGTAAAGAGAGTTAGGGTCTTTGTGGTGAAGAAGATCCCTCTACTGATGAAAATGTTCACTTCATTGGGCTTCTAGATGTATATGGCTCACATCTTTATTTCCCTTAAAGATGTGAGATACTGTACTTAAAAAAGGTACGAAGTGTAAAAGCAACAATGTTTGGGAGTGCCTACTATGAGCAAAGTATTGCTTTGGCAATCGTGGCTGTGATATCTTGAGAGCTAAAACAAGGAATAGCCAAAGTCTAGATGCTTTCATGCTCAAATAACAGCAAGTATGTATACAACTGAAACAAAATAATTTGTCCCTGGTGAAATCTAGTGGTGGTCCAGCCTTTGTTTGCTCCCTGATGTTTTTTATAGGCTGCTTTTACCTCTAAAGACAGTTTTATCCTTTTTCTTTCTGACACTGTGCTGTAATTGGTTCATCCAAAAGTTGGAGGTGGGATATGTAATTTAAAAAATTATTTATTTACTTATTTTAATTTTGGCTGCATTGCTTCTTAGTTGCAGCATGTGGGATCTTTCAGTGCAACTTGCGGGCCCTCTAGTTGTGGCACATGGGCTTAGTTGGCCACAGCATGCGGGACCTTAGCTCCCCAACCAATGAGTCCCCCTCATTACAAGGCAGATTCTTAACCACTGGACCACTAGGGAAGTCCCATGAACATGCAATTTTTAAAAGCACTCAAAACCTTGTGGGTTCTATTTTTTTTTTGTTAGCAGTTTTTGAAATTAGGTAGTCCTTTGGACTGCAAGGAGATCAAACCCGTCAATCCTAAAGAAAAAGAACCCTGAATAGTCATTGGAAGGACTGATGCTGAAGGTGAAGCTCTGATACTCTGGCCACCTGATGCCAAGAACCAACTCATTGGAAAAGACCGTGGTGCTGGGAAAGATTGAGGACAAGAGGAGAAGGGGACGACAGAGGATGAGGTGGTTGGAGGGCATCATTTACTCAATGGACATGAATCGGAGCAAACTCCGGGAAATGGTGAAGGACAGGGAAGCCTGGTGTGCTGCAGTCCAAGAGATCACAAAGAGTTGGACAAGACTTAGTGACTGAACAACAACAACAATCTGCCAGTTCCCTAGCCTGGAAGAAAGAGAATGTAGAATAAATAACTTTTGCTAAGATGTTTATAGGTCGAGACCCTAATAACTTTCTTAAGTTGCAGACCTAATCTTACAATTAGATTTTTTATTTTCCCCTCAGGGTGAAAGTCTATCTGCACTTCTCTTCATTCTGTTCTCATTAAAAGGTTCTTCTCTGGGCATGTATGTGTGTGTGTGCTTAGTTGCTCAGTCATGTCTGACTCTTTGTGGCCTATGGACTGTAGCCCACCAGGCTTGTCTGTCCATGGGATTTCCCAGGCAAGAATACTGGAGTGGGTTGCCATTTCCTTCTCCAGGAGATTTTTCCAATCCAGGGATCAAACCCAGGTCTCCCACATACAAGCAGATTCTTCACCGTCTGAGCCACCAGGGAAACCCTTCTCTGAGCACGGCCACTATAATTTCAGAAAAGCTTAAGGGAACTAGCATTCAAATTTGCTCTTAATTTCTGCAAATATATAAAAACCTGCTAGACAGTCGATACTATTTTCACTGTGGTTTTCTCCCTGTCTGCTATGTAATAGTGTCATAAATCAGGTACATCTAGCAGGAGGAGGAGAGGGAGGTGACTGTTGAGCTCTGGAAAAGAAGCTACTTCCTACAGAAAGGATTTCAAATCGTCCCACAGCAAAGCCAGCACTCAAACAGGTTTCCTGTGGGCTATTTCCCCTCTGCTGCTCTGGACCCAAAGCCAAAGTGAAGAAGAGAAATTTCCCTATCACAAATCTCAAATCTCTGGTAACTCAAGCTGATCTTATAGTGATCAAGCAGTTCATCATATTCCAAAAAGTTATAAAATCTAGGCTATTGTAAATTGAAGCATTTTATGAATTTGCTTTTAAGAAGTTTAATAAGATTTACTTTAGAGAAGAGAAAAATAAGAGTCAAAGTGGAAAAGATTAGATAAGTGATCATATGACAAACTTTGGAACACTCAACATAACTGAAAGAATTAAGTTGTAACTACAGTATCTTAACTGTCAGACCTCAAAATATCTTATGCCATATTTTGTGCTTTTGGGACATATGTTGAAATAATTAAGAAATTTTATATTAATCTTTATTTTTACTTTTAAAACATATTGATTAAAAATTTCTCTTTTAATTCAAAATACAGATTGCCTAACGGATATTTAAAATCTTTGAATACTTTTTCTTCAATCTACTTCCACAGGAAAATGAAAGTACATCAGGATAGCACCAATTGTTATGGAAAAATGAATGTTCTAATGCTACTAATCTCAGCATTTCATTTATAAATGGCATGGGGTGAATATACGAGAAGTGTCAAGAACACTTCTTTCACCAGTTGTGTAACTAGTGTTTTTTTTTTTTTTTTGTAAAAGAGAATTGTGACGCACCACATTGTGAATCAGCTATACCCCAATACAAAACGAAAAGTTAAAAAGAACTATGTTGCAATTATACTACATTTTATAATGTTCACATTAAAGAAAGTTGATGAATCTTCAGGCAAATATTAAGTAACATCTCTAGCCCCAAAGTCTAGAGGGCAATTCAGGGTATTTCCCCCGCATTATTCATTTGGTTTAAGCAGAGAAAAGGGTTACAGTTAAAGTGATATACAAGTTGTTCTAACAACAGCAAAGACTTTGGTTGCTGTGACGCCCAGCTACCTGGCTCCTGCCAGGCCTGCACCCAGTACTGACAATGGAGATAAGCCAGGCCCCTCTGAAGCAGGGATATCACCTCCCACGCCATGTGTCCCATACACAGGGGTGGCTTTCCCACTTTTCTTACCTGCGTAGTGATCGAACACAGTGGGCACGTATTCCTCGGGGAAGGCGTCGTTGGCGTAGCTCATCAGCAGGCAGGTCTTGCCCACGGCGCCGTCCCCCACCACCACACACTTGAGCATCTTTTTCTCCTCATGGCCACCGCAGCCACAGCTGCTGTCATTTCCCTCCTGGCAGTTCATGCTCGCGGCTCCAGCTGCTGTGACTGTGCTGTGGTTGTTGCTTCTCCCACTTCTTCCAAAGCCCATGAAGCCCGCGGCAGGCTTGAGATCACTCTGCCTTACTCGGGGTAACTGGGATCCTGCAGACTCGTCCGAGGTGGCTGGCACATGCCCTCTCACTTACCATACTGATCGGGACAGGTAACACACTGGGGAGAGTGATTAAAAGCATCTGTCCCTTTCCCCCATCAGTTCAAGTTAAGAAATCCTCATCTTCCCTGAATTCTAGGGGCTTCCTGGGAGTCTAGAGATTTCAACAGCTCGAGGGTTTCACTCTGGTCCCCTGTTCTCCAAGCCTGACTGAAGACACTGTGGAATTTTGCTAAATCTTCCCCATTTTCCACTGCACATCTAACATGGAGGAAAGCTGGGCTTTTTTAATGGAGTTTTTCCTTGCTTCCTCCAGCTTGCGAGTGTCAGGAAATCATGGGTTTCCTGCTGCATTCCATATTAGGATCAGTGGGCTGGAGAAGGCTGCAACAATGGGAGCTCTGTGTGTGTGTGTTTGTACTTCTGGGGAACGCTGCCAGGACATGGAGTGGGAAAACACTAGGGGTCCCACTGCAGACTCAAGCTGTCAGACTTCCTGTTTCATCCAGGGCTGGGGAGCCTGTTTGCCTGTGGCTGGCTGGGAAGAGGCTGACGAAAGGATGAAAACCCGGGAGTACTGTCCGCCACAGAAACACAGGGAACCACACCAGTCGTTGTAGGATAATATATGACATCATTCCTCACTGAGTCACCCGTTAAAAGCTCTGCAAATTAAAACTGGACAGTTCTTCACATACTTAAATGAGAAACCGTAAGAAATTTGTCTGGGCAATAAAGAAGAAAACCTTCCAGAGTTTCATTGTTTCAAAGGGAAATGTTCTTGTAGATTGTAGGTTTAAGATGCGTGATCAGGTTTATAAGCTGCCACATTTGAGCTCAACACTCGTACGTGTATTCCAGACACAAACATTTTTATGGTTGTGGCACATAAGAAATCAATCAGATGTGGGATGTTTACATCTTCTTATTAGCGAATAAACACACATGTCTTGGCTCACCCTTACTTTTGGAAGTGAGAGTGTGTGGGAGAGCTTTATTGGTTTGTTTCAGGTCTCCAAATGCTGCTTTTTCTTGAACAGTTCCATTTTTGATTTAGTCTTCTCCCCTTGGTCAGCCTGGTCCTCTTCAATTACAAAGGAGCCATTGGCGCCTAATTTATTTGTCTGTTGGGTCACTCAAAACGAAGCCCCTCTGAAGCACTGAGTCTGATTAATGTACTCAATCTTAGAAAAGAAGTGGAACTCTGCAAGTGTTTCTGACAAATGGGTCAAGTACGTTTTTGATGCGGGAACTGTGTGTTTCTTTGAGATTTTTGAGAATTGATTTTAAGAATTCAGATTATCCAGTTGATTTGAGGAGGGTTTTTTTTTTTTTTTTTGCAGGGGTAGGGTGAGAAGTCTGTTTTTATAAGTGGCTATTAAGAATTCTCCTGCCAATGCAGGAGATGCAAGAGATGTGATTTGATTCTTGGGTCAGGAATATCCCCTGGAGTAGGAAATGGCAGACCACTCCAGTATTCTTGCCTGGAAAATTCCTTGGACAGGGGAGCCTGGTGTACTACAGCCCATGGGGTTGCAAAGAGTCGAATACAACTGAGCACATGTGCACTCACTCATGCATCAATAATATATATATTCACATACATATGCTACTGTATTATCAATATATTCTCATATTACTTCTGTGTTGGATTGTAGTAACATTTCCCATAGTGTTTAGTGTCCCAATATTTCTTTTCTATAGAAAGATGATGTTTTGGTTAGGTTGTTGTGTTTCTACCAAATTATGTTGCTATAGCAACTCCCAGTGCTCAATAATTTAAAATAACATGTATTTCAATGAGGTATCACTTCACACCTGTTAGAATGGCTATCATAAAAAGTTTACAAGCAACAAATGTTGGTAAGGAAGTGGAGAAAAGGGAACCTTTGTACAGTGTTGGGGGAAATGTAAATTGATGCTGCCACTATGAAAAACAGTATAGAGTTTCCTCAAAAATGTAAAAGTAGAGTTACCATGGCGGTGGCAGTTTAGTCGCTAAGTCGTGTCCAACTCTTGCGACCCCATAGACTGTAGCCCCCCCCGGCTCCTGTGTCTATAGGATTCTCCAGGCAAGAATACTGGAGTGGGCTGCCATTTCCTTCTCCAGGGGATCTTCCTGACCTCGGGATTGAACCTGGGTCTCCTGCACTGCAGCAGTTTCTTTACTGACTGAGCTGCCAGGGAAGCCCAAAAAAGGCCAAAGAAACATGTATATACCTTATTTAACAAGGAATGCTGTTGTAAAAATGGCATCAATACACTTGTTCGACACAGAGTTACCATATGATCTATCAATTCCATTCTTTGGTATATATCTGGAAAAAAATGAAAACACTAATTGGAAAAGATACAGGTACCCCATTGTTCATAATAGCATTGTTTATAATAGTCAACATGTGGAAGCAAACCAAGTGTCCATGACCAGGTGATTGGATTAAGAAGATGTGTTTTATATATATCACATATAAATATATCTCTCTCACATATATATATATCATATATATCACATATATATGATATATATATATCATGGAATATTATTCAACCATAAAAAATGAAATTCAGCCATTTGCAACAATGTGGATGGACCTAGAGATTATGCTTAGTGAAATAAGTCAAAGAAAGACAAATATTGTGTGTTCACATATAGGTGGAATCTTCAAAAAATCAAATGAATGCATGTGTAGAACAGAAACCTTGTTTGTTTTCTGTTTTGTATCTTTGTTTCCAATTCCACGTATAAGCAATATCATATGATATTTGTGTGGCTTACTTCACCTAGTATGATAATCTCTAGGTCCACCCATGTTGCCACAAATGGTATTATCTCATTCTTTTTATGGCTGAGTAATAGTCTATTATACATTGACTCTTAAAGCTTTACTCTGGAAGTGACACTTCTGTTCATTCATTGGTCAAAGTAAGTCACATTCCCATGCTACCCAACACGAGGGTCAGAAGTACGATCCTACCATGTGCGAAGAAGGTGAGAACTAAATATTGATGAACAGCCTGAAAAGTTGAGATAGTTTAAACAACCAGAGATAGGTTAGTAGAGGTTAAGTAAGAAGTATGAAAGTTGAATTGTTTCATGTTTAGTGCCAATCTGAAACATTTGAAGGCACCTACAACTGCATGTGATTTATAATTTCATTTTCATTTAGTTTATGTGAAACATCTGGAATATCTAATAACATAAATTACAATTGTAATAATGCATTTACAAAATAATACATTACAAAATACAATTGTAATAATAAAATTACAATCGGCTCAAGTGTGAAGGCAGCAGCCAAACAAATCTGTGCAGGTAAAGGAGTGATTGATAGTGTCAAGAAATCCATCCTGAAGATGAGTAAGGTCACTTTGAGCACCATGTGATGATATGTCTGGCAGAACATTGAGGAGGTTCTGCCTTTGACCTTGAACCTGCCAGCAGTAAATGTGGCACGGAGTAAATACTCCGTTCAGATATGGAGTTCTCAAACGTGGCTGCCCAGTCTGTGTTCCTCCATTACAAATAAACCCTGGGAAAAGAACGGGAAATCAAATTGGGTGAAATTTTGCTATATCTGTGTATAAACCTAAACAGTGTGCCAGCAGACACAGATATTTAAGTCCAAGCTGATTTCTACGTGGGTTGCAGTTTAACAGACATTTAAGAGAGCTGAAGCAACCAATTATGGGTCTTTTACCACTGACTTAAAATCCAACCTGACGGATTGGATTACATGCAAAGATGGATCATGCCAATGCTGTATTTCTCAAGTTAAACTTGTTTCATTGGTATTTACTGTTCTTCAACCACATCCCCTCCATGGCCAAAGTGAATATTTATAGGGGAAAATGTTTATGACATCCTAGTAAAAATGGTCAAAAAAGTTAGAATTTTATTAACCTGCTGATTATATGGATCATGTTGTCCATGTGAGAATAACTCTTTAAACATTAAAAACTGATCTGAATCAGAATATTAGAATCTTAAAAAAATATTTTTTTAAGTAAATAAAAAAGTAATAAAAGTAAATAAAAAAAGTAAATTCAGTGTTGTTCTTATAGGTCCATGAGTCAATACAATTGTGACTACTTGTCTAGATAGAGTGGTCAAGAATATATTTTAATTTCAAAAGTTTATAGGTATGAGTTTAGAAGAGGTTTGAAGACCATTTGCTAAAATATGCTTTACCAGATGCCTACTTTAGGATCTTGGGCCATGTCAACAACTGAGTGGTGGTTTTGTAGCCATTAATTATCTGGTTTACCTCAAGCACCAAGTTACACAAACTTAACAGTACATGGTGAAATCTTGCTGGGCGATATTTCCTGCTTTTCCCAAGAGACCTTAATTCCCTGACTTCCTCTTGTCCTGTGAGCTTTGGCTTCAGATGAGTTTTCCCAAATGCCGACAGAGTATTTTTGCATAAAATTCTGATTTCTCTGATTGATTCCAGTTTTAGTCTGACTTTAATAAAAGAGCCCAGATTTTCTCCCTTGCCTTTTTTTTTTTCCTTTTTGTGCTTGAAACTAGAAATTATACAGGGAAATAATGCAATTGGGTCAGATACTCTGGTTCTGGACTAGCCTCTGCATAGGAGACTGTTAAGACTTCAGGCTTAGGAACGTGGGATGTGTTTTGGTTCCCATGATTCTGGCAAGCCCAGCCCATCCATGAGTCACTCCCATTCCAGAGAAAGCCTGTATGTGCCTGTGTGCTATGTCACTTCAGTCACATCCAACCGTTCGTGACCCCATGGACGGTAGTGACCCTGTGGACTATAGTTTGTCAGGCTCCTCTATCCATGGGGATTCTCCAGGCAGGAATACTATAGTGGGTTGCCATGTCCTTCATCAGGAGATCTTCCCCACCCAAGGATCGAACCCGCATCTCTTATGTCTCCTGCATTGGCAGAAGGATTCTTTACCACTAGAGTCACCTGGGAAGCCCCAGAGAAAGCCCTCTGTGGGGCTAATATGGAAGTCAGGCCTCCAGAGGTGGAGGGTATGGCGTGAGGTAGGAAGACTGAATAGTTTTAGGGGATATGACCTAAATACCACACTGGGACCAAACCTCAAGATTAATTGGAGAACTACTAAAAGTTAACAGGCTGTCCTGGGGTAAGTATGGACTGGAACTGCTCCTCCCCAAGTCCAGTGCCACCAGGGACCCTTCTGGATTTGTGTTTTTCAATCTGTCAGGCTACCTGTACTCAGCCTCTGGCCATTGTCTGTGTCATATCATATCATATATCATATCATAATCATATATCAGCCACGTCTTCTTGGATATGATCTTCTTATAGTTCCAGAAATGGCTTTCATTTTTCTTTCTTGAAGGAATTTTCTTTCTTTCCCAAATCTCTTAATTCTGATAGAAATAGATTACTTTCAGATCTAAGACAGATGGAAACTTCTTTCTGTTTTAGGAAAGAAGAGGCCAATTTGACTAGTAATGGTTGAGGGGTGTGTGTGTGTGTGTGTGTGTGTGTATATCTTCTCTGTTTCACTATTGCATACCTTAATTCTGAAAACAAAGCCTTGTTCCAGAAAGAGTCCAGTAGATGATCTAATGTTTTGGTCTCCCTCCATAGAAACTAAGAGGTTAGGGAACTTTGAAGTTCCCTCTATCCAGAAAATCTGGAGAAAGAGAACAGTTTAGAAAGAAATTTTACATTGATTCCTGATCTTACAGACTGGAAAGATATATTTTGGAAGGTGGAGAAATTTGAGATTGAAGTGGTATTAGGTTGTTCATCCATCAAGGTCATGGAGCAGGAAATAGTTGCTGGAAATAGCCATCTTAGGGTCTAACAAAGATCCTTGATGATTATTTCAACAGGTTAGTGATATGGGCCCAAGAAGGCTAAGGTCACTGGATCGGTCATTGTTTGAGTGAACTAGCATCACAGTGTCACTGCCATAGGCTGACCTTCTGTGAGCTCTGGGCCTTGTCCCTTCTGTTGCCTGCTTTGCATGTGGGGTCTGTTGGGAGAATGAGAAAGATTGGTGTACATTTTTTTTCTCTGTTAGAAAACTTGAAATTTGACCTCTGCTTAGGATGCATTATTGTTATATAAAAAATTAATATACGTGGATTGAGGACTTGAAGTTCCTGTCAACAATAACAGGTGATATGGGATATATACAAGACATAATACGTACAAGATATATTATGTACGAGGAGACATTTTGGTTGTGACTGGATTCAACACAAAAATGAGTCCTCCTGAGAGTCTGCAGGTTACCAACCAACTCCTTGTGGTGAAACACTAAATGCAGAGGAAACACAATTCTACTCTGTAGACTTAATGTATCTGTTTGTCTTTCTTGAACACCCATGTGCTAATTGATTTGTGTGCAAAAATTATGGGTCAGAAAAAAAGAGACAAAAAGACTGCTAAGCATGAGCTGCGATCACAGCTTAAGTCTCAGATTCAGAGCTTGTGCATGACAGGGACTGAGAGGCAAGATCTGAAAACCAGCTCCCAGTGGGATAAGCAGAAAGAGAGTTAGGGGAAAGAAAACACCTTCAAACAAGTCTATAAAAATTCCCAGGAGAGAGGAAAGAAGAGAAAGTCTTCTATGATTATAATGCTAGCAACCCTGGGCACAGTATGGATGGAGTCATTATGTAGAAGGACATGTGGTTTTCAGGTTGAGTGCCCTAGAAAATCAGTCCCTTGACAGTAAGAGTTGTTAAGATGGAGAATTCTTGTGATGTGAGAATTCCAGACAATTTTATGCAATTTTCTTTTTTTGTTGTTCTTCTATTCACTCTTTATTGTGCTGATTTATTAAAAGCACTATGGGTATTTCAAAAATGTTAAGTAGTGGTTTCTAGTGTGCATCTTTTGTTTTTGATTATATTATACTTGGTAATCATTTTGTACTTTACCTCACTTTTTGGAAAACTAAAAGACTTATAATTAATTTTGTGAGATGCATATCTCCTTTGTATGCTCTGGAAGTTTAAAAGTAACTTCTTCTTACTTTAATTTTGTATGATAAAATCATATTATTTTTACTGATGATAATGGGAAAATTGACAATATATTCAATACTTAGAGTGGTTTTGTTTTTGTAAATTTCAGGTGTACTTTTTTTATCTATCTTTATTTCACTTTTCCATATCAAAGAAAGATAATCCTTTAAAAATGCCCACATTGATGAAACATTCTTGTCTGATTCCAACACATAGCAAACTCCAAGTACCAAAAGATTTATTTCTGTTGGACTTTCATTTTTATTGTGTTTCAAAATCTTTCCAAATCTCAATCTCATTGAATCTGGAAGAACTTTCTAAATAATAAAGGAATTTTCTTTATAACATGGCTCACAGGCTGCATCCTTTTCATGACTATTATTGTTCACTCTATAAAACAGCTACAGCTATTATTTACTATTTTAATAATTAAGGTGTGGTTGGCTCTGTAACATTTGTTGTTTTTTCCTATCTAAGATATCTTTCCTCATTTGATGATAGCAATTTTCCTTCTGCTCTTTTTTATCCTCAGTCCAATTTGCTCATCTGGGGCTAACCCCATATTCTACTGCAGGAGTGGGCATATGATCCAAGAATGGTTGATGAGAATTATTTTTAGGGCTCCAGCTGATTCTCTCTGGAAAGAGATGCTCTTCTTCCCTAAAACTTCTCTAAGGATCACATAAACTTGTTGTTGGGGCCATTATTTGCCACCAGCTGTAAAGATCCTGCCTGATGCTGATAATAATAAGGGTGATAAAGTAATTTTTATTTTATAACTGCTTAATCCTCCCCTAAAAACTTATGAGGTGAACTTTATTATTAACTCCATTTCTATGATTAAAGAACTGAGGCTAAGTGAAATCAGGTGATTTGTTAGTGTCAGACAGCTAAGAAGTAGTGGATCCAGGATTCTAAGTCTGGCAGCTTTCTTCTAGAGCTAAGACTTTAAATCATTATATTGATACTATGGAGAAACATAGCTGAAACATAGAGAGAAAAACAGATTCCAGGTCACACAATTTGAGCCCTTGGATCCAGCTATTCTTAACACAGCTCTGGATTTCCCTTTTGAATACTCCAATGCATTCCTATTTTGATTGAAAATAACTTGGGATGTATTTCTATTATTTGCACATGAAGGAGCCCTGGTTAGTGCCTGAAAGATGGATAGGGAAGTCTTAGATACACTGTGCTTTGCCATGTGGTATTTAAGACAATGTATAAAGAGAAGACTTGCTTAATAAGTCTATGCCTGCTTAACAAAGGTATGAAATGTTGGAGGAGCATTCCAGACACGTGATTATAACGAGTTGATTTTCTGTTCAAACTTATGCTTCTGTTTTTACATGACACTATAGACTGAATGTTTGTGTCCCCTCAAGATTTATATGTGGAAATCTTATTCCCAATGTGATGGGGTTTGAAAGTAGGGTCTTGCAAGGTGGTTAGATCACGAGGATGAAGCCCTTATGAATGGGGTTAGTGCCTTTATTAGAGCTCTTTTATAAGAGGGCTTCCTTGCCTCTCCTACCATGTGAGGACACAGCAAGGAGACAGCTGTCTATGGACCAGGAAGTGGACTCCCACTAGACACCAAATCTATTAGAACCTTGATCTTGGACTACCTAGACTTCAGAACTATGAGAAATAAATTTCTGTTGTTTGTAACAGTCTAGTATTATGTTATAGTAGCCCAAACAGACTAAGACATATGGTTAAGAACTAGATAGAAGTCACTTAAACCCCTATTTGGGTAGACTATAAAAAATCCTCAATAAATAATTAATTTTTGCCTTTTAAATAAAAATAAACTCTTCACATCTCTAGACATAGTTATAAATATATAGAAAGATCTAGGGAACATCGCTGGACTCCAACTAACTTAAGCTAAAAGCCATTTATAGTTATGTAACTGAGATTTACTATTACTGGGTTTGACTAATCCAAGATTAATGTTGTCAGTAGGATCCGTTCTTGGCCTCCTACTTCTGGGTTAGTTCCATCCTCAAGCTGTTGATGAACATGAAAGAGGAGAGTGAAAAATCTGACTTAAAACTCAACACTCAAAAAAAGAAGATCATGGCATCTGGGCCCATCACTTCATGGCAAATAGGTGGGGGAAATGATGGAAACAGTGAGAAACTTGAGTTTCTTGGGCTCCAAAATCACTGCAAATGGTGACTGCAGCTGCAAAATTAAAAGACATTTGCTCCTTGGAAGCAAAACTATGACAAACCTAGACAGCATATTAAAAAGCAGAGACATTAGTTTGCCAACAAAGGTCCGTCTAATCAAAGCTATGGTTTTTCCAAGTAGTCATGTACGGATGTGAGAGCTCGACCATAAAGAAAGCTGAGTGCTGAAGAATTGATGCTTTTGAACTGCGGTGTTAGAGAAGACTTTTGAGAGTCCCTTGGACTGCAAGGAGATCCAGCCAGTCAATCCTAAAGGAAATCAACCCTGAATATTCACTGGAAGGACTGATGCTGAAGCTGAAACTCCAATACTTTGGCTACCTGATGCAAAGAGCTGACTCATTAGAAAAGACTCTGATGCTGGGAAAGATTGAAGGCAGGAGGCGAAGGGGATGACAAAGGATGAGATGCTTGGATGGCATCACTGACTCAATGGACATGAGTTTAAGCAAGGTCCAGGCAATGGTGAAGGACAAGGAAGACTGGCGTGCTGTAGTCCATGGGGACGCAAAGAGTCAGACATGACTGAGCGACTGAACAACAACAGGCTCTACAAAATGGCCCTTGGCATCTCTCTGCCACTCCACAGACATGATGGAGGTAAGTTTCCCTTCCTCTCCTCAGTCACCCAGCCTGTTAGGGAGGAGACTGTATATCTTGGTATTTCCTCACAAGTTCTTCTCTGACTTGGGTTAAGTGAGATATGCTGATAGATTTAAGCCAATCAAGCTGCACAACTTGTGCCCATGGAATCACAGGGCTGAAAATGGAGAAGGGGAATGAGGGAGGAAATTCTAGATATTGATGTTAGGAAAAGAAGTGGAAAAAAAAAGTAATAATAATAATGAATACAATTGGTGGTAGTAATGATGATGATAATAATATGACTGTGTGTGTTAGCATATATTAACATACATAATCCTTACCACAACTCTATGCTAAGGGTACCAAAACTTCTCACCTTACAGATAGGATTGCTAAAACAGAGATTAAGTTCACATCCCTAGGAAGTAGCAGAGCCACGATTCCCACAAGCGCTTTGGCTGCAGGACGCTCTTGCCTGTGTTAAGAATGAATGGTTGAGTCATAGTGAGTGTCCTACATTCAATTCTACCCACCAATTATAATCTTTGACCTTTTAAGAGCCCATAACATGCAGTAGCATTTAGTGCTGTGCCCTACAATCCATGCCTCATTTGCTCTGTTTGCAGGGATTATATAAACCACATGGGATAACCTATCAGTTTCTGAACTCTGGTTCTTCAGACCATTTCTATATATTTATTTTTATTCTTACTGAAGGTGTTGATAAAGCACTATATTTCATAGTATATGATCTCTGCAGTTGATTCCAAGGATGAATATTAAATATTCTTCTCTCTTGTTTGTTTTCATGGCTATCTATTGCATAATCAAAAGAGGATTGGAATAGTAATCTGCAACATTATTGCTTAGATGTGTGACTATAGCCACAATTTCTTGATTTGATATAGAATAGAAGTCATTGAAGTCATTTGTTTGGCTTAATTTTTGTTTTGTTTTTTCCAGTAGGTAAATTTGGCCCATAATAGGAAATGTCTGTTTCCTCCTACTTTGGGTACAAAAACTTATTGTCAGGTGTATTGACTACCTTTGATACCACTTGAAAAAAAAACAAACAAAAACAAAATACAATTTTTCCCACTCTATTCCTTTCTTTAAAATATATTTTGGACACAATATATGTTCAGAAAATTAAGCCATCACATTCTCTATGCCATGAAAACATGAGAGATACTGTTACCAGACCAAATCAATTGGATGAATAACAACATTGTAGGAGAATAACTAAATCCATTTCTAAAGTTCTTTTTTCTTCATTTGACATCAGTCTCATACAGTTATTCCTAGTATTTCTTACACTACCGGAATCAGTACAGTGCTTAAATCTTAAATTATTCTGGACTGAAGATCTGTTTTAAAAATGTTGAAATTCCCTTTATGTCATTACGGAAAGCTCCTTTAGAGTAAATGTGAGCCTTCAAAATCTGGTTGGGGGGATGAGATTTGTGAAGCCTGATTAGGTAAACTTTCTGTGATTTTAGATGCAGGCCTGAGTATACTGAAAGAAGCAGATTCCATAAAATGAAGTGATGGTTCAATTGGTTTGATATAACTTTGCAGAAATTTAGACTTCTCACTGTCTTTCCTTAAGCCTTTTTTTAACCTCAGACATAACTCTACAATTGACACTGGTATGACATAGCTTCTCTCACAGTTATGCTAGAAAAATCAAATGAGGAATTGGAGAAGAAGAGGGCTATTCTATGGGGTACTTGTTCTTGTTCAGTTACTCAGTCATGTCTGACTCTTTGCGACATCATGGACTGCAGCATGGCAGGCTTTCCCATCCTTTACCACCTACCAGAATTTGCTCAAACTCATGTCCATAGAGTCAGTGATGCCATCCAACCATCTCATCCTCTGTTGTCCCCTTCTCCTCCTGCCTTCAGTCTTACCCAGCATCAGAGTCTTTTCCAATGAGTCAGCTCTTCACATCAGGTGGCCAAAGAATTGGAGTTTCAGCTTCAACATCAGTCCTTCCAATGAATGTTCAGGACTGATATCATTCAGGATTGACTTATTGGATCTCCTTTCTGTCCAAGGGATGCTCCAGAGTCTTCTCCAGCATTACAATTCAAAAACATCAATTCTTCAGGGCTCAGCCTTCTTTATGGTCCAACTCTCACAGCTATACATGATTACTGGAAAAACCATAACTTTGACTATATGGACCATTGTCAGCAAAGTAATGTCTCTGCTTTTTAATATACTGTCTATGTTGGTCATAGCTTTGCTTCCAAGGAGCAAGCATCTTTTAATTTCATGGCTGCAGTCAACATCCACAGTGATTTTGGAGCCCAAGACTATAAACTCTGTCACTGTTACCATTGTTTCCCCATCTATTTGCCATGAAGTGATGGGACCAGATGCCATGATCTTTGTTTTTTGAATGTTGAGCTTTAAGTCAGCTTTTTCACTCTCCTCTTTCACCTTCATCAAGAGGCTCTTTAGTTCCTCTTTGCTTTCTGCCATAAGGGTGGTGTCATCTGCATATCTGAGGTTATTGATATTTCTCCCAGTAATTTTGATTCCAGCTTGTGCTTCATCCAGCTTGGCCTTTCATATGATGTATACTGCATATAAGTTAAATAAGCAATGAGACAGTATATAGCCTTGATGTACTCCTTTCCCAGTTTTGTACCAGTCCATTGTTCCATGTATGGTTCTAGCTGTTGCTTCTTGACCTGCATACAGGTTTCTCAGGAAGCAGGTAAGGTGGTCTGGTATTCCCATCTCTTTTAGAATTTCCCACAGTTTGCTGTGATCCACACCATCAAAGGCTTTAGTGTAGTCAATGAAGCAGGTGTTTTTCTGGAGTTTTCTTGCTTTTTCATGATCCAATGGATGTTGGCATTTGGTCTCTGGTTTCTCTGCCTTTTCTAAATCCAGCTTGTACATCTGGAAGTTCTAGGTTCATGTACTGTTGAAGCCTAGCTTGGAGGATTTTGAGCATTACCTTGCTAGCATGTGACATGAGTGCAATTGTGTGGTAGTTTGAACACTTTTTGGCATTGCTCTTCTTTGGGATTGGAATGAAAACTGACCTTTTCCAGTCCTGTGGTCACTGCTGAGTTTTCCAAATTTGCTGGCTTATTTACTGTAGCACTTTCACAGCATCATCTTTCAGGATTTGAAATAGCTCAGCTGGAATTCCATCAGCTCCACTAGTTTTATTCGTAGTGATATTTCCTAAGGCCCACTTGACTTCACACTCCAGGGTCTGGCTCTAAGTGAGTGATCACACCATTGTAAGTTATCCGGGTCATTAAGATCTCTTTTGTTCTTCTGTGTATTCTTGCCACCTCTTCTTAATCTCTTCTGCTTCCTTTAGGTCCTTACAGTTTCTACCCTTTATTGTGCCCATCTTTGCATGCAATGTTGTCCTGGTATCTCCAATTTTCTTGAAGAAATGTCTAGTCTTTCCCACTCTACTGTTTTCCTCTATTTCTTTGCATTGTTCACTTAAGAAGT
The DNA here is from genome assembly GCF_054371585.1 of Giraffa tippelskirchi. Lineage (NCBI taxonomy): Eukaryota > Metazoa > Chordata > Mammalia > Artiodactyla > Giraffidae > Giraffa > Giraffa tippelskirchi. The sequence continues at coordinate 135,847,195 of NC_137281.1, read as the reverse complement.
CTTTCTTATCTCTCCTCGCTCTTCTCCGGAACTCTGCATTTGCTCTTGTACCTTTCTGTGGCTTCTAACTGGGCATATTTTAAAAGGATCACCCTAGCTTCCGTGGGGAACATAGACTGGAAATTACTGGAGGATGAAAGCAAGGAGATCAATAGCAATAATCCAGTTGAAATATGTTGGTGGCTTGGGCCAGAGGGAAAATGAGACAAGAGCTTGTGTTATGGGTACAGTAGTGATCTGAAGGATGGTATGCAGGCTGTGAGAGAACAAGATGAATCAAGGATGAACCCTGATGATTTTGGTCTGAGAAACCAGAAAAATAACACTTCCATTAACTGGGACTGTGAGTGGAGATTTAAGAGTAACTAAGGTCAAGATTTCAGTTTTGGAAATGATGTATCTATTGGACAGAGACATATATAGTCCTGGATTTTAAAGGAGAACTGAGGCTTAGGGTATAGATTTGCCTCCCTGGAGAAAGGAGAACCCTCTTGAGGTTAGAAGCACAAAGGAGATTGAGAGGAGCAAGGAGAGCCCCTCAAGGAGGAACTTAAGGACACATGGTGTCCAGGAGACCAAATGAGGAAGGTGTTTCCCAAGGATGTAGTAATCAACAGTGCCAAATGCTGCTAACATTCAAGTAAGAGGAGGACAGACAACTGACTGGGGGATTTTGCAACATCAGTGTCCCTGGTAATCTTGACAAGAGTGATTTTGGTGAAGTTTGTGGGAACGTTAAACTGACTGGAGTGGTTTAAAAGATAGATCAGAGAAATTAAAGTTTCATATTCTTTTTTAAAAAGATATTTTATTTTATCTTTTTATTCGGCCACTCCGAGAAGCATGCCGGATCTAAGTTTCCATAACCAGGGATTGAACTGGTGTCCCCTGCAGGGGAAGTATGGAGTCTTAACCACTGAACCACTAGGGGAGGGGGGTCCCAGTTCTTACTCTTTTATTTTTTTCCTTTTTTTCTCTCTTTTAAAAAAAATTATTTATTTTAGTTGGAGGCTAATTACTTTACAAAATTGTAGTGGTTTTTGCCATACATTGATATGAATCAGCCATGGGTTTACATGTGTTCCCGATCCTGAACCCCTCTCCCATCTCCCTCCCCATCCCATCCCTCTGGGTCATCCCAGTGCACCAGCCCTGAGCATTTGTCTCATGCATCGAACCTGGACTGGCGATCTGTTTCACAAATGATAATATACATGTTTCAATGCTATTCTCTCAGATCATCCCACCCTCGCCTTCTCCCACAGAGTCCAAAAGACTGTTCTATACATCTGTGTCTCTTTTGCTGTCTCCCATATAGGGTTATCATTACCATTTTTCTAAATTCCATATATATGTGTTAGTATACTGTATTGGTGTTTTTCTTTCTGACTTACTTCACTCTGTATAATGGGCTCTAGTTTCATCCACCTCATTAGAACTGATTCAAATGTATTCTTTTTAATGGCTGAGTAATATTACATTGTGTATATGTACCACAGCTTTCTTATCCATTCGTCTGCTGATGGACATCTAGATGTCTCCCATGTCCTGGCTATTATAAACAGTGCTGCGATGAACATTGCGGTACATGTGTCTCTTTCAATTCTGATTTCCTTGGTGTGTTTGCCCAGCAGTGGGATTGCTGGGTCGTATGGCAGTTCTATTTCCAGTTTTTTGAGGAATCGCCACACTGTTCTCCATAGTGGCTGTACTAGTTTGCATTCCCACCAACAGTGCAAGAGTGTTCCCTTTTCTCCACACCCTCTCCAGCATTTATTGCTTGTAGTCTTTTGGATAGCAGCCATTCTGACTGGCATGAAATGGTACCTCACTGTGGTTTTGATTTGCATTTCTCTAATAATGAGTGATGTTGAACATCTTTTCCTGTGTTTGTTAGCCATCTGTATTTCTTCTTTGGAGAAATGTCTGTTTAGTTCTTTGGCCCAGTTTTTAATTGGGTCGTTTATTTTTCTGGAATTGAGCTGTAGGAGTTGCTTGTATATTTTTGAGATTAATTGTTTGTCCATTGCTTTGTTTGCTATTATTTTCTCCCATTCTGAAGGCTGTCTTTTCACCTTGTGTATAGTTTCCTTTGTTGTGCAGAAGCTTTAAATTTTAATTAGGCCCCATTTGTTTGTTTTTGCTTTTATTTCCAATATTCTGGGAGGTGGGTCATAGAGGATTCTGCTGTGGTTTATGTCAGAGAGTGTTTTGCCTATGTTCTCCTCTAGGAGTTTTATAGTTTCTGGTCTTACAATAGATCATTAATCCATTTTGAGTTTATTTTTGTGTATGGTGTTAGAAAGTGTTCTAGTTTCATTCTTTTATAAGTGGTTGACCAGTTTTCCCAGCACCACTTGTTAAAGAGATCGTCTTTTCTCCATTGTATATTCTTGCCTCCTTTGTTGAAGATAAGGTGTCCATAGGTGCGTGGATTTATCTCTGGGCTTTCTATTTTGTTCCATTGATCTATATTTCTGTCTTTGTGCCAGTACCATACTGTCTTGATGACTGTGGCTTTGTAGTAGAGCCTGAAGTCAGGCAGGTTGATTCCTCCAGTTCCATTCTTCTTTCTCAAGATTGCTTTGGCTATTCGAGGTTTTTTGTATTTCCATAGAAATTGTGAAATTATTTGTTCTAGTTCTGTGAAAAATACCATTGGTAGCTTGATAGGGATTGCATTGAATGTATAGATTGCTTTGGGTGGTATACTCATTTTCACTATACTGATTCTTCCAATCCATGAACACGGTATATTTCTCCATCTATTTGTGTCCTCTTTGATTTCTCTCATCAGGGTTTTATAGTTTTCTATATATAAGTCTTTTGTTTCTTTAGGTAGATATATTCCTAAGTATTTTATTCTTTTCATTACAATGGTGAATGATATTGTTTCCTTAATTTCTCTTTCTGTTTTCTCATTGTTAGTGTATAGGAATGCAAGGGATTTCTGTGTGTTAATTTTATATCCTGCAACTTTACTATATTCATTGATTAGCTCTAGTAATTTTCTGGTAGAGTCTTTAGGGTTTTCTATGTAGAGGATCATGTCATCTGCAAACAGTGAGAGTTTTTCTTCTTTTCCTGTATGGATTCCTTTTATTTCTTTTTCTGCTCTAATTGCTGTGGCCAAAACTTCCAAAGCTATGTTGAATAGTAGTGGTGAGAGTCGGCACCCTTGCCTTGTTCCTGACATTAGGGGAAATGCTTTCAATTTTTCACCATTGAGGTTAATGTTTGCTGTGGATTTGTCTTATATAGCTTTTATTATGTTGAGGTGTGTGCCTTCTATTCCTGCTTTCTGAAGAGTTTTTATCATAAATGGATGTTGAGTTTTGTCAAAGGCCTTTTCGGCATCTATTGAGATAACCATATGGTTTTTATCTTTCAATTTGTTAATGTGGTGTATTACATTGATTGATTTGCGGATATTGAAGAATCCTTACATTCCTGGGATAAAGTCCACTTGGTCATGACTTATGATCTTTTTAATATGTTGTTGGATTCTGTTTGCTAGAATTTTGTTAAGGATTTTTGCATCTATGTTTATCAGTGATATTGGCCGTAGTTTTCTTTTTTTGTGGCATCTTTGTCTGGTTTTGGTATTAGGGTGATGGTGGCCTCATAGAATGAGTTTGGAAGTTTGCCTTCTGCAATTTTCTGGAAGAGTTTGAGTAAGATAGGTGTTAGCTCTTCTCTAAATTTGTGGTAGAATTCTGCTGTGAAGCCATTTGGTCCTGGACTTTTGTTTGCTGGAAGATTTCTGATTATAGTTTCAATTTCCGTGCTTGTGATGGGTCTGTTAAGATCTTCTGTTTCTTCCTGGTTCAGTTTTGGAAAGTTATACTTTTCTAAGGATTTGTCCATTTCTTCCAAGTTGTCCCATTTATTGGCATATAGCTGCTGGTAGTAGTCTCTTATGATCCTTTGTATTTTTGTGTTCTTTGTTTTGATCTCTCCATTTTCATTTCTAATTTTGTTGATTTGATTCTTCTCCCTTTATTTCTTGATGAGTCTGGCTAATGGTTTATCAGTTTTATTTATCTTCTCAAAAAACCAGCTTTTAACTTTGTTGATTTTTGCTATGGTCTCTTTTGTTTCTTTAACATTTATTTCTGCCCTAATTTTTAAGATTTCTTTCCTTCTACTAACCCTGGGGTTCTTCATTTCTTCCTTCTCTAGTTGCTTTAGGTGTAGAGTTAGGTTATTTATTTGACTTTTTTCTTGTCTCTTGAGGTAAGCCTGTATTGCTATGAACCTTCCCATTAGCACTGCTTTTACAGTGTCCCATAAGTTTTGGGTTGTTGTGTTTTCGTTTTCATTCGTTTCTAGGCATATTTTGATTTCTTTTTTGATTTCTTCTATGATTTGTTGGTTATTCAGAAGCGTGTTGTTTAGCCTCCATATGTTGGAATTTTTAATAGTTTTTTTCCCTGTAATTGAGTTCTAATCTTACTGCATTGTGGTCAGAAAAGATGATTGGAATGATTTAAATTTTTTTGAATTTACCGAGGCTAGATTTATGGCCCAGGATGTTATCTATCCTGGAGAAGGTTCCATGTGCACTTGAGAAAAAGGTGAAATTGATTGTTTTGGGGTGAAATGTCCTACAGATATCAATTAGGTCTAGCTGGTCCATTGTGTCATTTAAAGTTTGTGTTTCCTTGTTAATTTTCTGTTTGGTTGATCTATCCATAGGTGTGAGTGGGGTATTAAAGTCTCCCACTATTATTGTGTTATTGTTAACTTCCCCTTTCATATTTGTTAGCATTTGCCTTACATATTGGGGTGCTCCTATGTTGGGTGCATATATATTTATAGTTGTTGTATCTTCTTCAATTGATCCCTTGATCATTATGTAGTGTCCTTCTTTGTCTCTTTTCACAGCCTTTATTTTAAGTTACTCTTTTAAATAAAGGAATAACAGCATAGTTTTTTATGCCAATGATAATGACCTAATAAATAGGAAAATAAAGATTCAGAAGACAGAGGGAGAATTGTTGGTGAGAGGAAAGGTTTTCACAAGCTTTTGCAATGAGGAAAGAGATAAAAGTATTTCTTCTTGATCTGATAATGACAGCTTTATCATTGAAATCTATTTTCAAGTGGTATATCTCAGTGATATCAGAATGTCAAACAGCCTGATCCATTATTTGAAAGCCAAAATTTCAACATTTTAAATGTGAAATGGCAGGATTGATTACAAAGATTGACCTATAGTGAAGAAGTCTCCACTGCTGAGAATCTGTTTTTTTCCCCCCAGTACATGATGGTGTTCTTCACTGGTCCCAGATAAAAATGATTATGTATTATTTGCAAGCCATATCTAAATGCTATACTAGAAGATGAATAGATGCTGTTAGCATTGGATGCTGTCAGATTTGAAATTGGTTCAAATTGCTAACCTTTCTACTCTCATGTCTGATGTACTCCTTCATTTAGCATCTGACAGAGCTTTGAAAGTGATCTTCAGCAAAAAATTATCATATAATTTTTGGATTCTCTGCTTAATTCAGTTTTAAGTGCTCTGACAGGTCCATCCTTGATTGCCATTCCTGATATCTACAATTCTGATTCAATTGTGATTTAGGATTGTACAGTTTATTAGAGATAAAGTAGAAGAAAATAAGTCACCTATATGTGGATGGAAACTGATGAAAGTGGGCATGGAGCTGGATGACTTGGTAGAAAACTGCAAACAATATTCTACTTCTCATTTACATGTAATTGTTATCACTTTAAAATTATACTTTTATTCTTTAATATTGGTATGAGTTTTGTCTTTTTCTTAACCTGAGATTTGCAGCAGTGTGTCAAATGACTGCCTATCATGTGGTCTTCAGCTGTCAAAATTTGGAGAATCACTAGGCTTGGTTATGCAGGGGCATGTAGCCTTTGGAATGTGTTCAGATTATATTCAAAGGCAGTGGAAAGCCACTGAAACACGTTAAGCAGGGAAATAACATATTTTCACCAGTGTTTGAAATAAAGATCCTCTAGTAGTATTGATCAGAGAGGTACAACTGTGGAATTACAGAGATAAATAAGAGGCTGACAGGTGATGATTATTTGGATCAGAGTGGTGGCAAAGGAGACAGTAGTATTCAGCATTTACCGAGTAGTTACTATAATAATCCTATGAAATAGGGCTGCCCTGTGGTTTAGTGGCTAAGAATCTGCCTGCCAATGCAGGGAACAAAGATTCGACCCCCTGGTCTGGGAAGATTCTACATGCTGTGGAGCAACTAAGCCTGTGCACCACAGCTACCGAGCTCACACTTTATTGCCTGTGAGCCGCAACTACTGAGCCTGAGAGCTGCAACTACTGAAGCCTGCATGCCCTAGAGGCTTTGCAACAAGAGAAGCCATTGCAATGAGAAGCCTACACACAGCAACTAGAGAGTAGACCCTGCTTGCTGCAACTAGAGAAAGGCTGTGCAGCAACAAGGACCCAGTGCAGTCAAAAATAAAATAAATTTAAAAAGAAATAGATACTATCACTGATCCAAATTTTACATATAAAGAAACTGAGGCACAATGAAGCAAAGTAATGTGTCTAGGGACACACAGCCGAGAGATTGGAGCTTGCATTTCAATCCAAGTAATCTGATTCCATACTTCATGATCTTAATCAGTAAATTATTTGTCTTTCTTAGATGGAGATGAAAAAAGTAGGTGAAGATATATTTAGAGATAGGATCAAGAGGACTTGGTAATGGTTAGGTTGTCGTGGTGATACAATGGAAGATGGCAGAGGTGACTCCAATGTTTCTCCCTGAATCAACTAGAAGGATTCCATATTTATTGAAAGAAAGACTGGAGGATACACAGATTTAGAGTGCAGTTTGGCAGGTGCAGGCTAAGATGCCTGTCAGGCATCCAGTGAAGAGATAGAGTAGGCTGTGGCCCATGTGGAGCTGCAGCTAAGGAGAGACATCTGGGCTGGAAGTGATCTATTTATGAACTGGCAACTTATTGGAAACCATGGTTGTGTTGTGAATCAGCCCACAAATAATGTGGCACCTGACATGCAATGGGAGTCCAATGATGCTGAATGACTTTGTAGAGGAGCCATGAATCTTTGGATCTGGAGAGCATCATGCATGGTATGCTGTCTAGGTTTGTCATAGCTTTCTTTCTAAGGATCAAGCTTTTAATTTCATGGCTGCAGTCTCCATCTGCAGTGATTTTGGAGCCCAAGAAAATGAAGTCTGTCACTATTTCCACCTTTTTCCCTTCTATTTTCCATGAAATGATGGAACTAGATAACACGATCTTAGTTTTTTTAATGTTGATTTTTAAGCCAGCCTTTTCTCTCTCCTCCATGAAAAACTTAGTGTATTAAAAAGCAAAGACATCACTTTGCCAACAAAGGTCTGTATAGTCAAAGGTATGGTTTTCTAGTAGTCATGTACAGATGTGAAGATTGAGTGCCAAAGAATTGATGCTTTCAAATTGTGGTGCTGGAGAAGACTTTGGAGAGTCCCTCGGACTGCAAGAAGATCAAACCAGTCAATCCTAAAGGAAATCAACTCTAAATATTCATTGGAAGGACTGATGCTGAAACTGAAGCTCCAATACTTTGGCCACCTGAAGTGAAGAGCCGACTTACTGGAAAAGACCCTAATGCTGGGAAAGATTGAGGACAGGAGGAGAAGGGGGTGAAAGGATGAGGTGACTAGATACCATCACCAACTCAATGTACATGAGTTGGAACAAACTCTGGGAGATAGTGAAGGACAGGGAAGCCTAGTGTGTGCAGTCCATGGGGTCACAAAGAGTCAGACACAACTTAGTGACTGAACAACAACAACATGTATAGTACAGGTCCTGCTTTTCGAAGTTTACCTTTCTAGATGTTAGGTGGTTAAAAATATCCACTTGAGACAATCTCAAACCTCAGACATTTCCAATGAAACTACCGTAAAAGAACAACACTCTGGGGACTTCCCTGGTGGCCCAGTCATTAAGACTCTGCCCTTCCACTGCAGGGTACTTGGTTTCAATCCTTGGTTGGGGAATTAAGATCCCACATGCCATGTGACATGGCCGTGAAAAAAATAAAAAAACAACAGAAAAACACTCTGGAAAAGTGTCTATTTTGAACATGTCCATGAACACTTAAAACTGTCTGTTTAATGAGTAGCTCTAATGATCTGTATTCTTAGTTTGCTAAGAGATAAACATCTTTTTTTTGTTCTCAGTCAGTTCAGTCTCTCAGTCATGTCTGACTCTTTGCAACCCCTTGGACTGCTAGGACTCCCTAATATTATTAACCAAGATAGTGGGTATTGAAAACAATAACTTTTCATGTCTTTCATGTCTTAATAGCTTTGTGTTTTAAAAATAGGGTTAGATATTTTACAATTTAGAATAATTTTAAAGAAGAATTGAAAGAATTTTAGAAAGAACTCCCATGCATTGGTAATCCAGATTTACCAATTATTAACATTTTGTGACATTTGCTTTATCGTGCCTTCTCCCTCTATGTTTATATAGTATTTCTTGGACCTTTTGAGAATATATTGCAGATGTTATATTCCTTTATTTCCTAAGAATAAGCTCATTCTCATGCATGGCCATAGTACAATGGTTACATTCAGAAAATAACAGCATCTTTATAATACCATTTCATAATTTGCAGCCTATATTCAAGTTTCTTCATAACAATCCTTCCCCTCCTCACAACCATTCAGTAGAGAATTCAATCTAAGATCATGCATTTCATTTAGTCATCATATCTCTTTAAATCTTCTACTTTGGACAGTTCCTTATTCTTTATTTGTATTTTAAGATGTAATTTTTGAAGAATGTAGATATTTATAAAATGCTCCTCACTTCAGATTTAGCTGATGTTTTTTCAGGATCGAACTCAGGTTATGCATTTTTGGTAGGAACACTATATGTTAGGGTTTGCATTTAAAAACATTTTTGTTGGAGTATAGTTGATTTACAATGTTGTGTTAATTTCAGGGGTACAGGGTACAGCAAAGTGAATCAGTTTTATATACAAATATGTCAACTCTTTTAAAAATTCTTTTGCTATATAGGTCAGTACTGAGTATTGAGTAGAGTACTGAGTACTGAGTAGAGTTCCCTGTCCTATATAGTAGGTCCTTTTAGTTATTCATTTGGTATAAGTAGTGTGTATATGTCAATCCCAATCTTCCAATTTATCCCCCCTCCTTACTCCCTAATCAAAAGTTTGTTTTCTTCTCCTATAACTCTGTTTCTGTTTTATGGATAAGTTCATTTACGCAGTTAGAATTGTGTTATTCCCAGTGCACCATGTCAGGAGGCAAATGATCCAGTTGACTTGATTATTGGTGATGTTAACTTTGGTCACTTCATTAAACTACACTTGCTGGACTCCTCAGAATAAAGTTATACTTTGTCCCTTTATAATATTAAGCAATTGTGAAGAGTTAAAGTAAATCTGAGAGACTTAAATTTTAAGGTAAAGCTTTTCCCCTAAAAGCTACAACTCAAAGCCTGATTTTTTAATTGCCAGATTCTTAGGAGGAAGATGAACTAGGAATCTAGAAGCAAGTTAACTGAACCTGGCATGGAACCCATATTAATTTGTTCAGCTTCTAAGATGCATTTGTCTAAATCTCTCAGTCACACCGTGGGGTTAAGCTGGAAGAGTGGTGGCACCAGATCAAATTCCTGATGTGGTTCCAGCCCATTCGGGAAGACAGAAGATAACATCTGGTCTCTGTACCACCCCTGCTTTCCCTAACAACCAAATAGAGGCTGTCCAAAGAAAGGCTGTCTGAGTATTATTCAATATACATTCACACTATTTTATATAAATTACCATTGTCTTATTTTCCCCCTTCATAAGGATTTTAACATTCCTAACTTCCCAGTTGGTTCAGCTGGTAAAGAATCTGCCTGCAATGCGGAAGACCTGGGTTCAATCCCTGAGTTGGGAAGATCCCCTGGAGAAGGGAAAGGCTACCCACTCCGGTGCTCTGGCCTGGAGAATTCCATGGACTGTATAGTTCTATGGGGTCGCAAACAGTCAGAGATGACTGAGCGACTTTCACTTTCATGAATATCCTGGAATTGGTTATTGGCTTTTATACCTCGTGTTGCACTTCCAGCACTTATCAATCTTAGAATGCCAAACAGACCTTAAAACATTAAAAATCTGTTCATATATTTATGAATAAATGTACAACAATGCTTGTTTTCATTTTATTCTTGCATTAAATGATTATTCTCTTGGACCTATTATCATCAATTTTAATACAAATTATGTAACAGCCATAAAACACGAAAAATAACATACTTATATAAGGCTTTTGCGTATTTTTATTTTATAAACTTCTAATGTGTCATCCAGTAAAAATTTTGGCAGACTCACATAAAGTAATACTGTTCTGTGATTTTTTCAGACTCTGATAAACATTGGGCTACATTTTGTCTTGTTCTATATCTTCTTAAAGCTTATAACAAGTTTACCAAAATTCCTGCTGTATAAGGACTGCTCTGAATGACAGAGATTTCAGAGAGAATTCCTTTTAAGCATGAGTATTCAAAGGTACTTGTGCTTAAACCCCTCCCGTAAAAATTGGCCTCCTTGTCCTGTATTTCTATCTGCTTAACTCTCAAATGAGTTCCACCAAAGCAACCTTGAGAAAGAAGAATGGAACTGGAGGAATCAACCTGCCTGACTTCAGGCTCTACTACAAAGCCACAGCCATCAAGACAGTATGGTACTGGCACAAAGACAGAAATATAGATCAATGGAACAAAATAGAAAGCCCGGAGATAAATCTATGCACCTATGGACACCTTATCTTTGACAAAGGAGACAAGAATATACAATGGAGAAAAGACAATCTCTTTAACAAGTGGTGCTGGGAAAACTGGTCAACCTCTTGTAAAAGAATGAAACTAGAACACTTTCTAACACCATACACAAAAATAAACTCAAAATGGATTAAAGATCTAATCGTAAGACCAGAAACTATAAAACTCCTAAAGGAGAACATAGGCAAAACACTCTCTGACATAAACCACAGCAGGATACTCTATGACCCACCTCCCAGAATATTGGAAATAAAAGCAAAAATAAACAAATGGGGCCTAATTAAAATTTAAAGCTTCTGCACAACAAAGGAAACTATACGCAAGGTGAAAAGACAGCCTTCAGAATGGGAGAAAATAATAGCAAACAAAGCAACGGACAAAGAATTAATCTCAAAAATATACAAGCAACTCCTACAGCTCAATTCCAGAAAAATAAACGACCCAATTAAAAACTGGGCCAAAGAACTAAACAGACATTTCTCCAAAGAAGACATACAGATGGCTAAAAAACACATGAAAAGATGTTCAACATCACTCATTATTAGAGAAATGCAAATTAAAACCACAGTGAGGTACCATTTCACTCCAGTCAGAATGGCTGCTATCCAAAAGACTACAAGCAATAAATGCTGGAGAGGGTGTGGAGAAAATGGAACACTCTTGCACTGTTGGTGGGAATGCAAACTAGTACAGCCACTATGGAGAACAGTGTGGCGATTCCTCAAAAAACTGGAAATAGAACTGCCATACGACCCAGCAATCCCACTGCTGGGCAAACACACCAAGGAAATCAGAATTGAAAGAGACACATGTACCGCAATGTTCATCGCAGCACTGTTTATAATAGCCAGGACATGGAAGCAACCTAGATGTCCATCAGCAGATGAATGGATAAGGAAGCTGTGGTACATATACACAATGGAATACTACTCAGCCATTAAAAAGAATACATTTGAATCAGTTCTAATGAGGTGGATGAAACTAGAACCTATTATACAGAGTGAAGTAAGCCAGAAAAAAAAACACCAATACAGTATACTAACGCATATATATGGAATTTAGTAAATCGGTAAAGATAACCCTGTATGCATGACAGCAAAAGAGACACAGATGTATAGAACTGTAATTTGGATTCTATGGGAGAGGGCAAGGGCAGGATGATATGGGAGAATGGCATTGAAGCATGTAAATTATCATATGTGAAATGAATCGCCAGTCCAGGTTCGATGCATCATACGGGGTGCTCTGGCCTGGTGCACTGGGATGACCCGTAGGGATGGGATGGGGAGGGAGGAGGGAGGGGGTTTCTGGAAGGGGAAAACATGTACACCCATGGTGGATTCATGTCAAGATATGGCAAAACTAATACAATACTGTAAAGTAAAAAATAGATAAATAAATAAAAAATAAAATTAAAGAGATGAAACTGAAAAAAAAATCTAACTTACATAAAAAAAAGAAACTGATATGCAATCTAAAAACAATTATAGAAAATGTATTCCATTCGATCATATTGTCTTCATGATTGACCCACAATCACGGGTCACCCACAAAGCAATGAAATGGATTACAAGATAGAGAAGTATATCTTATGCTCTTTAGTAGTATATCACATCTGGTTATCAATTGCCTTATGTACTATTAATAAATTAGAAAATGTTTACCATCCATCACCTCACTTCATCTGGTCAAGTACTGAGATTGGACATTTCAAAAATATACATTGCTGACAACAGCAACTAATCCTCGCCCAATAATATGTTGAATACTTTGAGTGCTCTTAGAATACCTTTCAACTAAAAACTACAGAAAAAAATTTTGTGGCCTTGAATACACTGTGCTTTATAATAATTTATAAGATGTTTTCTTGCACAACATGGTTTTAGACTCTCTTCTAGTGTTCAGTTACAGTAAGACACTTTTCCTGTGGGGGAATATTGAAAGACACTAATAATTTTTACAATGTGCCTGTTATTTTCCTTTCATGGAAGGACTATCAACCAGTTTCAAATTGCCTTCAAGCATTATTTAAAGCTAAGGCACAGAGATTATATTAGGTAAAGACTAAGATACTGTAACAAGGAAACTGAATACTACATTAGTTTAAACAGTCGCTACTGTTCAGTTGCTCAGTCACGTCCAACTCTTTGTGACCCCATGAACTGCAGCATGCCAGGCTTCCTTGTCCTTCACCATCTCCCGGAATTTGCTCAAACTCATGTCCATTGAGTCGACGATGCCATCCAACCATCTCATCCTCCGTTGTCCCCTTCTCCTCTTGCTCTCAATCTTTCCTCAGTCTTTTCCAATAAGTTGGCTTTTTGTATCAGGTGGCCAAAGTATTGGAGCTTCAGTTTCAGTATCAGTCCTTCCAATGAATATTCAAAGTTGATTTCCTTTGGGACTGACTGGTTTCATCTCCTTGCAGTCCAATGGCTCTCAAGAGTCTTCTCCAACACCACAGTTTGAAAGCATCAGTTCTTCAGTGTTCAGCCTTCTTTATGGTCCACCTCTCACAAGGCAAAACCATACATTTGACTATACGGACCTTTGTCAGCAAAGTAATGTCTCTGCTTTTCAACACACTGTCTAGGTTTGTCATAGCTTTTCTTCCAAGGAACAAACATCTTTTAATTTCATGGCTGCAGTCACTGTCTGCAGTGATTTTGGAGCCCAAGAAAATAAAGTCTCTCACTTTTTCCATTTTTTACCCATTTATTTGCCATGAAGTGATGGGACCGGATGTCATCATCTTCGTTTAAAGAGTATAGAAGCATATTTCCCTTGTGCTATAGTCTAGGTGGATATTTCTGTTCCATGTAGCCATTCAGGGAACCAGTTTCCTTTCACCTTGTTTCTGCACTGTCTTCTAAGAGGTTGTCTTTGTCGTTGCATGGCTGAAGCTAGGTTATGGGCACATCCATTGTCCAGTCCTGCAGAAAGGGAAGAGAGTATGAAGAAGTGCATGTCCAATGTCTTAAGGTCCAGGCCAAGAAATGGTAAATGTGTATTCTGCTCATATTCCTTAGCTACATGGTGACTAAATGTAAGGGAGGCTTGAAAATGAGGTCTAGCTGAGTGAAATTTCTATTACTATGAAAAAAGAGGTCGACATTTAATTCCATAGAGAGGTTGGATAACTTGCCTAAGGCTATAAAGCTAATAAGTGAAATAGTAAGTGGGATTCAAACCCAGACACTGTTATTCCTTAAATAATGCCCTTAAATATTATTTCAGTTTTCTTTGGTGTGTAACAACCATCCCAAAATGTACCTATTTTTTATGATTCTGTGGATTGGCTGGGCAGTTCTTCTGTTGTCTAGAGTCACTCATATGGCTATGTTCGGATGTCAGATTGGCTCAAGTCCGGGTTCAGTTGAAGTTGCGATTGGGACACTATGATTCTTTATCTTGTGGCTTCACCATGTGATTAGCTTAGGCTTCCTTAAGGCATGTAAGACAGGATTCCAATAGGGAGTGTTCCAGTATCATAGAATTAGAAGGTACAAGGTCTCTGAAAGCCTGGTATTAGAAGGCACACATCTTCACTTCTACTGCAATCTTTAGGTAAAATCAAGTCAGAGGGCCAATGCAGATCTCACAGGAGACTCCATAGCTTCATGAGAGTAGTAGAAAACTCTAATTGTAAAAGGTGTATGAGATGGGACATGTATTTGAGTAGATTCTGGGAGTTGGTGATGGACAGGGAGGCCTGGTGTGCTGCAGTCCATAGGGTCGCAAAGAGCCAGACATGACTGAGCGACTGAACTGAACTGAGTTGATAAGATGAGATGGGAGCTACTGTTGTATCCATCTCTCTGAACAGTTTATCACAAATACTAGGCAATTCTATTTCTCAAAATCTAGGATTGGAAAGCATCTAGGGAAATTAAAGTCTGAGACATCCTCTGATCCATGTCTGAAATTCACATAGGCACTACATGGGATCTGTGGTCTTCTTATTTTTATTCCACCCTAAGGGAAGATCAGGACAGGGAGCGTGCAGGATTAGACTAAACGACTAAGGAAGAATGTCTGGTTTTGAGTGGGTGAAAGATACCATTAGCTTCCTATGGTATAATGTGTTACATTTTGGGGTGTGTTCAATGAACTAGGAGGCTTAATGAGTGAGCATATGTTAGTTGTATTTACTTAAGGGCACTCGAGGTTGGGAATGACTTCCTCTGGAGTATAACCAAGAGGATATGTTCCCTGAATAAAAAGGTCTGGATCTTGGGGTTAGGATGCCTCTGCATTCAGAGGGAGAGTCTGTGAGAAGCAGTGAGCTCAAGCTTTCCAGCACAAGGTAGAGGGGCCAATATTGTTTCAAATCGGAGTCAGGGATGTAGAAGGCAGTCAGCAGTGGGAAGTAAACTTCACTGGGGATGACAGCAATGGGATCAATTGGGATTGGGAGCATGGCAAGGGAGGGGATTGAGAGAAGAGCTGAAATTTCAGGTGGTAACCTGAGATAAGATCACCCTGAAATCTTCAAGGGCAGTGAGTGCATCCCATTTACTCTCACATCCTTAGAGTTGAATTTATGTTAGATATGTAGTAGATGCTCATAGATATTTATTTAGATAAAGTACTTTTACACTACAGAGGAAGTGAGAAAATTCCTAACCAATAAAGTTGAGTAGTAGTGGGTGCTATTATAACTAAAAAGCCAGGAGGCTAGTTGGTAGTGGATGATCTGTCTCTTCCAGTTTTGTGGGAAGTGGTGCCTAAAAGAGCCTTGGCTTGCTCTGCTGTGGTCTCTGATCTGATGGGAAATAAAGTCTCTATTTACTTACCCATGGGTACTCATAGGATGAATTCAACTCTCAGTAAAGACCAAACTCATAAAACAGTGGGGGCATTTTAAGGAGGTTTTACTACAGTGTACAGCTAAATTTCCAAATTCTGAAGGTGGATGATCCCTGTTGTGCTAAATTATTGATTTTCAACAACTTCAGTTCAACATTTTTATGTTCTTTCAATATGATGATATAAAAAGAAAGACTTTTTCTTAACATCATTTCTAAAGTTGCTTTCTGTCCTTAGTTTTAAGCATGCAATCAAATCTAACTCTTAAATTTCTCATTTTTTTTGGTCACTGACGATTATCATTCTAAGCAAAGTAAAATCCCTGTGAGTTTTAGTGAGCAGCACTGCTAGCAGCTGTTAGTTCAGTTTAGTTCAGTCGCTCAGTTGTGTCTGACTCTTTGCCACCTCATAGACTGCAGCACCCCAGGCTTGCCTGTCCATCACCAACTCCTGGAGCTTGCTCAAACTCATGTCCATTGAGGTGGTGATGCCATCCAACCATCTCATCCTTTGTTGTCCCCTTTTCCTCCTGCCTTCAATCTTTCCCAGAATCAGCAGCTGTCAGTTGTCACTTAACTACACTAGTCTAGTTGTTAAAGTTTGTTAATTACATCTAAAAGTTGTTGTGGTTGAGCTGAATTTAAACACATATGTGCTGTGCTATGCTTAGTTGCTCAGTTGTGTCCAGCTCTTTGGACCCCATGGACTGTAGCCTGCCAGGCTCCTCTGTCCATGGGGATTCTCCAGGCAAGAATACTGGAGTGGGTTGCCATGCCCTCCTCCAGGGGATTTTCCCAACCTAGGGTTTGAACTCAGGTCTCCCACATCGCAGGTGGATTTTTTACCATCTAAGCCACCAGGGAAGCCTAAGAAAATGAGTGGGTAGCCTATACCTTCTCCAAGGGATCTTCCCAACCCAGGAATCGAACTGGATTCTCCTGCATTGCAGGTGGATTCTTTACTAGCCGAGCTACCAGGGAAGCCCTTAAACACATATACCCAAGAACAATGATATAGCTCCTGAATTTTTGTATAAAATACCTTTAGAGTTCTTATACACTACATTGCAAAGCTATATATCAGAATCAGGGTTGAAACTTCTGGTTATGATATAGGAGAATAGGAAAGATATTTACTCCTTGATATGGTACAACAAGGGTTCCATCACTTCAAGGCAGATAGATGGGGAAAGAGTAGAAATAGTGAGAGACTTTATTTTCTTGGGCTCCAAAATTACTGCAGATGGTGACTGCAGCCATGAAATTAAAAGATACTTGCTCCTTGGAGGAAAAGCTATGACAAACCTAGACATCATATTGAAAAGCAGAGATATTACTTTACCAACAAAGGTCCATATAGTCAAAACTATGGTTTTTCCAGTAATCATGTATGGATATGAGAGTTGGAACATAAAGAAAACTGAGCAATGAAGAATTGATGCTTATGAACTATGGTGTTGGAGAAGACTCTTGAGAGTCTCTTGGACTGCAAGGAGATCAAACCAGTCAATCCTAAAGGAAATTAGTCCTGAATATTCATTGGAAAGACTGATGCTGAAGCTGAAGCTCTAATACTTTGGACACCTGATGCGAAGAACTGACTCATTGGAAAAGACCCTGATGCTGGGAAAGATTGAGGGCAGGAGGAGAAGGGGACAACAGAGGATGAGATGGTTGGATGGCATCACCAACTCAATGGACTTGAGTTTGAGCAAGCTCCTGGAGTTGGTCATGGACAAGGAGGCCTGGCGTGCTACCGTTCAGCTATATAGTTCATGGGGTTGCAAAGAGTTGGACACAAGTGAGTGACTGAACTGAGCTGATGGTACAACAACTAAAAAGCCAGATAAAAGAAAAGTTATTTTTTTATATGGGGTTAGTGGAGAAGGGTGAATGCAGGAACCTGTGAAGAACTTAAATCCTAGTTGAAAAAGAGAAAGAAATAAAGAAAAGAAGAAAAAGAGAGGAAAGGGTTCTTTAAGGATGAGCAGAGAAGTGTGGCAGCTCTTTTACTTTGGATCAAGTTGTCAGTCTCTGTTTGGGCAGATGGTGTTGCAAACCTGCCATAAGTTGAGAAATCTTGTAGGGATGAGGAGAAATCACTTAAGCTGTAGATGATTACATGGGCAGGTGGAATGAACTGGAATCTGGAAGAGAACTAGAGGCAAAAGCAAATTGCTCAGTCTCCAGTGTCCTTGATGACTGTTGAGTAAGCTGCAATGGATGAGGAGCTAAAAAACAGAAATATTGCTTCACATATTCCTGTGGGAGTGAATTCCAGTGTTCTATCAGAGTTAAATTTAAAGATGAATAAAATAATATCTTTAATTGCAGTCTTCAAACACTTTTTAGCTTAAATTCTGGTTATGAAAGACTGTGAGGGTCTGAGATTTTACTGTTGTTTTGTTGTTCAGTTGCTAAGTCATGTCTGACTCTTTGTGACCCCATGGACTGCAGCACTCCTGACTTCCTGTCCTTAACCATCTCCTAGAGTTTGCTCAGATTCATGCCCATGTACCTGCAAGCTAATAAGTGAGCCTGCCACAATTTCATTGGTGTTGGTAGAAGTCGCAGAACTCATGGGTTGGAGATGAAGGGTAGTTTCTTATTTGCAACTAGAGCAAGGTAATTTCTGAACTAAAATCAACAGTGTACGGGCTCAAACTAGCAAGACATTGCTGAAGAAAAGATCAGTACACTTAAAACCATTCCAATAAAAAGTACCCAAATGAAAGTGAAGAGATTAGAAAAAGTTTCAGAAGAGTAACTTGTAGAATAATTTCAAGCAGTCCACAATCATGACACATTTGGAATACAAGAGAAGAGAGAGAAAATGGGGCAAAGAATTTTTCAAATATGATGCAAGTCATTAACTCATAGATCCATGAGGCTTGACAGACTCCAAAGAAAACCGTCCTTAGACAATCCGAGTCAAATTGCTAAAAATCAGTTAAAACAAGAGAAATCTTTAACCAGAAACAACAGCCAAATAGAGAAAAGCAACAAAGCCCAAACTGAATCTTAAAGGATGAATAAGATTGATGTACTCCTAGCAAAACTGATGAAGATGGGGAAAAAAAAACCCTTACAAATTATTATTAGCAGAAGTGAAAGTTAAGACATAACTGCAAATCTCAGACACTGAAAGCATAGAAGAATATTATGAATAACTCTGTCAAGACATTCAATAATTTAATTGAAAGATAAAACTTATAAAACTTGTATGAGAAATAGAAATTACTAATAGTCCTTTAAAAAAAGGACAAAATTAGAGAATTTACATTACCTGATTCCAAGATTAACTATGAAGATACAGCAATCAAGCTAGCATGATATTAAACTAAGGATAGAAAAATAGATCTATGGAATACAGTGGTCTGGAAATAGATCCACTCTTTTTTTTATGGTCAATTGATTTTCAACAAAGACACCATAGCAATTCAATAGGTAAAGTGATGGTTTTTCAGCAGATGGTACTGAAAGAACAAGATAAGTGTATGAAAAAGATGAGTACCAATTCCTACTATATACCATACATAATATTGATTCAAAATAGGAGAGTATTTTTCTGACTTTGGGGCATACAAAGATTTCTTAGTGGGATACAAAAAGCATTAGCTATAGAATAGAAAGATAAACTGGACTTCAGTTGAAAGCCTCAGTTTATCTAAAGGCATCATTAAGGAAATGAACAGGTAAGTCACAGACTAGGAGACAATAGCTGTAATCTATGCATCTCACAAGCAGAATATATGAACACCTGCTATAACGAAGAAATCAAAACCCACACCATCCACATGAGAAAATGGACAAAATAGCTGAACAGGCAGACATTTTATTCAGAGGATACAAAAATGAACAACAAATGCATGAAAGGTACTCAACATCATTGATCATGAGGAGAGTGCAATTTAGAACCACAGGGGTATGTCATATCATGCTTGCCAGAATGTTTCAAGTTAAAAAGACTGACAACACCAACTGTCAGTGAGAATGTGAAACAACAGAGCTTCCGTCCTTTGCTAGTGGGAATGTAAAACAGCACAGCTATTTTGGAGAAACAGTTTGACGTTTTTTTTTGTATAAAGTTAAAATATATAATTACTGTATAGCCCAGTAATCCTATTCCTGGTTATTTCGCCAAGAAAAATGAAAATGGATATTAACAAAAATACTTTTACAAGGATGTTTCTACCAGCTTTATTTATAATACCCCAAACTGGGACTAAGTCACATGTCTGCAAATAAAAGATTAGAAAAATATTCATACAATGTAATACTGCACAGTATTGAGAATGAATAAATTGTTAAATACAACAATATGGGCAAATCTTAGAAGTATAATGAATGAAAGCATGCAGCCAAAAAAAAGAGCTTAGTACTATATTTTCTTTTATATGAAGCTCCAGAGCAGGGAGTTCCAATCTATAATGATAGAAATCAGAATATTAATTGCCTCTGTGGAGACACCTAGAAGGGACAAAGTAAACTTGCTAGAGTGATTTAAAAGCTATATATCTTGGCTGGGGTTAAGTGAGCTTATATAATTGTCAAAATTCATCAAATTGTACACTCAAGATCTATGTATTTCACTCTATGTACATGATGATTCTATTTAAAAAAAAAAAAAAGAGTAAAGAACCTTCCAGAATCATGGTAAGGAATTGAATGTTGCAAAGAAAAATAAAACTCTCCTGTAGCCCATGTTCTATAAGGCAATAGATACCATTTTCTGGTAATTCTTTAATTTAACAAAAAATGTATTGAGCACCTCCTGTGTATGAGGCATGTTCTAGGAATTAGTGAACAGAGCAAAAAATAGCCTTGCTTTCATGTGCTTTGCATTTTAGGGGAAGAAAATGATGGGAGTGGGGAGAAGATGCAGACTATAAACAAACACCTTAGAGAGGAAAATAATTCAGATCGGTGCCTTGAAAAACACTGTCTGGGAGAAGGCGGGGGGGGGCAATATTTTAGTTGAGGTAGTGAGGAAAGACTTCTTTGAGGAGGAGGAAGTGACATTTGTGGTTTTGTGTTGACTCTTAAATGATAAGGAAGAGCCAGCCATGTGAAGATCTGTGGGAAGAGTATTTCAGGCAGAGGGGACAGTCAGCGTACAGGTCGTATGGTGACAGTAAGTGTGGCCCGCTTGAAACAATGGTGGAAGTTCTGTGTGACAAGAGCATAGGGAGTCATGGGGAGAGGGATAGATGATAAAAGTGATCTTGTGTCTGCTATTTATGGCTATGTGGATTCTCATTGATTGTTTAGGATATAAATATTCCTGGCTAGTGTCCAAATCATTTAATGGGTATAAAATTTGCATAAGAATATGCTTTGCAAAATGAAAACAACTAAATGCGTTCTGGTTATTATTGCTATTATTTTAATGATTAAATATCTGTATGTTTTTGTCAGTTAACCCTACTTGTAAAAGCTCTGCTTTTTTATTGCTTAGTAATCTAAGTTATAGTGGAACAATTAGAAAATCACAGACAAAGCCAAAAGAACTAAAAAAAATAAAACCTCTGTGGTTGTCTTAGTTATATAATTCTGAACATAATCATGTATATTAATTAACCATGCTGCATGGTTCTGAAAATTGATATCACTACTCTATTTCCATGTCACTTAATATGTATCACAATATTATTTAAAAGGCTACAGAGTGAACCACTGCCCAAACATAAAATAATTCAATCCTGTAATCTTTTTTTTTCAATCCTGTAACCTTGAATAATTAGGTTGTTTTCACCTCTTCATTTTTAAATGATTGTACATCACTGTGCTTCATCTCTAATTGTTTTGGGGATAGATTTTTGGTGTTGAAGTTCCTTTTGATCCATTCTAATCAACCTTCCCAATGTCTCTACCAATATAATGAACTGTTTCAGTGTAACTTTTTCCTTTATAAAAGTTCCCTGGAAAAAAATAATAGTCTTTCTGTTGTTTTGTAGGCACATTCTGAATCAGGAAATGTGCTGTTTTGGCTTTTTTTAGAAAATCGAGTCCAAGACAAAAGCTTTGTTTGAAAAAAAAGGAGAAAGCCTATGCTCCAGTGGAAAACTGTGGTTCAGGGGTTACCCCATTATGCTTCCTTCTTCCTGTTTAGCTGGTGTGTTACTGGAATCATTACATGGTTGTATTATGAGGGGAAAGAATGAGGAGACAGTGGTGATAGGATGAAGCTACTAGGTGCAGACACAGCCTAGGAACAGGGTGAGGGACACAGCATGAGCCTGCTGTTGTAGCAGGATAATGACCCCCAAACACATCCACCTCCCAATCCCCTGAACCTGTATTATTACACATGGCAAAGGGAACTTTGCAGATGGGATTAAGTGATGAATCTTGAGTTAGGGAAATTATCCTGAATTATCCAGATGGGCTCAATGTAAGGGGTCCCCATAAGTGAAAGAGGGGGTAGAAGAATCATAGAGAAGGAGCTGTGACAAAAGAAGTAGAGGTCAGTGTTATGCAGTTGCTGGCTAGAAGGGGAGAGCCAGGAAATCAATACCCTCAAGGGCCTCAAAAAGGAACGAGGCCCTGCCAACACCTTGATTTTAGCCATTTAGCCACCAGGGAGATCCATTTTGGAGTACTTACCTCCAGAACTTTAAGATAATAAATTTGTTTTAAGCCACTTAGTTTGTGGTAATTAGTTATAACAGCAGTAGGAAAGTAATTCAGGTGCTAAATTTAATGGGGATGTTAGAAAGTTTTCTGATTTGAAAAAATATGAGTATTTGCAAAATGAGTTTGATGTTTACGTGGAGAGACAATGATGAAGGAAGGTAATGTGTGTGTGAAATTGCAGGGAGTGGATAGACCTGACTAAGGTTGACTCCAAGATGAGGCCACCAGCCCATGCTGGTTTTTATCAGCACTTGTAATTTTCCTTCATAACACTACATGAAGTTAGACATATTCATATAAATAATATGTAATATATTGTCAATATATTTATATTTCATATAATTATTTATTTACTCTTTACCTTTCTTTTTACACTGCAAAATCTAGGAGGGCAGAGACTGTCTTCTGACATAGTCTTCTGAGCAGTGCTATAATAACTAATAAAGAAAAAACAGGCAGGATAAAATGTTAAGGTGAATGAATAAATTGGGAGAAGAAATCAATAATGGGTAAACAGAAAATAATAGAAAACTCAATAAGAAAGGAAGCCTAACATATAGGCAACTACTTGCAGATTAAGACTCCTTACATTGGCTGTAGTGATTTTCAGACAGCAGTACGTACTGTTCTCTTTTGCAGTTCTGCTGGCCTAGTGATTCATTAAGAGCAAGTGGGGGCTTTGGAACTAGACTTTTTGGTCCAGACCCATATAGCTCTGCACACTGTCCCTTGTGTAGGTCTCTAACATACTCAAGTGTGGTATGTGTCAGATAAGCTAGGCTAAAGTATAGCAAAATGGTCCATCTACCCATCTAGTTCAGTGGTTAGGAGCTCAAGTAATGGAGCTCTGTCTCAGCTCTGTCAATTACTATCTGGCCTTGGGCAAGTTACTTAAAAATTATTTATAAAATAGGGACACTAGTAGGGTTGTTATAAGGATTAAATGTAAAACAATTTGAATAATTCCTGGCACATAGTTGCTGATAAATATTACCTATTATTATTACTAGTTGAATAGTACCAATTTTGGTTTAGTAGAAAGGCAGAGAAACCAGGTCTGCAGCTAACAAGTGTGTGACTGTGGTCAGATTTTACCTCTCTGGCTAGGGGAGGGGATTGTTCTAGACCAATGATCCTTGATCTTTAATGCACAAATGAGCTCCCCAAAGGTCTTTGGAAAATGCAGGTTCTGATTCAGTAGGTCTGGGGTGGAGAATGAGATTCTGCAGTCCTAACACACTCCCAGATGATGCTGGTGGTTTGAGGACCACACTTTGAGTAGCAAAGAATTAGACAAGCTCTAAGGTCCAGCTTCAGAATTTCTACTGTTTGTATTGTCACCCTGCTAGTTTCCCAGTCTATATAAATCTTTCAGGTTACGTCAACTTTTTCTTCCTTCTCATTGTCTAAATCCAATCTTCATTTTTATTTACTTATTTATTACTGATTCTGTTTCCTTTTTGAAAATGTTTCTTCAGTGACCTCTGAACCTAAATAATGTTAATTTAGAAAATTGACATCACTGCCTGATTATGTAGCCATTAAAAATAGTTAAGGAGAACATTAACATGGCAAAAGTTTTATAATTTAGTATATCACATAAAAAATATAAAAACATATATCATGTGTGAGTGAATCTAGGGAGATCCTCTCCTCATTCTGTATACTGGGAGAAAAAAAAAAGATAGGAAGGAAATATCCCAAATGGACCGAGTTTGGATGATAGAAATAGGGTTTTCTCTAGGTGTGTATTTTTTACTTTCTTTTTCTATAGTTTCTTCAGTGACTATATATCATTTGGAAAACGAAAACATTGTTTTCAAAAAGTTATCAGACCAGAATCCTTCTAATTCAAAGGTATTCCTGGAACCGTTGGGGACTGTTGGCTTCCTTTCTCTCATGAGCATCTTTATAGGTTCCTCTCTTCATTCTTTATCTTCAGGCATCACTGACAGGAAAGTACCCAGGCTCCAAAAAGATTTTTCATTTCAACTCCCCTGTGAACAGAAACTCATTTTTTCCCCCAGCTCCTGCCTGACTGATGTGATTATGCTCTTTCCTAAACCTTCACATGGTACAGAATGCTGGTCCCTACACCACTGGGCCTCACTTTCAGTGTCTACCGAGGGCATAGGGCCAGAGGGCTGACATCATCCAGAATCTTGCCCCAACCCCCTTGGGGTCTGCTTTATATAAAAGGATGGGGGAGATTGTGGAAGGACGAAGTCAGATGTTGCCCAGCTGCAGCTTATGCCAGAAACAACTTGGGATGCAGTTCTACAGCTGCAAACAAACTGAGCAGCCAGCCACGTCCACAGCCGCTGCATCTCCAAGGGGAAAAGAGCCATATAGCCAGATGTTGCTTCTAGGAAAAAAAAAAAAAACTGCTGTGAGGATCTTGGCCTCAGAATGGTGCATCTGTCCAACTTATCTTCCACTTGGTCATAGATAATAAAAACTCTTGTTAGACAGGCCTGGAAAAAAACAAGGAACATAACTGGTCTATGAAAAGAAAGTCATGAAACGCATGTTTTTGCCAAAGCATTTATTTTGGAGTTTCTCAGATTACTTAGCTTGAATTCATATTGAAATGTCCTTTCTGAAAGGAAATAAGTCTTTTGATCAGCTGCTGATGCACGTTCCTCTTGATTCCACTTTTTATGTTCCATGGGGTACGTGGACAAGGCTTGGTTATACCTTAGAAGAGAGAAGGAAAACACTTTCCTGGCCTCTGATTCTAGGCTTTTCCAGAACAGGCTTTCTCCTACTATTAAGCCATTGTATGATATTTTCCAGGTCAGCTGGGTATGGTTGGACAGGTTGTTGACTGCCCAAGGGTGGCTGATTGAGGAATAAGAAGGTGTCTAGAATCTAGCCTGTGTTCCAGACACCAGGCTGTGACCTGCATAAGTCTGTGCCCAACTGGGAGGGGTATCTTTTTATAAAGAACACAAAGATGTCCACTTGCCGAGAGCTGTGGTGACAGGTTTACCTTTGTGTGCACAGGATGCCTTTTCCTCATTAGCATAAAGTGTTATATAGGCTTATGGCCCAATCTAACCCTCAGACCTCCAAACTGGGACCACCATTCTTTCAGTTGCTGTGCCAGCAGCACCCAAGTCTTCATTCTGACAACAAACAGAGAACTTGTAGGACTCTGTCCAAGGGTCAGAGCACAGAGTCCGGCTCTTAATTGTGTCTCTATTCTGATTAGGGAAGTTTGTCCTGAAACTCTGGCTTCCCATTTATGTGTAAGAGATAGATTCTTGTCTTATTTTTTGAGCCAAATTGATATCTCAGAAGAACTGATGCTTTTGAACTGTGGCGTTGGAGAAGATTCTTGAGCCCTTGGACTGCAAGGAGATCCAACCAGTCCATCCTAAAGGAAATCAGTCTTGAATATTCATTGGAAGGACTGATTCTGAAGCTTAAACTCCAATACTTTGGCCACCTGATACAAAGAACTGACTCTTTTGAACAGACCCTGATGTTGGGAAAGATTGAAGGCAGGAGAAGGGGACGACAGAGGATGAGATGGTTGGATGGCATCACCGACTCAATGGACATGAGTTTGAGTAAACTTTGGGAGCTGGTGGACAGGGAGGCCTGGCATGTTGCAGTCCATGGTGTTGCAAAGAATCAGACACAACTGAGCGACTGAATTGAACTGAACTGAACTGATATCTCAGATACATGCCTCGCATTTTGGTCCCTTTAGAGTCAGGGACCTCTGTTGGTCTGGTAATTGCACCTTCCAGGAATTCAAGCAGCGCTCCTGCTCCTCAGCCTGGTTGCTAGCTTTCCCCATGGCTCTTTCCGGCTTGGATCTCAGAGCATGACCTGCTCCAGGGTGAATCTCCCCTTACTGTTCCACTTGCCTGTTGGGACACTCCTTCCGGTTTCAGGATGTTCCTAAAGTTGCGACCACTTCCTTTCTCTGTTGCTGTGAATCCTCTGGAAACTGTGTGTTCTGTTTCTTGGCTTGCACTTGTTCTTGAAGCCTGGCTGTCCTCACTGGGTGGGTCTGGTTTTGTGTTCTTGCCCTAGGGTGCCTCATCCTGCCTCAGGGCAGGGGGCAGAAACCTGGCCATCCTCTGAGTTGTGCTTGGCTCCAAGAAGGGCCAACTTTATGTGACCAAATAACCGCTTAAATATTATAATGAATACTCCTACCAAAAAAATCTCCTTACTGGGTACACAGTGTCTGAAATTCTACCAAGGGCATTGTTCCCTCCAGGAGTCCTCTGCAGGATAAGGAACAGTGACCAGTCAATCATATAGTTAGTAATACCATGATCTTTCCTAACTATAGGAATTCAGAGTAGTATGTGGGCATAAGAGTTCTGGGGAGAACAGAGTAGAAGAGACTTATACACGGAGTGAATAGAGCAAGACATTGGGACAAATTAAGCATTTTTCTGTCTTTACCTGGTCCCAGTTTTGGGTGAGCTCTTCATAGGTGGAGCTAGTGGTAAAGAACCCACCTGCCAATACAGGAGACACAAGGTTTGATCTCCGTGTCGGGAAGATCCCCTGGAGGAGGGCATGGCAACCCACTCTAGTATTCTTGCCTGGAAAATCCCATGGACAGAGGAGCGTGGTGGGCTACAGTCCATGGGGTTGCAAAGAGCCAGACACGACTGAGCACACATATGTGAGTCCTAGGTAAGCAGTTCACATAACTTTAGGCTTTGATGTGGTTTGGCATACCATGGAGGCTGAGAGCATACTGAACAAAAACATTGTCTTTTGGAGTTAATAGAGAAAGAAACAGAAACAGGATTTGGTTATTATTTGGAAGCAGGCAGAAAAGCTGAGGAATGAGCCATAAATGCACCAATTCAATAGATTATCATGTAAAACTGGGACCAAAAAATGGCTAGAGTGAGAAATGTGTTAGAAACAGAGGTCAGGGAAAGGGTACAGGATTACAGGTAAGTCAACCAGCAGTTAGTCCTCACGTCTCCAACATTAAGCTCTGAATGTAATGCACACACTCAGACTATCACACAGACTATTTCTGGCACAGGCTGGAGTGTCTCACTTCCTCCATGTTAATGAGAGTACTATGGGCTGAGGGGAAGAGCTTATTATGTGGTTAATAGCTCAGATGGTAAAGAATCTGCCTGCAATACAGGAGACCCAGGTTTGATCCCTGGGTCAGGAAGATTCCCCTGGAGAAGGGAATGGTTACCCACTCCAGTATTCTTGCCTGGAGAATTCTATGGACAGAGGAGCCTGGTGGGCTACATTTCATGGGGTGGCAAAGAGTCAAACACGACTGAGTGACTAACACTTTAGTTTCAATAGGTCACTAGGTGGAGGTTGAAGGCTTTCCATGGATTTTTCTGAACCAGTAGGGTTATGTCATGGAAATTAACCCCCCTTGAGAGATGGTGATCCAAAGGGGTGAGAACATGGCTTTGGTGTCAGCCAGGACTGGGTTCTCTCTCTAGTTCTGGCTCAATTACCTACTAGTCATCTGGGCTAGAGCCCTTAACCTAAACCTCCTTTCCTCATCTGTAAACTGGGTGCTATGACAGTACCTATGTCATGAGGATGACATATGTTATTGCATGGTATAATATTACAAAACTCCAAATAGAACACCCAGCAGAGGATGAGTGTGCATAGTGAATGGTGCCTCCATGTTGGAGGAATTCCCTATTTTCCTACAACACAATCTGGTATTCCTGTCAGCAGAGCTTCTCAGATATCCAGAGAGTTCTGAGCATTTTCATTTTTGAAACTTCTGGTATATGAAGTGAAACGCAAAAGCAGATATGTACTTCACATAACTATATCTAACAAATCAATGTTGGTAGCACATGCACGTACACACAAAAAGTATCATGCAACATGATTGTATTATTTATGGGATCCTGGTTCCCTACAGGGTGGTCTGGAAGGGATCCAAGTTTGAAGTTGTGTGGGAAATGTCTTTCAATTCGGTTTATGTCTTTCTGTGACTGAATGTTAATCTTAATCAAAGATAAAGTGAAATAGTGAAGTCTAAATTGGAGTCTTGGGCTCACGGCCCTCCGAGCCCTTCATATGATGAACTCCAGCAGTTAGAGAAATCTGAGCTGTACAGACGATGCTGTTTGCTTCTGCTGGTGGAAGTCAGAGTGTCTGCTGTTGTCTTAGAGCAACAGACAGACAAAGTGCAGGCTGAACTTGGCTTTATTTCAGGAAAATTGTAATGTGGAATGAGCACTGGACTAGGATGAGGAGCACCGCTTTAAGATTTGAATCCATCCACCAGCACGAGGAGATGCAAGGGAGGGTGCTTTCCTTCCTCAGGATTCGATGCCCTGTCATTTGAATGACAGGGCTGAGATTAGCTCTTCCCAAGGTCTTCACTCTGAGTTTTGTGATCCTGTTTGTGTATGGAGTATGCACATATGCATGGGGCTTGCTTTCTTAAAGCCTGAAATATCTAACAGAATACGAGATTTGATCTCACAATTTTCAGGCCAATTAAGTTAGTTATAGAAGGTAATAACCTGGTAGTTAATAAATCACTAAGTTACTTATAGGGGTTTTTCCTTGAAATAAAGTTATTGCTTATCTTTAGTCTACTGCTATCTTTCAAGATCTAAAACATCAGGGAAAGCAGTGAATCTGGAGATGGAAGGAGTAAGAAATCAATTTTGAAAAGACTTATGGTTAGAAAGGGATGAGCCTGGGATAAAAATCAGCAACAAAGTCTTTAGATACAACCCCACGACCCTGTTAAATATTTTTCCATTCAGTCTTTACTTCTTTCATTTTCTCACTGTGTTTCCTTTTTAGCTTTATAATCTTCTCTAACTATTTTTGTCCATCCACTAGTCCACTTTTATCTTTTCATTTTTAAAATAAGTTTAAAGTGTTAATCATAATGACATTTATTTTGAAATGATTACCTTAATAAGTTTAGTTAAGATCCATCATCTCATACAGATACATTTTTTTCTTATAATAAGAACTCTTAGGATCCACTTCTTATAATTTAAAATTTATATAAGATTTAAATTGGTAGATGCTAGACTATTCTTAGACAAGAAGAAAATCCTATCTATAAAACAATTATGACTTTTTATTTTTCCTCTCTGTAAACAGTGATTAATTGCAAAGTGGGAAATATTTTCCAATAAATAACTCACATATTTGGACATGTTTGGATGAGGGGTGAGAAAATAAACATATAACTTTACTTGAAGAGAAAGTTAAAAACCTTTATTTAAAGTCTTTTGTGAAAGTGATTAATTCATTAAAACTAGGAGAGATGTATTAGAGAAAAACTTTAGAAACAAAAAGGACAAAAATTGTATTCTCATTTTAAAAGTTCGAAAGACAAAGAATATAGCAGAAAGGAATTTAATAGAGTTAATTTTTAATAAAATTTACTTGAATAAAAATGTCTTTTGACTAGAGGAACAGATTTCTCTATAAAATACTATTCACATAAGCTATTCAAGATAACAGTAAATTTACTATGATTCAGATCAAGACAGATTCTGGGTGAGTTATGGGTGTGCCAGTCATGGTTCTCAAATTTCACCCTGGAGAGTTCTTAACTTTCGATTCTAAAGATTTTTTGTCCTTCCGAGGTCCCCAGTAAAAATTCAAATATTTCTGAAGGGTATGGTTGTGCTTTTGAGGGGGAGGGTGGTATCTGAGTGTGGTACAGGGCCTAGAAGATGGCTTGTGGGGTGTCCTACCCTTTGTTTCACCCATGGAGCAAGAACTATGTTACCAGTGCTGTGTGGAAGGCTCAAGGCTGAGAGGCAGAACAATAACTCATTAATCCAAATTGTGAGGGTTATCTTGATGAGAAGGGCAGGGAACTCATTCTTTCAAAGTGAATGCACAGATTCCAGGGAAAAGAATGACCCCCAAGTGCATGGAATACTTGGCATCACCATTCATAGAGATTTCCTTTGTTCATAACTGAATCCAACCTACTATTTACAGAAGTCACTAAGTGAATATGGGGAACTAAAAATTCAGTTCATGCCTTTAGCTAGGGGGTCACTTGGTATCTTTCTCCACCTAGTGGCCAATGGCTTCCAACCACAAAACTAAAAGACGATTGGTTATTACAGCAGGGTTTCTTGTTTTGAGATACTAAGCTATCAAATCCTAGAATGAAGAAGATATTTAAGCATATGTTTGGAAAAGTCAGTGGGCGTATTAATAATGAGGTTGGCTTGCATAGTTTCCATTGTTCAACTGACATGCTTTGCATTCTAGTGTGGAAAGAGCAATCCGGAATGCTTGCTGATAAGCAATGCACACAAACAGAGTTAAAGCTTGAGGCCAATTTCATGATATCAAATGTTCACATTATAAAACTCACTTTTCAAGGGCAGAAAAAGATAAGAGATTCAAAGAAACTTAAATTATTAGTTTTATGTGATTTTTTTTTTTTTCAGTTTTACGTGATTTTTGGTTACTCAGTTTCAGTTATGCTCCGGGCATGCTGTAAGTGCACAGTAAAAATCTTTTGTATTGAATTGAATTTGATAGATCTGCTTGTATCTCAGTCTTTAAATTGCCCTGTTGTTTCTATTTTTCCCAACTAAAAACATACTCCATTAAAAACAAATACATACTTTAAAATATGTATGTAATGAGCATTTTTTGATTGTTTTCATGTTGATCTCTGCAGTATTTGACCCTGTTGGATACTCCCTCCTTCTGGAAACTTTCCTCTTCTTCTCTGCTCTGGTTTCCATGACACCAGCCTCTCCTGCTTTTCTCCTACCTCCCTGGCAGTTATTTTGTGTTTGCCTCCCAGTGTTGCCCTCTTTTCATAGTCTCTTAAATGCCACTATGGCTTAAAGGTTCTATTCTTAGCCCTCTTCTTTTCTCCACTCAGCCTGTCTTTCTCTATGATCAAATATTAATATTTGAACTCTAATGTAGATACTGGTGGTTCCAGAGTCTCCATCTCCCGCTCTTATCTGTTCTCTCCTAAGTTCCAGACCCAAATTCCTGTCTGTCTGTTAGTTATCTTCACCAGAGTATCCCGAAGGCACCTAGAACCCTGTGAAGTCCTAACTGAGCTCATTATTTCTGTGCCCTTCTGCTAGTTGCACTCTTGCTGCCATTTCCTATCTGGGTCTGTGTCATTATCATTCAGTATTCAGGATCCAAAGGATGAATAGGGTTTGTCTTTCTATAGCACAGAGTTGACTCTGATAACAAAATTAATATTAAGAACTATGATTTATTCAGGAGTTACTATTTTCCAAATGCTGTGCTTGATATTTCATATACTGTGCTAGAGAGTTTCTGAACCTATTGCCATCGGTGTTTTGTGCAGCCAAGATGAAAAGTTCTGTGCTTGTTGCTATCATCCCACCTCAAGGACTTGTCTCAGCTCTCCTGCCTCTGGGCTTCCTCTGAAGCTGAGGAAGTCTGCTCAGTCAGAGAACAAGCCAACCAGCTTGTGAGGGGGAAGTTAAGCTACTGGGAGTGAACCTCTACAAATGAAGAGTGGGAGTTAGTGGACTAATGCCTCCAGCTTTCTATCCTTTAAAGGTTTAACTTTGAGGGTCATTCTATTAATATAAGGCTCTTCAGAGGTCTCCCTGCAGGATTGAGGCAAGTGACTTGGAACGGTAACCAGTCCTAGAATGAATGCATCTGAATGGACTTGGGGTTTCTCCCTCTGTTGTCTTACAATCCCTGCTCCCTGGGAGCACCTCCCAGACAGGCTACCTGAACCCAAATCCATTTCATTCTCAATTTTGAGAAGACCCAGTTTGAGACACACACATATAATCCTCACTATAGCCCTTCCTGTGAGCTGATACTAGTTTTAGCTCCATTTGATAGAAGAGGAAACTGAGGCACAGAGAAAGTTACTAAACTTGCTCAATATTACTCAGACTTCTAGTTGAAGAACTGAAATTTGAGCATAGGCAGACTCCAGAACCTTCTGCCAAATCAGTAATCTGAGGGGCAAGTGAGAAAATAGCTGGGAAGGATACCTGATTGTCTCTGATCACTGGCCCTTCATTGTCAAGAGATTTTTTTTGTTCTCAGCCTTTTCCGGTTCGATGATGAAAATTCTCAGTAGATTTTTTGTTTGATGAAAAAGGAAAGATGAACAGTTTTAAATGTCTGTACATCTAAAAGAAAAACAAAGTAGACTTGTATTTTTTTTTGACAAATATAAAGGATATTAATGTTTTATAAGGGAAAATATGAATGATTTCTGGAATTATGGCACTTTGTGTCAGGAAGATCCCCTGGAGGAGGGCATAGCAACCCATTCCAGTATTCTTATCTGTAGAATCCCATGCACAAAGGAGCCTGGGGAACTACAGTCCATGGGGTTGCCAAGAGTTAGACAGGACTGAAGTGACTTAGCACACACACATGTATTTGAGGTTAATGCTTAGATGTTCTTGTGAATCTCTGTGCTTTAAAAACAGGCATCTAAATGTTTCCATAAAATGAGTACTCAGCTTCATTGTAAAAAAGCATTTTAAAATGTAGATAAAATGCTGATAAAAATTTTAAAAACATTAATGGTTCCTTGTGTGATCATACTGAATCAGACAAAGGAGAAATCAAAGAGGGAAATTCACCTTAACTCAGAGTAGGAGATGGATTTTGAAACTTTTTTTGAAATTGAAAGCAGAATAAGGAAAAGGAACCATTCTTTGCCCCAGGCATTTTAGATACATGATCTTTCACTTCACAGCAACTCTGAAAATACTCTTGTCATTTTTCTTGTCTTGCAAATGAGGAATAAATTTTAAAGAATTTGATAAATTCTCTTTAGGTTACACAGATATTAAGTGGGAAGCTGGGATTTAAGCATGGTTTGAGTGGCTCTCTGAACCACACTCTCATTACACTGCCTGGGATATAGAATAAATAAACAAGATGCAAAGATTTTGCAGATGCAAATGTATAATGAGAAATCACTATATATAAATCTTTCCAGATTACATGATATGCCGCCTGAAGACAGATGATGTGTTACAGGATGTGCATAAGTATATTTTGTCGTACCTTAAATTAAAGCAGGCAGTGACCTCCTGTGGGATAGCTACTTACAATTTCTTCTGACAATGTTCATAGAAACAATCAAGAATTTTATATATAATATAATCTCAAAAGTATTTTAATTTAGAAAACTGCCAACCTTGGCTAAATTACTACACCAAAAGGAGTTAACCTGCATTGCTTTTATGAGAAAACTGTCCAATGTGAGCTGTTATCTTTTATTTACTTATTTATTTATATGTTTATTTTTAATTAAAATATATTTGGTTTACAATGCTGAATTCATTTCACTTGTATAGGATAGTGACTAAATATTTTTTATAGATTACACTTCATTTAAAGTTATAAAATGTTGACTCTTTTCCCTGTGCTGTACAATATACCCTTGTATCTCATTTATTTTATACATGGTCATTTGTACCTCTTAATTTCCTACCCCTATCTTACCCCTCCCTCATCTCTCTTCCCACTGGTAACCACTAAGTTGTTCTATTGTATCTGTGATCTGTTTCTGTTTTGTTATATTCATTTGTTTTATTTCTTTAGATTATACATGTAAGTAATAATGTATAGTATTGGTCGTTTTCTAAAGTTTGACTAAGCATAATACCCTCCATGTCTATCCATGTTGTTGCAAAATTTTATTCTTTTTTATGGCTGAGCAATATTCTATTGAATATATATACCACATTTTTATCCATTCATCTGTTGATGGCAATATGGATTGCTTCCATATCTTGGCTCTTGTAAATAATGCTGCTATGGGCATTGGGAGTACATCTATCTTTTCAAATTAGTTTTCATTTTTTTTCTGGATACATACCCAGGAATGGAATTGCTGAATCATATGGTAGTCCTATTTTTAATTTTTTGAGGAAACTCCCTACTGTTTTCCACAGTGGCTGCCTTAATTTACATTCCCACCAACACTGTACACAGTTCCCTTATATCCACATCCTCTCCAACATTTGTTATTTGTAGGCTTTTTGATGATAGATAGCCATTATGGCAGGTGTGAGGTGATATCTCCTTGTTTTGCTTTGTATTTCTCTAATAATTAGGGATGTTGAACTTCTTTTCATGTGCCTTTTTGGCATCTGTATGTCTTCATTGGTAAAATGTCTATTAAGGTCTTTGGCACAAGTGGTAAAGAATCTGCCTGTCAATGCAGGAGATGTAAGAGATACATGTCCAATCCCTTGGTCTGAAACATCCGCTGAAGGAGGACATAGCAATCCACTTCAGTATTCTTGCCTGGAGAATCCCTTGGATAGAGAAGCCTGGCTATGTTCCATAAGATCACAAAGAATCGGACATGACTGAAGTGACAGCATGCACGCCCACTTAAAAAAATTTTTTTAATAAATTGAGTTGTACAAGCTGTTTATATATTTTGGATATTAACCACTTGTTGGTCATATAATTTAAAAATATTTTCTCCTATTTGTAGCTTGCCTTTTCATTTTGTCTGTGGTTTCCCTTGCTGTGCAAAAACTTTTAAGCTTAATTAGGTACCATTTGTTTATTTTTGTTTTTTTCTTTTGTCTTAGTAGACAGATCCAAAAAGATATTGCTATGACTTATGTCAAAGTGTATTCCGCTTATATTCTCTTTTAGGAGTTTTATGGTTCCAGGTCTTAAATTTAGGTCTTTAATCCATTTTGAGTTTTGTATATGGTGCGAGGAAATATTCTGGTCTCATTCTTTTGCATATAGCTATTCAGTTTTCCTAGCACCACTTACTAAAAATACTGTTTTGTTTCCATTATATATTCTTGCCTCCTCTGTTGTGGATTAATTGACCATAGGTGTGTGGGTTTATTTCTGGGCTATTCTGTTCCATTGATCTGTGTTTGTTTTTGTGCCAGTACCATACTGTTTTGATTACTATAGCTTTGCAAGATAGCCTGAAGTCAGGATGCCTGATTCCTCTAGCTTTGTTTGTTTTTCTCAAGATTGCTTTGACAATTTGCAGTCGTTTGTGGTCCCATATGAATTTTAGGATTATTTGTTCTAGTTCTGTGGAAAATGTCATTGGTATTTTGATAGGGATTGCTTTAAATCTGTAGATTGCTTTGGGTACTATGGCCATTTTAACAATATTAATTCTCCCAATCCACAAATACTGAATATCTTTCTATTTATTTGTATAATCTTCAATTTGAGATGTTATCTTTTATACTAGGGTTTGGCACATTGACCAAATCTGGCCTGACACCTGTTTTTAGTACATTCCATGGGCTAAGTGTTTTCACATTACTAAGTGGTTTCAAAAATCAAAAGAAGAATAATACTTAATGGCCATTTAAAAATAATGTAAAATTCAAAATTTCATGTGCATAAGTAAGGTTTTATTGGAACACAGTCATTCTCATGTATATGCATATTGTTTATAGCCGTTTTTGCAATGTGAATTGAGTAGTTGTGATACCAGAGACTGTATCGTTTGCAAAGCCTGAAATATTTACTCTGATTCTATACTATTTGGTGGCTGAAAGCAAGACTTGGAGCATTGGTTTCCTATGGCTTAATTTCCTAAAAATCATTAAAATATTCAATGCAAATATACTCTATGCCAAAATACTAGTGTACATGTACATTTTGTTTATACATGCTATATTTTCTTATCCAATTTCATGATAACACTACTTGAAACTTTGTCTTTCGGAGCCAGCTCCAATAATAAGTAACTATAGGAAATGAGGACTAAATCCATATGGGGACTGGGTCATTCTTTGGAAAGCCATTTACCTTGTAGGAATCATAATAACAGTGATTATATGGTGACCTAACACTTTAGAGTTTAGAAATCACCTTTACTTACCAATTCACATTTAATCTTGATATTTAACTCTGTGAGATCATATTATGATTACATCTCTTTTGTTTATAGATAGGGATACTAAGGCTTTGTAGGGTTAATTGACTTGTCCAAGATCCCCAAATCAGTAAGCATCAGAGCCTAGACTCAAACAGTAGCTATTCAATTTTCTTTTGTAGGGAGAGATTTTATTGTTAAAAGGAAACATTTATGTTTTTATATCTCTAACAAATAAGAGTGTTTTGTTATCAACAAAGTGATGGACATTTACTTAAAAGAACAGTTTTTAGAATTCTGATTTTATTTTCAGACTGCTTTACTATATATAGTGTTCTTCTAAACAACATCCTTTTGTCACCATAACTGCCAATATCTATTTTATGCTAGTTAAATTTTCAGCAATGAGGTAGATTTTACAAGTAGTGATAAATGTGAATGTACACTAAAATTATTTTTATTTATATGAGAAAATGTTCATTTGATTATAGAAAAATTCCCTTTTTAGTATTTCTCTGAATGAAAGCCAAATTTCAAATGAATAAGATATAATTAAAAGAATCAATGTCCCAAGACATAAGAATGAATGAACAGGTCCTAACAAATGGTTTATTTGGATTTCTAGTTTACTAAAGATATTAATACAGAATAGTTTCAAGCATTATGTGAGATATTGGTGAAAGGAAGGAAGTCTGTGTCTTTAATAAGTTCATGGTTTGTGGAGAAATTAGCATGTGAAGCAAAAATTACAATATAACTCAGGTTGATACGTGCTATCTTGGAAGTCTTTGTAATAGTGCTGTGGTTACTAATTAATTCTGATTGTAAAATGAGAATATTGCCTAAGAATGGGTTGAAGAATTGAGTGAATAGTTTCATCTAAAGTAGAAAATATAGAAGGGAAGTTTGGATGATGGAAAGTGAATGACTGGGTGAGTGAGGTGGGGGTGAGGAGAAGTTATTGAGTTTAGTTTGGACATGCTGAACCATAAACAGTCTAGTAGGAGCTAACAGAGGAAAACAGCTGGTTGCAATATTTTGTGAAAAGGGCTGTCTTCAATAGCATGATGTAACAAAGGAGGACAGAAGACAGGTAATAACTTTGACCAAGAGGAGAAGTCCAGAAGAACTTCCTGAAGGAAGGGAACTTCTAAGCAGAGACTTAAGAAAAGAGCATTGTTATCTGTATGGATAACACTGGTGGACCAGAGCTATCATGTATGACTGTGTAGAGCTATCATGTAGACACTACAAAGCTCCAGAGGATGGTGGTCACATAGACTCAGACGTGAATGGAGTTCTCCTGGAGTTGTTCAGTGCACAGCCTGTACAACCATATGTGCTGGACCTGTATGGGAATTGGGTGTTCTGAGTAGAAAATAATGAAGGAGGGGGAGAGTTTCAGGCAGAGGAGTCCAGCAGAGAGATAAGGGTTCTGAGGCAGGAGGAAGCATGGAATGGTCAAGGAATCAAAAATTGACTTCAGTTTCTATTGTGGAGTCAAGAAACGGGATGGAGAGGAAAAGTTGTTACTGACCCTTTCAAGTCCATCCTCAGCAAGGATCCTCCTGCTTGGTGTCATTAGAGCCAATAGAATAGACCAAGTCCAGTTCAGAAGTGAAGGAAAACTCTTTTCTTTTGATGAAAGGATGGAGAGGTGTGAGCTCACGCTCCAGAGCACACACTCCCCTACAGGCAGGCTGTGGGTGGGGCTGCCTCCTAGGGTTCTTGTCAGAGGGGGGAGGGGAGCAGAGTTCTCACGGGGCAGCCGCAGGTGTGCGGCTCAGGCTCCACGTGGTGGTGCTGGATGCAATGTCTCTACACACGGCCCGCTACCTCCATTTTGAACGGCCTGCCCATCTGAGGTGTTGGCACAGCAGTTTTGCACCAGGAACTCTCGTCTGAAGGGCCAGGTAAGGCCTCTGTGTGGGGGCTCCTACAAGCAAGTGAAACTAGACAAGGCACTAAGGAAAAAAAAAAACAAACAGGTTAGATGTTATTTTATTTCCCAGAGTCTGTCTTTACTTTCTGGGAATTATTAATGGGCCTTGCCGGTGATAAATCCCTTCTGTCTTTTGTCCTGATCCTTGTTCTTGAGGGCACTAAGGGGCATAGGTCTGTCTTCCTGCTGAGTTTGGGTGTTGTCAGAACCCCAGGTGGAGGAAAAGAGTTTCTCCCCAAATGCCTTTAGATGTGTGTGATGGTCACCAGGCCTCAGTCCAGAGGCCTCAGTCCAGAGGCCTCAGTCCAGGGCCAGGTCCCTCTATCCCTAGGGACCACCATTGGTTAACCTTTGGGAGACAAAGGACACCAGACAATTTCAGATACTTGGCCAAGAGAATGATAGTCACAAGTCAATTTTTTCCTGAAAACAAAGGCATCTAGGTCTTTTGCCTGAAGGCACAATCGTTCCCTGCTGTTGAGGCTCACTGCCCTGGCCTGAGTATCCCTGTTAACATTTTCACTGTTTTTCAGAAGAGAAGCTTCAGGTCAGAGAGGGGGGGTCACACCAGTAGTGTCGGGGCTGTTCATTGTGTAGATGGGACATGTCTCAACTATCTGACTGACTGTACTTTTAATGCCAGGAGTTACCATGACCTCAGCTAACCAGTTACATAGGGCTTCCTTCCCGTGGTGAGTTCCTTGATGAGCCTCCCTGATGGCTTGACAAGCTGCAATTTGAGGAGAGCAGTATTGTCACGTTCATTAACTAGCCACACCTGGCCTTCTAGGTCTCCGCTGAAGCCCCCACTTTGGGCTTTTTCTAATCTTCTTTTGTGTAGACTGGGTAATAATTGGATGGATCTGGCTTTCAAGGTGTGAGGGGAAGTAGCCAAGTGGTTCTAGGGTTGCCCTGTTGGTAGTTTGGTCTGCCTTTTTGTTTCCCTTTATTACGTCTGCACCCCCCGTTTGATGACCCCTACGATGAATCACCACCACCAGGTTTTGAAGCTGTACTGCTTCTAAGAACGTGAATATCCTTAAGCCATGTTTCACCTGTTTATTCTCTGTAGTAAACATATCTCTTTTCTTCCAAATAGCCCCATGTGTGTGTTGGGTGGCATATACCTACAGAGAGTCTGTGTAAAAATTTAAGATCTTCCCTGTCCTGAGCATTAAGACTCTGGCAAGTACTGCCAGCTTGGCCTTTTGGGCAGGAGTCCCTAGAGGTAGACTTCTTGCTTCTGTGACTTAGGTCTGTGAGGTTACTGTGTATCCTGCCAAACCTTCCCCGTCTCTGATAAAACTGCTCCAGTCTGTGAACCATTTCTCTTTGGCATTTGGGAGAAGCTCACTTCCCAAGTCAAGGTGACTGGACTAGATCGTGTCTATTGTTTCTGTACAGTCATGCACCAGGGACTCCATTTCTGTGGGTAGCAGGGTGGAAGGATTTAGTGTGCAACAGGCTTTTATGGTAACCACTGGGTCATCTAAAAGCAGAGCCTGAACTTGAATCAAACTTCCAGGAGATAGCCATTCCATTTCCTTAGAACTCACTACAGCCTGAACTGGTGTGAAGTCCATTTAATAACCAGCTGACCAAACCGCTTAACTTTTCAGCTTCCTTTAAGACTGTAGTAGCTGCTACTTCCTGTGGGCAAAGAGGCCATCCCTTAGTGGTTTGATCTAATTGTTTAGAGAAACAAGCAACCAACAGAGTAAGGAGTCCCAGTTTTTGAGCTAATACCCTGAAGGTGATTCTCCTTTTCTCACGAATGTAGAGGTCACAGGGTTTAGCTAAATCTGGGAGGGCCAAGGCAGGGGCCTGAAGTAATCGCTTTACATGCTGAATCCCATCCAAAACGATCATCATCTTTTTCCTTCAATTTTTCATATAAAGGCCTACCTATTAGACCATAGTTCGGAATCAGATGCATCAAAATCTGATCATCCCAGGAAACCCCTAAGCGGTCTATTTTTAGGAGAGGTGAGGTTGCAAAAATGGCTTCTTTCCTTTCCTGGGCTAGGGTTCTCTGACCTACTGTGAGAATGAAGCCTACGTAGGTCACCTTAGCTTGTGATATTTGAGCCTCTTTCTTGGGCCCCTTATATCCTTTATTGCTAGATGATTCAGAGTGTTTATAGTATTTTTGTCAGAGGCCCCCTTAGCGGAACTGGTGGTCAGAGTATTGTCCACATA
The DNA here is from genome assembly GCF_054371585.1 of Giraffa tippelskirchi. Taxonomy (NCBI): domain Eukaryota; kingdom Metazoa; phylum Chordata; class Mammalia; order Artiodactyla; family Giraffidae; genus Giraffa; species Giraffa tippelskirchi. The sequence goes on along the minus strand of NC_137281.1, from coordinate 135,806,961 downwards.
CTGGCAGAGGGTTCCCTCCTCCAGATGTAGATCTTTTAGGTCTTTAGCTAAAGTTTTCTCAAAAATGGGGGGGGGGAGGGATTTTGAACATTTGGGACAAGACTGTCCAGCAGGATTGTTGTTTTTGTTGCATGTTTTGGTCCTGCAACTCAGAAGCAAATGTTTCTTGTGACTCTGAGGCTAATGAATGCGGAAGAAGGCATCTTTTAAATCTAACACAGAATACCACATTCTGGTGGTAGTAGAGTAACCAACATGGTATAGGAATTAGAAACTGCTGGATGTATATCCTCAGGGGCTTCACTGACTGCCCTGAGGTCCTGTATCATCCAGTATTCCCCATTGGGTTTTTTTTGACAGAAAGAATGGGGATGTCACAGGCTGGTTGCCAAAGTCTAATAAGACCGTGGTCAGTTAAGCCCTGTATAACATAGGTAAGGCCAGCAAGGTGTTCTGATGGAGAGGGTGCTGTTCTTTTTGGGCCATGTATGTTAGATTTTAGATGGATTAGCATAGGACTGGTTCCCATAGCTTGTTCTATCCATTTCTGACTCCAGAGAGGTTGACTCATTCTGTCTGCAGAGGTCTGTCCTCAGCCATTAAACATCATCTAGTGCTCTTTGTCTAAGGGGACACCAGTCTCCAATTTGTCTCCCATCAGGCGAACAGTAGCCCTCAATGTATGTAAGACAGCTCTTCCCAGGAGGAGTGTAGGGCATTCGGAGACATACAGGAAGGAATGGATAAGCATGTGTTAATCCAGTTTACATTCTGATGGCTCTATGAATGCTCATTCTTGGGCCTTCCCTGATACCTCCATAATTTTACAACTCGGTGACTGAGTTTACCTGATCTGGTATTCAGAACCAAATAAGCGGCACTAGCATCAACTAAGAATTCATTAGGCTTACCGCCCTACCGACCCAATCCAGTGTCAATTGGGTCTCCTTGAGGGTCAGTTGGAGTGCTGGCTTAGGAGGCCCTGGTGTCATCTTTCTTCCTCTAATTGGACCATCTGCCTTCAAGGGTGGAAGCTGGGATCTGCCATTTCCGTTTCCCTTTGGGGGCGATGAGGGCATTCTCCCTTCCAGTGGTCCCTCTTGTTTACATATGTGCATGCACTGACTGTTCCTTGTTTCCTTGGCTTGCTCTCCTTTGGTAGGGGCTAGGGGTGGCTCACCAGACTTGAGGGTTTCTGTGGGCAATTAGTCCAGATTCCCTGTGCCAACCGGTTGAGGATTGAGGGCAACAGCAAGTAGGTAGGCTTACCTCTGGGCCTTTTAGTGCTCTGACTTTTCCTCCTTTATGTCTCAGTTATTAAAAACCTGGTAGATAACCTCAACCAGGTGAAATGGGGTATATGGTCCTATTTCTGGGTTCTGAAGTTTACACCTAATGTTGGGGGCACTTCGGGAAATGAAATATGACCTCAGGATTGCATTCCCTTCCAACGACTCAGGGTCAGTGGTGGTATAGATTCAGAGGCATCCCCTGGATGTTGTAGAAATGCTGCAGGGTTTTCCATTGGCTCCTGATTGACTTTCTCTCTTTCCAATAGATAGGTTTCTTTCCTGCTGCCTGGACTCCCTTTAGGAACATATTTTTATACTGGGTCAGCCTCTGTCTTCTACCATCTTCTCCATGGTCTCAGTGGTCCAAGTTGGGTTTGGTATCTGGGACAATTTGTTTCCTCGCTCTGATAACAACATGACCTGCATTGTTTCTGTTCTCTTTGCTTGCTTCATCTAGGTTTTTTGAAAGGACTGGCCTTTCCTCCCTGCTAAGAGTAGCTTGAGGAAGCTCTGGATGTTCAACCAGGTGGAGTCATTGGTCTGAAAGATCCCCTAGTCAGATTCAGGAGCCCCTCTGGATTTTTCCTCAATCCTTTACCATGACTTTTCCAGTTATACAGATCAGAAGTTGTAAATGGGATGTTTCCCTGGATAAGCCCTCCTTCTCCATCAGTATCTGCCCCAAAGAGAGGGCTTTTCCTGCTGAGCTATTGGACCATGGTTGGTAGTTAGTTCTGCTTTGTGTCATTTCTGGACTGGATTCTGGGAGTGGGGGCTAGTATGGAAGGGGCCCAAACTGGGACATATGAAGAAGGGGAATAGGGAGGGAGTGAAGAGTGACCCTACTGGAAACAATTTGAGAAGAGTTGTTTAGAGGGTAGCACATCCTAGATTGAAAAGTGAATGAGAACTAGATATTATGGAGAGAGCCAAGGTATATGTTGATGGAAGTGAACTAGAGAAAAAAGTTTGGTCAGGAGGGAAAAATATCTCTTTTGGGCTGATCTGAGGAACTACCCATTATATAGCAGAGCAGGTTTATACCCCTGATCTAATAAAAAAATGCATTTCAAGTTCTAGATTGTTACCATTTGGGGTAAGTTTCGTTTGGAGGTTGGAAATTCAGTGTTTGTATATTGTTGGTGTATAAAATACCTTAAAATATGTTCTCTTTGTTAAGAAATCTTATAATACTGTTCATCTTATTAATCACAGTTTTGATTATTTAGTAAAAATTTAAGCACCAATAACCCCAGGCCCTCAGTCTTCTTGTTTAAATCTGCTTTATTATGGCCTGCTCGACTGGATAGCATTTATGCCACAAATTTTCAGAGCTAATCAGAACTGGCCTACAATGTGCCAGAACAATCAGGGAGGTACTTTTCAGGGTGAACATTTCTTTTCATTTCAGGTAACACTATCCAGGCAGCCATTTACAAAGGCTGACTGTTGTGCTTGATGTAAGTGTTGTTGACAGTGTTCTATTGTATACGTGGGTAAGTCTTGTATCTGGATTGAGTATGTGGTGTACTATAGGAAAAAACAAAACATGTTCAGCATTTTAGCAATTAAAAAAGAAAGAGGGAAAAATATCTATCAATCTATCTGTCTATCTAGTGTGGTCACCAAGGTGATATGGATCCACAAGCCCTGGATCAGTAGGTAGGTTACTTTTGATACCTGCTGTGTATTAGTTTCCAGAAGAATCAGAGTGTCATCTTTGGATGCACCAGACAGAAATGAGGAGTTCTTCTGCTTTAATGGCTTTCAACCTGCCCACCTCAAGTGTGGCATGCTTGAGGGGGAAGATTGTGCCTAGAAAGCTACAGGAAGCCCCAGAATTTGCTCAGAGAGTTATTTCTTCCTTTTGTTACTGAAGATCCACCTCACTTCAGTTCCTGCCTTGGTTTCCATTTGGCTCCTCTTTCTCATTCTGTTCCATTCAGACTGTTTATACTGTGTAACCAATTTGGAAACTCTATAAAATACATTGTTTCTGGCTACAGCCCCTGTACTACCTGCATTACAAAAGGTCCCCATGGCACCGCTGGTGAGGCTCGTGGTTCTCACAAAAGAAAGTGATGAATCACTGAAGTCACTTCTATTAATAGGTGAGCTTAGAGACTGATGGGAAAAACCCTGTAGGAAGGAGATGCTTTGTCTTCTTGATTATTGAATTCATTTCCAGAGCCTTCTAAAATCCTTATATTTTTCTTTTACTTTAAAAAATTATATTGTTGACTCATATCAGTGGGGAAAAAGCATACACAGAAAATTTATGCCTTTCCTCAAACTCTCTGTTTAATCTCTGTCTCTCTTTCTCTCATTTATCGACCTTATGTTATGTTATTGAAAACTAGCAGCACTTTTCCCATAAGTAGTAGCTGACATCTTGTTTTTAGGAAAATGTTTTTGTTCTGCAAATTTTAATTGTTGATGCTAGAAGAAGAGATTTGTAAAATTAGAGCCTGTGATTCTATTAGTCTAGAAAGGTTTGTGTTAAAGTTTTAAAAATTATCTCAATAGTGTTAGAGAAACAGAAATATCATATGATACCCCTTACATGAAGAGTCTAAAAAGATATGATACAAATGAACTTATTTACAAAACAGAAACAGACCAACAGATGTAGAGAATGAACTTATGGCTACTAGAGGGGAAGGGGAGGCAGGGAAGGGATAGTTAGGGAGTTTGGGCTGAACAGGTACACGGTGCTATGTTCAAAGTGAATAACCAACAGGGTCCTACTCTGTATAGCATCGGAAACTCTGCTCAATGTCATGTGGCAGTCTGGATGGAAGGGGAGTTTGGGGAAGATGGATACATATATAGGCTTGGCTGGGTTGCTCTGCTGTATACCTGAAACTATCACAACATTGTTAATCAGATATACTCCAATATAAAATAAAGTTAAATTATTTCATGTACTCTTCTACAGTGACAATCGAAAACAAAGAGATTCCTTTTGTGACTATTAAAATGTTTAATTATTAATGATCAATATTAGATATTTATAGAATGTGTCTTTGAAGAGGAATTAGCAAAACTCCCTCAAGTAAGGACTTGTTTCTCTTCTCATCTATTTATTCATTCTGCTTTGCACCTTTCCCCGCCACCCCCATGACATAGTAAAATGACTGTATATATTGTTTAGTCACTAAGTCATGTCCGACTCTTTGTGACCCCATGGACTGCAGCGTGCCAGGGTTCCCTGTCCTTCACTGTCTCCTGGAGTTTGCTCAAGCTCATGTCCATTGAGTTGGCGATGCCATCCAACCATTTCGTCCTCTGTTGCTGTTGTTTCAAATATTTGTTGTATTGAGTTTTTGTTTTAACTCACTCATTTATGCTTTTGCCTGTGTTATTCAGTGATAGGAATTGGCCCATGATATTCTGCTGTTGAACTCACACATCACAGATACCCAAATCAGACAAGGTCACAAGATAGTGTAAGACAAAATGACAGCACTGTAATCATGTGTGAGCAAAGGCAAAAGTAAATGCGTGTGTGCTCAGTCATGTCCAACTCTTTGCGACCCCATGGACTGTAGCCCGCCAGGTTCCTCTGTCCATGGGATTCTCCAGGCACGAATGCTTGAGTGAGTAGTCATTCCCTTCTTCAGAGTATCTTCCTGACCCAGGGATCAAAGCTGGAGCTCTTATATCTCCTGCATTGACATGCAGGTTCTTTACCACTAGCGCCACCTGGGAAGACCAGAGATATATAGATCTATCTATAATCTTTTAGTCCTGACTTTTTATTTATTTATTTATTTATATTTTTTTTAGTCTTGACTTTTTAAATGTAGTCCTTTTTGCCTCTTTCTATTTTACTTTGTATTTTGTTTGATTTTCTTTTTCTATCCTCTATCCTTACTGATGGTGTCTGTTCTTCCTTGTATTTTTTTTTTATAGTTTAGCCTTTATTTCTGAAATGACTTTGTCATTTTTTTCTTTTTCTTTTCTGAGCACTGTCAGTTCATCCTGCCTATCCACCTGTTATCAACTATTAATTCCTCTTGTCTGATCATCTCTTCTTTGAGTTTTGGTATTTCTCCTTTACAGCTTCAGTTGGTACATAAAGTTTAAAAATTCTCAGCTGAAATGTTAAGTTGTACTTTTTAACCTGTTTTGTGTCAATATTTTTCTGGTGTTTTCACTATCTGTAAGAAAGTTATCTTGCTCTTTTTCATCTTTTTATATTTCCTTGTTTCTGTCACTAATATTTTAATGAGATGAGATTTTCTGTGGTTAGCAGGAAGTTCCTGTGGAGGTATAAGGCCAGGGTAGATTTCTAGGCTTCACAGCTCTCAAGAGCTCCCTCTTCTGCTATCCTAGCAAAAGATTTAAAGCATGAATATAGTTTGTGATTTCTTGGCAGTTCTTTTGTCTTTTGTATACATTCCCAGGGGGAGATACACTCAAATGTTATATTTTATTTTATTTTTTAAATTAATTTATTTACTTTAATTGGAGGCTAATTACTTTACAATATTGTAGTGGTTTTTGCCATACATTGACATGACTCAGCCATGAATGTACATGTGTTCCCCATCCTGAACCCCCCTCCCACCTCCCTCCCCATCCCATCCCTCAGGGTCATCCCAGTGCACCAGCCCTGGGCACCTTGACTTATGTATTGAACCTGGACTGGCAATCTGTTTCATATGTGATAATATACATGTTTCAGTGCTATTCTCTCAAATCATCCCACCCTTGACTTCTCCCACAGAGTCCAAAAGTTTGTTCTTTACATCTATGTCTCTTTCGCTGTCTCGCATATAGGGTCATTGTTACCATCTTTCTAAATTCCATATATATATGTTAGTATACTGTATTGGTGTTTTTCTTTCTGACTTACTTCACTCTGTATAATAGGCTCCAGTGTCATCCACCTCATAAGAACTGATTCAAATGCATTCTTTTTAATCACTGTAATATTCCATTGTGTATATGTACCACAGTTTTCTTATCCATTCATCTGCTGATGGACATCTAAGTTGCTTCCATGTCCTGGCTATTATAAACAGTGCTGCGATGAACACTGGGGTACATGTGTCTCCTTCATTTCTGGTTTCCTTGGTGTGTATGCCCAGCAGGTTATGTTTTAGAGTCACTTGAAATAATTCTTCTCTATATATTCATGCTATCAATTTGATACACTATTTAATATTAGGTACATTTGTTTCAGTTGTTATTTTACAGAGCACTTTTTAAAATCTATTTTAAAAATTATGTAAAAGCATTTACATGATTCCAAAATATAAACAATAAACAAAGTACATTCAGAGATGTAGCTTTCGTCCTTGTTGCCTGTACTCTATTCTCTTCCTGCCCTATATGGAGCAGTTTATTCATTTTTGGTTTATTCCTCGATTGTTACTTTTTGATAAATACACATATTGGTATCTCCCTGTCTCCATTCTTAGATAAAAGTGTCATGTCATAAATATCGCTCTGAGTTTCAATTTTTTACTTGACAACGTATCCTGGAGATCACAACATCACACCACAGCAATATATAAAGTTCTCCCTCTCTCCCCTTCTCTCCCCTTCTCTCCCCTTCTCTTCCTTTCTCCCTTCCTCTTCTTTTTTCCTTCTTTCCTTTTAAAATTGAGACATACAATATAAAAACAGTAAAGTGCACAAATCCTGTGTTCATTTCATTGAATTTTTTCATGTGTATATGCTTGTGCAGCTACTATCAGATCAAGATAAAGACATTTATCACCGCTCAAAAAGGCTTTCTTTTTCTCTTCCATCAGTAGTCCTCAAACAAAATCATTATTTTGATGTCTATTTTCATGAGCTAGTTTTACCTATTGTAAACATTCATATAAATGGCATCACACGGGTATATAGTGTTTCATGTCTGGCTTCTAACATAATGTCTGTGAAATTTATCCTTTTTCTTGAGTATTTAGGAATTTGTTCTTATCTTGCACTGTGTAATATTCAATTGAATGAATATACCACAACTTATCCATTCCTCTTCTGATGGATGTTTGGTTATTTCTCATTTCTTGAGAATATTTTATTTTCATATACATGTCCAATTGTTTAAATGACTATGTCTTCTGCACTGAATTCCCTTAACGTCTTTGTCAAAAGTCTATTGACCTTGTTTCCATGAGCCTATTTCTGGAGCCTTTACTCTGCTATGTTCATCTGTGTCTATTCTTTCACTAGTACTTCACTGTCTTGGATACTACAGCTTCATATTTTCTTGAAATTAGGTAACTGGAATTCTCCAGCTTTGCTCTTCTTTAAAAAAATTGTTTTGACTGCTTTAGCCCTTTGCCTTTGACATAAATGTTAGAAATAGTTTGTTGTTCTCTATTAAAAATACTAGGATTTTCACGGAGATGTTGTTTTGTTTTTGGTGGCTGAATCGTGTCCAAACCTTTTGTGACCCCACGGAGTGAAACCTGCCAGGCTCCTCTATCCATGAGATTGCCCAGGCAAGAATACTGGAGTGGGTTATCATTTCCTGATTCAGGGGAACTTCTCTATTCAGGGATAGAATCTGTGTCTCCTGCATTGGCAGATGAATTGTTTACCACTGAGCTACCAGGGAAGCCCTTCACTGAGATTATGTTGAGTCTAAAGATCAATTTGGGAAAAACTGAAGTCAGAGTCTTCTGAACCATGAAAAGTGTGTGTCTCTATTCATTTAGCTCTGCTTTATCCTAAGTGTGATTTCTTTGATCACTGTTATATATTTTTCAACATAAAATAGCTATACATATTTTGTTAGATTAGTTCCTGAGGTGCTATTGTAAATAGTACTGTTTCTTTAATTTCAGTTTCTAATTGCCAATTGCTTGAGTATATTCAAATACGATTGATTTCTGTATCTTGTGGTCTTGCTAAGCCCACTTATTGGTTCTAAGGGCTTTTTTAAAATAGATTTAGTGGAATTTTCTAATAGATGATCACGTTGTCTGAGATTGGATGACAAACTATGGCTTTTCTTTCTTTCTTGCCTTATCAATGTGCTAGAAATTACCTCTTTTATGCTCAAACTCTTCAATGTGAAGTTCAGGTGTTAGTCAGTGACTTGAGGGGGATTTCTATGCAGACCTAGAGAAGGAAATGGCAACCCACTCCCGTATTCTTGCCTGGAAAATCCCATAGACGGAGTAGCCTGGTAGGCTACAGTCCATGGGGTCGCAAAGAGTTGGACACGAATGAGTGACTTCACTCACTCACTCTATACAGATCATGGGGTTGCTTTCCTGAAGCTCCTTATCTTCTGTGATTTTAATCTTCAAGTGCCAGCTGCATTGGCCACCTAAACCCCAAACTCTTTCTCCATAGCCCATTTAGACCACTGTATTTCTGCTAAGGGTTTACCTCTGCTTACGGGAAACTAGAAAGCAACCTCAAGAAAAGAGCCAGATAAATATGATAAATCTCACCACCTTTTCTTCTCACATGTGCCAAAGCTCCATTCCCTCCAATACCATAATTATTTAAAAATATTGTAATTTATTCAGTGGGGTGATTCATTTGATTACCAGCTATCCTATTACAGTTGCTATTGAAAGGTTTTAAATATACCTTTAAGTGAAAGAAACAAACAAAAAAAAGAAGCTGATATCAAGGATTTGGTTGTACAAGGAATTTTCAGAGTTTTAAAATATGAGTCAGGCTCATGTGTAAGTATTTAAAAATGTTATGCAACACCAACCAGATTGAAGAGGAATTGCCTTGGGATTAATCACAGAAGGTACGCAGCATTGATATTGTTTGCTACCATTGTACGTTGGTTGGAATTTCTAAAGTGGTGCTGCAGATGGTAAAGAATTTGCTTGCAATGTGAGAGACCTAGATTTGATCCTTGGGTCAGGAAGATCCCCTGGAGAAGGGAATGGCAACTCACTCCAGTATTCTTGCCTACCGAATTCCATGGACAGAGGAGCCTGGTGGGCTACCATTCATGGGGTTGCAACAAGTTGGACATGACTGAGTGACTAACACACACACCCACCATTGTACAATAGTTAGAATTTCTAAAATGGAACCCCAAAGTATGAATATGCACTCATGATACTCCAGGCACCCTAGGTTTTTCCAGAATCTCTTGATAATGTGAGTGCCTAATGTTGCTACCCTTCTTTCCTCTTAGAGTCCAGTCCAAGTACTTTGAGTATCCCTATACTTTTCTTGCCCCAAGCAGTACTCAAGAAATATTAATCAGAAAGAGTATGCCAAAATGTTACTGATTCCTATCTCCATCTGATATTTCTATTGCCCTTTCCAATTTTTATATCCAAACTTGAGGCCATTTCTACTATTCCATGAAATATTTTCATTTGTTACATCTTCCTTCTAAACAAGCTCCCCTGAGTATGTGCCATACATGTTTAATCCTTTCCAGTTTGTGTCACACCTTCCTCTGATTGACTGTTAGAATGTACATTCTCAGTTTGATTTCAGATGAGTTTATACCTTTCCTTACCAAATTACAGTGTTTTTCTCTATGTTCTGGGCCCTATGTAGAGTGTTAGTTTTTTGAAGAAAAGGACTTTGTCATCTATATATTTTGTGCCTACCTCAGATCTTAATAATAAAATCTGTTGATTTACAGCTGTTCTCTAAATGTGCTCCCTAGCTAAATTACAGCATCATATCACATTGCCTTTTAGTTGCTATTTGTGTAGTTTTTCAAGGTTATTTTTTTCAGGTGTTATTGGTATTCAACCTAAAATTAGCTCCTTTAGTAAACAATTTGAAGCACAAAAGCTGTCCCAAGAACACCACCAATACTGTTGATATCCACTGCCCATTTAGGGCTATAGGACAGATTTTACCAACATTTTTCCATGACCCTTAACTGCAGGGATTTATAATTGTAAAAGTGAAAAAGAATATAAATAAAATTTCAGGAACACATAATGCCAAGCTGTTTTGGAAACAGAATTAGTGCCACAGTTATGTGTTGCAATTTGTAGTAGAAGAACTGAACACTTAGGTCATGTAGTGTCATGACTGAAGTGATGAGGGTAGTCATTCTGTCATGTATAGCAGCCCTCATTTGTGATCCATTAATCTGAATTTGGTCTTCTTGTGAACAGATTAATTGCAGTAGAAAAGTCTGGATATTTTATAATGAGGTTCAATTTATTCTGGAAATAAAGACCATAAATGAATGTTTTTCTTTTTGTATTTCCTGATAGGACTTCAAATTGAAAGACAAAAATAAATGTTCAGAATAGCTAGAAGTTGGTCCTAGAAATTGAAAATGATTGTGAGTTCTTACATTTCTGTTAACATTGTGGTCTATTCCTTATTCTACCCACACTGAGGCTTCCTTTTGTTTTGTCAGAGATTAACGTTCTTTCCTTATTCACACAAAAGATTAAAGAGAATATATAAATATGAAACATGTTCTTTTCATTAATCAAAGTTTTAATTCATCTTCTTGATAAACATCAAAAGACATAAATTGTGTTAGAATTATATAATACAACTAATATGAAATATGTAGCTTTATTTTAAACATGAGAATTATTTAATATATTTATTTATTCTCATTTTAGGTGAGTTGTATGGTGGGTGATTCTTTCCCAACAAGAATCACTCTGGTTTTTTTTTTCCTACAGCAGCCTCACCTTTTCTTCTCTTGATGGGAATGACAAGGGTATTTGATTGGAAGCAGTAGCTGTGTAAAGGGGGAAAAACCGTGTCCAGGTGAAGGAGAATGGAGCTAATTTATTGTAATATACAGTTAGAATTGTAGTGCTGTAAAAGACATTCAGTTAAGTTCAGTCGCTCAGTCGTGTCCGACTCTTTGCAACCCCATGAATCGCAGCACGCCAGGCCTCCCTGTCCACCACCAAGTTCCAGAGTTTACCCAAACTCATGTCCATCGAGTCAGTGATGCCATCCAGCCATCTCATCCTCTGTTGTCCCCTTCTCCTCCTGCCCCCAATCCTTCCCAGCATCAGGGTCTTTTCCAATGAGTCAACTCTTCTCAGGAGGTGGCCAAAGTATTGGAGTTTCAGCTTCAACATCAGTCCTTCCAATGTACACCCAGGGCTGATCTCCTTTAGGATGGACTGGTTGGATCTCCTTGCAGTCCAAGGGACTCTCAACAGTCTTTTCCAACACCACAGTTCAAAAGCATCAGTTCGTCTGCACTCAGCTTTCTTTATAGTCCAAATCTCACATCCATACATGACTACTGGATCAACCATAGCCTTGACTAGACGGACCTTTGTTGGCAAAGTAATGTCTCTGCTTTTTAATATGCTGTCCAGGTTGGTCATAACTTTCCTTCCAAGGAGTAAGCGTCTTTTAATTTCATGGCTGCAATCACCATCTGCAGTGATTTTGGAGCCCAGGAAAGTAAAGTCTGACACTGTTTCCACTGTTTCCCCATCTATTTACCATGAAGTGATAGGACCAGATGCCATGATCTTAGTTTTCTGAACGTTGAGCTTTAAGCCAACTTTTTCACTCTCCTGTTTCACTTTAATCAAGAGGCTTTTCAGTTCCTCTTCACTTTCTGCCATAAGGGTGGAGATGATCTATTCATGATTCTTACAGATGATGAAAAGTGATATCTGGAGTAGAAGTGGATTTGCATGAGGTAACATCACCAGTTGGCTAAGCAGGAATATAGCTAGGAAAAATGCTCTTTATCATATCAAAATGGTCGCTCAGTACTCACACTACTCTTCATTAGTGGAGAGCTCCCCCAGCTCCAAGTGTTCATGGGAGGAAGTCCTGTATGGTCTGGTTTGTGACCCAGAGAAAATAGGGCATTCATACTTCAAAGATCTTTAAGGTAAGGTCAAATAAGCACCTATAAAGGAGGCTCATTCTCACTCAGGGTATCTGCCAACTCCCCTCCAGCTACCAATTCTCACACCTGGTGAGCCAGATCGCATCTGCTAAATCAGAACCACAGTTCAGGTGAGATTTGTCCAGAGGGAGTCGAGGTAAATGCTACAGCAACTCTGACGTTGCTGACTTTTGTGATTAGTGCCAGGTGTTTTGGCATTGTAGATAAAGGCAAATGGTTAAAAGTTGGAATGCCTGGTATTTTGGAAATCTGGGAAAATTGCAAAAGTGGTACTAAACCAAGCCAAAAAGTGATTGAAAAGTATTTAAATAATACCAAAGAAATTTCCGCTTATTCCGTCCTCTCTTCTTTGCTCCATGGTCCCCACTGGATGAGATTCCACTTCATTTCCTACCATTATACAAACAAAAAGAACTAGGATTTCATCTTGTTTTTACAAAAATGAAGCTGTGTTCTGCATACTAGATTTTTATCCCCCAGAATCTTTTTTGGATTTCATTTCATAGCAGTGCCCAGCTACATAATATTCCAAAGTATGCATTATAACATTCCTGTGCTGAAGGATATATGTCATTTCTGATTTTTTTTATTTACAAGTCATACTGGAATGAATCTTTTATGCCCATCTATGTGAACATGTGTGAGCATTTCCTTTTGCTAAATCTGTGGAGGTTGAATTTCTTGGTCAATGCGTTTAGGTATTAAAAAATTTTCTAGATATAGTCAGTTCATTTGAGAATTTGATATGTAAGTGAAAACCAAGAAAAATAAATAGATTATATAAAATTTCTAAATGTTCTTAATACCCAAAATCAACAGGGATTAAAAAAAGCTAAGATACTTGGCTTCTTGTCCTGGTATTCACTCAGAGTGCCTCTGAATCAGGGTTCCTCAAGATCATACTCAGACTTGATGATTTGCTAGAAGTACTTGCAAGGATTCAGAAAAGCTGTTACATTCACAGTTATTTTTATTACAGTGAAAGGATACAGATTAAAACCAGCAAGGGTTAAAGGTGAATTGGTGAAGGCTCAGTGGTTGTCTCCCAGAAGCTGGCCAAGAGCCAGGTCCTCTCATGTCAGACTTTTCTTTAGAATGTGCTGGGGCTGGAACAACCAGCCTGAGTTAACGCCTTTCTGTAGAGGCTGCTTGAACTTTCTTGGAATGATTCTGTCAAAATAGGTCTTGATCTATTAGCAAGAAGGAGATATTAGGGTTAATTGAAGGATGTTTGATCATTTCTTTGTTTTAGGACTGAGCAATTTTTCCTTATGATGTGGAGCCATACTCCATGTGGTACTGTCAGTGTCTGATCAGGGCTGACATGACTTGATTTGATTCCTAGTCTGAGCAAGTCCTGAATTTGAATCTGCAGAGACTCATTTACTCCCATTAGGATCAGGGATTTATACATGGGAGAAGAGTAAGACTTTTTAAGGATGGAAGAGCAATCATGTGAGCTTGAAAGAAGATATACTTTTGGGGTATTGGTCCTTGGCCTGGTAAGGAAGGAGTGACATTAACAAATGTTCACTATCCAACACCAATTGATATCTATTCAAAAACCACAAACATTTGCTATATACTTACTGTCTGCAGATACCATGATATCCAAGTAGAGACAGGACAAACAATTTTTCCATGGGGTATGTGTTTAGCATTATAAAACTTTGCAACCCAGTATCAGTGACCCAGTTCTAAGGAGAGTGAAGTCCAGGACAAGACTATATTTCTTGGTCATATGGAGATAGTAGGCAGAGAATTCAGAAATTGTAAATCCTATTCTTAAAGGGGAAAACAAGAATCGAGCCATGAGATACTGGACCAGAAATTAGGAACTTAGAAAATGAATAATTAGAAGAAAGGGTAAGGATTCTGTCACAGAGAGCCTGGATCACAAATCAGGAAATCAATTACTGACAAACTGAAGTTTTCTATTAGCATGGAACCAGAAGTGTAGCTCGAGACCAGACTCTTACACTCACTGTGTATTCGTAAGATTGGGTTCAGAGCCAAAGAGGGACTCATTGGGTCCATTTGTAGATTAGAGATATTCAGGGACCTTTTATGAGGGCTTTATACCACTCTTGTGCCTGTGTATGGTAACTTTGGTTTTGCTTTATTAAGAAGGAATGTGCTTTATTTTACTAAGTGACAAAAAATTCAATGAGATAGGAAAATATAGATCCAGTTGATTTATGAGAGGAGAGGACTTGGATAATGTGAATTAAGTAGTAATAAGGCAAAAAACATGAAGGAGAGCGTTTCTTCATGTGACAGTTTTGAGTGACTTATTAAAGAGATATAAGCTTTATTCATTGGTAGCAGGTGGCAACAATTCTATTCTGGTCCATTCTCAGGAAGACCCATCCCTCCTGTTATGGGTTCAGTTGTGTCTCTCCCTAAACCCTGAAAATGAAAAAAAGATATGCTGGAACCCTAGTAACTCAGAATGTGAACTTTTTGGAAATATAGACTTTAAAGAGGTAATCAAGTTAAAATGAAGTCATTAGGGTGGGCCTTAATCCAGTCTGACTGGTATCCTTATAAGAAGGGGAACTTTGGATACAGAGTCACTAACGCACAGAAGGAAGAAGATGTGAAAACACACGGGGAGAAGATGGCCATTTACAAGCCAACAAGAGAGGCCTGGAACAGATCCTTCCCTTATGGCCCTTGGAAGGAACCAACCCTGCTGACCCCTTGATCTCAGACTTCTGGCTTCCACAGCTGTGAGACAACACAGAAATATTGTCTCATAGTGTTGTCTGTTGTTTAAGCTACCCAGCCTATGGCAATTCCTTACAGCAGCCCTATCAAACTAGGCTACTTTCCATATGGTATTTCTCATTCTGCACTCTAATTACAAGGACATGGATGGTCCTTTCTACCTTTGTTCCTTATTTTATATTTTCTTATTAACCAGTTTGCCTTTAAAAAATTATTTGAGTCAAAATAATAGGTCAATAAGATGTAATATTAAGTAAGTAATTGGATAGGTGGTAGGTAGAACATAGGAGGGCATGGTAACTCACTCCAGTATTCTTGCCTCGAGAATCCCATGGACAGAGGAGCCTGGTGGGTTACAGTCCATGGGGTGGCAAAGAGCCAGACACGACTGAAGTGACTTAGCAAGCATGCACAGTTAAGAATATAGCCTGGGTGTAGTGAAAAAGAAAAACAGAGAATACAGTAAGTAGAACAAAGACCATTGTGAAAAGACAGAAGTATTCAAGGCTATTCAGTCTCAAGTAGGGTTGCTGATTAGGATAATAACAGGAAGGAGAGAGAACTAATTTTGAAATCTTGTCCTGGGGTGTTTTTTTTCCTCCACTGAATAAATAACTAGAACAATTCTCCAGTATAAATATTTATATTATATTACTGATAAGTTTTGACAGGTAGTGATTTTATTTTTGTTATTGTCAATCTAAAATGATAGTTTTGATCAATTTTTAAAATTTATAATAGTTTTTGCTCTGTATAGTTGATGTAAAAATTTATGGTGGTTTGTTCTTTTTGTCAACATAAATGCCTCTCCTTGCTGCTTGCTGCTGCTGCTGCTGCTGCTGCTAAGTCACTTCAGTTGTGTCCGACTCTGTGTGACCCCATAGACGGCAGCCCACCAGGCTCCCCTGTCCCTGGGATTCTCCAGGCAAGAACACTGGAGTGGGTTGCCATTTCCTCCTCTGCGTAAGTCTTTGTAATTGGTATGTGTCTCTTTCATTTTTGTTTCTTTTCCACCTGATAAATATATCTCCATCTTCTTATTTTTGTTATGAAGGGCTTCCAATTTGCTTCCTAGTGTCTGGAAGGCATTAATGTGGTGTGGTAACTGCCTGGTTGAGGTAGGATCTTACTGTGTTTCCACTGCTTCTGACTCTATGAATCACTGTGGCCCATGAAAAATCATAATCCCCAGCATTGACTTCATCCAGGGCTCTTCCTTTCTCTACCTCCCTCCAAGGCTCTACACTGAGGACTGTACCTCATGCTTCTTCCCCCACCTGCCTACTTAGCTGGTTCCTTGAAGTTGTAGCCTCCCGGGGTGTGTGTAAAGTCAAAACAGGTGTAGTACTGTCTGAGCAATCTGGGGACTGGTATTTCCAAATAAATTCCCACCACAGGAGAGGGACTTGCTCAGATTTTCTTAAGTGCAAACTCAGAATTTCTATTCTGAGGGAAACAAGGAGTATAATGGGCATTGTTTTTGCCCTCTTTTATGTATTCGTCCTTTTTTTGGTATCAAATTCAATTTTTTTGAGAGACTGCTCTT
The DNA here is from genome assembly GCF_054371585.1 of Giraffa tippelskirchi. Lineage (NCBI taxonomy): Eukaryota > Metazoa > Chordata > Mammalia > Artiodactyla > Giraffidae > Giraffa > Giraffa tippelskirchi. Next base: position 135,790,580 of record NC_137281.1, on the reverse strand, counting down.
TTTCCATTCTCCAGAGCTGACATGAGATGGGAATAAGGAAGCAAGTGTTCCACTTGAGCACATTTTCCCAAAGTGATTCTGTCTCAGAAAATTGAATCATTTGAGAAGGTGGCCAAGGTGTAGATTTGTATGTCCTCACTGGCCCTGTAGGTAGAAACTGACAATACTGATGTAATTCCACCCGGTTCTTGTTGTCGACTTAAAAAATAGTCACAACTTGAAAGCTGAGAGTAGTTTTATTTGGTGGGACTTTTTAGGATTTCAAGCCCAGGGGACAGCCTCTCAAGTAACCCTGAGAGAACTGCTCTGAGAAGGTAAGGGGAGGAGCCAGGTTTTATAGAAGTTTAGCAACAAATGATAGGGAGTCTGAACATCAAAAGATTACTGTTAATTAAAGAAAACCAGATATCTCAAGTTAAGGAATTTAGTGCATAGTGTCCCAAAGAGTCAGAAGGGTCTGAAGTAATTTAGCACATGTATGGGAAGATGCAAGAGCCTGGGCTCACTGAAATCATTCCTTTCATATGCATCTCAGCTATCCTGGGGCCAGTATCCTGTGCTTTTCATATCCTGCACTTCTTTGGAAGTACTGATGCTGAAGCTGAAACTCCAATACTTTGGCCACCTGATGCCAAGAACTGACTCACTGGAAAAGACCCTGATGCTGGGAAAGATTGAGGGCAGGAGGAGAAGAGGATGACAGAGGATGAGATGGTTGGATTGCATCACCGATTCGATGGACATGAGTTTGAGCAAGCTCTGGGAGTTGGTGATGGACAGGGAGGCCTGGTGTGCTGCAGTCCATGGGGTCTCAAAGAGTCAGACACGACTGAGCAATTAAACTGAACTGAACTGAGCTTCCTTGGGGCTCACTGTAGGGAGTGGCTGTAGCCTGAAGGCTGGCAGCTCAGGTATTGTTCTCCTTCCTGAGTGCCCTTAGGGCTCCCATCAGAGGGCTGCAATAGCTGATGACTGTTACACTCTTGTTTACTGATATGACAGGAAACACTCCATTTCTCAAGGTATTTTCAAAGGGACTCCTTTTCTGGTTCTAAGGAGGAGGCAGGTGGCTCTGGAATGGCAAATTGGAGCATTGCATGTTTCCTTGTCATGGTGATTCTTTCAAAGATAGGATATAACCCAGGCAGAGCCAATGAGACATAATTTTCCCAGGCTGAGAAAGAGATAGATGTTCTTTTTCTTTGCATTTGAGCCCAGGAGAATATGATCTTGGAGCTGGTGCAGGCCACCTCATGGAACCCGAAATCCATTCAATACAGTCAATGTGAGAAAGCACAGAGTCAAAACATGAAGAGGAGCTGAGTCTTAATAATGTAGTTCAAGCCCCTAAATTGATCTCTGTCTGAATTTTTATGCTAATTTGTGTTGAATTTCTATTTGAAAACAAGCACTGGCTGATATAGTGGCAGAGGGACAGAGTGTCTGTCTGCCTTCTTGTTACCTATGCTTCTGGTAGCAAAGGATGACCCATAGGTCACCAATTATTTTTCATTCCAACTTTAATGGCCTCACAGTTAGTTGAAATTCCTTTCAGATTCTTAGGATACATTAACAGTCAGCCCTAGTTTTCCTTTATGGTCCTTGTGCATGCCTACTGGGAGGTTGAGTGAGAATTAATGAAGGACTCTTTCAGATGCATTTTAAGCTGGAATGGTGATGCTGATGGCTAAGCTTTATCATATTCTCGTTTGACAATCTTTCCTGGTCTTCTCATGTTGATCCCTTTTTAGGCTTTTTAAGTTTGGCTGCATGGAGCAGAAAAATCAAAGCAAGAGTAGCTTGGATATAATCTAGCTATGTTTTCTGTTTTCCTTACATAATGAAAAACTGGAGGCAGGCAGGGTAGGGATGGCAATGTGATCAAGGATGTCATCAGGGACCTGACTTTTATCTTTCTGCCAAATATCTCAAGCATGTTTTCTCAGCATTCAGGTCTCAGGGCCTTGACACAGAATTCCAGATGGGGGAGAAAAAGACTGAGGAACAAACATCATATGACAGAGTGAATTCTTTAATAAAGTCTTCTTGGAAACCATGACTTATATTCACTTTCATTGGCTCAAACTGCCACATGGCTGCAAAGGAGGCTGGAAAGTATAATTTATTAATTGAGCTCAGGGTGCTCCCAAGAATAGCAGTGTCCTTTTAGCGGAAAGGGAAGGGAGAATGGATATTTGACAGGCAGCTAATAGACTAATCTATAGGGGACATAGGTATTGGGTTGAGTAGGAAAAGTCTGATCTGTGATACTTTTAATGTAACAACCCTTTCTAACATACTCAGTGCTTTGTATTATATCTACTCCTATATTGTTTTGGTTGTTACAAATATTCTCTGTAATTTTTTTTTAGCCTTGTGTCTCTTTGCTACAGTGCTCTGTTCTCTGAAGTCTCTGAAGCTCACACAAACTCACATGTTGGAGGATGCTAGTGGGTTTCATGTTACTCTGTTCAGAATTGTATCTCACGTATATAGGCTGTGGCTGGACCGGTTGTGTGCTGGAGCCTGCTCTACCGTCCCCTGAGAGTTGATTGTTAAATTTTTGGGAATTTTGCAAGCTGAATGTTAAGAAGCACTGTCAACATTAAATTATGTAAACTTACAATTAAATTATGTAAACTTACAATGAAATGAGTTATATTAAAAACAAAGGAAAAACTTGTTATTTCTTAATTATTTCATACTGTAATTATCCCTATGCTCTTGAGATTATTTGTATTTATCTGTGTGATGAAAATTAGTTAATATTAGGCTACTGTGTATCTCTCCCCTATTCTGCATTCATTGGCATCCTGTTGGTAGCTGGAGGGGTGCGTGGTGAGAAAACTTATACAATGGAAATCAGCAAACACTAAAAACTAAGGCTTGAGCTATTATTTTGTTAATTGTCTATCTAGATTTAAGAAAGTAATGAAGGAAAAGCTAATAATGAAGATTAAATTTAAATATGTGATGTTTTTAGCTGTTTCATTGTGAGTAGCACAAAAGAAGAAAAAAATATTCTTCCAGTGTTAGAAAATTGTCATCTGGTTCAGCAAAGAATGTATTCACATAATCAGCAAACTGGTAAAGTTTCAACTTAAATATTTTAAATTCATCTTTCTTGCTAACAAAAACCAAAACATCAACCAAAATTCAAGTGAGAATTATACTTAGAGAGCCGGTTGTTAAGCAGTTAACTAGCATACCATGCCTGGAGTCTAAAGGGGAGGGAAGTTATCTTTTTGACTTCTACAGTTATTTTATGTTGGAAAGTAACAGAGGACTTGCTTTATTTGACTTCTAGACTAGAATTAGTTTTTGTTGGAAAAAAATATCAGAGAACTTGCTTCACTTGCAGTTGTCAACACAGATTGACTAGACTGATTCTAGCTTCTGTCTGCCGCTTATGCTGAAATAGAACCTGCCTTATACCAGGTTTGCTGACTTACTTTGATAATATTCTTTACTTTGTGCATGGTTTTTTTTCGTTTTTTTTTTTTTTGAATAAATTTATTTATTTTAGTTGGGGGCTAATTACTTTACAATATTGTAATAGTTTTTGCCATACATTGACATGAATCAGCCATGGGTTTACATGTGTTCCCCTTCCTGGACCCCCCACCCACCTCCCTCCCCATCCCATCCCTCTGGGTAATCCCATTGCCCCGGCCCTGAGCATTTGTCACATGCATCAAACATGGAATGGTGTTCTGTTTCACATATGATAATATACATGTTTCAATGCTATTCTCTCAGAACGTCCCACCCTCACCTTCTCCCTCAGAGTCCATAAGACTGTTCTATGCATCTGTGTCTCTTATTCTGTCTCGCATATAGGATTATCGTTACCATCTTTCAAATTCCATATATATGCATTAGTATACTGTATTGGTGTTTTTCTTTCTGGCTTTCTTCACTCTGTATAATGGGCTCCAGTTTCATCCATCTCAATAGAACCAATTCAAATGTATTTTTTTTAATGGCTGAGTAATATTCCATTGTGTATATGTACCACAGCTTCCTTATCCATTCGTCTGCTGATGGACATCTAGGTTGCTTCCATGTCCTGGCTATTGTAAACAGTGCTGCGATGAACATTGGGGTGCACGCGTCTCTTTCAATTCTGGTTTCCTCGGTGTGTATGCCCAGCAGTGGGATTGCTGGGTCGTATGGCAGTTCTATTCCCAGTTTTTTAAGGAATCTCCACATTGTTCTCCATAGTGGCTGTACTAGTTTGCATTCCCACCAACAGTGTAAGAGGGTTCCCTTTTCTCCACACCCTCTCCAGCATTTATTGCTTGTAGACTTTTGGATAGCAGCCATTCTGACTGGTGTGAAATGGTACCTCATTGTGGTTTTGATTTGCATTTCTCTAATAATGAGTGATGTTGAGCATCTCTTCATGTGTTTGTTAGCCATCTGTATGTCTTCTTTGGAGAAATGTCTGTTTAGTTCTTTGGCCCATTTTTTGATTGGGTCGTTTATTTTCTGGAATTCAGCTGCAGAAGTTGCTTGTATATTTTTGAGATTAATTGTTTGTCTGTTGCTTCGTTTGCAATTATTCTCTCCCATTCTGAAGGCTGTCTTTTCACCTTGCGTATAGTTTCCTTTGTTGTGCAAAAGCTTTTAATTTTAATTAGGTCCCATTTGTTTATTTTTGCTTTTATTTCCAATATTCTGGGAGGTGGGTCATGGAGGATCCTGCTGTGATTTATGTCGGAGAGTGTTTTGCCTATGTTTTCCTCTAGGAGTTTTATAGTTTCTGGTCTTACGTTTAGATCTTTAATCCATTTTGAGTTTATTTTTGTGTATGGTATTAGGTGTGCGTGGTTTTTAAAAATTATGTTATGCTTATTTGAACAAAGGGCTGGTTTGGAGTTTACCTGTATATCATTCATGAAGAACAGAGATTACAAAATGAATAGTCAAATAGGAAGAAGGAGGCAGAAATTTTCAATTTGGAAATGGTTTCATTTGCTGATATTGATAATTAGCTAACCATTAATGCCAGTCTTGTGGACCTCTGCTTGGCTGGGTTGTATCAATCACTAGGTGTGTTCAGCTCACTAAAAAGTAATGTAATTGTATATCCTTAAAAAATCACATATAATTAAGACTTTTCACTAACTCAGATTTTTCTTCAAGTAGACTAGAACAGGTATAATGGTATGGAGTTAGGCACGGTTCTCAAATGTTATGTAGTAACTTGCATATAAGCTCATTGGAATGCATTTCTCACTGTTAATCAAAATTTTAGCATTTTTCATCTCTTGAAAGTCACCACCCTCTAGTATCTTTGTGTAGTTGTGTGTGTGTGTGTGTGTGTGTGTGTGTGTGTACAAGCTCAAGGAGAGAAGTCTTGGGTCTTCTCCCCCTCCATTCACTGGATTACTGCTCTTCTGAGTCTCATCTTCCCACTTACCACTATTCATTCTACTGCTGGACATGGCTGTTGTTGTTAAGAGTGAAATCTAACAACAAATTGTCCATAGTACCTTTAAGACAGTGTTGTTCCTGTCTCAAGGCCACTGTGGAGAGAGTTGTGGAGGAGGTAGAGATAGCGAACATTTGGCAGGGCTCACTTCTCTTCATGTTCTTCCTCATTTTGCTTAAGGACTTCAATGTGCTAAGTTGTCTGAACAACAAGGATTATATTAAAGGAAGACATTTAAAACTTTCTTCAAAGTGCTACCTGTCTCATGACTCAATAGAAATTTATCCAAGGGGTTAAACCATTGTCAGCCACTTTGTGGGCAGTTGTCATTCTGCTGTAACATTTTCTAACTTTATTGATTTTTTTAAATGTAAAAAGCAAAACTATAACTTTTATTTTTTTATTATTTTTTAAAATTTACTTTTTTAAATTGGAGGATGATTGCTTAACGATATTGTGTTTGTTCCTGCCATACATCAACATGATTTAGCCATAGGTATATATATGTCCCCTCTGTTTTAAACCTCCCTCCCACCTCCCATCCTATCCCACTCCTCTAGGGTGTCACAAAGCACTGGATTTGAGCTCCTTGCATCATACAGTAAATTTCTTCCTGCTGTCTAAATTTACACATGGTACTATATATGTTTCAGTGCTACTCTCTCAATGTGTCCCACGCTCTTCTAAATTTATTTTTGTGTCCTCAGGTTTACCTTCTCTCCTAACTTCCTCAGGGTGAATCTCTGCTCATCTTTTGGAGACCTTTTCCATAGGGTCAAGTATGACTTCAGGATCTCTCCTTTTAACTCAACAGTATATTTGTCAAAGTTGGAGTAATGTAGTGTAGAGATATGCCTTAGGGGCTCTAGGAAGACAGTGTAGGATGGCTTTGGAATGGAGCCTTCAGTCTGGAGCCTAGTCCTTTCCCGTAAATCTCTCTATTAAGATGAGTGCAGATTTTATATTCCTTTATATTCCTTGTTGAGTGATGAATGGTTCTCTCTCAAATACACACATATCACATTACAACACACACATACTCCCTAAGGACACATAAATTCTCAGAAATTAGTTTAATATAGTATAAACTCACAGATGAAGAAATATTCTCTACTAAATTATAATCTGTGAGGTCACTTATCTCAACCTATAATATTTCACACTTTTATGTACCGCATAATTCACTCATCTTCATTCATTTCTCTCCATTCCTTCCTAATTGTGCTCTTTCAGTTTCACTGAAGATTAAAAACCAACAAGTGGTGTGGTGTGTAGATCTTAAATAAAGCATTTAGTGACAAAAGCCCCAGCTTGTGAGATCATTAAGCTTTCAGATGAGCTGTCAGCTATTTAGATTTCTGTCTGAGCTGGAGAAAGTTTGTCTTTCCATTTGCACCGCTCTTCCCCCTCATGCAGTCGTCTACTCATCCTTTGTGATCAAATATTGGAAGCTTTTCTCACCACCATAAACAATTGGTCACTCACTTCTCTTTGCTCCTATGTTGCTTTATATGTATCTCTTCAACAGTCTTGGTTGCCTGGTAATTATTTCTTTATATAATGGTTTATATTATATTGTCCAATATGGTAGTCACTAGTCACGTGTGGCTATTTAAATTACTTAGAATTAAATAACATTAAATATTCATTTCATCAGTTGCATGAGTTATATTCCAAGTGTTCCATAGCCACATCTGGCTAATTGTCACTATTTTGGCAAAAGAAACTATAGAACATTTACATAATTACAGAAAGTTCCACTGACTGTGTCGGTCTGTACTTTAGACTATAAACTCTTATATTACTAATCTTTGTGATCCCTGCTTTTTGTATGGTGCCTGTAATCAATGCTCAATAAGTTCTTGTTGAATAAAAAGAACAACTAAGAATTCCTTTATGTCACTTCTGAAGTCTAAGATTAGTTTTCTACAAATGTTTAACCTTTTTATTTTTTTAATTGGACTGAAGGATCAAGAGTTTGTTTCTGAAGTATTAAGAGTCCAGTAGAAGTGACAAAGAATGAGTAGGAGACTGCTTGATAGGGAAGACTGGTACTAATAGAAAAACTAAACTTTCTCTGCTGCTGCTAAGTCGCTTCAGTCGTGTCCGACTCTGTGCGACCCCCTAGATGGCAGCTCACCAGGCTCCGCTGTCCCTAGGATTCTCCAGGCAAGAACACTGGAGTGGGTTGCCATTTCCTTCTCCAATACATGAAAGTGAAAAATGAAAGTGAAGTCGCTCAGTCGTGCCCGACTCTTAGCGACCCCATGGACTGCAGCCTACCAGGCTCCTCCGTCCACGGGATTTTCCAGGCAAGAGTACTGGAGTGGGGTGCCATTGCCTTCTCCAAACTTTCTCTAACCCAGAGCAAATGTTAAGAAGTAGTTGATAACACATCTGAAAGCTTAATGAAGTCCTCACAAGATAGGGCTCTTGAGTGACTTTTGAACAGTGAAGACTTTGCCTCGCAAATAAAATGAGGAAGGGGATTTGAGGAAGATACACAGAGACAGAACAAAAATATCAGGTTCAAAGAACCTTGGAATGATTTGTCCATAAGACGGTAACTAGTGTTGAGCTAGGCACTGTTTCACATACTTTGCATATATTACCTCACTTAATTTTCAGGGAATATTATCTCATAGATGGGAAAACAGAGACGTATAGAGGTTAAATTGCTTGTTCAAGTACTTAAGGAAGTAACAGAGCCAAGATTCAAACTCAGGGAGTCTAGCTTCAAAGTCTGGACTCTGAGACTCCCTCTCCTCATGAGTGGGAAAGTTTTAGAAATTAGGCTGGAAACAAGTGAAAGTGAGACTGTTAGTTCCTCAGTCCTGTCCAGCTCTTTGCTATTCCATGGACTATAGCCCTCCAGGCTCTCTGTCCATCGGATTCTCTAGGCAAGAATACTGGGGTGGGTAGCCGTTCCCTTCTCCAGGGGATCTTCCCAGCCCAGGGATCAAACCTGGGTCTCCTGCACTGCAGGGAAGTTCTTTACCATCTGAGCCACCAGAGGAGTCCAGGCTAGAGACAAAGTGAGGACTAAATCATGGTGGGGCTTTCAGGGCCCGCTGAGGTGCTGAACTTTCCAGAGCTGTGGGAAAAAATTGTAAGAAAGAAAATAACTTTGGATGTTTATTTTAGAAATATCATTGTGGTTAAAGGAGGGAGGATTGACTATCAGGGGAAGATGTACTACCATGGGATTTATTACAAAAATCCTGGCCAAGAAATGATGAGGGTAGAGGGCAGGGGGTAAGGTAAAGGGCAGGGGGTAGGGTGTAAAGGAGTTGGTGTTTTTTCATTAATAAAAGGAGCTGAACGGAGGAAACACTCCCAAAGCTAGCTGGATGTTGTCATCTACTGGAGAATATTTGAAATTCTCCAGTTTTCTTGTGACCATTAGGGGATGGGCCTGCTCCTGCATGCTGAGCATGCAAAGCAGAGAGAAGAAAAGAACCTGGAGGCTTTAGGATGTTATTGTGAAGCTGAAATAATTGGTCAAAGCTGAGTCAAAACTGCCCTTTCCTTGGTCTCCTAGTTGTGTGACATAATAGAATTCTTAATATTTAGGCCTCTGTTCATTGGCTCCTCCATTACTTATAGCTAAAAGGATCATAATAGATTGAACTATTCTTCTGGCATAAAGGTGATGGTCCTCAGAACTCATTAATTATTTTATACATTTAATAAACATTAATTGAAATAATTGAACATGTATGTGCCAAGCATGGCCTAGGTGCTGAGTATGTAGTAGAGGAGATCACAGGTATGGAGCTGATGAACTTGTAAAGACAGAGGGAAACTTAGTGTGTCTGGAGCCAAGTGAGTAAGGGGAAAGAATGTTGTGGGATGCAGTTAGAAAGATGGATAGGAACCAAATTATGCATGGTACTATAAACCAGGGTGGGGATTTTTAAAAATTTTATTCTAAAAGGGTTAGAAGTCATTGAAGAATGTAAAATGGAGGAGACATAATTAGATTTGAAGTTTTAAAACAACATGCTGGCTTATGTAGAAGCACAGAGTAAAGTCTAGAGTAGAGGCAGAAAGGATAACTATTCAGGCTAGTCCAGTGAGAGATGAAATTGGATTGAATCAGGGTGGTCGCCATAGAAATGGGCATATATATGTGACTTCAAGTTATAATTTAGTGGTAGAATCATTGGGACATGATGATCATTTAGATCTGAGCAGTAACAGAGATCATCATTAAAGTTGACTCCCAAGTTTCTGGCACTAGGTGAAGAAATGTCCAACTTTTTAGGTAAGGCACACTAGAGAAAGAGCAGTTTGAGGTAGCATAAGATACAAGAGGTCATTTTGGGGAAAGCAGAGACACTACTTTGCCAACAAAGGTCCGTCTAGTCAAGGCTATGGTTGATCCAGTAGTCATGTATGGATGTGAGAGTTGGACGGTGAAGAAAGCTGAGCGCCGAAGAATTGATGCATTTGAACTGTGGTGTTGGAGAAGACTCTTGAGAGTCCCTTGGACTGCAAGAAGATCCAACCATTCCATCCTAAAGGAGATCTGTCCTGGGTGTTCATTGGAAGGACTGATGTTGAAGCTGAAACTCCAATACTTTGGCCACCTCATGCGAAGTGTTGACTCATTGGAAAAGACACTAATGCTGGGAAGGATTGGAGGCAGGAGGAGAAGGGGATGACAGAGGACGAGATGGCTGGATGGCATCACCAACTCGATGGACATGGGTTTGTGTAAACTCCGGGAGTTGGTGATGGACAGGGAGGCCTGGCGTGCTCCGATTCATGGGGGTGCAAAGAGTCAGACACGATTGAGCAACTGAACTGAACTGAAATATGAGATAACTGTGAGACATTTAAGTAGAAATTTTGAGAAGGAAGGTGGAAATATAAGTCTGGATCTCCAAAAAGGAGTCTGACAACTAAACTCATGTGATTGCAAGACATCTGCTTATAGGGTGTTTAGCCAGGAGATCTTTAACAATGAAGAGGAGCAAAGTTAACAGGAAAGTGAGCTTATGCTCTCAGTCTCATTGTGGTAAACTTCTAATAATGTGAAGTAATCTGCATCTATATGTCATAGACATTCCCACTGACACAGCTCTCAAAATATATCCCAGACTACTTCTTTCACCCATCTTCACAGCTATCAGTATAGTATTTCAACTGGATCAATGCCACAGACTCCTAATATCTCTTGGTGGAGATGAACAAGCCAATTATATGTATGGTTTTGGGAATCAGGAGAGAATCTGGGAGCAGAGATTTGAATTCAGAGTCATTGGAGGGAGGGGTTAGTGGACAAGGGGTCAGGGTAGGAAGTGTTCTAAGAAGGAGGATAATGTGCAAAAGCACCGAAGCATAAGGTAATATTAGCTGGGGGAACTAAAATTTAAAAATGAAAATTAACATAGAGAACCAATCAGTCATTGAAATAAACACTTATAGGGAAGATAAGTAATATGCTTAAGACTTACACAATTTGTTCTTTTAAAATAATATGTGCTTAGTCGCTCAGCCGTTTCTGACTCTTTGCGACTCCATGGACTGTAGCCTGCCAGGCTCCTCTGTCCATGGAGATTCTCCAGGCAAGAATACTGGAGTGGGTTGCCATGCCCTCCTCCAGGGGATCTTCCCAACCCAGGGATTGAACCCATGTCTCCCACATCACAGGTGGATTCTTTACCATCTGAACCACCAGGGAAGCCCTAAAATAATATGGTACATTTTTATTTGAGTATTCCTGTTTTTGTTTTTGAGGATTCCTGTTTGCCTGCTATTGCAGGACTTGCAGGTTTAATCCCTGGGTTGGGAAGATCCTGGAGAAGGAAATGGCAGGCCACTCCAATATTCTTGCCTGGAAATCCCATAGACAGAGGAACATGGTGGGCTACAGTCCATGAGGTCTCAAAAAGAGTAGGACATGATTTAGCGGCTAAACAACAACATTGTTATTTAATCAATATAGCTTAAAATATATATGAGTTGGCACATAGTTCTGGGTGGATGGAAGAGATAAGGCTGAGAAAGGGGCAAACATATGGCCAGTCTTGTATGCTACACAAGGTATTTAGATTTTGTGTTGTAACTCAATTTGCTTGAACTGGTGTCAGAGGAGGCTTGGATGAAGATGAAAGAAAAACCTTGGTTCAAATCCAACAAATAATTATTGAGAACCTATTAAGTAAGCTTTGGATGACATAAAACAAGGCCTGACTTGGTTCTGATCTTTGAAATGATCATCTGGTAGGGAAATGAGACACGCAAACTAATAACTACATTAAGAGGTGGAATGTGGGGACTGAGGACTTTAAAGTCAGGAAATAAGGGAAATGAAGTTCCAGGGAAGGTGGGTGAAGAATGATGGGCGAGACAAAGGTTCCATGCATATGCAAGTGCATTTGTTGTCTGTGCAAAAGAAAAAAGGACTGGGATTGTCATAGAGCATGTGGTGCAATCAGAATGGGATGAAGACAGAATTTGTGAGTAAATGAAATTCATTCAATGAAACCCAACAAATAAAGATCCAGATTTAAAACAGGTAAATAAGAGGAAGTTTAACTGTGTCACCAAGTGATATTTGGTTTTATGAAAGAATTCACTGTAGAATAAATCAGCAGTGTTCTCCGGAAAGACAAGAGAGAATTTTATTAAAAAATTTTTCTTTATACAACTTTCCAGCTCTAACTCAATGCGAGGTCTTTCAATTTCACACACAGGCCTCTAGCATTTTTCCTCTTTTAGTGCATGTGACTCTACTGCTGCATCTCATTGCCTGAACCTGTCAACTGTGTATGTGTGTGCATGCTAAACTGTTTCATTCATGTCTGACTCTGTGTGACCCCACCAGGCTAAACTGTATCAGCACCAAAACACCTAGGGGCACACATAAAGTAAAATAAATATGTGAGTAATGAAAATAGACTAATAGCCTGAGCAGGTAGTTTGGGTGGCTGCTCTGGGGGAGGCTGATCACTTTGCTTTACAAGATAAGGTCATTGTGTAATGTTGGTCAAAATCTGCCAAGGGGAAGCAAACTACTTTTATCTGCACTACTGCTGGTTGGGAAACCATTACGCTGATTTTTGTGTTTGTTTGTTTATCAATTCTCCATTAAATCTGGATAATACTATGAGCATAAAGCAGCAAGCTTAAAATTAGAAAGAAAAAAAAGATTTTACTCTGAAATCATGGTAATACATGGTAAAGGAGAAGGGAACGCAAAACTGTCAAAGCTAGACATTTTGCTAGAAAAAATTGGGAGATTCGTAAGGGAAAACAAAAGTTTTATTTTTATAGTCTGAGATCCAGAGCAAACAGGAAGAGAAAAAGAAAGTTGAGTAATCTTAATATTTATTTAATAACTAGTTCAGTATCTATTTAAAAAAATGCTGAATTACGACTTGCATGCTGAAGGGGTGTGCTTTTTCAGAATACAGACCTTGTTTCCCTTTGGTCCCTGTTCACTGTGAGCTTCCCAGGTTGGAGGTACACTACGTTGTGCAGTTGCAAGCCTGTGCATGTATTTAAAGCTTTTGCTAAATTGGATTTTTTTCATACCGATTTTACAGGAGGATTTGTGGAATCCTTTCCAGATATAATATTGCATTATTGTAAAAGCTTTACTCCTCTTATCTTTGTGGGCAAAGGGTCAGGAAGGACTGCATATGAGGATTAAAATCAGCCTGTCCTAGAGTCAAATAAACTGGGATGGATTACACAAAACATTTTAACAAATGCTGGAGGTCCTGGCTTGCCTTTATTTTTCTCCTCTGAGATTTCAGAACATGTTCCAAGAACATCGTTTGGAGGAAAAGAGAAATCAGATAAAAAAATTTCAGCAGCCATGAAGGCTATACTTATGCAAAACACTGATCTTAGTTTTCAGGAACCACTTAAATCCTTTTAAAAAATAGTAGAAATATTCTCAGCTCTTCCTGCACTGGGGAGATGGGGCACTCCAAGGTTCTGCCCTGTGCTCTGCTCTCCCCACTCTGTCAAGAGAGCTTGTTGCTCTTTCCTGGTTTCTGTTGTAACCTACCGGTGAGGGTCTGGGCGGTTTCCAGCTGCACTTCTGAGCTCTCCTCACATCCCACTGAGGGGCCATCCCACTGCCTTGGAAGTTCTGGAACACCTCTCCTTCCATGTGGCTAAAACATAGACCAGTCCCTTTGTTACTAAATTGGTATTGCTAAGGATTTTGTGGGGAAATATTAACTAAAGAGCATTTTAATAGCATGGTCTGGGATTAATCAAATACTTTTTCTCTAAAGTGTTATAGTCTAAGCACTGTACTGGTCTGCCAGTGACCTTAGAGAATTAGTAAGAGCACCTCTTGCTACTCTGTTTGAAGAGACAGATGTTTTCTGTGTAACTAAATTATTAGTTATAAGTAACTTCTTAATTAATGTTAGTAAGAGCAGTTAAAAAAACCCTGACTGCAATGAAAAGCATCTGACTTTCAAAGTAGGTAAAATAATTTACATGGGTGAGAAAAACGAACCCCTATATGAGAGCTGATGGAGGAGGGGGAGAGAAAAGAGAGGAAAATGGGCCTTTGTCCTGTTCTTCTGGACACATAAATCAGGGAACTCAGAGAAGCTGGTCTGTAATTGAGCAAAGCACATGAATGAATCTTAGAAAAGCAGTGATGGCCAAGCCAAGCCGCAGTGGGCAGAGCACCGAAGTGTTCTGCAAAGAGGATTCCCAAGAGGAGAGCTTGGGGAGCAGAGAAGCATGGAGTCTTTGGGGAATGTCTAGTGTTCAAATTTCATTAGCCTTGCCATACACAGTGCTCAGCCTTCATGCCTTGTGTTTTGGGTAGGAATCAAATAGGGGTTGTGTTCTTTCTCTGACACAGAACTCAGAGGACAGAGAAAGTATGACTCTCTCTGTGTCTGCTAAATTGCTTCAGTCCTGTCCGATTCTTTGTGACTCCATGGACTGTAGCCTACCAGGCTCCTCTGTCCATGGGATTTTCCAGGCAAGATACTGGAGTGGTTTGTCATTTCCTTCTCCAAAAGTATGACTAGAAAAAACAAAAGCATCCTTTTTTTAAAAAAAAAACAAAACAAAATGTTTTTCTTTCCATCCTGCCTCACTTAGGGAGAATCCCTGGTGAGGAGTATGGGCAAAGTAGCCTGTTGCCACTGCCTGGGTATCGAGAATCACCTTTCTAACCTATAAGGGCATCTGAGTTATACGTGGGTGTAGATGCCAGCTTGTTTGGTATTTTCAAAGGGAATTCTAGAAATGGTAGTGAAGAGCATAATTAAATATGATCTTTGGAGCCACCCTGATCTGGATTTGAATCTTGGATTTGGACATGTATAAAATCTGTATGACTATGGATAGATTTTAAGACTTTAAAATTTTAATACTTTCATCATCTCTGAATTAGGGGCAATGATCCTTGCCCCAAGATGTTGTACTGAATTATATAATATTTGTTAAGCAAGTGGCCTTGAGCCTGATATGTGATAGGCATGCACTACACAGCATCTTATATTAATGTCAGCGGATTAGGTTTTTATAGTGAAACTTAAGGATGCACCAAAGCTGAGGCAGGAGGAATCAAGGAGGTGATTCACCGATTTCTCTTCTCTTCTCTCCTTTTTAATCTTCATTATCATCTGTTCTCCCTGCTCTGAACTGGTGGTGAAATTGTGTAAAAGAATTGAAGTCAGGAGGTAGTTCCAGGTGAGGAAGAAATTGCTAGCAGAGAGCAAAGCAGAAAGGAAATACAAAGATGAGTGTTTAGCAGAAAAGAATTTCCTCTGTCTTCTAGTCAAGGCAGCACTTCCTGTGCTCACCTGGCTGACCCAGAGGGATGCTCGCCTCTGCCAGACCCTACCTCAGTCCCTCCGCTTCCCTTTGTATCTTTGGCTTGGGCACTTCACTTTCCTCACGGGTGCTTCTCATAGTTGCCACTACTGGGCTCTAGGGAGGAAGGAGTGTCCTGTCCTATGGTTATTGGATCCCTACTGCAGCTGGCTGATTACAGGTTGGTGCTACTCATTTGTTATACAGAGCATGTCAGGAGGTAAAACAGCTTCCCATAGCTTGTTTCCTGTCCGTGGTGTGGTTCCTGGCCATCTTCTGTTCCAAGCAGCCATTTTCTGCACCTCTGGGTCCTAAATTCTGCCTTCACAGAGGTTTCTTACGGGTTTAGGTCTTCTGAGCTCTGTTAACTTCTTCACGGTGTCTGAGCATCTCCAAAGCTCAGTTCAAGGATGAGAAGGCTCAGTTCTATGTGTGTCATCTCTTCCCACAACTCCCTTTGGAAATGTTCTTTTTTTGCATCTCTGATTCTGCTCAGATGTTAAAGTTATTAGCAACTTTAATTTTATAATATGTCTTTTGAATCTGAATGAGTTGACTCAGTATTGTGGAACCTTGGTTACACAGATTAGGTAGGAAGGGAGGGTGCCGCTGATTTCAGATAAGGAGAAAGTCCATTAGGTACTCATTCTGTGCTTTGGAGAAGTTGTTAAATGCATGTTTTAAAAAGTATTTGCAAATTGACCCAAAATATAATTTGAGAAAATGGCAGAGGGTCAAGCTTATCACTGAATTCTGCAGGAGGGACATCATCAGACTCATCAACGTAGAGATGTCTTTTTGTTTTAAGATCACAATAAAGTATTCTAGATTCAAGACGGAATAAGAGATAATAAGAGCCTTCATTGCAACATGCAAATAAGCTGTCTCAAGAGGTGAAGAATGTTGGCAATTTGGCTGGCTTTGTTTCCTTTCCTGAGGGAGGATTTGATCATCTGAAGGCACTGGGTGAAGAAAAATATTGTAACTGCAAATCATGTCTTTATGAGAAACAGTGAAAAGCCTATTCAAATTGGCTTACTTGCTACATCAGCTTCTTTGTGCTATGTAACTTCAAAATGTAATTACTGGACCAAGCAAAGACAATGAATTAAAAAAAAAAAAGACCATACAATCAAGAAAAATCACACTCCCCACTGCTTCCACACAGTAAACCCATCTTTTGGGCTTTCTAAAGCTTTATTAATGTTACAGTAAATTGAATATCCTCAGAAAGTGATTATTTTCTCTTAATGAGTAGTAATAATTGTTCTGTGCTGGCTTACCCACGGCCACTTTTCTCCAAAGAACTGATAATCTCTGTACTTCTGTTACACTTTTGTGTTTATGTTTGTGATTTTATTTTTATCCTAGGATATTTTAACATGAGGTCATTACATATGCTGTATCTGTACCATTCAAGTGAATTTGTGAGACTGGGGAAAACAACATTAAATGTTACCTGGACCATTTACTAGCTGTGTTGTCTTGGTCAGGTTAATTAATCTCTTTTACTTCCATTTTTTCATCTGTCTGATATGACACAACATATGGTATTTTTTTAAGACTTAGAAGAGACTATGAATCTGAATGTAGTTGTTAAACACAGTAAGCAACTCTGTAGGTGCTAAAGTCGCTTCAGTCATGTCCAACTCTTTGTGACCCTGTTGACCATAGCCCTCTAGGCTCCTCTGTCCATGGGGTTCTCCAGGCAAGAATACTGGAGTGGGTTGCCACTTCCTTCTCCAGGGGATCTTCCTGACCCAGGAACTGAACCAGTGTCTCTTACATCTCCTGCATTGGCAGGCAGGTTCTTTACCACTAGCACCCCCTGGGAAGCAAAATACTGTTATTAGTTGCTTTAATTATTTGTAATTGTAACAATGTTAATTATAATTATAATTATAACAATTAGTAATTATTGAAAACATGTGAGAAACAGGTTCCTTTCATATACTGGGTATTCTGATTTTTGGAGCATTTCTGCCTCAATTTGATGAAATCTTTGGATCAAAATACACGATGATAAAAGTCCTTATTTTTATTTGGAGCTTCATTCATTTATTTGTTTTTATTTGACTGTGTCAGGTCTTAGTTGCAGCCGGTGGGATCTTGTGTTGTGTTGTGTGGACGTCTCACTAGTTGTGGCACGTGGGCTCACTAGTTGTGGCGCCCAGGCTTAGTTGCCTCGCGGCATGTGGAGCCTTAGTTCCCCGAGCAGGGATGGAAGCTGTGTGCTCTGCACTGGAAAGTGCATTCTTAACCACTGAGCCACCAGGGAAGTCCCACTAGTTTGAACTTCTATAGTTAACTTCCTTTTTCTCTCTCAGGAGTATATACCACCAATGAATGGTCTCAGGAAAGAGAAACTTTGACGCTACCCCATATACTGTATGATCCCTCACTGGTGTTTCCATTTTTCAGTGTGTACATTATCTGTGAAAACATCTTTTTTTATAAGTGACCTTTATGCTAACAATTTGTTGCCTTTTATGAAAATTATCCAATTTATTTGATTTGATCTATCATTAAGACTACTGCTGGGCTTAAGCCATTATGTCCACTGATAGATTTACAAACCAACATTTTGCCATTATCTTCTAGACTCTGCGTTCATGGTTTGTATGATTCAAGTGGTTCCCCACGTAGCATATTTGCCCTTATCTGTGATCACTGTATAAAGAAAGCACACCAAAGACTTAAGTCACTCATCTGCCTAGAAGGTTAAATTTGGTTTACTCCTTAAGTAATTTGTTTGTAGGACAAATGGCCTTTAAAAGATGTCTGTACCAGTACCAGTTACTTTGTTTTATTCAATTGACTTCACCCATTTTAGATAGTTCTCAAAAGCTTTTTCTATGAATTTTATTGCTACGATTTGTCTGTGAATCTCTAGAGCTTATAATAAGGCTCTTTTGAAATGATGGAGGCCCATCTGTCTGACCAGGTTTAAGGCACTCCAGGCCCAAGTGCAGTAAGATTCACAGAGGCCTAAAGACACTACCTGGCCTAATAATTATATGATCCCCCAAAATATACTTAGCTGAAAAGTGAAACTTGTTATGCTGTTTCATAGTTATCTTTTATGTTCAATGTCATGACTTTGTACAACATCTTCTCTCTTTGATCTTTCTGTTAAAATTATTTTACAGATAAATTCCATGTGTTCCCATTTGGATTTAAGAGGTCCTTATGCCACCAGTTTCAAGTTGATGAAATTTCAACTCTTTAAACCAATGCCTTAAAGCAAAATATCTCAGAGATAAATTCCTCAGAAAAATACACTTCAAACTGAAAGTTATGATTCATTTTCATAAGAAGACAGCTAGGGGTATTTTGATTTTAGATCATTTTGTTCTGAATTTCTAAATATTCCATATTGTTTTCCAGGCTCTTGTATGTTTTGCCCTCTATATAATCATCGGTAATTTTTGAAATATGAGTTGGTGGCCTACCTTTGTGACCTAGTTGTGCCTTCTGTTCTTCTTAGACAGAGACTTTCATTGAGTATTAGTTCCTGGGTGCTGTGTTGGGTGAATTACCTGCATTATTTTATTTAATCCATAGAGTGTTATTATGAGGAAATGTATTATTGTCCTTATAAGTTCAGTTCAGTTCAGTCACTCAGTTGTGTCCGACTCTTTGAGACCCCACAGACTGCAGCACGCCAGGCCTCCCTGTCCATCACCAACTCCTGGAGTTTACTCAAACTCATGTCCACTGAGTCGGTGATGCCATCCAACCATCTCATCCTCTGTCGTCCCCTTCTCTTCCCGCCTTCAATCTTACCCAGCATCAGGGTCTTTTCAAATGAGTCAGCTCTTCACATCAGGTGGCCAAAGTATTGGAGTTTCAGCTTCAACATCAGTCCTTCCAATGAACAGTCAGGACTGTCCTTATACAAATGAAAAAAACAATGAGAAAAAGAGAGGTTTAGTAACTTGTTCCAGCATAATAGCAAACAAACTAGTATATGGCAACTGAGATTAGATGTCAGACTCTGAAGTTTATGATCTTTATACTGTACCAGGTAGTGGTAAGAATGTTTTAAAGAAAGCATCCAAGTATAGTAAATTATCACATTGTGCATGGATTTAATAGGTAGATGTGTATGTGTGTGTGTGTGTGTGTGCACGCACATATTTAGTGATAGTCTACCAACTTGCAAATCAAGATTTGAAGTAGGTTGGAGTCCCAGTGTAGCTAGAGACCACAATTGCAGAGCCTAAATGTGGACGTGGTCTAGCATTTGTCTGAACTGCTTAGTCAGCGTGGACATGACACACACACACACACACACACACACACACACACACACACACACACACACACACACACACACACACACACACACACCTCTTTGGAAGCAGAGATCTTGCCTTTGGGTGTTTTTCCCTGATGACATCTAGTGCAAAGGTATCACTGCTAATGAATTGCAATGAATTTAGAAAACTGAAACTTAGAAAACTCTAAATTATTATAAAATTCAGTGCAACCTGCTGGAGGGACTTTGACCTAAAGTTAATTTAATGAGCATGAGATGAAGCCAGAGGTCTGGTAATAGACAGTTTTAGAAATTAGCACTCAGGACACAGTACTGGCAGTGATTCACACTTCCATCTCTCTTGGAAGGAATAGGAATCATGAATGATGAACAATTGGAAGATTAGATCTTTTCATGATGACTCATATTTTATAGAGAAGATTTTAATTCCCCAGATGAATAGAGACTTGGGAAAATGTAGGCTTCTCTTATGACTCTACATTAGTAAAGTGGCATATAGATAAAATTACCTAGACCATATGTGACTCTACAAAATTATTAAAAAATCGACATTTGCTTGAATATGGAGGAACTGATCATGTAAAGTATAACAACTTCCTATGCAGGGGAAATTATCTATGCATATATGTAAATAGAGGGATATATCCATTGATCTATCCATGCATGCATGCATGCATACCATAAGAAAAACTAACAGTAGATTATGAGATTTAAGTTTTCTTCTATGGCCAGTGGAACAACTTCAGTAGTAAAATGGAATCAGCAATACTAATATCTGGATTAAAAAATCCTCAATACATTCAATGACTCCAGTCAAGAATTATCCTGGCTTTGTGTTGGTATCTTTTCATCAGCAGAACAGTGATATCTATGTCTTCTCAACTCTCAGAGTGAGGAATCAGAAGTTCTACATTAAGACCTTTATGTTTTCCCACATGTAAAACAAAAGGGTGAATTGGATGATCTCTGAGATTGCTATGAGCAGCTTAGGATAAAGGGAAAGAACTAATTTTTAATTCTGACCTATGTTTCAATTCTGGCTTCATTCCTTTCTAGTTATATAACTCCTCTCTGCCTTGAATTTTGTCTGTAAAGTGAGAATGTAACATTATTTCATCTGGTTTATGGGAATATTAAATTAGAATAACAAAAATGGTTTGTTGCACTTTAGATAAGCAAGGGATTAGTTGTTATCTTTCTTTGATTATAGAGACTAATCGAAATACTAAAATTTAGCTATTATTCTGGCTCTTTATTTTAATGGTTCAGATGAAACTGGTAAAAAGTATAATATTACATGGGACAATAGACAACAACTGCATTGCAGTAAGCTGTGGTTAACAGAAATATCTCACTGGGCTGCTGTGGAAATTAAGTAAATTGAACATTTTAAAATGACTTGTGGTTTCTCTCATTCAAAATATGTTTACTGAAAGAGTCTGTGTGCTGGCACTATGCTGGGTATACATGGGTGTGCAGAACCAGATGAGGTTGCTGCTCTCGGGAAGCTGAGAGTCTAGAGTGTGGAGACTATCATTATTCAAAGAAGAACACCGAAGAACCACTCTGTAGACTCTTCTCTTTAGACAATAAATCTACCTGGGTTCCAAAGAGATACTGATTATGGTAGGCTTATGGTTACTTGGAGGTAAGTCAGAAATAGTGCAGGTAAAGCGCTTTTTTAAAAAAATTGAAATATAATTGCTTTACAATGTTGTGTTAGTTTCTGCTGTATAACAACATGAATCAGCCATATGTACACATATATCCTTTCCCTCTTGAGCCTCCCTACCACCCCCTGATTCTACCCATCTAGGTCATCACAGAGCACCCAGCTGAGCTCCCTGTGCTATATAGCGGCTTCCCACTAGCTATCTATTTTGCACATGATAGTGTATATGTGTTGTGCTACTCTCCCAATTTGTCCCACCCTCTCCTTCCCCTACTGTGTCCATAAGTCTATTATTTATGTCTCCATCTCTATTCCTGCCCTGCAAATAGGCTCATCAGTACCATTTTTCTAGATTCCATACATACGAGTTATTATACAGTATTTGCTTTTCTCTTTCTGACTTCACTCTGTATGACAGGCTCTAGGTTCATCACTACACTGACTCAATTTTGTTCCTTTTCATGGCTGAGTAATATTCCATTTCTATATATACCACATCTTCTTTATCCATTCATCTGTCAATGGACATCTAGGTTGCTTCCATGTCCTGACTATTATAATTAGTGCTGCAATGAACACTGGGGTACACGTGTCCCTATGAGTTATGCCTTTTGCCTGGGTATTTGCCCAGTAGTGGGATTGCTGGGTCATATGATAGTTTTAGGTTTAGTTTTTTTTTTAAAGGAACTTCCATACTGTTCTCCACAGTGGCTATATCAATTTACATTCCTGCAAACAGTATAAGAGGGTTCCCTTTTCTCCACACCCTCTACAGCATTTATTATTTGTAGATTTTTTGATGATGGCCATTCTGGCCAGTGTGAGGTGAACCTCCTTGTGGTTTTGATTTGCGTTTATATAATAATTAATGATGCTGAGTGTCCTTTCACATGCCTTTTGGCCATCTGTATGCCTTCTTTGGAGAGAATCTCTTTAGGTCTTCTGTCCATTTTTTGATTGTATTGCTTGTGTTTTTTATATTGAGGTCCTTGAGCTGTGTATATATCTTGGAGATTAACCTTTTGTCTGTTGCTTTGTTTGCAAATGTTCTCTCTCATTCTGAGGGTTGTTTTTTCACCTCATTTATAGTTTCCTTTGCTGTGCAAAAGATTTTAAGCTTAATTGGGTGACAATTGTTTATTTTTGTTATTCTAGGAGGTGGGTCAAAAAAGATCTTGCTGTGGTTTGTGTTAGAGTATTGTTCTTGGTGAATTGCTTTTGATACAAGAAACTCAGTCTTGCTCATCCCAGTTTATCATGAGGGTGTCTGTGAGCTGATAAAGGAAAGCAGCCAAGAACTGAGATCATTTTACAGACCAGGGGAGACTGCCTCTTCATGCTCTGCTATAGTCTCTGTGTTCATGGTGTCTTGATTCTCTCTGTGGTTTTTTTCCTGCCTCTTAACTTTGGTTTTCTGTGATCTACCATGGCTCTGACAAGATTTCATGACTGCGCCAGTTTCTGCTCACTTGCAGCCTCATTATCTTAATGATGTCTAAAATTTCTAAGGGAGACAACTTGGATCATATCACCTTTTTTCTCCAAGTCACACCAAGTCCCTGACCAGAGCGGAATGCTGCTTCTGATCATATCCACGTTCCTTATCCTGTCAGTTGTGGCCAGGATTGATAGATAACCCACAGGAGAAGGGGTGAGTAGGGAGGCCCTGGGTTGTTTAGTGGGGGTCATCAGAAATCTACATAAAACCTGCATGAATATATACTCAGGTCATTGGCTTCATATACTCACCAAAACACCTTCTGTCAACTCACATTTCTTCTCAGGTATCTGACCTTGGGAACATGGGGCTGTGAATAAGTTATGAATGCAGTGGCGGCAGAAATGTCATGGTCATGCCATTGAAAATTAGTACATGGATATTTGGTCTGTAGACCTCTGGTTGGGCAGCGACCATCCGTCTGACAAGCCTTAGGTGTAATGACAAAACTGAATGTGCACAGTGGAGAACTACACATTAGGATGGCGACCTCTTCAAGAATCAGATTTGGTTTGGGGATCTTTAGTCTCACAGCATTTGAGCATGACCACAGTCTTTCATTTCAAATTTGAGAATTAATTTGTTGGTGTATAATATTTGAAATTACCTCTTTATATAAGGGAAACAGAATAAACAGATAAACAAAATACAGATAATAAAAATAGCTTTAATTCTGCTACTGCACAGTAACTGCTATTTATATTTTTATGTCAATACATCCTTCCACAAAGGGGGAAAGAATGTGTATAAGATAAACATACTGCTACATTTATAAAAATGGGATTATACTGTTTATATTTTTGTGGTCTGTCCACCTCATGATATTTCTGGAATTTATTTCCACTTCTGTAAATGGCTAATGGCATCCTGCAGTATGAACAAAACATATACCTCCTAAATTGTTAGGAAATTAAATGTAGTTCTTGTTATTACAAACAATAATAGACTGAATTAGTTTCCATAAGTATTTTCCAGCTTCCATGAGAACTTCTTTGGAGTGACTAGTAGACTGGATGATGCTGTGCCCAGATTCCCTGTACTGGACCAGTGCCTCCATCTCTTAGGGGCTATGTTTTGACTGCTAATGACTCACAGCTACTCGCTTTCACCAGATAGATGGCTGCTCTCAGCTAATGGGAACCTGCCACTAAAAGGTTACAACCTCAACTGCGGTGGTGGCTGCAAGCCAAAGCCTGACTAACATGAGGATAAGGAAGACCAACCCTCTTGATTAAAAGTGGGACTAATTCTACAAGGACAGTTTAGGCTCCAGAACTAACCTTCATCCGTGCCTGACTCTTTCCTCTTCTAGAACTGCAGTCCTCACTCTCTTGAAAGTTTTCCTCAAGAGCAGTGCCTCAATACACTATATGCATTAGAATCCCAGACTCTGGCTCTGCTGCTAGGGAAGATGATCTAAGATAATATGAATTTTGAGAAACAGAACATGCATATGGGACCATTGAATTTTTAAATTATATCTTTACTGAGAAAATTTATTTTATTGGCCCTTTTAAAGAAATCAGATCAAGGGTTCTAGAATATTCATGGATAGGTGTGGCCATCACCCCAGTTTTAGAACATTTCATCACCTCAAAAAGAAACAGTTTAGCCATCATCTCTCTCCCCAACCATCTTCCCCAACTCTAAGCAAGCACTAATCTACTTTCAGTTTCTGCAGATTTGCCTATTTGGATATGTCATATAAATGGAATAATATGATTTGTGGTCTTTTGTGGCTGGCTTCTTTCACTTAGCGTAATGTTTTCAAGATTCATCCATGTTCATATTAAAATTTCATCAATTTCCCTTGTCTTGTTCTTGATCTTGGAGAGAAAGCATTCAATATTTCATGATTATGTATCGTGTTAGGAGTTTTTGGATGCCTGTCCCTTATTAGGTTAAAAAAAGTTTCCTTTTGCTTTTAACTTGCTAAGATTTATTATACATGACTATTGAGTTTTGGCAAATGTGTATTTTGCATCTATTTAAATGATCATGTGGTTTTCTTCCTTTATTTTTCTTTAACATGATGAATTATACCAAATTGTTTTGGAATATTAAACTAAACTTAACATTTCTAGGGTAAACTCCACTTGACCGTGCAGTATTTTCCTTTTTATTTTACTGGATTTCATTTCCTAGAATTTTCTTAAGGAATTTTGCAACTTTGTTTCTGAAAGATGTCAGCCTTGATGAAGCTAAAAGAGACAAAGTTGAGGCCATATTTTTAGTTATAATGCCTACAATTAATGACTTGAAAAGCAGTATTGAAAAATTTGACAATTTGTATGAATTTATATATATACAAATCCTCTATCGCAAATTGTCAAATAGATTAAGTTCACAAAGAATAAAACTAGAATTTGAGGCTTTTTAGCTTTCTTCTGTGTAGCAAATAATAATAATAATCTGTGTCCAGATAACAGAGATTTCTTATATTAATAAGTTGTTCTAACTCTGTGCTTTTTGAATACTCTTAAATTACTTCGCAAAAGGATTATTTTCTTAAAATTATTAATAGTTATAGTTACATATTTTTAAATGTTGCATGTAACTATTTGTCTTTGAGTATTTATGACTTATCTTCTGTTTTGGTCTGACAAGTCACCTGGATTTTGCCTTTCCCAAACTCAAACCCCAAATTAATAACAATAAAATTATTAAGATGATCTTTATGTCTAAATTATATTTGGGTTTCCTAGAATAGCCACCAGGAAACTCAAAGATTTCCTCCTCCTTCATCCTTATAAAAGAAAGTATATAGGAATAATTATGCCTGCTGGGCACTCTCTACATTTTAATTAATTCACAACTATTGTGAGAGTTCTTTTGTTTACCAAACACAAGATAAAAGAACAATATGTGAAACCAGCAAATCAAAAGAGAATTTTGGTCTTCTTAGGGTATTGATGTATAACTAAAATGTGTTAATATGAATAGATCTCAATTGTATCTTTTATATTAAAATAAGCATTATCATGTTCATGTACAAAGGCTGAGGATATCTCCAGGAAGGTTTTGTTTCTTGGTTTTAACAGCCTTGTCGATCAGGGACAATTATAATACAGTTTATGGGATAAGTTAAAGGCCTATAGGTATGTCAGTTCTCTCACTTTTTATAATGCAATTTTCTCCTGGAATAATCAGTGACTAAATTTTTATAAAATTGATTATGTGTTATAACTCAGTAGAAGGTTTCATTCTCCTTCATTCTGATATTACTAGCTGTTGCAATAAATTAAACAGAGCATTTAGTTTTATTATTCACAGGGGTTTTTGCTTCTTTTTTTCATTCCCCTAAAGTCCTCTGATTGTAAGATTAGTATCTGGAATGTGTCTTCTGAAAGCAACACTAAAAGAATCTGAGTAAAGGACTGCAACAGTCTCTCTCTCTCTTTCTATCTTTCCCTCCCCTCCCCTCCTCTTGGGATGCTCACTGGTGGAAAATTGTCACTATATTGCCAGGAAGCCAGGTCATACAAACGTGTTCTGGCCAACATTGCCAGCTAAGGTCTCAGCCCACAGCCAGCATTAGACATCAGTCAAGTAAAGGAGCAAGCTTTCAGGTGATTCCAATTCTATCCTTCAAGTCATCCCAGGTGGTGCCCAGTAAAGCAGGGATGAGCTGTCTTAACCAAGCTCTGCTCAGATTACAGATCCATGAGCAAATTAAATGTTGTTCTGAGCCTCTAAATTTTGTAATAATTTGTTATGCAGTTATAGTAACTGGAATTGATTTTTGTTCTGAAATGCAGTAAGTGGAACAGATAGTGTAAATGAAACCGTTTGTAGTTATCATTGCCTTCACCACCACCAACAGGTGACTGAGTCAGGATTTCCATAACTATTTGGGTTCAGAAGCAGGACGCGATGCAAAGCAGGTTGTTTCCTTCCCAGATCATAGCACCAGACTCCCAGATTCCAAGAACCACTCATTGCCATGAGCTTCCTGGCAGATTTTCTAGTTTTTTTATGCTCTTTGTTATTGTTACACCTGTATTTAAAAGTATTAGTAGGTAGCCCTGTTCTTTAGTCACAGTAGTCCCAAATGCTTTATCCTTGACAATTATGAGATATGTGACTAATTCTTCAAATACTTCAAAGCTGGGCAACTCATACCCAAAGAAAAGGAAAGGCCAATTGGTTATCTAAGGAGGATTGAAGTAGATTATGGGATATATTGGTATGCTTCAAGCTTTAATAATAATCTTTGTTGCTAGAAGCAGATGTCTACAAAAGTGATTTTGATGTATTGGAAAATTATTGCTCAGGGTAACTACTACCAGAAACAGGTGAAGGATCATTTCTACATACTGGAATAAATATTTTTTTATAATCTAGAAATATCTTAGTCAATCTTATAAATAAAAACAGATATCAATATTTTTTTAAAAATTTAAGGATAGTTAATTTACAGTATTATAAAGGTGATGCTGTGAAAGTGCTGCACTTGATATGCCAGCAAATTTGGAAAACTCAGCAGTGGCCACAGGACTGGAAAAGGTCAGTTTTCATTCCAATCCCAAAGAAAGGCGATGCCAAAGAATGTTCAAACTACCACACAATTGCACTCATCTCACATGCTAGTAAAGTAATGCTCAAAATTCTCCAAGCCAGGATTCAGCAATACGTGAACCGTGAACTTCCAGATTTCAAGCTGGTTTTAGAAAAGGCAGAGGAACCAGAGATCAAACTGCCAATATCCGCTGGATCATCGAAAAAGCAAGAGAGTTCCAGAAAAACATCTATTTCTGCTCTATTGACTATGCCAAAGCCTTTGACTGTGTGGATCACAATAAACTGTGGAAAATTCCGAAAGAGATGGGAATACAAGACCATCTGACCTGTCTCTTGAGAAACCTGTATGCAGGTCAGGAAGCAACAGTTAGAACTGGACATGGAACAACAGACTGGTTCCAAATAGGAAAAGGAGCACGTCAAGGCTGTATATTGTCACCCTGCTTATTTAACTTATATGCAGAGTACATCATGAGAAACGCTGGGCCGGAAGAAACACAAGCTGGAATCAAGATTGCCGGGAGAAATATCAATAACCTCAGATATGCGGATGACACCACCCTTATGGCAGAAAGTGAAGAAGAACTAAAGAGCCTCTTGATGAAGGTGAAAGAGGAGAGTGAAAAAGTTGGCTTAAAGCTCAACGTTCAGAAAACTAAGATCATGGCATCTGGTCCCATCACTTCATGGGAAATAGATGGGGAAACAGTGGAAACAGTGTCAGACTTTATTTTTGGGGGCTCCAAAATCACTGCTGATGGTGACTGCAGCCATGAAATTAAAAGACGCTTACTCCTTGGAAGGAAGGTTATGGCCAACCTAGATAGCATATTTAAAAGCAGAGACATTACTTTGCCAACAAAAGTCCGTCTAGTCAAGGCTATGGTTTTTCCAGTGGTCACGTATGGATGTGAGAGTTGGACGGTGAAGAAAGCTGAGCACCGCAGAATTGATGCTTTTGAACTGTGGTGTTGGAGAAGACTCTTGAGAGTCCCTTGGACTGCAAGGACATCCAATCAATCCATCCTAAAAGAAATCAATCCTGGGTGTTCATTGGAAGGTCTGATGTTGAAGCTGAAACTCCAATTCTTTGGCCACCTCATGCGAAGGGTTGACTGATTGGAAAAGACCCTAATGCTGGGTGGATTGGGGGCGGGAGGAGAAGGGGCGACAGAGGATGAGATGGTTGGATGGCATCACCGACTTGATGGACATGGGTTTGGGTAGACTCTGGGAGTTGGTGATGGACAGAGAGGCCTGGTGTGCTGCAATTCATGGGATCGCAAAGAGTCGGACATGACTGAGCGACTGAACTGAACTGAACTGAATTTACAATATTATTTTGGTTTCATGTGTATAACACAGTGATTCAATATTTTATAGATTATACACCATATAAAGTTATTTTAATATTATTGACTATTTTTCCTATGCTATACATCCTGTGACATTAATTTTATAACTGGAGTTTGCACTTCTTAATCCCCTTCACCTATTTTGCACATGCTCCTCCTTTCTGGCAAACACTAGTTTGTTCTCTGTAGGTTTGTTTCCCTTTTGTTGTATTTGCTCATTTGTTTTTGTTATTTTTGAATTCCACATATAAGTGAAAACATACAGTATTTGCCTTTTTCTGTATGACTTATTTCACTTAGCATAATTCCCTGTAGGTCCTCTGTGTCACTGCAAATGGCAAGATTTCATTCCTTTTAATGGCTGTTTAATATACCTTTGCAATGTAAATGACCTAATTAGGGCAAAATGTATTTTAATACATATAAAAATCTTTATTGCACATCAGTCTATTTTGAAATTACCAAATACAAATGTATCAAAGTTTAAAAAAAGGCCATCTGGTGATTTAAAATAAACATCTAATCCTATATATAATGGAGAAAATTGTAAGCTTTAAAATGAGAGCTACATATAGAACAAGTATGCTATCATTTATATTTAATGACAAAAAGAATGAATGTCTTTATTTGTAAAACTCATACAAAAATATCATAGGATGAATCATAAATAATGACAAAGTTGTAAATTACTCATGTACACATTTTGTCTACAATATATTTGTTCCTGCTAGAAATTATAGTATTTTCTAATTTCATATCAATTATACTAATTATAGTATTTGTAGCTCTATATGTCTGAATGTTTACAAATAATTTCCAATCTTGAGACTGTGTTGACATGGAAATATTTACAGTTTCTCTCTGTAGTGCAATTCTCAAGTTTCCTGAATTGACTTTTGCCCCCTATTTGAACTGCTAAAATTCTGCCCATTCTTTAAGGTCCTGGTTATTTTGCATCCAGTGTCAGGGGTCCCCAGGACCACACTATGATTTAGTGATTCACTAGAAGGACTCACAGAATTCATAAAAGTTGTTATATTCATGGTTGCAGTTTATTATATGAAAGGATAGAGATTGAAATCAACAATGTAACCAGTTGCATAGGGCAGAGTCCAGGTGTGACGAGGTGCAAACGTCCAGTTGTCCTCTGCCAGTGGAGCTGTCTGGACAGTGCTTGTTTCTCCAGCAATGATGTATGACAGTGTGTACAGAGTCCTGTCAACCAGGAAAGCTTCCTTGAGCCTAGGTCTGCGGAGATCTAATTGTAGGTGAGTGAGGTAGGTATGGATCATCCTTTGTACCTGGCCTTAGTTACTCAGTCTCCAGCTCATCAGAGGTTAAACTGATTCAGTGTAGCCCATGGCACCTTTCTGTCCCCCATCCCTGATAATTCAGATCGTTGGCAAAAACTACCTGTCATTGGCCCAAGGCCCAGGTATAGAAAGACAATCTCATCAAGTATGATATTCCAAGTTATCTCCCAGGAGCTGGTCAAGGGTCAGTCATTTTTTTCTAATGTGCTGGTCAAGGGTCAGTCATTTTTTTCTAATGTGTAGATTTGAACCACGCAGGCCTGCTGAGTTAACCCTTTATCACACATGTCCCATATCTGACATGCTGAAATCCTGCTCACTCTTTGAGTTCCAGATTATTTTGTACCTATCCATGAAGCTCTTCCTGATCCTGTCTCCTCCACTGACTGGCAACAACTTCTACCAGCATTATGTTTCAACAACACTTTTCATGGAACTTGTCTTATTATAATACATAGTAATGTGATAGACAGTTATAAGTTAAGCTAGTGCAGAGTGTTTCTTCCCAACACCTGGGACAAAAGCTTGCATATAATAGATAGGAGCTACATGTTTACTGAAAAGAATTACTGTTATCTCTATTCATGCTTTGGTGTTCCTACTACCTGGTGAATGCCTGATAATTAGGGGCCACCTTGTGTTCATTTACTTGTTTTTCACAGAGTTTAAGGCCTTCCATGAAATGTGATAATTATTTTTATATGTCAGCTTGACTAGCCCAGGGAGTGCTGGGGTAACCGGAAAAACATCATTTCTGGATGTGACTAAAAGGGTGTTTCCAGAAGAAATTAGCGTTTGATTCAGTAGGCTGATGAAGAGCACCCCATCACCAGTGTGGGCAGGCATCATCCAGTCTGTGGAGGGCCTGACTAGAAGAACAAGAACAACAATATACGGAAGGGCAAATTCTTCTTGAGCTGGGATGTCCACTTTTTCTTGCCTTTGGACATCAGAGGTCTTGGATCTTGGGCCTCTGGATTCCAGAGCTTATATCAGTGGACCCTAGTTCTCAGGTGTCAGCCTTGGACTGAATTGTATCATTGGCTTCATGGTTCTTCAGCTTACAGATGGCAGATTATACAGAGTATTCCATAATCACATGAGCCAATTTCTATATCTCTTTATAGGTATAGATATAGATATCTATATCTATAAGCTTCCCCGGTGGCTCAGTGGCAAAGAATCCGCTTGCCAATGCAGGAGACTGGCTTTGATCTATGGGTTGGGAAGATCCCCTCGAGAAAGAAATGACAACCCACTACAGTATTCTTGCCTGGAAATTACATGGACAGAAGAACCTAGTGTGCAACAGTTCACGGGGTCATGAAAGAGTTGGATTTGACTGAGTGACTAAACAACTACAACAAATAGATATCGATTGTTCAGCCTCTCAGTCATGTCCAACTCTTTGCGACCGCATGTACTGGGGCATGCCAGGCTTCGCTGTCCTTCACTAACTCCCCGAGTTTGCTCAAACTCGTGTCCATTGAGTCTGTGATACTGTCCAACCATCTTGTCCTCTGTCGCCCCCTTCTCCTCCTGCCCTCAATCTTTCCCAGCATCAGGGTCTTTTCCAATGAGTCGGCTCTTCTCATCAGGTGGCTAAAGTATTGGAGCTTCAGCATCCATACATAACTACTGGAAAAACCATAGCTTTGACTAGATGGACCTTTGTCAGCAAGTAACGTCTCTGCTTTTTAATATGATGTCTAGGTTGGTCATAACTTTTCTTCCGAGGAGCAAGCATCTTTTAATTTCATGGCTGCAGTCTCCATCTACAGTGATTTTGGAGCCCAAGAAAATAAAGTCTGTCACTGCTTACATTGTTTCCGCATCTATTTGCCATGAAGTGATGGGACCAGATGTCATGATCTTAGTTTTTTGAATGTTGAGTTTTAAGCCAGCTTTTTCCACTCTCCTCTCTCACTTTCATCAGGAAGTTCTTTAGTTCCTCTTTGCTTTCTGCCATAAGGATGGTGTCATCTACATATCTGAGGTTATTGATATTTCTTCTGGCAATCTTGATACAATATAGGTATAAATAATCTCCTGTTGGTGCTGGTTTCTTTGAAGAATCCCAACTAATACATGGAATAAGGGATTGATATATATGTATTGAATAATATATTCATGCAACAGTGGTTACTTAAGAAAATGTTATTTAATCCTCACAAAACCCTTTGTAGTAAGCACTATTACCATTTTCACTTTACAGATAAAGGCTAAATCCGTGGCCACTTAGCTAGCAAGCAACAGAACTGGGACTCAAGCCCCGTGATCTGGCTCCAAGGCTCCCACTCTTAAGTGCCTCAGAGACTTCCTATTCTGACCACAATGCTATCATGCTGCCAGTGACTTTTAAAAGCCTGCCTTACCTTTCAGAAATATTAAACGCTAGTTTTGACTTATTTCCTAAGCTATAATTTTCTTATCTAACTACTCTCCAGGACTACATTGTCTTAGTTTAAAAACATGCATCGGTGACATTTATTAGTCAAGTAACTTAATTTCACTATCTCTGAGATTTAACATCCCACTGAAGTAGACACTGTCAAATGTTGGTGACTGAAATTACCATGCTATCTTTCAACAGTGGAGGCAGCAATCAGAGCAGAATAATAATTTTATTTTCTGTAAACCCAGCATTGTCACTAGCTGTATTAGGAAACTGAAACATGGACTTAATCATTCTCAAGAAAAAGGAATTTAATATAAAAGATAGTGCAGAACACAAGAAGGTTCTTTCTATTCAGCAGCTGTTACACTGTCATAATTTTTTAAAGCTTAGCCTACATGGGTGGATTAATACCTGACGCTTTCTACTTCAATTAAATAAAATGAGTCATTATCTTTCTACCTCATGCATCAGAAGGTAGACACTTTTATGGTTGACAGAAATCCCTGCATTTGAAATTTTCCAGTAATTGTTAAATATTCTTTGAAACTTCCAACTTTAACAATATTTCACAAAAGTATGCCATTGGCTTTCCAGGTTTTAAAGCAGATAACACATATAATGGGATCGTCTACATTTCTTCTCCTTTGCAAACACAAGTACCTTCTCTCTTCACTGGCAGTATGCTAGATAGATAGACCATAGGGCAGAGACCACAGGGTAGAGAGCCTGGTGTTTTCTATTGCACCACAGTTTCTACTTAAATCATGGTTTCTTCCTCCTATCTCACTGTCAGACTGATTTCTCTTAAGTAACAATGGCAAAAATGATAACACTGTTAAAAGTCAAATTTTGGCTCACCCCAGGCCCCAGATCTATTTAAAAAGAGGAAAGATGTATATTAATATCAATATTTTCCCTACTTCTCTCCATTACGTAGCAGACCTCTCCAGTTTCATTTTGTATTCCTCTATTTCTCTGACCACACCCTGCCCCTGAGTCTTTTGCTATAGCCAGTCTTTGGTGTCTCGAACACTCCAGGCTCTAGTTCACTCCTTCCCTCTTTCCTTCTCTCCTTTTCTTCTTCTCTACTTCCTTCCTCCCTCCCTCCCCCAACCCCATTTTTCTTTCTCTCTCTCTTTCTTTCTTTTCAGAGCTGTGGCTTTTGCTTTGACATTTCTTTTTTCTCTTCTTTACTTATTCATTCTTTGAGTCCCAGGATCAACCTGCTTTATGAAACTTTTCTTTTACTCGTATACTCTAACTTCTATATTCCTGTCCTGCTTTGTTCATTGCTCTGTAAAAGCAGGTTTTTTAAAAAAAATATTTATTTATTTGGCTGCATCAGGTCTTAGTGCAGCTTATAGGATCTTCTGTTGTGGCATGCAGGCTCTAGAAAGCACTGGCTTAGCTGCCCTGTGCCATGTGGGATCTTAGTTCCTTGACCAGGGATCAAATCCACATTCTCTGCATTGAAAAGGAGATTCTTAACCACTGGACCACCAGGGAAGTCCCTGTAAAAGCAGTTTTTGTGTATTGTGGTAATTCAACTGCATATATGTATTTTCCTCAGTGAGACTGAAGTGCATTGCTTGAAGGGAGAACCTTGTAAAAATTCTCTTTTGCATTCCCATGTCACAGTGACATGCAAAAATTATTTTTATTTAATGTATAACTCAGAAGTACAGTTTTAATCATTAGACCTGGGCTGGAATCTCAGCTCTATGACTTACTTGTGTGTAAACTTAGGCATGCTTCATATCCTCTCTGAACCTCCTTTTTATTAATTAAAATGAAGCCATTACAATCTTTCCCACAGGGTTATTGTACAATTTAATGAGATTATGTACATAAAGTTCCTAACAGAATTTAGCATGTATTTTTCTTCTAATAGATAAAGTAGTTTCATCCCCAACGTTTCCAAAATATGTGCTCAATTGTATCAAAAGGATCAAATATAGCAACTGATGATTAAATGTGAAGAAAAAAGTTATGTTGGAATTGGATATTTTTCTACTGGGAATTTATAAATTGAATTGTCTCAGTTCAGTTCACTCACTCAGTCATGTCCAACTCTTTGTGACCCCATGGACTGCAACACTCCAGGCCTCCCTCTCCATCATCAACTCCTGGAGTTTACTCAAACTCATGTTCATCAAGTCAGTGATGCCATCCAACCATCTCATCCTCTGTTGTCCCCTTCTTCTCCCACCTTCAATCTTTTCCAGCATCAGGGTCTTTTCAAATGAGTCAGTTCTTCACATCAGGTGGCCAAACTATTGGAGTTTCAGCTTCAGTATCAGTCCTTCCATGAATATTCAGGACCAATTTCCTTTAGGATGGACTGGTTGGATCTCCTTGCAGTCCAAGGGACTCTCAAGAGTCTTTTCCAACACAACAGTTCAAAAGCGTCAATTCTACAGTGTTCAGCTTTCTTTATAGTCCAACTCTCACATCCGTACATGACTACTGGAAAAACCATAGCCTTGACTAGATGGACCTTTGTAGGCATAGTAATGTCTCTGCTTTTTAATATGCTGTCTAGGTTGGTCATAAGCCTGAATCGTCTACATGTTGTTGAAAATTGGCCATCCAAGGGTAGAAGTGGGAATTAGGACTATTGGGTAGATTTATCTTAATTTTATCTTGTGGGGGAAATTGGGAGCAATTTTTCCCTTTGTCTTTGTGTGACAGATTACAATCTTGTCCATAGCGCATGCATATAGAATATGCCTACGGCAATCTTTCCCCATATACCTGCTAGGGCTGGATGCCTGGCTTATCGCTTATTTCATTTATTTTTTTCCCACTTAAATTAGAGATCTTTTGGTTGCAAGTGACAAAAATCATAAATCAAAAGAGCTTAGACTCTTAAGGGAATTATATGTCACCCTGATGTAATAATCAGATCTAGATGCCAAGGATACGTGAGTGGGTGTCAGTTGGAAGCTCCATTTGTTGACCCATTATAGCCCCAGGCTCTTCCTTTTAGGTACCAAAAATCAGTGCTTTAATTCTAGGCTTCATAATCCACTGACAAGGGGAGATAGAGAAAGCTTCTTCTTCCCAGGCGTGTTCAATAAAGGCTTTTCACATCTCTTTGGTTCTGACTAAGTAATGTGCTCATTTTTAAAACAGTAATGATAGATAGGAAATGCTGACTGACTTAAGCAATATAGACTTCTTTCCCAGAGTTGGTCATGCTGTTTACACCATATGACTGAAATTGGGAGATGGATGCTACCAAAGGTACCTTGGGTACAATTGAGAAGGGAGGGGGGCAATAGGGGTATACATTTCACAGAAGGAGCAAACAAACATCCCCTACACATGTACTGATAATCTACTCTATACCCAGCACTGTGGTGGTAAAAGCCGATATTTTTTTGGCATCCCTGCTCCCTTCATGGGTAGAATTTTCTATTTCACGGGTAGAAACTTGCACAAAAGAGAATGCAGAGGAGGTAGGAATGGAATAGTCTTTTTTTCAAGTGTTCTCAGTTGCATATGTTGATAGCATTAACCTGGATATTGCTGAGAAGGTGTGGCCTTGCTTGTAATTTAATTGTCTTTCATTTGATTTTTGTTACCATGGGCAGCTTATGTTTGGTGTTTGCTCAGTTAAATCTCTTGGGAAGCCCTCTTTTCTCCAGTGAAGAGGTGCTTTCTTTTCCTTTCATTTGGAATTATTTAAGGCAAAATGTATTTTGAGAATGCCTGAACAAAGTGAGTTGATTTTTTGAACATGACATTGCTATTGTTCAGTCGCTAAGTCGTGTCTGACTCTTTGTGACCCCAGGAACTGCAGCAGGCTAGGCTTTCCTGCCCTTTACTATCTCTTGAACTTTGCTTAAACTCATGTCCATTGAGTTGATGACACCATCCAATCATCTGATCCTCTGTCACCCCTTTCTCCTCCTGCTCTCAATCTTTCCCAGCATCAGGATCTTTTCCAACGAGTTGGTTCTTTACATCAGGTGACCAAAGTATTGGCACTTCAACTCCAGCATCAGTCCTTCCAATCAATATTCAGGGTTGATTTCCTTTAGGATTGACAGGTTTGATGAACATGACATATAGAAAAATATTTTTTAAATATTAGAGGTGGTTCTAGCTTTTGAATTCCTGGTTTTATTTCATTCTGATTCTCCTTACTGCATGTAAAACAAAGTGAATTGAAGAGTTATTAACAGTTTATAAAAATCTATTGCATTAATAGACATAATCTCATTCACTGGAAATTTTATTCTGAATACTCATATTCTAGGTTTCATAGGTTCCAGAATGAAAGTTTCTTTGTCAAATTTCTTTTGTTTTTCAAAGTCAACTGCAGACATCAGTATATAGTCTGTAGTATTTATTTACAGTTATTTTCTTTTACAGTAAAATATACATATTACAGGAGAAGGTAATGGCAGCCCACTCCAGTACTCTTGCCTGGGAAACCCCATGGAAGGAGAAGCCTGGTAGGCTGCAGCCCATGGGGTCCCAAAGAGTTGGACACGACTGAGCGACTTCACTTTCACTTTTCACTTTCATGCCCTGGAGAAGGAAATGGCAACCCACTCCAGTGTTCTTGCCTGGAGAATCCCAGGGATGGAGGAGCCTGGTGGACTGCCGTCTCTGGGGTCGCAACAGAGTCGGACACTACTGACGCGACTTAGCAGCAGCAGCAGCAGCATACATATTACAAAGAAATGCACAAATCTTAAGTGTATATTAATTGTCTTGACAAATGAAAACCTCTGTATGATGCAAATACCTATCAAGATATAGAAAATTATCACGATATCATGCCCTTTCACAGGCAACTCCCACTTTTGTCAAATTTCTTTGTCTTGCTGCATTTTGGTAAATTTTTTCTACATCTTAAACCTAAAACATAAAGGTGAATGTGTCATATATTAATAGTATCTAATCATTTTATAGGGCTTCCCTAGTGGCTCAGATGGTAAAGAATCTGCCTGCAATGCAGGAGACCTGGGTTTAATCCATGGCTAGGGAAGATCCCCTGGAGAAGGGATTGGCAACCCACTCCAGTGTTCTTGCCCAAATTCCATGGACAGAGGAGCCTGGAGAGCTATAGTCCAAGGGGTCACAGAGAGTCAGACACCACTGAATGACTTACATACTTTAATCATTTTATAAGAATACAGAATAATTTTCTTTATCTGATTATTATTATTTTGTAAGAGATTTCTGAGTATCTGGTCCAGATTTTACAAAGAAAATTTAAAAGACATCAGAGTGAATCACAAAATAAATAGCATTCTTACAAACTTCAGATGAGGTTTTAATTTTGTGGATCCTTGTTATGGGCTGAATTGCATCTCCCTAAGTGAAAGTCGCTCAGTTGTGTCCGACTCTTTGCAACCTCATGGACTATACAGTCCATGGAATTCTCCAGGCCAGAATACTGGAGTGGGTAGCTGTTCCCTTCTCCAGGGGATCTTCCCAACCCAGGAATTGAACCGGGGTCTCCTGCATTGCAGGTAGATTCTTTACCAACTCATATGTTAAAGTCATAACATCCAATACCTCAGAATATGACTGCATTTAGAGATAGGGTCTTTAAAACATGATAAAGTTAAAATGAGGTCCTAAACATGGGCCCAAATACAATCTGACTTATAAGAAGAGGAAATTTGAACACACAGATATCCAAGGGAGGCACCAGCACAAAGGAAAAACTATGTGAGGGTAGAGAGAGAAGGTGGCCGTCTGCAAGCCAAGGAGAGAGGCCTCAGTGGAAACCCAACCTGCCAACTGACACCTCGCTCTTGGACTTCCAGTCTCCAGAACTAAGAGCAAGTAAATTCCTGTTGTTTAAGCCACATTGTCTGTGGCATTTTGTTGCCCTAGCAAAACAATACAGTTTTCTATGACTGTGTATCTAAAGCCAGGTTGTTCTCTTGTGAGTTTATTGAGGTCACAAAATATGGTGGATTGATCTATGCTTACTCAACATCTAACCAGAGTCTGGCTTAGAATATGTGCATGGAAAGTGTCTGTTGAATAAACACAAACCATGTTTTGATCACGGTGGTGGCAGAGCAGCTGGCTGCCAGCCTGGCTCTTTCCAGTTTCCACCTGGAGTTTCGTTTCATTTTCCCTAAATAAAAATGACTGTTTTTGTTCTTTGACTATAAAGATGTAAAAGCATACACGTATAGAAATGTGTATTCATTGTAAAGTATAACCTGGTAATGTATCAAAGTATGAAGAAGAAAGTAGAACTCACCTAGAATTTCAACATCCAAAGTAACTATTTAAATTTTGGAACATATATTCCTCAAGGCTTTGGGGCGGTTATATCCATATGGTTATTAATTTATCTCTAACAAATACATGACATGACTTATATACTCTTGTTTTTATAATATGCCTTTTCCATATAACACAATTTGTATATCTTCCATATTAGAAAATATAGATTTATGGTAGTAATTTCAAGTGGCTGAATTATATTTAATTTAAGGAATGTGCAATAACTTATTTGGCCTAGCGCCTACTGAAGGTAATTAGGTTTTTCTAGTGTTTTCCTAATATGACTAGTGCTGTGAGGATTTAGTCTTTTTGTTGTGGTTCTTGTCTTATTATACCTCTTTCTACTTCCAATTTCTTTATTTACTAAGACATACATGAAAGGTATAAAACAACATACTCTAACATTTGTGTGCAATTGTGGAACTGGTAATGTAGACACAGAGGTAATGTAGATACCTTAAGAGGAAATCCTTGTAGAATTCCCTTCTGGGATAGTTCCATCTGCTCCCAGAACTTCTCTGGTGGCTCAGCGGTAATGAATCCACCTGACAATGAAGGAGACGCGGGTTCAATCGCGGGTCAGGAGTCTCCTCCATCCCCTGGAGGAGGAGATGGCAACCCACTCCAGTATTCTTGCCTGGAGAATCCCATGGGCAGAGGAGCCTGGTGGGCTACAGTCCATGGGGCCACAAAAGAATCAGACGTGACTTAGCGATTAAACAACAACATCATCTGCTCCCGGGAGTCAAAACCTTTTCTATGAGCTCCACACTCAACTATCAAGTGCCTTCCTTGACATTTCCATTTTGGGTATATCAGATTCAACGTGTCCAAAATGCATCTTCTGATTTCTATTCTGAAACATGGCTTTCACTAACAGAGCTTTCCCATCTCAGCCAACGGTGCCATTGTTCATCCAACTGCGGATGGCAGGAACAAATTTATCCCTGACTTTTCCCTTGTCTTTTCTTCCCACGCCCATTTCATCAATGAGTTCCTGTTGATTTTATCTCTTAGTTTTACCTGCACCCTGTCTTCTTCTTCCTGTCTTCACTGTTCATTTTGTGGCAGGACACTCACCTCTTGCCTAGATGATGGTAACAGCCTTCTCATTGGTCCCACACTCTGCTTTTCTGTTTCTTTCTGCTGCAGAGTGATCATGCTACACCCCACCTGTAAGTGTCTTGATGGCTCTGTACTTTGCAGGGAAAAGTTCTAACTCCTTACTTTGGTCTACAAACTGAATGATATTGCATTTGTTATGTCCAACATCACTTTGTATTCCTCTGCCCTGCGTTACCCCACAGGCGCCTCACTTTCTTATGGTTTCTTTAACATCCCACACTTAGCTGCACTTGCAGCCTGTTACGTGAGCTTTCCCCTCTGCCTGGTCTGCTCTTGCTTCTATTCCATTTGGGTTATGTTCTCTCCTTCCCCTTAGTTTGAAGCTTAAATATGACCTTCACAGGGAGACTTCCTAAAAACATTTAATCTAAAGTATGTCCCTTTTCCCTTTACTTCTCTCTTTGATCTCCATCTTTTGTTTTTTCCTTTCTTAGAACTTTTTTGGTGTTTGCAAATGTTTCACTTCTTTCTTGGTCTTCTTACTCAATCTCTCTCTCCTCTACTGGGAGCCATGCTTGGATTCCAGTGCTGCAGACCTTCAGCCTGCAGGCTTGACTCCCCTCAGAGGCTGCGGCCATCTCAGGACCTAAGGAGGTATGTCCCCACCAGATGTGATTTTGCTGCCAAAGTCCAAGGTACAGTGACTGGGGTGCTAGGAGCTTGTGGTGTATTTAGCTGCAACTTTCATCCCCTCCTCTTCCCCCAGGCAGCTGTTCCATATGATGAGGCTTCTGCCTCCAGTTTGAGTTTGAATTTCAGTTGCCAACTAGGATTGACAGTTCCTTGAGGACATGCATACCTTGGAGATACTGCAGGTTTGCTTTCAGACCACCACAATAAAGTGAATCTCACAATAAAGCCAGTGACAGGAATGTTTTGAACTCCCAGGGTATATAAAAGTTATGTTTACACTATACTGTAGTCTATTAAGTATGAAAAAGAATTATGCGTAAAAACTGTATACCTTAGTTAAAAATACTTCATTTCTTAAAATTTGAATAATCATCTAAGCCTTCAGCAGATTGTAATCTTGCTGGTGGAGGGTTTTGTCTCAATGTTGTTGGCTGCTGACTGATCAGGTAGCTAAA
This sequence comes from Giraffa tippelskirchi, assembly GCF_054371585.1. Classification (NCBI taxonomy): domain Eukaryota; kingdom Metazoa; phylum Chordata; class Mammalia; order Artiodactyla; family Giraffidae; genus Giraffa; species Giraffa tippelskirchi. The sequence goes on along the minus strand of NC_137281.1, from coordinate 135,749,820 downwards.
GGTTGGGGTGGCGGTGGCAATTCTTGAACTATGACAGCAATAAAGTTTGCTGCATTGACTGGCTCTTCCTTTCATGAGTGGTTTCTCTATAGCATGCGGTGCTATTTGATGGCACTTCATCCACAGCAGAACTTCTCTCAAAATTAGAGTCTGTCCTCTCAAATCCTGACACTGGTTTATTGACAAAGTTTATGTAGTATTCTAAATCCTTTGCGTTCATTTAAAAACTCTTCATAGAATCTTCACCAAGAGTAGATTCCATCTCAAGAAATCACTTCCTTTGCTCATCCATAAGAAGTGACTCTTCATCTATTAAAGTTTTATAGTAAGATTGCAGCAAGTCAGACATATCTTCAGACTTCATTTCTAATTCTAGTTCTCTTGATATATCCACCACATCTTCAGTTTTTTGTTTTTTTTTTTTTTTTTACTGTTGAAGTATTGAACCATTTCAAGTCATCTGTGAGGGTTAGAATTAACTTCTTCCAGACTCCTATTAATGTTGATATTTTGACCTTGTCCCATGAATCAAAAATATTCCCGATTCCATCTAGAATGGTGAATCATTTCCAGAAGGTTTTCAATGTACTTTGCCCAGATCCATCAGAGAAATCATTGTCTATGGCAGTTCAGTTCAGTTCAGATGCTCAGTCGTGTCCAACTCTTTGCAACCCCATGGACTGCAGCACGCCAGGCCTCCCTCTCCATCGCCAACTCCTGGAGTTTACTCAAACTCATGTCCATTGAGTTGGTGATGCCATCTAACCATCTCATCCTCTGTCGTCCCCTTCTTCTCTCGCCTTCAATCTTTCCCAGCATCGGGGTCTTTTCAAATGAGTCAGCTCTTCACATCAGGTGGCCAAAGTATTGCAGTTTCAGCTTCAACATCAGTCCTTCCAATGAACACCCAGGACTGAACTCCTTTAGGATGGACTGGTTAGATCTCCTTGCAGTCCAAGGGACTCTCAAGAGTCTTCTCCAACACCACAGTTCAAAAGCATCAATTCTTTGGTGCTCAGCTTTCCTTATAGCCCAACTCTCACATCCATACATGACTACTGGAAAAACCATAGCCTTGACTAGATGGACCTCTGTTGGCAAAGTAGTGTCTCTGCTTTTTAATATGCTGTCTAGGTTGGTCATAACTTTTCTTCCAAGGTGTAAGCAACTTTTAATTTCATGGCTGCAATCACCATTTGCAGTGATTTTGGAGCCCAGAAAAATAGTCTGACACTGTTACCACTGTTTCTCCATCTATTTGCCATGAAGTGATGGGACTGGATGCCATGATCTTTGTTTTCTGAATGTTGAGCTTTAAGCCAACTTTTTCACTCTCCTCTTTCACTTTCATCAAGAGGCTCTTTAGTTCTTCTTCACTTTCTGCCATAAGGGTGGTGTCATCTGCATATCTGAGATTATTGATATTTCTCCCAGCAATCTTGATTCCAGCTTGTGCTTCCTCCAGCCCAGCATTTCTCATGATGTACTCTGCATATAAGTTAAATAAGCAGGATGACAATATACAGCCTTGACGTGCTCCTTTTCCTATTTGAAACCAGTCTGTTGTTTCATGTCCAGTTCTAACTATTGCTTCCTGACCTGCATACAGATTTCTCAAGAGGCAGGTCAGGTGGTCTGGTATTTCCATCTCTTTCAGAATTTTCCACAGTTTATTGTAATTCACACAGTCAAAGGCTTTGGCATAGTCAATAAAGCATAAATAGATGTCTTTCTGGAACGCTCTTGCTTTTTTGATGATTCAGCAGATGTTGGCAATTTGCTCTGGTTCCTTTGCCTTTTCTGCAACCAGCTTGAACATCTGGAAGTTCATGGTTCATGTATTGTTGAAGCCTGGCTTGGCAAATTTGGCAGTTAAAGCCTTACAAACTGTACTTCTTAAATAAGACTTGAAGGTCAAAATTACTCCAAGACCATAAACTGCAGGATGGATTTGTGTTAGCAGGCATGAAAATAGCATTAGTTTTATTGTACACCTCCATCAGAGTGTATTATCAATATTTTGAAAGGAATATTTTTTTTCTGAGCAGTAGGTCTCAAAATTGGGCTTCATATATTCAGTTAACCATGTTGTAAACAGTGTATGTTCTGTTATCTAGACTTTATTGTGCTTTTTTACAGGCACAGGCAGAGTCAATTTCCTAGAATTCTTAGGGGTGCTAGGATTTTCAGGATAGCAAATGAACACTGGTTTCAAATTCAGTCCCCAGCTGCATTAGCCCCTAACAAGACAGTCAGCTGTCTTTTGAAGATTTGAAGCCAGGCATTAAGTTCTCCTCTCTATCTGTGAAAGTCCTAGATGGCATCTTCTTCCAGTAGAATGCTGTTTCATCTACACTGGAAATCCATTGTTTAGTGTAGTGACCTTCATTAATTATCTTAGCAAGATCTTCTGGATAACTTTCTGTGGTTTCTACATCAGCTGCTCTACTACGTACTTTTATGTTATGGAGATGACTGCTTTCTTTAAACCTTATTGAATCAACCTCTTCTAGCTTCAAACTTTTCTGCTACCGCTTCCTCACCGCTCTCAGCTTTCACAGAATTGAAGAGAGTTGGAGCCTTGCTCTGGGTTGGGCTTTGGCTTAAGTGAGTGTTGTGGCTGGTATGAGCCTCTGTTCAGATCACAAGAACCTTCTCCATATTAGCAATAAGGCTGTTGCACTCTTATCATTTCCTTCAAGAACTTTTCTTTTGTATTCACTTCTTGGCTAACTGGTACAAGAGGCCTAGTTTTTGACCTGTTTTAGCTTTTGACACGCCTTCCTCACTAATCTTAATCATGTCTAGCTTTTGATTTAAAGTGGGAGATGTGCAACTCTTCATTTGAACCCTTAGAGGCCATTGTAGGGTTATTTGTTGGTCTAATTTAAATACTCTTGTTTAAAGAGGGGATAGAGGCTCAAGGAGAGGGAGAGAGATAGGGTATTGTCTGTTAGTGAAGCAATCAGAATACACACATTTATCAATTAAGTTCACTGTTTTATGTGAGCATAGTTTGTGGCTTCCCGAAACAATTACAACAGTAACATCAAAGATCACTGACCACAGATCACCACAACAAACAACAATGAAAAAGTCTGAAATATTGCACAAATTACCAGAATGTGGCACACAGACATGACGTGAGCAAATGCTGTTAGAAAAATGATGCTAGTAGACTTGCTCAATGCGGGGTTGCCACAAACCTTCAATTTGCTTAAAAAACAAAAAGCAATATCTGTGAAGCACAATAAAGTAAAGCTTGTATAGCCATACCAGGCTCTCTCCCTGGACCTGGACTTGTTCCCAGGTCCATCCCTAGCCATTGGCTAAGATCCTGCGTCTAAGATCCTGAATCAGATAGAATATTCTCTTCTACTTGTCCTTCTACTCTCCCTGCCTGTTTCATGACCTGACTGAAAATATTGCCACTGTCTAGAGCTTTCTGCTATGCTTCACTCCCAGGTATAAATGACAGCCTACACTGGAATCAAGCACATCACTGTCCCTTTGGATATTAGGATTTGCATTTGCTTGCTGTCCAGTTTCATTGGAGACAAACTGTAGGAAGAGGGGTTTGGAACCAAAGAGTTCTAAATTTGAATTCTGCTTCTGACACTTTTTACTGTGTGGTCTGAGACAAGTTATTGACTTCTCTGAGCCTCAGTTTCACCATCTGTCATTTGAGGGTATATAATATCTACCTTGAGGAGAGGATTACTGATTTCCTATGACAAGTAGCTAAAGCAGAGCCTCGCATATAGCTGGCACTCAAGCCTCCCCACCCTGCCTGATCTAGCTCCTCTGTCCCAGCTTCTTTCTTCCATTCCACTAGCCCATGACAGATTCTGTCCTATGTCTGCAGAGTTGCGTCAACTGTTTCAGGCTGTTTTTTGTCTCTTGATTTGAACTGAGTTGACTGCTTTAACTTCCTGAGATTATGTTTTCTTTTTGGCCCATATCCTTTAAGCAAAAACTCTTTTAACTGCCTCTAGTTTACACATCTGAGCCACTTTGATCTATTTCTTTTTAGCATAAGAGCCATTTGTTCTCTTTGGGAAGTAAGTAAGATGCATTTTCAAAGAACACTATAGTTATCTCCAGAGAAGACATTGGCCTGATCTCCTCAAAGATGAGGTATAGGGTGGATGGCATTCATTATGTTCACATGCAAAGGATGTTCTTACAATAGGGGGAGTTTTTTGTGCATTTTAAAGGCTCTAACAGTGCTTTGAACAGCAAATAGGATGTAATGTGATGGCCCTTTGTGATAAGAGTATTTTTGCAATGATTTCCAAGTGCACAATTTATTATTTTTTTCAAGGTTACAATTAGAATTACATGACCATATGACTTTTCTGGAAGGCATAAAGCTTCTCTCTAGAGCCCGGCCCCCTCAGACACCTTAGCAGGAATAATTTGAAGAATGGCTGAGATCCCATATGTTTCTTCATTCCTCCTAGACAGCGCTGACATTTGGGGGTTTATTCTTAGAGTTTGCCTCTTTGAACATGTTTGGTTCAATTAGTCTACTGAAGCTGAGGTGGCATAAACTGTTTTTTAAAGAAGTGGTACCATATTCAGAATAGGATGTTTGAGACACAACAGATGTACTTGCGATCAAGCTAAACTGCCACTTATCAAATTTAGAGTAAACCTAAGTAGTTCCAGAGTACCTAACCCAGTTCTTTAAAAGGTAGAAGCTCAAGAAATGCTGGTTAGAAGAAAGAATGAATCATAAACAACTGATGGCTGGAAACCTATTGACGACTTAGGGAAAGGGGAATATTTAAATATGTTGCAGATTATTTAATCTTAGAATGTCAGATGTACTACTGCATGAATAAACTGTCACTAATTTTATTTGCTGAGATTAAAAGGTCTGAGCTGCTTTACATGATAGTGAGTTACTAGTTAAGGAAGACCTACTATAATGGGCATCTGCTGGTTTTGTTTGTCCAGTATCTCTGTTCCTTTTGGGGAACTGTGCCTGTCTCTGTAGTCAGTGAAATTATCAAATATGGTATTGCCTGGCACTTGCCCCATGCTAAGTCAGTTCCTGTATTATGTACACTACGCAACCATTCTTGGTGCAAGCATAGACATGTAGATGTGTGACACAGTTGGACAGATGCTTAGATAGTGAAAAGAGAGGTTTCTATTTAAAATGGGACTACTAAACTCAGAATTGGTGAGTCTAGACATTAGCATGCAGGTAAACGTTTAATGGCTATCTCTGGCTGACTTCCAAGAAAAGCATATATATGCATATATTTAAATTTATTATAAAGTCCACTGATATAAGAGGTGTATAGCACAAATTTCAAGCAATAGTAAAAGAGTTGACTCACTGGAAAAGACCCTAATGCTAGGAAGGATTGAGGGCAGGAGGAGAAGGGGACGACAGAGGATGAGATGGCTGGATGGCATCACTGACCGATGGACATGGGTTTGAGTAGACTCCGGGAGTTGGTGACGGACAGGGAGGCCTGGCATGCTGCCATTCATGGGGTTGCAAAAAGTCGGACATGACTGAGTGACTGAACTGAACTGAAAATATTCAGTACTGTTTATTGTGAATTTCATATAGCCCATTGATTCTCACAGGATACTTTCACTGAGTTCCGCTTGACTCTTAAGTCTGTCATCAGCCTATGGTTGTCAATGAGGATAATGTACTTCCAACATAATCATTAGTTGGTATTTTCATTTATCTTAGTGATAGAAATGAAAAGATGAAGATATATGCTAGAATTTACATTCATGTTAATGATGTGAGTAACTTCTTTATTGAACTGGGTAATAGTTTTTGAATATTGGAAGAATATTTGCTTATTAGTATTTACAATGTAACAGTTATAGACACAAACACTTAAATTTAATGCTCATTATTCATAATCTGCATTTTTCCCATCATTTTCTGAAATCTAGATAGTCAACAAACAGTAAATCAAACCCTGATTTGTAGCATTAGCTGATATCCATGGTTGACTTTAAGGTTCCAATATGACATCACTGAATACGGGGGTTGGAAATTAATGTGCTGTAGCATGCCAGTCTAGTGGATTTCCACTATACAGATTTATTAGAAATCAATAGCCTTAACAGCAGAGATAATAGTAAAATGTAGTTACACAATTAGGAAGCAAAGGGTTTTGAGTATTGATTGCCTTCCTTTTTAATATGTCATTTAATTTCAAATCACTATAATTTACTTTTTGTTAGTGATTAACCACCGGCTCACTAGATCCCTGAAAATTTGAAAGTGGGCTCTCACAAGCCAGTAGAAGCTAGTTTCAGCATATCACTGAACAAAAGGCTGTTGCAGTGTGGACAATTCCTTTACTAGATAGAGAGAGTCTGTCTGCAGAATAGAGGCTCCTCAAGGGAAGCAGTGTGGAGAGACCTACAGAAGGGATTCTGCCCAGGGATTCTCTCCATTTCCTTTTGTTTTCTAGCTAGATGGACCTGGATTTTTGTTGCTACCAAATATTCCTGAAATGTCGAGAGCTCTGAACTTCATTACTTCCATTTAAAATAGTCTTCATTTTACAGGTGAAGTTTTTTGGTTATTAAATGCTGTCTCATTTAATCTTTAGAACAATCTATCAGATGTCTGAATGCCTGTTTTTCTTTGTTCTCTTTTTTCCGATAAGCCATGAGAAGGGAAGTGACATGGGCTTGGGTGAGATTCAAGTCCAGTTCTGTCTGACTGCAAAACAACTTCCTCAGCCTGCCTTCTCAGCAAATGTAGGGTTACTAAACAGCAAACAGATCAGTGTCTGTAAGATTACTAAGCTTCTAACCTAAAGAAAAGAAAACATCTGTTCACTGGCTTCTTCCACTGCTTAGCCCCCTCCCCAGTCTGCCTTTTTGGCATTTCCTGTATATTTCACCATTTAATCCTCTTGTTTTCTCAAGTCAAGAGATGTTAACAGCTTAGGGAGGAAAAAAAGCAGTTCCTATTCATCAAAAGGAGTCAGTCTAACTTCATTTCACAGATAAGAAAACTGTCTTACCAAAACTTGAGCTGAACCCCAAGAACTGCAGGCAGCGTTGGAGCCAGAGTCCCCACCCTACTTTCCAACTGGGGATGATTCCCTCTGGCTGACTGTTGGCAAGAGAAGAATTGAAAAATACCACTGTGCCTCTGTCAATAAATTCTGCAAATGCCAGAAGGAAATTTTGTCTTTGTCACTATTAATGCCCTTTGACTATAGTTGTCAAACTTTAGTGTACATGGAAATCATATTTCTAGTCACATCCACAAAATTGTACCTGAATTTCAAAGTAATTATCCTGAGTGAAAGAAGACAAACAAAAAAAAGAGTACCTATGACATCGTTTCATTTACATACCATTCAAGAAAATGGAAACTATGGTGAAAGAAAGCAGATCAGTGGTTGCCTATAGACCACGAAGGAGGCATTGATTGCCAAGGGGCATCAGGAAACTTTTCAGGGTGAAAGATATGTTCACTACTTAATTGTGGTGATGGTTTAACAAAAACTGGCTTAAAGCTCAACTTTCAAAAACTAAGATCATGGCATTCGGTCTCATCGCTTCATGGCAAATAAATGAGGAAACAATGGAAACAGTGATAGACTTTATTTTCTTGGGCTCCAAAATCACTGTGGACGGTGACTGCAGCCATGAAATTAAAAGACACTTGCTCCTTGGAGGGCTTCCCTTGTGGCTCAGCTGGTAAAGAATCTGCCTGCAATGAGAGAGACCTGGGTTCAATCCCTGGTTTGGGAAGATGCCCTGGAGAAGGGAAAGGCTACCCACTCCAGTATTCTGGCCTGGAGAATTCCATGTACTGTATAGTCCATGGGGTCGCAAAGAGTTGGACATGACTAAACGACTTTCACTTTGCTCCTTGGAAGAAAAGTAATGACAAACCTAGACAGTGTATTAAAAAGCAGAGACATCACTTTGCTGACAATGGTCCATAGAGTCAAAGCTATGGTTTTTCCAATAGTCATGTACAGATGTGAGAGTTGGACCGTAAAGAAGGCTGAGCACTCAAGAACTGATGCTTTCAAAATGTGGTGCTGCAGAAGACTCTTGAGAGTCCCCTGGGGAGCAAGGAGATCAAACCAGTCAATCCTAAAGGAAATCAACCCTGAATATTCACTAGAAAGACTGATACTGGAACTGAAGTTCCAATGCTTTGGCCACCTGATGCTAAGAACTGACTCATTAAAAAGACCCTGATGCTGGGAAAGATTGAAGGCAGGAGGAGAAGGGGATGACAGAGGATGAGATGATTAGACGGCAACACCTACTCGATGGACATGAGTTTGAGCAAGCTCCAGGACTTGGTGATGGACGGGGAAGCCTGGTGTGCTGCATTCACGGGGTTGCAAATAGTCAGACATGACTGAGTGACTGAACAACAAAATGTCAAAAGTCAATAAATTTAACTTTTTAAATATGTGTAGTTTATTGTATGTCAATTATACCTCAATATAGCTTTTTGTTTTTGGAAATAAGTTGCTTTATATTTATTCCCTAGACATTTTATGTATGTGTGTGTATCATTTCTTTCAGGCAGGTTTTTGCTTGGTTTTAAATGATCTATTAACAACTGACAGTGAACACTGAATAGAAACATCAAAATCAGTAGTAACATGAAATATTATTATATGAAAAGGAAAAACAAAACCCCAATCTTGTAAATCACCACTGAGTCATAAAATCTATAGCCTTTTATCATGTTCCTGATTACAAGTCAAAATGTATATTGTAGAAATCAATGAATATGTAATGTTTCACATTACATATGTTTTTCCTTTGGCCTGTATTTTTAAAGATCTTTTTCATATTTCTACATAGTCCTTGAATGTGTCAATTCTAATGGAATTTTGCTTACAATTAAATTCACATACTGTGATTTGCTTATTGATTTATTCATATCTAAATATTTGGATCATTTAAGCTTATTAGCAATAATGCATAGTTTAGTTTTAGCAATTTTCATAAATGTATTTTCTCATTTGAGTTATCCCCTTGCCCTATATTATTGATATTTCAGTGTGACATAGAGGAAAGGATATTGAACACAGTATCCAAAGAATTGGGCTGAGCTTTGACTTGCCACATACTGGCTGAGGATCTTCTAAAAGTCACTTAATATATTTGGGGCATTTAGAAAATGTGAGCAATAGAAGTAATTATACATGTTCTATTAATCTCACAAGATGTGGTTGAGAATCATGCAAAAATTTACAATTATGGTTATTATCCATTAATTCATTGGGCTATTTGTTCATTGGAATCTTTTATATATAGATTTGTATTCATTCCAAGCAGATTTTGGAGAAAAAGTTTCCCAGTCAAATTAATCATGAAATTCCTCTTCATCTCCATTGTGCTTTTTGTGTGTGTGTAGGTGATATGGTTTGATGTAATCAAACCTGCTTACCTTGTTATTTATAATTTCCTATGTTTCAGAAAAAACTTAGAAATGTATTTTTTAACAGGTTTAAAGTATTTAACTCAGTAGTATATTTGGAATTTTTAGTGGTATGTGGTGTGAACTGTGGGTAGAAATTAAAATCTTTAATTCTATACAAAAAGTTTTTCTCAATAGCGTTGAATAATTAACAAATCAATTTCATTTGTGTTCTGCATGTTATAGGCACTTAATAAGAGCTAAATAAATGTATATAAGGGTGATAGCAAGAGAGTAACAGTAAATTTAGAAGTTGAAGGAAAACATTTACTGTTTCAAAGTATGATCTCTTCATACGCAGGAGTCTCTTATTTTGTTTCTCTGATCCTGATGTTCTCTTTCCCCAAAGCATTAAAAGAAAATTAAGGTATAACTCACATACAACATTATATTAATTTCGGTATACAACATAATGGTTAGATATTTACATCTACTGTAAAATGGTCACCATAATAAGTCTAGTTAACATCTGTCAAAATACAGAGTTACAAAAAAAATTTTTGTGATGAGTCCCCAAAGCATCTTGTGTACCCATTACATATAGATCCCTTCTAAAAAACAATGTTACTTTTTTACTCAAAACATATCTTTCATTGCCTACAGAATAAGCCAAAGTCCCTAATAATGAGTCCCTATCTGTGTCTCCAACTCTGTCTTCTGTTTGTCTTTGTTAAATCTGAATTATTCACTTTTGGTCACATATCATAAACTTTCCTATTACTGTGAATTTCCCTTTTCTAGTTCTCTCACGTAGAAAGACTTCCTCTTCTTTCCACTGAGGGCACCCATCAGAGGGATAAATAGAAATTGAAATCCAGATCACAATAATTTCACCAATTGATGTCCTTGCCTTGGGCCTATGACTGTCCAAAGAAGATTTCTTAATTCTCATGAAGATGCCAAAGTGGTTAGTGGCAGCTCTAGTGAGAAGATAATTAGGATCTCAATGGTATTTATAACCTTTTTTTATAACAGTGAGGCAAATGCTACAGCAGAAAAAGCATATGGTGACATTGGAAGAAGACACAGGAAGGGCTCTTCACTAAGTCTTGGACAGTCAAAGGCCTTTTGGAGGAAAAGGTATCTAATCTAGGTTCAGAAGGAATATGCCTGGTGATATAGGACATGGGTAAAGCAAGAAAGGGCCTTCCTTGGTAGCTCAGTGGTAAAGAATCTGCCTGCCAATGCAGGAGACACGAGTTTGAACCCTGAGTCAGGAAGATTCCCTGGAGAAGGAAATGACAATCCACTCCAGTATGTTTGGTTGGGAAATCTCATGGACAGGGGAGGCTGGTGGGCTACAGTTCATGGGGTTGCAAAAGAGCCAGACACAACTTAGCAACTAAACAATAACAAAGGAAGAAAGAGAGAGCATGGTAAGTACAAGGAACAAAAAGGAGTGTGGAGAGCAAGGAAGTATGAGGAAGTGGGTTGCAAAGGGGAATGTGAGCATTGACACTGGGGTAAGTAAGCAAGAGTCTGATAGGGAAGGATTAAAAAAAGGCTAGCTTAGGGCATTGGACTTTTAGCTGAGGACAAACAACAACTCAGGAGTGTGATGTAAATAGATTTATGCTTTAAGAGCTTTAGCTACAGTGTAGGGTAAACAATGAATTGGGTGGAGCTTGGGGATGGAGGCGGAGAGCAGTATGGCAGGGAGATAAATTTACATCACTGTTGTAGTAATCCAAGTGGACGATGAGACCCTGAAGTATTTATCCTGATGGATACAGATTATGAATATGCTCTAGGTACATGAAATTAGGGTAACAAGAATTCTCAATGTTGATTGCATAGGAGAAGGTTTGATCTCTAGCAGTGCCAACAGTGATAGTAAGTGGCAACTTTTAAGAGACCTCTGGATGGTAGAATAAACAAGATTGGCTGTCAGCGCTAGGGATAGAGAAGAACTGAAGTTATTGACTTGACAACTGGGTGGATGGAGGTGATATACACTGGAGGGAGAGAATGATTGGGCAGGATACAAGATGGTACATTTGTTTTGGATATGTTGATTTTGGGATCTCCATGGAATTGCCACATAAAGAGGGTCAGTCAGCACATAGGTAGGTATGTCTAGAGTTACAGGAAGAGATCTGTATTTTGGAATTCAGAAATTTGTAGATTTTGATATATTTTTATCTCTTCTATAAAGATTAGTGACCACTTTACCTGTTATCAAACACATAAGTATCTATGAAGCAAAACATGAAAAATATTCACAGCAAGTGGGATAACAAAAGAGAACAAACAGCTTCATGACAGTTCAGGTCAGACTTTTCTGGCAAATGAGTTTGTGACAAATTTATGAAAAAAAAGTTTAAGATTTCAGAGTTTTCCATTAAAAAATGTGGATACAAGACTGCCCACCTGCATTATCTCATTTAATTCTGTTTTTTCTTGTTTAATGATTTTTCTCAGCCTTTTTTTGTTTGGGTGAGAAATCAATATTTTTATTATTTTTTAAATGTAATTTTTATTTTATATTGGACTATAGTTGATTTACAATGCTATGTTAGTTTCAGGTGTATAGCATAGTGATCCAGTTATACATCTACATATATCCATTCTTTTCCAGATTCTCTTTCCATATAGGTTATTACAAAGTAGATTTCCCTGTGCTATACGGTAGGCCCCTGTTGACTGTTTATTCCTTAAAAAAAATTTTTTTATTGGAGTATAGTTGATTTACAATGTTTTGTTAGTTTCAGGTGCACAGCAAAGTGAATCAGTTATACATATACATATATCCACTCTTTTTTAGATTCTTTTCTCATATAGGCAATTACAGAGTATTGACTGTGTATCTCATTTAATTCTTCAATCAATTATATGAGGTAGGGACTATTATTATTCTATTTTTACTAATAAAGAAACTCAAACATACACAGGTCAATTAAAATCCTGAGGTCACACAATAATATTCAAAAACAGGCAGTCTTAGGCAGGAGAACGTTTTGAGCAGACAGGAGTTGGAACAGGGTCAACCATCACAGGCAGGTAAAGTGAAATTAAGAATGAAATTGCCTCCCTGGATTTGACAATTAAAACAACCTGAACAGAACAGTGAGTAAAGAAAGCATTCTTAAAACATATTAGATGTTGAAGAGAGGAATGATGGGACAGCTAGTAAAGTGAAGTCCCTCCAGAGGAACTAGTGAATAGGATCCAGCGTGCTAGTGGAGGGATGGTGAGGGGAATTGCTTTCTGCTCACTATGAAGAAAGAAGATAAAGAAGAGAGAGTAAGGGTTGACAACATAACCTGTTCTCTGTGGCTCATCTTCTGAGACGGAGAGGTAAGAGGGTACATCTGAGGTGTGAAAAGAGAGAAGCAGGTTTGGAAAGCTACTGTAGAGAACGGAAGGGTCAGTTGACTAGGGATGCCTAATATATCCAATGGAGAGGCAAATTGATTATGGAGACCTTGAGGTTCTGGTGCATCAATCCTAGAGGTTTTGTGATTCTCTCCTGAGAAGCTCAGCAGGTATGAGTAGAGAGAAACTCATAGTTGGATATATTAGTGTGGAATCTTTGCTGGGTGGTTGTATCATAGGTCTGATCCTTGAGAGTTGAGGATCTTGGCACAATATCTAAATCCCAGAGAGTCCCATAGAGTGCAGGGTTGCTCGAAGACAATGGTTCTTTTTTATATGCAAATACTATGCATTTTATTTTATTAAAAAACTTTATTGGCATATTGCTGCTTTACAATGTGTTAGTTTCTGCTGTAGAGCAAAGTGAATGAGTTACAGGTACACAGTTATCCCCTCTTTTTTGGATTTCCTTCCCACTTAGGTCACAGAGCATTGAATAGAGTTCCCTGTGCTACATGGTAGATTCTCAGTAGTTGTCTATTTTACACATAGTAGTGTATATATATCAGTCCCAGTCTTCCAATTTATCTCCTGCCCCTTTGGTGTCCATACATTTATTCCCAACATTTGTATTTCTATTTCTGCTTTGTAAATAGGTTCATCATACCATTTTTCTAGATTCCACATATGTGTTCATATGCAATATTTATCTCTTTCTGACGTTTCATCCTGTATGACAGTCTCTAGGTCCATCCACATTTCTTCAAATTGTACAGTTTTGTTCCTTTTTATGGTTGAAACTATAGTTCATTGTATATGTACCACATCTTCTTTATCCATCCCTCTGTTGATGGACATTTAAGATGCTTCCACGTAGGACAATGGCTCTTAACTTTGCTGCACATTGAAATTACCTTGGGAACTTTAAAAACTACTGATGTATGAGTCTCACGCTCAGAAATTCTGATGTTCTTGGTCTGGGGGCTGTGGCCAGGACATTGGGATTTTTATAAGCTCCCCAGGTGATTCTAGAGTACAGTCAGGGAATTATTGTTCCCTTAATTTGCTGTAGCTACAGCAAGTTCACAATTCATGTCAGTCAGGATAGATTAGGGTATGGTACAGTAAGGAACAGTGCCAGAATCTCAGTGTCTTAACAGAAGCTTATTTCCTGCTTCTATAATGTCTACCACAGGTCTAGGTAACCTTTCCTGTAGCTATTCTTGTGTTGCTTGGCATTCCACAGTCCCTGAAGCAGAGGAAGAGGAGCGTCAAGCACTGGGTTCTGACTCTTTATCTGCTTTCACCAGGGAGTGATAAACATTGCCTCTATTCACAGTTCATTGACCAGAACTATTAATAGTTTATGGCCATAGTTAATTTCAAGGAAGTGAAGAAGGTGCTTGGTTATTGGTGAGCATAAGTAGTGACCACCACCTAGAGCCATTATTGTCGATGAAAATAGAAAGGGATGAAAAGGCTTGTTGACAAACATTTATATGGTCCTTGTTACATGCCAGATATTATTTTAATAGCTATCAAATAGGATCTCATTTCATCCTCATAACAGCTCTCTCAAGTAGAATTTCAAATTTCCATTTTTGTAGCAGGGGAAATTGAAGCTAAATATTCTGCTTTCTCTTAGATTCTGGGGTGGGAGGGAGAAGGAGGAAGGTTATAAGTTTAAGTGTGGGACTTTGTGCAAGCAAGGGAGTCAAATAATAATTTGGATATTTTATTGCTAGAGCAGAGGTGGGGCTCTGGGGGAGGTGGAAAGTGAGATTTGGAAAATGGATTGGGAAACTGGGAATGGTTTGGACTGATACTGCAGCTAATGTCACCAATCCTGGAGGCCAGGATGGAGAGAAACTTCTGGCTTTTTGTTTTCTTCTTTCCTCCCATTTCTCCATCAGAACCACCCATTTAGCATCTAGAGATTGCATCTTATACCTCTGCCCAGAAACAGAGAGCAGGGATGGAGAGAAAAACCATCCCCAGAGAGTGTAGTGGGTGGGCTACTTTCAAATAAAAGATCAAACAGTGTTAGACTGGACCTATTTTTAATGCATTTCTGAGAGTTTACACATAAGTACAACTACTGTCAAATAAACTATATTTTAAATCCTCAAAGGAGGGATAAAAGAACCCTTCAGCAAACCTATAGTAATTACAAACCATTGCTTCCTAATATATCATTTTCTAACTCTTCACTCTTGTACTGGTTGCTGTTAAACTGAAACACACCTGCAGCTCAGCTAGCTTTCCTTTCATTTCAGAACTGTGACTTAGGAGTTGGTGAACACCTCTGGGTATTGGAACTCTTGGTTCTCACAGACGACACCTCTCTAATTACAATACCCCAAGATAAAAGGAAAGGACAATGATTCTGCTTTAAAATGTAATCTTTGCAGTGAAATGCCCTTTGTGTGACATTGAAAGCTGGCTGATTCCTATCTGTCTCACCTGTATATCCTGTGGCTTGGTTACAACATATGGGCTCTGTCTGAAAACCACTTTTATTTTATTTTATTTTTTTTTATAAATTTATTTATTTTAGTTGGGGGCTAATTACTTTACAATATTGTAATAGTTTTTGCCATACATTGACATGAATCAGCCATGGGTTTACATGTGTTCCCCTTCCTGGACCCCCCACCCACCTCCCTCCCCATCCCATCCTTCTGGATCATCCCATTGCCCCGGCCCTGAGCCCTTGTCACATGCATCGAACATGGAATGGTGCTCTGTTTCACATATGACAATACACATGTCTCAATGCCATTCTCCCAGAACGTCCCACCCTCACCTTCTCCCTCAGAGTCCATAAAATTGTTCTATGCATCTGTGTTTCTTATTCTGTCTCGCATATAGGGTTATCGTTACCATCTTTCAAATTCCATATATATGCATTAGTATACTGTATTGTTGTTTTTCTTTCTGGCTTACTTCACTCTGTATAATGGGCTCCAGTTTCATCCATCTCAGTAGAACCGATTCAAATGTATTTTTTTTAATGGCTGAGTAATATTCCATTGTGTATATGTACCACAGCTTCCTTATCCATTCGTCTGCTGATGGACATCTAGGTTGCTTCCATGTCCTGGCTATTGTAAACAGTGCTGCGATGAACATTGGGGTACACGCGTCTCTTTCAATTCTGGTTTCCTCGGTGTATATGCCCAGCAGTGGGATTGCTGGGTCATATGGCAGTTCTATTCCCAGTTTTTTAAGGAATCTCCACACTGTTCTCCATAGTGG
The DNA here is from genome assembly GCF_054371585.1 of Giraffa tippelskirchi. NCBI lineage: Eukaryota > Metazoa > Chordata > Mammalia > Artiodactyla > Giraffidae > Giraffa > Giraffa tippelskirchi. The sequence continues at coordinate 135,733,790 of NC_137281.1, read as the reverse complement.
CTGTACTAGTTTGCATTCCCACCAACAGTGTAAGAGGGTTCCCTTTTCTCCACACCCTCTCCAGCATTTATTGCTTGTAGACTTTTGGATAGCAGCCATTCTGACTGGTGTGAAATGATACCTCATTGTGGTTTTGATTTGCATTTCTCTAATAATGAGTGATGTTGAGCATCTTTTCATGTGTTTGTTAGCCATCTGTATGTCTTCTTTGGAGAAATGTCTGTTTAGTTCTTTGGCCCATTTTTTGATTGGGTCATTTATTTTTCGGGAATTCAGCTGCAGAAGTTGCTTGTATATTTTTGAGATTAATTGTTTGTCTGTTGCTTCATTTGCTATTATTTTCTCCCATTCTGAAGGCTGTCTTTTCACCTTGTTTATAGTTTCCTTTGTTGTGCAAAAGCTTTTAATTTTAATTAGGTCCCATTTGTTTATTTTTGCTTTTATTTCCAATATTCTGGGAGGTGGGTCATGGAGGATCCTGCTGTGATTTATGTCGGAGAGTGTTTTGCCTATGTTTTCCTCTAGGAGTTTTATTGTTTCTGGTCTTACGTTTAGATCTTTAATCCATTTTGAGTTTATTTTTGTGTACGGTGTTAGGAAGTGTTCTAGTTTCATTCTTTCACAAGTGGTTGACCAGTTTTCCCAGCACCACTTGTTAAAGAGATTGTCTTTTCTCCATTGTATATTCTTGCCTCCTTTGTCGAAGATAAGGTGTCCATAGGTGCGTGGGTTTATCTCTGGGCTTTCTATTTTGTTCCATTGATCTGTATTTCTATCTTTGTGCCAATACCATACTGTCTTGATGACTGTGGCTTTGTAGTAGAGCCTGAAGTCAGGCAGGTTGATTCCTCCAGTTCCATTCTTCTTCCTCAAGATTGCTTTGGCTATTCGAGGTTTCTTATATTTCCATACAAATTGTGAGATGATTTGTTCTAGTTCTGTGAAAAATACCATTGGTAGCTTGATAGGGATTGCATTGAATCTGTAGATTGCTTTGGGTAGAATACTCATTTTCACTATATTAATTCTTCCAATCCATGAACACGGTATATTTCTCCATCTGCTTGTGTCCTCTTTGATTTCTTTCATCAGTGTTTTATAGTTTTCTATATATAAGTCTTTTGTTTCTTTAGGTAGATATATTCCTAAGTATTTTATTCTTTTTGATGCAATGGTGAATGGTATTGTTTCCTTAATTTCTCTTTCTGTTTTCTCATTGTTGGAGTATAGGAATGCAAGGGATTTCTGTGTGTTAATTTTATATCCTGCAACTTTACTATATTCATTGATCAACTCTAGTAATTTTCTAGTAGAGTCTTTAGGGTTTTCTATGTAGAGGATCATGTCATCTGCAAACAGTGAGAGTTTTACTTCTTCTTTTCCTATCTGTATTCCTTTTATTTCTTTTTCAGCTCTGATTGCTGTGGCCAAAACTTCCAAAACTATGTTGAATAGTAGTGGTGAAAGTGGGCATCCTTGCCTTGTTCCTGACTTTAGGGGAAATGCTTTCAATTTTTCACCATTGAGGATAATGTTTGCTGTGGGTTTGTCATATATAGCTTTTATTATGTTGAGATATGTTCCTTCTATTCCTGCTTTCTGGAGGGTTTTAATCATAAATGGATGCTGAATTTTGTCAAAGGCTTTTTCTGCATCTATTGAGATAACCATATGGTGAAAACCACTTTTAAAATGCTGTATCGGCACCTGCTTCAATCTGCCAGCACATTCCTCAGAGCCAGTCAGTCCATACGGTGCCAGTGCTGCTCTGTTTTCCTTAATTCTCTGTTGATTGGGAGCTGTTGCTAGTGATTATCAGGGGTTTCTCTTCTCTCTAGTTCTGCAAAACCAGCGATGGCAACAGAGATCATCAGATGTTGCTGATCGTTACCACGTTATACCAACATCAGGTTATTTTCTATTATTTACAAGGAACTCTCACTACAGGTTTAGATGGCGCGAGTCTAGTCACAATGTAGCCTCTAAAGCACTGTGGCATCTTGGATTAGGCACCTTATCTCTCCAGGCCTTGTTTTCCTCTTCTGTAAATTGAAAATTTAAACTAGAGGATTAAGAAAAGTGTATAAACCAAGGATTTGATACTTTCTAACGATCAATTTTTTTGCAATAATCAAAATAATTGCAAAGTTATAATGCTACGATATTATGAAGGACAAAAAAGAAAGGATGTCATTTTAATTAAATCTGCAGCTGGAAATAAATGGGGAAATTCTACCAGTAATTGTGTGACTGTGTCTTAATGGAGTCCAAAAGAGTTTCCTCTTTGGGAAGTATGAGCTAATACACCCACAGAGGAGTGATTAGAAACAGGGATATTTATACTAGATGGGAAATGCTGCAAGCTGAGATTTTATATCATACCCAGAGGTGAGATGTGGGCAGCTGATGATGTGCAAAAGAACATATAGATTTGAGATATTTCCTGTAAATGGTGATGATAGATTTATCATATATTAGAAGTCTAGGATCACAATCTATGAAATATATATTGATATTGTGTATGTATTTTATAGATATTTATAGACTTTCTATTATATATATGAAATTAGCCTGCTGTTCATTACCTCAGTATCTCAGACTGTGAATGGCTGATTAGTCGTGGTCTGTACAGTAACCTAGTAGCCACAGGCAGAGGTCCCAGAAGAATCACCAGAAGAGGGGCAAAATCTAACTGTGCGTCTAAGTTCAGGTTTCTCGTTCCTCTTCTGCTTATACAGACTTCCCTGATGGCTCAGATGGGAAAGAATCTGCCTGCAGTGCAGGAGACCTGGGTTCGATCCCGGGGTTGGGAAGATCCCCTGGAGAAGGCAATGGCTACCGACTCCAGTATTCTTGTCTGGAGAATTCCATGGAGCCTGGAGGGCTACAGTCTATGGGGTCCCAAAGAGTTGGACACAACTGAGAGATTTTGACTTTTAACTTTCCTCTTAAATCACACAGTAAACTTCAGAAAGAGAGCTATAACCTCACCACATCTCTGACTCCTGTCCTGGCAGGATCCAATCTGAACCTGAGCTCCTTGTTATTTAACTAAAGACACCCCAATGCATTTATACTAAAAAACATCTCTATGCATTTATAAGACATTCTAGTTGTAGGGAAATGAACTGGTACCAACAGGAGTGCTTGGGGCAGAAATCAAGGCTGCCTGCCAGTGTACTAAGTTGCTTCAGTCATGTCCGACTCTTTGAGATCCTATGGATTGTAGCCTGCCAGGCTCCTCTGTCCATGGAATTCTTGAGGCAAGAATACTGGAGTGGGTTGCCATGCCTTCTTCTAGGGGATCTTCCTGACCCAGGGATAGAACCTGTGTCTCCTGTAGTTCCTGCATTGCAGCTGGATTCTTTATGAGCCACAGGAGGAAGCCCAGAAAGCAAGGCTCAGTTCAGTTCAGTTCAGTAGCTCAGTCATGTCCGACTCTTTGAGATCCCATGTACCTCAGCATGCCAGGCCTCCCTGTCCATAACCAACTCCCGGAGTCCACCCAAACCCATGTCCATTGAGTTGGTGTTGCCATCCAACCATCTCATCCTCTGTCGTCCCCTTCTCCTGCCCTTAATCTTTCCCAGCATCAGGGTCTTTTCAAATGAGTCAGCTCTTCACATCAGGTGGCCAAAGTATTGGAGTTTCAGCTTCAACATCAGTCCTTCCAATGAACACCCAGGACTGATCTCCTTTAGGATGGACTGGTTGGATCTCCTTGCAGTCCAAGGGACTCTCAAGCGTCTTCTCCAACACCACAGTTCAAAAGTATCAATTCTTCTGTGCTCAGCTTTCTTTATAGTCCAACTCTCACATCCATACATGACCACTGGAAAAACCATAGCCTTGACTAGATGGACCTTTGTTGGCAAAGTAATGTCTCTACTTTTTAATATGCTGTCTAGGTTGGTCAAAACTTTCCTTCCAAGGAGTAAGCGTCTTTTAATTTCATGGCTGCAATCACCATCAGCAGTGATTTTGGAGCCCAGAAAAATAAAGTCAGCCACTGTTTCCACTGTTTCCCCATCTATTTGCTAGTGTTATTCCAAGTCTCTTGATTTTGTGTGGCAAGAATCCTAGCAGAGCAAACTGCTTTTTAAAGTGCATCAACTTTCTGGGTTTGCTCAGTCGCCCAGTCTCTGGAGGGACCGGTGGAAATTTCAGAGGAGAGGGAGAAAATGACCCTAAACTAAAGCCTGAATATTGGCTGTGCATTTATGTGTCTCTTGGCTACAGGCTAGCTTCCGTCCTGGCTCAGAGGGTAAAGCATCTGCCTGCAGTGTGGGAGACCAGGGTTCAATCCTTGGGTCAGGAAGATCCCCTGGAGAAGGAAATGGCAACCCACTCTGGTACTCTTGCCTGGAAAATCCCATGGACAGAGGAGCCTGGTAGGCCACAATCCACGGGGTCGCAAAGAGTCGGAAACGACTGAGCGACTTCTCTTCACTCACTTTGGCTACAGGCTACGGCCCTTACACAGACTGCTCTGGAGAGGAGGACAGTAACTTGAGACAAGTGACTGGTAATCAGGGGGTCTCCAAAGGAAGTCGAGACACCACGCCCGCTTCCCTATCCCTCTGCCCAGGTAGGGGCAGAGCAGAGGTTATTTCCTCTGACGCCTTCCAGGGAGAATCCTACTGCTTCTGAATAGCCCAGTTTGACCGTTTCTAGCAGAAGTTATCTAGCACAGGTCCCAGCGAAGGGGACGCCCCCATCCAAGTCTCCTTTAGCCTTCCTACTTTATGCTTTGCCTTCGCCACCAACCTCTGACCTGGCCAGAGCGCACTTTCTGTCCTCACTCCTCGACCCTGTTTATGCAGTTGTCCTTTCTAGACAGGCCCGGGCGAAGCCTCCGGAGCGAAAGCCTTAGATCAGTTCTTCTTAAACTTGAGCAAGCAGAATATTTATCCGGAGGGCTTCTTAAAGCATTGTTAGCCCCAGCTCCCAGAGTTCCTGGTTTCCGAGCTCTGGGCTAGAGCCAAATAATTTGCATTTTAAACAGGTTCTTCGGAGGCGCTTCCAGTCCGGGACCACTTAGAACCACGGCCTTAGACGCCGTGAGCTCTCTCACTTCTTTCCCTCTGTTTCCCCGATCCCTTCACACTTAGGCTCTTTTCCCTTCTCCGTCACAGACTCTGGCTTGCGGGCTCGGTTTGTAACAGTTCCCCTCCTATCGCCGGTTCCGAGCTTTGTTGGAAACGATTCCCGCTCGCAGTCTCCGGTCCTGGGCAGCTTCGCGCCCACCGCCTTCACTGTTTTTCCATGGCAAACGCTGCTCGCTGCGCTCTCCTTCTTTCGGAGGGTGAATTAGTCACCCTCTTCCCCTACTCGTTTCATTAAGTGCAACATTTCCCGTAACTTAGCGGCGGCGGGGCTCGCCGCTCGCCTCTGCGCTCCGCAGCCCTGAGAAGCATCCCAGCGCGGTCGCTGAGCCCCACCGCGCGCCGGACCCAGCCTGGGGTGCAGGGGCCATTTCCGCCCTCCCACCCCCAACTCTGCGCTCGGACCTTATCTGGCTCTGGCTCCAAGGCGTGGGCTAGGGCGGGTGCGAAGAGCTCCTCTTTTGAGCTTCGGGCGCCCAAGCCCAGAGGGGGGCAGTAGCAGCGTCAGGTGGCTGCTCTGCGTCCCCGCGCGCCGCCCATTCAGTCCCCGTTCCGCTCTCAGCCTGGGCTGGAGCGGGAGATGATCAACACCTCCGCCCCGGCAGCCGCGTTCCCGGGAGCAGTCGGGACTCGGGACCTTGGCAGGAGAAACCGAGATGTGACCCCCGCCGACTGCCCATTGCCCTCTTTGGCATCCTGCCTGCCTCTCCCCACTTCCTCGCCCTCTCCAGGGCCCCATTGGACAGCGAGCGTTAGCCTCGATCTCCGGGGAGAGAGGAGCGGCCACCGCGCACGGCCGGGCAGAAGTTGGGCTCAGCCGGGCAGCCCTGATCCAGCCGCGCCAGAGGGGTGGACGAGGGAAGGAAGAGAGAGGGGCAGTAAAGGGTCTGGGAGAGAGGGCTTTGAGTGGGCTTTTCCTGCTCCCTCGGCCCCGGTGGTCGGGGCAGGGGGAGAAATGCTGAGCCTAGGTGACCGCCGCCGCGACAACAGCCTCAGCGGCAGCTTCAGGATCAGCACCGGCGGGACAGCGACAGCGGGGGCGGCGCAGGCGCATTGTGCCCCGCGGAGCCTGCAGTTCCCGAGCCCCGCGCGCGGCACCGCCACAATCTGGGCAGCGGCGGCCGGGGGAGTGCTACTACCATGAACTGCCTGGTCCTCCTCCCCAGAGCTGCTCATCCGGGTCGGGCTGGAGACACAGTCAGGGGACCCCGTCGCCGCCGCCGCGCCCCCTCTTCTTTCGGCTCGATCTTCTCTTCCACCTTTTCCTCTTCTTGCTCCACCTTCTCTTCCTGCAACCCCCCCTCCCCCGCCGCGGATCCTGGCCGCTGCTCTTTAGACCCAGGATGCCGGGGGGCAAGAGAGGGCTGGTGGCACCGCAGAACACGTTTCTGGAAAACATCGTCAGGCGCTCCAGTGGTAAGAAGAGTTACAGTCAGAACACCCCTCCACCTGCATCCTGCCCACCCACGCCCCCATCCACCTCATCTCATCTCTCTCCCAAGGGGGGAGGGGGATACGGACAGCCCTTCCCAGTGGCTTCAGTTACCAGCTGGACCCGACAAGAGGTGGGGGTGGGAACGAGGTGGCAGAAGGAAAGTTTGTTGCAGCCCCTCCCCAAGACGTACTCACCCCCCTCCCACCTGTCCAGAGCCGGGAGCAGAGGAAGTCGAAGGGGAGCAGCGGGTAGGGAGGAGGTACAGCTGGAGAACTGAGTTGAGTTTGTTGAGGGATGTCTTTCTTGTTCATCTTTCCACCACATTTTTTTTTTTAAATCGAGTAGACTGCGGAGACGGATCAAATTTTTAATCTCGGTGGAAGGGCTTCCCTTAAGTTGGGAATGGCTGTGAAAGTGGCTCCTTAAGATTTAAGTCTCTGGAATGGCTTTCAGGCCCAGCGGGCGCCATTGAAAGGAGCCTAGTGTTTGGGAGGGTGGTTGGAGTTGAACCTAAGAAAGAGTCGGTTCTGGAAAATGGGAAAGGCGATTATTTTGGTCAAATTTGAAGTTTCTTTTTTTTTTTTTTAGGCATTGGTCTATATTGATCTATATGATATATTTGATTTGACTTAAATAGGAGAAATGTAGAGGGGAAGCAATAGCTACTGTGCTTTTAAAGTAACTAAAGAAACAATTTTAAAAATGCTGTCCTACATTGCTACTGAGGCTAGGGTTTTCTTGCCTAAAGTGTCTTTAAATTTCTGTCCATTTGTGCATTCATTTCCTCTAAGATATCTGAATGGGGATGGTTATATATTTCACCTTTTAGGACCTTGTAAACTTTGCGTTTTACTGAAATATACATCTTCTACTTGTTTTCACATCTTTTATATAATTTTTAATTTTACAAGCAAGATGTGTAAAATACGCTTTAAAGTTGTTCCTTTTTTCCTTCAGAAGCCAGTTATTTTGAGATCTTTTGCTTGGAGAATTATGAGAAAGACATTTCTGCATATTTATTACAGTAGATCTTGGACTAAAACAATGGAAATGCTCTATGCAGTTCCATAACCATTGTTTAATCATTCATTCATTCAATTAAACAATATTTATTTGGATGCCTTATACAAGAGACACTCTGTGGGGTCCTTTGGATAAAAAGTGATTAAGACACTTCTGCTTTCAAAAAGCTCCCTGCTTAGTGGGCAAGACAGAGAGAGGCACAATTGTGCTTTTCCTGAATTGGTAGGTTAGGTTGTGTTAATTCTTAGGATATAATCTCTTCTAAAACTAGGTTTGCAAATATTTCCCTTGATTTTGGGACTGTAATGTAAGTGTCCCAAGGTACTTTTCATCAATCTCTGACATGATATTAGGCTTTAATTTGTGACTTTTGACTTTATTTCTTCCTATTTTATCAATGCCTGTTTCAAGTTTTGAACTGACTTTTTGGGTTGGAAAAAATGGCTAATAGGCCTGGTCTAGTTTTAAAAAATAACTATAATATTTTTAGCCATTCCAGTGTGATTTCGAATGTGTGTTTGATTTTTTATGATAATATAAAATATGAACTCATTATGGTAGACAATTTATATGTTTATGCATTATTTCCTATATTAATATTGTATAGAAACCTGGTGTACAAAGAGATATTACTGTTAAAACAACCAGTTTGGGAAATTTAAAGTTTATTGGAATTAGCTATTTAAGATATAGCTTTTAAGATAAAGCCATTTTTTTCAGCTTTCTCATCCTCTTGGGTTATTTCATCTCCACGCAATTTGGTCTGCAAGAGGACTTTAAGAGAAGGCCTTAAAAAATAAAATTTGGAGGGTTCTCTATTGCTCTGCATGGTAACTAGAAAGTAGATGAGAATTGACTGAAGTTTACTCATATGGCATCTTTGGATGAAATTTCTTATACAGACTGAAACTATGAGCCAGTTTGCAGAATATCTTTTATTTCTGATATACCATGAAATTATGACTTACTTTATGTGGCTTTAAATAGCTGCTTCTATTGCCTCCATTTTAAATCCACTATCCAAATTAATGAATGTTTTATCTTTTTTACACTTCATGTTATAATTGCTTCACTGGTTTAATGTTTCTTTCCATGGATAGCACCAAGTACAAATGAAAATTCATCTGTTTTCACATTTTAAATATCACCTCTAATTGCTTGTGGCTAACTCACTCAGAATCTCTCAGCTTTGTTTGAAATGTGTTAGATATTTGAGGTAAGTGTATGTCTTTGTGTATGTAATCAGTACTGAGATGTCTCAAAGCCACTTACACTGGAAGTACCTCAGAAATTGAGAATTACAGTGTTAAATTTTGTGGGAATATCCCACAATTGTTGTCACTTCTATATGACTTGGCAGAGAAATCAAAAAATTCATTCTGAGAAATTGTTTAATTGAGATTAACAGAAAATAATTGAGAACGGGGTTCTCACGGATGGATTGAGTTTGTCACAGTAAAGATTTTGTTATTCAATAACTCAACAACATTGAAAGTGATGTATTGGCAGAGCTTTAGTGGAAAAAATAAGGAAGCGGTACTCCCAATATATTTAAGAATTGAAGAAAGATGGTTTGGGATTGGCTATTTACCTGTACTCCATGAAATTCTTCTCTTTCTGACACAACCTCATTTTCTTCTTATGAAAAGGTCAGATCTTTTAGTGAGAATCAGATGGAGTAGAAACATATGTAGAGATGCACACAGATAAAATACAGACAGGTATCCACTCAGACACAAAGATAGATGCAGAGGAAATACATTCTTTCACACACTCAATGGGCAAAAGAGATGTAAAAAGTAGCAGAATACAGAGAGGGTGGGAACAAGAGGTAGGGGAGAGAGAAAAGGAGGGATACAGCTTTTATTTATTAGGCTATCACTAATGAGCTGAAATCTCAGTCAATTAGAGATCCATCAGAATACTTCTTGATGAAGAACAAAAGAGCAAGAAGTGTGATATATTTGGATATAGTTTTTAAACATGAGGATTTCCTAATAAAGTTCCAAACTCCTCAGTTGCAATTTTCCAGAATAACAGTGCTGTATTCTTTGCCCTAGAGTGGCACTATAGCCTATTTGCTGTTATTTTACGCTTCTCGAGATTGGATTTTTATTTTCCTTATTTAGTTGACTCAGTCTGTTATGGGAAAGCATTTCAAATTGTTATTGGTGATTCAAAGTCTATAAAATAAAATAATGAGGGCCGTTGAGTAGGATGGATACAAACATATTTTATAGCCAAATACCCAAATGGTAGAAGTAGGAAATTCCTCTTTTTAGTTTTAAGATAAAAGATCATTTTCAGACAAATAAAAGGAATTACAATCATTCTTAACATGTGATTCTAATAGGTAGAGAGTGCACATTATTTACTCCAACAAGTTGTAAAGGTCAAGAGCATAAATGCAATAGCAAGATTTAGATACATTTTTGGCTAGTAAAATCAAAATATGTTGTTAGGAAGATAAAGTTTAGGAACTATGTGGCGAGTTCATTACAGGCATGCAATGTCTCATAGAAGGCTTCCATCCAAAGTGCTTACTGACTGAATCTGTGTCTGAAACATTATTTGGTTAGCTTTCCTTATTTAAATTTCAGTATTTTGCAAGCTCTTCATCCATATATTTTGGGCTGTAGGGAGCAGTACACTTATAGGTAGAGGGTAGGTACCTGAAAGAAAGTAGCAGTTTTTTAAGACTTTTAGGTGGAACTTGAGATTTAAACAAAATAAAATATTTACAAGGCCTTCAGTGTGATTCGGAGAAGGCAATGGCACCCCACTCCAGTACTCTTGCCTGGAAAATCCCATGGATGGAGGAGCCTGGTAGGCTGCAGTCCATGGGGTCGTGAATAGTCGGACACGACTAGGTGACTTCACTTTCACTTTTCACTTTCATGCATTGGAGAAGGAACTGGCAACCCACTCCAGTGTTCTCACCTGGAGAATCCCAGGGACGGAGGAACCTGGTGGGCTGCTGTCTATGGGGTCGCACAGAGTCGGAAACGACTGAAGTGACTTAGCAGCAGCAGCAGCAGCAGCAATGTGATTACTGCTTTGGGCAGTACATTTTAATGTATATGTTGTCTTTGATTCCTTAGCAAATAGGCAGACATTATTAGTTTGAGTGACAGTAAACTAGTTGCCATTTAAAAATTTTTAACTATAAAAATAATTTAAATTAGAATATGACTATTGTTCTTTAGCTTCCCTGGTGGCCCAGACGGTAAAGTGTCTGCCTGCAATGCTGGAGACTGGGGTTCGATCCCTCGGTTGGGAAGATCCCCTGGAGAAGGAAATGGCAACCCACTCCAGTACTCTTGCCTGAAAATTCCATGGACTGAGGAGCCTGGTAGGCCATGGGGTCGCAAAGAGTTGGATACGACTGAGCAACTTCACTATTGTTCTTTAATATTTTAGGCATTAGGAAAAACTAGAAATGTTTTCTTTTTAGAGAAAAAAAGGGGCTCAAGAAAGAAGAAAACAGAAAAAGCAATATTTTATGAATTGCTTAACCTTCAAGAGAAGCAACTCAGTATACTCAGTTTTCCATTTTACTTGAAACACCTCCCCAGGTACTTTCTTTGCTGTTACCAATAGGAAAATCTAAAATAATTTTTGTGCTATAGTTAATATTTGTAAAAACTGAGATCTTAAATAAGATCCTATAGGAGAGGAAGTAGAAAACTAGTGATTTAAAAACAAAATAAAGAAATAATGACTCATAAGTATCATCCAATTTAAAAAAAATGATCAAGGACAAAGTTTTTTTTTTTTTGGTATAGAGCACTTGATATTTTTTCTTGGAAGATCTAAAACATTCTTCAGGAGATATTGATAAAACCACTTAGAATTCCTGAAGGTTTACCCAAGTCTTATAATGTATCAGTTCTACTTTTAAAACATCATAGAGGTTGAAATCACACTGACCACTTCCTAAATTATATTTATAAGTAAGCCAGAGGATTGTCCCTTCCTTCAGAGCCCACATTGCCTTATATAACAGATGCAGTACTTTGTTGACTAGGGAGCTGCTTATCCCAGGACATCCTTGTGTTCACTAGAAATTGCTGTGTTTGTCTATCTTTTGCTTGATTCCAGAAGTAGTTCAGTTCAGTTCAGTCACTCAGTCATGTCCAACCCTTTGCGACCCCATGGACTGCAGAGGTAGAGTGTATAAGAAGTAGAGTGTATAAGAAATCCACATGCTTGGCCATCGGTCAACTGCCCTACTAAAAGAAACCTATAGCACAGTATTTTATAGAGTAGAAGGGAGTAGCTATGATTGTTTTGACAGTGACTGAGTAAATTTCTGTAAAGGAGTCTTTTAGTTTAGTCAATATTTATCTTTTCTTTCATTGTTAATAACAGCTGCTTGCTAGCATGGAGGAACAATGCTTCCACGTTCTCTAGCTTTTAGCCTAAGAAAAGGTTGCACTTTTCTGTAGTACTGTAGTTAAGATTCACCACAAGAGGGCACTATCGGTTCTACCACAGGTAAACTAATTTTTATCTGGTTCTCTTTTCTGTCCTTTTCCTCAAGTTTGGGGGTTAAAAATCAATGAAGTTAGTTGTTACTCTTGGCAGAAAATATCTAAAATATAAGACGTATAAGAAAGTGAAACGAAGAAAGGAATTGCAATCTTATATTAGTTGATGATAGCCAACATATTCTGGCTGAATGAATGTGATATTAGTAAAAAGAGTTTATGTAAACAAATTCAAATTTTAGATTAGTATAACACTCACTTTAGCAGATGAACAAAATGTTATTGTAACCATCTCAGTGTGGTGATAATATATATAAAATATATAGTTTTGCAGAATAATTATGTATAAATAATGTTCACATTAGAAGGATAAATACATATTTTCTGTTTCAACAAAATTTCCTCATCAGATGTCTTAATATAATTTTGATTAAGTTTGGCCAAGTAGAATCAGTTCATGATAGTGTTTTGATTTTATTAAAAGATAGTTTACAGATTTACAGATACTTACCTAAGATGTTACATGATTCTAGTAGTTCAATGTTATACAAACTTTAAAAATAAAATACAGAGCTAAAATAAATATCCTTCAAAGTTTCTAAACTTATTAAACTCTCAAAAAATATGATTGGAGGTACAGTACTACTTTAAGAGGTTTTATTTCTTGTCCGTCATCAAGTTTGAATCTTGGTTTTAGGGATTTTTTTTTTTTCTTTTTGGTAGGGTTAGAACCATATTTTGAGAGATGCTCTGAAATGTCCCAAACAAAATCAGTTTTAGTGGGAAAAATTAAAATGTGTCATATAGTACTTTTATGAATAACATAGATACAGTGTGAAAGCAAATAAAACTGAATAACAAGTCACAAAACCAGTGGTAATTATTGTGTGGAAATTGAGGTCAAAGAAAGTAGTCTTTATGTGTTGTAAGAAACGGACATTTGTAAAATATTTTTCTTTACTAATAGAATTTTAAAAACTCCGGTTTCATGTTCTTGCCACACACAATAAAGCAAAGTAGTAACTATGTGAAATGATGGACATGTTGATTAGCTTGATTGCATATGATATCAAATCATCAACTTATATACTTTAAATATATACAATTTTTATTTGTCAGTTATACCTCAGCAAACCTGAAAAAACATCCTCAGTGTATTTCACTAAATACGCTAGCTTAACAATGTAGGATATAACTCCTTTTCATCATTGAAAAATGACTAAAAACAGTCATTTGAATATTCTCATTTTATATAATGTAGATGTTTTAATATTGGAAAGACTTGGTCTTGAAAGATAGTTGATCAAACGAACACTGACAATATTGTCACATATTTCAGAGTGCATTTTAGACATTATTTTAGTATTTGGTTGTTTATGAATATTATTACCAATACAAAGAAGTATTTGTATACATTCTAGATAATGGTTTTTTGATATATTAAGCTTTCACATGGGAAAAGATAGGAAAACTAAATATAAAGTGAAATAATTTATAAAGGAAGAGTGGTTGAAAAGCAATTTGAAATCTTATTGAAATGGTTTTCTTTCTTTATTGGGTCTGGTCCCATCAGAGAAACATAAGTACTAAGTCTTATTGATTTCACAAGATATATGATTTTATTTCTGAGCTTAGGTGCACAATCAGCAGTTTCTAGAGATAATGACAGATAACTGGGAAGTCAGGGAAGTGTTGGTATATGGACTAAGCTTCTTCCGGATATGGGTTATACCTTACACATACTTTTATATCCTCCACTCTGAAGAACACATAACACTATGTACTAGTTGAATAAATGTTTTTTTATTTTGTCTCCTAAGTTAACCAAGTCTAGAATTGATTTTTTTCTAAAACACTGCCGATTAAATCTGTTAGGTAAACTTGCATCAGTAACTGCATAGTTTAAAACATTTAGATAACCAATGTGTAGATCTGAACATAAAAATCACATTGAATGGGGAAAATCAGATGTGACTCATGAGAGCATGACAGGTGAACGAGTGAGTGATCTCACATTCATCTCTTATTGCAACTGGATATACAGCTGAAATATTTCCTATCATTTTTTGTTCTGATCTCCAAGGCTTAAAATGTAGACTATTTTGTATAGGAAATAACTGTTTATAAATTTGCTGATTCTAATTAATTCTTTTTGTAAAACGATTTTGCATTAGGAGTTATTGAGGGTAAGTTTTATCCTTGGGAATTGATCCATATCAATTTATATATCTTCTGAGTGAGTTCCGCCTTGAGAAGCAGCTTGCAGTCCTGTGCGGTAATCAAAGGAAGAGGCAGGATAGATTTTGGCTTGTTAGAGCCTGCAGGGTCAGCCTCAGGTCACCAAGTTTAACTGGAAAACAACTCACTTAGATTAAGAAAGAGCAAAAGTTCATCTTTATCCTCATCTTTTGTGTAAGCCTTTTTATGTCTCCTGGCATATTTTTAATTTGGGACAAATTATAGCACAATGAGTTGATTTTCATAGTGTTGAGAGAATAGAGAAATGTTTCAATGCCGGTTAAACAGTCTGGGAATAAACTCACCTAAAATAACTCCCATCCTTTTGCTTGACCTTCATACTCTTTCTAGTTAATCATTCACTAATTCGATAATTTGACGTAAATTTGTTGAGCGCCTACCATGTGCTAGACTCTGATCTAAGCACTGAGGATGCACACTGAACACAATGATAAAACTAACATTTCCCCACCACCCTTTTTTTTCCTGTGATGGGCAGTGTACACACTGGTTAGGCACCACAGGTTCTGGAGGCTTGCGTTCAAGTCCTGGCTCTGATGCTTACTAGCTCTGGGACGAACTTGTCTGTCCCTAGTTTTCTGTTCTGCAAAGTGCAAGTAATAATAGGCTCACGGTACTGAAGTGAGGATTAAATGAGAAGGTACGTGCAAAGTGCTGAGGACAGAGTCTGGCACTTAACAAATTCCATATCAGTATTAGTGCAGCTAGTTATTGTTATTATTTAGATGTTTAACACTTTGAATGCAACATTTGTAGTTGATGCCTTTAATTCTTGGTCACCACTTCCTTTTGAACCTCCTTTCAGTGGATTTCTGACTGAACTGTAATGTTGAGACTTCCTAAAAGGTTACAAGTGAGCATTCTTGTGAGTCCAGAAACCTTTCATTTGTCCATATTTTTCTAGTTTTGCAGGATTTAAGACTCTGCTCCCCTATCCTCTCCACACTTTTTCGGCTTTCTTGACTTTGTACTTTCTCTTGCCCTTTTCCCTCTCATTTTCTATCCTCTTTCCACTCTCCTTCCCTCCCATCTCCTCCCTTTTCCCCTCCTGAAGGGTGAATGGTCTTTCAGGTTCAACTTTCAACTGTGTTTCTTATATCTATACCCTTCTTTTCAGAGCAAGTTTGTCCTCTGTCATAATTTAAACTTTATCCTTTCTGTTCTCCAGTCCCATATGACCAGTGGCCTACAGAATTTCTCCTGTACGCCCCCCAAGTTATCTAAAATTCAGTGTGGCCACAGCATTGAATTTATCATCGCTTTTGGCATCAAGCAGACTTACTTCCTTTGGTATTTCCCCATTTCTGTCAAAGGTGTCTTTAATATTTTAATCTTTAAGTCTAGAAATCTTAGAGTCATTTTTGGCTTCCCATGCAGTATACTACTAGTCTTACTTCCTAACCAGATTATTAATCTCTAGGGGTAAGAATTCTGCCATATATTCCTGCTGTACTCTTTATAAGCTCTGGGTGCAGAATAAGTGAATTCATGACAGTTCACTGTACTGACTCATCATCTCAGGGTGTGAGATGTGTCCGTAACTGGCATCATGTATGGTCAATGTGTACAGGTATGATGGATTAAAGTAGGAGTTGAAAGAAGAGTTGCGTCATTAACTGGGCCCAGAAACAAAAGATCTCCTCTGAGAGTGAGGAATGAAAGGTGTGATACATTCTCCTCGTTTATTCCTAGGCAGCCTCTTTTTCTACTAGAGCAACCATAGTCAAGTAACCGGTCATCTTCTGGAACTCTGTAGGGCAGAAAACAGTGCTCTCAATAGATAAAAGGCATTTCCATCTTGTCTCGACACGGACTTCCATCCTGACTCTAGCCATCACTCTGGGTGACATCTAGGACTCTACAGGATTACAGTATTAATGACTACCTTGCAGTGTTGCTGGAAAGATTCAGCAGACTCACAAATGTGGTGGCTCTGGCACTGTGCCTCATCAAGGACTTAAAAAATATTCACCTGTTCCTATTTTTCTCTAAAGTAGTGGTGATTTTTTCTCTTTTTTTTAACCTGAAGAAAGCAAAGTATTAAATAGCTGAGACTTTCCTAAGTTTTATCCTGGTGGATCTTAGCTTAAAGGCATTTGGCTTCACTTTACCAAGGGCTTAATATTTGGAGAAAAAACCAAAACAAATAAACACCACTCTTTCCTTCAATGACAACAGCAAAAAACTACTACTTACAGTCAAAGAAGCATCAGTTCTTTTTACCTCAGTAATTGGTAATGCTTGGATAAGCTCAAGAAGAAGGCAGAATTTTAGCCTCTTTTTGTAACCGGCTGAGTTAAATCTGGCCAAAGGAGAGAAATTTGAATATGTGATCTGTATCTTTCCCTTGAACAATTAGCTCCTATTGCATAGATAGTAGAAATTAAAAAATATATATAGGACAAAGCTTTAGCAATTAATTGGATTATAAATGTATTTAGAAAAGCCTCGCTTCTATTTTTCTACCAGGTGTGGAGGTTAGACTAGTCTTTTAATTGAAATTCTTCATTAGTTATCTTACCATTAGTGTTTGATAGCCTTAAAAGGTAAACTCTAAAGAAAATAGAATCCCTTCATAACAGCTGCAGTTCATTTGCAAAAACAAGGTTTGTTTATTTGCAAGATTGAAAATGATGCTTAAACATTAAAAATGTAATACTTCTCCCCCCAATAAACATAACTTGACTGATTTAGCTTCTATCCAAGATTATATAACTAGTGAATGTTTTACATTCTTATGTATTTTAAGAAATATCATTGTAATAAAATTTAGTAAAAATTTGTTTTTATCTACATGGGTGAAGGTTTTCTGTTGTACTATGAGACTACAAATCACATAGGCCATCATTACAGTTATCTTTTATTTTTAATGATGCTGGCGAGTGTACTTTTAAGAAACATATCTTTCATGAAGAAAACACCAATTATTAAAAGTAGAAACCTTGAATTGATGGACATTCTTTTACGTGTGTGTGTAAGAAATATTTTCTATAACAAAATTGCTATTTTCCTACCATTAGAATTTCAGGAATATATGTTAAAATAGCTCGTGAATCCTGAACCACTTTGGCTGGATGGAAAAATGAATTTAATGCCATCAAAGAAACACAGAAACTTAAAAATGTACCTTTGATCTTGAAGGAGATGAAAAGTGGAGGCATATTTTTATCTTTGATGACAGCTGAACAAGTTTGAATAAATTAACAGATTTTTTTTGCATATTTCAAACTCCCACAGTGATGGTCTGCTTAATGTTGCCAATATTACTATATAATAATTAGTCTCATTGTGAAAGGTACAAAGCATATGTGTCTACACACACACACACACACACACACACACACACACACATTTCTTTGAAACAGAGCTGTAAGATAAAGGTATATTTGTGAGGACTAAAACATATCAGTCTTATATTCTATTATTGACATAGTAGAAGTGGGTAATGCACCTACCAGAAATCAACATTGTGGATGTGGGCATGACATATAAATTATTTATGCTTTTGTTTAGCCATCTGTGCCAGGATTTTATTTAACCCAAATAAAGTGTGCTGTATGTGCCTTAGGGATTGTTCTGCTGTTTCTGTTCTCTGAAACTTAAATATATCTCTAGATACCACTCACCCAGAAGACAAATTTAAAAAGTAATATGTGCTGCATGATTTAAATTCACAAGTTTCCAGAGTTCAGGGAAATCTATGTTGGAACACCTAATTTTTTTTTTAACAGAATTGTTCATTCTTTGAAAAAACAAATACCTAGCACAATCCTTATCTATATTCTTGACAATGTCTAGCATTGCTCTAATAATTATTTATTGACTGTATGACTTTAGGAATAAGAATTTTTCTATTTTATTTGATCATTCAACAAGCTTTTGTGGGTATACAGTGGTGAACCAACAGACATGGTCTCTGCCCTCATGGAACTTGTAGTCTTGTGGGGAAACGGGCATTTCACCAACCTAAACCAAATATAAATTATAAATTGTGGTAAGCATTTTGAAGGAAAAGGGGAGGGTGCTGTAGTCAAGTGTATTAGAGACTAATTTTGACTGGGAGATGGTGTCTGGGAAGACATTTCTAAGAAAGTAGTGTTGAATTCAGGCCTAAAGTAAGAGGTAAATAGATGATAAGTGGACAGAAGAATATTTCAGACAGAGAAAACGTGTGAACAGCCCTAAGAAGAAGGAGAAAATGAGTGGCCGAGTGCAGTTGCATCTCAGTGGACAAAAAAAGAGAAATGTGGAAAACCAAGGTGGAGAGACAGAAACCTGACTATTCAGGGAAAGGCTTTTGGATTGTATTCCAAGTGCAGTGGACAGATCTTCTGGCTACAGGGATCACTTGCTGTATAATGGCAAGTTGGGTTGGAGGAAAGAACAGTGCTAGTAGGGGACTAGCCAGGAGACTCTTGTGATAGTCCAGGCAAGAAATGGTGGAGTATTTTGCTTGGGATGGTACCTGTAGAGTTTGAGAGGAGTGGGTGCTTCTGCTGGTAAAATTATTAGGGTTTAGTGATGAAGTTTGAACCAGTCCATTATTCCATGTCCAGTTCTAATTGATGCTTCTTGTCCTGCATATAGGTTTCTCAGGAGGCAGGTAAGGTGGTGTAATAGTCCAGTTTCTTCAAGAATATTCCATAGTTTGTTGTGAGCCACAGAGTCAAAGGTTTTAGCTTAGTCAATGAAGCAGAAGTAGATATTTTTCTGGAATTTCCCTATGATCCAGAGGTTGGTGGCAGTTTGATCTCTGGTTCCTCTGCCTTTTCCAAATCCAGCTTGTACATCTGGAATTTCTCAGTTCATGTACTGCTGAAGCCTAGCTTGAAGGATTTTGAACATCACCTTGCTAGTATGTGAAATGAGTGCAATTCTATGGTAATTTGAACATTCTTTGGCATTGCCTTTCTTTGGGATTGGAACGAAAACTGACTTATTCCAGTTCTGTGTCCACTGCTGAGTTTTCCAAATTTGCTGGCATATTGAGTCTAGCACTTTCACAGCATCATTTTTTAGGATTTGAAATAGCTCAGCTGGAATTCCATCACCTCCACTAGCTTTGTTTGTAACAATGCTTGCTAAGGCCCACTTGACTTCGCACTCCAGGATATCTGGCTCTACGTGAGTGACCAACTACACCGTTGTGATTATCTGGGTGATTAAGACCTTTTTTGTACTGTTCTGTGTATTCTTGCCTCCTTTTCTTAATCTCTTCTGTTTCTATTAGGTCCTTGCCATTTCTGTCCTTTACTGTGCCTATCTTTGCATGAAATGTTCCCTTGGTATCTACAATTTTCTTAAAGAGATCTCTAGTCTTTCTCATTCTATTGTTTTCCTCTGTTTTTTTGCATTGTGCACTTAAGAAGGCTTTCTTATCTCTCCTTGCTTTTCTCTGAAGTTCTGCATTCAGTTGGGTATATCTTTCCCTTTCTCCTTTGCCTTTCACTTCTCTTCTTTCCTAAGCTATTTGTAAGGCCTCCTCAGACAACCACTTTGCCTTCTTGTATTTCTTTTTCTTGGGAATGGTTTTGGTCACCACTTCCTGGGCAGTGTTACAAACCTCTGTCCATAGTTCTTCAGGCATTCTGTCTACCAGATCTAATCCCTTGAATCTGTTCATCACCTCCACTGTGTAATCACAAGGGATTTGATTTAGGTCATACCCAAATGGTTTTCTTCAATTTGAGCCTGAATTTTGCAAAAGGATGAATTGCAATAAGAGATGAATTGGATGGCATGAATGAAGAGGTGTGAAGCATGGGGTTTCAGCTCAAGCACCTGGGACTAGATGGAGGTAGGGATGGAGGTGGGGAAAACTGAAATGGAGAAAATTGGAAGATTACCAGGTATAGTGTGAAGCTCTAGATATCACCTGCATTATCACTTTGCCTTCTAGCTCCTTCTTCATTCCTTGGAAGAAAATAATGCAGCTGAAGAGAGCTTTGTTCAGTATGATTGTGTACAGAAGTGATTTCTGTATTCTTTCAGAGGTTCAGAAAAGAGTATCACAGGTCAGGTAATTAAGCTGATCAGTCTGGTTGTTTTGTGGAGAAACATGTAGCTTCAGATTTTAATAGGAGGCCAGCTCATATGAGAAACAAAATTCTGAGGGGTATGTATGTATGTTTCTTAAGTGGATTTTTAAAATTGAAGTAAGTATAGTTGATTTATAATATTGTATTAATTTCAGAAGTATAACATAATGATTTAAAATTTTTATAGATTATACTACATTTAAAATTATGATGAAATATTGGCTATACTCTCTATGCTGTACAACATAACTTGTAGCTTATTTATTTTATACAGTATCAATAGTTTGTAGATCAATCTCCTATCCCTATCTTGCCCCTACTCCCTTCTCTCTCCCCATGGTAACCACTAGGTTGTTCTCTCTATCCAAAATAAAATTTTAAATAAAACCGAAATTCTAAATCAAATGTAACTTTATAATGAATATTTGACAGTCAGTAGCTCAGCTGGTAAAAAATCTTCTTGCAATGCAGGAGACCCCAGTTCAATTCCTGGGGCAGGAAGATCCACTGGAGAAGGGATAGGCTACCCACTCCAGTATTCTTGGGCTTCCCCAGTGGCTCGGATGGTAGAGAATCCACCTGCAGTGCAGGAGACCTTTCAATATCACTTTTCAGTGTTGAAATACCCTTTTCAATCCCTTTTAGAAAACGTTAGTAATTGGTACATGAATTTCATTTTGTCGCTTTCAAGCTCCAAGTTTCCCTTCTTGGCCACTAATCTTTGGAATTTGAATTCTCTTGCTCTTTGAATCGGAGGATTGTGGAGGGCGGGGTAATACTTGGAGCTGTGAGAGTCTACACCTCAGTCCTTCCGTTCCAGTGCTCACATTATGGGTTTCACCTCTGTTGGAGGAGCTCTATGCCAGGGTTTTAGGGCTTTCAGAATAAGAGTGATGACTTCTAGGTGATGTGCTTCTCCAAGGTTAGGACTAAATGAATATAATCAGAAGGAGAATCTGGTTGACTTTCCTTAGAAGCAGCTCTAGACCTTGGAAAAAGTATAAATTTGTGAGCAAGTTTTATTCAGTGCTTCTGGCTTCTTTTTGTGAAGGCCTTTCCTTTCCTACCTCCACTGCCTGTTTTCTCTTTTCCTCAGGACTCTATAGAATTCCTTTGTGTCTTGTGAAAGCAGAAGTGTTAGTCTCTCGGTTGTGTCTGACTCTTTGCAACCTCATGGACCGGGACCAAACAGGCTCCTCTGTCCATGGAATCTCCAGGCAAGAATATTGGAATGGGTGGCCATCCCCTTCTCCAGGGGATAGTCCTGACCTAGGGATCAAATCCTGGTCTCCTGCATTATGGTAGCACTTGTTAAAATATCTGAAAATTTCTCTGTGCTTGTGTGGTGAAATACTTCTCTCAAGGGTAATTTGCATAAAAATGAGACGAGGAAGAGAGAGAGGTTTAACCCGCCAAAAGGTGTTCCACGCTTGTTACTGTTTATGAAATTTCTGGATCAGAAAAGGGTGTAGTTTTTATTAAAAACAAAATAAATGAAACAAAAACCTCAATAAGAATCTAATCATGCCAGATACAGCCAATGTTGCAGTAGAGGAAAGGCATCATTTTCCTAGAATTGCTATCGAAGGGGAGAAACATCTAATATGCTTTTATATTGTTTTCATTGACTGAATATAACCTTTCTTCTTCCAGAAACTTCTGTCAGCAAAATTATTGACCTCATGGTTTGTACACGATCTCCTTTAGGAATGGGATTAATGTGTAGTGGTGTTAAATTGAATGTAGTTATTTTCCTTGTTGTCTGAAGAAATAGCCCTGTAAAGAGGAAGGGCTTCCTTTATGAAAACAAAACATGAAAACAAAAGTTTAAACAGCAGTTCAGAAATATAATGGCGGAAGAGAAAGTCTTAGACAGTGAGACCTAATTCTATCTTTCTCCCCCACTAAATTCCCTTTTCCTGTGTTTGCCAAGTCTTCTAACACCCTGGCCAGCTTTCCTAGCCTTAAAAGTAAGGAAAGGATGCACAAGATGAGTGTATTCATGAGCTTGGGGAATCACCTGATGACCTCACTAAAAAGCAGATTCTGATTCATTTGGTCTGGGGTGGGTCCCAGATTCTGCATTGCTCATAAACTCCCAGGTGATACTGGTCCACACTTTGAGTAGCAAAATATGAGAGCAAAGTTTTCCAAACCTGACAGCATGAGGCTGACCTTTGTGGTTGTATTTTTGTGTGGCTGCCAACATTTAGGATTTATTGAAGTAGATCAGGGCTTCTCCACCCTGGCTGCATGTTAGATCACTTGAGAAGATTTAAATATTGATGCTTATGTCTGTTTCTCACTCCAGATCCATGAAAATCACTCTTTCGAGAGGTGGGGCCCAGAACGAGTAACTCCTGTGATCCCCTTCAATTCTCCTCAACCTCCATCCCCATCAAATGAATAGTCAAAATTGAGAAATACTCATAAAGATTTTGGTGGTCTGGTGATTTAGTTTTTTTTTTATTTATTTTATTTTTATTTTATTTTTTTAATTATTTTTTTATTTATTTTAGTTGGGGGCTAATTACTTTACAATATTGTAGTAGTTTTTGCCATACATTGACATGAGTGATTTAGTTTTTGACCTTCCAACCCTTGAGGAAAAAGTGTTTCACTTCATGTCCATCTCTGGGAGGATATTGGATGGTCTTGGAAAAAATACAGTGAAATGTTTTTGAGCCCCAGTCTCTTGCAGAGATCCATTTGAGAATCTGTTCTTGTGTGGGATTATTGCTTCTGAAATGTTTTGCTGGACTACTACCACCTGTGACAGAAAATTACCCAATTCTAAGATTCCTCAAATAGGAACATATGTGTATTTAAAACATTTGGACATGACTGTTGCTAAATAGGTCTTCCAATGTGGCCCTAGTGGTAAAGACTCCATCTGCCAATGCAGGAGACGCAGGAGATGGGGGTTCGATCCCTGGGTCAGGAAGATCCTCTGGAGTAGGAAATGGCAACCTACTCCGGTATTCTTGCCTGCAAAATTCCATGGACAGAGGAGCCTGGCAGGCTACAGTCCATAGGGTCTCAAAGAATCAGATACAACTGAGCCACTGAACACTGAGAATATTTATAAATATCTTCAAGAACTGAAACAGTCTGAATCCTAAGGAAGATTTAATTTTTTAGAACTCATGGCTCTTCATATTTTAAGAGCTGTGAGGACAAATCAGAACTGGTTTCCCTGATTGGTTGATGAATGTCAGTGTGTTTGTGTTGCTATGACAAAATGCCATAAATCGCATGGCTTATAACCAGCAAAAATTTATTTCTCACAGTTCTGGGGTATGCAAAGCCATGGCAGGGTGCCAGCATTGTCAGATTCTGGTGAGAATGCTCTTCCTGGTTGCAGACCGCTGACTTCTCATCGTATCTTCCTTATATGATGGAAGCCAAGCAGGGGGAGCAAGCTCCCTTGTCATTACTATAAGTGTCCTAATCCCAGTCATGAAGGGCTCCATCCTCATGACCTCATTGAACCCTAATCAAACCCCCAAAGTCCCACCTCCTAATACCATCACACGAGGAGTAGGGTTTCAACGTATCAGTTTTGGGAGAACGCATACATTCATTCCATAATAATCAGGATGTAGATGTTTGCTCAGAATTATGGGCAATTTCTTTAATGGCTTTGTGTTTTCAAAACTTCTGAGGTGGTCTCGCTTTCGAGATTTGCAACTATCTCCTTTGCAAAGGACGTTATCCTTCAGTAACCAGATTGCTTTTCCCTGCCATGTTTTAAAGCCAGAGGGAATTAAAACTTTCTGGAAGCAATTTTAATTACCCTGCTATCCTGTTCTTAATATTTGTTAATAATACCAGATTTCACATTTACTGCAGTAATAATTTTCATGACTATAGGGAAATGGAGCAGTTGTGTGAATATTTCATATATACATACTGAGTTCCAACAAACAGACAAGTTTCCAAAAGAAGCTCCTGAACTATTTATTTAATACTTAGTAATTTCCATTTAATTTAGCCTTTAACATAAAGAAGAGTCTGTCTCTCTTTATCTTTCTTTCCCACTTTCTCCTAATATTTTATTTTGTAGTTTAGCTCTTAGTATAATTTTATAGGTTTTGGTTTGCAGGGTCAACATTTAAATTTTTATTTTTCCTAGGGTATTTGTTTATACACACACAGAGAGCGCTTACACACAGAAAGCTCTCTCTGCGTATATAATACAGTTGTAAAAGAATCTTGTACACAATAAACAATAATACTTTATAGTTTACAGGCAATTTTTACTCCAATGGTTAGTTTATAAAGATTTTGCTCACATTAATCTAATCTCCATAAACTACTCAAGAGTGGTAGATATTGTTATGAGGAAACAAATAACCTAACTAAAATTCCCCAGGTTTTTCACAGTAGCTCCCTTGGTTGTATTGAGACAATCCAAGTGTTGGCAGAAAATTTGTGGAAAGGGCTTCTAGTGATAATTAAAAAAACAATTTTTTTTTGTTGGAGTATAGTTGCTTTACAATGTTGTGTTAGTTTCTGCTGCACAGCAAAGTGAATCAGCTATATGTATGCACACATCCTCTTTTCCTTCCTATTTAGGTCACGACAGAGGTTTGAGTAGTTTGGTGATAATTTGTAATGAAAATTTACTACTTGATGACTTGTTACATGAAGGACCTAGCACTGTGGTTAGTTTTCTCAGTTCAGTTCAGTTGCTCAGTCGTGTCCAACTCTTTGTCACCCCATGAATCGCAGCACGCCAGGCCTCCCTGTCCATCACCAACCCCCAGAGTCTACCCAAACCCATGTCCATTGAGTTGGTGATGCCACCCAACCATCTCATCCTCTGTCATCCCCTTCTCCTCCTGCCCTTAATCTTTCCCAGGATCAGGGTCTTTTCAAATGAGTCAGCTCTTCACATCAGGTGGCCAAAGTATTGGAGTTTCAGCTTCAACATCAGTCCTTCCAATGAACACCCAGGACTGAACTCCTTTAGGATGGACTGGTTGGATCTCCTTGCAGTCCAAGGGACTCTCAAGCATCTTCTCCAACACCATAGTTCAAAAGCATCAATCCTTCAGCACTCAGCTTTCTTTACAGTCCAACTCTCACATCCATACATGACTACTGGAAAAACCATAGCCTTGACTAGATGGACTTTTGTTGACAAAGTAATACCTCTGCTTTTTTATATGCTGTCTAGGTTGGTCACAATTTTCCTTCCAAGGAGTAAGCGTCTTCTAATTTCATGGCTGCAGTCACCATCTGCAGTGATTTTGGAGCCCCAAAAAATAAAGTCAGCCACTGCTCCCACTGTTTCCCCATCTGTTGCCACGAAGTGATGGGACCAGATGCCATGATCTTAGTTTTCTGAATGTTGGCTTAAAAGCCAACTTTTTCACTCTCCTCTTTCACTTTCATCAAGAGGCTCTTCAGTTCCTCCTCACTTTCTGCCATAAGGGTGGTGTCATCTGCATATCTGAGGTCATTGATACTTCTCCCAGCAATCTTGATTCCAGCTTGTGCTGCCTCCAGCCCAGTGTTTCTCATGATGTACTCTGCATATAAGTTAAATAAGCAGGGTGACAATATACAGCCTTGACGTACTCCTTTTCCTATTTGGAACCAGTCTGTTGTTCCATGTCCAGTTCTAACTGTTGCTTCCTGACCTGCATACAGGTTTCTTAAGAGGCAGGTCAGGTGGTCTGGTATTCTCATCTCTTGAAGAATTTTCCACGGTTTATTGTGATCCATACAGTCAAAGGCTTTGGCATAGTCAATTCTCAGTTCGGCTTTATAAAATATTCGGAAATGGTCGGAGCAGTTCTTATGTTTGCCTTCCTAAACCCAGAGCACATATTGCTAACACGTAATCATTAAGACCTTGAGGTAAGGGCTGGTGAGCACACAGTCTAGTTACTTTGCCCTTTGTTGGTCTAAATTAATGGAATCAAACTCCAAGCATAATGATGAATAGAGAGCATATTCCTTGGACTATTTTTTTTAAACTTTAAACTCTAGTACAAGCAAATATTTTAGTATGTACCTAGCAAATATCTGGATTGTCCATATTCTATATTATTAGTTAAAATTAAGTATATTTATTTTAAAAATAAGATTGAAGTCAGGCAATATTTCAACAACTCACTGTTTAAAAAGATTTATTTTTAATTGGAGGATAATTACTTTACAATATTGTGTTGGCTTCTGCCATATAACAACGTGAATCAGCCATAAGTATATATATGTCTTCTCCCTTTTGAAGCCCCCCATACCCCATTCCACCCCTCTAGGTAATCACAGAGTACTGCTTTGAGCTCCCTGTGTTATACATCAGCTTTCCATTAGCTATCATTTTACATATGATAATGTATATTTTTCAGTGCTACTCTCTTGATTCATTCCACCCTCTCCTTCCCCTATGGTGTCCGAAGTCTGTTCTCTATGTCTGCATCTCTATTCTTGCCCTGCAAATAGGTTCATCAGTACCATTTTTCTAGATTCCATAAATGTGCATCAATATATGATATTTTAAGAAGTTGTGGTACATGGTACATATATGTAGAGTGGAATATTACTCATCCATAAAAAGAAATGTATTTGAGTCAGTTCTAGTGAGGTAGGTGAACCTAAAGCCTGTTAAACAGAGTGAAACAGCTTGCTTTTGATTCCAACTTCTGTATTCTTTTTCCCAAACCACTCTGCCTTCAAGCTAATATAAGAATTAGTCTTCCTTGGTGTGGATTGTTTTAAGACTTATCTTTCATTCCTAGTCATATTTCCCATAGAAAAGATTTGAATTTGCAAATATCTCAGTCAAGAATTGGAATTTAAGGAGCTTTGTGCTTCCTGCTTCTGACCTCCTGGGGCACTGGGGCTTAGTGAGTCTCTCACTCATTGCTGGAAGGAGTTGTACATGTGACATATGGTCCAAGACCTGGCACAGAGCAAGGGCTCTGCTCCTGGCTGCTTTTGTTACTAATTTTGTTATTACACAGTAATACTAGGATATAAGTGAAGTAACATATCAACAGCAAATGGATCATGATAGCTGGGCCCTGCTGAGCTGGAGTCTTCATTTTCCCATGTGGAACTATTGAAAGTGGTATGTTGGGGCAGGCTAATATTTTTAATAACAGACTTAACTAGGGACAGTAAGAACTTCTGATCTAAATCTTAAAAAATATCTTGAAAACAAGTCTATTTATGAGAGAGGCAGACGTGCAAGGCCTTTGGGGACAGTTTGAAGCAGGTTGTTAAAACCATGAGATATGACCCTTCACAGGGCATAGATCGATTTAATGGGTCTTGATTGGCACATTAAAAGATTGAAATAGAACAGAAATGGAGTACATCTTGTATAGTAAGAGCATTATCTGATAAATATTTTCAGTTGTGTGTACATGTGTGCATGTGTGTAAACACACTGAGTTGCTACGTAGAATTCTTACTATGAGCTTTAATTAAACAAAATTGAAGAACACTGATTTGGATAGTTTTTAGGGAAAGAAGGCCCTTTAATATTTTAAGGTCCTTCTGTTTTAGAACTGTGGAATTCCCTTTCCTGGGATACTGGGCTATTCCTCTCATCAAAAAAGTAATTACTGTATTGGGACTTTGTATGCACAGTAGGCATAAAATTTATAATTCTGAGGACTATATCATCCATATGATAAGATAAAAATTACCATAGATGAAAGCATACATGAGGTATTTAGGGAGGTACTTCACACTAAATTTAATGATATTAATTATATAAAGAGATCTCTGTAAGAATCTATGAATGTATCTGTTTATTGATGTAGTCAGGGCTTCCCAGGTGGAGCAGTGGTAAAGAATTTGCCTGCAGTGCAGGAGATGCAGGCTCAATCCCTGGGTCAGGAAGTTCCCCTGAAGAAGGAAATGGCAACCCACTCCAGTATTCTTGCCTGGGAAATCCCATGGACAGAGGAACCTGGCGGGTTACAGTCCACAGGGTTGCAAAAACGTTATACACAACCTAGCAACTAAAACAACAACAACAACAACATTGACATAGTCACTCAGTTAGCAAGCATATATTATATGCCAGGCACTGTGTTAGGTACTGGAGGGTCAAATAGGAACATACAGCTCAACAGGCAGATATGTGTTAATCATGTCATAACACAGATAGGTATAAACTTGCAACCTTGATAAGGGCTGTGATGGAGAGGTACATTGTGTCTAAAATTATTAGGGATGACCTGGTCCAAAGATCAGGGAAAGGTTTACTAGGGTCATGACAATTGAGTTAAGGTCTAAATAAATGTAGATGTCAACTAGATACAGAGGGAAATGAATGATGTTTAGATAGCGAGAATGTCAAGCTAAAAGGCCTGCTCTGATGGAAGAGGATGAAGCTTACAAGAGAAAGGGAAAGTCACTGTGGCTATCATGTTCAGGGCAAGGGGCAGAACGCTGAGAGCTGAGGCGTGACAGACTTTGAGGTCATTATAGACCATGGATACGTTGAAGGGTTCTGATAAGTTACTGATGGATGTTACAGCAGCAAGGGGACGTGATCTGGTTTGAATTTTGAAAAGACCTGCTTGGCTTCAGTGTGGATAATCCATTGAAAGAGTCCTCAGTGATTCCTTCATTGAGAGGGTCTGAGTAAACCGATTAGATAGATCTTGGCATGCTCTAGGGGAGAGATGATGGAAGCTTGGAATTGGAAGATGATGATGAGGATCTAGAGAAATGGCGAGATTTGAAAGGGTTTTAGGAGATAGAATTAATAAGGTTTGGTAATACATTAGAATGCTCAAACTACCGCACAATTGCAGTCATTTCACACGCTAGTAAAGTAATGCTCAAAATTCTCCAAGCCAGGCTTCAGTGAACCATGAAGTGCCAAATGTTCAAGTTGGCTTTAGAAAAGGCAGAGTAATCAGAGATCAAATTGCCAACATCCACTGGATCATCGAAAAAGCAAGAGAGTTCCAGAAAAACATTTCTGCTTTATTGACTATGCCAAAGCCTTTGACTGTGTGATTACGATAAACTGGAAAATTCTGAAAGAAATGGGAATACCAGACCATCTGAGCAGTCTCTTGAGAAACCTGTATGCAGGTCAGGAAGCAACAGTTAGAACTGGACATGAAACAACAGACTGGTTCCAAATAGGAAAAGGAGTATGTCAAGGCTGTATATTGCCACCATGCTTATTTAACTTACATGCAGAGTATATCATCAGAAACGCTGGACTGGAAGAAACACAGGCTGGAATCAAGATTGCCGGGAGAAATATCAATAACCTCAGATATGCAGATGAAACCACCCTTATGGCAGAAAGTGAGGAGGAACTGAAGAGCCTCTTGATGAAAGTGAAAGAGGAGAGTGAAAAAGTTGGCTTAAGGCTCAACATTCAGAAGGCTAAGATCATGGCATCTGGTCCCATCACTTCATGGGAAATAGATGGGGAGACAGTGGAAACAGTGTCAGGCTTTATTTTTGGGGGGCTCCAAAATCACTGCAGATGGTGACTGCAGCCATGAAATTAAAAGACACTTACTCCTTGAAAGGAAGGTTATGGCCAACCTAGATAGCATATTAAAAAGCAGAGGTATTACTTTGCCAACAAAGGTCTGTCTAGTCAAGGCTATGGTTTTTCCAGTAGTCATGTATGGATGTGAGAGTTGGATTGTGAAGAAAGCTGAGTGCCGAAGAATTGATGCTTTTGAATTGTGGTGTTGGAGAAGACTCTTGAGAGTCCCTTGGACTGCAAGGAGATCCAACCAGTCCATCCAAAGGAGATCAATCCTGGGTGTTCATTGGAAGGACTGATGTTGAAGCTGAAACTCCAATACTTTGGCCACCTGATGCCAAGAACTGATTCATTGGAAAAGACCCTGATGCTGGGAAAGATTGAGGGCAGGAGGAGAAGGGGACGACAGAGGATGAGATGGTTGAATTGCATCACTGATTCGATGGACATGAGTTTGAGCAAGCTCTGGGAGTTGATGATGGACAGGGAGGCCTGGCATGCTGCAATTCATGGGGTTGCAAATAGTCGGACACGACTCAGCAACTGAGCTGAACTGAATACATTAGATATAAGAGTAATCAGAAGGATGTTGAAAGATGGCTCCCAGATTTCTGGCTTACATAATTGCACCGTTGTTGTTGTGCAGTTGGTGAGTCATATCCGACTCTTTGCGACCCCATGGACCATAGCCCGCCAGGTTCCTCTGTCCGTGGGATCCTCCAGGCAAGAATACTGGAGTGGCTTGCCATGTTCTCCTCTAGGGGATCTTCCTGACCCAGGGATCAAATCCATGTTTCTTATGTCTCCTGCATTGGCAGGCGGGTTCTTTACCACTAGCTCCACATAATATTTTTCAGATTAATTTGTATTGGTGCAATCTATCAGTAATTCGTTCCATTGTACATCTGGGTAGCGTCTTGTAGGAATATACCACAATTTTTAATCCATTCTTTTGTTGATGGACATTTGCATTGTTTTTGATTTTTGGCTACTATGAATAAATCTGATGTGAACAATTTTCAACAAGTCTTTTTGTTAAAATATATTTTCATTTCACTTGAGTAGATACTTAGTAGTGAAATTTCTGGGTTGAATATTTAACTTTACTTGAAACTGTTTTCCAAAGTGATCATACCATTTTATATTCTTATTGGCATTTTATAAAGAATTTCAGTTATTCCACATTTTTGTCAACATTTTGTATCATTAGCCTTTATAACCACTCTAGTGGTTGAGCAGAGATATATCATTGTGTTTTTAGTTTGTATTCCCCTAATGCGTGATGATGGTGAACATCTTATTCTTGTGCTTACTGGCCATTGTATATCTATCTTCTCCTGTGAAATATCTGTTCAAGTCATTTGCCCATTTTGTCAGTTGGGTCATTTGCCCTCTGGTAGGATTTTTGGGACCTGTTTTGGATAGAATTTCTTCTTGGGTATCAACATGTGAATATTTTCTCTCAATCTGTGGATTTCCTTTTCATTTTCTTGACTATCTTTGAATGAGCAGTTGATTTTAATTTTGATAATGTCTAATTTATTTATCCTGGTGGCTCAACAGAATCTGCCTGCAATGTAGATGTTGGTCTGACCCCTGGGTTGGGGAGACACCCTGGAGAAGAAAATGGTAGCCCACTCCAGTATGCTTGCTTGGGAAATCCCATGGACAGAAGAGGCTGGTGGGCTACAGTCCACGGGATCAAAAAAGAGTCGGACATGACTTAGCCACTAAAACAACAATTTATTTATCAACACTTTATTTTATGGTGATTACTATAAGAGTCTTGGGCTTCCTAGGTGGTGCAAGTGGTAAAGAATCTGCTTGCCAATGAAGGAGACTCAAGAGATGCAAGTTTGATCCCTGGATTGGGAAGATCCCCTAGAGTAGGAAATGACAACTTGCTTTAGTATTCTTACCTGGAAAATTCCATGGACAGAGGAGCTTCATGGGCTACAGTCCATGGGGTTGCAAAGAGTTGGATGTGATGGAGTGTGCACACACACACACACACATACACACAAACACACAAACACACACGCACCCACTGAAAGAGTCTTAGAAATTTCTGTCTCCTTAGAGTTGCAAAGATCTCCCCCTATGTTTTCTTTTTAGTTTTCACTTTTGTATTTGGGTCTATGACCTGTTTTAAATTACTTTTGTGTGTGTGGCATGAGGTAGGGGTCATGGTTCAGTTTTTGCCTGTGTGGATAGCCAGTTGTTTTAGCACAGTTCATTGAAGTTGTTTTTGTTAATGAAACTGCCTTGGCATCTGCCAAAAATCAGTTGACCATATATGTAAGTGTCTATTTCTGAACTCTTTGATCTGTTTCATCGATCTATTGTCCTCACTCCAATTTCATACTATATTAATTACTATAGCTGTATATTTCTTTAACTTGGTTCTTCTTTTTCAGAATTTATTTTGGATTATTTTTGGTAATTTGTATTTTGACATTCATAATTATTTTGTCAGTTACTTCAAGAAAGCCTGTTGGTATTTTCATTGGAATTGTTTACATCTACAGACTAATTTGAAGAGAATTGAAGTCTTAAAATATCTAGTCTTTCAGTTCTTTCACATGGCATAATTCTCCATTTGTTCAAGCCATTTGAGAGCAGCCTTTTTTAGTTTTCACTCTAGAGGTCTTGCATGTATTTTGTTAAATTTATTTCTAAGTATTTTATATTTTTTGATATCATTCTAAGTAAAATTGCTTTCATTTTCCAATTGTTTAATGTTAGTTAATAGAAATAAAATATACTTTTATATTGACTTTATATGGCGTTTTATGACCTTACTAAATTCACTTAATAATTTTAGATATTCTTTTGACTATACCTTAGGTTTCTCTATGTAAACAGTCATATCATCTGCAAATAGAAAAACATTTCATTTACCTTTTCCACACTTGCATCTTTTATATTTTTCTTTTTCTTTCTTTTCTCTTTATTTCATTAGTTGGACATCCAATAAAATGTTGAGTAAATATCATTGACTTTTTCCTAATTTTCGGGGAAACATGTTCAATATTTTAGCTTTAAAAATGATGTTAGCTATGGAGTTTTTAGTAGATCTCCTCTATCAGTTTGAGGAAGTTTCCTTTTATTTATAGTTTGCTCAGATATTTTAATCATGAATAAGTATGAATTTTGTCAAATGCTTTTTACTGCATCTATTGAAATATAATCATATAGCTTTTTTCTTTTATTTGGTTGATGGATTACCTTGATTGATTTTATAATGATACATCAAATTATGTTCATGAGATAAACCCCACTTGGTTATGATCTATTTTCTTTTTATATATTGCTAGATTCTATTTGCCAATATTTTCTTCTGGATTTTTACAAATACATTCATAACATGTATTGGTCAGTAATGCTTTCTTTAATAGTTCACTTTTCTTTGAATGCTTTTTGTTTCATTGATCAACATTCCAAGATTTATTTATTTCCTCTTATTTAATCTGGGTTTAAAAGCTATTATTTTTCTAGTTCTTTTTCCATATAAAAGTTTAGATCATTGATTTTAAACTTTTCATTAAAAATAAACTTTTAAAGTGAGAAATTTCTCCCTAAGAACTGCTTTAAATGTATACCACAAACTTATTATCATCCAGTTAAAAATACCTTCTATATTTCTTTTAATTCTACTTTGACCCAGTGGTTTAGAAATGAATTGGATAACATCCAAATGTTGTAGATTTTTCTAGATAATTAAAAGATGGTTTCTGATTAAATTACTTTGAGGTCAGAAAACATCAGTCAGTTCAGTTGCTCAGTCATACAGTTGTTCAGTCGTGTCTGACTTTTTGCGACCCCATGGAATGCAGCATGCCAGCCTTTCCTGTCCATCACCAAACTTCCGGAGCTTGCTCAAACTCATGTCCAGTGATGCCATTCCAACCATCTCATCCTCTGTTGTCCCCTTTTCTCTTGCTTTCAGTCTTTCCCAGCATCAGGGTCTTTTCTAATGAATCAGTTCTTCGCATCAGGTGACCAAAGTATTAGAGCTTCAGCATCAGTCCTTCCAATAAATAGTCAGGACTGATTTCCTTTAGGATTGACTGGTTTGATCTCCTTGTAGCATGTGGTTGAAAATAATGTCTTTGAATAATTTTATTTTAAAAAGAGACTTTAAAAATTTTATTTTAAGTTAGACTTCTATAAATCAAGGAAACGAAAGGAAATGTTAGTCATTCAGTCATGTTTGATTCTTTGCGACCCCATGGACTGTAGCCCTCCAGGCTCCTCTGTCCATGGGATTCTCCAGGGAAGAATACTAGAGTGGGTAACTATTCCCTTCTCCAGGGGATCTTCCTGACCCAGGGATCAAACCCTGGTCTCTAACATTGCAGGCAGATTCCTTACCATCTGAGCCACCAGGGAAGCTCTTCTGTAAATCAAACTGATGTACAAAGAATTTGTCCCATCATGTTAAAATTACATTAATACACTTTTTGGAAGAGTCATCCAAAGTTGCCTCTGCTTTTAAGTGTAATATTCTCAATTTGTGAAGAAGTGAATGTAGCCTTAGTCTTAATAAATTAAACTGTTTTTAGCTGTGATTGTTATAGTCATTAACATTTATTTAATATTAACCATACTGTATTTTCATAGCATAGTATTTACTTGAATGCAAGAGTATTGTAAACTAGCTTCTTTTCAGTGGAGTTTTTAGTTCATATGCAAATCTCGTACTTTTTGCAGATCTCACTTGCTGGTGTTGCTATGCTAATAATAATTTCAAGGATATGTTTTGTTATTTGTGCTATAAAAGCCACAGTTACATTTGTTTATTTTTATGAATTTGTGTTTTTAAGTACTTGAAAGATGTACATTGTTAAATGAAGCTAAAAAACTTCCCTTTTCTTCTTTCTTCTTTAGAATCGAGTTTCTTACTGGGAAATGCCCAGATTGTGGATTGGCCTGTAGTTTATAGTAATGACGGTTTTTGCAAACTCTCTGGGTATCATCGAGCTGACGTCATGCAGAAAAGTAGTACTTGCAGGTAGGTAAAAGAACAGCTCAGGAATATTTTCTAAAGTTTAACTAAATGTTGAAGGTGATTTAAAAGACTTAAACTTAGACTCACTGTGATATCATGATTTGTGATAAGAAATACATATTTGGTCTTCCACCCAGTTCCTGGCATAGATCTCCTCAATTCTTGGCTTTTCTTGTGATATGTTAATAAGGTGACATTTGGAAAGCCCTTAGATAACCTAAGGATGGGGTTCACTGCCAGAGAAATGAACCATGTGATTAGAAGCGCAATTTTTCCCCAGTCTCCTGGAGAGGGGCTGGAGGTTGAATCAGTACCAATGGCAATGATTTAATCAGTTATGACCGTGTAATGACGCTTCTGTAAAAACTCAAAGGACAGATTCAGAGACCTTCCAGTTTGGGCAACACGTAGAAGAGCCGAGAGTGGCATATCTGTTCCATGTCCCTTTTTGAGTTATATCCTTTTGTGATAAACCAGAAGTCTGGTAAGTAAAATGTTTTTCCGAGCTCTGTGAGTTGCTCTAGCAAATTATTCAAATCAAAGGGAGAGGTCTTGGGAACCTCTGATTTATAACTGGTGCTGAAGTTTAAGGGTGGGGTCTTGGGAACCAATCTGAGTTAGGTGGATCAGAAGCACAGCCGACACCTAGGCTTCTGCTGATGCCTGAAGTCAGCGAGAGGGCAGTCATGTGGGACAGAACCCTCAATGTTCAACCTACAGAATCTGATGCTGCCTCTGGATAGATAGTTGGAATTGGAATTCCAATTCCCCTCTCCCCCAGATTGGAATTGAGAACCTATTGACTCACATAAAACCTATAGGGCAAAAATTATATTAGAATATTAAGGAGATTAAATTGTCAGTAGAAATATATAGTTTAAGAGGCACTGGTGAGAGCTTTTGCTAAGAGAAGTATTTTTGCATAGCTGTGAATTTATCAATTCATTCAATAAATATTTTTTGATCACCCTCTATGGGCCATGAACTATTCTAGGTGCCAAGTGATCAATGTTGTTGTTCAGTTGCTCAGTCATGTCCGACTCTGTGACCCCATGGACTGCAGCATGCCAGGATTCCCTGTCCTTCACCATCTCCTGGAGCTTGCCCAAACTCATGTCCATTGAGTCGGTGATGCCATTGAACCATCTCTTCCTCTGTTGTCCCCTTCTCCTCCTGCCTTCAATCTTTCCCAGCATCAGGGTCTTTTCTAATGAGTCAGCTCTTTGCATCAGATGGCTAATGTATTGGAGCTACAGCATCAGTCCTTCCAAAGAATATTCAAGGTTGATTTCTTTTAGGACTGACTGGTTTGATCTCCTTGCAGTCCAAGGCACTCTAAAGAGTCTTCCCCAACACCACAGGACTGGAGAAATAGACTTATGGAGGGCACAAACAAACCCTTGTGCTCACCAGGACCTACAAGAGACTGAACCAGGTATAGCTGTGAGTGTCCAGGAATCTCTGGCGGAGGTGTGGGTTGACAGTGGCATGCTGCAGGGTCAGGGGCACTGAATACAACAGTCCTGGGAGCTGTGGCTTGATGGCATAGGTCCTTTTGAAGGAGGTTGCCATTACCACCATTGTGAAAGTTGTTCAGTCGTGTCCGACTCTTTGTGACTCCATGGACTATACAGTCCATGGAATTCTCCAGGCCAGAATACTGGAGTGGGTAGCCTTTCTCTTCTGCAGGGGATCTTCCCAACCCAGGGATCAAACCTAGGTCTTCTGCATTGCAGGCAGATTCTTTACCAGCTGAGCCACTGGGGAAGCCCATTACTGCCATTACCCCTACCATAGTTTGGCCTTAGGCCAAACTACAGGGAGGGAACACAACCCTGCCTATCAGCAGAAAATTGGATTAAAGGTTTATTGAGCATGGCCCTGCCCACCAGAGCAAGACCCAGGTTTACCCACAGCCAGTACCTCACATCAGGAAGCTTCCACAAGCCTCTTATCCTCATTCATCAGAGGGCAGACAGAATGAAACCGCCATCACAGAAAACTCACCAGAACTGATCATGTGGATCACAGCCTTGTCTAACTCAATGAAACTATGAACCATGCCATGTAGGGCACCCAAGATGGATGGGTCATGGTGGACAGTTCTGACAAAATGTGGTCCACTGGAGAAGGCAATGGCAAACCACTTGAGTATTCTTGCCTTGAGAACCCCAAGAACTGTATGAAAAGGCAAAAATGAAAAGTGATCATTGGAGCAGCCTATATCAGAGACCCACTGATATCATCAGCACTTTTTGAGTTTCTAAAACTGTCTTGAACATAGAGTCAACAACCCTCAACCAGGTAGGACATGGTTTTAAACATTTAAAGAGATCAAGATAAAGTTCTTTCATCTTGAATAAGTCACACATACTTTTGTCGTGTTGGTATGTTGTACCACTGCTATTTTGTTTGACTTATGTAAAACAGAATCTGGCATTTATATTATTTATAACAATGCTTTTAAAATATTCCATATCTGTGAGCTTAAAGAGAATATTACCAAAAAAGATCATAAAAAAGAAAAGGAAGCTCTATATAAGGAACCAGTTTAGAACTGAAAACTTTTCACAATATTTCAGTAAGACCAGATGGGATGTTTTTCCTTGAGTTAATTTTTCTTTAATGCTCCCACTTAACTAAGTACCAAAATCATGTTGTTTTAGAACTGCAGGGTATATGAATTATTTTCTGCTCCATATTCATTATTTTTCAGAAGAAAAAACTTGAGGTAGAGATAGGTTAAGGGATTTGCCCAGGGAAACAGTGATTGATTTTTTTCTACCTATTTTTTTCTTTCTTTTTTTCCTACCCATTTATGCTGCAAAACATTATATGCCTGTGCAAATATATATATATTCTACATCTTCATGGAGGGTAGGGATTTCATTTGGAGGAGTCTAAACCTGACTATTCATGGAAATTACCTAGAGAGGTTTAGCAAAACATGGATTCTCAGACCTCACCTTAAGCCTATTGAATCAGGATCACCCCAGGTGGGTAGGTGGGAGCAGGAATCAGTACTTTTAACCAGCAGCTCAGATCCTTCTGCTGCTTAGTGAGTTTTAAGAAATTATCTGTTCAAACATCCTCTTCTTTCACTTATCCTCTTCCAGTGATTCTCATTTTCTCTCTATTAAAGTCATTCTCACATTCAGCCTTCACTTCCAGGCGTGAAATTGGTAAGTGGAACAATGGAAAATGGTGGCCCCTCTTTGAGAGACTCCCTCTGTTAGCACTGTTGTTTCTTATGCCTTTTATCTCCTGGGTAGATATTGGCTCTTGGCCTAGCACTCTTATTGAGGTGTGTGTTCTAAGTTCTGGGAGGCTAAGGTTTGTATGGACCATTTCTGCTCCCTTATGTCTCAGCAGCGTTTAGATTAAATGTTATTATACAGTTTTGAAATCACTGAATTCTAGCTAAATATGGACACAAATAATTTCATAGTGAGGGTAGCCTTGTAAACAAATCAAAGAATTTTACTGATTTTAATAATGACAAGTTTTAGACAGAATAAGAAACTACACATCAGTGAGTATTTGTCTTTCCCAATCCTTCTCTCATTAGACCAGGTGTATAGAGTAAAAAATTAAATATATTCCTCAGTTTGTTCCAATATTTTCATTGTGATTACTCTGGACAAAGTCTCTATTTTATTTGTTTCATTTTATTTCTTCTTCTTTTATTTCTTTTCTCCTTCATTCCATCCTCCTTCATCTTCCATAGTTATTCATTTTAGTGTATTTATTTTATGTCTTTCTAACAATTCCATTTGTAAAATAAATATGTGTATTCTTGTAATGATATTGCTTTATGTGCATTTGTTTTTAAGGCCTGCCTAATTTATACCATACAGTAAAATATACAGTTTCTTGCTCTTTTCATTCACCATTATGTTCTTGAGATTTTTTTTTTTGGTTGCTATATTATAATCTGTTTCATCATGTCTGACCATTTTATAGTGTTCTCATAGCCTTCATTTTTGTTATCCACTTTACTAGTCTTGAATTCCAACTTCTGCCACTTTGCTACTCCAACAACTTGGAGGTAAACATCCTTATAGCCATCTTCTTGTGGCCCCATGTGAGCAGTGTCTGTCACTATGCCCAGAAATTAGATTGCTATACAGTAGAATATATGCAGAAATTGTAAATTAACTGCTGTCAGACTGCTGTCCAGAACGGCCCTCTGTTTCCACTCTCATTTGCCATGAGGGAGGGTTATATCCTTCCCTGGTGGCTCAGACAGTAAAGCGTCTGCCTACAATGTGGGAGACCTGGGTTCAATCCCTGGGTTGGGAAGATGTCCTGGAGAAGGAAGTGGGAATCCACTCCAGTATCCTTGCCTGGAAAATTCCATGGATGGAGGAACCTCGTAGGCTATAGTCCATGGGGTCGCAAAGAGTCAGACACGACTGAGTGACTTCACTTTCACGTCCTTGTACTTTATAGTAGCAGCTAAATTTCTATCAAAAAAATCAGATGTGTGCCATGTACTTTCGTTTTTATTTCAGCTAAAATTTCAAAAACGATTTTTTATGAAATTTCTAGATTCCTAGTAATTTCAAATGTTCATTTTATTATTTAATAATTGCATTTCCAAGCTTTCGGGCTGTTGCTCTATCCTGAAGGACATAGAACACATTGTGTGTTAGAAAGGGATTGTAGGTTTTGGGGGAATGGCATTTAAAAATGTCTGATCTTATCTCAGGACCCTTATAAAGCCCTGACATTAGACACATACTGTCATAGTTCAGGTAAAAACCACTTTAGCGTTCTACTTTTAATTAATCTGAGCCTTTGAAAAGCCTGTTCTGCTTTTTAAAAAATTATTTTTATTTGTTTTTACCGTTTAAGATAGAAGGGTGGGAAGACCAATCATATAGGTAGGGAGGATAGGAGTAGACAGATGCATTCGAATACAATTTTTTTTTTTTCCCATGGAAGGCCCATTAATAATCCTTAACCAAGCTATCAGATTAGACAATAAAGCAGAGCTGTTAAATGACACTTTGTTTTCACAAGTAGTTTTATTAACACAGGGTTATCTCAGTCAACAAGAGAACATTCCACATGATGGATGTCAGTCAGTCCCTTTCCATTGGGCTGAGGGCTCTCCTTTACAATGAGAAAAGTTCTGGAGGGCAGAGTGCCTCAGTGATCATGTCACACTCCAAACGTTAGAGATGTCTGATTCTAGTCCTAGTTTCCCTTAATTACATGTCATAGATTTACCTCTTATGACTCGATCTAAATCCTTTTAACCTCATATAAATTAATGGGCTGTGAAACCTTTTATGATCCATTGTAGAAAGTATGTAATGCTTTGATTTATTATGAAATTACTTCTTTCAGATTTTGAAAGCTGTTGCTATTTATTTCTAAATCCTTCTCCTTACTCTCTCTTACGCTTCTTTTTAATCCTTTGACTATAGATTTCAGCCCATCCTGTGATTAACTTTCATGATGATTTTACTTTTGTCGCTGAGTCTGAGGTGGAGACCACATATTTTTAAGTCAATCTGTGTGGTTTCTGTGATGAAGCATTTGCTAGGCTGTGAACTACAGCCTGTATGTAATTTTATCCTTTTCTTGTGGGGACTGAATATTTATGTGCTCAGTCCAAGAGCATTGTTAACCCTTAGCAGATATTTTAAAGTTAATTTTTATTGGAGTTTAGTTGCTTTACAATTCTGTGTTAGTTTCTACTGCACAGTGAAGTGAATCAGCTCCTGCACTGCAGTGGGTTCTTTACCATCTGAGCTACTGGGGAAGCCCTTATGTATACATATATCCCTTCTTTTGTGGATTTCCTTCTCATTTAGGTCACCACAGAGCACCGAGGAGAGTTCCCTGAGCTGTACAGTAAGTTCACATTGTTGACCATTAG
Source organism: Giraffa tippelskirchi (assembly GCF_054371585.1). Classification (NCBI taxonomy): domain Eukaryota; kingdom Metazoa; phylum Chordata; class Mammalia; order Artiodactyla; family Giraffidae; genus Giraffa; species Giraffa tippelskirchi. The sequence continues at coordinate 135,693,052 of NC_137281.1, read as the reverse complement.
CAGGTGAAGATAGATAGGCAGTGTTTATGATTAGCTTATATATTTTCTCAGTGTGCTGTTTCCTTTCTTCCATGGAAGTCTGTCAACATGGTAGCCATCCTTCCTGTCTGGTATCATAATGAAGCTCATTTGTGAGATTTTGATGGCAGAACAAGGGATCCAAAAATTAAGTAAATCTTGATATAAAGCAAAGCCACTGGTCCCTAGAAGTTTCCGGGGTAGGATGTACATGAAAGATACACTGCCAAATGCTCAGACAAGGTGGATATGGCCCAAGCTAGCCATCAGGAAATCTCTCTTACTCCCAAGATCAGATCTTCCTACAAGTTAGTTGTGTGGCAAGATAAGTGGCCAGAGTATCCAGCAGCAGGCTGTGGGTGAATGTATACCTCAATGTCATGGGCTCACAAAGAAAGAAGACACACAAAATGATGTGTGTTTCTCTTTCAGACACAGTGACTCTGCCCAGTAGCAGGAATGAACTAACTCTTGCCCTCAAATTGTAAAGGATCAAGGGAGTAGGGTTGGGGCTGGAAGGGCCTTCTTCTAACCCCACCCATGAGAAGCATTCCAGTAATAATTCAGTGATTGTATAGTACATTATAAGTTATAACTTCATGTACATTATCCTTCTTAATTCTCACTGTCTGAGTTATATAGTAACATTATCATCCCTGGTGGTTCAGAAGGTAAAAAATCTGCTTGCAGGGAAGAAGACCCCAGTTTGATTCCTGGATAGGGAAGATCTCCTGGAGAAGGGAATGGCTACCCACTCCACTGTTCTTGCCTGGCAAATTCCATGGACAGAGGAGTCTGGTAGGCTACAGTCCATGGGGTTGCAAAAAGTTGGACATGACTGAGCAATTAACATTTTCACTTTTCACGGATGAAAGAACTAAGAGTCAGAGAAGTGAAATGACTTGGCCGTGGATTATACAGTTTATAAGTGGTCCTCTAGTGCAGGTCCTCTGTTATATCATGGCTGCTCTGTATTATAGCAGGGATAGATTGCTTCTGTGCATCTAATTTTATTTTCTGTCCAATAAGACAACAGTGTAGTTGTGGAAGTCATTTATCATTACTGAAGGGGAGTTTGGTGATCCAACAGAGTAATTTGAAGTTCTATACTTTTTTAGTATTCCCATTATATATTCCTGGAGGATAGTCAATAAGATACGTAAAAGCTGTATAAAATTATTTTATAGATATGTGGTTTCTAAAGTCTGATGGTTATAATTTCTAAATCTTGTTTCCATTCAAATATCATTAACCATTCAAAGACTGCATTGAGCTTCAGCCATCTGGAGTCAGGTTGCAGGAAACCTCGGTAAAGAAATTCAGCATTTACACATAAGGAAAGCTGAGCAAGTAAGCAAATGTGCCATATCCATAGTACCCGTAGTATATGCAGAAACACTGGTTTAGTCATTTTGGTTTGGACAGTGCTGGGTGGAAATACTTACAAAATTTGAATTAATTTCCAGAACATTTGCCTTGGAAGAATGGATAATACATTTCAGACATTCTTTTGGGTTGTTTTGAAATACCTTTTACTATTTAACTGCCGTATTTTACTGCTTCAAATACGTGTTCTGTCACTGGAAATACATAGTTTAACAAGCTTAAAATAAAAATATGAGTGAAATAATATGATATAAAATATTATTTTTGAGAAATTATCCACAGTATAATAATCTGGGATTTTTTTTCTTAAAATGCCCCTGTTTTTCTTAGAACAGGCTGTTTTAGCATTGGGAGAGCTAAAGAGGAATGGGTTATAGAATTTTCAGGGTTTATTTGAGAAACTGCTTGTTTTCAACTTCTCTTTAGAATTTTAGCTGAATCAAACTTGTGTTGTATTTCTTCTTAGGTGTTACTGTTACATCAGTTTCCAAGATAGTTTCTATTTTTTTAATTTGAGTTGTAATTTATCTTTAATCCTATTAGAGTTAATTTTTCACCAATGTTATTCTAGTTCCTTGTTATATTTTAGATGATTTCTTTTTCATGTTTTTTTGTTGGCCGATTGTGAATATTGTGTTTTGATTTATTGAACCATACATAGACTCTGACATTTAGTAATAGAAGTAAATGCTTTCTCTTTTCTTAAAGACCACAAACATTTAGTAGTTTAATTGCTCATATCATACTTTTTGTTTTTGTGTGTTTTAATGTTTTATCTTTAGTAGAGTCTTTAGATTAAAAATACCAGTCAATAAAAAGTTTACCTGTCTGTAAAAAATATTAGCAGTATTAAACTAGTGTGTTGTTTTGGTGGAGGCAAGGTGGGTGACTTTGTTCACTTTAACTGAGGAATTCTAATTTAATTGTGATGCCCTCAGGAGATTTTCATAAAACTCACATGATGGTAAGTCAGGCTTTGACAGGAATAGTGGCTTTTCAATGCCCTCTGAAGCGTCATGTGCTAGTCTGTCTCTAAGATGATGGAGTTAGAACCTGTCATCCTATTCTAAGATTTTCTTGCTTATTTTACTATTATAATGACAGTTAGCTATTCCTTTTTAATAAAAAAATAAAAGTAATTGAAAATGCAGGATACAGATTGGAGAACATTTTGTTGACCACATCTATCAGTGGGCTTCCCTGGTGGCTCAGACAGTAAAGAACCTGCCTGCAATGCAGGATTTTATCCCTGGGTCCAGAAGATCCCCTGGAGAAGGGAATGGCTACCCACTCCAGTATTCTTGCCTGGAGAATTCCATGGACAGAGGAGCCTGGTGGGCTACAGTCTATGGGAGTCACAAAAAGTCAGACACAACTGAGCTACTAACACTTTGAGTTTCATCTATCAGTACTTAGTTTCTAGAATTTTAGTTGCTCAGGTTGGTGTTACCCTAAGATGGGTTGTTACTCTGTAATTTTTAGTTGTGATATGGTATCATTGTTGAATCCTGCTAGTTTTGCTGATTCTTGCTAACAAATTATGCTTTTCATGTTGTAAACTTTCTAGATTGAGATATTGAGGAGCAGATTTCCTATGACGATAAAAAAACCTTAACCTTTATGCCTTTCCGTGAATGCATGGCTTTCAAGGCTCTGTACTTAATTTCGTTTTATAAATTTAGTATTCTGCTCCTTAAAGAGGGCCTGTAAAACTGTATAAGCTTCAGGCCCCACCAGACTTGGATTTACTGCTGACTAATAAGTTAATTTCTTGAAAATTCTAAGAAAAGCAATGACTAAGATATACTTGAGGCTTTGAAAACTTAGTCAAGTCACACATATTTTTCCTGGTGGAACAAATGACCTGGACAATCATAGCAACTAGTAGAACTAGGTATTTGAAACCAGATGCACAGCTTATGATTGCAAAAGCATCAAGAATAGTTTTAGAGTCTTATAGTCCTTTGACTGAGTTCTGTTTTGTAAATTTGCAGACTTTTGGTGAAGTTCTCTTAAAAAAAATTGATAATTTCAAATGTCAGGAAATGTTTGTGAGATGTCAAAGTTTACTCTTTGATCTCTGTTTTTATGTTCCTCTAGCCATAGTAATAGCGTATGTCTCCTTCAATTTCTCTTCTTTATTTTCCTTCCGTTAGGTCTCCTTGTACGGATTTCAAAAAAATCCTCATAAGTAACGAGAATGCCAATTCAGTAATGCATGTAATACTAAATCTTCACATTTCATGGTAGTATGGGAATGTGAAAAAAGACCATACAAGCTGAAAGCATGTAGTGTGATCTTAATACTCAATGACAAAGTATGATTGTTCCGTGACCTTTAACAATGTTTGTCAAAGCATTAAAAAAAAACCTCTTTCTGTTGGTTTTAAGTGCAGGGAAATGAAAATAATAGTAACATTAATATTTATTTAGTATATTATTTAGTGATCTATAACATTAGAAACATTGAGATTAAAGTGTTTCATTTCTTTGCAAAAACCTATCATGAGTCATTTGAACAATTCTTGCATTCTTGTAATATATTTTATGATATGAAGAGAGCATTTTTTCTACCTCTTAGCAAACAGTATACTTCTTTTAAGTTTGAATCCTCTTCACCTTTATCCTTTTACTTTCAGTACTGTGAATTACTTCCTAGTACTCCTTTATTGTGAAGTTTTTTTTTTTTTTTTTAATGGTATTAGGTCCTCTGGGAAACATTGGTCTTTTTTACAACAATCCTTTTCCTGATTTTTGTTAATAGGTTTGTCCTCACTAGGTTCCTCTGGCCGCATATTTCAAGTCTCTGAAGTATAGCAGTGTTGACATCCCACCATTCTTTGAGAAGAAATAACTTCTTTTATGTTTAATTTGAATTTCACGTCTACCATGATCACTTTACATTTCTTTGGTGGGCTTTAATCTTTGATGGTGAATTCCTGCTTTTATTTATCCATTTTTGTAAAATGTCCCATGAGTGTACCACTGAGAGACAAGGAGGCAACACAACTGCACACTTTGCTGTCTATGCATGAGCTGAGTAGTGGATGCACTGTAATTCTGACAGGCTTTAAACAAGTAGTGAAATTGATCACTGATTGTTATGTGTACTTGTTATTTGTTCGTGACTTGTAGACTGATGAGCTATCAGCAAAGTTTATACTTTATGGTATCAATCATAGTTAATATACTATGAAAACCAAAATTTGAACTGTATTGTTGGGAAACTGGTATGATTTAACAAAAGGATTGCCTAAGTAACTAAAATTGATGCATACTGGACTTGTGTAAAGTAAGGACTGTTTCTCTCTCTTACTCTTTCTCACTATATGTTCAAAATCACTTAAAAAGCTAGCTTCTAGCAAGAGTTTAATAGTCATGATTAAAACATGGTTTAAATATTTTAGTTCATTTTGTGGGAGCAATTATTTTGTAACTAAATTTGAATACTTAATTTAAAAAAGACAAGTATATGATTTTATGTAGCATTTGAAAAGCAACCCCAAACTGAAATGAATTGTTTTTTTTTTTTTTCTTCCAGTTTTATGTATGGAGAATTGACTGACAAAAAAACCATTGAGAAAGTCAGGCAGACTTTTGACAACTACGAGTCAAACTGCTTTGAAGTTCTTTTGTACAAGAAAAACAGTAGGTATCTAAGTCATCAATAAGATGTGTCAACTCCTTATTAATATTATATATTGGTAAGTGGTAGCTAAGCTATAGTGTAGAGAGAATATAAAAGATTTATTGCTTCTCTTGGCAGGAGGTATTTGTAAAAATTAGATAGCAAAATTAATAAATAATGCTTATGAAAAGCAACCTTTTGAGGAATGAAAGAAAAATATAATGCATTTTGAATGTGATTTCTTTTGTGTGTCAGATGGCAGGTTGTTTTGTGATTAATATCCATGGTAAAGACCCTATAGTTTTGTGACAGCAGCTAAAAATGACTGAGAAATTCGTTCATTTCTTCTTATGGTTAAAGGGAAAGTGGATTGTTATCAGTGAGTATGTTATGTTTCAACATATACATAGATGACATGTGAGTGTATGGTATCTATCTGAGGTGAATTTTTAGCACTATGGCTGTTTGCTAGACCAAACTGCTTTGTTGGAAGACTGGTGAGAATAGTTGTTACTTTCAGAAAGTACCATTCACATCTAGTAACTTTGTACTGATTGTATGTGCTGTTGTCTAATGATGGGAGGTATGAATGGTCAGTTGTCCATTATATAATCACATAATACCTCATGAATATGGGTCTTAGGTAATTATGAGTGAGTTTGATGAGACTCTCCAGTAGAGTTTGGAGGAAACAACAAACAAAAAACCAACTAATACACTCATTAACCAAGTCTCTTTTCTAATTTGTTTTCTATAAATAGTCACTTACTTTATTTCTTTTTTGTTGCATTTCCAAATGGGCCTTTTTTTTTTTTTTAAAAAAAGAACAGTCACTGCATAAGATGAGTCAACTTATTTAGTGTTAATGGTTAAATGATAGCAAAGCCAATTATTATCTTTAGTGAAAATTGATGGTTACTAAATTCTTCCCCAGTTCAGGAAGCATTCTAGCTTCAACAGGAAATGCTTCTACCAAGTTTAGTACTGGTTGGGTTTTGTGAAGCATAGTTTATCCTCTCCATTGTACTTTAAACGTTTGCTCTCTATTGAATATTTAGGTTTTCCTTCTATTAATAGGCCATCATAGGGATAACTACAACCATAGGCATTGCTTCACATTAGTAGTGAAGTTCCCATTACCAGGTGCTACTGGCAATGGAAGAATTAGTTTCAGTGGTTTTACCTAAGGAATGCTTTATCATCTTATCTTTCATTTTAGAATCAAAACTGAAAATATATTTCTCTTTGACATCATATCCAAATGTCTATTGGCTTATCAACTAGAGAACTATCCATTCTGAATAATCAGCTCTGTCTTCTACAAGAAAAAAGCCAGTTTCTAGGTGCTTTCTGGGCTTTTTCACTAGATCCAAACACATACTGATATTTTGTAGCCAAAACTTGTATGCCAAAACTCCCTTTCTTTCTTTCTTTTTGCCTCACCACAAGGGAGGATCTTAATTCCCTCACCAGGGATTGACCCATGCCCCTGCAGTGAAAGTGTAGAATCCTACCCACTGGACCAGCAGGGAATGCCCCCTTTCATTTTTATACAGGGTTGTTACCCCTTGAATGACTTCAATATATACCTCAAGTTTAGCAAATGATTTAAGATTATTCCATATTACTAAGGTCATTTTAGGGGCTTCCCTCCCTGATAGCTCAATTGGTAAAGAATCTGCCTGCAATGTAGGAGACCCTGGTTCAATTCCTGGGTTGGGAAGATCCGCTGAAGAAGAGATAGGCTACCCACTCCAGTATTCTTGGGCTTCCCTAGTGGCTCAGCTGGTAAAGAATTTGCCTGCAGTGCGGGAGACCTGGGTTTGACCCCTGAGTTGGGAAGATGCCCTGGAGAAGGGAAAGGCTACTCACTCCAGTATTCTGGCCTGGAGAATTCCATGGACTGTACAGTTCATGGGCTCGCAGAGAGTTGGACACGACTGAGCGACTTTTACTTCACTAAGGTCATTTTTTAACCTGAGATTTGAACAGAAAAATCTTTTTTTCTGATTTTAAAGCTTCAAAGCCAGATACATAGCTTCTGATTTTCTCAAAAATACCTTGTGGAAATTTTGTTTAGATCCTTTAAATCATGTTAGCAATAACTTTAATATTTCATTTCTAAAAGTTTCTTATGAAAGTGGTTTGGATAGTTTGCCTTATTTTAATAGCTTGTAATAATTGTCTGACCCTTGTTCAGGCCTATCTGGTTCTTTTCAGATAACTTATATATGCATAGTTGTCTGTTTGGAGCCAGTAGGGGTTTTGGCATATAGCACTCTATATTAAAACTCCTGTCACTTCTGGATAGTATCTGCATTGAGTTTTTTTCTTAATATGAAGAATAGATATTGTCCATGCACTATAATGGAGTTCTATGATACTTAAAAGCAACTTTAAAAAATCTTGTAAATAGTTAGCTAAAGGCTTCTGAACATCAACTGAAAGAAGTGTGCTCTTATGATGTTTTTTAATGTTAGAAAAATTCACACGTCTGTAGAGAACTGTTTTGGGAATGCCAAAATCTTGGCCTGAATGCCAAGTCCTCCCAACACTTCCATTAAATAATTAGCTAAACACCATTTGCAAATGGGGAGATTGAGACGTCTGATTTAATATGTATCACGATTGACATTTAAGGTTGCAACCTCAATTCTTTAAGTCCATTGCTCTGATTATAGCAGGTTGCTTATACTGTTGAGAAAAAAAGCAGTGGCTCTGGGAGGATGACTGAAAATGGATCTTTCTGTTTACACAAAGGCAGAGCTGTGATAGCTGCTGCTGCTGCTGCTGCTAAGTCGCTTCAGTCGTGTCCGACTCTGTGCGACCCCATAGACGGCAGCCCACCAGGCTCCGCCGTCTCTGGGATTCTCCAGGCAAGAACACTGGAGTGGGTTGCCATTTCCTTCTCCAATGCATGAAAGGGGAAAGTGAAAGTGAAGTCGCTCAGTCGTGTCTGACTCCTCGCGACCCCGTGGACTGCAGCCTATCAGGATCCTCCGTCCATGGGATTCTCCAGGCAAAAGTACTGGAGCGGGTTGCCATTGCCTTCTCCGTGTGATAGCTAGAACAACTCAAATAATCAATGCCAGGGCACTGCCTTGAGTTTCCAGCAGCTACAGGTCTCTCTACCTAACCCTCCCAGACTTTCCACCACCTTGAACTTCAAATGCAGAATATAGATATTCACCAGCCATGCAGCAAAAACTCAGCCTCCTTGGAGAAGTCTGAGCCTGTGACTAAACTTGAAAAAAGTATACTGTGATTTCTGAAAGCAATTTTAACGACAGCTCTGACTCAATGCTGAAATTTGAAAAGTTGCTGTTTTCCTTGGAAGGTCTGAGCTGAAACATCATCTCTTTCTGTTTAGATTTCTAGCAGACCTTGGAAAACGACTTATTTTTAAAGCCCTTTTCTCTCTGTTTATGACCTCCTGCCTCAAGCTCACTGTGTTGGAACAGCCATAGGCCATGTATCTGCGAGTGTCTGGGTCTGGTGATTTGTCAAACTGTGCACATCACTCACAGTTTATGGACATACTGTGTAAAATAAGAAGCAGAAAACAGAACAAGGCTTTCTGGGAGATGGTGGGATTGTTTTTGAGGTCCCTGTCTCATCCTGTAATCATTTTGGAAAAGGTTATATCCTTCTATAGGCTCCCTGGGGTTGCAAAGGACCTGGTTGTCAGAATTGAATATTTATAAAAACCTCTTTGGAATTCTTTGATTTCTAGCACCTGGTAGTCAAGTCACCTATTCTGTGTAAATGGCAAATTCCCCTTTATGGTGATATTATCACCAGACAATTTTTAACCACGGATATGGAGATGCTTCTTATGGGTTTTCATTGAAAGTCACTAACAGGCTATTGACTTTCCTCTAAAGATTAAATATTAACAGCTGCACATCTCAGTCCCCAAATCCTAAACCTGACAAAAGACCGTATGTCTTTAGAATAGAATATTCAGAGAGGCTTTACTGCACTGTGGCTTGGAAAGACTATAACGGAAAATGCATCATTTTGATTCTGATGGAAAATTCCCTCAGTGTTTTATCATTTAGTGAGTAATTACTCCTTTGAAGGCATTTCTTGTGTCTTCAAATATTTATTATTTGATATAATGCCAGTTTCTAATTTGTCCAAATCCTAAGGCTTGAATACTTTGAAACACTGTGTCTTTCGAAGTCTGCAGGAGCTATTGTTTAAAGATCATTGTGACAGAGTCCAGGCTCATGCTTTGAGCAAGGGAGGTTGGAAGCAGTGTCTCATGAAGATGTCTGAGACTTTCAAGGCCTGGGGACATTTTTTTCTTTAACATTGCCTTAAAGTCTTCAGGTATAGCTTTGTGTACATCAGGCCTGTAGTGTTGCTGACATCCTATCTCTCTGATGTGGGGATGTGGTCAGAACTGAAGAGTTTAAGTCTGTTTGACTGATGAGAGAACCTTGAGGTAGAAACAGCAATTCAAAAGTTCCTGCAAGAGAAATACTTATCAAAGCATCAGGTATTGATGTTGAAGTTGTCCAGAAACACTTCTCGAAGTAACACGGAGAAGCACATAGGAATGCTCACACTTGGTGAGAATAAGGAGGGGAGTTGGTGAAAGCAGCAGTGGGTGTAGAGACCCAGATCTAAAGGTGCCACTGAAAGAAAAGTGAAAGTGTTAGTCCCTCAGTCATGTCCAACTCTTTGTGACCCCAGAGACTGTAGCTCACCAGGCTCCTCTGTCCATGGAAATTTCTAGGCAAGAATACGGGAATGGGTAGCCATTCCCTTCTCCAGGGGATCTTCCTGACCCAGGGATCCAACCCAGGCCTCCCTCACTGAAGGCAGATTATTTACCATCTAAGCCACCAGGAAGCCCCATTAACAATACTTAAATAGCAAGACTGCCTTTATTCCACTGTATTATGAAATGATGTCCTGTGCTTTATTTTCAAATTTTGATATTTTGAGTTGAAAAACATTTTCATTAATTTTTGAGCAACTGGTAATTGATATAAAATGAAAATTTTACTGATTCTTTTCAGTAATTAAAATACTGTTGTTTTGGTGTTGATTCCTGGCATAGCAGTTTGTGGCTGAAGGAGGAGGGAAAGCAAGAGACCAAATCATTGTGGTGGCTGCATCACACTCTGTTGTCCTTTCTCTCTTTTACAGGAACCCCTGTTTGGTTTTATATGCAAATTGCACCAATAAGAAATGAACATGAAAAGGTGGTTTTGTTCTTATGCACTTTCAAGGATATTACGTTGTTTAAACAGCCAATAGAGGATGATTCAACAAAAGGTAATTTTCAAAGGAATTACCATACTTAAGGATTAGCCTGTCATTTAAATATAGTATTATTATTTTAACAATATCCATAGGTTGAACTTTTAAAGAAAATTTTTACTACATGGCCTTTCTTTGGCTTTATATTTATTCTAGTAATTGTGCAGAATCAATTTTATTCAGTGATATTGTTTGAGTGGAAATAGGACATTGAAATATTAGGTGGTTATCTTAAATTAGAGAAATTGAGATGAGCTATAAGGAAGAGATTTCATGGAGCATTATAAATTTTGAATCAGTATGGGAATTTCAACAACTTCTATCATACTGAGACTTAGAAACAAAAAGTATAACAGCTTGTGGAGTTGTTTGGTGAAGTCCTACTGGAGCACAATTGATTAGTTGATTGAATTTTGTTATATTGATTAGAGCATGAATAGTTGACTTTTTCAGGCTACTTTTCTTCCTTTATTTAGTTGTTGTAGATTCTCTTTGGTAGATGTTATTTAATTATGTAAAGAATGCTTTTGTCATCCAGAAAGTGGCTGGCAAAATGCAAACATTCTGATTGGAGTCTTATTGACTATATAATATTCAGAGAGACTACTATAGAAGACATTAGTGAGTGGCATGTGCTTCTATCCCCTTTTATATGTAATTTACTCTCATTTTATTTTCTCTAATTATTTTTAAATTAGAAACTGATGTCATATAAATGAAGGATTTTAAATACCCTTAGAAGAAGTTTTTATGAAATGGCATTTTTAATTATCTCTTAGGAGACTAAAAATAGAATGTTTTCTTTACATTTAGCAAACATTGCATTTTTTTACCTCTTAAAAAAAAAACTGGCACAGCAGTTTTAATCTTTTCAACTGTAATTATAATCAGAGAAAAATTACATGTATGTATATATATATATCATATATGTACACTCATGTATGTGTGTGTATGCTCAGTTTCTATTTAGCATCAAATTGCAAGAGGAAAATTTTATGAAGTGCAGATCATTGAAAGTATGACAGAGAGCAATTCATTGTGACTATTTCTAAAAAATGTGTATACAAAATCATCTCCTGGAAGTTCAAATAAAGTATTCACTTTTCTACTTGTACTACCTGTTGCTCTGATTTTACTTGTAGACCCAGTATCTAGGAAGTTTAGGATATATTGTAATACTATTTTTAATAGAATAGTTTTTTTATAGTGTTTAGGTTTATTGCCCCTTTGTTTTGAAATTCAAGGTGCTCCATCCGACAGCAGCAGAATGCATATTCTTCTCAAATTACATGGAACATTCACTAGATAGATCATATTCTGGCCATAAAATATACTTTAAAAGCTTTAAAAGAGTATAAATCTTGCAAGGTATGTTCTCAGATCACAATGGAGTTAAGTCAGGAATCAATGAGAGGAAGACAGGTAGAAAATCCCCAGATATTTGGAAATTAACAGATTCCTAAATACTCCACGGGCCAAAGAAGAAGTCTTAAGATAAATTATAAAAATATTTTAAACTAAATGAAGATTTAAATATGACATATCAAGTTTCTGAGATGTAGTAAAAGGAGTGCTTAAAGGGAAATGTATATCATTAAATGCATATATTTGAAATGAAGAAAGATATGAAACTAAATACCTAAGCTTTCACCTTAGGCAACTAGACAAAGAAGAGTAATTTAAACTAAAGCAAGCTGAAGACAAGATGTAATAAAACTTAGAGTAGAAATCAATGAAATAGAAAAAAATTAGAGAGACTCACTGTAACCCAAAAGCTGATTCTTGGAAAAGAATGTTAAAGTTAGCAAACCTCTAGCCAGGATAACCAAGAAAAAGGGAGAAGGCACAAATTACCATTACCAGAAATTAAAGAAGGGCCATCACTACATATCCCATGAGCATAAAAGCATGTAAAGAAATACTTTGAGTGACTTGATAGCCACTGAATTGATAACTTAGTTAAAACACACCAATTCCTTGAAAGACACAAACTACCAAAACTCATGATAGGAGGAATAGATAACCTGAATTGTCCTATATCTATTAAATAAGTTAATAATTAATAAAGTTCCAAAATAAGTACAGAGAGTTTCACTGGTGAATTCAGTCTCTTCCAGAAAACAGTGGTAGAGAAAAATCTCCTTACTCATTCTATGAGGCCAGTTGTTTCATCATACCAACACCAGGAAAAGATATTACAGACCAACATTTCTCATGAATGTAGATATAAAAGTCCTCAACAAAAATAGATTGCAAGGATGTGTTAAAAGAATTACACTTAATGACTGAGATTTATTCCACATGGAAAGATGTTTCAAAATTCAAAAACCTATCACTCTCATTCATAGTACTGATATCAGGTTAAAGAAGAAAATTGATTTGATCATATCAGTTGGCATAGAAAAAGCATTTCACCACACCCAAAAGTTGTTCATGATAAAAACTCTCAGCAAAGTAGGAATAGAGAACTTCCTTAACTTGACAACAAACATTTATGAAAAACCTGCAGCTAACAGCTGTCTGTATCTTAAAGTGCCATATATATTTTTTAATTTTTATTTTATGCTAGAGTAGAGTTGATTAACTATGTTGTGTTATTAATAGTTTCAGGTGTACATCAAAGTGATTCAGTTATACATATGTGTCTATTCTTTTTCGAGTTCTTTTCCCATTTAGTTTATTACAAAGTATTGGGCAGAGTTCCCTATGCTATACAGTAGGTCCTTATTGGTTATCCATTTTAAATATAGCAATGTGTACATGGCAATCTCCCAATCTGTCCCTCCCTCTACCCTTTCCCCCTGGTAACCATAAGTTTGTTCTCTAAGTCTGTTAGTCTGTTTCTGTTTTGTGTATATTTGTTTGTATCATTTTTTAAACATTCTGCATATAAGAGATATCTTATGATGTTTGTCTTTCTCTGTCTGACTTCCTGCACTTATTTTGATAATCTCCAGGTCCATCCATGTTGCTGCAGATGGCATTGTTTCATTCTTTTTAATGACTGAGTTATATTTTTATATATATATATATATATATATATATTTATATTTATACCACATCTTTATTCATTCATCTCTTGATGGACTTTTAGGTTGCTTTCATGTCCTGGCTATTGTAAATGGTGCTGCAATGAACGTCGCAGTGCACGTATCTTTTTGAACCATGTTTTTCTTGTGATATATGCTCAGGCGTGGGATTGCTGGGTTATATGGTAGCTCTATCTTTAGGTTTTTAGGGAATCTCCATACTGTTTTCCATAGTGGCTGCACCAATTTACATTCCCACTGACAGTATGGGAGAGTTGCCTTTTCTCCCCACCCTTGCTTGTATTTATTGGTTGTAGACTTTGATGAAGGTCATTCTGACAAGTGTGAGGTGATATATCATTATAGTTTTGATTTGTTTTTCTCTTATAATAATTAGCGATATTGAACATCTTTTCATGTGCCTCTTGGCCATCTGTATGTCTTCGCTGGGGAAATATCTATTCTTGTCTTCTGCCTATTTTTTGATTGGATTGTTTGTTTTTTAATATTGGGCTTCAGTAAATTGTTTGTAAATTTTGGTAAAGTGCTATATTCTAAAATAAAAGAAAAATCATTGGCATATGACTTGTGACCCAATATATTATTCAGATGAATTTTTCTTGCCTTCATACATGAATGATAGCCAGACTGAGTAAAAAACCAGACTTTTCCCCTCAAAAATATTTATACATTTTTAACTTTCATATTTAATGGTTATTGTTTTTCTCATTCACTTTAACTGACTTCATGGCACAGCTAAAGTTGGCCAAGAAAAGTACAGTACTTTCTCACAAGTTTGACCTGCTGAACATTAATGGTGGTATCTGTTTATGGAAACTAAAAATTGGCAGCATTTTACAATGAGGTTAGGAGAAAGGATGCTAATATTGACAGACTGACCTTTATTTCTCAAGCTCTCCATTTATCTGCTTCTACCTCCATCTCCCTGCATCCTTTCATCAGACTCATAGAGCTCTTTCTCTTTTGAATGCATTATTTTATTCTTACAAAAATGAACTCCATTTTAATAAACTTGAGACAACTCAGACCACTTGATTTTTGAGTAATGTGTTCAATAGACCTGTAAATTAAAATTTATAGGGAAAATCAAACCTCATTGTGAAAACCTTAGAGTAAAATATCTCCAGAATTTGTAGTGGAAGAGCTTATTTTAAATAGATTTTTATTTTGAGACTCCTCCACACCTTTCAAATACATAACAGATTTCTAAAAATGTATTGCACAATGTAACTGTGAATGGTGTATATGAGCTACTTTCTATTATTCATGTAAGTTGTAAATTTAATATGAAAAATTCAATAGAACTAAAATATTTATGCCATTAAGCAATCATCCTACTATCCCTATGAAGCTAGCATATCAGAAAGTATATTTTGAAAACTTGGCACAAAAATGCATCTTTCAACTTTTTAGTTTGAGCAAAGGGGACCATAGAACTTTTGGGAAAAAGCAGATGAGATTTCATGATAACACCAGAGTATCAATATGATTCGAGTATAGAACATTGAACATGGAGGCAGCAATCTTATTTTTTTATTGGAATATAAATGCTTTGCATTTTGTGTTAGTTTCTGCTGTACTATCAAGTGAATCAGTCATATGCATACATACATCCCTTCCCTCTTGAAGCTCCCTCCCACAGCCTCCTCTCACCTCTCTAGATCATCACAGAACACCTTGCTGAACTTGTGCTTATAGCAGCTTCTCACCAACTATCTATTTAACACATGGTGGTGTATATATGTTAATCCTAATCTCTCTCTCTCTTCATCCTACCCTGCCCTGCCCTGCACCACGCCCACATGTCCATTCTCTATGTCTGCATCTCTCTTCCTGCCTTGAAACTAGGTTCATCTGTACCATTTTTCTAGATTCTACATATATAGTAATCTTACTTTAGATTCAACCTTGGGCACCAGAGTTACTTAACATGAGCCTTTTTGTGACTCCTCTAGGAGTATTTTTTCTTTTCGTTTATCTTATTTATTTATTTTTCCCCAACCAAGCATGCTGACTGAGCACACAGTATGGTCGCTGACACTGTTAACTAGGTCTTGGAGATGCAAAGTTCCTTCCATCATATCCTAATGCGGAGAGGGGTGGTGTAACAAACAAATGCATATATAATGGAAGCTTTCTTCGGATTACTCTTATTTTCTCAGTAAAAGAGGAAACGTGGTTATCAACTAAGAGTAAGGATAGTGAGGGGGTAGGGAAGGGTTGAAGGGGAGAGGAGGAGGTATGGAACAGTTGTGTAGAGAGTGGAGCAGTGAGTGGCTAAGGTTAAATTCAACAGGTTTTCAGTGCAGCACTAAGGTCCACGTGAGACTTGTGGTCATACATTTCATTAGTATCTATGAGCATGATTATGTGTTTACTCTACCCTAGTAGAGTCAAAGGTGTGTAGATGGTGAAGTAGGTGAGTTGGATCTAACCAGAGTTGGGATTTGGTTAGGTGAGCAAGATGAAAAGAATCAGGGAGCTCAAGGATCAGGGAGAAGGGATCAAGGAGCTGAGGATATTTGCAACAGTGTAGGTTGAAGGTGTTTGCAAAAATCTGAAGCAATACTTAGATAATAAAAGCTTGGATGGGTATATAGAAAATAGTGTTTTTAGATGCAGAATAAACAAGTGAATCCACACATAGGAAAGCCAGGATATAACTTTAAAAAAAATTTCTAGAACAAGGCCATTTTACCTTTTTTAATGTGGAAAAGGGGCAGTGATTGGAACAAAGGCCCATATCTTTTAAGAATGTGACAGAATTGATTGGAATTGGTATCAGTCTCCTTCAGCTTATATTGGTATTTTTACCAAGCAACTCAGACATATGGGTCTGGGTCAAAACCCTGAGTAAATTGGCTAACTGTGAATTGTACTTCTAAGTTGTATCTGGAATGGTAACTAGAATGTAATGGTAGCCAACTAATTTGAGAGTAGCACTTCCTCATAATGAATCCTATGATCACCAAAACTTCATTCTAGATGAATTTCTGTCTTTAAAATGAATGGCACTGAGTGATGTCATTATACATACATGATGGGTGGTAGCAGAAACTATTGAAGGGGAAGAAATCGGTCTTGATGAAGCAGTTAATATGTGTCAGGAGCTTTGTATTCTTTGTAGCTCATTCCTATAATTCTGAAAATTAGTGTTATTTTCTCCATTTTACTGTTGAAGATTCTGACACTCAAAGTCTGACTGATTTTCAATCCAGTGCTCTCTCTGTTGGACCATGCTGCCTTATCCCTTTCCAGTGGATACTTATTGGGGTTTGGCCCCCTTAACCCCCCTGCTCTCCTTTTTCCCTACAAAGATGAAGCACAGGTTGAGAACAGTCTGATTCTGACAGGACTGTACTGTTTTGAATCAACAGAATTTACTGATGATAATTCAAGGAGGGAAAAGTGTTTTTGTTATCTTTTGTTTCTGATACTGAGGTCCTGGAACTGTTGCTCAGATAGTCAGTCAGTGGTACCTGATACATCATTTATAATAATACACAGAGGAAAAATTACAGCCAAGAAATCCATTCTGTTGATTATCCATATGTGTTCTAAAAGCATTGGTTCAAATCTCTGCCCATTTATACAGTACAGTATTTTCAAACAGATTAAAAAACTGCCAATACACTTAACAGTGTGAAATATCCTGTGCCAAATAGTTATGGCATCTTTGTGCCAATAATTGAGACAAAAAATTCCTGTAGAATGAAAATAACAGCAAAAATAGCAGCCTTCCCCTTGTAGGAAGCCAATGGTTTTCTTTAGAGAGGAAACAACAGATGAAATATGAGTAATTATACCATGTAGTCTCTTTGGCCAAGAGTATAATTGTTTACCTAAGCTTTTTTCTTATAGATTAGAATCTTGTGTTGCAGTCTAGTAGATTGATTGAACTGCCTCTGTGACTTCCTTTTATTTTTAAGATTAGGCAGTCCATGACAAAGAGGTTAATTGCAACCCAATAGAGCTAAACTAATGTTTTATTAAGAAGGAGTTGGCATCCTAAGCTTTTAGGAGAACAAATGTTCTCATAATGCCATGAACAACTTATAGAGCAAGTATTAGGCTCTTCATACTCAGCTGTCTGTTCACATTACCCCATATCGACCACGTCTAAGTAACATCAGCGAACTGTGCTGAATAATCAGTCACACCAGTTAGGTCTCAGTAAAGGTGAAATCAGTAAATGTATCGCTGGGAAAAGTTAGAACTGCTGATATGCCTTTTTTCCCCTCTGACCTAGACAGTGTGACTGCTTAACTTTTTCAAAGTTTGACTGTTCAGTGGGGGCTGCTGACAGATCAAATGAACTAATTCATCTAATCACACGGGCAATTCCAGATGTATCCAAGAGCTCAAAGGTATAGGTATAAGGAAATTCACTGTGGCGTTGTTAGTGATAGTGAAAAATCTAGAAGCCATTTAAATGTTTATAAGTAGAATATATACATAATCGGAAAAGAGCAAATGCCTAATTCTCTGCAATAACAAAGGTACAGGCAAGAATCAGTTGCCATGGTTGGGTGGAACCTGAGATGGAGGGAACAGAAGGGAGGTTGAAGGCTGTTGTGTTTCTTCTGTCTTCTGTTTTTTCAATAATATATTTGATAAGGTAATCTGCTGAGAGTGAGGACAGAGGGAGAGCATAAAGCAAATAATGCTGTTTAGAACTGAGGACTGCAAGAAAGCTCTCACCAGAGACAAAAGATCACTGAGCAGTTTAGGGAGTGCATCTTTGAGTGCTCCCTTTGATTTAAATGTGAATCAAAACACTCCCCGGCTTTGCATTGGTTTTCTAGCTCTGCGAGCATTTTGATATTGAAGCGTTTAAATGGTTAAATGATTAGACAACTGCCTTTGCTTTCTCTAGGAAGAATCCTCACCAAGTATTGATATTTCCTTCTAAACTTCTCTCAGTATGTCTGAGTCAGTTTGACAATTGTCACCACCTTTTTTTTTTTTTCCTGTTAACAACTTCCCAGTTTTCATTTTGAGAGAAAAATTATAGTCCTCCACACTTCCTCCTCAACCCTCTACCATACCCTTTCTAGCTTCCCCAACCCAAAGCCCTTCCTTCACAAGACAGAGTTGTATTAGTATCTGCTAAGAGCTGAGCATAGAAAAACAGAAGATTTGCTTCTTTATATTCTAATTTTAACTATTAATACATATAATCTGGGTGCTGTGTTAATTTCTATTTAACTTTTTAACTAATGTTCTCATTCATTCAAAAATGTGTCTAGTGCCCACTATGTGCCAGTCATGGAACTAGACAACCAGGGATAGAAAGAATAAAATCTGGCACCTAAAAGTCATATCATGCAGTAAACTCCCTTTTCATCTATGTTTAAGGTTTGTCTCACTCAGAATACACTGTGTGAAAATTTCAGAATGAAGAATTAACGTTTTGCTTTCTGTTTCTTTCTACTGTTTACCATGAAGAAAAGTGTATGTGTCTATTTTCATAATTTTAACATTTTGTCTAACTCCAGGACATTGAAATAAGGTAAAGGGATGAAATAGTTCTTGATTATGTTGACTTCATGTGTAAAATGAGATACACATACACAGGCACATTTGTTTTATGTTTAAATGAGGAACTGCTGCTTCCACACTAAGAAACGGTAGTGTGTACTCATGATTCTTGAAACAGAAAACCAGAGGATGATGATAAACATTCATCATCATGTTTCTCCTTCCTCACACGTTTGCTTCTTTGTACTATCCTGGGAAAGGAGTGAACACATGGTATTTGATGATTTGTATTCTTCCATGTGTTATTGAATTTATTCCTCTGATGTCTCCTTTAATTTTTTAAAAATATTTTCTGAACAAACAGTTATCACACACAGGAAATAAAAATTATCTTCTCAATCCAATAATCAGATGTACTAATATGTGCAACATTATTTATCTTAGAAATATGAACCTTAAGTTAGTGTAAGATTGACTTGCAGTAATTCTTGGCAGTCCAGTGGCTAGGACTCTGTCCTTTCACTGTTGAGGGCCTGAGTTTGATCTCTCATCAGGGAACTAAGATCCTGCAAGACTTGTGGCTCAGCCAGAGAAAAAGAAAAGAAAAGAAACTGAATCAATGTTGACTTGGAAGTTTCTAAAAATATTCACTGCAATTATAATACTCAGTTGCTGTAAAAGAGAAATGATCAACAGGAAATATTTTAATATACCTGCCGCCAATATAGTTGCTGTCATCTGAGGACATCCTCATCATTTTAACCCAATAAATCAAAAACCAAACCAAAACCCAGTGATAATAATACATGACAATATTTCATGTTAATGTTCATGATAATAAAAATGCAGCTTATTTTTAAATCTTAAAGTCACAAATAATTTTTGATTAATTAGTCAATTAAAGGTCTATTTTATGGCAAGCCTCTACCAAGTTCTGAGAATGGAGAGATGAATGGCAGTTTAATGGGAGTGACTAACATGCTTATCAATGACTGCATTAGTATTGTTAGTGCCATGTGAGGTATGTATCCTGTCATGTGAATGCACAGAGGAGAGTAGTACATCTCTCATGGATGGATCCAAGAAGCTTCCAATGGATCCCAGAATGGTTTGAGTTTGGAGGTCCCAGTAAGCATTAGCCAGAATGATGGGAAGGGAAAAAGCATTTCAGGCAGGCAGCGTGATTATAACTTGTGAAAGCATGAAAGCATTGAATGTCATAGGGTGAACAAAGAATTCCTAATGGATTTAGTTTTATTTTTCAACTTGTCATTTTAATTTGGTAGTGATTTGAGTACAGAGTGTGTATGAGAAGTAGAAGGAGATGGATGCAGAGCAAATCTTTAGGGTCAGAAACTAAATGACACATATACCAAGGATATTCAGTGTTATCCTGAAGGCCTCTAGGGATCTCTTAAAGAATTTAAAATGGGAGAAGGGCATAGTAAAACTTGTGCTGCAGAAAGAGCTCTGGCAGCAATGTGGAAAATATGTGGTCAGAGAACAGAATATAGACTATAGTTTTTAGGAGCTACTGTCTAACTCAGGTGAAAGATGATATATATGACTTGACATATTAGAGATGGAGAAAGGAGATTAAATTTTAGGATATTTATGGAAGGAACTGGATATGTGTGTGTGTGTGATATGATAGTGAAGGAGGCTGGTGAATCTCAAGTTTCTGATTTGGACATCTGGAAATATTGTTGAGTCATTCACCGAGACCAAGAATCCACGAAAAAAGCAGAGTTGGAGATGTGGGAAGAAGGTTATGATAAGATCAGTTTTGAACATGTTAAGAGTCATCTGAGTAAGAGGTGACCAATGGCCAGTTAGACACAGGTCTAGTACTTGGAAGAAAAGTCTAAGTCGGTGATATAGATTGCTTGATAGTCTTTTACGTTGATGTTTAGTTCTTAGAGTTGATGGCATATCTGGTGCTTCCTTGTTTTTCTAGCAGATTGCACAAGGCAAGCTTTAGGGTTGCATACAGTTTCCAAAATCTAACATTCTAGTCACTAGGATGAGCACTATTAATGAAAAAGAATAAAGAATCTTGTATCAACCAGTACCAGTTTTACTCTTTTCCCCAATCCAATAGTTGATATCATAGAGTGAGCTGAATTGATGGGGCAATATAAAGCCTAAATGAAGCCAGAATTAGATTGAAGAATAGCAGTAAAGTATGATGTCATCTACCTTGTGTGGCTTGAAAGACATTTGGTTGTGTCTGCCCAGGATTTCTTCCTTCATTTTTCTGTCACATTGTCTGAAATTTCATCAATTCCATTAGAGTCATTCCATTGGACCATCACGAGTTTTCATTTTTAAGGAGTTGTTTGGTAAATACCCTAGTTAAAGATAGTACCATGGAAACTATCAAATGATCTTAATGGAGTTTGTAATAGATTAGAGCTTTTTGGGATAGCTAGAGGAGGAGCCTGGTAGGCTGCAGTCCACGGGGTCGCTAGGAGTTGTACACGACTGAGCTACTTCGCTTTCACTTTTTACTTTCATGCATTGGAGAAGGAAATGGCACCCTACTCCAGTATTCTTGCCTGGAGAATCCCAGGGACGGTGGAGCCTGGTGGGCTGCAGTCTATGGGGTCGCACAGAGTCAGACCCGACTGAAGTGATGCAGCAGCAGCAGCAGAGAAAGGCTAATTGAGATAGGAGCAGCCTGTGGTTGGTTTTGTTCCACTTGGTCACATCTCATTGACATTTTCTTAAAGTTAATTAGCTTAATAATGAAAAATTAATGATTTTAATAATGGAAGTAATGGAAGAAAATTCTTTTTATTAAATTCACATTCCTTCTCCTCAGAAGTTAAAGTTACTACACTTTTAGAGAACATTATTAAAGATTCTATATATTGCCCAAATAATCTTTAAATATCAGTGAACTTGTTAGTAAGAGAGAAATAACATTTTGCTATGTTACAAAGAAGATAGAGGTGTGTGATATGAACTACAGTAGGTGAGATTTGTTGAAGTTGGACTTTATTCTCTTATATATGTATCTCTTCACATAAGTACACAATAAGACTGTTTTTATTATGGTAATGCTACCTTCTATAATAAATACCCCCCAACCTAAGTAGTTTAACACAATAGAAGCCTATTTCTTGCTCATATAACAATCCAAGCAATTGATCCTTGGCATATGGCGTTCTTCCATGCACTGATTCAGTGGCTTTGCCATCCTCAGGGGCCTTATTGTCATTTGCATACAGCTAGCAGAAGGAGAGAGAAAGTATGGAGAAGTTTCACTTGCCTCTTAAGTTGTTGCATGCATGGAGGTGATACACATCACTTCTGCTCTCGTTCCATTGGTGAGAACTAGAGACATGCCCATACCTAGATGCACAGAATGCTGGAAAATGGATTCCTGGCTGGGCAACTGTTTCCCAATAACAAACCTATACAATGCAAGGGGGAGGATAGAATTTTATGGACACCTAGCTGCTTGGACTATATGATATTAATAGATTTGCACAAAACACAAAGATCACACATAAAAGGTACTTATTATTTTATAACTTCACTTGAAGTATATGATGATGCCTGTGTAAATATAAAATGCTTTAGCTTGATACTTTTCATTAGTTCTGCATTTTCATTAGCATGAAGTGCTAACTTTTCATTACTTATGCTATTTCTGAGATCCCTTGAATATGAGCAGAATATTGACTTCTATATTCATCATGTGTGAAAAACTGAGACTTTCTTTCCTTATTTTTAAGGTTGGACAAAATTTGCCCGATTGACACGGGCTTTGACAAATAGCCGAAGTGTTTTGCAACAGCTCACGCCAATGAATAAAACAGAGGTGGTCCACAAACATTCAAGACTAGCTGAAGTAAGTGCAAGATTAGCTTTACTTCTCAACATGCTGGTGGTGGTACATTTCCCCCATCCAAATGTCTCAATATTGATATTTCTGGCTATTATTTTACAAATACTTATATGTTGATTGATTTGCCCTTGTAGAATTGTAGAAATTTCATGTATTTCTTTTTATGCTCTCCTACTTTGAAATTGGGAAGGTATTTTACAACATCCCAGGTGATGTCTGTAGAATATGAGGTTTTCTTTGGACAAATGAGAAAGTTCATTCATTCACTTGTGTGTGCAGCACAGACTTATTGAGGGTTTGCTCTATGCTTGATACTATGCAACGGATATAAAGATGAATAGGCTATGGACCCTATCAATCATCAAGGAGTTAAATATCCAGCAGAGAAGGGAGGTGGTACCTGAATGAGATGATACCTGGGCTAAGTGAATTTTTTTTTAAAAAAATATAGTTGATTTATAATGTTGTGTTACTGGTTTCTGGTATACAGCAAAGTGATTATATATATATATATATATGTTTATATAATATAGTATATATTTTTTCATATTCTTTGAATTATAGGTTATTATAAGACATTGAATATATAGTAGTTACAAGATTTTAAAAATATATTGTTTATCTATTTTATGCATAGTAGTTTGTATCTGCTAATTCTAAGCTTCTAATTTTTCACTCCCCCCTTCCCCTTTGATTACTTTAAGTTTGTTTCCAAAGTCTGTGAGTCTGTTTCTATTCTGTAAATAAGTTAATTTGTGTCATATTTTATATATAAGTGATATATGATATTTGTCTTTCTTCGTCTGACTTACTTCACTTAGTTTGATAATCTCCAGATCCATCCATGTTGCTGAAAATGGGATTATTTCATTCTTTGTAATGGATGAGTAATATGCCATTTTATATATATACCACATCTTCATCTATTCCTCTGTCCATGGAGATTTAGATTATTTCCATTCTTGGCTATTGTAATGGTTCTGTTATAAATATTGGGGTGCATGTACCTTTTCAAATTAGAGTTTTCTCCAGAATTATTGGGCTGAGTGAATCTTGAAGGAAAAATGTAGTGAAGAAGAGATGAAGGTCATTTATGCCAGAGAGGCCAGCATGTCCAAAGACTCAGTGATGAGATAGTGTGGTGCCTTTGACTGTGAATTCAATGTGGATGAAGTCAGATAGGAAAGCAAAGGTTAAGGTGGTATATAGTGAACAGTGGTGGTTGGTGTCCCATGTGCCAGGGAAATGACATGGTCATATTTGTGCTTCACAAACCTCTCAAAGGGAGATTGGTCTCAGTGGTATTTGTAATCCTGTTTGAACTATATTAATTTGAAAACATTATTCAAAGAAGTTGACATCTCTAGATGTCACCAGATTTCCAAGAGACCCATGGCACAAAAATGGTCAAGATCCCTTGTTTGACCTAGTGGCTCTATATTGAAATGGTGACTAAGAGAAACAAGTTAAGAGGTTCTAATAGTAATTCAGCTAGGACAACTATGACCTTAAGCAAGGGAGCCAGTAGCAGAAGTGGGCAGATTGCAGATGTACTAAGATTAGAGTCAACACATTTTGTTGATGGGTTAGAAATGAATGTGAGAAAGGGGATGAGTCAAGGTTAACTCTATGTTTTTGGCTTCAACAACTGGATGGACAGATAGTATTGTTGTTCAATTGTTAAGTTGTGTCCAACTCTGCGATTCCATGGACTGCAGCACGCCAAGTTTTCCTGTCCTTCATTATCTCCCAGAGTTTGCTCGTGTCTATTGAGTCGGTGATGGTATCTAACCATCTCATTCTCCGCCTCCCTCTTCTCCTTTTGCCTTCAATCTTTCCCAGTATCAGGGTCTTCTCCAGTGAGTTGTGCTTCGCATCAGTTGTACAAAGTATTGGAGCTTCATCTTCAGCATCAGTCCTTCCAATGAATACTCAGGGTTGATTTCCTTGAGGATTGACTGGTTTGATCTCCTTACAGTGCAAGCGACTCTCAAGTCTTTTCCAACACCACAGTTTGAAAGCATCAATTTTCCAGTGCTCAGTCTTCTTTATGGTCCAACTCTCACATCTGTATATGACTACTGGAAAAACCATAATTTGACTCTATGGACCTTTGTCAGAAAAGTGATGTCCTTGCATTTTAATATTCTGTCTTCCTTCCAAGGAGCAAGCATCTTTTAATTTCATGGCTACAGTCACCGTCTGCAGGGATTTTGAAAGTGAAAGTGAAAGTCGCTTAATCGTGACTGACTCTTTACGACCACATGGACTATACAGTCTATGGAATTCTCCAGACCAGAATACTGGAGTGGGTAGCCTTTCCCTTCTCCAGGGGATCTTCCCAACCCAGGAATCGAACTGGGGTCTCCTGCATTGCAGGTGGATTCTTGGAGACCCCCCAGATAAAATCTATCACTACTTTCATTTTTTCCCCTTGTATTTGCCGTGAAGTGATGAGATTGGATGCCAAGATCTTAGTTTTTTGAATGTTGAGTTTTAAGCCAGGTTTTTCACTCTCCTCTTTCACCCTCATCAAGATGCTCTTTAGTTCCTCTTTACTTTCTGCCATTAGGGTAATATCATCTGCATATCTGAAGCTGTTGATATTTCTCCTGGCAATCTTAATTCCAGCTTATGATTCATCTAGTCCAGCATTTCACTGATGCACTCTGAATATAAGTTAAATAAGCAGGGTGAAAACATACAGCCTTGTAGTACTCCTTTCCCAATTTTGAACTAGTCAGTTGTTTCATGTCTAGTTCTAACTGTTGCTTCTTGACTTGCATATAGGTTTAACAGGAGACAGGTAAGGTGGTCTGGTATTCCCATCTCTTTAAGAATTTCCCACATCTGGAAGTTCTCAGTTCATGTATTACTGAAGCCTAGCTTGAAGGATGTTGAGCATAATCTTAGCAGCATGTGAAATAAGCTCACTTGTACAGTAGTTTGAACATTCTTTGGCATTGCCCTTCTTTGGGATTGGAATGAAAACTGACCTTTCCCAGTCCTGTGGCCACTGCTACATTTTCCAAATTTGCTGGCATATTGAGTGCAGCATTGTAACAGATAGTGGCTACTGTTGGTTAATAAAATCTCAGATAGAAGAGGAAGAAAAGGAGGTTTGGGAGCAATGATAATATATTTACTCTTGGGCATACTAAGTTTGAATTTCCTGACAGGAAATTCAAGTGGACATCTTTAAAAGGAAGTGGGATTTATGGGTCCGCCTCTCAAGGGGTATCTGGGTTTGAGTTGCAGGCCTTAGTATCATACTCACAGATATGGCTGTTAAAGTCAGAGGACTGGGTGATGTTACCCATACAGAGTGTATTGAAACCAAAGAAAAAAGGAATGAGGACAGAACTCCAAAGCAGCTAGAAATTTTGCTGTTGACATGTTTTACATAATCATCTTGTGTCTTACTGGTACAAAAGACGACAAAATAGCTAATCAAGTTACCAAAACTGCTGAGCACTTACTGGGCACTCACAAAATATTCTGAGGTAACTAACCAAGGAAGAGAAAGATACAATTAAAAATGTAAGTTCATCAGTTTGTTTTGCTGGTGAAAAGTTAGCTGAATTTCTCCAGAGTAGCTTTCTTAACTTGTTGCAGATACTAAATTTCATTTGGAGAAAGTTAGGGAGCAAAGTGTATTCTTCAAATTGGAAGGGTTCTGGAGTTTTTCTTGGAGCATAACTAACAGGGAGATGTGTCTGATTTTCTGGTACCTTTGAGGGGAGAGTAATACTTTGATGTATAGAAATGTTTTTAAAAGACCAAGTAAGACATTAACATATCTAAATGTTAAATAATAATAGTAATCGTAATATTTTAAAAGATAATACGCAGTTGGCACAAGATTTAATGCACTCAATCAGATACAATTTCCTTTTTCATATAGTGTTTTTTATTAAGTACTACTTGATTTTGAAGCTACTTTCTTTTCGGCCTTTGATTGTTCATTTCTTTCTATAAATCAAGGTAAAGTGTAGGAGCTTGTTTCTGTGACTACTGATTTTTCTTGTCATGATTCTTTCTAGGTCTTAACTACATCCTATTCAGTTTTTCTTTCTTTGTTAATCCAACTAGGCAAGAACATGAGGAAAGAGACTATAGAGAGGAAAAATTTCTACCTTAGCACCCCAAATCACTGAAGATGGTTTTTTTCCTCTACCTCAAATGGAGAGTTCCTATCCCCTGGACAGCTCATCACTTTTCATTTTTACTCTTGATGAATCTTCATTCCTGTTTCTTCCCATCTGATTTTTTTCTTTCTTTGCTTTGCCTTTTGGTTATTGTTCATTTCTTTATCAGTCATCCCTAATTTATGAAGCTGATTCAGATACAAAACTGCTTTATGTCAGATCTTAGGCCTTGATTTCAGAGAACATGTGGAAATCACAAGATTTTCTACAGAGATTTAGTCTATATGTACTCTTAGGTTTTCAAAGACTGACCAAAAAGAGGCACCAAGTTAGCAGAAAGACAGTTTTTCCAGTTGTAGTCAGAATCATGTAATTTGCTCAGCTTGAGTATTTGGATTTGCTGTTAAATTTCAGGCCCTTTCACTTTTTCCAACACACATAC
This sequence comes from Giraffa tippelskirchi, assembly GCF_054371585.1. NCBI lineage: Eukaryota > Metazoa > Chordata > Mammalia > Artiodactyla > Giraffidae > Giraffa > Giraffa tippelskirchi. The sequence continues at coordinate 135,665,769 of NC_137281.1, read as the reverse complement.
ATTTTATCTTATTTCCACTAGGCCTCCTAAATTTAGAACTGATCCCCAGTTTCAGGGATTCTGGTCTCTGTGTAGGCAATTCATCAGTTTTCAACATGCTCTGACATTCTACTGATTGAATTCAGCTTCCATTTGCATCTGTGGTTCTGACTCCTTTGGAGTCAGTGTGCTCCTGATATTTAGAGAGAAAGAATGTGTCTGTATCAGTACAAAAATACATCAGGACATGTGATTTCATCCCCATCTATCCAAGGCTTACTGCTCCTGAAAGTACAAATGAAATAAAGCGAACAGTTGTTACTCACTGCTTTATAGAAAAGCCCCAGTGATGGGGCTGAGATTAAAGCAGTGCCTACACAGGAGAAACATCAAAACTGAAGCACATGGTGCGTCTCATCCCTTTCTTTGTTGGTGTTGCCTTTCTTCTCCTACTCTTCCTGCTCCTCCTTTTTCTCTTGGAGCAGTTTTGGATTGCTTTAAAAATTCATGTCACCGTCTGAAGAACTGGGTTATGAATGTTTAAAGAAATAGAAGACAAGGGTTTTTATTTTGAACTATACACTATCATCACCTGGAAAGATTTTGAAAGTACAGATTCTCTGAATTTAATTTAATACACAAAATGAATTTAATTATTTTCTGGCATAGGGGTCTAGGCATGAGTATACTGTATTTTTAACAACTTCTTTAGATGATTCTAGTTTGTAGCCAGATGTAAGAAATACTGAACTCAAGAGTGAGTTCATCTCTAGAGGAGACACCTTATGTTATTCCAGGGTGCTAAGTGGGACCAATTTGTCTATTAGCACAGAGTGTAGCACCAATAACATTTTCAGGGGTCCACCAGGATGCCTGAATTTCTACTAGCAGTTGAAGGAAAAAAAGGAACTTTTATGTAAAAAAATATATAATTAAATATTCATCTTTGTAATAACGCTGTTAAAATAAAAATGTAATTTCAAATAAAAATATAAATATTAAACTACATTTTTATTTAAAATGTAATTTTAAATAAAATTTATGCATTTATGTTGCATTTATATTTAAATAAGGATAAAAATATTACATAAAGTATAATTTTTATTTTTTTATTTTTAAGGAGGAAGGGGTTGAGGAAGCCAAAAGTACTGAGTGCCCATAAAGGTCCTAAAGCAAATTGGCACTGAGTTTATTTTCTATGTGTGTTTCTTTGTGCTCAAACTACAGAGTGTGTAAATACAGATGGTATAATACTAACATTGAGTATGAAGGAAATTTTCATGTTTAACACAGTGATGTTGGGATGAATAGATCTGTGGTTGAAAGGTGAAAGAGAAGCCATGATTCTGTAGGAGTCTGTATATGTAATTCTGTGTCTCAACGTGAAACTTAACCTACCTGTAGGATAATTTGTTGCTAAGTAATTTAAGATCTCATGGAAAAAGTATTACTGGGGTACTGATAATGAACATAAATATGTAAAAATATTTATAAATAATTCATATAACTCCCAAACTTAAAACAATAATTATAATATACATCTAAAGTGAATATCAGTGATTTCTTCACATTTCAAAATAGCAGTCATTATATTATATGCTTAGTTTTCAGTTGTATAAGTTCTATTTATGAGAGACTTCAGGATAAGTCTCAAATTTCAAAAAATGCTAGTATACTTATTCTGCTTTGTGGCATATAAATTACAGGCTAACAGGTATTTTTTGTTTACATCTATTTGTGCATTTATATACATTTAGTGCATTTATGATTTTATAATTTGATCTTGTTGACTCCTACTTTCTGGGTCCCATTAGTCTTAGGGACACTGAATAATTGAATGTATAAGATAGTAAAGCTGCTGAAAATATTGTTCACTAAAGTCCCACTTACAAACTCCTTAATACACAGGTTTACTCAGCTATAGCTTCATTGGTGGCATGAAGCAGAGGTCTTCTACCTGCTTCTTCAACTCCTTTTCACAATTTCCATGTTCCAGATTCTAGAAGGAAGTGCTAAGTCCTGTGTTTGTTACCTTTTCCCAGGGTTGCCCAGACCTCTGCTTTTGCACTGTCATCTGCTTTTTCTCATTGTCTCTTTAATGAGACCTAATCAGTATAAGTCAGAGTTCATATAACTTTGTACGGAAAATTGTCAAATTGTCAAAAAGGTATGGAGAAACAAACCTGAGTATTTAGAATTTTTTTCTAAAGGAAATTTGCATCTGGGCAGGAAACCCAGTATTCTTTAAATCTGATTGAAAGAGAAACAGGAGAAAGCAGGCTATAACATTTATAACTCGGATACCGCTGTGCCCGTCATTAGGGCCCTGGTGGAGTCCCATGCAACAGCAAGATCACGAACAGTGCGGCCCTGGGGTTCAGCAAAGCCTTTAGAATAAAAGTTATGCTCCTTCAAATCCCAGATATATAAAAAATGGATAATGGTGAGCCATGCAAATAACAGCTGGACAGTCTGTGAGATGTGTGATTCTAGGCACCTTTGCCCAGTGAATGTGCAGAAGGCACTTCCAGTAGTGGATGTCCAGCAATGCTGTGGATCAATGTACGTTTTGGAGGAGGTCATCAAGAGGATGGGACTGCTAGGTGATCCTTGAGCTAGACCCAAGCAATCGGAAGCTCCTCACCCCCTCCCTTGTCCTTGAAATGTACTTTCTGCCCACCATTCCCATCGTGGGAGCCATTTTCAAGGATACAACCTTGAGAGAGTTATCTGTGGTTGAGACCATCTGAACTGTATATGTGACTGAAGCCAGTTAAACCTCTGTATAAACTTTTAAGATTTGGTGGGTGGGTTCTGAGACCTCTGGTTTTGTGGCTACCCAATAAAACGTTGTAAGTTCCCTTGCCTATGAAAACTGCCACCTACCAATCTGGAGTGGTCTGCCGTTATTTGGTCTCTTTCTGCCCTCCGTGTGTGGGGACCAGTTTCTGAACCAGTTGGCCACGGGAGAGGAAGTCAGGGGGAAGGGCAGACAGATCAACTTCGAGAGAGTGATTGGACTTGTAGTGACTTTGGATGAACCTTGATACCACTCAGGAGAAGAGATATAATTACAGAGAATAGCTGGCTTTGAAATCAGTGGTTTGGCTGCCAGAAAATTTGAATTCGTTACTAACTTTGCAGAGATGTCCGGGTTACTTATAAATACATTTTGTCTCTTTTAGGTTCTTCAGCTGGGATCAGATATCCTTCCTCAGTATAAGCAAGAAGCGCCAAAGACGCCACCACACATTATTTTACACTATTGTGCTTTTAAAACAACTTGGGATTGGGTGATTTTAATTCTTACCTTCTACACCGCCATTATGGTTCCTTACAACGTCTCCTTCAAAACAAAGCAGAACAACATAGCCTGGCTGGTGCTGGACAGTGTGGTGGACGTTATTTTTCTGGTTGACATTGTTTTAAATTTTCACACAACCTTTGTGGGACCTGGTGGAGAGGTCATTTCTGACCCCAAGTTGATAAGGATGAATTATCTGAAAACTTGGTTTGTGATCGATCTGTTGTCTTGTTTACCTTATGACATCATCAATGCCTTTGAAAATGTGGATGAGGTAAGTTTCCTTTCTTTTTTCTTTTTAGTACTTTAATCACATTTTGAGAAAATTAGGATAAAAGGAATTTATAAATAACCTAAACTTCTTTATAGCCACCACTTTCAACCTTCATCCTACTAAATACCTGCCATAAATGATTACATTTTATTACTTTATAATTTTATCCACTTTAAAAAATTTCTGGTTGAAAGTACTAGGAAATGGCTGTGGTTGGAGGTTGTGTTTGAAAGAGGAGAAGAAAAGCTACAACATTTGAAGTCAAATATGGTTTATGAACTGGACAGTTGATTGAAAGATAATGAAATAGATGTATTTTTTTTTGGAAAATTGTAGCATTTGAAAACTCTGTGTACCCATAGATGTTTTGACTCCTCCCCTCCAGATACATATGGTAGCAGTGCTTGTGTTAACAAAAAGATCCAGGAAACTTTTATGGTAGAGAAATTCTTGAATTTTTGCCTTTTTGGTTCTTTTTTTCTTAAGTTTTTGCTTTAAGTTTTGTCTAATCATTTGTGGTTAGAAACTGTATTAGATGACTTCCGATGTCTGGTTTAATTCAAGATTTTGCTTATTCAGTGTTATCTCCACAACTAGAAATATTAAAACATATGTAATGTCTTAATGACCATTTCATCCAGAGCTTCTTAGTTTCTAACTTAGTTGTGGATGATTTTCAACTTGCTATACTAAGGATGTATATAAATAAATCAACATAGAATGTATCTGTTTTTAAATTGTGTCCATAAAAATAATAATAGTTACAAACCTAATCTCCCTGAAGATTCTACTCTGTCCTCATAGACTGTTCAGATAGAAAAGTCTCCACTACATTGTTGTCATTCTGTGTGTATTGGGAGGTAGATTGCAACTTTTCTTCAGGATATTTTTCCATAAAAATTTCTGCGTTGAATCAACTTTAATGATACTAAAAAATATTTCCTAAAAGTTTAGTATAGGCGTTGTATTTTGATGCTATACCCATAATTATTACTTTAAAAATTCGAGGAAAAAAAGAGTCATAATAATTTGTTTCTAATTTTAAATTCCACCCACATCAAACTTTTAAGGTATATTTCTTTCCTCTTTCCCTGCTGGAAAGACTGATAGGGGTTAACTTTAAAAATGCTAATATTATGATAAGAAGATAATAAGTAGTATTTATATGTTCACTTACTAAATAGATTAATATATTAAGATCAATGCACTAAGATTTCCATTGTTTAGAGCATAAGCATAACGATTTTAATAAAAATAATCAAAAGATTGGTTTAGTTCACAGAAAAGAAAATAAATTAGATTACATAATAATAAATGCATCTAATATACTATACAAATATATGACAATATCCTCAGACTTACTAAGGAAAATGCAGAGTACACTTACAGACTAAGCCGACATGACACTGGCTTGGTGAGTGTGGTGTCTGAGAATGTGTACTGCTCAGATCTCTCTGCATGGAAACCTGCTGCATGGAGCACAGTTAGGGGCTTCCTGGAAGTGGCTCCTGGTTTGGAAGACACTCTTTAGCATCCCTGTCAAACTCAGCATTCACTGATATCACACTGTCACCCTGGTAGCTTGAAACTGGCCACAGTGGGAGTATTTACACCCAGAAAGTGGCAAATGCTATGAATAAAGGCTTTTTTTTTTTTTTAAACTTTCTATGGCATTAGTTGTTAATCATTTACCAATATACCACTGAATACAGTTGACTGACACTTGCTATGGCTTTCTGATCTGCTGTGGGTCACAGTTAGAAGCTGTTTCCCCAAGGCTGCACTCAGCCTATGACTAAGAATAGTGGTAATATTATGATTGGGCTTATCAGGTGGCTCAGTGGTAAAGAATCCACCTGCCAAGGAGGAGACGTGAGTTTGATCCCTGGGGTCAGGAAGATTCCCTGGAGAAGGAAGTGGCAATCCACTCCAGTATTCTTGTCTGGAAAATCCCATGAACAGAGGAGCCTGGCTACAGTCCATGGGGTCACAAAGAGTCAGGCACGACTTAGTGACTAAAGCACCACCACCAGTATTATAATTAGTCTATTCCTGCTCAGTGAACCCCTCTGCTGAGCAACTTTTGCCCTGGAACTCCCCATTTACCTGTGCTGTAGTTGAGGCTCTTTCTACACAATTCTTCCTTCCATCCTCATAGGTTTCAGACATGTGTTGTGGTCTGAAGACTCCTCCCTCCTCTCTTTTTCCTTCATAGGCCTTTTTCTCAGTGAAAGTCTTGCATATCTAACCCTGACTTGGCATGACTCAGTAAGGGATCTGAATTGATACAGTGACGGTGTATCAATGTATCCCTTATACATTGCTCAAGGGAATACTGATAAAACTTACATGAAGAATAATTGGCAATATCTCATTTTTTAAAAGAGAAGACCCTAGAGACAACCACTTTCAGACTTTTTAGAGGATTATTTTAATATTTGCTTCCATCACCAAACAGCAAGACTGTGTACTTACCCCTTTTGGTTTTCCAGTTTGGGGGCTTGTCTTTGACTTCTCACTATGAAATTGGAGATTTCAGCCTCTTTCTCCCTGCCTTCACTGTATCCATGCACTTATTTCCATCACCTCATTCTCACAATATAGATATATCATCCTTTTGGTTCTGTAAATAGTGTTTACATCATTATGTCTACAAATATGCTATTTATAACTGAAAGTGAAAATTGCTCAGTTGTGTCTGATTCTTTGTGACTCCATGGACTATACTGTCCATGGAATTCTCCAGGCCAGAATACTGGAGTGGGTAGCCTTTCCCTTCTCCAGGGGATCTTCCCAACCCAGGGATTGAACCCACATCTCCCTCATTGCAGGCAGATTCTTTACCAGCTGAGCCATGAGGCAAGCCCATTTATAACTGAACCTTCAACATATTGTGATTACTTTTCCTCTTCTGCACTTTCCATTTTCCTGAGAGTTGATAATTGTCTGGTTTTATCATTTGCTTTCTTTTATGTACTCATCACTCACTCAACCACTAAACTCTATGCCAATTGTCTAAAGCTCCCTTCCTTACATTGATGCAGGCAATATCCTATCAACATCATTTTCTTAAACAGATCTCTCTTCATCCTACCCTCCCACCTCATGGGCAGTTTGACTATCTTTAATATTCTAGGCCATTCATAGTTTCTCCTCAGATTTTGAAGGACAAGATGCCATTACAGTCTACCTTCTAATAATTCTCGTAAGAAACTTTGAGGCATTGTGATCTATTTTCTTTTCTGGAAATTTGATATATCTTCTCTGTCTAGGGTTCTTTCCAGTACTATGCTTTATTGTGAGTCCATTTTCATCTGTTTTGCTGGGCACTGTCTCAGTAGTCTTTTTCAATGTGGAAAAGCATGTCTTCTGTTTCAGTTTTTTTTTTCTTATGATTTTTCTCCATCTCCTTTCCTGCTTTTCTCTGTTCTCTCTCTTGTTGAAACTCCTTTTATTCTAATACCTACTCAGTTCAGTTCAGTTCAGTTCAGTTGCTCAGTCGTGTCGGACTCTTTGCAACCCCATGAATTGCAGCACACCAGGCCTCCCTGTCCATCACCAACTCTCTGAGTTTACCCAAACCCATGTCCATCGAGTCAGTGATGCCATCCAACCATCTCATCCTCTGTCGTCCCCTTCTCTTCCTGCCCCCAATCCTTCCCAGCATTAGGGTCTTTTCCAATGAGTCAACTCTTCGCATGAGGTGGCCAAAGTATTGGAGTTTCAGCTTCAACATCAGTCCTTCCAATGAACACCCAGGACTGATCTCCTTTAGGATGGACTGGTTGGATCTCCTTGCAGTCCAAGGGACTCTCAAGAGTCTTCTCCAACACCATAGTTCAAAAGCATCAATTCTTCGGCGCTCAGCTTTCTTCACCATCCAACTCTCACATCCACACATGACCACTGGAAAAACCATAGACAGACCTTTGTTGGCAAAGTAATGTCTCTGCTTTTAAATATGCTATCTAGGTTGGTCATAACCTTCCTTCCAAGGAGTAAGTGTCTTTTAATTTCATGGCTGCAATCACCATAAACAGTGATTTTGGAGCCCCCAAAAATAAAGTCTGGCACTGTTTCCACTGTTTCCCCATCTATTTCCCATGAAGTGATGGGACCAGATGCCATGATCTTAGCCTTCTGAATGTTGAGCCTTAAGCCAACTTTTTCACTCTCCTTTTTCACTTGCATCAAGAGGCTCTTTAGTTCTTCTTCACTTTCTGCCATAAGGGTGGTGTCATCCGCATATCTGAGGTTATTGATATTTCTCCCAGCAATCTTGATTCCAGCTTGTGTTTCTTCCAGCCCAGCATTTCTCATGATGTACTCTGCATATAAGTTAAATAAGCATGGTGACAATATACAGCCTTGACGTACTCCTTTTCCTATTTGGAACCAGTCTGTTGTTCCATGTCCAGTTCTAACTGTTGCTTCCTGACCTGCATACAGGTTTCTCAAGAGGCAGGTCAGATGGTCTGGTATTCCCATCTCTTTCAGAATTTTCCACAGTTTATTGTGATCCACATAGTCAAAGGCTTTGGCATAGTCAATGAAGCAGGAATAGATGTTTTTCTCTAATTCCTTTTCCCCTCTTTCCTTATTTTCCAGTCCTTTATCTTTTTGCTATACTTTCTGAAAATTTTTCTCAACATTATTTTCCAACTTTTCTTGTAACTAATAATGCCTTTATTTTCCCCTTAAAGTTTGTTTGGCTTGATACTAAGAGCTAAGCTAGCATTTGTATATTACTTGATATATGTATTTCTATCATTTAAATTTTCATCATTCTAAACTATTATACTCTAGTTGTACCTTTGGTAAATAGTCTATACATTCTGAGAGTTTCTCTAACTCAGAAGCTTCGTCTGTTTACATTTATTGTAATTAATTACTTTTTGATTTAGGTAGAACATCTTATTTTCCACTCTAAAATGTGTTTTATTCACTTTTCTCTTTTTTTACTTTATTCTTCTTCTTTTCTGCCATTTTTTGGATTGACTGAATTTTTAAAATCTTCTGGATTCCCTCTAATGGATTGGAAGCTTTTGTATTAATTGATTGCTCTTAATATTTTTATCTTCAGTATTTGACTTATAAGTACCTTTGCCCTTCTAAATATATCAAGGGCCTCTGTTTGCCTTCTCATTTTTCAAACTAGTATTGTTTTATATTTTGGTTCCACATTTTTTTTTAAGTTTCTCTTTCAATTATTGGGTGACTTCTTTAGGACTTTGTTTACTGTGAGCCTTTGGGATGGTAACTATAGATTTCAGTTTCCATATCTGTAAAAAAAAGGGAAGGGATGCTTGACTTTTTTATTTCACAAGATGTCTTTAAAGAGTCAATGGAAAAAATAGATATGAATAATTTTTGTTTGTAGAATTGTGCATGTCTGAGGGGATATTATTGTTTCGCTTGTGTGTGTCTATTTCCTCAACTGGTGACAAGCCCTGTGATGGTTAGGAATGCATTCCATCTCCTTGGCAGTTCTTCACTGCTTACTGCATATTGGTGACTCATCGACCTGAAGCAATAAAGTGTTAGTAAGGTTTTAGTAGATTGTACAAGGACGTAAAACAAAACAGAACTTAAAAATGAGGAATTGAGCTACTGGTAGCTTCGGAATAGGAGAATATGAGCCTGAAGATCACAGCTTACGCCTTTAACATGATACGGTGCAAAATAATTTAGGATGTAATGACATTTTCATATTCAAGAGTGTCTTAGATGACATGATTTCTGAAGACAACTTGATTTACTATGAATTCACGAACTGGATATGTCATTCTTTAAGAGAACTGTGAGGCTGGGAAGATAGAGTCCATTGAAGGAAAGAATTCTGTTTGAAAAGAAATAATGTCAATTTCCTAGACAATATAATGGGCGTAAAAGACATTATCACAAGGAATCTAAGGAATAAAAACAAACTCCTTTGTAGTAAGTATTTGAATACAGCTCTGGGAGGTCCAGGGAGCTTGATTTCTGGGAGGTTAGGGGGAACTGAATTATAAGACATCATAGAAATATGGGGCAGCTGCAGGTAACAAACAGTTTGGTAGACTAAATGGAATTAGGAAACATGATACTTGGGGAATTCAGGGGACAATGAGTGGTATTAGTAAGTGGTAAACACAATAAACCAGGTAGAACAAACTGAAATTGGAAAAGTGATCACTAATGCACTGTTTCAGGAGACAAAATGATTGAGCCAGAAACTGCTAGGTGGAAGTATTACAAATACTTTTAATTTCCAGAAAAGTTTAGGAAAATCATTTTCTAAATTATAATTTTTCTTGATTTATGCTTGTCAAATGGGCACATATATCATTTCATTTTAGCATAACTGTTTATACATCAAATTTTTATCTCTCATCTAGACATCAAAGCAAAAAATTGGAAATCAAAGCTAATTGTATTCATATATTTATTTTGTCACTTTTGAGAAATTTCAGACCCTCCATTAAGGACACATTGGCAATTGCTATTTAATATAATTTGATCATGATTCCTTTTTCATTAAAACCTTTAGATAATTGAAAATAATGTTTGAGTGGTATAGGAGAGGATTTCATAGTATTTGTTTTTAGTTTTACTAGCTTTAACCTTATTAAACCCGTAGAAACATTGCCAAGTCATCTTATAATTATTGATTTTTCTTATTTGTGTGATAACAAGACTTTTTTAAAGAGCCGTTTTAGGTTCACGGCAAAATTGAGAAGAAGCTACAGAGACTTCCCATAACAGAGGTTGCCCACACATGCATAACCACCCCCGTTATCAACACCCCCCACCAGAATGAAACTACAATGACACATCATGTTTTTCAAAGTCCATAGTTTACAGTAGGGCTCGCTCATGGTGTTGTGCATTTTATGGATTTTGACAAATGCCTAAGGGCATATCACAGTATCATACAGAGTAGTGTCACTGTCCTAAAACTCTGTGCTCTGCCTCTTCATCCCTTCTTCCTTCCTACTCTCTAGCAACCACTGATCCTTTTACTATCTCTATAGTTTTGCATTTTCCAGAATGTCATATAGTTGGAATCCTACCTTAGAGAGCCTTCTCAGATTGACTTCTCTCACTTAATAATATGCATGCATTTAAGGTTCTTCCATGTTTTCTCATGGCTGATAGCTAATTTGAGTGCTGAATAATATTCCATTATCTGGACACATCGAGTTTATTTTTCCATTCACCTACTACTGAAGGATATTTTGATTGCTCCCAAATTTGGGTAATTATGAATAAAGCTGCTATAAACTTTTGAGTGTAGGTTTTTGTGTAGGCAAAACCTTTTGGGTAAGTTATCAACTCGTTTAGGTGAATATCAAACAGCATGGTTGCTGGATCATGTGGTAAAAATATGTTCAGTTTTGTTATAAACTGCCAAACTATCTTTCAAAGTGGTTTTCACCACTTTGCATTTCCACCAACAATGAATGATAGTTCCTATTGGCTCACATTCTCACCAGTCTTTGGCATTATTAATGTTTTTGATTTTAGCCATTCTAGGACTTGTGATATCTTGTTTTAATTTGCAATTTTCTAATGATATATGAGGGGACTTCCCAGTTGGTGCTAGTGGTAAAGAACCTGTTTGCCAGAGCAGGAGATGTAAGAGACGTGGATTTAATCCCTGAGTCAGGAAGATCCCCTGGAGGAGGGCATGGCAACCCATTCCAGTGTGCTTGCCTGGAGAATCCCATGGACAGAGGAGTCTGCTTGGGCTATGGTCCATGAGGTCACAAAGAGTCAGACATGACTGAAGTGACTTAGCATGCACACACAGTGGTATATGAACCTATTTTCATATGCTTATTTGCCATCTGAGTATCTCCTTTTGTCAGGTGTCTGTTGAGATCTTTTGCTCAATTTTAATGGGGTTGTTAATTTTATTATTGTTGAGTTTTAAGAGTTCTTTGCATATTTTGAGTAGTACTCCTTTATTGTTTGCACATGTCTTTTGCAAATATTTTCCTCTAGTCTGTAGCTTGTCTTCTCATTCTTTTGACAGTATCTTTCACAGAGCAACATTTTTAATTTTAGTGAATTCAGTTTATTATTTTTTTCATGGATTGTACCTTTGGTGGTATATCTGAAAAATGATTACTCAGGGTCACCTAGATTTTCTCCCATGTTATCTTCTTAGAGCTTTACAGTTTATGTTTTATGTTTATGTCTATGATCTGTTTTATTTTATTTTTTGAAGGGTATAAGGTCTGTGACTAGGTTCATTTTTTTTTTTCCATTGGATGCCTATGTGTTCTATCAAGATTTGTTGAAAAATTATCTTTTCTTTATTGTATTTCCTTTGCTCCTTTGTCAAAGGTAAGTTGACTGTATTTATGGGGTTCTGTTTCTAGGCTCTCTATTCTGTACCATTGATCCATTTGTTTATTTTTTTCCACCAGTACCACACTGTCTTGGTTACTACAGCTTTATAGCAAGTATTGAAGTTGAGTGTCTGTGCTGTGACTTTGTTCTCCTTCAATATTGTGTTGGCTATTTTGCACAATTTTTATCCCTCCATATAATCTTTACAATCAGTTTATTGATATATGCAAAACAACTTGATGGAATTCTAATTAAGATTACATTGTAGCTTTAGATCAAGTCTAGAATAACTGACATCTTCACAATGTTGAATGTTTCTGTCCATAAACAAGGCCTATTGCTCCATTTATTTAGTTCTTTGATTTCTTTCATCAGTTTCATAGGTTTCCTAGTATACAGCCTGTACATATTTTGTTAGATTTATATCTACGTTTTTTATGCTAATATAAATGGTATCATGTTTTCAATTTTAATTTTAAATTCCACTTGTTCATTGTCGGTATATAGAAAAGTGATTGGCTTTTTATATTGATCATATATCCTGCAAACTTCCTTTAATTGCTAATTAGTTCCAGACTCCTTCTCCCTCTCACCACCCCCAGCTCAGTTTGTTTGGATTTTCTGTGTCCGACTATTATGTCATCTCTAAAGAAAGATATTTTTTTCCCTTCCTAATCTGTATACCTGTTATTTCCTTTTTTTTTACGATATGATATAATATGTAGGGTTTTCTAGATGTTCTTTGTCAAGTTGAGAAATGTCTTCTCTGTAGCTAGCTTTTTGAGACTTTTTTATCATGAATAAGTGCTGTATTTTGTCAGATGCATTTTCTGCATCTATTGATATAAACATATGACTTTTTCTTCTTTAGTCTGTGATGTTATGGATTATATTAATTGATTTTTGAGTGTTGAACCAGCCATGCATAACTAGGATAAATCTTACTTGGCCATACTGTATGATTATTTCTATATATTGTTGGATTTGATTTGCTAATGTTTTGTTGAGATTTCTGCATCTATGTATTAGAGATAATCATTTGTAGTATTCTTTTCTCGTACAGTATTTGTGTATTTGAGTATTGGTGTTTGAGTAAAGCTGGCCTCTTAAAACTGGGTTAGAAAGTATTGTTTCCGCTTCTTTTCTGGAAGAGACTGTAGAGAATTGGTATAATTTTTTACTTAAATATTTGATAGAATTCACTTATGAGTTAATCTGGGTCTGGTGCTATGCGTTTTGGAAGATTATTAATTATTGACTCAATTTGTTTAATAGATATAGTTCTCTTCAAATAATTATTTTTGTGTGTATATTTGAGTTTTGGTAGATTGTGGAATTGGTCCACTTCATTTAGATTATCAAATTTATGGGCACAGAGTTGTTCGTATTGTTCTGTTATTGTTGTTATTATTATTGCTATTGTTATATTTTAATTGTCTAGCATCTGTAGTGATGTCCTCTCTTTCATTTCTCATGTTAGTAATTATGTCCTCTTTTTTTCTTGGTTAGTGTGTCTAGAGGTTTATCAATTTTGTTGATGCTTTCAAAGAAAAAGCTTTTAAAATTTTGTTGATCTTCTCTACTGATTTCCTGTTTTCAATTTCATGGATTTTTTGCTCTAATTTTAATATGTTTTTTTCTTCTTATTACTTTGGATTTAATTTGCTTTTCTTTTTCTAGTATGCTAAGCTGAGAAATTTAGGTTGTTGATTTTAGTTCTTTATTACTTTTTAATATATGCATTCTAAGCTGTAAATTTTCCTCTGAGTACTGTTTTGCTACATCCCACAAATTTTGGTAAGTTGTATTTTCATTTTCATTTAATTCAAAGAGCAATACATTTTTCCTGAGATTTCTTCTCTGATCCATATTTTATTTATAAATGTGTTGTTTAATTTCTACATGTTTTTGTATCTTCCAGTTATATTTGTTATTGATTTCTAGTTTAATTTCACTGTGATCCAAAAGCAGCTGTTGTATGATTTCTATTGTTTTAATTTGTTAAGGTGTGTTTTATAGCCCAGGATATGGTCCATATTGGTAAATGTTTCACATGAGCTTTTTCTTTTGCTGTTATTGTATAAAGTAGTGAAAGATGTCAATAATAGACTGTTGATTGATGGTGCCATTGCCTTCCACTATGTCCTTACTGGTTTCCTGCCTGTTAGATCTGACTATCTCTGACAGAGGGATGTTGATGTCAGTAAAGATAGTAGTGAATTAATCTCATTTGTACTTGAAGTTCTATTAGTTTTTGTTAGGTTCATGCATACAAGAATTGTTATACCTTCTTGGAGAATTTATACCTTTATCATTTGTATAGCATTCTTTTTCGGATAAGGCAATGGCACCCTACTCCAGTACTCTTGCCTGGAAAATCCCATGGGTGGAGGAGCCTGATAGGCTACAGTCCATGGGGTTGCGAAGAGTCGGACACGACTGAGCGACTTCACTTTCACTTTTCACTTTCATGCATTGGAGAAGGAAATGGCAACTCACTCCAGGGTTCTTGCCTGGAGAATCCCAGAGACGGAGGAGCCTGGTGGGCTGCCATCTATGGGGTTGCACAGAGTCGGACAAGACTGAAGCGATTTAGCAGCAGCAGCAGCATTCTTCTTTATCTCTGATAAATATACTTAACTCTGAAAAGTATAAGATGTTTCTGGATGTGCTATATTGTAGTACATGTATTGTCTGTGATGAAATATATTATCTCTGGGAGGATTTTACCTTCTCCATGGGACTTTCTCGTTTAAGTTTTTTGTTTTAGTTTCTAAGTAGCTTGCTTTAAAAACTTTAGCTGCAATTTTAAGTCCTAGTTACCTACCAGGTCTTTACTTAAGAAAGCCCACTAATAATCCTAGAGCTTCTAATAACAATAAAAACATTTATATTTTTATTGAGGATTGGATTAGTGGTTTACTAACACTCATCTTTCATCTGTATGCTCAGGGGAAGGTTTATGGGTGACCCTATTTTTTATGCTTCAATTTTACTTCAAGTTAAGAGGTCAAATACAACAAAGATCCTTAGAAAACCAAGGGTTAGGCCCTGGGCTCATTTCTGGTGGAATCAAAAATAGACCTTATGCTCCTTCAGTGCAAAGATTCTATCTTCTTAATATCTTGGCTTTGCAGTTCCTGGAACATAATTGTCACACTATATATATTTCTTTTGAAGTGAATAAGGCATAAACCATTTCTTATTAGTAATGAAAAAGACAGGGACAAGGGCAGTCTTTGTGACACAACCTTATCTGTGACCCCAAATCCTCCACTCAGAAAATCTAGCATTATCCTTTGGCTACTCTGCTCAACTCTCCATTCATAAGTTTCTTTTCATGAATTTTCATGTAAATAATCTTCCTGTCAGATGTCCTACCCTACCAACTTTCAATACATGTTTAGAGGTTACCAAAGGGTTTAGATCCCCAAGCTGGGATCTCCCACTACGAGTACAAAGCATTGTGGACAAATGAATACAAAGATGTACAAGGGTTAGTCACTGAACTCAAATGTACCTACCTTCTAGCTTGAGAGTAAAACTTTCTCACAAACTACTCAAAAGTGTGAATAAAAGAGAAGTCAGTTTGAAAGAGGAGATGGGGAAAGGATTGGGAAATGGATGAGAATCAGCCACAGATTTCAAATTGGAGCAGAATGGCAGTAGGTTGAACTTTTAAATTCTTTTCCAAGTGGGGATTGGTGGCACAGAATGTTATCAAGTTTGGGTAATAAGAAGGTTTAAAGATAGATATCCTTCTTATATTTGAAAAAGCTGATGGTGTTCCAGGAATATATTCTTTTGCATTAATTTTCTACAGAGACAAAACAATCTGTTTAACTGAGTAAATTAAATTTGGGAGGATAGGAAGTTATAAGCGAAGAGGACAGCAGTGAGATTCCTTCATTTGATTTTGTTGCTTACATAAATAGAAATTTTTATGTGTATTGATCTTCATTCATGGTAAATGCTTCCTATTGTTAAGCATTGGGAAATGATTCTGATATAAAGGCAAAGAAGGGTGAAATATATTACAATATGTACATTATAACTCTTAAAAATTTTGCCTTAATTAACCATGGATACTTGCTTAGAAATTTCTCTTTACTATTTGTATAATAATTGTCACTATGCTGAGAATTCATCATTTCCTCATTCTTCTTTGAAGGAAGTTCTAAACTTCCATTCCTACTCCATTTAGTCTTCTTATTGCTTTATTTTATACTATGGTTTTATTTCTGCTTTCACATAACACATGCTGACTCACAGGGAACATGGTTACCTTTATATCGGAATTTTTTATCCTTAAGAAGTTTGTTTATTACACATTGTGGATAAAGGGTTAAAAAACCATTTCTCCTGCATGACAGCTTTACCTTTGGTCAGCTGTCTTCCATTCTTCCTCTGGGAACTGATGAAGGAAATACACTACCTGCGTTTCTAGGCAATCTTACTTATATTTAAAAATGATCTCTGATGGGTAAATTTCATCTCAACTGTGAAGAACTTTTAATGAACTATAAATAACTTGACAAGGGCACCATAGCTTAAGGGTTCCCTGACTGATACAATTCTGAGCCTATCTCTTGTGGAACTCTGAAAGTTATACCTGTATTGTCATTATAGGTATTAAGTTAGGTAGGGCATGAAGCATCAAAAGCTAGAACTACAAACACAATTCATTGATAAGACAAAGCTGAGTTGAGTTTATTGTTTACCATTTGATGGGAGAGCACTATCTTGCAAAGACTTGGTAGTATCTCAGAAATTTGATAGTATCTTCTCAGAAAATGAGAGAATTTATTGGGAACTGGAAGTCTGATTTAAGGTGGCTCTTTCAAATCAGGAAAGGTTTAGGAGAGTAGGCTTTGTTAGAATTGGGTAAGGTTTAAGAATCATGATGCTATCGTCCAGGATTGGTGGAAACAGTGAGGTGATGATTTTGAGGCAAAAAGTTCAAAGAATCTTAGGGCTTAAACTGTCGATGCTTTCCACTGAAGAGTTAATGGGTCTTTGGGCAGTTCCTATAATGTATAATCAAACTATTTACCTGGGCAGAAGTCCTGAAGAATAAGATCATGCTAAGGAGGACACGAATAGTACCAAGTCATGTCAATATAGATGGCTAATTATGGTTTCAATTCTCTGGGTCCAAGCTAAGTATGGGGCTAGACAATTTCAATTCTTAACATTTTTAGAGTAAGATGGATTCAGTACTGGCCAGTTGAGTCTTATTTGCTCACTTCTGATTTGTCCCCTGGTGGGAAGTTCACAAGGAACATAGCTCTGAGGACTGCAATAAAGACTGCTCTGAAGTCAGATCCTTTGGAAGAAGATGCCTGGTGTTCCTCCACTCATAAGCAGTGATTTCTGCCCTATATAATTTTTTTCTTAATATATATATATATATTATTGAAGTAAAGATGACGTACAAATTTCAGGTGCACAGCAAGGAGATTCAGTTATACATATACACATATGTTATTTTTCAGGTTATTTTCCATTATAGGTTATTATAAAATATTGACTATAAGTCCATGTGCTATAAGTAAAACTTTGTTGCTTGTTGCATATCTGTTGTTTAAATTAGAAATCTAACATTCTATTCATGCTGAGTCAAACAAGTGGAATCAAAATGTCATAAGTTTTTTAGTGAGACAAAAATTCATAAGTTTTCTAAAATGTATATAGTATACATACTATTTATATATATGTATACAAAAGCTTTTCTACTATGCTTGATAAAGCCTTGCAAAAGCACATAAAAAAAGAGATGGAGCAATTGGAAAATATAAACTAAATGAAATGGGAGCATTGAATATGAAATAGAAAAAGTGAAACAAGCTAGGTAAAGGTAGAAGATCATCATATAGTCCAGTTGTTTTTAAAGATGGCTGCTCATTAGAAACATATCTGGAACTTTGGAGAAAAAAAGTAATTCCTGAGCTTTATATTTTTCAAAAAAATTCCAAGATAATCCTGATATGCATCTGGATTTTAAAAAGTGATTACAGATTTTTCCATTAAATGGTAGTTTTGGTGATATAGGATTCTATTATTTTTCTGTTGACCAATCATGATAAATTCTTGCAAAGCAAGATAGTGACATATTTCCCAACACAAAAGGTAAGCTAATATCTACCAATTGTATATTAAAATTTATTTTATACATTCATATCTTACCTATTTGGGAGACTGTCTTGTTAAAATTAGACTTCTTTATCAGTTCAGTGCAGTTCAGTCACTCAGTTGTGTCCGACTCTTTGCAACCCCATGGACTGCAGCACGCCAGGCCTCCCTGTCTATCACCAACTCCTGGAGTTTACTCAAACTCATGTCCATTGAGTCGGTGATGCCATCCAACCATCTCATCCTCTGTCCTCCCCTTCTCCTCCCACCTTCAATCTTTCCCAGTGTCAGGATCTTTCCCAATGAGTCAGTTCTTTGCATCAGGTGGCCAGAGTACTGGAGTTTCAGCTTCAGCATCAATCCTTCCAACGAATATTCAGGATTGATTTCCTTTAGGATGGACTGGTTGGATTTCCTTGCCGTCCAAGGGACTCTCAAGAGTCTTCTCCAACACCACAGTTCAAAAGCATCAATTCTTCAGCACTCAACTTTCTTTATAGTCCAGCTCTCACGTCTGTATATATCTACTGGAAAAACCATAGCTTTGACTAGATGGACCTTTGTTGGCAAAGTAATGTCTCTGCTTTTCAATATGCTGTCTAGGTTGGTCATTACTTTTTTTCCAAGGAGCAAGCGTCTTTTAATTTCATGACTCCAGTCACCATCTGCAGTGATTTTGGAGCCCCCAAAATGAAGTCTGTCACCATTTCCACTGTTTCCCTATCTATTTGCCATGAAATGATGGGACTAGATGCCAAGTATGTATTTATTTTGCCCCCATTTTATGTCAAACAAGTATGAAATAATGTACTCATAAATGAATATGCTTTCCTCACATTTGTATCAGTTACCTTTTTTTTCCTGCATTACAAACTACTCTAAAACTTTATGGATAATTCTATCACCATTTGTTTAACTCATTTGTCTGTGTTCTGAGTGATTCTGCTGGCTTTGGCTAGGTTTGGCTTATTTCAGCTATGTTCACCCATGCATCCATGGTAGATTGCTGAGATGTCTGGTGGCTAGCTGATCTGGAATGGCTCACATGGATAGCTCAGAGGACTGTTCTTATAACCTCTCATCCTCCTCAAACCTAGTTGCCATTCTTCATATGACAACTTAGAATGGCCATAGGTTCTAAGACCATGATTAGAGGTTATGCTTCTTGAGGTCTAGGCTTGGAGCTGGCACAAATGTCGCTTACACTACATTCTGTTGGCCAAAGTAAATCATAAAGCCAGTCTAGACTCAAGTCAAGATGTGGAAATAGAGTCTATCTTTTGTTGGGAGAGGTTGCAAAGTCATGTGGCTAAAGGGCATAGATACAGGGAAGGAAATGACTGCAGCTGCTTTTTTCAAACAATCTACTACACATCCTATGTGAGAGAATGTTAGCTGTAGGAGGAAAACCAAGCAACTGAATATTATAAGTCTGGATTCCTGTTCTCTCACCCCACTTAATTGTCGTATGTCCTTGGACAAGTTCTTTGATCACTTCTTTTCTGTTTATGAAGCAATGGGGGAAGAAGGTAGGAGAGAATACCAGCTGAGTTATTTATATCCTTGGCTCGGATGAGAGAATTGATTTGTATTTTAAATGGATTTATCATTGCAAGACATTATTTTTATGCTGATGACACCCCATGTACTTATAATGTGGGAATCCACAAAAATACCTGAAGAGTAAATAACACTGAGATATCTCCAGGATATTGTTCTTTGTGCTCTCATGGCTTAAGGGGCTTGTCAAGTAGGGAAATTGGCTAGAAGGGAAGGCTGATGAGTGAAAGTTCTCCATTAGCCCTGCTGTGTTCTATTATGCATTTGATGTGTTTGATATTCTCTTCCACCAGTGGAACCCCAGGGATTTGTGTGCTAAGAGCTCAGAGGTTGGGATAGAGGCAGAATGCCACTGGAGTACAGATGAAGGCACAGAAAAAATTGGAAAGCATGCAGTGAAATTAAGCAGAAAATGAATGAGCAGACAAAACTGGCGGAAAGTACAGAATCAAGAGCTTGTTATAAATAGGTGGTAGTACAGAAGGAAGTAATTTTATTTTGGACAAAGTATCCAGTATTACCACATGGGTTAAAATTCCCAACAGGGGATTAAGTATAATTTGAGACCCAATCTAAAGTTTATGAGGGTGAGTTATAAAATAAGTAAAATCTTATTTTGGATTGAGTTGAGTGTGACTCCTCTTTCCCTCTCTCCAAATCATATGATGCAGAAGAAATCATTAATCCAGATATGTACTGTGATGAAATGTTAACCTTAACGACACAACAGTGACTAATGGATTTTTCTTAACACTTTTTTTCTGATATTTAAATATACTATACTTTAAAAATTCCATCAATCTTACAATCATAAGTAGAGTTCGAGGGATTTTCACAAAGCAAACACACCTAGTAATTCCTAGTAATGCCATATCAGGAAACAGAATATCGCCAGAATCTATTCAGGACTTACATAGTCACAATCCCTTCCCAAACAAAGAAAGCCACTTTGACTTCTAATGACTTCTAATCCCTAAGAGTAGTTCCATTTGTTTTTAAACTTCTATAAATGGAATCATGCAGTATATACTCTTTTGTTCAATATGCCACTTTTTAGATTTATTCTTGTTATTTCATATAATTCTAGTTTGTTCATGTTTATTTCTGGATAGTATTTCATCGAGTGAATATGCAATGATGTTTAAAATCATTTCTACCAGAGATGGACATTTGGATTGTTTCAAGTTTTAAGTATTTTGTCAAGTTTTAAAAGAAAGTCATTTATCTTTGAATTTTGATTATAGTGATTGTAGTAAACTTTTTTGGATACAAAACAATGGAGAATGTTATAGTTGAAAAAAAAAATCTTTCCAAATAAAGCAAACTTCCTTATTTCTGTATTACTTATTTTGAATAACAGTTTCTGGTTTCATAAGTAGATGAAAGGGATACTGTGGACAAATTAAAAGGTGAAATTTGGGGGTTGTTTTTGAGAGCAAAAAGTTTGATTTGACTGGAACATTATTGTTCAGCAAAGTCATGGTTGGAAATGACCCAGCAGTTTAGAGATGGGCTTGTGGACCTTGAAGGCGAGTAGAAGAGATTGTGTTTAATGTCTATGATGAGCCCCTGGAGGATACACTTGATATTGTCTTCTAGGAAGATTATTATTGCAATGATTATTGCGGTTGAGGACAGGAAGACTGTGCTGCCATTGGCTATCGTGGGAAATGCATGTAGAATCTGAAGGACTAGGTCTGAGTGATGCTTCCATTCCTTGCTAGCTGTATGACTTTTGACAGGTCGTTTAACCTGTCTGAGCTTCAGTGTCCTCCTACGAACAGTGGAGATAGGAGTCCTGGTATTGTGAGAATGAGATGAGCTGGTCCATGTTAGAGAACTGTAGATTCTCCAGGGTTCTGGGGCCTCCACAGACCCCTAAGCAAGTCACTGCTGTGCCTGGGTGGGAATAAGAGGGAAGCAAGCTGTTTAATCTTCTTGATTCAGTCTTCTAGAGAATGCTTCTGTTTAAGCCAATACTGTGGGTACTAATGTGATTAGTTAAATAATATATTATGCTCTAGATAGAGTGAGGTTTAGAATGAGGTCAGATAGTGAAGTGATTAGGAGCAAGGAGTGTGGATGAGACTGTCTATATTTGAATGCCAGCTCTTCCTCTTACCAGCTACATAAACGTAGCCAAATTACTGTACTTAATTTTTCTAGGCTACGTTTTAGTAGTGATACCTATCATATAGGATTATTAACTATGCCCCCTCCCAGCCCTGTGACACATTCAGTTCATCACACTCACAAATACTTGTGTTGTAAAAAGTTTTTCATACATTACTGAATATATTGATTGCTTAACACATTACTGTATGCCAAGCTTTGGAATACAATATGCCAACAAATTTGGAAAACTCAGAAGTGGCCACAGGACTGGAAAAGGTCAGTTTTCATTCCAAAACCAAAGAAAAGCCACACAAAAGAGTGTTCAAACTAATGCACAATTGCACTCATTTCACATGCTAGCAAGGTCATGCTCAAAATCCTCCAAGCTAGGCTTCAACAGTACATGACCAAGAACTTCCAGATGTACAAGCTGGGTTTAATTTAAAAAAGGCAGAGGAACCAGAGATCAAATTGCCAAAATCCATTGGATCATAGAAAAAGCAAGAGATCCCAGAAAAACATCTACTTCTGCCTCATTGACTATGCTAAAGGCTTTGACTGTGTGGATCACGGCAAACTGTGGAATATTCTTAAAGAGATGGGACTAAACTGCATAAACTGACCACCTTACCTGCCTCCTGAGAAACCTGTATGCAGGTCAAAAAGCAAAACTTAAAACTGGACATGGAACAACAGACTGGTTCAAAATTGGGAAAGGAATGCTTCAAGGCTGTAGATTGTCATCCTGCTTATTTCACTTATATGCAGAGTACATCATGTGAAATGCCAGGCTGACTGAATCACAAGCTGGGATCAAGATTGTCAGGAGAAATATCGGTAACCTCAGATATGTAGATGACACCACTCTTATGGCAGAAAGTGAAGAGAAACTAAAGAGCCTCTTGATGAAAGTGAAAGAGGAGAGTGAAAAAGCTGGCTTAAAATTCAACATTCAAAAAAAGAAGATCATGGCATCCGGTCCCATCACTTCATGCAATATAGATGGGGAAACAATGGAAACAGTGAAAGACTTTATTTTCTTGGGCTCTAAAATCACTGTGGACGGTGACTTCCGCCATGAAATTAAAAGATGCTTGCTCTTTGGAAGAAAAGCTATGGCAAACCTTGACAGTGTATTAAAAAGCAGAGACATTACTTTGCTGACAAAGGTCCATACAGTCAAAGATATGATTTTTCTTGTAGTCATGTACAGATGTAAGAGTTGGACCATAATGAAGGCTGAGCACCAAAGAACTGATGTTTTTGAACTGTGGTGTTAGAGAAGACTCTTGAGAATTCGTTGGACGGCAAGGAGATAAAACCAGTCAATCATAAAGGAAACCAGTCCTGAATATTCATTGGAAGGACTGATGCTGAAGCTGAAGTTCCGATACTTTGGCCACCTGAGGTGAAGAGCTGACTCATTAGAAAAGACCCTGATGCTGGGAAAGATTGAGGGCAGTAAGGAAATGGGGACAACAGAGGTTGAGATGGTTGGATGGCATCAACGACTCAATGGACATGAGTTTGAGCAAGCTCCGGAAGATGGTGAAGGACAGGGAAGCCTGGTGTGCTGCAGTCCATGGGGTCGCAAATAGTCGGACATGACTGAGCGGCTGAATAACAACAACGAAAAGCTTTGTAATTGATACCAGATATGTTCTTCAGGTGATTTAGCATTTCCTGGCATGTTGTGCAGGCAAACAGAGACTTGTAATAAAGTACTATTGTGATAATTATTGTAATAGAGATGAGCAAAGAGTATATAATAACACAAAGGAAGAATAGCTAACTTTCACAGTGAGTTTAGCCATGCAGATAATGGGTTGGGGAGGAATGTCAGAGAAATGCATATGGAGGAGAGAGTCTTTGTCATAAACTCTAAGTAAGGCCCTGGCTACCAAGATAGTGGGAGGGAAGGGTGCTTTAAGCAGAGGGAACAACTTATAAAGTGGCATGAAACAGCATGGGCACTCTGGGAACTATATATAGTTGAGTATGGTGGGGGCCTAGATTGCATGGGGAGGAATTGCTGGGAGAGATGCTCACCAGATAGACAGATTCAAGGTCCTGAAGAACTTTTCATGTCAGAGCAAGGAGTAAACACTTAATCCTTTATGTAATGAGCTAACACTTCAGATTTTAGGTCAGAGAGGGGCATGAGTTTATATATATATATATAATATAAATATAATAAATATATAATAAAAAATAGAATATATATATATATATATATATAATATAAAACAACACCAGGCTAGCCTAGCCAGGGTGATCAGATAAGTAAAGGGAGTGAGAATGGAGGTGAGGTGGCTGATGGAGAGCCTATTTCTATCACACAGGGAGGAAAACTATGATGCCATGACCAAGACATGACCTTGGGAATAGGAAAGAAGGGACATTTTTTGAGAGATTTATTCATATTTATTTTGAGCAGTTTGAATGCTGAGATCCTCAAAACTTGATGACTGTCTGGGTGTGACAGGAAAGGGGGTGGGGTTCATAGTGATGTTCATAAGAGAAGCAGATGAAGAACTGATTCAGGAGAAATGAGATTCCCTTTGGGACGTTTACCTTTTGAACACCTATGGAATATCTAAATGGAAATGTGCAGCAGGCATTTGGCTTCTGTATCAGGAACTTAGGGAAAAAGTTTTGTGCTAAGAAGTAAACCTGTGAATCCTTCATGTATTGAAGTCAGTTGAAACATGGATAGGCAGTAAATCAACCAGGAGAGGTTGAGGGTAATTGTATTGAGAATCCTAATGCATAATAGAAGCAGGGATAAGGCTAGCCCCAGAAAATGATTTTGCAAGAGATGTCAGCTGGGGAGCTGACTAAGATCTAGGAGGACATGGTGTCATAGAACCCTTTACAATGCTTAGCAAGTATTTTGTAATATTGAAACGATATTGAACATGGCTACAGAAAATGGTGCTTTTTGATTGTTTGGAGTCTAGAGCAGGTGGTCCTCAGGGTGGATCACCTCCTCTTGTAGAGATCTGCCCACATCAGAGGTCAAGAGAGTGTGTTCTTCCATCATTTGGCCTTAATTCTAGTAGGTCCTGATCCTTTACAGTCTAGCCGAAGGTTGTGACTATTTTTCAGTTTGATTTGGGGATAAAGTTTCTGTGTCTTTTTCCTTTGTTTTTAGAAAAAAAAATTACGGTAGAAATAAATTTTCTCTGTAGTATTTAAATAGAAGTACCATGGTTCTTTTAAAAATTGGAGCCAAGTGGAAGAAAACATCTACAGCACTGTATTTGTTTTTTAATTTGTTTTTTAACTCAAACCCCGTTTGAGTTCATGCATTTTGACTATAGGTTTCTTTAGAGCATAAGCAAGGCATATTTGTCTTAATGTCCCCAGGGCCCAACTCATAGCCTGACATATAGAAATGCTTGATAAATACTTATTTTGGTCTTCTTGTTCATGATTACATAGTTCCTTTGTTTTGAGAGCTTCCAGACTCTCTTGAATCTTCTTACCTCTCAATATCTCATGTCACTGAATGATGCTATTCATCATCTGAATTGTATTAATGCTACCCTTTCGAACTGTTTGAAGTTCAATATCTCCCCTCCCCCAAGTGTTCAAGTGAAGTAAGAATTGATTTAAGGCTGTGTATATGCCACAGCCTTTGAGAGTAGGAATCTAAATAGAGCCAGGCCTAAGGATATTGAGCTTGAGACAGAAAACTGAGACAGGATGCTCCTGTTCCTCTTTTGCTTCCACTAGGTCTCCTGTTTCTACTTCTCTTTGTTTTCACTCTCTCCGTTTCACATTTTTCTTTTGCAAAATGTCAAACATATACCATCATATAGAGTATAATAAAATACATTCTTAACCTTTTTCACTGTAACTATACAATGCCATAATTAGAGTCTCATTAATATTCCATCTGTTCTGCTTTACCAACAAGTTCTTCTATGTTGATCAGAACTAAGCTCAGAATAGGTAAAGAATCTACTTGCAATTCAGGAGACCTGGGTTTGATCCCTGGGTTGGGAAGATCCTCTGGAGAAGGGAATGGCTATCCATTCCAGTGTTCTTGCTTGGGGAATTCCATGGACAGGGGAACCTGGTGGGCTACAGTCCATGGAGTCGCAAAGAGTTGGACACAACTGAACAGCTGACACTTTCACTTCACTTTCAGGTTACGTTAGATTCCTTGTCTCCCCTCTGGAAGATAGAATTAGCAGTAAGGAAGTCATGGACTCTGTGAGACTTGAGGTGATGATCAGATGAGAGGGTCCTGGGTCACTGCTTTGTCTTCCTCTTCTGCACCAGGAATGGCGTTAACCTCTCTGAGTGGCTTATTGCATGCTTTGCAAAAAAAGTAACTTTGGGAACTTCATGGACTGAATAAAGTCGATGGTGTGTTGAATAAAGTCTATGCTGTGGTTCTGTTTGGATAATGCTCTATTTGGTATTTTGAGCTTCTCAACAAAATATGAATCTTCTTGCTGCTATATTCCCTTATAGTATTCTTTTCTATGACTATTGCTAGAGGATGATAGGATTTCATAGGTATCCCATTCTAGGTTCAACTCTTCACTTTTTCACAGCTCTACAAATTTAGTAATTTTCATAACTGGCAGGAGGTGGTGGAAATAGCAGTGACATTTGCTCATTCTCCTAATATACGCAGAAATATTTCCTGTTTTCTTGACAGTAAAACTAGGATTCCTTTTTTCAGAAGTTTTGCTGTTCATAGCATTTGTAAAGTAAGAAATAAAATAAAATCTTTTAGAGTAGAGGAAACATTTTGCAAGGAGAAGAAATGAAAGGTCTGAATTTATCACCCTATTTCTATACTCTGTGTATTGCATCTGAGCTATTTTCTTCTTTGGTTTTTCTCTGTGCTATTTATATTCCCCTTATGAAAATAAACTGGGTCTTACCTAATGAAACTTTTCTGTAAATCTAATAATTCACAAATATCTTATTTCCTGGTGAGAAGGAATCTGCATATAAAAACTTTCTTTACCATTTAAACTTTTTTGTTGGCTTAAAGCCAGAGCTGTATTATGTATGTGTATGTTCTTAGTATATAAATTGTGCTTGAGTTAATTAAGGTGAGCCATTGTTTAGTTTTCACCAGCCTTTGCTTTTCTGAAAGTGTTGTATCATTTCTTTTCTTTTATTCAGGGAATCAGCAGTCTCTTCAGTTCTTTAAAAGTGGTGCGTCTCTTGAGACTGGGCCGCGTTGCCAGGAAATTGGACCATTACCTGGAGTATGGAGCAGCCGTCCTTGTGCTCCTGGTTTGTGTGTTTGGACTAGTTGCTCACTGGCTGGCCTGCATATGGTACAGCATTGGGGATTATGAGGTCATTGATGAAGTCACGAACACCATCCAAATAGACAGTTGGCTCTACCAGCTGGCCTTGAGCATTGGGACTCCGTATCGATACAATACCAGTGCAGGGATATGGGAAGGAGGACCCAGCAAGGATTCCCTGTATGTGTCCTCTCTCTACTTTACCATGACAAGCCTTACCACCATAGGATTTGGAAATATAGCTCCTACCACAGACGTGGAGAAGATGTTTTCAGTGGCCATGATGATGGTTGGCTGTAAGTATCTTTTCTTTTTTTTTTAAAAAAAATATCGTTGGCAGCTCTCCAGCTCCAATCTTGGAAAGGAGTAAAATGAAACTACTTTGTCTTCAGAAGGATGTTCAATCCATTTCATTTACTTTGCTTTAATTTTTACTCAGCCTTAGAAAATAGAAATGCAAACTGATATATTTTACTCTTTAGAATGTATTAGCACATGAAAAACAGTATGAATGGAGTGATAAAAAAATCAGAATGGTATCTCTTTGGTTTAATTCTGTTTATGGCATTGTTCCCAGCAGAGCTATTTCCAAAGAAAGAGCAACATCAAGAAAGACAGTGTCTGGCATATTCCATAGGTTTTGTTGGCAGTGCATTAAATTCTGAAAAGTAGACAGGATGTGATGTGAGATAGCCTATTTAGAAAATGTTTTAGTTAATAGTCTTATGTAGGTTTTTACAATTTGGACTAGTTAAAGTGTTTTTAAACTAGTCTCCATTACAGAATTGTAGGTGGAATATATGCCAATCTGAGAGAATGAAAGTATTAGTAATTGTCAGTGCATTCAGCAATGATGAATGTGTCTAAGATGAGGCATGCAGACCTGAGTACTAAATGACTTGATGGTGTTCTTAGGAGTAGGATGCTTCTCTACAGGAGTGAAGGACCAGGTATTCTATCACTACCATCAAACTGATATTGGACAGTACAGGAGATCAGAACATTAAGGAAATATATACAAAAGAAGCTGTTGAAAAAGGAGATTTTGAGGGGGACTTCACCACCATATACACCATGTGTCACATTGACTTGGATGATTTTCCAAGCCTAGGTTACCTGGAGTAACCTCAGGACTGAAGTTATGATTAGTGTTACTATGTAGCCTCTGGGTCATGTTAATTGTTTTTGGTCTAAGCCATCCTTTTTGAGATTCCGTGTTATACAATTTTATATTTTGACATTAATAGGAAAAATGTTAAGAGTCTAGGAATGTCAGTTGACTTGTGAAAGGTCAGTATCCTGGGTCTAAACAAGGTAATTTTCAGAGTTCAGAATGTCTGCAAGTTACTGGACACCGATGTTAACAGTGTTTAGTTTTCCATACTCTTTTAATTGGGTACAGAAATAAGAACACACAGGTTCTCTTTGCTACTTAAAAGTACCAGAGGTAGAATGTCAATTCCAAGTTATGTTTTCTCCACAGGCTTTTAGGAGGAAAATGTTCTCACAACGAGATCTTGATGATCTCTTAATTAAACTGCTGCCTACATACCAAAAGTGATAAGATGTATTGGCAGAAGAGGTGCTTTATAAATTCAGAAGACAACATTTTGTCAGATGTAGTCTTTATTATTATACTACTTTTTAATATTTATATAATGCATTTTGCCTTATACTTGAGCATGGTTAAGTAAAAAAAAAAATTCATCTTGAAGTAATTATAGATTCACTGAAATTTGCAAAGGTAGTCTAGTGGAAGGCGAGGATAAGACAAATTGGGAGAGTAGGAATGACATTTATACATTATGTGTGTTAAATAGGTAGATAGTGGGAACCTGCTGTATCGATCAGGGAGCTCAGTTTGGTGCTCTGTGATAACCTAGAGGAATGGGATGCCGGGGTAGGGAGGTGGGAAGGAGGCTCAAGAGGGAGGGGATGTGTGTATACATACAGCTGGTTCTTGTTGTTGTATAACAGAAACAAACATAACATTGTAAAGAAATTTAACTCCAAAAAAAAAAAAAAGAATAGTGAGCACTTTTGTGCTCTTCCCTTAGTTTCCTACAATAGTTATATCTTATAGGGCTCTAGTACAACATCAACACTGGCTGTGATACAGCGTGTGTGGATAGCTCTGTGTTGTATTATCACATTTGTGAATTCCTGTAACCACTACTGAAAGCAAAACACAGAATTATTCTGTTACCTCAAAGATCTCCTTCATGTCACACTCACCCTTTCCCCCAAGCCTCCCTAACCCTAGCAACTACTGATCTGTTCTTCATCTATATAATTTTGGGATTTTGAAAATGTTGTGTAAATGGAATCATGCAAAATGCGGTTTTCTGAAATTGGTCTTTTCCACTCAGCATAAGTCTCTCAAAATCCATCTAAGTGGTTGAGTGTATTAACAGTTTGTTCCTTCTTATTCCTGAACAGTATTTCATGGTTTGGATATACTGCTGCTTAATTATTCATCCATTGAAGGTCATTTTGATAATTTTCAGGTTTTGGTTATTATAATAAATAAATTCACTAAATTCATTGCTAAAGGGCTTTTGTGAAAACGAACATTTTCAAAGTTTAGTTCTGAAGCAGTTGTGGAGAATAGCATACCTTGTTTGTGTATAGTTTTTTGTTTGGACATAACTGTTTAGTTCTCTGGGATAAATATCCAGAAAAGAGATTTCTTGGACAAATAGTGTTCTGTTTTTAAAAAGGAACTTGTCAAACTATTTTTCAGAGTAGACATATTAGTGTAGTTTAATTTTTTAACAAGACAATAACAGAAAAATAAAATCTATGTAGAGCTGAAGCGCACCATTATTCACTTTGTTTCTCAGACCCCAAACCTGTGAATTATCTTAGATTCCTGTTTTCTTATGTATTATGTCTATTTATAACAAGTCTTGTTGACTTTACCATCAAAGTATATTTGATTATTTCTCCCCACTTCCATAGCTCACCATCCAAGATCAACTAATAATCTCCTATATGTTGCTTCTATTTTTACCCTTGACTCATAATCTCTGCTCAGAAGGTAAGAACATATTATTCCTATGTGCAGAGTCTTCCAGTGCTTTACACTGCATATAAAATAAAATCCTGATCTCCCACCCCTTCAGTCAAAGCTTTAATGGTCTGGCCCTCACCTGCTTCGCTCACCTCACTTTTTACCATTCCCACTCTTGCTTATCCTACTCAATCCATGCCAACCATATTGCTGTACACATCAGAAAATAGTACTGTCTCAGGCTCCTTGTACTGCTTCCCCCACTGCTTATAAACCCCTCCCCTGACTTATGCCCCAGTTCAGGCAGGTCACCATTCAAACCACCTCTCCAGAAATTCTTCTCAGTGCTACCCACTGCAATGCCAATCACTCTTATTCTCTTGTCTTTAATCTCTTCTTTATTGTATCTACAAGGCCTGAAGCCATGTTTACTCTGTTTTCCGTTCCTTCAGAATGTAAGCTCCGTGACAGTATGGCCTTTGTCTGCTTCTGCTTCTTCTTCTTTTTTTTTTTTTTTGGTCTCTATATACTCACCTTCTAAAAAGTTCTTAATGCTGTGCCCAATCAAAATTTGTTGTATGATGAATGAAGTTGAAGATGTCCCTGATGATCATAATGAAAATCCTCGTCCTTGAATCCACCCCATTTGGATCTCTGATGAACACACCTGCCAGAGGAATGCACAATTTGAATCTTAGCTGTGATTCCTTTGTGAAAGCCTGGTGAGCTCACCTGTATTGTCTGCCTGTGGCAGTGCAGCAGCTACTTCAGCTGGATTGTTGCTGTTGTTGTCGTTTAGTTGTTAAGTCCTGCCCGACTCTTTTGCGATCTCATGGACTGTAGCCTACCAGGCTCTTCTGTCCATGGGTTGTCCCAGCCTTAAGTTTCTCATGTGGCCTGATAATAAGTTCTGAGAGGCTAGGCAGTAGAATCACCAACAACCGTTTCTCCCACCGTAGTTTTTGTTTTTTACCAACTACCTTCTGAAACTACCACCTCTAGAAATTTTCACATAGATTCAGTTGAGTTTTCAAAACTTCTTTTAGTTCATTGTTGGCCTCCTTCTTCCCTAATTCATGTATAGCCAATTATATTGCTATGTCAACATTTCTTTCTCCTGTCTCCTCCTCTTCAGTTCCTGTCTTGATTTCAAGATGAAGATCTGGGCAAAAAGTGGATCCTTTTCCTCCCTGAGTTTCTGCTATATCTCCTTTCAAACCTGAATAAACCAGTTTCTGATATCTTTTGAGTTTGGTTTTCTTTTTATGCCTCTGAAAAAATCCATATTCTGTAGCCAGAGTTTTCCAAGGAGATGCCTTTTAATTTCCTTCTTAGTCCTTGGGTCCTTGGTAATTTCATGGAATGTTTCCTTTGAAACAACTCAAGAAGATGATTGAAAACTGTTAAGTGCCATGAAGTGTTACAGTAACTTCCCACAATTCCAAATCTTATTAGACACACGTGCACAAAATATCAGCCAAATGTGGCTGTTGCAACTGTTTGTATTCTTAGTATAAATTTTTTCCAGTATAATTATTTTCCTGTGACAGCACCAAGGGAAACAGGAAAACAAGCCTAGTAAGTTTCTTAGAACCTAAAAAGTGTTATAAGCCTCAGACTTATCCAGAGATTGTGTGTGCGTGCGTGTGTGTATGTGTGTATGTGTGTGTGTATGATGGAGAAGGGAGGTAGGGAAGAAGGAGATAAAAAACAGGTTCATGATTTCAGTTGTGCTAGGATGCTAGTCAATCTATGCTAGCTGCTTGAGAAGCACCACTTCCAACCTTACAACTCAATAACTGAGAAAGATGTTTTTCAGAAGGTTGATGGAGATACCAACTGCCTATTTTCTGTTGAGAAAGTAATCACTACTTGTAAATGATAGCTTCTTTTTTTCTAGAGAAAGCCATCTGAAACTTCTGTGTCTTCCAAAAAATTTAACGGAGAAGGCAATGGCACCCCACTCCAGTACTCTTGCCTGGAAAATCCCATGGACAGAGGAGCCCGGTAGGCTGCAGTCCACGTGGTCGCTAAGAGTCGGACACGACTGAGCGACTTCACTCTCACTTTTTGCTCTCATACATTGGAGAAGGAAATGGCAACCCACTCCAGTGTTCTTGCCTGGAGAATCCCAGGGACGGCGGAGCCTGGTGAGCTGTGGTCTATGGGGTCGCACAGAGTCGGGCATGACTGAAGCGACTTAGCAGCAGCAACAGCAAAGTTTAAAAATTTAAATGGCAGCAATTCCAGTTCCTAGAGCCTTTCTGAACCTTCTTCTTTCTTTAATGGCCTGTCTTCTCAGACTCCTCAGTTTTTTCTCCCTGATGCTGAATTGTGTGAACTCTGTCCTGGACCACAGTCTCAAGATTCTCCTTGTTGTTGTCATAGTTTATAACCATGGCCTCCCTTCAACCCCAGACACCTTCTGTTTCCTCTTGATACCTTCTGTGTCAGCATTGTCCCAGGGTATTTCTCTTTTCTGCTACCTAGGGATTTCTTAGGCTTAAACCTAGTGTTCTTACATTTGCTCCTGCTCAGATTCCAGATCTGGAAGGGTTGATTCTTACATAGGTCTACTATCATGTATTCTTTTTCTCAGATTTATCTTTTCTTCTATGATCTGTGCCTTGAGTGCACCCCTTGGTTCTGGTAGCAGCCATTACTACCCCGGGACAGTCAGCTCCTCCTCATTCCTCTGACTAATCATGAATGAACCTAACTATTCTATTAATATTCACTAATCACCACTAAAAGGCTTTGTGAAAAAGAGCATTTTCAAAGTTTAGTTCTGTAGTAGTTGTGAAGAATAGCATACCTTTTCTTTTTTTAGATCAAGATGTGAGTAATCTCTGCCAGTTTGCTCAGTAAATACTTAATGATGTCTTCCTTAAATGCTTTCTATCCCATTTCGTTCATATAATTTTATTATTGAACCCCTAACACTTTCTTTTTTCTGAAGATTAGCAGACTAATTTTGCTTTTCTATTCAGAAAGCGCCTTTGTATGCTGATGACTTGTTTTGATTGCTATAAAACAAAGAAATATGAGTTACAGAATTTTCTGATATAATTATCCTTTTTGCCTTAATATTTTTATGAATCCTCTTTTAAAGATGTGTTAGGTAGTTAGAATAGGAAAAAGGAGTCCAAAATGGCGGTGGCTAAAAG
Organism: Giraffa tippelskirchi; assembly: GCF_054371585.1. Taxonomy (NCBI): domain Eukaryota; kingdom Metazoa; phylum Chordata; class Mammalia; order Artiodactyla; family Giraffidae; genus Giraffa; species Giraffa tippelskirchi. The sequence goes on along the minus strand of NC_137281.1, from coordinate 135,632,606 downwards.
ACAAAGAAGGGAAAAGCCCGCGAAAATAGGACAAAGGAAGGTCCAAGGACCGGAGTGAGGACCTCAGGTAAAACAAACAGCCCTCCTGGCAACGCGGTTTACATAGGGCAGGCTCAGGGGGAGGAGAAAAACATAAAAGAGGAGCCAAAATTGAGCCGGGGCTTCTCTTCTCTTTGTGTCTTTTGGGTCAGCCTGCCCTCATGCCTCGAGGATATATTTTTCTTTGCTTGCCTAATGAAACTGAGCTGTAACATGGAGCTGTAACACAGGTCTGTCTGTTGCTTCAAATTTTTGCTGTGGCAAGATGGAACCGAGGAAATTACACACTCCCCTGACAGATGTATCAAGAGAACAATTGCTTAGCTCTTGCTTCATTACTAAATAATCACATAAATTGTATTTTGGTTTATTCTAACCATTGTAAAATAGTATACACTTGTGTTTTTCAACTTTTCAAACACTTGTGTGTTTACAACTTTATAAAAAAAGAAACATAAAATAAGAATGTTTTAGATAACTTTTTGTCATAAATTATGTTTAATCAAAAATTTGTTTTCATTTGCTTTGTTTTGTTTTAATATATTATAAAATGTTATACATGTTAGTAAACATGTTAACAGCCTATTTCAAAGGACTATAAATACTTGGGTATTTATTTTATTTTAAAACAGTTTTCACTTTTTTCATTGTTGCCTGCTTAGTTGCCAATTGAAGCAGCCTGACTCATGGGGTCTGTAATGATCAGAATCTGTCCTGGTAGGATGCCATGCAAAATAAGTCTTCAAAAGTAAAACAAAGCAAAACAAAAACTACAAATATGAAAACTGCCTAGGTTTAATTGGTAGAGAAGAAATCCCAGTCATAACAATGCTACTGTAATTTTTAAATGGTCTGTAATTGATGATAGCTCCAACAGTCTAAGAACTTTCTATAATTGACTGGTATGGTTTATAATGCATCAAGCAAACGGTTTAACACATTTAGAAGAATAGCAGGACCATCTGCCAGTGGGATATGTATGACAGGAAATTCAGATCTCCATGAGGGTAGTTAAGAGTCATCAGGGAGCACTTAGTTACACACTGGTCACTCAACATCATGCAGAGGAGACAGATGCCACACATATTCTCTAGTACATGGGCTCATTTGGCACCCTCAGTGGAGTTCAGATAAAAGCCAATCTGAGAGTGTGGCATTGCACTTGCCCCGCTCCATAGGAAACAGAAATAAATGCAAGATGGTGAGACTCAGAGATTGTGAAAATATATTAATAGAATAAGCTGGAGCAAAGGTCTGTGTGACCTTGGATGTCTTTGGATCTCTTTGGATTTTAAATTTTTCAAGTGCAAAATGCAGAAGTTGAAATAAATAACTTTTAAGATCCCTTTCAATACTAACATTTGATATATCCAATGTTCGGTTAGTATAGTTATGACCCTGTTCTTAGAATTGGACTGGTTATTGGAGATGAGGTTAAATATGGAAAAAGAAGAGGTGTCACTTAAAAGTTTAGGACTTTTCATATGCAGTGCATACTTTGTTTTACAGAGAGTAAGATATGTCTTGTAGAGAATATATTCAATAAAGAGTTGAGAGGGAAGACTGCCAAGGAATATTATGGAGAAAAGAAATTAAGCTTTTGGAAGGAACAGCATTCTACCCTATAGAAGGTAGGTAGCTTGGAAGACTGAAAGGCGTTTGCCTCAGGGTATAGGAATGGGCCCAGGGAGAATGCCCAATGGAGACTCTGAGGGATATTTGGTCTGTATAGATATCTAGACAGGATTAAAAGTTGTTAACCTTTTAAAAGGGTTAAGAGTTGTTACACTTCTCCAAAAAATTAAAAAATTTGTCTACAAATCTTAACATGAGACTTTAGGTGACACTGATATAATATTAAGTTATATGTTAAATTTTTTCTTTACTATTGTGATTTAGGTAGGACATAGAGTGTGGACATGCTGATTTTCATTTCTGGTTTTAGTTTAGCCAGATGGAGAGAGCTTTAAGCTTAATGTTTATTTTGGAAACTAGGTCAGTTCTTTGTATCTGCTTTACCCTTGCTTGTAAAAGAGTCTGTTTTCTTCCCTTTTCTTTAATGAGCTTTAGTATCCCATGAAGAAACATATTTCGTGGAGCCCAAAGTTCAGGGTTATGGGCACCCTTTTTTATGGTTTAGTAGTTTAAGGTGTACAGTCCAGTAGTTTGAAAACTGTCCTGTTTGACATGTGTTTAGTACAAAGTATTGTGCCTAGTTGATGAAAATGAAAGTATTAGTTGCTCAGTTGTGTCTGACTCTTTGCAACCCTATGGACCATAGTTGACCAGGCTCCTCTGTCCTTGAAATTCTCCAGGCAAGAGTACTGGGGTAGATAGCAATTCCTTTCTCCAGAGGATCTTCCCAACCCACGCATTGCATCCAGGTCTCCTGCATTGCAGTCAGATTCTTTACTGTTTGAGTCAATAAGGAAGCCCTAGTTGGTAGATGTGCTCATTGAACATAAGTTGAAAAAAAATTAGTAAAAAAGTTCACCTAGTTCAGCCCGAGGAATCCAGGAGAGTTTCCAGGAGGAATTGACTCTTGACCTCAGGATGCAAAAGCAAGTAGGTAAATGAGGCAAGTCTATGGTACTTTCCAGGGAAAGGGAACTTTTGTGAAAAAACACAGGAATGAACTGAGTTGACCTTTCTGCTGTTCTCTGTGTATTTCACTTTGGCTTGAAGGGAAAGTAGGAGGAAGGCAAGGAAGAAAGGTACCAAGATGCCAAAGGCCTTGTATAGGTTGAGAAGGATTTTGCCGTTTTTGCTAATGGTTATGAGATAAATAAGGATTTTATCCTTCAATCTGGAAGATAGATTGAAGGAGACAGAGGCTGTGGGCAAAGAAACCAGTTAGGGTGCTCTTGGAGTAATCCAGGAAGACATAAACTGAGTTGGTAGGGATATGATGGATGATACATCTTAGAATTGGCAAAAATCTTCATTTTCCATAAAGGGATAGATAATTGTCTTAGGCTTCACAGGCTGTAATGTCTCTTTTGCAGCTACCCATCTCTGCTGTTGTAGTGCTCAAGCAGCCATAGATAGCACACAAACAAATGAGCATGCTATGATCTAATAAAACTTTAAACAGATAGATGGCCAGACATGGCACATGGCCCATAGTTGCCCATGGACTAGCTTAGACAGTTTGACTTATAAAAAGACCTTGGACTTTGTAATCAGACAAATCTAGGTTTATTTTTTATCACTTATTAAGAATTTACATTAATTATCTAAACTCTCATCTATAAAATGGAGATAATTGGCCCTACATACAGAGTTATTTGAAATGCTAAATAAGAGATTGTATGTAAAATTCATGTCATGCTACAGTCCATGGCATCCCAAAGAGTCAGACGTGACTGAGTGACTGAACTGAACTGATGTAAAGTTCCTAAAACATTTAAGTTGTTTTGGTGATTGAATGAATGAATGAGCGAGTAGAAGGAAGAGTTCTAAGGAATTTGTAGATTTCTGGCTAATTCCGATAAGCGAATGACAAAGCTCTTTCTAAGGTGGGAAAGAAGGGGCAGGTAATACTGGGACAAGAGGGCAGTTCGTTTTTGGACATGCTGAGTGTGAGGGATCTGCCGGTCATTTGTTAGAAATGTCCACAAGGTTAGAAGTGATAAAATTTAGAAGTGTAGCTTTGGGTTCCACTTTCAAGTTCAATAAAATACATTTCTACTAGATTATTTGGTGATTATATATGAATGGGATTTCCTTTCATATTACAAAGCAGAAAACAAAAAATTGATTTTGAGAGTTTTTAATGAAAGTCTGCTTTCTAAGAACAGGTATTTTAGTCAAGGGACAGTTTTATTTTATTTTTAATTGGATGATATTTGTTTTACAATGTTGTGTTTGTTTCTGCCATACAACAACTCGAATCAGTCATATTCCCTTCCTCTGGAGCTGCTCTCCCCTTTCCCAGTCAGGGGAGAATTTTATTTACTGATGACTACAAGCTGCTTTGGGAACTTTAAATAAATTTAGTTTTGATTTCCATGATTGTGTATATTGCCTGGGGCAGATTGTTGCTTTAAAGGGAAAGTGGTGCTCTGCTATAGGAAAACATTGAGGACTTAATGATCCTTACATACGTAGTATCAAGGATCAATGTACATATGATTTAAATTTTGCTGGAGATAAAATAGTTAGATTTTTTCCCCCTATATATTGAAAGACTGACAAATCCATAGATGACTTTATTTAGAACATGTTAAGATAAATGCCATCCCCAAAGACCTTGGTTGTTGTTCAGTCACCAAGTCATGTCTGAATCTTTGCCACCCCATGGACTGTAGCATGCCAGGCTTCCCTGTCCTTCACTATCTCCTGTAGTTATCCCAAATTCATGCCCATTGCATCAGTGATGCCATCAGCCATCTCATCCTCTGTTGCCCTCTTCTCCTTCTGCCTTCAATCTTTCCCAGCTTCAGGGTCTTTGCCAATGAGTCGATCTTCGCATCAGGTGGCCAAAGCATTGGAGCTTCAGCTTGAGCATCAGTGCTTCCAATGAGTATTCAGGGTTGATTTCATTTAAGACTAAGTGGTTTGATCTTCTTGCTATCCAATTTAGTTCAGTTCAGTTGCTCAGTAGTGTCCAACTCTTTGTGACCCCATGGACTGCAGCATGCCAGGCTTCTCTGTCCATCACCAACACCCGGAGCATGCTCAAACTCATGTCCATTGAGTCAGTGATGCCATCCAACCATCTCATCCTCTGGTGGACCGTTCTCCTCCTGCCTTCAATTTTTCCCAGCATCAGGGTCTTTTCCAATGAGTCAGTTCTTCATATCAGGTGGCCAAAGTATTGGAGCTTCAGCTTCAGCAATGGTCCTTCTAATGAATATTCAGAGCTGATTTCCTTTACAATTGATTGCTATGATCTCCTTGAAGTCCAAGGGACTCTCAAAGATCTTCTTCAACACCACAGTTTAAAAGCATCAGTTCTTTGGTGCTCAGCTTTCATTATGGTCCAACTCTCACATCCATATGTGACTACTGGAAAAACCATATCTTTGACTAGATGGACCTTTGTTGGGAAAGTAATGTATCTGCTTTTAATATGCTGTCTAGGTTTGTCATAGCTTTTCTTCCAAGGAGCAAGCACCTTTTAATTTCATGGCTGCAGTCACCATCTGCAGTGATTTTGGAGTCCAAGAAAATAAAGTCTGTCACTGTTTCCATTGTTTCCCCATCTATTTGCCATGAAGTAATGGGACCAGATGCCATGATCTTAGGTTTTTGAATGCTGAGTTTTAAGCCAGCTTTTTCATTTTCCTCTTTCACTTTTATCAAGAGGCTCTTTAGTTCCTCTTTGCAGGTGATGTCATCTGCATATCTGAGGTTATTAATTTTTCTCCCAGCAATGTTGATTCCAGCTTGTGCTTTATCCAGCCTGGCATTTGCATAATTTGCTCTGTGTATAAGTTAAATAAACAGGGTGACAATATACAGCCTTGATGTACTCCTTCCCAATTTGCAACCAGTCTGTTGTTCCATGACCGGTTCTAACTGTTGCTTCTTGTCCTGGATACAGATTTCTCAGGAGGCAGGTCAGGTGGTCTGGTATTCCCATCTCTTTCAGAATTTTCCACAGTTTGTTGTGATCCACATAGTCAAAGGATTTGGCGTAGTCAATAAAGCAAAAGTAGATGTTTTTCTGGAACTCTCTTGCTTTTTCGATGATGCAGTAGATGTTGGCAATTTGATCTCTGGTTCCTCTGCATTTTCTTCATCCAGCTTGAACATCTAGAAGTTCATGGTTCACATACTGTTGAATCCTGGCTTGGAGAATTTTGAGCCTTCCTTTGCTAGCGTGTGAGATGAGTGCAATTGTGTGATAGTTTGAACATTCTTTGGCATTACCTTTCTTTGGGACTGGAATGAAAACTGACCTTTTCCAGTCTTGTAGCCACTGCTGAGTTTTCCAAATTTGCTGGCATATTGAGTGCAGCACTTTCACAGCATCATCTTTTAGGATTTGAAAAAACTCAGGTAGAATTCTATCACCTCCACTAGCTTTGTTCATAGTGATACTTCATAAGGTCCCCTTGACTTCACACTCCAGGATGTCTGGCTCTAGGTGAGTGATCACACCATCGTGGTTATCTGGGTCATGAAGATCTTTTTTGCACAGTTCTCCTATGTATTCTTGCAACCTGTTTTTAATGTCGTCTGCTTCTGTTAGGCCCATACCGTTTCTGTCCTTTATTGTGCTCATCTCTGCATGAAATGTTTTCTTTGTATCTCTAATTTTCTTGAGGATATGTCTAGTCTTTCCCATTCTATTGTTTTCCTCTATTTCTTTGCATTGATCACTGAGGAAGGCTTTCTTATCTCTCCTTGCTATTCTTTGGAACTCTGCATTCAGATGGGTATATCTTTCCTTTTTTCCTTTGCCTTTAGCTTCCCTTCTTTTCTCAGCTATTTGTAAGGCCTCCTCAGACAACTGTTTGCCTTTTTGCTTTTCGGTTTCTTGGGGATGGTCTCTCAAGAGCCTTTTTCATCATCACAGTCCGAAAGCATCAATTCTTTGGTGCTCTGCCTTCTTTATGGTCCAGCTCTCACAACCATACATGATTACTGGAAAGACCATAGCCTTGACTACAGACCTTTGTTGGGAAAGCAATGTTTTTGCTTTTTAACACACTTACTATGTTTGTCAAAGACCTTTATGCATGGATTTAAGTATTGCTTTGGAATGCTCCAATAGACTTTTCTTTGGGACACTTTCTAATCCAATTAGTTCCCAAGTGGCTGCTTCTTATCTAGGTATTTGTTGTTGCTGTTGTTAATTTTTGCAAAAATTGTGATGACTGAGATAGGCCTCCCTTGGAGTTCAACTGCTAGAATTTAAAAAATTCTCTTTGAAGCTAGCTCTGGAACTACCCTTTTAGATCCTATCTTCTTTCAAGTTGAATTTATGTTTAACAACCCCCAAAAGTCTTAATCTATGGAAGTCTAAATTGGGAAACTTACAGGTTTAAAATGAATTCAAGGAAGGAAGCTTAAACTCATGCATCTGGTTAGACTTTAGCAAAGGAGACAGATCTAGTGTTAACTCTTTCAATGAGACTTTGGGGTGGAAGCTAAGACGTCGGGAACTTTTCCTATACTAAGCTGCTTACGTGTTTGTCAGATTGCTTACAAAAGGCTTCAGAACACCTTCATAGTAGGTGAGTTTCCCCAACTCCCTTCCCAGAGGAGGCCCAGTCTGGAGAATAATGTCACTTCCCTGTACCTCCCCCACTATTACACACACAGACACTGTAGATTCCATTATCCCTAAATAATTCCCAGCTTGGATCTGTCTGTCTCTTTTGCTCCTGTTCCAGGATTGCTGAGTACTGGCTGGAATAAACCACACATCCCTGTGAACAGGCACCACTAAAATGCATGGTTCACAACCTTAGGAATCTTTACTTATTTCAGGTCATCTCTTGCTCATGTTTGCAGAGTAGCTATTCTTATGCAACTTGCAATATGTTTTCTTCCCACTTCTTTAAACCTATGACCAGTGTTTTTCATCTCAGCAGCTGGCCCTCCTTTTATTTCTTTGAAAAAGAAAGGACAATTATAGCAGACATACATTCTTTTCATTCCTGACCCCTTTCTGACAAAGGCAGGCTAGAGGAGGGGAAGGGGTGAGAGATGGGGTGAGTAAAACACACAGACAGTTAAGTTATAGGCCAATGTAGTGGCTTTTCTTCTGACTTAGATGGCAATGTTTTTGAAAGTTTGGGGCCAAAGAATGGCATGATTTGTCTTATAATTTATGAAGATAAATTTGGCTGCTGCATGGAAAACGGACTATCAGGGACAAGGATGGAAGCGGGCAGACAGGTTAATAGTTAAGGTGAGAGAAGATGGTCATGGTAGTTAGAATTGGTTAGATTCTGGACAATTGGTTAGTACCAACACAATGTGAGGGTTTGAGAGAAAGTGAAGATCAGGATTTACTTTTAGCCTTTTGGTGTTAGCAACTATGAAGCTAAATTGTTCATGGTCATTTGTCATGTCTAGCGGGCAGTTATGTATTCAGTATGAACCTAGAGTTCTGTGAAGTGGTCTAGGATGTGGACATAGATTTACTTTGTCTCTTGGTGTTTTCTTTCCTCCAGTTTTTTTCCCTTCTTTTTTCTGTGTTGTCCATCTATCTTTCTACTGGCTCTTTCTCATCACCCTATAAACATGCTCATGTCTTTTCAATTCTAAAAAAATACACATATGTAAATAAAACACTTGACTTTGCATTCTCTTTAACTATTGACAATCTACCAGTTCTACCCTTAAGCAGGCTTCCTAAAGCATGTGTCTTTACTTTTGTAGCTCCACTTTCTTCTATTGACATTGGACTTCTCCTGTACCACCTTTCAAAGTACATTTGCTAAATTTCACAGACACCTTTTCATCCATATAGCAGCACCTTCCTTGGCTTTGTCAACCTGAAAAACAAGAATCTAGTTCAAGAGGCAAAATGTTTATTTGGGATCAAGGAATTACAGTTGAGGGTATACAGATATAGGTAGAAACCCAAATAGTCTTCTGATCAAAGGAGGGGCGATCAGGGTTTTTTCTCAGGAGAATGAGGAAGATGAAGTAAGGTGTTTTTTTAGAAGTATTCATTGATACAAGATGATATAAAGCTAGATTTGTGCTTCATCGATTGGTCAGGTGACATGGTCACTAGCTAAAAGCTCATTTATCAATCCTTTCAACAGAAAGAATATTCTGGTTTATTTTGCAGCCTTCTTAAAATAGTGGCAGATTGTCCAGTTCATAAGTATAGAAAATGGGATATGCAAGGTTGTTTCTGTGGAATGGTTTCTCTGGCTCTGTTTTAAATGTCTCTACTAATGTCATCTTTTACAGCTTCTTTGATGTTTATTTCTCCCTGGTACCCTCCCACTGCTCTGAGTATTTCTTCTCTGTTTGCTTTGTTGGATCGTTGTACCCTGTCTGTCTCTTAAATATTGAACACTGTAATACTGGCAACAATTTATTGAAAGATCAAAGGCAGCTCTCTTGATAGGCTGAGGAGTGTCTCTTTACAAGGAGTGATTTAAGGGAGTAAGCCAACTTTAAGATCTATTCCTGATTGTTTCGCCTGATGATATTTTCTTTGCATGTCCTTCCCTGCAGAAGGCCCTGTGAAACTGCCATTTTGTTCTCTGAAAAGTGTAACTCTAGCCTCTATCACCATGTCAGCTCAGACTGAATTTCAAAATAGTTCACTATCACAATGAAGCGAAAAGAGATGTTGAAATTTCAGAGGAGGGTGAAGAAAACATTTGGAACATGGGGTGCTGTTTGGCTGGCAGGCAGGGATGGAAAGGAGCTAAGGTGATGATGCCAAGAGTGAAGAGACTCTTCGAGAAGGACATTTGTTTTCTTCCTAGCTCTAAGTTGGGAAAATAATCAAGGATTGATGATTCGCGCCCCTTTTCTCTGGTTTCCTGCCATGAGAACTTTCTTCCAAAGTCTGTCTAAAGTATCCCTGTCCCCTATTTATATCTTATTATCCCTTTATTGTGGTCTGTAATTATACTCTTTCCTCCTTTATATACTTATTGCTTGTCTCTCCAACTAAAATGGGAGCCAAGAAGATTGGAATCTTGTCTGTCCGATTCAACTCTGTATCCCTGGTATAATAGGAACATAGTAGGTGCTCAATAAATTCATTAGAAATGAATGGATTTTGATACTCCATATGTGAAAAGTTGTAAATTCAGAGCAAAGTACAACTGCACTGGTTCTCCAGACCTGAGTTTTTAGTGGTGGGTTTAAATAGATATTAAAACTTAGACACATGAATATATGTGGCTGATTCAGTTTTCTGTAACAGAGCTCACTAAGTAGGTGATCTCTCTACTCCTGCAACCCGACTCTTTTCTACTCTTGAAAGTACCCTTTAATGTGGCATCTGTCCCGTTGTTGTTCCTGTCACTATGTGTCTGTCCAGTCCCAGAATTCTGGATGGGAGGCAGGATACACTTCTCTTTTGCTTTCAAATTTCCCTTTTAACCTATTTTAGATTTCTTTTTTCACCTATATTTCTTTCTATTCTGCCCACCTGTGTTTCACTGCTCCTTCCTCTGACTCCACGTTTTCTGGAAAAAGAGCTAAGATTTAACCTTAAAAACAAAACACAATAACAACAAAAAAAGCCATTTGCTTTCTCAGGGGCCTGGCACTCGCAAAGAAAATCTATGCTTTCAAGATTACTGTTTTGGCTATGGGCTTAAAAAATGTCTAATTTGAAACTCAGAGCTATGCTGTTTTCTTTGTTCTTAGCTGTCTTTGCACTTCCTTTGAAAAGTGACTGCTACCATTTCAATGGGAGGACAGCAGAGGGGCCATTAGGAAGAACAAAGAATTAGAGGGATGAAAATGCTGTGTGTGCGTGAATGCGCCTGTGTGTGCACAGGCACACACAATCTCACGGGTTCCTCATCCTCAATCATAACTAACTGCTAAGTCAGTTAATACTTGTCCTTCCAGCTTTAAAAAGCTTTTTTGTTGTTGTTGTTGTTCTCCTATTTCCTTTGTCCTTGTAGGATCATGGTTAAAAAAATCTATTTACTGTTATTTTGTGAAATTTTGTGAAGCAGCAGAGGCATATAAATTAAAGAATCATTTTGACTATATTGGCTGGGGCTTTCTGAGTGCTTCTGTCAGTTATACTGGTTCTTACTTCTCTTTCCTCTGTTTGTTATCCAGATTTGTACAGCCTTTGATCTAAAATTTTGCACTAGTATTTGCCACGTGTCTTGATCTACTAAGTAGGGTATTCCCTAGGGAATACCACATCCTTACTAAACCCATCAGAAGTCCATTGATATAATATCTGTTTACTTAACCTGCAAGTCCACTCCAATGTCTGCTTGACTTCTCAGCTATGCCCTATGGTCCCTGATCTTTGGCGTTCCTGTGCTGTTATAACAATCTCTGCTCAGTCATTCTCTTTTGCATTCTTTCCCTCTGTATGCATTGATGCCAAGCATTCTCTTATACTACATCAGTCTTGAAGCCCATCTCCAGCAGAGTATCTTTTCCCAATCCCTTAAATACATAGAATGACACTGTAAAAATGATTAAACACTCTGTCATTAGCTAGATTGAGTTGGGTGGATGGAGCCTAACCTTTTCATGTAGGTTTATACATTAGAGTTAAAGGGAGGCATCAAATTTACCAGTATGATGAATGAAGCCAGACCAAAATATATTCCATTTCTTAATGTCAAAATTCTCTTACATTCTTAGGACTAGACGTGGTCAGGAATAAAAGAGTGAAAGGAAAAACCATCCTCAGTATGAGGGGCTAAATTCCTCTTCTATCAGCCTTTAATAAATAGCATTTAGCTATTTAGCACAGTGATGTTTGGATTTTTTGAGAAACCTGGTATAGATGTTTCTCAGTTTGTGTTTGCTCTGAAATGCTGTCAGCTGGAATACTTCACTGAGGCAGTCAGTGTTGGATGGGAACATATGTGCCTTTGATGAAAGCCGCTTTGCAGTGAAAATCACTGGGCTTCCTGTGAAGCTCTATCTTGTGAACATTGTTATACAAGTGCTACCTTTAAAGTCTTGAGCTTGAGTTTGAAGTCCTAAATAGGTTTATAGAGTACAGGCTTACCAGCTGAGCAGTAGTAAAAATGAAATGTTTTCCTACTGTGATATGTGGAGATTTTCTGGTGTCTGATAGAACTTTAGATAGAGAAATTTACATCAAGAGAAGGCTGACTAATAAAAATCATCATGGTTACCTGTAAAGCCTTACAGTTTTTATGAAAAGGTTGTATCCTCATTGTAAATCAAGTGGCCAGAGTTTCTGAAATAGAGAATGGAGAAAATGCTGTAGGGTGAGGTTAGAAAGATAGTGGGACCTGATCTTTCAACCCAAGAAGCAGGCACCATGGACAGAATTGTTTCTCCCCGAAACACATATGTTGAAGCCCTCACCTCCATGTGACTGTATTGGAGATAAGGCCCTTAAGGAGATGATTAAGGTTAAATGAGGTTAAATGAAGTCATAGCATGAAGCCCTGATCTGATGGAACTGGTGCCCTTATAAGAAGAGAAAAGGACAACAGGGTTTTCTCTCCCCCGTGTGAGGACCCAGCAAGATTACCTGTTGGAAGCCAGGAAGAAAGCTCTCATCAGAACCCCATGCTGGAGCCTTACTACTAGCCTCCAGAACTGTGAGAAAATAAGTTTTTGTTGTTTGAGACATCCAGTCTGTGGTAATGGTTATGGCAATCCAGACAGACTAAGATAGTGGGACTCTGTTTTTTTGCTACTACTTATTCTTGGCATTTTTTTCAAACATTAGTTCTTTGGGGCCTTTAGATCTACTAACAATCTAGTCAACTATCTGCATAGCAATAACTCCCCATTAAGGCTTTGAAATACTGGCAGCTCCTTTAACTGCATCCAACATAGTACTTTGTGCTGAAGAGCATCTAAAAGTTTCATACATTTATCAGAGCAGCTACGAAGGTGCACTTCTAGCTTGTCAGGCTCCTTTGCACTGAATTACTTTAATTTCCTAAAATTAAAAGTTGAGTTGCTGATGCAAGCCTATCTTTCTTGCTTCCCTTGCATCCTTTTCTTTCCTCTTGCTCCCTTATTTTCCTTCTGTGTGAATCACTTGCAATATTTTCTGCCTGAAACATTTTGAAATGTTTACTGTATGGTATTCCAGGATTTATGAAACATTAATCTGTTCTTGATCAATATGTAGTCTTTGTCATTTCTAAAGCCTTTGCAATCTGGAATGGCAAGAACTTCTTTTTATCTGTTCCTCTGGTTTATGTATTAGCAACAACAAAAAAGCCAGTACCTGTGAGGTCTTTTCCATAGTTCATCCAGATTTTAGTTTTCTTAATATGGGTATTTCTTTCTTCTTTAATATTTTGTCACAAAACACTAAAACATTAAAACTATTATATGCAGTCTCTGGAAATCCATGATTGGAAATCTAGTTTCAGATTCCAGAATTATGTCTACAAGAGTTGATTATAAGCTGCATTGTGGCTATGTGATACAGACTATGGGCCATCTCTGTAATGTAGGCACAGAAGAGAATGGCTACTCATTGGGAATTTAATGGTTTAAAGATACCAGGTAGGTACCAGGGGCAATGGAGAGGTTGGTTAATTCTTTATCTTCTACCTGTGAAATGCAGAATGAATATGTAATGTCTAAGCTTCCCTAGTGGCTCAGATGGTAAAGAATCTGTCTGCTATCTGGGAGACCTAGGTTTGATCCCTGGGTCGGGAAGATCCCCTGGAGAAGGGAATGGCACCCCACTCTAGTATTCTTGCATGGAAAATCCCATGGACAGAGAGCCTGGTGGGCTACAGTCCATGGGGTCACAGAGTTGGATGTGACTGAACACACACACACATATGCATATCCTGTGTAACATTATGTATCTTATTATGCATAAATATATGCATAATAAGATGGCTGACACCAAATCTAATGTTGAAGTACCATAATTCATTATGGTACTCAAGGGAAAAACAAAGCAGTATACTTGTGGAGAATTTTCAAAGAAGAGGAAACATTCAGATGAATAGTTAAATATGCAAACTACAGTTACACAAAAGAAAGCCATATGGTTTAATGTCGTACATTAATTTGTTTTAAACCTTTTGTGGTTTATTTTCAATTTAAAATGAATATGTGCCTTAATTAGTTTTCAAGTGGGATAGGGAAACGTATGTTTTTTAGTTAAACACAGAGTAATTTATGAGGTATTCTCTCTCTTATTCTTGGTGCTAGGTCTAAGTTCCAGTTAACAAAAAAAAGTGTGGTTCAGAGACCCAGTTTCAACCCATCTTTATTATGTTAGTATATGTCTTTTTTCTTTTCGTTATACTTTGCTTAGCTGAAAAGAAAGAATTTCTAGGTCTTCATTTGACTATTAATCAAACACTTATGTAAGAAATTTCATATTTATGTATATCTACTATTTAATACAAATTTGTATGCTCCAGTGCCTTAATTTCTTATGTCTTTGCCTGGCTATCTTTTTACCTATCTATTAGCATGCATCCTAAGTTGCTTCAGTCATGTCTGACTCTGCAACCCTATGGACTGTAACCTGCCAGGCTCCTCAGTCCATGGGATTCTCCAGGCAAGAATGCTGGAGTGAGTTGCCATGCTCTCCTCCAGGGGATCTTCCTCACCCAGGGATCAAACCCACGTCTCTTATGTTTCCTGCATTGGCAGATGGGTATTTTACCACTAGCACTACCTGGGAAGCCCATCTATCTATCTAATAGAGATAGGTATAGATATAGATATCTAGGCCCAAGGATACAAAATGAGGTAAAGTCATTTCCTGCTCTCCAGACCTCAGAGATACTAAAGAAAAACTGCCTTATAAAGTTGAATATGGAAGAAATAAAATTTAGATATCTGAATGCACTCATGTAAGGTAGAACCCAGAATATATGTCCTCTACATCATTATCTTGGAATAACCCAGAAAAAGAGTCAGTTATAGATATCATCATATAGTCTTATGTATGTCATAGAGTTGTTATGAGGTCAGATGAAATAACGCATTATGAGCATGTTTTGTTTAAAATTTTTCAGCACAAAAATTATTGTTGATATTCTCAAAATACTCAAAATCCAGCCTCTGGGTGTCTGTTCCTGTCAAAATGAGGCAAATCAAGATGTATTTTATTCATCACATCTGAGCCCAGAAGGCTGAGAGGTGAAGAATCAGTTTTTGCCCATCCTGAGATCAGGTCACAACCAGCCTGGTGGATACTGAGAGGCGAGTGGGTCCTGATCCACTGCAGGGCTCAGGAACAGCCAGCGAGATGTGTACAGAGCTGTTTCCGCGTGGTTCTGTGGTGCATCTCTTTCCCCAGGTGTTATATGTGGCTTTAGAGGGTTATTTGTAGTCATAAAAAATCATGTGTCTTCATGGAGATTTCCTGGGATATTGATGACACAAAACTTGATCAGAACAGATGGATTTGTCTCTAAACCTTTCTCCATTACACTCAATTTCTGGGTATAAGACACAGCTATTTTCTTCTTACTAATGGTCTTTCAGACACGACATATTCGTTAGGATTTTGAGATTCTATCCACAAAGTCATGAAACACAACTCATACTTTCTTGTGTTTCAAAGAACAAGCTTAATTTATCTTCCATTTAGTCAGAGAACTGATAGGTTTTTAAGATTCTATTTTTGATTTGCTTTGGATTAATAAGGCGTTTTTTGTAGCAAGAAAGTGAAAACAGAGCCCTATGTCCTTGCAAACGTGTTTAATTATGGAACATGCTGAGCCACACTTGACCATTTGTTTTGTTGTTTCTAAACTAATGTCAACCTCTCCAGTCTGCTACGAAATGTGTTTTTCAGCTCCACAACAAAGGATAAAAATAAAATAAATGTTTGGGAAAGCACCTTGAGATATCTAAAAGATAGAGAGCCACACAAAAGCATACAGGCATTAATAGAATGACAAATTAATTGTGCTGCTTTTAAGTGATAACACTGAACAATTAATGTACTTAATTGCTTTATTGAAACAGAAAGCTCTTTTGTAGTTTGCAGTACTTCTTTTATGTAATGATAATGTTCACAAGTTTATAAATGAATGCATGGCCTCTGTTTTAGGGGAGTGTTGGTAATATATTTATGTTTTTTAAATTTTCAGACAGCATTTTTCTTTCTTATCGTATACATTCAGAACTGAGTTCCCTAATGAGATAAATTATTATAAATTGTTAATGAGGGAAAGGGAAGAGAAATTATTTTTCAGAAGTTAATAGCTTTGAATAATTTATTGGTGTTTTAGATTTCATGTTTAATGAATTTTATTTTCAAGACTGTAATTTTTATTTCTTGACAAAATAACCTAAATAAATTTATTATGAGGAATTAAAAAAAAAAACTACAACAACACTGAGTCCAGTGGCTTTTAAATTGCATTGGAGGGTTGAAGATTTCTTAGGGTCACCCTGGAACTGGAAGAAGGGTAAGAGAGGTGAGCTGGCAGGGTACCACACTGTATAACCCATGAGGGTTTTGCATCTCATTGTAATCCGACACTTAGAATGCTCTGTACCTCAGAATAAATGAATGAACAAATTAACCCCCACCCCTCCAACCCTGCTTTAGCTTGAGAGGTTCAGTTTTTCTCATTTTCTTCATTGCACTCAGAGTAAGCTTTCCGGATTTCACTAGAGGAGTTCCAGAATTGATGTAAAATATTCTCTGGGGTGTTCTACCCTACTGCTGCTACTCATACACAGGAGTATCCTGGCTCCTCTTCCAATCATCTGCCTCTTCTTCCACATTTTTCTCCACCGTTGTTCCTAGACCTGCAGCTCTACTGTACCATTTGCCCCAGTGGGAGATGGTGTCCTAAAGTGCTGGTCAAGCATGAGTCTCCATTTCCATGTTGAACTGGCACAGTGATCAGAAACACTGCCAACCCATTATGGAGATAGGCAAGCTCCCTGAAAACTGTCATGCAC
This sequence comes from Giraffa tippelskirchi, assembly GCF_054371585.1. Lineage (NCBI taxonomy): Eukaryota > Metazoa > Chordata > Mammalia > Artiodactyla > Giraffidae > Giraffa > Giraffa tippelskirchi. Next base: position 135,616,043 of record NC_137281.1, on the reverse strand, counting down.
TGTGTAAATGTAAGGTATTAGTAATAGTTTTTTTTATAGGACTTTATTGATTTGTCAGAGTAACTGATATCTTCTTGCCAAGACTGGACACCCTCAGATACCCTGGGACCTTGGCAGTCTAGTCTGCCTTCCTAAGCCTTCATTGACCTCTCTTTCTACTTTTGGTTTGGCAATATTATATGTAAATTTAAGCACATTCAAAAGACTGTTTGACCCTCAGTTTTCTGAGACAGAGGAAATGATTCATCCTCTCACAGTGTCTGTGGGTGATGCATTGTGAGCAGGTAGATGATAACAACAGTAAATATTTCATGTGCTTCTATGACAGGGAAGAATGATTCTTTAGAGGATCTCATTTTACAGTGAATAGCTGACAATTTTTTTAGGATGTCAAGTATGAATCTAAGTGCTTTACATAATTTGACTCATTTAATCCACATAATAATCTTCTGAGTTAAGTGATATTATTGCCCATGTTTCACAGAGGAGAGAAATTGAGCACAGACAGGTTGAGTCACTTGTTGAAAGCCGCCCAGCTCGTAAGTTATGGAACTTGGTTAAGTTTCACTCTAGTCTAGGATGAGAGATGCTTTCAGTTTAATCATCTCAGCAATACTGTAATTTCCTTTTATGTTTTTTTTTTTATCCCTGTGGATTCCAGAATGCTTTTCTAACCTTATAAAGCTTACAGGAAAAAAAAAAATCCTAGAGCAGTTATATTGTTATTAAGACATCATTTCTAGGGAATTAGCTATAATATTTGTTTGCTATTAAGACAAAAATAATTTCATTTTGTTCTGAATATAAAAGTAATGCACACTTTTGAAGAAAATTGAAACCATACGGAAAATATAAATGAGAGATCATAATCACCCGAAGTCCCACTACCTAGACGTATTTGGGTGAATACGCTTTCTGAAATTTCTCCATGTACATGTGAAAGTGAGGTAGCTCAGTCATGTCTGACTCTTTGCAACCCCATGGATTGTAGCCTACCAAGCTCCTCAGTCCCAAGAATTTTCCAGGTAAGGGTACTGGAGTGGGTTGCCATTTCCTTCTCCAGGGGATCTTCCCGACCCAGGGATTGAACCTGGGTCTCCCACATTGCAGGCAGACGCTTTACCATCTGAGCCACCAGGGCTTTTTATTAAGTAACACAAAACTATGCATATTGTTCTGTAACCTTTTCCTATGCTCACAATATATTTTCTGTGGCCATGACAATAAGTATATACCATGTTTTAGAATGGTTATATTGTACTGCTTTATATGGGCTTCCCTTGTGGCTCAGCGGGTAAAGAATCTGCCTCCAGTGCGGGAGACCTGGATTCAATCCCTAGGTTGGGAATATCCCCTGGAGAAGGGAAAGGCTACCCACTCTAGTATTCTGGCCTGGAGAATTTCACGGACTGTATAGTTCATGGGGTTTCAAAGAGTTGGACACGACTGAGTGACTTTCACTTTATATGGCTTTAACATAATATATTTAAGCAGCCCCATATTGAGGAACAATCACTTCCAATATGTATATTATAAACATATTATAATAAACATGATTTCCACAGATCTTTTGGTATGTGGACAATTGCTTTTTTGGAAGCAAGTTCCTGGAAGTGGGATTGCTGGCACAAAGGGCATTCTTATTTTTATTTGGCTATACAGTGCCAAACCAGAAAGGCTGTAACAACTTAACACTCTACCAATATATTTTGAGTATCCTCATTTCTTTTGTTTCTTTCCAATGTTGATTTTTTGTTTTAAAATAGCTTTGCCTGTTTGAGAGTTTAAAAAAATTTGTTTTTATTTCTGCTACTTCAATGATGAGTAGGTTTGAATATATGTATTATGCTTATTGACCATTTATACCTATATATGTGTATATTTTGCAAGTTATATACCTATTAATGTCATCTATCCATTGTTTTTGTTCATGTGTAGTTTCTTTTTACTATTTTTTTTATATATTAAAGATATTTGTTTATTCAGTGTGTTACAAATAATTTTTTCCAGTTTAGAGGTTACTTCTTTAGCCTCATTTAATAGTTTATGATTTGTCTATTTATTATTTGCCATAAAATTTTAAAACATTTTATGTGCTCAGACAAGTTTTTAATGGATTCTTCTGGATTTTTAGGCATTCTTAATAAAACCTTCCTTACCCCAACGTTTAGAAATGACTTCCTCTAATAGCACAGAAAACCAAGCTATGTAACTGTCATTTGTTAGTCAATCACTTTTAAGTTTACTAGGCTTTCACAAACACTTTCTCATTTATTCCAGTTCCTAATATAATGTTATTTTTAACATTTCTCAAATGAAGGAGATCAGAAGAAGGGGATAAATCACTTACCTCAAATCACACATCTAGTAAGGATTAGAATGTTGATTAGTCTGATGCCAAAGCCACACTCTCAGCCATGGCCCTTCACTATGCCCTCTTACACAGATGAGAAAGCAGAGGAATAAAAAGGTTAAATGGCCAGCCTCTTGCTGAAAAATACTTTCCTCTTTTGATAGAAAGATTAGGAATTGAATCCTTGATTGTTAATATGATCCTTCTTCTAGTAATTGGATTCCATTTGAATCTTTTGAAAGGAATTTCAGTGGAAAAGCAATTAGACATTAAAAGAAAAGAGCCACAGGAATGTTAAGATTAAGAATAATGTGGGGTATGCTTTGGATTTTAAGAATTAAGAGGATGACGTCCAAGTAGTTAAGTAAATTTGTAAAAATGGGTCAATAAGAGAGCCCCACGTTGGAATGCTTGGTCCATTTTCAGGCAGGCGTATTGAGCAAACTCTTCCCTCATCTCATTTCCAGTAAATAGTCAGAGCAAGTATTAAGTAGGATTTTACATGTACAATTAGAAAAGATTTTATCCCTGGTATTATACTGGATTTTACTGCAGATAAATTTCTCATTCACAGAACATTTTCAGTCTTCAGTTCTAAATTTACTATTTAAGAGGTGTATAGATTTCAGTTGATAGTACATCATTAACTATCAGTACATGTATGAATGCACTGATATTTTCAGCAAGCACTGTATTTAAGACAATGCAAAAAGTAAACATTTTTTTTTTGCCCTTTTGTCCCCCAAGAATACATTTAAATAGGCAGTAGTAAGTGAATAATTTCTGTTCTTGCAATGAGATGAACAGAACTCAGTCTCATCAAAAATGTTAGGACATTTAATGCAGAACAAAAGAAGTTATATGACAATGTAAAGCCATATAACAGGAGTAAAACAGATCTTATGCTGATTGTAGCAAAACAAAGTATAACCCCCTTCATGGTAGTTAAAAATATTTTAAACTGTAGGGTAGGCTCCAGTTTTTATGCTAGTCTGTATTCCTATTTTATTGGTATGAATCCTCAAAACCCAATTTCTCAGATTTCTAGAAAGTGAACCACATTACCTCCCATATGAATTGCTTCTCAGTCTTTTAGGATCTTGCTCAGATTAAGTGGATAGAAAATTGCCTCCCTGTACAATGTGGGCTCTGTTAGTTTTACCTTCATCTGGACCTCTTCTCTTTCAGCTGAACTGTCAGTTACTTGTTGGGATTGAGAGCCCGAAAGGATGAGAAACTGTTTTCTGAGGCTCAGCATGTATTTGCACCTGTGCCACCTTGTGAGCATATTGGTGTGAGCCTCTGTTGAGTCGTGCTTCTCGCCTATCTAATCAAACCTTTCAGTTCCAGAGCATCTCTGTGTTCTCAAATCCCATTAGTTGTGTTTTCTGGCCTGGAGGTTTTCAGAACAGAATCCAGAGTTTATATAGCAACAGGGAAAGATTTTTTCTCATCAGAAAAACAGAAAACGCACGTCAGTGGTACAACAAACTTCACTGTTTCAGTGTTCTAATAAAAAGGCTTCATTGAACCAGGGGCTTTTCCTTGAAGTTCGTTACTTCTCACATCAGCGTTGTTCTTTCTAATATAATAAAACTGTAACCTTAAGAAGAAGTCTATTTTTTGATGTGTTTTAAAAAATAGTATTAAGGAATTTGGGTGCTTAAGAAATGTACTGACCTTCTTTTTAGCTATGTCTTCCTTTCAGTATTGATCCCACAATCAGTTGATTACTCCGGGCATGGTTGTGGCAGAGAATGTATACATCAGCCACATTTGGAATCAAATCCTGGCTTTGGGCCAAGAATGACTTTGGGCAAGTTGCTTGTTTCTAAACCACAATTTCCTCATTTGTCAAGTGGGCATTAGAATGCCTTTCTGTTATTGAAGTTGCAATTTAAGATTAAATGAGATAATGTACATAAAATGCTTTCATAGCACCTGTCAAATAAGTGTTCAATAAAAAAAGATTTAGTACTACGATTAGGTATGATTGTTACCAAAATGGCGGTACTTCCATAAATAGCTAACCTTTAGAAAATGACTTTTGGAATAATATTTTCCTCATTTACATATACTTTCATTTCAACATCAGTTGAGGACCTGCTATCTTTCTAACACTGGGATATAGATAGAATAGTACATGACTCTTGGAAACTTAGGAGCTTATGAGATAATTCCATGTTTACTTTTACTGCCTTCACTTGTTTAAATCAGTTCAGTTCAGTCTCTTAGTCATGTCCTACTCTTTGTAACCCCATGGACTGCAGCACGCCAGGCTTCCCTGTCCATCACCAACTCCGGGAGCTTGCTCAATCTCATGTCCGTCGAGTCAGTGATGCCATCCAACCATCTCATCCTCTGTCGTTCCCTTCTCCTCCTGCCTTCCAATCTTTTCCAGCACCAGGGTCTTTTCCAATGAGTCAGCTCTTTGCATCAGGAGACCTAAGTATTGGAGCTTCAGGTATCAGTCTTGAATATTCAAGATTGATTTCCTTTAGGATTGACTGGTTTGTTCTCCTTGCTGTCCAAGGCACTCTCAAGAGTCTTCTCCAACACCACAGTTTAAAAGCATCGATTCTTCAGTGCTCAGCTTTCTTCACACTTGTTTAAATATCGTGTGTAAATTTTTATGGGATTTGTAACCCTAAAAAAGTCTACTGGGAAAGAATAAAAGCCTCTACCCCCCAAAATTCCATTTTTTGCTTTGGTGTTTCTTCTTTAGATTTCTTCTATAAATGACAGTAGTTCTGGAACTTTACAAGCCTTAAATATTCTATTAAATGAAATGTACACTAGAACATATAGTCTTCACTCTCAAGAAATAGGGAAAGAGTTAGAAGAATATGCATATTTATATAGTGGGTTGATGGCATTAAGTCAATGCAGAAAATTACAAGAGCACAATTAGTTATACCCAAATAATTGGTGGGCACCTCACAAGAGTTTTGGCCAGTTACAAAGTTACAGAGTCAATTAGAAAAAACAACTGTTATTCTTTATACACTGCTTAATTGAAGCAAGGAGATCTCTGGTTGAGACCTGCGATATACTGATCTGATTCCATAAACATTTATTAAATGTTGTTCTGTGCCAGGAACTGACTCAGCTTTGAAAATACAAAGGTGAATAAACAAAGAACCTGTTCTCAAAGAATATAAAATCCAATATCTAGTGGGAATTTCCCTGACAATTTATCCTTAAGAATTCACTTCCTGTCTTTTCTCACTGCTCAAATAGAAAGATATGCACATTTAAAATTTGAATATTCTCATAAGTATTTTATCAAAGTATTCACTCTTTGTAGCATCTCACATGGCAGTATTGCATATGATTGCCAGATTATGAGGGCCATGTGCGTACTTCTACAAATAAACACTACTATGTTTAGAAGCATTGTATTAATACAGTGACAGAGGATTCCTTAAAAAGTTAGAGAAGGGTACATAAAGAAAATATCAAAGCAACTAGCTTCATGATAATTTCTAACAGATATTTTTTTCAGTGGAATCATACTTTGTACTGAAGCTGAAAAATGACACAAATCAAGAAAGGTCAGGTTAAGAACATGTCATTTATTTCGAGATTGTCAAATATGAAACTGTCATATTATTAATTTCAAGTCATTTTCTAGACTAGTACCTTCAGACTGGAATAAGAATAGAAGATACCATTTTTCTAAAGAAGAATTAAGGTAGCTAGTAATATGTAGGCTGCTCTTCTTATGACAGATGGGTTATTCTTCTACTTGACTTTTTTAAGGATGGCGTTGCTGGAAAATGGACTATTAATTTGCATTGTTGTTCCCATTAATAGCTTACTTTTTGAAAGTTGGAACTACTGATAATGGATAGTGATTTTGACCTGTTTCTTCTCCTTCCTTTCTCTGCTGTGTTTACTGAGCACTTAATGAACACCAGACACTGTACTCCTGGGGAAATGATGAGGCATGCATAGAACTGATGTTATATTTGAGGTCAAAGTAATAGGTGTAATAATATAGATAATAATAATGCAGTAATAATTCTGTACTTCCCGGTTGTGTCACCTTGGATCACTTATTGGTCTTTATAAGGTTTGTTTCTCATCTTAAACGAAAAGTAACACCTATCTTGTGGGTCATTGTGAGGGTCAGAGACATATGTTCATTTGTTCATTAACCAAGTATTTATTGCACACTGATTTTCAGATGGCAGATAAAGAATCTGCCTGCCAATGCAGGAGATATAAGAGACATTTTTTAAAAAATTAATTAATTATTTTAATTGGAGGCTAATTCAGTTCAGTTCAGTCGCTCAGTCGTGTCCGACTCTCTGCGACCCCATGAATTGCAGCACGCCAGGCCTCTCTGTCCATCACCAACTCCCGGAGTCTACCCAAACCCATGTTCATCGAGTCGGTGATGCCATCCAACCATCTCATCCTCTGTCATCCCCTTCTCCTCCTGCCCCCAATCCTACCCAGCATTAGGGTCTTTTCCAATGAGTCAACTCTTCGCATGAGGTGGCCAAAGTATTGGAGCTTCAGCTTCAACATCAGACCTTCCAATGAACACCCAGGATTGATCTCTTTTAGGATGGATTGATTGGATCTCCTTGCAGTCCAAGAAACTCTCAAGAGTCTTCTCCAACACCACAGTTCAAAAGCATCAGTTCTGCGGTGCTCAGCTTTCTTCACCGTCCAACTCTCACATCCATACATGACCACTGGAAAAACCATAGTCTTGACTAGACGGACTTTTGTTGGCAAAGTAATGTCTCTGCTTTTAAACATGCTATCTAGGTTGGCCATAACCTTCCTTCCAAGTAGTAAGCGTCTTTTACTTTACAATATTGTAGTGTTTTTTGCCATACATTGACATGAATCAGCCATGAGTGTACGTGTGTCCCCCATCCTGAACCCCCCTCCCACCTCCTACCCATTCCATCCCTCAGGGTTGCCCTAGTGCATCAGCTTTGAGTGCCCTGTTTCATGTATCAAACTTGGACTGGTGATCTATTTCATATATAATTGTATACATATTTCAATGCTATTCTCTCAAATCATCCCACCTTCGCCTTTTCCCACAGAGTCCAAAAGTCTGTTCTTTATATCTGTGTCTCTCTTGCTGTCTCGCATATAGGGTCATTGTTACCATCTTTCTAAATTCCATATATATATATGCATTAATATACTGGATTGGTGTTTTTCTTTCTGACTTCCTTCACTCTGTATAATAGGCTCCAGTTTCATCTACCTCATTAGAACTGATTCAAATGTATTCTTTCTAATAGCTGAGTAATATTCCATTGTGTATATGTACAACAGCTTTCTTATCCATTCGTCTGCCAATGTATATCTAGGTTGCTTCCATGTCCTAGCTATTGTAAACAGTGCTGCGATGAACACTAGGGTACACGTGTCTCTTTCAATTCTGGTTTCCTCAGTGTGTATGCCTAGCAGTGGCATTACTGGGTGGTATGGCAGTTCTATTTCCAGTTTTTTAAGGAATCTGCACACTGTTCTCCATAGTGGCTGTACTAGTGGCTGCATTCCCACCAACAGTGTAATAGGGTTCCCTTTTCTCCACACCCTCTCCAGAATTTATTGCTTGTAGACTTTTTGATAGCAGCCATTCTGACTGGCATGAGATGGTAGCTTATTGTGGTTTTGATTAGCATTTCTCTGATGATGAGTGATGTTGAGCATCTTTTCATGTGTTTGTTAGTCATCTGTATGTCTTCTTTGAAGAAATGTCTGTTTAGTTCTTTGGCCCATTTTTTGACTGGGTTGTTTATTTTCCTGGTATTGAGCTGCATGAGCTGCTTGTATATTTTAGAGATTAATTCTTTGTCCGTTGCTTCATTTGCTATTATTTTCTCCCATTCTGACAGCTGTCTTTTCACCTTATAGTTTCCTTTGCTGTGCAAAAGCTTTTAAGTTTAATTAGGTCCCATTTGTTTATTTTTGCTTTCATTTCCATTACTCTGGGAGGTGGGTCATAGAGGATACGCTGTGATTTATGTCAGAGAGTGTTTTGGCTGTGTTTTCCTCTAGGAGTTTTATAGTTTCTGGTCTTACGTTTAGATCTTTAATCCATTTTGAGTTTATTTTTGTTTATGGAAAGTGTTCTAGTTTCATTCTTTTATAGGTGGTTGACCAGTTTTCCCAGCCCCTTGTTAAAGAGATTGTCTTTTCTCCATTGTATATTCTTGCCTCCTTTGTCAAAGATAAGGTGTCCATAGGTGCATGGATTTATCTCTGGGCTTTTTATTTTGTTCCATTGATTTATATTAATGTCTTTGTGCTGGTACCATACTGTCTTAATGACTGTAACTTTGTAGTATAGCCTGAAGTCAGGCAGGTTGATTCCTCCAGTTCCATTCTTCTTTCTCAAGATTGCTTTGGCTTTGAGGTTTTTTGTATTTTCATAGAAATTTTGAAATTATTTGTTCTAGTTCTGTGAAAAATACCATTGGTAGCTTGATAGGGATTGCATTGAGTCTATAGATTACTTTGGGTAGTATACTCATTTTCACTATATTGATTCTTCTGATCCATGAAAATGGTATATTTCTCCATCTGTTTGTGTCCTCTTTGATTTCTTTCATCAGTGTTTTATAGTTTTCTATATATAGGTCTTTTGTTTCTTTAGGTAGATTTATTCCTAAGTATTTTAGTCTTTTCATTGCAATGGTGAATGGAATTTTTTCCTTAATTTCTCTTTCTGTTTTCTCATTGTTAGTGTATAAGAATGCAAGGGATTTCTGTGTATCAATTTTATATCCCACAACTTTACTATATTCATTGATTAGCTGTAGTATTTACTGGTGGTGTCTTTAGGGTTTTCTATGTAGAGGATCATGTCATTTGCAAACAGTGAGAGTTTTACTTCTTCTTTTCCAATCTGGATTCCTTTTATTTCTTTTTCTTCTCTGATTACTGTGGCTAAAACTTCCAAAACTATGTTGAATAGTAGTGGTGAGAGTGGGCACCCTTGCCTTGTTCCTGACATTAGGGGAAATGCTTTCAATTTTTCACCATTGAGGATAATGTTTATTGTGGGTTTTTCATATATGGCATTTATTATGTTGAGATATGTTCCTTGTATTCCTGCTTTCTGGAGGGTTTTTATCATAAATGGATGCTGAATTTTGTCAAAGGCTTTCTCTGCATCTGTTGAGATAATAACATGGTTTTATCTTTCAATTTGTTAATGTGGTGTAGCACATTGATTTGTGAATATTGAAGAATCCTTCATCCCTGGGATAAAGCCTACTTGGTTATGATGTATAATCTTTTTAATATGTTGTTGGATTCTGTTTGCTAGAAGTTTGTTGAGGATTTTTGCATCTATGTTTATCAGTGATATTGGCCTGTAGTTTTCTTTTTTTGTGGCATCTTTGTCTGGTTTTGGAATTAGGGTGATGGTGGCCTCATAGAATGAGTTTGGCAGTTTACCTTCCTCTGCAATTTTCTGGATGAGTAGGATAGGTGTTATCTCTTCTCTAAATTTTTGGTAGAATTCACCTGTAAAGCTATCTGGTCCTGGGCTTTTGTTTGTTGGAAGATTTTTGATTACAGTTCAATTTCTCTGCTTGTGATGGGTCTGTTAAGATTTTCTATTCTTCCTGGTTCAGTTTTGGAAGGTTATACTTTTCTAAGAATTCATCTATTTCTTCCAAGTTGTCCATTTTATTGTCATATAGTTGCTGATAGTAAAAGAGACATGGGTTTTATTCCTGGGTTGGGAAGACCCCCTGCAGGAGAGCATGACTACTCACTCTAATATTCTTGCTAGAGAATCCTATGGACAGAAGAGCCTGGGGACTATGGTCCATAGGATCACAAGGAATTGGACGTGACTGAAGTGACTTAGCACACACACACATATATCAGATACTGTTGTGGGCTTTTGGAATATAAGAGTGAGCTAAACAAAGATTCCTACTCTCAAGGAGCCTACATTTTAAAGAGGGAAGACAGGCAATAAATAATGGACACAGTAAATAAGGGAATTGGTAGTATATTAAATGCCAGGCTGGATGAATCACAAGCTGGAATCAAGATAGGCAGGAGAAACATCAACAACCTCAGATATGCGCATGATACCACTCTAATGGCAGAAAGTGAAGAGGAACTAAAGAGACTCTCAATGAGGGCAAAGGAGAAGAGTAAAAAAGTTGGCTTAAAACTAAGTATTAAAAAAACTAAGATTATGGCATCTGGCCCCATAACTTCATGGCAAATATAAGGGGAAAATGTGGACATAGTGATAGATTTCCTCTTCTTGGGCTCTAAAATCACTGTGGACAGTGACTGCAGCCATGAAATTAGAAGATGGTTGCTTCTTGACAGGAAAGCAATGACACATCTAGATGGTGTGTTGAAATACAGAGACAATACTCTGTTGACAATACTCTGTCAACAGAGGTCCATGTAAGTCAAGGCTCTGGTCTTCCCAGAGGTCACATACAGTTGTGAGAGCTGGACTGTAAAGAAGACGGAGCACCAAAGATTTGATACCTTTGAACTGTGGTGCTGGAGCAGACTCCTGAAAGTCCCTTGGACAGCAAAGAGATCAAACCAGTCCATTTGAAAGGAATTTAATCCTGAATACTAGTTGGAAGGACTGATGCTAACACTTAAACTCCAGTATTTTGTTCACCCGATGCTAACAGCTGACTCATTGGAAAAGTCCCTGATGCTGGAAAGAATTGAGGGCAGAAGGAGAAGAGGGCATCAGAAGATGAGATGGCTGGATGGCCGTGCAATTGACATGATCTTGGGCAAACTTTGGGAAATGGGGTGGTGAGAGACAGAGAGGCCTGGCGTGTTACAGTCCATGGCATCGCAAAGAGTCAGACGTGACTGGGCGACTGAACACCAACAAGCAGACAATAATTACTAGGTAGAAAAAGGATAAGTAGAGCAGAATCTGGGTGTTTGGGAGTGTGGGGGCAGGGACGGCATCGTGTATGTTCACTAAGATGGTGATGTTCAAGGAAAGCTGTGAAGGTGATGAGGTTACCTGTGTATTTCTTGTGAGAGCGCCTTCGAGATGGAAGCAACAGCAGATGGAAAGCCCTTTAGTGGGATTGTGGCTGCTGTGTTAATATCTGAGGAATAATGAAGAGGAAGCCAATGTGACTATAGCAGTGTAAGTGGGATGAAGGGAAACTACATATATGCAATCTGCCCCACATTGTGTCCGACAAATAACAGGCACTCTTCAATTATATTACTGCAGCGGGAGCCCATGATCCGAGGTAGGCATTGAACTGGTTTTGTGGAATCAGTGGTATTTAAGATGTAAATTAAGGCACAGATGGAATGTAGACAGGGCATGCAAATTGGTCTGAATTTTGTTATTTAGCCCCACAACAAAAAAGAGGTTAGGACTTTACCCCAAACTGTTTTATCATCCCAGCAACATGATCTAAACCAAGTCTCTGGTTTCCATTGCCAAAGGTTGGGCATTCTACTATTTTTTTCCCCACTGATACTCTGCATGTCCTTTACATATCTTCAAAGAAACATGCACCTGTAATATGTGTAAATGTACATACTACATGTTTTATGTACATGTAGATTACATGTAGGGCTTCCCTGGTGGCTCAGTGATAAAGAATACACCTGCCAATTCAGGAAACTCGGGTTACATCCCTGGGTTGAGAAGATCCCCTGGAGAAGGAAATGGCATCCCAATCTAGTATTTTTGCCTGGGAAATGCCATGGACAGAGGAGCCTGGTGGGTTACAGTCCATGGGGTTGCAAAAGAGTTGGACAGGACTTAGTGACTAAATAGCAACAAAGATTACATGTAAATATGAGAAGACAGAAATGAGATTGTTTCCTTTTCTTGAAATGGAAAATTCCCAAAAAAAGAATAATTCTGGTCACTTATAAAGCCACATTGTAACCACCCTGTTAAAATGAGGTTTCATATAAAATCATGATTCTAATGTTCTATTTTCAACTGTGTCTCTGTTAGAGGCTAGTTTTATTTAACTTATTCATGAAGTTCTGGATAGCTGTTAGCTGGCAGTTCCATGGTGATACAGATCCCTATGCCATTTTTTACTTCTTTCCCCTCATTGTATCTCTTCCAATTTAAAGGAGTGGTTTGGGGGCCTCCAGAAAATATAATCATGATTGAGACTATCCCAGACCACATTACATCAACATTAATGATGACTCACAATGAGTAACTCAATTGAGATGGTGATTAATGATTTCTATTTTTTGGAGAAGGAATATGGTTAATATCTGAGAGCTCTTTATACATCATTAGAAAATTTAATTTTTTATAATAACTCCTAATATATTTTCCTATGTTAAGAAAATAAATTAGTGTTCATCTACTCCTAACCATCCATTTCCACTCTGCTAATTTCCATTATCAGAATTTCTGTGAAAGTGTTTTTTGGTCAGATGTGAGGATGAAGTGAGAATTAATTCCTGATTTTTATACAAGGGTGAGGGATTTTAGTTGGGGAGGTTGAGGCTAAAATTGTTGCTTCTTTCTCCATGACTCCAGGAGCTTAACATAAGAAAAAAGCCAAGAGAAATTTTTTATTTTTTTTAAGCCTCAGGGAAGTATTACTGCTCTATGGTTACTTGAAAGATGAATAAAATTCTTTGACAAACTACGTTATTTTAGGTGATGATTATGAATCATTAAGAAACCAAAGCTTTTCCAAGTATGCATTAAAAACCATTTTGCCTTAGATTTTATAGTGTTTGTGCTCTTTAACTTCTCCTGAGTACTGTAATTTTCTAGGTGGTTATATAAATTGAATTTAGAGAGTCTCTGTAAATTAGACAAACCATTGCTGTATTACCTATTGAATCAGTTGCTCAGCAGTCCATGCCAAATATAGAAGTTTCAAATTTATTTTAACATGCGGTCTGTCCTTGATTTATGTCACCATTGATCATTCATGGCTTATTTTATATCTTAAGCCACAAAGATGCATTTGATTTATCCTGTGGCTTCATTTGTCTTGACAAATAACTGCTGTAATCCCTCCTCACTTACATTTTTACTCCTTGGAAAGAAATTTTTAACTAAGTACCAATTTAGAAGTCATTTTTCTAATAGGTGTTATTAGAAAATATAAATATATTTGTTAGGTAATTCTCCACAGTTTGAGAGAAGAAAAACTTAACCATTTTTGCTCTCTGTAGCAATTTATAATCCCAGCAGGGGTTTAAATTTAAGTAGATAGATGTATCAAACCGTGAAATTTAAAGGTAAACATACCTTGCTTCTGTGTCTAAAAAACAAACCAAAACAAAAAGCAGTTGAAGCTTCCTAGTCCCTCTAATTTCACACTCAAAATGGCTTTATATGAGTGGTAAATACAAGATTTGATTGTGTTGTCTTTGTATATGGAAGATTGCTTTTCTAGCTAATTATTAAAATAAATCAATATATAAAAGAAACTAAAAGATAATAGACCAAGGTAAGAGAATAGAAGACTAGATTCTGATGTAATTCAGCAAACATTCTAAGGACTAAAAAAAAAATTAGATTTGATTGTTACCATTACTCAGTTTTCAATTATTATTATAAAATTATAAAATAATTCTTAATAATTTACAAGCTGTTATTATATTAAAGTCATCTTAATACACTTTGTTATTCTTTTACAAGTACCATTTCATTTGATTCTCACAGTGCTAAGATGTACGGAAGTTTACGTATGAATAATCTTTAGTCATATATATTTTTTCAGTATATTTTTCTCCCTACCTTCACTGAGATATTGTTGACATATGATATTGTGTAAATTTAAGGTGTATAATGTGATGAGTTGAAATAGGTATATATTGTGAAATAAACAAAGGAGTATGTAAAGCATTTTATATTTCCTGAATTTTTAAAAAGTGTTTAACAGCCTTTGCCCACTAACCTGAAATGCTGATTCCTCTTACATACAAAATTTTCACATATAATGGTCCCACTTATTTATCTTCTATTTTATTGCTCAAGATGTTAATTTCTGAACCACCAAGCTTTGGCTATTCCTGAGCATTGTCTCTTCTATATGCATTTCAGAATTATCTTGTCAAGTTCCATACAAACATTCTATTTGACTCTTGATTAAGATTATAATAAATTTATAGGTTAAATTGGAATAATTAACATATTTATAGCATCAACACTTCCCTTCCATGCACATGGTTTATCTCAATTAATTCAGGTATTATATGTCCTTCACACAATATTTTTTGAACACATACTACTTTTAGGATACTGTTATAGGTGTTCGGGATATAAAATGCCCCTACTTCTAAATAGCTTAATGTAATGGAAGAAGAGAGGAAACAACAAATAAGATTCATATATATATATAGTATGTTTCATTGTGATAGACACTCAGAAGAAAAATAAAGTAGGGTATAAGGAAAAAGAATAGTAGAAATGTGTTTGTCTGTGTGTGTACATGTGTGTATACCCTGTTAAGTTAGGGAAATTTTCATTAATAAAGCAATAGACTTGAATCAGGAGAGTAAGTGAGCCATGTGTATATCTTTAGAAAGAGCTGCTTTCCAGGACAAAAGATGCAAAGCTGTGAGGTAAAGAGGCCTGATATGGCTGTACTCTGTACTGAAAAAACAGTACAGAGTCCAGCGTGGTCAGAATAGACATGGAGAAACATTTGCAGTTGTCACCATGAGGATCTTGAATACTGCTTGTTAAGTTTATTCAAGGTAGTTTACAGTCTTGCTCTTAACATCTTTTTTATGATCTTTCTAAAATTACCTTTCTAATTGGTAATTGTGGGTGTACCAGAGAATTTCTGATTCTGGTGTGTTGATTTTATACCCTGTCACATTACTGAATTTAGTCCTTGTATTTTAACAGTTGATTTCACTTAACTTTCTATAAAGTGACAATCCTGCCTAGTGACTATCTCTTCCATCTTAACTATGTGTGTGTGTTAGTGCCCCAGTCATGTCCAACTCTTTGCGACTCTATGGACTGTAGCCCACCAGATTCCTCTGTCCATGGAATTCTCCAGGCACGAATACCAGAGTGGGTTGCCATTTCCTTCTCCAGGGGATCTTCCTGACCCAGGGACTGAACCTAGGTCTCCTTCATTGCAGGCAGATTCTCTACCATATGAGCTACAGGAAAGGCACAGCCTAACTATATGTTTTATTTATTTTTCCTTGTCTTATTACGTTTCTATGAAGCTCAATAAAATACTTAGCAGTATCTATGAAACTGAACATTTTTTCCTTTTTCTAATTTTAATGAAATGCTTCTAATATCACAATAAAACATCATGTTTGGTTTAGTTGCTAAGTCGTGTCTGACTACGACCCCATGGACTGTAGTCCACCAGGCTCCTGAGTCCGTGGGATTTTTCCAGGCAAGAATACTGGATTGGGTTGCTATTTCCTGCTCCAATCATGTTTACTATGTATTTCTTTAATGAAGTTGGGGAATTTTTTTCCTGTTTATAATTTGGTAAGACTTTTTTTTTTTTTAACTAAAACTTTTCAACATATATTTTGAACTTCTTATGGGTTTGTATATGGGTGTATGTGTGTTTGTGATCTGTTAATATAGTAAATTGCCTGATTATATTAGTCTTTTAGAATACATAGGGCAGCTTTTTGCATGTTTGGGAGTGGTTTGGATGCAATGAATTTCCTAACTACAGTTTTGGTGAAGCATGCTCAAAAAGTCTTTTGGACTTGTGTCTTTTTTGAGATAGTGGAGAGATGTGTGAGGGGTCTCCAAGACCAACCCCAAGTTTGGTGATTTGCTAGGACTCACAGGATTCAGTATTAGTTGTTCTTGTGGCTAAGATTTACTTCAGCAAAGGGTGTACAGCACAGTCAACAAAGAGCAAAGGCTTATTGTATCGTGTATATGTCAATCCCAATCTTCCAACTTATCTGCCCTCACCTTCTGGTAACCATAAGTTTATTTTCTATATCAGGAACTCTATTTCTATTTTGTAGATAAATTCATTTGTACCTTTTTTTTGGGTTCCACATATAAGCGATATCATATGATATTTGTCTTTCTCTGACTTCCTTCACTCAGTATAATAATAAGAAAAGAGCAAAGGCACATGGCATGGGACAAAGTTTGGAGTAAATCAGATTGATTATATTCTTTGCAGCTGAAGATGGAGAAGCTCTATATAGTCAGCAAAAACAAGACTATGGCTCAGATTATAAACTCCTTATTGCAAAATTCAGATGTAAATTGAAGAAAGTCGGGAAAACCACTAGACCATTCAGGTATGACCTAAATCAAATACCTTACAATTGTACAGTGGAAGTGAGAAATAGATTCAAGGGATTAGATTTGATAGACAGAGTGCCTGAAGAGCTATGGATGGGGGTCGTGACATTGTACAGGAGGCAGTGATCAAGACCATCCCCAAGAAAAAGAAATGGAAAAGGCAAAATGGTTGTCTGAAGAAGCCTTACAAATAGCTGAGAAAAGAAGCAAAAGGAAAAGGAGAAAAGGAAAGATATACCCATTTGAATGCAAAGTTCCAGAGAATATCAAGGAGAGATAAGAAAGCCTTCCTCAGTGCTCAGTGCAAAGAAATAGAGGAAAACAATAGAATGGGAAAGGCTAGAGATCTCTTCAAGAAAATTAGAGATACCAAGGGAACATTTCATGCAAAGATGGGCCCAATAAAGGACAAAAAATATGGACCTAACAGAACCAGAAGATATTAAGAAGAGGTGGCAAGAATACACAGAAGAACTATACAAAAAAGACCTTTATGACCCAGATAACCACGATGGTGTGATCACTCACCTAGAGCCAGGCATTCTGGAGTGTGAAGTCAAGTGGGCGTTAGGAAGCATTCCTATGAACAAAGCTAGTGGAGCTGATGGCATTCCAGCTGATCTAGTTCAAATCCTAAAAGATGATGCTGTGAAAGTGCTGCACTCCATATGTCAGCAAATTTGGAAAACTCAGCAGTGGCTACAGGACTGGAAAAGGTCAGTTTTCATTCCAATCCCAAAGAAAGGCAATGCCAAAGAATGCTCAAACTACCACACAACTGCACTCATCTCACATGCTAGTAAAGTAATGGTCAAAATTCTCTAAGTTAAGCTTCAACAGTACATGAACCGTGAACTTCCAGATGTTCAAGCTGGATTCAGAAAAGGCAGAGGAACCAGAGATCAAATTGCCAACATCCGTTGGATCATTGAAAAAGCAAGAGAGTTCCAGAAAAATATCTATTTCTGCTTTATTGACTATGCCGAAGCCTTTGACTGTCTAGTCACAACAAACTGTGGAAAATTCTTCAATAGATGGGAATACCAGACCACCTTACCTGCCTCCTGAGAAATCTATATGCAGGTCAAGAAGCAACAGTTAGAACCGAACATGAAATAATGAACTAGTTCCAAATTGGGAAAGGAGTACGTCAAGGCTGTATACTGTCACCCTGCTTATTTAACTTATATGCAGAGTACATCATGTGAAATGCCAGGCTGGATGAAGCACAAGCTGGAATCAAGATTGCCAGGAGAAATATCAATAACCTCAGATATGCAGATGACACCACTCTTATGGCAGAAAGTGAAGAGGGACTAAAGAGCCTCTTGATGAAAGTGAAAGAAGAGGGTGAAAAAACGCTTGAAACTAAACATTCAGAAAACTAAGATTGCAGCATCTGGTCCCATTACTTCATGGCAAATAGATGGCAAAACAATAGAAATCATGACAGACTTTCTTTTCTTGGTCTCCAAAAGCACTGCAGGTGGGCTGCAGCCTTGAAATTAAAAGATGCTTGCTTCTTGGAAGAAAAGTTATGACCAACCTAGACAGCGTATTAAAAAGCAGAGACATTACTTTGCTGACGAAGGTCTGTCTAGACAAAACTATGGTTTTTCCAGTAGTCATGTATGGATGTGAGAGTTAGACCATAAAGAAAACTGAGCACTGAAGAATTGATGCTTTCTTTTGAAGCAGCCCATTGTTCTATGTCCAGTTTTAACTGTTGCTTCTTGACCTGCATACAGGTTTCTCAGGAGTCAGGTAAGGTGGTCTGGGATTCTCATCTCTTTAAGAGTTTTCCACAGTTTGTCATGATCCACATTGTAAAGGCTTTAGGGTAGACAGTGAAGCCAGAGTAGATGTTATTATCCCTAGCAATCACTAATCTTTTTTCCTTTCCTAAGAAATTTTATTTTGAAATATTTTTTTTCACTCAGCATAATTTCCCAAAGATTCATAAAAATTGTTGTGCCTTTCAATAAAGCATCTCTTTTTATTCCTGGATGATATTCCATGTAATATATAGATATCTGGCTGTTATGAATGAAATTGCGATGAGCTTTTGTTGATAAGTTTTTGTGTGAATACACATTTTCCTTTCTCTGGGATAAATGCTCAAGAGTGCAATTGTTTGGTCCTATGATAATTGTGTGTTTAGTTTTATAAAAAACTGCCCAACTGTCTTTTGAACTGGTATCATTTTAACTTTCCATTAGCACTGCATGAACAATGCAGTTTCCCCTCTCCAGCCTTTGATGCTTTAACTGTTTCTTATTTTATCCTTTCCGAGAGGTGTGTGATGATATGTTGGTTTTAATTTTTGTTTTTCTGGTGACTAATGACTTTGAACATCTTTTTATATGCTTATTTGCTATCTCTCTGTTTATTTGAAAACAACTTATTTCAATTAGTTGATAATTTTATTCTTGATTTAATTAAACTTTTACCTTTTGTATTTCCTTTGAGTTTACTTTGTTTTTATTTTTAATTGAAAATGTACATCTTTTTGTTTGTCTTTTTACTTTCTTTTAAGCATATCTAATTCTGAAAACTTCCATGGAGAATCTCTTTGGATATACACCACTAGTTTTGATATATAATGATCTCATTATTGTTAAATTTTCTATTGTTAATTTGTCTTTAACTTTATTTCTTAATACATGAGTTATTTTAAATTACTTTATTTCCAAGTCAAAATTTTTGCTTTCCTTTTTGATGTCTCTTTTAGTTGCAATTTTCTTTCATTCTATTTATTGATTGTGACTATTATGAAATAAGTTCTTTTGGAGTATGATGTAGTCTAATAGCTTTTGAGGCTGTCTTTTACATGTTTAAAAATGATGCGTATCCTCTGTTGTGTGTGTGTATGTGTGTATATATATATATATATATATTATATATATACAACTTATTAATACTAATCAAATCTTCTATATTCTGTTTAAAGATGTTGATTTGTTAGAGAGGTATACTGAAATCCCAATATGTGTGTAGATTTATCAGTTTCTCCTAATTTTATTGCATTTTTAAAAATATTATGTTGCTTGCTTCTTCACATTTCTTTGTTGTTGATTGTTTCTTTTATTAATTTTAAATACTCTCTTTGGTTCCTGTTCTTGCTTTTCATATTACTAGATTCCCCTCCCTCTTCCCTCTTCCTCTGCTTCTTTTTCACCATTGCAAGCTTTCTGATTTTTATTATCTTTTTAGATATATTATTTTTCCCCTCTAATTTCTATACTTGTGTGAAATTTTGCTTTAGGTATATTTCCATTTAACAGCATTGATGAAAACTTGTAGTTTGAAAATTATGCTTAATATAGTTCTGTTTAGTTTGAATTATGCAAAATTGGAATCGTTTTATGTTTCTCACTCTTTCCCCACATTTTTTCCAGCCTTTTGCTGAACTGATATCTTGTTGTGTTTGCTATTGTAGTTGTTTTTAAAATTTATGTCCCCTTTCGTTATTTGAAAGTTTATCTGATTGGCATTCTAAATTTTTAATGCACATACTTGGTTTCTTTTTAAAATAAATTTGTTGAAATGCATTGATATGTAATAATATATAATATAAAAACAATAAACTACATATATTTAAAGCATAAAATTTTATATTTTGAAATATATTTCCAATATATATGATTTATATATAATTATATATTTAAAACACAAATATTTGAATTATAAAAATATACTTTAATATGTGACATATAACCAATTTAGAGCCTACTAAGTATACATTTATTTTTAACATATAATATATTTAAGTATGCAGCTTTCCTGGTGGTTCAGCAGTAAAGAATTTGCCTGCTAATGCAGGAAATGCAGGTTTGATCCCTGGGTCAGGAATATCCCTTGGAGTAGGAAATGGCAACCCACTTCAGTATTCTTGCCTGGAAAATCCCATAAACAGAGGAGACTTGCAGGCTACAGTCCTTGGAGTCTCAGAGTCCGATACAACTTAGAAAGTAAACAACAATTATTTTTTAGAAAAAAAAATATTTTCTTTCAAGTTCAACTTCAAGTGTTAGTTGCTCAGTTGTGTCTGGGGTGACTATGTGGACTGTAGGCGGCCATGCTCTTTTGTACTTGGGATTCTGCATGAATAGAGGAGTGGGCAGCCATTTCCTTCGCTAGAATATCTTCCCAACCCAGGGATCAAACCCCAGTCTCCTGCATTGCAGGCAGATTCTTTACCATCTGAGCCACCTGGGAAGCCATATGTATATATATAGTGCCAGGTGGCGCTAATGTTAAAGAACCTGACTGCCAATGCAGGAGATGCAAGAGATGTCGATTTCATTCCTGGGTCAGGAAGATCCCCTGGAAGAGGAAACAGCAACCCACTCAAGTATTCTTGCCTGGAGAATCTCACGGACAGAGGAGCCTGGTGGGCTACAGTCCCCAGGGTTGCAAAGAGTGGAACATGACTGAAGGGACTTATATACGTACATATATATTTATATACATGTATTTATATAAATTTATACATATATATTTAGCAGAGCTCAGAATTGATTATATGTTTCTCTGCTGCTGCTGCTGCTGCTAAGTCGCTTCAGTCGTGTCCGACTCTGTGCGACCCCATAGACCGCAGCCCACCAGGCTCCGCCGTCCCTGGGATTCTCCAGTCAAGAACACTGGAGTAGGTTGCCATTTCCTTCTCCAATGCATGAAAGTGAAAAATGAAAGTGAAGTCGCTCAGTCGTGTCTGACTCGTAGCCACTCCATGGACTGCAGCCTACCTGGCTCCTCCATCCATGGGATTTTCCAGACAAGAGTACTGGAGTGGGGTGCCCTTGCCTTCTCCAATATGTTTCTCTACTTTGTCCAAGAAAAGACCTATAGTATTCTTTTAATTTTCTCCTCTCCTTCTCTATCCCCTGTCAACCACCATGTTGACATTATCTAGAATTTGTTTCAATCTGTTGCAGTTATTTCAAGCGGTTCTTGCAATTGTTAGCAATCTCTCCTTATTTACCACTGTTGAGTTCTAGTCCATTCCTCTGGATGTTCCATTTCATTTCTTTCTTTGTTTAGATGCTGTTTCCTATCTTGGATGGATTCCTGAAAGTTTCCCTGAATATGGGGTTTGCTTAGGTTTCCTCATCTAAGCAGGCTATTTTAAATTACAGCAGGCTATTTTGTAATAGGAATTTGGGGTAGGAAGGAGAGATCGTGGTGTGGACTAAGGCTGCCATCTTGACCAACAATTTAGGAGGCACTTTTTGTGTGAATAGGAAGTAGACTTGTGAATGGAGGCAGGCAGGTGTTTGGAAGTCAGACTTGTCTGTCGTATGTCTGCTTATCTCTGCTCTCCTGACTACTAAAAAAGTAGTCAACCTAATTGAGCTTTAGTTTCCTGACCTGTAAAATGGACATCATAGCAGTCTTGTAAAGATAAAATGAGTTGAAGAATGACAAATAAGTTTGTATCACCACATATTCAGTGTGTAATAAGTATTGATTTCTTTTTAGGTTAAATAAAATGAAATATGATACTTTTATACAAACTAAGTTGTAAACATGTGGAATCTATCACTCCTAAGAGTATGTTTAGTTTGCACACATAACTACGTTTGATAATCGTTTAGAGAGTGACTTTGTTGATGTATTGATCAAGGATATACCCTTGGGATGTCTGGGAATGTATCCCCGATATTTTGAAGACAGTGTTGCAGTAGATGACTCTGTCTTTCACAATGCTCTTATGTGGATCTAGCCACAGAAGGGCACTGACCATCAGATGATCTCTTGAGTTATTTATGCTGCTGCTCCATAGGGGAGCTGTCCAGAGTAAGGTCCAGATGCTGCTCTGCTTTGGACCTATCACTTGCCACTCCAGCAGACAGCTCACTGGAGCTTGAGAACTGATTCCTGCATTACAGAAAACATATGAATAAACATGAAATGACAAAAAGTTGTAACAGTATTGAGATCTGACTTACTTTTAATTTCCAATATTTGTTACTCAGACTCCTTGTTCAGCTACCAATTCTCAGATTCTACATTCTGTAGGCATTCCTGGATTGAAGCTACTTTGCTGCTTGTCCCAGACACTGACCTCCTTGGATTCCAGTTCCCTTGTTATATACTAACCTTGGCAGTTGCCCTCTACTTCAAGACTTGCATGAAATTATCAATGAGACCATTATGTGGGAGAGAATATGAATGCATGATAAACTAGGAAACAGTGTGGTGCTGTGAAGACAAATCATGGTAGACTTATTTCATTTTCTTCTCTGATAGAGTGACAGGCCTCATAAACAAGGGGGAGTAATGGACAAGATCTATGTTGCTTCCCTGTAATTACTCCTGAAACATTCCGGGTATGACAGGCCATATTTTATGTTTCCATACAGTTGAGAAACAGGATCTTTGTCACCAAGCCTGATTAATCTGTCCAGTTTTTCTGAGAGTCTGCATCTGAGCCAATATGCTGAATAAGTTGTGCTAAACAAAAATCAGGGCAACAGAGCTAAATAAAGAATTAAACTAACTCTGTCCATCTAGAAAAGACCACTAGAGGCTTCCTACATGTGGAAAGTTATAATCAGAATAGCAGGAAGAGGTTGAGATTGTAACGTTAAGAAAATACACTGGGGCTTGAAGATGCAAGGTGTATCTAAACAAAGAATCCAGGAAGAATTGAGAGAGTGTTGTAATTTTTCAGTGAAGGATACAAGTTTTGTCTTTGAGACATTTTAGGTAAAATGTCTGAGAATGCTTTGGCCTGGGCTGGCTTTGGATCCCTTCTTCTATCCAGTGCAGTATTTTTACATATGTACTTTCATGGGGAAATTGGAATGATAAAGAATATAGATGTCACCAGAAGATGAGACAAGAACAAAAATGTTTTGTTATTAAAGGAAAAAGAAAACAGACTCTCTAATTTGTATCCTACCTGGGGTGCATGAGGAACATGACTTTTACATGTGAAGGGTGGTCTATTCAGTTTTTCTTTATGGATTTCATAGTTTCAATGGGAAAACAAAGGGTAAAAGCCTGACTGAGTTCTGTTTATTGTTTAACAGAGAGATGAATGGGTTTTATATTTTCAGTATTCAACTTTTTTTTTTTTTAAAGGGAAGATGGATTATTCTCATTTTTAGTGGAAACTGTGAACAGGGTTGATCCAACTGAAATATATAGATTTGTGTAAAAGGGAGGAAAGTGGTTTTGTTACAGAGTGAGCTTTGATGTTTCCTCTACCTGTCAGCTCGATCAAGGTTGCATTAGAGAAGTCTTCTTTGACCTCTGGACAAGGCTGGCTCAGCCTTTCATATATTCACAGCACTGAGTATATGTAGGAGTCTGTGTGTGACACACATCTGCATACAGAGGTCCTATTTGTGACTTTTTAATTTAATATTCTACAGTAGATAGACTATAAGCGCCTCTGAACATAGGAAATGTGCAAGTTCTGGCTCACTATTTTATAATCGAAGCCTAGTATCTGACACCTATTAGACTCCCAATAAGTGAATGAGACAGTGAACAAGTGGATATAGTCTAGATACTAAAATAATTTGAAAAACAAAAAAAATAAATTATGAGGATGAATAAAAATGTGGTCATTGCCCATGAAAGGAGTTTTCACTTAAAAAGTTTTACAGTAAGTGTGTTACCTTTTGAGTAAGGAAGGCAAATTTCCAAACATGGAAGAGGCAGAGTGGTGGGTAGGAGGCCACGCTGTCACGTGCTGGGTGGGCAGCGGATGGAGGTGAAGTGGGCCTTATTCCAGCCTTTGTCTCGACCCAATTTCGACAACTGTTACTGAACATGTTTCTCTTTCATCGTGCAATTGAAAGGCCCATTAAAAGCATTCTGCAGGTCCTTTTGATATAGCAAGTGAGAGTGATCAAAGCCGGAAGAGAACTAAACCCCGTTGGCTCACCCTGGAAGGCTGGTTTGTTCACTCCCCTCCACTAACAGTTGGTTCACGGAACAGAAAGGTGGTTCATTTACTGAAGACCAGGAAAGATAATAGTGGTTTTCACAGCAGCTGAACACATTTAGCAGAGTAATTTTCTAACTTTTGTCAACTTCATGAGATCATGGCTTCCTCTTTGTTGGGAAAGTCCAGGACTCATATCTTACATCTGTCATTTTGTTTTCTCCTAAAGTTAAAGAGAAGAAAGGAAAAGAGGTCTTAGCAAGAAAGGGGAAAATAAGATGAAAAAAATCCAAACTTTCATCTTATAGTCCCTATGAAATTAAGTCTGGAACAATGGTGGTTTTCAGGGCAGACATGCATGATTCCAGCCTCAGACAGCCTTTTCCCTGTGACTCATTATTTTCTATGTTCACTAATAATTTTTGGTATTAAGATTATAATGCAAATGTTGCCAAGTATTTTCCCTTTCATTTGAAACAAAGAGTCTTGATTGTCATTCAAAGGATCTGATGAACTGGTGAGGTTTTGAGATTTGGAGATAAGGAGGGAAGTTGTGGTTATTTATTTGAAGTTCATTAGAAGGAGATATTTTCTTAGTCTAGTATGGGTTCAATTCCATCTGAACCCGGGTAATTGGCTTGGTGATTTTTCAATGACTCCTTAATCTCTTTGATTTTGTGAACACTCTAAAGACATAAACTGACACTCAGAAGTGCATCTAGATCAGTGGTGGGTAAATTATGAATTTTATAATGGATGTCCTTTACATTATACTCTAAGTATGTTTCACTTCCTTTTTTTTAATTTTTAATTTTTTGGCTGTGCTGGGTCTTTGTTGTTGAGTGGGTTTTTCTCTAGTTGTGGAGAGTGAGGGCTACTCTGTAGTGGTGTTGTGCGGGCTTGTCATTGTGGTGTGCAGCCTTGTCGTTGTTGATCATGGGCTTGTCATTGTGGTGGCTTCTCTTGTTGTGGAGCCCAGGTGCTAAGCACTTGCAGCCTTGAACAGTTGCGGCTCCTGGGCTCTAGAGCACAGGCTCAATAGTTGTGGCGAATGGGCTCAATTGCTCCTAGGCATGTGGGATCTTCCCAGACCAGGAATAGAACCCATGTCTCCTGCATTGGCAGGCAGATTCTTTACCACTGAGCCACCAGGGACGCCCCTCATTTCCTTTTAAGCTTCCTTTTATCTCAAAAGCAGAATTTGAACATGTGAACTGATAATTATCACTGGCAGGTTAACAGAAGTCAAACCTAATCAAATTTCAGATGTAAGACCTCAATTTGACTTGTTGTTAGGGGCAAAATGAACTGAGAAATACATCCCAAGTTGGAATTCAGGACTTTTGTCAAAGTCTGGGCTAGAAATTACCACATAAGCCTCAGTTGAAGATGATTATTATGATTATAATGATATGTGTAAAAATATAAGAAATGATAAACATGTCTAAAAGAAAACTTTTTCTACCTTTGATGAGGGCTAAATTTCTATAGAGTGTGTATGTGTGTACATGCGCTTGTGTGTGTGAGCATGACGAGTTCTCTAGGTCAGAGAAGGAGTGGTTTATGAGGAAACCTTTCAGGACCATGGGACCTGCGTGGATTAGTGTGTGGGTGGGATTTTGCTGAAGATGAGAGGATCTCTGTGGTTGGATGGGAGAAATCACACATAACACACTGTACATTATAATTAACTAGGCAACTGCTAACTAAGTTTCCTCCTCTTTTCCTTCTATAATGGTAGCATAAAAGTGGGAGAATGTGCTTGAATTCAGTGTGGTGGAGAACCTTCACAGTGTGGAATAACATTCTTGCCAATGAAGTAAAAACACACATAGTGATTAAGAGAAAATATTCTGATAATCTCATTCTTGATGTATAGAGATTGCTTAGAGTAAAATTATTTATATGCCAACGTGGAAACAATTACTTTTTCAAGTGTTATTAATGAAGATGGTGTGCATTTCTGAGAGAGTTGCATCTGTAACAAATTCATCAGGGTGTACTCTTAAGGTATTTTTATAGGAATGCCACTATTCTGATACATTGGAAAACCCTACTCTCTTAATTGGACATAAATGTTACAGTTCCTTAAGAAACTGGTATAAGAATGGTATTTTTCACTCAAGAAAAAAAGGCTGTGGTGACCTCACAATATTTTCTGAAAAGTAAACAAACATGATTTACAATATAATGAACTTTTTATATATAGAGTCTGATCAACTTTTTAATATTAAACTATTATAATAGCATTAGTAATCATGCATTTTATATAACTTGACAGCCCTAAGAATGAGACCAATCATCCATCCATCTATTCATTTATTATTTTTCTAGCTATTTCCTCAGGCCATATGAATGATTCAGTCTGGTTTCATCTTTGACATTGTGAAACCATCTTTTATTTGTTTATCATTGAAACCCTGGCACTTTCCCTGTCACTTCTAGATGATTTTTTTCTATGTCGACAGTGACTCAGAGTTCTTCATGGCCTAGTAGAGAGTTAGAACTGAAGAGGACCGTGACGTGTTGTCAATGAGACTGAGGTCTAGAGATCAAAGTAATAAAATTGATGATATCCAAACTATTTTTATATTCATTTTAACTGTCTGCATTTCCAGCCCATCTTTCCCTTTATTTTTTTTTTTTTTTTTTTTTTTTTTTATAAATTTATTTATTTTAGTTGGGGGCTAATTACTTTACAATATTGTAATAGTTTTTGCCATACATTGACAAGAATCAGCCATGGGTTTACATGTGTTCCCCTTCCCGAACCCCCCACCCACCTCCCTCCCCCTCCCATCCCTCTGGATCATCCCACTGCCCCGGCCCCGAGCCCTTGTCACATGCATCGAACATGGAATGGTGCTCTGTTTCACATATGACAATACACATGTCTCAATGCCATTCTCCCAGAACGTCCCACCCTCACCTTCTCCCTCAGAGTCCATAAAATTGTTCCATGCATCTGTGTCTCTCATTCTGTCCCGCATATAGGGTTATCGTTACCATCTTTAAGATTCCATATATATGCATTAGTATACTGTATTGTTGTTTTTCTTTCTGGCTTACTTCACTCTGTATAATGGGCTCCAGTTTTAATCTCAGAAAAATAAATGGTTCCTCCCTATTTATTCAGGAGCACACTCAGCTGGTTCTTATTCCTTCTTTCTCTAGGAGGAACCTAATTTCTATGTTAAACACTTGACATATTCTTATCCTGAGAAGATTTTTAGCTAAATGGAAACCAATAATGGGTTGAGAATTGGTAGTATAGGAGTATATATGTGTATGTGTGTGCCTGTATATGTGTGTGCAGTGGTGATGGTGGTGGTGGTTTGAGGATTCCATCTTTTGACAAGAGCATAGAGTGGAGTGAAGAGGAAGGGAGCTCTTTTTTTTCCACTTGTAAAACATTAACTGAAGGACTATAGTATTCTGCTCAACTATTTGTTAGGCCTTAATAATGAGACTGACAGTTTTTAATTTTCATAACTTATGAAAAATCATATAATTTTCATAAATGCATTGATAACAGTCTTATGAAATAGATATTATTACCCACACCTTTTTCAAATGAGAAAATTGTGGCAAAGAAAAATTAAGTGATTTGTGTTAAGTCCTACTGCTAACTGGTGGCAGAGCTAGGATTTATTTCAAATTTATTATCATACAATTTTCAACCCTGAGAAAAAGTTGTTAGTATCTGCTGCACCATCATTTATGTTTATTTTTAATTTTATTTTTATTCATTTCATTTTTTCCTTTGACACAAGGATGTTAGGTACTTTTATTCTTTTTTTTTTTCTAAAGAACCAACTTTTGGTTTGTTTATTGTCTTCATCCAATTTTTGTTTTCATCTTTGTTAGTTTTTGCACTTAGCTGTTTCATTTATTAAATTTCATTTTATTTTTTTAAACTTCTTCATTTGGATACTGAGCTCATTTTCAGCTTTTCATTTCTGTGTTATAAGTATTCAATACTTACTTTCTCTTAGCTTTATCTTATAATTTTCATATGTGGTACCATGTTCATCACATGTTATAAGCATTATTTTATATAACACTTAGAAAAATACAATGATAACATGGTAGCTTTTCATAATTTCTAATTTTTATTTATACTTGTTGAAAGATTCTTTAAATGTTTTAAAACATAAGCTTCCCTACATATGAAAGAAAATGTAAAACTAAATTGGTTAGGATATTTAATAAACTTCTTCACATCCAGATCAAGCTCTTCTGAATCATTTATTGATTCAGAGTCATGGACTCTTATTTTTGTTTGCCTTATGTCATCCTCTATGCTATCAAGAGCTTTTATTAAAGAGTGCTTTACTATTTTCCATGGAATTTTCTTCCAAAATGTGAGTTTTGATGCTGGTGCTTTTTTGATCTTCCCAGAAGTATGTCACTGGATCATTTTTGGTCAGCAAACAGGATTTGTATTTCTTCCTCAAATGGTTCTAAATATTGTGTACACTAAATATGGAGGGTACGGTTTTCTTGTTAAGTCACCAGGAATAACAGTTAAATGCAGTTAATGCAATTATGTCATCTGGTCAAGTAAAATTGAAAGACATCATTGATTATAAGATACATTTTGATTTCTGAAATATTAAAATGTGAAAAATGTGGATTACATACATGATATGCTGCTGCTGCTAAATCACTTCAGTCGTGTCCGACTGTGCGACCCCATAGATGGCAGCCCACCAGGCTCCTCTGTCCCTGGGATTCTCCAGGCAAGAATATTGGAGTGGGTTGCCGTTTCCTTCTCCAAAGTATGCATGCATGCTAAGTCGCTTCAGTCGTGTCCAACTCTGTGCGACCCTGTAGACGGCAGCCCACCAGGCTCCTCCGTCCACAGGACTCTCTAGGCAAGAACACTGGATTACATATGAGATAGTGCTTAGGTCAGAGTATTTTCTAATTTCTATTTTGATGTCTTCTTTCTTCTTTGACCAATAGGCTATGTAAAAGCCTATTTTAACATTTCTAAATTCATGATTATTTTATTTTTGGTATTGGCTGCTTATTTGTGCTTTTAGTAAGAAATATATTCTGCATTGTATTAGTGTTTTTGAAATTTGTCAAGACTTGTTTATGACCTTGATGTAGTCAATTTTGTCAAACATCCTTGTATGTTTGAGAAGAATGAAGTTCTCCAGTTTTTGTGGGTTTTGAATTGTGTTATTCCATATCTTTACTGATTTTTTTATCTGCTTGATAAATAAGTTGTTTGGTAAATCAGATGTTTTAATAACTCCAATTATCTCTGTAAATTTTTCAAAATCTCTTTGTATATTGGCAATTTGCTTTATATATTTTGAAGCTATGTTACAAGGTGCATACCATTTAAATTATGTCTTCCTAGGTGATTGAAATTTTGATCAATATGTAGTTGCTCTACATATCACTATTATGCATCTCATGTCTATTATGTATTCATTATATGTCTAGCAATAATTTACAATATCTCTAGCAATAATTTTAAATGATTAGATCTCTAGCAATACTTGCATTTACCTCTAACAATGATATTTAGATGGATGATTATTTTATCTGTTATTAATACCATAATTATTTCAATTATGCTTTATCTGGCACATAAATTTAGCCTTTAATGTTCAATCTTTCAATGTTCTTACACTCTTTTGAATCTTTTATAAGAAATTCATGTATTTTTAAAAAGTTCACTTTAACAATCTGGCTTTTAATCAAAGAGTTTTATTTACCTGCATTATTTTTAATTACCAATATTGTAAAATTTATATCTATAATCTACTTTGATTTTTCAATTTTTAATTTTTCTATTTCTTTTCCTTCTTTTCTATTTTCTTTTGTATTGAGTTTTTCCCTGTGTACTATTTTGGGAGTTATAATTTCCATGTCTATTCTTTTAGTGATTTCTCTAGATATCTTAATGTGTATGTGTAATGTGTAACAAAGTCTACTGTTAATGAATATTTTTACCTTCTTTCAGTGCAATATAAGGGATTTAAAATCAACTTCACTCATTTCCTTCTGAGCTTTGTACTATTATTCTAGTTTTTTATTTCCACCTATTTTTTAATGCCAGAAATTAGGTATCATAGTCATTAAAATATACATAATGTGACTATTTTTTCTCTTGATTTCTAAAATGTAACCTTAGAATTTAATCTTTATTTTATAATATGATAGATTATATTCTCCACTCTGTGTCTCTAATATATCCTGTGTTCCTTAAGACCAGGTATCTGATTTTATTTTTTATTAATTCACAGTGCTTGAGACAATGCCATGTACTTAGTAGGTAGTTAATAATTTACTGGCTCATTGACTTAGCTTCCAATTATACTCATGAGTTTTCATTAACTGAGAAATTTAACATTCAAGTTAAAACATTTAAAGATTTTTTTTTTTTCTGCTATGGTTAATATTGGTTTTTCATTCTCCATTTCCTTGGGACTGATTCAACTGGATGTTTCAGTTACCAGGTCAAGTTGGTACCGAAAGTATTGGGTAGAAATAGAGATAAAAAGAAACTATAAGGAATGCACAAAATATTGTTGCATTTTGTGACTATGTGAAAAGCAGTAAAACTCATATGGTTCCATTTTTTCATTTGCTGCTCTTCTTCCTAACTATATTCTTCTATATTCTTTTCTTTCAAAGTATTGACCTCTATAAGTTCTCTTAATGTTCCCATGCTGTAGATGAGACAGTGATAACATTTTATTCCTTGGCCTTCTTCTGCATCAAACAAAGCCATGATAGACCCGAAACAAATGTACATTTCTTTTCTTCTTATCCATAATGTTCTTTTTTTAATATTCTAGCATCTTTCAGATAAAAAGCTTTTTTCTTCATTATGTGATAAACACCCTTGTTAATTTTTTAGCCTTATTTTTTCTACTTGGTTCATCTAGAAAAACATTTCTTTCCCACTAATAAAAATACTTTTTTTGCCTTACAATATCTGATTCAAGAATAGCTTAAAAATAAACCTGAATTTTACTTAAGATAATGTAATAAAGGACTCCAGATCAGACATCTGTTACTCATTATTTATAACCTCTGGCTAAAAGTCATGCTAATCAGGACTTATTGCTATTTATTTCTCAGACTGCTTGCTCAGAAGACTCATTCATTGTCTTTAGTCATTTTCAATTTGCTGGTGATGTCAGTAAAGTGTAAGTAGAATTTGAAACACTGGTTGTTAGTGCGGGACAGGGGACCACCACCATAAAGCAAGTTAGTGATCAAAATTTGTCAGTTCTAACCACTGCCTCAAAGTGACTTTTGTCACCTTATTCAGTTGCTGCAGAGTAATTTGGAATTAGTTGTTGTTGTTGAGTTGCTAGGTTGTGTCTGACTCTTTGGGACCCCATGGACTGCAGCATGCCAGGCTGCCCTGCCCTTTACCATCTCCCAGAGTTTGCAGATGGACTCATGTCCATTGAGTTGGTGATGCTATTAGTAGCTTCAATAATTGTTAATTTTTTTTTTTTCTAAGGAGAGGCAAGGTGTTTTTCACGTGTATTCCTCATATGTGACCATGTGATATTATCTATATGATCTTAAACAAATTTAAAATCTTTCATTGATATTATCTGTTGCTGTTTTGTTGTTTAGTTGCTAAGTCATGTCTGACTCTTTGCGACCCCATGGACTGTAGCCCGCCAGCTCCTCTGTCCATGGCATTTCCCAGGCAGGAGCACTGGAGTGGGTTGCCATTTCCTTTTCCTGTGAATCTTCCCAATCCAGTGAATGAATCTGCGTCTCCTCCATTGTTAGGTGGATACTTTACAGCTGAGCCCCAGGGAAGCCAAAGTTACTGGGACTGAAATGGATTAAAAGAGGGCTTCTTAAGGACTCATAAAGATCTTTGTTTAAAACAAAACAAAAAAATCTTTGAATTCTGAACAAAATGCCTATAAAAGAAACAGGAATTCATTTCATAGTCTTTAAGTCAAGAAAGCAGCTTCCTGTGTAAATTCTATTGATGACTGTGCAACATATACTATATTGATCATAAAATTGAACTCTGAATATACCTCAGAAAGATTTTTGAAACATATGGATCAGTCTACTTTTTATTTTTCCTTTCAGGATACTCCCCATAATAAGAGGAAGGTAGAAGGAAGATTCCCTCACAATGCCCAATATTCACTGGCAATGCAAGATGAAGAATTGAAGTAACTTTACCACTAGTAGGCCTCCATCTTGAGCACTCCTTATCTGGAAAAAAAATTTTTATGTCAGCTATCTACCATTTGCTGACAAAAGTAAATCAAACTGTTTCACTGTATTGCTGTAGAGGCCCTTTTCAGTCAAAACAGAATGTAATTCTGGTTGATTCATAGTTTATAATTGCAGTGACCTATTGACATTTCAAATGAAAAAGGAGGATGTGCTTGGTGCCACTAACGACCATGACTTCTGCCCTTCCCCTCATAGTTCCAGAGAATTGCCATCAGGGAGAGCAACATTCTTGAGATTGTTGTCGTAGGTTCCCTCTTTCTGGATATTCCTATGGACTGTTGGATTGAATACACAGCAGATGTTTCTACCATTTCTTCCTACTGGTATAACTTGTGATGTGAAAGCAATTTCTTCTTTCTATGCCCACACCCTTCATCATCTTTTTCCCTACTAGGAGAGTGAATTAAGTCTTTACCCAAATGGAGTAAGGGTTATACCTGCTACAGGAATTCATAGAAAGGAGAACTTGATGTAGGCTATTCATGTATGCTACAAAGAGATGTTCTTCAGTAATGCTGATCGATCTTTATAAGACATCTCTTTGGAGCATAAGTTCCATCAGTGGATTTTTGTGAGAAAAAGACATGAGTCTTCTGGTTGTCTGAAATTTCAGGGTATTCTTGTCATATCTCTGAACTCAGAAGACTGTGATCATAAGTGGTGCATTTCAATTTGTTCTTTGCTTCCATCCTGACTCAAAAAAAAATGATTTGCTTTATTCACATCATTATGTTGAATGAGCTAATGTTGACTAATGAGTTCCTTCATCTGTAGTGATAACACAAAGATTAAATTTGTAGGTGCTAGGTTATCAGAATCTTTGTATAATTTCCTAGGAGACTGAAGTAAATAAAACAACAAATGACATTTATAATTAACATTAGCACTCTAAAATATCCCAAATAGAAAGTAGGAAAGAACCTTGTCATCTCACATTTCCAAAGATTAAAAGGCTTATTTAAGAATTAACTGAACACATAGGAATTACATGTTATTTGTAATTTTGTTAACTGAGTCTAAAACTGAGTCTAAAACTATGTAAAGTTTTCTTCCATTATTATGAATTTAAGGTATTTTGCTCTGTTTCTCAGTTACCAATTAGAGTAGATTATAGGCTTGGTCAGCTATAGATTCCTAGCTGTAGAAGATGAGGAGAATGGATTCATTCAGAATTAAAGAAATTAAATTGAGGAGTTATCTTTTGAAATATCTGAAAAGCTTATTGAGCCTTGGTGAGTTTAATTTCAGCACATTTAATGAAAATCAAACATGGATCCATTTAGTTAAGGCCATTAGGTGGAGGAAACTGTTCTGTGCAGAGGCTTAAGAGTGGAAAATGACTTACAATGAACTTTTGGCTTATAATTTAGCAGATAGACAAAAATTAGCTAGAGTTGACTGGATGTTAATCATTGTTAGACAGCTTTTGTTATGACATAGGGGAAATCATTAGTAACCTTGACTTTTAGGTATTCTGAAGAGTCCAGTTTGAACATTCAGTTTAAATATACTGATAAAAGTAAAGATAGAAAAATTTGCTGGAATAAGAAACTGAGGTTGGTTTAGTGTTGTCGCTACTTGATATGGAGGAAATTTATGAGGTAGTTGAACACAAATGCATTTGCAAACACACAAGAGGACAATAAAATGACTGATACCCCTAAGCTGATGAGAGCGTTTGTTACTTACTGATCTGAGTGCTTCTTTTCCCACTCCCACACCTCCTAAGATACAGATTCCTTCTCTTTGATACTTAGATTGTGTGTGCATGCATGTTTTGTGGTGTGTATGTTTGTGTGTGTGTTTCTGAGCACAGGGTTATAGAATTAGGGACATAATGTTTAGTTTCAAGTGTTGGTGACTCATGTTGGTTTGATGATTTGATGCCCATTTAATCCATGGCATTTTTATAACCTTCAGCTTCTAAGTTTTCCATATAACCTTCTAATGCCTTTTTGAACAACTATCTTCCATACTTGTGGGTAACTAGCTTATCTCCCATGTAGTTATATACTCAACTGAAATACACAGGCACATATGCGTGCAAAGTTGCTTCAGTTGTGTCTGACTCTTTGCAACCATCTGGACTGTACCTTGCCAGGCTTCTCTGTCCATGGGATTCTCCAGGCAAGAACACTGGAGTGGGTTGCCATGCCTTCCTCGAGGGGGTCTTCCTGACCCAGGGATTGAACCCACATCTCTTATTTCTCCTGCATTGGCATGTGGATTCTTTACCACTAGCATCACCTGGAAAGCCCCAAATACACAGGAACTATGCAGGATAATTTATTACCACACAGAATTGTTACTGTGCAGAATTTGGTACTTAATGAGCCAATTTTGTTTCATATCCAAAACATTGTGGTGTGGAACTAGTCTGAATGTCAGAATCTGTCCTGGCTTCTCACCTTGTGAACATTTGATTCTCAAGACTCAGAGCAATGGAAACTGCGCCTGCATAAAAATCCAGCCCTGCCCTGTCAGTTACTGTGATCATGGGCTGCTCTCTAGACTACTGTATCATCTTTCCCCCGGATTCTGGGTATCTGACTCTTGGTTCTTGCCTTTCTTTACTTCTGTCACTTGGTTGTGCTATTCCTGATATCCTGTTCCCCTATGATTGAGTTTCCTTGGTGCAATCTCTGTCTTCCCTGACTGGGTCTGCATGTGATATTCTGCTAGAATGAAAGCTCCGCAAAGAGAGGGTATTTCTCTATTTAGTTCAATACTATGTCTTCAGTGTCTATGTCAGTGCTTGGCAGGGGAGAGACTTTCAATTAATTGATTGAAATTTACTTTCTTTTGTCTCTGTCATTTTGTTTTCCTCAATTCTCTCACCTTTGCATTGCCATGAGTAGTCTTTTCTTCAGATACTGAACTTGCATTATCTATAGGGTAATAGAGGAACTTGGACAAAATCCCCTCTTTCTTAGAGCTCATGTACTCTACTAGCCCACTCCTGGCCCGTGGCCATATACTGCATGTTATAACCAAAGATGTTAATATGGTAAAATGTTATCACCCATTAGACTGTGTTGCAACTGGGACCTAAGGATAAATTAGAGTCTCCAAGAGACTCTGGCCTCACCCAAATTAGATGTTTTTATGACTAAGAAGTTCTTCAGTTCAGTTCAGTTGCTTGGTTGTGTCCAACTCTTTGAGACCTCATGGACTGCAGCATACCAGGCTTCCCTGTCAATCACCAACTCCCGAGGCTTAATCAAACTCATGTCGATCAGGTTGGTGATGCCATTCAACATCTCATCCTCTGTCGTCCCCTTCTCTTCCTGCCTTCAATCTTTCCAAGCATCAGAGTCTTTTCCAATGAGTCACTTCTTTGCATCAGGTGGCCAAAGTATTGGAGTTTCAGCTTCAGCATCAGTCCTTCCAATGAATATTCAGAACTGATTTCCTTCAGGATGGACTGGTTGGATCTCCTTGCAGTCCAAGGGATTCTCAAGAGTCTTTTCCAACACCACAGTTCAAAAGCATCAGTTCTTCAGTGCTCAGCTTTATTTACAGTCCAACTCTCACATCCATATAAGACTACTGGAAAAACCATAGGTTTGACTAGATGGACCTTTGTTGGCAAAGTAATGTCTCTGCTTTTTAATATGCTGTCTAGGTTGGTCATAGCTTTTCTTCCAAGGGTCAAGCGTCTTTGAATTTCATGGCTCCAGTCACCATCTGCAGTGTTTTTTGAGCCCCCAAAATACAGTCTCACTGTTTCCATTGTTTCCCCATCTATCTGCCATGAACTGATGGTACGGAATGCCATAGTCTTAGTTTTCTGAATGTTGAGTTTTAAGCCAACTTTTTCACTTTCCTCTCTCACTTTCCTCAAGAGGCTCTTTAGTTCTTAGCTTTCTGCCATAAGGGTGGTGTCATCTGCACATCTGAGGTTATTGATTTTTCTCCTGGCAATCTTGATTCCAGCTTGTGCTTCATCCAGTCTGGCATTTCTCATGATGTACTCTGAATGTAAGCTAAATAATCATGGTGACAATATACAGCCTTGACATACTCCTTTCCCGATTTGGAACTAGTCTGTGGTTCCATGTCCAGTTCTAACTGTTGCTGCTTGATCTGCCTACAGATTTCTCAAGAGGCAGGTCAGGTGGTCTGGTATTCCCTTCTCTTTAAGAATTTTCCACAGCTTGTTGTGATCCACACCGTCAAAGGCTTTGGCCTTTCTGTTAATGAAGCAGAAGTAGATGTTTTTCTGCAATTCTCTGGCATTTTTGATGATCCAGCGGATGTTGGCAATTTGATCTCTGGTTCCTTTGCCTTTTCTAAATCCATCTTGAACATCTGGAAGTTCACGGTTCACAGACTGTTGAAACCTGGCTTGAAGAATTTTGAGATTACTTTGCTAGCAAGTGAGATGAGTGCAATTGTGTGGTAGTTTGAACATTCTTTGGGATTGGAATGAAAACTGGCCTTTTCCAGTCCTATAGCCACTGCTGAGTTTTCCACATTTGCTGGCATATTGAGTGCAGCACTTTCACAGCATCATCTTTTAGGATTTGAAATAGCTCAACTGGAATTCCATCACCTCCACTAGCTTTGTTCATAGTGATGCTTCCTAAGGCCCACTTGACTTCACATTCCAGGATGTCTGGCTCTAGGTGAGTGATCACACCATTGTGGTTATCTGAGTCGTGAAGATCTTTTTTGTATAGTTCTTCTGTGTATTCTTGCCACCTCTTCTTAATATCTTCTGCTTCTGTTAGGTCCATACCATTTCTGTCCTTTATCGTGTCCATCTTTGCATGAAGTGTTCCCTTGGTATCTCTAATTTTCTTGAACAGATCTCTAGTCTTTCCCATTCTATTATTTTCTTCTTTTATTTGCATTGATCACTGAGGAAGGCTTTCTTATCTCTCCTTATATTCTTTGGAGAACTGCGTTCAAATGGGTATAACTTTTCCTTTTTCTCCTTTGCCTTTAGCTTCTCTTCTTTTCTCAGCTATCTGTAAGGCCCCCTCAGACAGCCATTTTGCTTTTTTGCATTTCTTTTTCTCAGGGATGGTCTTGATCTCTGCCTCATGTACAGTGTCACGAACCTCTGTCTGTAGTTCTTCAGGCACTCTGTCTGTCAGATCTAATCCCTTGAATCTATTTCTCACTTCTACTGTGTAATCATAAGGGATTTGATTTAGGTCATACCTGAATGGTCTAGTGGTTTTCCCCACTTTCTTCAATTTAAGTCTGAACTTTGCAATAAGGAGCTCATAATCTGAGCCACAGTCAGCTCCCGGTCTTTTTTGTGCTGACTGTATAGAACTTCTCCACCTTTGGCTGCAAAGAATATAATCAATCTGATTTCGGTATTGACCATCTGGTGATGTCCATGTGTAGAGATTTCTCTTGTGTTGTTGGGAGAGAGTGTTTGCTATGACCAGTACATTCTCTTGGCAAAACTCTGTTAGCCTTTGCCCTGCTTTGTTTTGTACTCCAAGGCCAAATTTTCCCGTTACTCCAGGTATCTCTTTACTTCCTACTTTTGCATTCCAGTTCCCTATAGTGAAAAGGACATCTTTTTTGGGTGTTACTTCTAGAAGGACTTCATAAAACTGTTCAGCTTCAGCTTTTTCAGCATTACTGGTTAGGACATAGGCTTAGATTATTATGATATTGAATGGTTTGCCTTGGAAATGAACAGAGATCATTCTGTCATTTTTGAGATTGCATCCAAGTACTGCAGTTTGGACTCTTTTGTTAACAATAATGGCTACTCCATTTCTTCTAAGGGGTTCTTTTCCCCAGCGGCTGCCTCTGTGTTCAATTCACCCATTCCAGTCCATTTTAGTTCACTGATACCTAAAATGTCAGTGTTCATTCTTGCCATCTCCTGTTTGACCACTTCCAGTTTGCCTTGATTCATGAACCTAACCATTCCATGTTCCTATGCAGTATTGCTCTTTATAGCATCGGACTTTTCTTCCATCACCAGTCACATCCACAGCTGGGTGGTGTTTTTGCTTTGGCTCCGTCTCTTCATTCTTCCTGGAGTTACTTCTCCACTGATCTCCAGTAGCATATCAGGTACCTACTGACTTGGGACATTCATCTTTCAGTGTCCAATCTTTTTGCCTTTTCATACTGTTCATGGGTTTCTCAAGGCAAGAGTACTGAAGTGGTTTCCCGTTCCATTCTCCAGTGGACCATGTTTGGTTAGAACTCTCCACCATGACCCATCCATCTTGGGTGGCCCTATAGGGCATGGCTTATAGTTTCATTGAGTTAGAATAGGCTGTGGTCCATGTGATCAGTTAAAGTTCTTAGGATTTATCAAAGAGCAATTTGAGGAAATTCTTAGATAAGTTTACTTATTTTTGTATACTATCTATTTGGTTGTGGTCAGTGATCTTTTCTGTGGCATGAAAAGTAAATATTGCAAACAAGGATACAGATCCAAATGGATTATGTGGATAAGCGACAGGTGTTCTGCAATCTTAGAACATCTACAAGTAATAATATTGTTGTGTAGGTCAAGATGTACACTGACACTTGCTTCTAATATCTAGTGGCTCCATGTCTGCCACTGAGAATTTAATGTAGTTCTCTGAGGAGAATTATAGGAATGTATATCAAATTATTTTCCAACTTAAAACCACAGAAATATAGATCTTAGAGCTGAAAGCCACCTTAAGAAATCATCTATTTTAGATGCCTGCCTACAGGCAGGTTAGGTGTAATTCAAATTTCACACAAGGCATATATCTGAGACCCAAATAGGTGGAATGATTTTCCTGCCAAGTGTGACATAGCAAAGCTTTGAAATAAAATAAATCTCACTTATTGGTTATAGTCCAAAAGGTGATATATGTTCTCATAATTTCTGCTTAAATTTTGCTTTCATAGAAAGCTTTGAAATAATCTGCAATGTTATAAGTGCATCTTTCTATAACATGTACAAGGCTTTTGAGTCTTTGTAGTTTTAGCTAAATGGGATTAGAGGGTAAAATCTAAGGTTTTCTCCTTTTTTTCAAGGCAGAGGGTTTGTGCTCTTGGTAAGACAAAGCACAACACATCTAGTAAAATACAGAAGATTCAAGGTTATCTGCAGAACCTCAGACTCTTGCTTGAGAATGTTCATGCCAACATTTTTCATCATTCTTAGATAAAGGAAATGTAAAATACTCTTAGAAGCACATGCATTAAAATTAGTAGAAAGGTTTAATAAAATTTCATAGATAAGTGATAATAAAAGCCATCTCACCTGCAACTTCCTATTTTAAGAAGGAAGAATTGGGTCCTAAAAAGTGATGAGGCTACATATTTGGCCACAATTAAAGAAAAAGCATTGGAGCTCCAAGAGTTTCATGCTGGACTCTCAAAGGCAAAGCTGATGGTAGAATACACTGCTTCTGACCCCCGTGCCAAGGCTTTTTCTGTTTTAATGAAGTCAGTTCCCTTCTAGGATCTTCAAACCTTATATCATGCTCAGCATTATTTTATCTGATGTGTTCAGTACCAAGCTTTAGGTTGAAAGCTTACTTCAACAGTTTTTTTTTTTTTTAATATATCCAAATGATTTTTGGAGCATTGATAAGAGGCAATTTTGTCTTGCTTTTTTCTCATACTTTGTGTTTTGTCTTCTTATGTTTGGAAATATTCACCACAGAACTTTAAAATTCTAATATTGAATTGTATGGGCCGTACAGCGCTAACCTGAAGTCTTGGATGGTCCTTATTTGTAACTACAGTGTAGTAGCACCAGAATATCTAAATAGTGCTATTTTGCTCTTGCCTCAATCGAGAACTGATTTGGCTTGTAGTCCTTTCCTGCTGTTGCCGGAAAGACCACACAAGCTGAGTAGTATAGTCCTGAAATCTACCTGGAGTCCAGGTTTAGTATGTGGAAATGATTAGACCCATATTTTGTCAAATTTCTTCAGTGATAATAATAAAATAGCTATCTCATTTAACTAAGATAGCATAATAACAATTTATATCATGAGAAATAGGAGCAAAGGGACTGATTATGTATTCTTCCTGAGAGTGTCCTTTCTTATTGTCAGAGATGGAGGGTTAGGTAAGCCAAATGTGGCATGTTGTTTGGCATTTTCTTAGGTTTAGAAGTATTATTTTAAACCCCTGAGAAGTACAGCTTCCCTTATATTCACACTACCAGTTCTCAGTTCCGTTCAGTTCAGTAACTCAGTTGTGTCCAACTCTTTGCGACCCCATGGACTGCAGCACGCCAGGCTTCCCTGTCCATCACCAACTCCCAGAGTCTATTCAAACTCACATCCATGATGTTGGTGATGCCATCCAAGCATCTCATCCTCTGCCATCCCCTTCTCCTCCTGCCTTCAATCTTTCCAAGCATCAGGGTCTTTTCCAGTGAGTTGGTTCTTTGCATCAGGTGGCCAAAGTATTGGAGTTTCAGCTTCAGCATCAGTCCTTATAATGAATATTCAGAACTGATTTCCTTAGGATGGACTGATTGGATCTCCTTGCAGTTCAAGGGACTCTCAAGAATCTTCTCCAACACCGCAGTTCAAAAGCATCAATTCTTCAGTGCTCAGCTTTATTTACAGTCCAACTCTCACATCCATATATGACTACTGGAAAAACCATAGCTTTGAGTAGATGGACCTTTGTTGGCAAAGTAATGTCTCTGATTTTTAATATGCTGTCTAGGTTGGTCATAGCTTTTCTTCTAAGGGGCAAGTGTCTTTGAATTTCATGGCTCCAGTCACCATCTGCAGTGTTTTTTGAGCCCCCCAAATACAGTCTCTCACTGTTTCCATTGTTTCCCAGTCTATTTGCCATGGAGTGATGGGACCGGACGCCATGATCTTAGTTTTCTGAATGTTGAGTTTTAAGCAAACTTTTTCACTTTCCTCTTTCACTGTCATCAAAAGGCTCTTTAGTTCTTCTTTGCTTTCTGCCATAAGGGTGGTGTCATCTGCACATCTGTGGTTATTGATATTTCTCCCAGCAATCTTGATAACATC
Organism: Giraffa tippelskirchi; assembly: GCF_054371585.1. Classification (NCBI taxonomy): domain Eukaryota; kingdom Metazoa; phylum Chordata; class Mammalia; order Artiodactyla; family Giraffidae; genus Giraffa; species Giraffa tippelskirchi. The sequence goes on along the minus strand of NC_137281.1, from coordinate 135,574,323 downwards.
TTGTGCATCCTCCAGCCAAGCATTTCTCATGATGTACTTTGCATATAAATTAAATAAGCAGGGTGACAATATACAGCCTTGACGTGATCTTTTTCCTATTTGGAACCAGTCTGTTGTTCCATGTCCAGTTCTAACTATTGCTTCTTGACCTGCATATAGATTTTCAGGAGGCAGGTCAGGTGGTCTGGTATTCCTATCTCTTGAAGAATTTTCCACATTTTTTTGTGATCCACACAGTCAAAGTCTTTGGTGTAGTCAATAAAGCAGAGGTAGATGTTTTTTTGGAACTCTCTTGCTTTTTTGATGATCCAACAGATGTTGGCAATTTGATCTCTTGTTCTTCTGCCTTTTTAAAATCCATCTTGAACATCTGGAAGTTCACGGTTCACATACTGTTGAAGCCTAGCTTGGAGAATTTTGAGCATTACTTTGTTGGCGTGTGAGATGAGGGCAATTTTGCAGTAGTTTGAACACTCTTTGGCATTGCCTTTCTTAGGGATTGAAATGAAAGGTGATCTTTTTTCAGTCCTGAGGCCACTGCTGAGTTTTCCAGGTTTGCTGGCATATCGAGTGCAGCACTTTCACAGAATCATCTTTAAGGTTTTGAAATAGCTCAACTGGAATCCGATCACCTCCACTAGCTTTGTTCGTAGTGATGCTTCTTAAGGCCCACTTGACTTTGCATTCCAAGATATCTTGCTCTAGGTGAGTGATCACACAATCATGGTTATCTGCGTTGACGATCTTTTTTGTATAGTTCTTCTGTGTATTCTTGCACCTTGTCTTAATATCTCTGCTTTTGTTAGGTTCATACCATACCAGTTCTACACATATCTAAATGTTTTCTTATTGTGTAGTCTCATCTAACAGTCTTAGCTGTTCTGGCATTCAGTTAAGTTCAATTGCTCAGTCGTGTCCGACTCTTTGCGACCCCACGAACTGCAGCACGCCAGGCCTCCCTGTCCCTCACTTCTGGTTCTGGCATTAAGTCCTCACAATTTTGGGGTTTTTTAATGCAAAGATGTAGTAATTTGCCCATTTTATGTTTTTTCAAGATGCTCCATACACTTCACAAGCCTATTCCATTAGCCAAGTGTTTGGAAGCAAATAAATGTTCAACCAGGTGTGTATATTATTATAATGCTCATGTTGAGAGGAATCATATTTTTTCCTGAAAAGCATGATTGAAGAAGCCAATTTTGCAAAGAGCTCATGATCAGTTTCTTTCAAGGTTCAACTCAAGTTTGACAGCTTGAAGAATTTCATGGAGCAAATGGCAAACTATTCTTTAAAAAATTTCAACTGGTGTTATAATCATTGTGAGTTTCCAAATATACTCTCACTCCACTCCCAGTTAAAGCCATGGGAAGCCTTGCTGTGCCACAGCTTTTGTGCAGCACAACCATGAAGGATAACATGTGGTTGTGTTCTTGAAAACCTGTATCCAGCAGGATCCTGTTTTGTTTATTTTTTTGTTAGTTTTTCATGCAGACCACATGACATAATACAAAAATGAAAGCACAGATTTTACATGCAACAAGTATAGTGTTTGATGACATTGCTCCCTGCTTGTGTGTTATCTTTTGGGTTGATGGGTTCCACAGAAACCAGCTTATAATTAGAGATGTCTTGGCATGTCTGTACCAAAGTTGTTGCAGTCTAAGGATGTTCAGAAGAGAGATATTCTTGTGTGTGTGTGTGTGTGTGTGTGTGTGTGTGTGTGTGTGTGTGTGTGTGTTTTCTCTGCAGGTGCTCCGTTTTCAAGGAGAGAAATGTTCAGCTTGAGCAAACATGACTAATAATTGTGAGATGTTTATCTGCAAACAGACAAGTGTTGGCAGCACAGAATCCAAAGCAGAAATTATTACATTAGAGAAGTGCTGTGGGATCTGGGGCTTCATTTTCCCTTTTCTTCTAACAGTCTTTCTTTGGAACTTCAACATTTTATTTATTTGTATAAAAATACTATATGATATATATTCTCCATCTAACTTTGTACTTAATTATTTCTCCCTTCTACTTTGTGATGATAAATAACAACTCTGAAACACAAAGGGATACTTTGACAGCGATCTTCACCATTCTGTCAACAAACTTTATACCCATAATATTTTAAAGTATTTACTTGTTTATCTACTTGCTACTTCCACTGGAATCTAACACTCCCTAAAGCACAGGCCATGTAATTTTGTCATTGTCTCATGTCAGAAGTATTTTTAACTATGATTTTTAAATTATTATTTGTGAGCCTGGCCAATGATAGAAACTGATAATCTTAGTTATAAATCTTTATCTTCTCATTGCAGTTTGGGAAAGTACTTTGCCCTTATATAGTCTTCTGTAACATTATATGCTTACTATATTCTTGAAATGTGGGCTATAATAATAATTATAACTAACATAATTGTCTTAGAACTTAAAAGAACTTTAGATAGCATGTAATCCAAGGGAAAAAACATGAAATTAAAGTACATAGAGATGACCCGATTTGTCTAGTACCATATGGGTAGGTATTAGTTTCAGTTGTGGATTATTTGATTTTATGTATTATATATATTTAGTCTGGTGGAATTTCAAGAATCTTTTCCTAAGCACTAAGGTCAAACATGGAAATATAATTACTATCATTATCCACTTCATTCTTCAAGAACTAGTCTTTACATTTTTATTCATTAAAGTACAATTCTTGTTTTTTAAGGATATAAGATCATCTTTGTTTCTTTTTTTTTTGTATACTGGCATCCTACAAAGCTGTACAAATAATTCATAAGTTGATTATGTGTCTTTTTCAATGCTTTTTATAAAATCAAATAGTTTGTTTCAAAATTTACTCACTTTACACTGGAATTGATATAATTGTGTGTTATAGAATTCAGGTGAAACTTTTCTGGATTGTCAATTTGTACTAATTCAAGCTTAGAATTTTAATGTTTATATCATCAATAATTTTTACTTACTAGCTTACTAGTTTACTTACTACTTTCCAATCTTTTGTGTTTGTCATTTGCATTTTTAAAAACATCTGGCATATTTATGGCATATTTATATTCTCTACATATATGTACCTTAAAGCTGTGTAAATGGTAAGCCTAGAGTAATAATTTTCATTTCTAAGTCAGTTGTTTGGAATGCAAATTATAGACTCAGGGAAATCAGATTTTTAAGTGTATAAATATAACACATTCTGAATGTTATTAGTATTATAGGTATGTTACAAGTTAAATGGGATTTTGTGAGCTATTGTCCAGTTTTATTATAAATTAGAAAAAATATTTTTTAGTTCTAAAACAGAACTTTATATATTGCCCTTTCTTCAGTATTGGTGACTCTCCAAGTGGCAAAAAGGACTGTGGTTATCAGGTAGATTCTCTTGGGATAAAACTTGTTAAATGTCTGTGTCTGGGTAAGAGAAGGCAGATGGCTATGTATATATCCAGATATTCTAACTTGGGAGCAAAGGACATTATCCTCTATGGCTTGATGATTCTTCGTGCTCACTCCACCAAATTTGCTCTTTACACCCATTTTTAAGTTATTGTAATTATTATTGCTGTAATACATATCTATGGTAGAAAAAGAACAGCAGGGTGTAAAATGAAATGTTAATGTTTCCCTCTGTCATTCCAGTCAACGAATGCAGTTAGTGTGATTAATAGCTTTCTTGTGTATTTAATAGAGTTTTTATGTACCTACAAGTAGATTTCATTAGCTTATCTCAATCTCAGTTTTTCTCTTTGAATATACCATTTACAAGTCTGGTCTTAATGAACCAGGCATCCTAGAATTTTGATGTTTTAAAATTTACATTCCGTATGTCAAAGACCTTCCCTGGTGGCTCAGTGATAAAGAGTTCACCTACCAAGCAGGAGATATGGGTTCGATCCCTGGGTCAAGAAGATCCCTTGGAGAAGGACATGTCAACTCACTTCAGTATTCTTAGCTGGAAAATCCCACGGACAGAGGAACCTGGTGGGCTACAGTCCATAGGGTCACAAAGAGTCAGACACAACTGAACAACTCAGTATGCACACACAAGTTTGTCAAAAGCTCAGAAATAACAAAAGTAAAGTCAGGGAATTACTGAAGTAGTAATTAGTAAAACTTTATTTTGTTTTATTATTTTATTCATAATATTGTACACATACCAAAGAGACAATTTGCAAAATGGGAGCACTCAAACCAAAATGTAAGAGGCTTGGGGATATATGGTAATCAAACAGCTTATATAACAAAGCAGTCACTGTTTATTATTCCGATGATTGGTTATAATATTAGAATTGTCTTAAATGACAGGGAATTGGCTAGTGGTCACCTCATATCAACCTTGGGAACTGTTTACTTATGATTTCCAAAGGCATAAGCAAGGCTAAGTTAGTCTTGCAAAAAAAAATAAGCTAAATTAAGGTTTGCTTGTTTGATTAAACTGGTTTTGTCTGCTTAGGGAGTTATTCAAGTCTGCTCTCTATTGGTGATTTTAAAAATCCCACCCTCTTTTGGTCATTCTCTCAGGGGGCTGAGAGTAAGACCAACCAGTGTAGCCTTACTCTCAGTTACTACTGTGGATGTAGTCAGGCCCAAGAATCACATAGTTGTTTTTTCCATTAGGCTGAGTCATTAGGTCAGAGGGCTGTCTAGTCACCGTCTTCATCATTTATGTGTTTTTTGTTGGTTTGATCCAGTTGTCTGATTGTAATAGATACCCATTTTGCATGTGAGTGGCTGGAGACAGGCTTTTAAACCTTTGAGCAAATACAACACACTAAAAAGGTTAATATGATGACTAAAAGGAGAACAACAGCCAAGAATCAAAAAATTTCCTGGAGCAGAGATTCCCAGGAGCCAAGATTTAACCAATTAAATAACTTAAATGGGTTATAACTCCTTAAAGTTATTTACATGGGCACAGCCTGATATATTGGCAGTTACATGTACTCATGATTACTTAGGACAGGATGAATGTGAAGGTACTTTATTTCAGGAGGTAGTGATGCAGGTAAGCTTCCACCTCAATTAGGCTTCTGTATGATGGCAGCAATCAGATAATTTAATGAGAGGTGTTTCTATGGTAACAAAAGAAAAACAAAGCTTGGTAGTTTGAACAAATCATAAATTCAGCTTCTGAGTTTGGAGAGAAGTTAATTTAAAAAATTTCTGGATTGAAGTTCGAAGCATCTCTAGATGGTGGAATAAAGATGACAGTTTCCATCTGATGAATTTTTCTGGTTTGCAGTTTGAATGTCTTTGATGATGTCATCAGGTGTTCTACAGAGCTTACTTGAGTGGCCCACACAGCAACAGGGATACAGCTTGTCCATATGTAACCTGTCGTGTTTTTGTTTTTTTGAAGTTTCCAAGTAAATAAAACCTCAAAGACAGGATTAGAATTTGATAATGGATACACTGTAGTTTTTAATTAAAACACACTTTTTGATATTATTCCATTTTTATCAAATAATACTTATAATGAAACTGATTTGTTTATAAACTAAGCCTAGTCTTATTGAACTGACTTGATTATATACCTAAGTGGAGTCAGAACAGTAATTCTATGCATGTTCTCAAACATGACATTTCAAAGTTTTGGTAATATACAAGAGGTTATAATTGACTCTATAAAGTCAATTTTGGCTATTTAAAATTGCTTGGTAATAGGGAAGCTCAGATTATACCTTCAGCATCCCTTTATGCTAAGAAAGTCATTGAGGACCCATCCAATCGAGTTTTTTAAATAGGAGAATAGATTCTTATTGAATTCATGTAAATATCTATATTGTCATGAACAATAAGAATATTTAATAAGTTTCAGAGTTCTAGAAGTGTCAGGTAAAGAAAAAAGATAAATGTTTCAATCTTTGTTGCAAAGACATACTTTACCAAATCATTGTAAGCTGTAGAAAACTTAAAAGACCAAAGAAAAAGAGGTTATTTAAATCTGGAAAACAAAACATTAAATCAACTAGCAATGTTTTAAATGAAGTCATAAAAATTATAATCATGTTTATCTGTTCATTTAGTGTTATGTAATTAATTATTATTTTCCTTGACCTTGGGTTAGTGGCTTTATGAATCAATTTTCCATTAAAGACTCTTTCCCTATGGATCTCTTTGAAGATGAAGCATTTTTGTAGGAATACTTTTGCAAATGCTTCAAAAGAAAACAATAACTGAATGTTAACAGACCTAAGAATAGCCATGGTTAAAGATCTAGTAAGAGTTCATGATAATGCAATTATCAAGGACATTTGGTTACTTTTGTGATATAAGAATATTTCAAGATAAAGTTTAAATTTTAAGATGGAATTAGATGAGATTATATTAGAACACCTCAGATTCTAAGAATTTCATTTAATTTCTGAATTTATTTATACGACAGAGATGGAGAAACAGACATAGAGAATAGATTTATGGACATAGGGAGAGGGGAGGAGAGGGTGAGATGTATGGAAAGAGTAACATGGAAACTTATATTACCATATGTAAAATAGATAGCCAACAGGAATTTACTGTATGATTCAGGAAACTCAAACAGGGGCTCTGTATCAATCTAGAGGGGTGGGATGGGGAGGGAGACAAGAAGGAGGTTCAAAAAGGAGGGGATATATGTATACCTATGGCTGATTCATTTTGAGGTTTGACAGAAAACAACAAAATTCTGTAAAGAATTATCCTTCAATTAGAAAAAGTTACATAGTTCTGAAAAAAACCTTAGCTCTCTTAATATTGAAAACGCCATTTTTTCCTAAGTACCCAAAGGCCTGGCATAGACAAGGAGAAGCATAGGAAATTTTTTCCATGAGATACAGAATTTTCTGTTTCCTAGGCAGATTACATTATAGGTAAAGAAAGCTTTTGTTTACAGTTTCTTATTAAGAGCAGATCAATAATTAAAAATATCTGGGATTTAACAGAAAAAATCAAATTCTAATTTTGCTCTACTATACTTTTAATATTAAACATTTTAAAATTGAATATTGCTCATTTACAATATTATATTAGTTTCAGGTATACAACATAGTGATTCAATATTTTTGTACTTTTTAGTTAATTTAAAGTTATTGAAAACAATGGCTATACTATACAACATATCTTTATTGCTTATTTATTTGATACAGAGTTCAATTCAGTTCAGTTGCTCAAACGTGTCCGACTCTTCGCAACCCCATGGACTGCAGCATGCCAGGCTCCCCTGTCCATCACCAACTCCTGAGTTTACTCAAACTCATGTCCATTGAATCGGTTATGCCATCTAACCATTTCATCCTCTGTCATCACCTTCTCCTCCTACCTTCAATTTTTCCCAGCATCAGGGTCTTTTCAAATAAGTCAGTTCTTCTCATCAGGTGGCCAAAGTATTGGAGTTTCAGCTTCAGCATCAGTCCATCCATGAATATTCAGGACTGTTTTCCTTTAGAATGGACTGGTTTGATCTCCTTGCAGTGCAAGGGACTCTCAGGAGTCTTCTCTGACACCATAGTTCAAAAGCATCAATTTTTCGGCGCTTAGGTTTCCTTATAGTCCACATCTGTACATGACTACTGGAAAAACCATAGCCTTGACCAGACAGACCTTTGTTGGCAAAGTAATGTCTCTGCTTTTTAATGTGCTGTCTAGGTTGGTCATAACTTCCCTTCCAAGGAGTAAGCATCTTTTAATTTCATGGCGGCAGTCACCATCTGCAGTGATTTTGAAGCCCCCAAAACATAAAAGTCTGCCACTGTTTCCACTGTTTGCCCATCTATTTGCCATGAAGTGATGGGACTGGAAGCCATGATCTTATTTTTCTGAATGTTGAGCTTTAAAGCAAGTTTTTCACTCTCTTCTTTCACTTTCATCAAGAGGCTCTTTAGTTCTTCTTCACTTTCTGCCGTAAGGGTGATGTCATCTGCATATCTGAGGTTATCGATATTTTTCCCGGCAATCTTGATTCCAGCTTGTGCTTCCTCCAGCCCAGCATTTCTCACGATGTACTCTGCATACAAGTTAAATAAGCATGGTGACAACATACAGCCTTGACGTACTCCTTTTCCTATTTGGAACCAGTCTGTTGTTCCATGTCCAATTCTAACTGTTGCTTCCTGACCTGAATACAGATTTCTCAAGAGGCATCTCAGGTGGTCTGGTATTGCCATCTCTTTCAGAATTTTCCACAGTTCATTGTGATCCACACAGTCAAAGGCTTTGGCATAGTCAATAAAGCAGAAATAGATGTTTTTCTGGAACTCTCTTGCTTTTTCGATGATCCAGCAGATGTTGGCATTTTGATCTCTGGTTTCTCTGCCTTTTCTAAAACCAGCTTGTACATCTGGAAGTTCATGGTTCACGTATTACTGAAGCCTGGTGTGGATAATTTTGAGCATTCCTTTACTAGCATGTGAGATGAGTGCAATTGTGTGGTAGTTTGAGCATTCTTTGGCATTGCCTTTCTTAGGGATTGGAATGATAACTAACCTTTTCCTGTCCTGAGGCCACTGCTGAGTTTTCCATATTTGCTGGCGTATTTAGTGCAGCACTTTCACAGCATCATCATTTAAGATTTGAAAAAGCTCAACTGGAATTCCATCACATCCACTAGCTTTGTTCATAGTGATGCTTCCTAAGGCCCACTTGACTTCACATTTCAGAATGTGTGGCTCTAGGTGGGTGATCACATCATCGTGATTATCTGGGTGGTGATGATCTTTTTTGTACAGTTCTTCTGTGTATTGTTACCACCTCTTCTTAATATCTTCTGCTTCTGTTAGGTCCATACCATTTCTGTCCCTTATTGAGCACCTCTTTACATAAAATATTCCCTTGGTATCTCTAATTTTCTTGAAGAGATCTCTTTCCCATTCTATTATTTTCCTCTATTTCTTTGTACTGATCACTGAGGAAGGCTTTCTTATCTCTCCTTGCTATTCTTTGGAACTCAGCATTCAAATAGGTATAACTTTCTTTTTCTCCTTCGCTTTTTGCTTCTCTTCTTTTCACAGCTATTTGTAAGGCCTCCTCAGACAGCCATTTTGCTTTTTCGCATTTCTTTTTCTTGGAGATGGTCTTGATCCCTGTCTCCTGTATAGTGTCATGAACCTCCATCCATAGTTCATCAGGCACTCTGTCCGTTAGATCTAGTCCCTTAAATCTATTTCTCACTTCCACTGTATAATCATAAGGGATTTGATTTAGGTCACACCTGAATGGTCTAGTGGTTTTCCCTACTTTCGTCAGTTTAAGTCTAAATTTGGCAATAAGGAGTTCATGATAGCACACCCGGTCTTGTTTTTGCTGACTGTGTAGAGCTTCTCCGTCTTTGGCTGCAAAGAATATAATCAATCTGATTTCGGTGTTGGCCATCTGGTGATGTCCATGTGTAGAGTCTTCTCTTGTGTTTTTGGAAGACAGTGTTTTCTATGACTAGTGGGTTCTCTAACTAAACTATTAGTTAGTTTCAGGCTAACTCTATTAGCTTTTGCCCTGCTTCATTCTGTACCCCAAGGCCAAATTTGCCTGTTACTCCAGGTGTTTCTTGACTTCCTACTTTTGCATTCCAGTTCCCTATAATGAAAAGGACATCTTTTTTGCATGTTAGTTGTAAAAGTTCTTGTAGGTCTTCATAGAACTGTTCAACTTCAGCTTCTTCAGCATTACTGGTCAGGGCATAGGGTTGGATTACTGTGATATTGAATGGTTTGCCTTGGAAACGAACAGAGATCACTCTGTCATTTTTGAGATTGCATCTAAGTACTGCATTTTGGACTCTTTTGTTTTACAGAGTTAGTTTTGTCTTTTAATTGCATACCCCTATACCACCCCTTCCTATATTTCTCTTTTCTAATTTAAACTCATTGCATTTTTTAGCTTGACCACGCATAAGATTTCATTTCTCAAGATTCCTATTCCACAAACCTTCTGTCACTTTCTATATTCATTTAGGTTTATTCTTTTTCCTTTCTTATTCTAGAATAATAATTTAATTTAGGACAAAATTATTTTCTTTTTTGCCTTACCTAAAACAAAGAAACAATAAAACCCAAACCCTTGTCCTTCATAACTTTTCTTATCAAAATAACACATTCTATTTTTCTTACCTACTTTTTATATAATGCATTTTCTTTTACCCTTAGTATATCTAGTACTTTTATTTTTACATATTGAGTATGAATTTTAACATTTGTAATCTTTTCTTTCCAGTGAAAACAAGGAAGGAGGAAATTTTGAACAATCATTACCATCCTGTATTAGATTAGCAAATTCTAAATATGTAATTATAAAAGCATTTTTCAAAGACATGTTTTTTTTTTAATAAATTTATTTATTTTAGTTGGGGGCTAATTACTTTACAATATTGTAATATTGTAGTAGTTTTTGCCATACATTGACATGAATCAGTCATGGGTTTACATGTGTTTCCCATCCTGAACCCCCCTCCCCCCTCCCTCCCCATCCCATCCCTCTGGGTCATCCCATTGCCCCAGCCCTGAGCATTTGTCTCATGCATCGAACCTGGAATGGTGTTCTGTTTCACATATGATAATATACATGTTTCAATGCTATTGTCCCAGAATGTCCCACCCTCACCTTCTCCCTCAGAGTCCATAAGACTGTTCTATGCATCTGTGTCTCTTATTCTGTCTCACATATAGGGTTATCGTTACCATCTTCCAAATTACATATATATGCATTAGTATACTGTATTGGTATTTTTCTTTCTGGCTTACTTCACTCTGTACAATGGGATCCAGTTTCATCCATCTCAATAGAACCAATTCAAATGTATTTTTTTAATGGCTGAGTAATATTCCATTGTGTATATGTACCACAGCTTCCTTATCCATTCGTCTGCTGATGGACATCTAGGTTGCTTCCATGTCCTGGCTATTGTAAACAGTGCTGCTATGAACATTGGGGTACACGCATCTCTTTCAATTCTGGTTTCCTCGGTGTGTATGCCCAGCAGTGGGATTGCTGGGTCATATGGCAGTTCTATTCCCAGTTTTTTAAGGAATCTCCACACTGTTCTCCATAGTGGCTGTACTAGTTTGCATTCCCACCAACAGTGTAAGAGGGTTCCCTTTTCTTCACACCCTCTCCAGCATTTATTGCTTGTAGACTTTTGGATAGCAGCCATTCTGACTGGTGTGAAATGGTACCTCATTGTGGTTTTGATTTGCATTTCTCTGATAATGAGTGATGTTGAGCATCTTTTCATGTGTTTGTTAGCCATCTGTATGTCTTCTTTGGAGAAATGTCTGTTTAGTTCTTTGGCCCATTTTTTGATTGGGTCATTTATTTTTCTGGAATTCAGCTGCAGGAGTTGCTTGTATATTTTTGAGATTAATTGTTTGTCTGTTGCTTCGTTTGCTATTATTTTATCCCATTCTGAAGGCTGTCTTTTCACCTTGCTTATAGTTTCCTTTGTTGTGCCAAAGCTTTTAATTTTAACTAGGTCCCATTTGTTTATTTTTGCTTTTATTTTCAATATTCTAGGAGGTGGGTCATGGAGGATCCTGCTGTGATTTATGTTGGGGAGTGTTTTGCCTATGTTTTCCTCTAGGAGTTTTATAGTTTCTGGTCTTACGTTTAGATCTTGAATCCATTTTGAGTTTATTTTTGTGTATGGTGTTAGGAAGTGTTCTAGTTTCATTCTTTTAAAAGTGGCTGACCAGTTTTCCCAGCACCACTTGTTAAAGAGATTGTCTTTTCTCCATTGTATATTCTTGCCTCCTTTGTCGAAGATAAGGTGTCCATAGGTGCGTGGGTTTATCTCTGGGCTTTCTATTTTGTTCCATTGATCTATATTTATATCTTGGTGCCAGTACCATACTATCTTGATGACTGTGGCTTTGTAGTAGAGCCTGAAGTCAGGCAGGTTGATTCCTCCAGTTCCATTCTTCTTTCTCAAGATTGCTTTGGCTATTCGAGGTTTCTTATATTTCCATACAAATTGTGAAATGATTTGTTCTAGTTCTGTGAAAAATACCATTGGTAGCTTGATAGGGATTGCATTGAATCTATAGATTGCTTTGGGTAGCATACTCATTTTCACTATATTAATTCTTCCAACCCATGAACACGGTATATTTCTCCATCTGTTTGTGTCCTCTTTGATTTCTTTCATCAGTTTTTTATAGTTTTCTATATATAAGTCTTTTGTTTCTTTAGGTAGATGTATTCCTAAGTATTTTATTCTTTTTGTTGCAATGGTGAATGGTATTGTTTCCTTAATTTCTCTTTCTGTTTTCTCATTATTGGAGTATAGGAATGCAAGGGATTTCTGTGTGTTAATTTTATATCCTGCAACTTTACTATATTCACTGATTAGCTCTAGTAATTTTCGGGTAGAATCTTGAGGGTTTTCTATGTAGAGGATCATGTCATCTGCAAACAGTGAGAGTTTTACCTCTTTTCCTATCTGTATTCCTTTTATTTCTTTTTCCACTCTGATTGCTGTGGCCAAAACTTCCAAAACTATGTTGAATAGTAGTGGTGAAAGTGGGCATCCTTGCCTTGTTCCTAACTTTAGGGGAAATGCTTTCAATTTTTCACCATTGAGGATAATGTTTGCTGTGGGTTTGTCATATATAGCTTTTATTATGTTGAGGTATGTTCCTTCTATTCCTGCTTTCTGGAGGGTTTTTATCATAAATGGATGTTGAATTTTGTCAAAGGCTTTTTCTGCATCTATTGAGATAATCATATGGTTTTTATCTTTCAATTTGTTAATGTGGTGTATTACATTGATTGATTTGCAGATGTTAAAGAAACCTTGCATTCCTGGGATAAAGCCCACTTGGTCATGATGTATGATCCTTTTAATATGATGTTGGATTCTGTTTGCTAGAATTTTATTAAGGATTTTTGCATCTATGTTCATCAGTGACATTGGCCTGTAGTTTTCTTTTTTTGTGGCATCTTTGTCTGGTTTTGGAATTAGGGTGATGGTGGCCTCATAGAATGAGTTTGGAAGTTTACCATCTTCTGCAATTTTCTGGAAGAGTTTGAGTAGGATAGGTGTTAGCTCTTCTCTAAATTTTTGGTAGAATTCTGCTGTGAAGCTGTCTGGTCCTGGGCTTTTGTTTGCTGGAAGATTTCTGATTACAGTTTCGATTTCTGTGCTTGTGATGGGTCTGTTAAGATCTTCTATTTCTTCCTGGTTTCAAAGACTTGTTTTTATAGTACAATTTTTTAATGTGACAAGAGTCTTATGTATTAATAGACTCAGATATTCTTCATCTCTCTATAAAAATTAAGAAACCAAAGGTGGATAAGTTTATCCTGACTAATGTTTCAGTATTTTATTTGAAATTATTTAGATGTTCAATGAATATATATTATTTAGTTTAACTTAGTATAAACTTTTATCTTATTTCCACCTATGTAAGTTACTTGTTTTTAACAATTATGCTTGGATCAGAGATTAAACAGCTATCATCTTATTTTTGTAGTGGACAAATTTGAAGAAATGCCTGCTTTCGTTAAGCCAACAAACATAAACTAGCTGTCATTCATGAAAAATTACCCCAGATCATGTGAACTTGAAAGACAGTTTGAGTTATTTTCTATATTTCTGAGAGTTTTAGGAATACCAAATTTATATAAAATTTTTTCTTTAAGCCAATTAAATGGAGCTCTTTAGAAATTAATTTTGACAATATCATCCAAAGGTAGAACAATTTCACATATCTAAAATATGGACATAGACATACATAAATAGACATGTAGATGCAAGCAGGAATCCTATAGCTTTTGTTTTAAAAATTCTAGCCATGTTGTAGGTATAAAACTCAAATTATACCTGGATCCAAATTATATTTCTTCAGATGCACTAAAGTTAATTTTACTTGCTCAGACAGTCAGAATTTTTCACTAAAGATTTTTATTTGCATACCGAGATATTTTTGGAGTCATTTTGTCTTTTAGAAGCTTCTATATGTACGTGCTCATTTGTGTCCAACTCTTTGAGATCCCATAGACTGTAGTCCACTGGGCTCCTCTGTCCATGGAATTTTCTGGACAAGAATACTGGAGTTGGTTGCCAGTTCCTTCTCCAGGGGATCTTCCGAACCCTGGGATTGAACTCATGTATTTCAAGTTTCCTACATTGGCAGGCATGTTCTTTATGACTGTGCCATTAGGGAAGCTCCGAGAGGTTTGCAATCCTCTCTTTTAAGGGTGCTCTTTTAGGTGGATTTACCTAAGATAAAGGTTCCAAAACCGCTACTACAGTTCCTGAAATTTCACTTGTTTCACCAAAGGCACAAGAGCCTTGCCCATAGACCAGATGGAACCCATTTTTGTCTTTAGATTTTCTAAGACGTATAACTGTGAGGGGCATTTTTTCCCCCCCAATAGCAGTTCCAAAACACAGGGAATCACATGTTTTCTCCCTTTTTGAACAGATTAGGATAACTTACCAAGAAACAAAATACAGGTGTGTATAATATAGTCTAAGTATTCAAAACAAAATGAAGGCAGAGAGCTCACATCCAAGAGATTTATCTCAAATTCTGGAGTCACTGCTGCTGCTGCTGCTGAGTCACTTCAGTTGTGTCCGACTCTGTGCGACCCCATAGATGGCAGCCTACCAGGCTCCCCCATCCCTGGGATTCTGCAGGCAAGAACACTGGAGTGGGTTTCCATTTCCTTCTCCAATGTAGGAAAGTGAAAAGAGAATGTGAATTTGCTCAGTTGTGACTGACTCTTAGCAACCCCATGGACTGCAGCCTACCAGGCTCCTTCGTCCATGGGATTTCCAGGCAAAAGTACTGGAGTGGGGTGCCATTGCCTTCTCCACCTGGAGTCACTGAGAAAGCTGTGAACTCAGTGAGTCCTGTGGATATCAGGACCTGTTAGCTCACTGCTCCAGAGTCATTGAGAGTCTTCTTTAGATCTCAATTCTGATGCCATAAAATGTCAAAAGTTTAAAAATAACAGAGATAAAACCAATGAATTTACCAAATAGTAATTAGTGAAAATTTATTCTGCATAAACCACAAGGACAGCTTGCAAACCAGGAACACTCAAACCAAAACATGGAAGGAAGCTCAGGGGTATATGGTTATAAAACAGTTGATAAAGTAAGAAAGCAGTCTCTATTTAATTCTTCACAGTGATTAGTTATAATACCAGAGTTTTCTTAAATGATGGGAAATTTTTTTGTGGTTACCTCTTATCAACTTTGGGAAGCAGTTTTGGTTAGCTTATGATTTCCGGAGGTATAAGCAAGAAATGACCCAGGCTATGTTAGGCTTGCAAAATAAGCTAAATTCAGCTTTGCTTGTTTGACTGGTTTTGTCAGATTGGGGAATGTTTCAAGACTGTCTTCAGTTTTTTTATTTTAACATGAAGCAGCAGAGTTATCACTGTCCTGAACTTAGAAGCAGTCTCTAGTTAATCGTGATACTCCATACTGAGAAAAACTTCTATTTTTTTCATGTGAAATCATTACATTTCCTGGAGTACCTAAGGAACTGACACATTTACTAGCTTTCTAAACTGGGCAGCTAAATTTTCCTAGATATTGCTTAGGTGATTTATTTCTACTGAACTTGGAGATACATCTAATTCTTACTCACAGTTGTCCTGATTGGATCAAATAACTCTATGGATAGGAGGATGTGGGAGAAGAACCATACTTCAGAGAGCAGAAAGCAAGCATCTGCTGTTTATCTCCCAGATTAATGAGTGCAGCTCTATTGGAAGAGTGAGTACTAATTAACTCATTAAACAGTTCCCACTGTGATTCCTCAGTGTAATTTCAGGCTAATCTGATGTCAGAGACTTAAAACCTAACTGCAGAAGCTTATCATTGTAAACTATTGATAAAACTTTCAGGCACATTAGAAAAATTTCTTCTTATTTTTTAAAAATTTATTTATTTATTTTTTACTTTACAATATTGTATTGCTTTTGCCATACATTGACATGAATCTGCCGTGGGTGTACATGTGTTCCCCTTCCAGAACCCCCCCTCCTACCTCCCTCCCCATCCCATCCCTCTGGGTCATCCCAGTGCACCAGCCCCTAGCACCCTGTATCATGCATTGAACCTGGACTGGCAATTCATTTCACATATGATAATTTACATGCCATTAAATTACATGCCATTCTCCCATATCATCCTGCACTCGCCCTCTCCCATAGAGTCCAAAATACAGTTCTATACATCTGTGTCTCTTTTGCTGTCTCACATGCAGAGTTATCTTTACCGGTTTGCTAAATTCCATATATATGCGTTAGTATACTGTATTGGTGTTTTTCTTTCTGGCTTACTTCACTCTGTATAATAGGCTCCAGTTTCATCCACCTCATTAGAATGGATTTAAATGTATTCTTTTTAATTGCTAAGTAATATTCCATTGTGTATATGTACCACAGCTTCCTTATCCATTCGTCTGCTGATGGACATCTAGGTTGCTTCCATGTCCTGGCTATTATAAACAGTGCTGCAATGAACATTGGGGTACACATGTCTCTTTCAATTCTGGTTTCCTCGGTGTGTATGCCCAGCAGTGGGATTGCTGGGTCATATGACAGTTCTATTCCCAGTTTTTTAAGGAATCTCCACACTGTTCTCCATAGTGGCTGTACTAGTTTGTATTCCCACCAACAGTGTAAGAGGGTTACCTTTTCTCCACACCCACTCCAGCATTTATTGCTTGTAGACTTTTGGATAGCAGCCATTCTGATTGGTGTGAAATGGTACTTCATTGTGGTTTTGATTTGCATTTCTCTGATAATGAGTGATGTTGAGCATCTTTTCTTATGTATGTCTTCTTTGGAGAAATGTCTGTTCAGTTCTTTGGCCCACTTTTTGATTGGTTTGTTTATTTTTCTGAAATTGAGCTGCAGGAGTTGCTTGGTTATTTTTGAGATTAATTGTTTGTCTGTTGTTTCGTTTGCTATTATTTTCTTCCATTCTGAAGGCTGCCTTTTCACCTTACTTATAGTTTCCTTTGTTGTGCAGAAACTTTCAATTTTAATTTGATCCCATTTGTTTATTTTTGCTTTTATTTCCAATATTCTAAGAGGTGGGTCATAGAGGATTCTGCTGTAGTTTATGTCAGAGAGTGTTTGGCTTATGTTTTCCTCTAGGAGTTTTATAGTTTCTGGTCTTATGTTTAGATCTTTAATCCATTTTGAGTTTACTTTTGTGTATGGTGTTAGAACTTGTTCTAGTTTCATTCTTTTACAAGTGGTTGACCAGTTTTCCCAACACCCCTTGTTAAAGAGATTGTCTTTTCTCTGTTGTATATTCTTGCCTCTTTTGTCAAAGATAAAGTGTCCATAGGTGCGTGGATTTATCTCTGGGCTTTCTATTTTGTTCCATTGATCTATATTTCTGTCTTTGTGCCAGTACCATACTGTCTTGATGATTGTGGCTTTGTAGTAGAGCCTGAAGTCAGGCAGGTTGATTCCTCCAGTTCCATTCTTCTTTCTCAAGATTTCTTTGGCTATTAGAGGTTTTTTGTATTTCCATACAAATTATGAAATTATTTGTTCTATTTCTCTGAAAAATACTGTTGGTAGCTTGATAGGATTGCATTGAATCTATAGATTACTTTGGGTAGTATACTCATTTTCACTATATTGATTCTTCTGATCCATGAACACGGTATATTTCTCCATCTATTTGTGTCCTCTTTGATTTCTTTCACCAGTGTTTTATAGTTTTCTCTATATAGGTCTTTTGTTTCTTTAGGTAGATATATTCCTAAGTATTTTATTCTTTTCGTTGCGATGGTGAATGGAATTGTTTCCTTAATTTCTTAGGCCATATAGTAGAAAGGAATAATAGAAAGCTACAAACTCTTGCTGTCCAGAAAGTACTTAAATTTTTTTCTTTGGCTTAGTTTCTTAAATGCGAATTCATTTAACCAATACAAGGCTGAAGTTACAGGTTTATTAATAAAAGCCCTGATTGGTTGTAAATTTGCATCTGTGTCTAATCCTGAAGCCTTAAATGCCGCTCAGTTAAAATCCACCCAAGAAGCATGTTCTGCATGTATTTTAATAGTAAAACAAATTTATTAAGCTTCATGAAGAAAGAAAAGGCAAGAAAACAAACATTCCAAACTCAGTTTTGAATTGACTGTTGTGAGAGTGAGAATAGTGGCACTGTTACTCCAGAGCACGTATTACACTATAAATTACAACCGCAAAGGCATGCAGCCCTGCTCTATAGTCTAGGACTATATTGTGAACACTGTCAAGTTATTAGTGTTACATATGAAGCATGAGTTTGATTGTTGAGTGTGCAGCACATTGCTTGTTGTTGGATCACAACAAACGGTGGAAAATTCTTAAAGAGATGGTAACACCAAACCACCTTACCTGCCTCCTGAAAAATCTGTATGCAAGTCAAGAAGCAACAGTTAGAACCAGACATGGACCAACCAACTCGTTCCAATTGAGAAAGGAGACATCAAGGCTGTATATTGTCACCTTGCTTATTTAACTTCTATACAGAGTACATCATGAGAAACGCTGGACTGGATGAAGCACAAGTTGGAATCAAGAATGCTGGGAGAAAAATCAATAACCTCAGATATGCAGGTGACACCACCCTTAAGGCAGAAAGTGAAGAAGAACTAAAGAGCCTCTTGATGAAAGTGAAAGAGGAGAGTGAAAAAGTAAAAAAAACTAAGATAATGGCATCCAGTCCCATCGCTTCATGGCAAATAGATGGGGAAACAAGGGAAACAGTGAGAGACTTTATTTTCTTATGCTCCAAAATCACTGCAAATGGTGACTGTAGCCATGAAATTAAAAGATGCTTACTGCTTGGAAGGAAAGTTATGACCAACCTAGACAGCATATTAAAAAGCAGAGACATTACTTTGCCAACAAAGGTCCATCTAGTCAAGGCTATGGTTTTCCAGTGGTCATGTATGGGTGTGGACTATAAGGAAACCTGAACACTGAAGAATTGATGCTTTTGAACTGTGGTGTTGGAGAAGACTCTTGAGAGTCCCTTGGACTGCAAGGAGATCAAACCAGTCAATCCTAAAGGAAATCAACCCTGAATATTCATTGGAAGGACTGATGCTGAAACTGAAACTACAATAGTTTGGCTACCTGATGCGAAGAACTGGCTCATTTGAAAAGACCCTGATGCTAGGTGGGAGGAGGAGATGACAGAGGATGAGATGGTTGTATGACATCACTGACTTGATGGACATGAATTTGAGCAAGCTCCTGGAGTTGGTGATGGTCAGGGAAGCCTGGAGTGTGCAGTCCATGTGGTCTCAGAGTAGAATATGACTGAGCAACTGAACAGAACTAAACTGAACACATTGCTTATGAGACTTGGCTAAAGTTCCATGGTGTTGCATTTCGTGGAACATAAAAATAACAGCATGAAGCTCAATACTGATTCTGTAACTCACATTCACTCCCCTTAGAAGCAATGATTATTTTCCTGAAAAAGACTTTTAATGTCTGGTGCTCCCAAGCTGACTAGGCTGGAAAATGAGATTGAAGAGTTTTCAGTGGATTCCAGAAGGTCCTTAAAAGATGATTGAATGTCTAAAATAAAAAGTTTCTGAGGGTGGTAAAAATATAGTGAACCATCAGAGTTATTTTAGAAGAACATATCTGTTCAGGATTTTGAAAGTAGCCTGAAATTAATTTGAACCCAGCCTTCACTGCTCACTAACAATGTAACTTTGAGAAGTTATTTAATCTCCTGAATATCCTTCTTCTTCATCTAGATCTGTAAAATATGGACATTTATATCAACTTCACAGAGTATTGTAATACAAAGTGCTTCTTAAATGGCACTATTACTAGCAATATATACAGTGATAATGAGCTATTTTCCATTTATTATAGCACAAGGCATTTCAGAGATTTCAGAAGTGAGACATTCTTGTCATGAGAATTTATCAACAGTGGAACTAATGAAATCTTCCATGGACATCTTTAGACAAGTTATGTGTATTTAGTTTATTTTGTTCTTGTGTACCTCACTGTTGCTTATTTTAGAATATAAGCTCTTGGAAACTAAGCACCATGTCAGTGTACCATTGATCACCTATACTGCCAAATATGGGTAGAAAAATGTGCTCTATTTGGACGTATTATCCTTGTGCATGCTCAGTTGTGTCCAATTCTTTGAGACCCTATAGAGTGTAGCCCACCAAACTCCTATATTCATGGGATTTTTCAGGAAAGAATATTGGAGTGGGCTGTCATTTCTTCCTCTGGGGTATCTTCCCGACCCAGGGATCAAACTCACATTGCCTACATTTCCTATATTGGCAGGTATATTCTTTACCACTGAGTCACCTGGGAAACCCATTCAGTTCAGTTCAGTCTCTCAGTTATGTCCAACTTTTTGAGACTCCATGGATTGCAGCATGCCAGGCTTCCCTGTCCATCACCAACTCCTGGAGTTTACCCAAACTCACGTTCATTGAGTCAGTGATGCCATCCAACCATCTCATTCTCTGTTGTCCCCTTCTCCTCCCGCCTTAAATGTTTCCCAGCATCAGGGTATTTTCAAATGAGTCAGTTCTTCATATCAGGTGGAAATCCATTAGGCCACACAAATATCCCCTAAAGCATATGAATTTGATTGATGTCTTAATGGTGTTTCTATGCAGTGTCAATTCAATTGTTGAAAAGTGACAAATTTACATATGTCAATATCACTCTCTCAATTCACCCCCTCCTCCTTCCCCCACTGTGTCCACAAGTCCATTCTCCACATCTGCACCTCTGTTCAGTTCAGTCAGTCGTGTCTGATTCTTTGCGACCACATGAACCGCAGCACACCATGCCTCCCTGTCCATCACCAACTCCTGGAGTTTATGCAAACTCATGTCCATTGAGTCGGTGATGCCATCTAACTATCTCATCCTCTGTAGTCCCCTTCTCCTCCTACCTTCAATCTTTCCCAACATCAGGGTCTTTTCAAATGAGTCAGCTCTTCACATCAGGTGGCCAAAATATTGGAGTTTCAGCTTCAACAGCAGTCGTTCCAATGAACACCCAGGACTGATTTCCTTTAGGATGGGCTGGTTGGATCTCCTTACAGTCCAAGGGACTCTCAAGAGTCTTCTCCAACACCACAGTTCAAAAGCATCAATTCTTTTGCACTCAGCTTTCTTTATAGTCCAACTCTCACATCAATGCATGACTACTGGAAAAACCATAGCCTTGAGTAGATGGACATTTGTTGACAAAGTAATGTCTCTGCTTTTTAGTGTGCTGTCTAGGTTGGTCATAACTTTCCTTCCAAGAAGTAAGCATCTTTTAATTTCATGGCTGCAATTACCATCTGCAGTGATTTTGGCCAAATTCAGACTTAAATTGAAGAAAGTGGGGAAAACCACTAGACCATTCAGGTATCCCTAAATCAAATTCCATACAGTGGAAGTGAGAAATAGATTTAAGGGACTAGATCTGACAGACAGAATGCCTGATGAACTATGGACGGAGGTTCGTGACACTGTACAGGAGACAGGAATCAAGACGATCTCCAAGAAAAAGAAATGCAAAAAAGCAAAATGGCTGCCTGAGGAGGCCTTACAAATAGCTGTGAAAAGAAAGGAAGTCAAAAGCAAAGGAGAAAAGGAAAGATATACCCATTTGAATACAGAGTTCCAAAGAATAGCAAGGAGAGATAAGAAAGCCTTCCTCAGTGATCAGTGTGAAGAAATAGAGGAAAACAATAGAATGGGAAAGACTAGAGATCTCTTCTAGAAAATTAGAGATACCAAGGGAATATTTTATGCAAAGATGGGCTCAGTAAGGGACAGAAATTGTATGGACCTAATAGAAGCAGAAGATATTAAGAAGAGGTGGCAAGAATACACAGAAGAACTATACAAAAAAGATCTTCATGACTCAAATAATCATGATGGTTTGATCACTCACCTAGAGCCAGACATCCTGGAATGTGAAGTCAAGTGGGCCCTAGGAAGTATCACTATGATCAAAGCTAGTGGAGGTGATGGAATTCCAGTTGAGCTATTTCAAATCCTGAAAGATGATACTGTGAAAGTGCTGTACTCAATATGTCAGCAATTTTGGAAAACTCAGCAGTGGCCACAGGACTGGAAAAGGTCAGTTTTCATTCCAATCCCAAAGAAAGGCAATGCCAAAGAATGCTCAAACTACTGCACAATTGTACTCATCTCACATGCTGGTAAAGTAATGCTCAAAATTCTCCAAGCCAGGCTTCAAGAATACATGAACCATGAACATCCAGATGTTCAAGCTGGTTTTAGAAAAGGCAGAGGAACCAAAGATCAAATTGCCAACCTTTGCTGAATCATCAAAAAAGCAAGAGAGTTCCAGAAAAACATCTATTTCTGCACCTCTGTTCCTGCCTGCAAATAGTTTCATCAGTACCATTTTTCTATAATCCATATATACACAGTAGTATATGATATTTGTTTTTCTCTTTCTGATTTATTTCACTCTGTGTGATAATTCACACAGGGAGCTCAGCTTGGTGCTCTGTGATGACCAAGAGGGACAGAATGAGAGTAGGCTTAAGAGGGCAGGGATATACATATACATATGGCCGATTCACGATCTTGTACAGCAGAAACTAACACAACACTGTAAAGCAATTTTGTTCCAATGAAAAGGTGACAAAGTTCAATAAACTCAGCTCTTATAAAGCGGCTGCTGAACTGAATTGAACATAGTCGCACAGTCACATCTGACTGTGCAATCCCAAGGACTGTAGCCCACCAGACTCCTCTGTCTAGGGAATTCTCCAGGCAAGAGTACTGGAGTGGGTTGCCTTTTCCTTCTCCAGGGGATCTTCCTGACCCAGGGATCGAACCTACGTCTCCTGCATTGCAGGCAGATTCTTTACCAACTGAGCTACTGCAGTTTGTAGCAATTTTTGCCACTCTATGTCAATTAAAGGAAGGACTGAGCCATATGTTAGTGGCTGGCTGGCTCTGTATGTGGAACCTTTGTTAGTTCCAAGTTCAACTTGGCAACAGACATTTCCAGAACTTATTTTCCATCTTTCTCTAAAAATAGATCTAAGTTTCTCAGATATTTTAAAATGGACAAATACTACACCAAATCCGTAATGGCTGTTTTTTATTTTAAAAAAGAAATAAATGAAAGTTGTGCACAGTGATAAAATTGCCACAAATGTTAATGAAATTCTTTAGAATCTTCTCTTTTCTGTCTGCCTACAACCTAGTTTCTTTTATCTTTTGCCCTTGTCCTCCAGAACACCTCTACATCCTTGTTTTAATATCAGCCTAAAAAGTTGCAATTGCATGTAGTTCTGGACCATAGTTAGTACTAAATACTTTTTTTTTTTTTGAGTGAGACTCTCCTTTTGGTTGTAGAATGTGACAGTATCCTAACAGGTGTGCTGAATGAGATCAGTTTCTCATTATGCCAGCATTGAAAACCAGATTCTGCTTTTTAGTTTTTTACATTCTGAAAAGATTTTTTATACTCTGATAATTAACAGTATGCAAATAGAGTGTAAATTCCAAATCAAATTGGTGAAGTTGCAATAAATTTTAATGCCTGATACTGGGTAGAGAGCAGAATGAAATAGCTGTATCACACTACAGATGGGAATATAAATTGCTACAAGTTTCTTGGATAGTATTAAGAAATGTGCTTCAAGGAACTTAAAATGTGGTTAAATTATCAGAAGTGTGATTGAAGGTAAAAGTTTACCTTTACACTGCAAATAAACTAAATGTTCAATAATAATGAACTTGTTAAAGAAATGCTTTCATTCATTTAGTAAATATTTTGTCTATATTCCCTATATGCCACACACTGTTCTAGTCTCTGGGGGTATTGCTGGGGACAGATGACATGTACGTGATTTGATACTACCTATAGATTAAAATATTAGAGTTTAATCACATGTATTACATGGTGTTGCTGGTTATATGGTAAATATGGGACTGCCAAACTGTTTTTCCCAGTAGTTGTACCCCTTTGCATTTCCATTGGCTATGTATGAGAGTTTTGGTTGTTCTGTCCTTTTCAACATATTGTGTAATTAGTCTTTATAATTTTACCCATTCTGGCGAGTGTGTAATATCTCATTGTGACCAATTTGTACTGGCCTAGCTGTTAATGGTTTTGAGAATTAGTTTTGTTGTTATTAATCATTTTTTTAATTTCAGTTCACCCATTTCTTCTAACCCCCACCCCCTACCTCTAGCAACTACCAGTCTGCTCTCTCTATGAATTTGTTTTTTTGCTTATTTCCTTAGATTGCACATCTAAGAGAGATCACATGTTATTTGTCTTTCTCTGTGTGACTTATTTTCTTAGCAAAATGTCCTCCAGTCCATTCATGTTGTCATAAATGGCAAGATTTGATTCTTTCTTATGATTGAATAATATTCCATTATATATACATACCATATTTTCTTATCAGTTCATCCATTGATAGGCACTTAGGTTGTTTCCATGTCTTTGCTCTTTTAACAATGCTGCAATGAACATGGGGGTGCATATAACTTTTCAAGTTAATGTTTTTATTTTCTTTGGGTGATATTTAGGAATAAATTTACTGATCATATGATAGTTCTATTTTTAATTTTTTTAGGAACTTCCATACTGTTTTCTACATGACTGAGCCATTTTGCACTCTCACTAATAGTACACAGGGTTCCCTTTTCTCCATGTCCTCACCAAAACTTGTAATTTACTGTCTTTTTTATAATATCCATTTCATTGTGGTTTAATTTGTATTTCCCTGATGATTACTGATGTTGAGCAATTTTTTACATGTACCTGTGGATCATTCATATTTCTTCTTTGGAACAATGTCTAGTCAGGTCTTTTCCCCTTCTAAAAAATTGTATTATTTGTTTTTTACTATTGAGTTATATGGGGTCTTCCTATATTAGGGGTATTTGTCCCTTATTAGATGGATGTACAAATATTTTCTCCCACTTAGTATGTTGCCTTTTCATTTTGCTGAGGGTTTCCTTTGATGTGCATAAGCTTTTTCATTTGATATAGTCCCACTTATTTATTCTTTCTTTTGGTGCCAGAATAAAAAAAAAAATCATTGCTAAGATCTATGTCAAGGGGCTTACCAACTATGTTTTTTCTTAGGTGTTTTATGGTTTCAGGTCTTATATTCAAACCTATAATCCATTTCAAGCACATTTTTGTATATGGTCTAAAATAGTGTTGAAGATTCATTCTTTTACATGTGACTATCTAGTTTTCCCAACACAGTTCATTGAAAAGACTGTCTTTTCCTCATTTTATCTTCTTGGATACTTTGCTAAATTACCTGACCATATATGCATGAGTTTATTTCTCGGGCTCTGTTCTATTTCCATTGCTCTATGTGGCTTTAATACCAATACCATTCTGTTCTAGTCATTATGAAAGAGATGGGAATAGCAGACCATCTGACCTGTCTCTTGAGAAACCTGTATGCAGGTCAGGAAGCAACAGTTAGAACTGGACATGGAACAACAGACTGGTTCCAAATAGGAAAAGGAGTACATCAAGCTGTATATTGTCACCCTGCTTATTTAACTTATATGCAGAGTACATCATGAGAAATGCTGGGCTGGAAGAAGCACAAGCTGGAATCAAGATTGCCGGGAGAAATACCAATAACCTCAGATATGCAGATGACACCACCCTTATGGCAGAAAGCGAAGAAGAACTAAAGAGCCTCTTGATGAAAGTGAAAGAGGAGAGTGAAACACTTGGCTTAGAGCTCAACATTCAGAAAACTAAGATCATGGCATCTGGTCCCATCACTTCATGGGAAATAGATGGGGAAACAGTGGAAACAGTGTCAGACTTTATTTTTTTGGGCTCCAAAATCACTGCAGATGGTGATTGCAGCCATGAAATTAAAAGACGCTTACTCCTTGGAAGGAAGGTTATGACCAACCTAGATAGCATATTAAAAAGTAGAGACATTACTTTGCCAACAAAGGTCCATCTAGTCAAGGCTATGGTTTTTCCAGTGGTCATGTATGGATGTGAGACCTGGACTATAAAGAAAGTTGAGCGCCAAAGAATTGATGCTTTTGAACTGTGGTGTTGGAAAAGACTGTTGAGAGTCCCTTGGACTGCAAGGAGATCCAACCAGTCCATCCTAAAGGAGATCAGCCCTGGGTGTTCATTGGAAGGACTGATGTTGAAGCTGAAACTCCAATACTTTGACTACCTGATGCGAAGGGCTGACTCATTTGAAAAGACCTTGATGCTTGGAAAGATTGAGGGCAGGAGGAAAGGGGACGACAGAGGATGAGATGGTTAGATGGCATCACCGACTCGATGGACATGGGTTTGGGTGGACTCTGGGAATTGGTGATGGACAGGGAGGCTTGGCGTGCTGCGGTTCATGGGGTCGCAAAGAGTCAGACACGACTGAGTGACTGAACTGAAGTTTATCAATTTTGAAAATATTTAGTGCTTTTGATATTCTATAGTAATACTTTTTTTACCTTAATGTCAATAAGATTTTGTCTGATGTTTTCTTTTAGTAATTTTGTAGCTCTTGTTTTGCCTTTAAGTCTATGATTATACTTTGAATTTTAAAATTTTATGTATGGTAAGAATCAAGGTTTTTTTTTCTTTTGTGTGAAGATGGTATTTTTCCGCCTCTATTTACTGTGGTCTTTTCTCTGTTTAGTTACCTGAACAAACATAAATTAACTTTCTGGACTCTCTTTTGTTCCATTAATCTATATAGCTTACCCATATGGCAATACAATTTCATCTTGATAAAGATCACTATATAGTATGTAATATATAGTATGTTTGTAGAATTTTATTGTTCAGTACATATATTTAAACTTATTTTTAAGTATTTTATACTATTTGATTTTGGTTTTTAAGTATTATTGCTTTACAAATTTAATTTTTGTGTTATTTATTGGTAATATATAGAAATAAAATTAGATTTTTGTTTATTCTTTTTGTGTCTTGCACGTGACTATATTCACACTTTTTTGTTCTAATAGCTTTTGGTAGATTTCTTGGGATTTTCTATTTGTATGATCATGTTATTTGCAAACCAGCTATCCTTCACCTTTCCAACTACTGTGTCTTTTCTGTTTCCTGCCTTATTCCACTGGTTAAGATTTCAACATAATATAAAATACAAGTGTTGAGAGTCAATATGCTTTACTTCCCATCTTAGAGGAAGATCTTAAATCTTTTAATATTAAATACATCACCTATGTCTTTGTAAATTACTTCTATCCCTTTGAAGATATTCCCACCAAATTTTACTTTTCTAAGAATTTTCATCATTAATGGGTATTAAATTTTATAAAGTGCTTTCTTGGAATATATTGAGATGATGTATGATTTTGCTGCTTTGGTCTGTTACTATGGTGAATTAGGTTAATTAATTTTCCAAATGTTATATCAACATTGCCTTCCTAGGATAAATCACACTTGGTTGTGATACTTATATTTTTAAAATATTGCTGAATTAAATTTGCAAATATTTTATTAAGTACTTTTATATTAACATTTATGAGAGTTATTCGTTTGTAGTATTCTGTAGTGCATGCATGCTTGATCAGTCACAAAGTTGTGTCCAATTGTTTGCAACCCCAAGAATTGTAGCCCACCAGGCTCCTCTGTTCATTGGATTTTTCAAGCAAAAATACTGGAGTGGGTTGCCATTTCCTTCTCCAGTTTTGTAATATTAGTATTCTAACACATTTGACTAATTTCAGTGTCAGGGTAATGCTACCTTCATCAAATAAGTCAGGAATTATTTTTTAAGAATCTATTCTAAAAAAAACCTTGCTAAAGATTCCAAACATCTTTTCCTTGAATATTTGAGAAATTCCCTAGAAAAGCCATCTGGGTAGAGTTTTATTTGTGGGAAGACCTTCAATTTCAAATGTCATATCTTTAATATGCTATTCAAATTTTCTATTTTCATGGCAGTGTGTTAGTTTTTGTCAGTCATGAATTTAAACACTTTACCTAAGTCATCTAAATGACTGACATAAAGTATCATTTATAGCATTTTTTATTACTAGTGAAAGTCTCCATTTTCACTCCTGATATTCATAATTTTTGCTATTCTTGATCAATCAGTTTTATTCCTTCTTTAAAAAATAATTTTCTTTAGCTTTCATTGGTTTCTCTCTCTCTCATTTTTTTTTAATTTTATTGATTTCTGCTTTTACTTCTTTATTTCCTTCCTTCTACTTACTTGGGGTTTAATTTAGACTTCTTTTTCTAGATTCTTAAGGTCAAGCTTCAATCACTATCCTTCTATTTCACTTTTAATATACATGTTTAAATTTACAAATTCTCAATTTAACCCTGCTTTCATTTCATATAAGTTTTTTAAAAATATATTTTGACTCTCATTTATTTCAAAATATTTTCCTTTGGATTTCTCCTTTAATCAATAGCTATTTAAAAAGTATGTTATTTGATATGTAAATATTTAATATTTTTTCCAAATATTAATTTGTTCTTGATCCATGCTTTAAACTTTCTCTTTCTTTCTTTCTAGAGAATTTCCAATCTTTTAAAAAATGTATTAAGATTAGTTTCATCATATGGTGTATGGTCTAGCCAGGTGAATATTTCATATATACCTGAAAATTTTGTATATTGTGACATTGTTTGGAGTAATGTTTTATAGTTAGTTAGGTCAAGCTGCTTGATAGTAGTGTTCAGGTTTTACATTTTTTAAATTGATTTTCTCATACTTGTTCAATGAATTCCTGAGGGAGGAGATTTAAAATCTCTATTTGCAATATTGACTCTTTCCAAGTTGAATTCTTATAGTTTTTGCTTTATTTATGTTGAGACTCTTCTAGATGCATACACATTTAAAATTTTTGTGTTTTCTTAATGAAGTAATGAGTTCATTATCATAAAGTATTCCTCTGTTAGTATTTCTTGTACTGAAGCCTCCTTTGATAAATTTATCCCACCTAGTTTTCTTATGTTTACTGTATTTTTGGCCATTTTAAAGCTTCAAGCTGTGTCTTTATATTAAAAGTGCACTTCTTATAGTTTGGTGTTGCATGTTTATTTAATGTGACTTTCTCTGCGTTTTAATTGGAATGCTTAGAATATTTTCTTTTAATGTGTTGTCACTATGGTTGGATTTATACGTACTATTTTGCTATTTGTTTTTGCTGTTTTTCTTTTTTTCTCCCCTCTGCCTTGATATTTAGTGACTGTTTTTACACATCCAATTTTATTGCTTCTGTTGATTAATTAGCTAAACCTCTTCATTTTAATTTTTAATGATTCTTCTATGGTTTAAAATATGTAACTTTAATTTATCACCATATTTTACCTTCACATGATGCTTTATCTCTTTTCATATAGTGTGTGTGTGTGTGTGTGCACGGGTGCACACGCATGCATGCATGTGCTCAATTGCTCAGTCATGTCTGACTCTTTGCGACCCCATGGACTGTAGCCCACCAGGTTCCTCTGTCCATGGGGATTGTCCAGGCAAGAATACTGGAGAGGGTTGCCATGCCCTCCTTCAGGGGATATTTTATCCTGCTTGGGGATTATTGCACTTTTTCAATCTATGTCTTTTGAATTTTCATTAAATTTGGGAGCATTTCATCTTAAATATATTTTGCTATCTTCATTGTCTTTCTGGGACTCTAAGTAATGCATGTAAAAGGATTTGCCATGTGTCATGGGTTATTCACATTCGGTTGATATGTTTAAGACTTTTCACTCATTCTTCAGTTTGGATAATTTCTATTGCTATGTCTTCGAGCTTACTGTTTCTTTCTTGTGAAAGAGTTTAACCAGCTATAAACTCTATCCAGTACATTTTTTATTCTAGATTTTGTATATTTCCCTCTAGAAGTTCTGTCTGGTTGTTTTTATACTTCCCTTTCTCTCCACTTTATGCTCATATTTTTATTTAAATCCTTAAGCATATTTATAAAAGTCATTTAAAAGTTATTGTGTGCTAGTTATATCATCTCTTTTAATCTATTTATATTGACTGAGTTTTTTTCTGTTTGTACATCATGTTTTCTTCTTCATGTATCTAGTAATTTTTGAACAAATGTTGAGCATTATCAGTTTTATGTTACTGATTAGATTTTATTGCCTTCACTTGAAGTGTTTTGAATATTGTTTTTATACATGGCTTGGTAATTTGAAGATAACTTTGATCTTTTTAAGGCTTGTTTTAAAAGCTTTATTGTTGTCATTTAGTTGCTAAATCATGTACAACCCTTTTGTAGCTGTATGAACTGCAAACAACCAGGCTCCTCTGTCTATGGGATTTCCTGGGCAAGAATACTGGAGTGGGCTGACATTTCTTTCTCCAGGGATCTTCCTGATCCAGGGATCAAACCTGTGTTCCCTGCATTGGAAGGCCACTTCTTTTAAGATAAGTCTAAAAGACTCTCCTTCATGGATCACTGCATTGTTGTTGTGAAGGGGCTTGCATTACCTCATTGAGGCTATAAGCCAGGCCATGCAGGGACACCCAAGATGGACAAGTCATAGCAGAGAGTTCCGACAAAACATGATCCACTGGATGAGGGAATGGCAAACCATCCCAGTATACTTGCCACGAGAACCTCATGAACTGCATAAAGGGCCAAAAAGATATGACACCAAAATATGAATTCCCCCAGGTCTGAAGGTGTACAACATGGTACTGGGGAAGAGCAGAGGAGAATTATCAATAGCCCCAGAATGAATGAAGTGGCTGGGCCAAAGTGGATACAACACTCAGTTGTTGATATGCCTGGTGATGTAAGTAAAATCTGATGCTGCAAAGAACAGTACTGTATGGGAACCTGGAATGTTATGTCCATGAATCAAGGAAAATTAGATGTGTCAAGCAGGAGATGCTAAGAATAAACATTGACATCCTAGGAATCAGTGAACTAAAATGAATGGGAATGGGCGAATTTAGTTCAGATGACCATTCTTCTACTTCTACCACCATTGTGTGGGCAAGAATCCCATAGAAGAAATGGAGTAGCCCTCATAATCAACAAAAAGAGTCTGAAACACAGTACTTGGGTGCAACCTCAAAAATGACAGTATGATCACAGTTTGTTTCCAAGGCAAGTCATTTAATATCACAGTACTCCAAGTCTATGCCCGTACCACTGATGCCAAAGAAGCTGAAGTTGATTAGTTCTATGAAGACCAAGGAGACCTCCTCCTAGAACTAGCGCCTAAAAAAAGATGTTGTATTCATCATCAGGACTCCAGTACTCTTGCCTGGAAAATCCCATGGACAGAGGAGCCTGGTAGGCTGCAGTCCATGGGGTCGCTAAGAGTCGGACACGACTGAGTGACTTCACTTTCACTTTTCACTTTCATGCATTGGAGAAGGAAATGGCAACCCGCTCCAGTGTTCTTGCTTGGAGAATCCCAGGGACGGGGGAGCCTGCCGTCTATGGGGTCGCGCAGAGTTGAACACGACTGAAGTGACTTAGCAGCAGCAGCAGCATTCATCATCGGGAATTGGAATGCAAAGTAGGAAGTCAAGAAATACCTGGAGTAAAACCCAAATTTGGCCTTGGAGAACAAAATGAAGTGTGGCAAAGGCTAACTGAATTCTACCAAGAGAATACACTAGTCATAGCAAATACTCTTTTTCAACAACACGAGAGATGACTTTACACATGGACATCATCAAATGGTCAATACTGAAATCAAATCGATTACATTCTTTGTAGCCTAAGAATTGTATACTGTCAGCAAAAACAAGACCTGGAACTGACTGTGGCTCATATCATCAGCTTCTTATAACAAAATTCAGGCTTAAACTAAAGAAAACCGGGAAAAACACTAGGCCAGCCAGGTATGACTTAAATCAAATCCTGTATGAATTCACAGCAGAGGTAAAGAATAGAGTCAAAGGACTAGATCTAGATAACAATGTGCCTGAAGAACTATGGACAGAGGTCCATAATATTGTACAGGAGGTGGTGAACAAAACCATCCCAAAGGAAAAGAAAAGCAAGAAAGCAAAGTGGTTATCTGAGGAGGCTTTATGAATAGTGGAAGAAGAGAAGAGAAGTGAAAAGCAAGGGAGAGAGGCTAAGATACAACCAATTAAATGCAGAGTTTCAAAGAATAGCTAGGAGAGACAAGAAGGCTTTCTTCAATGAACAGTGTTTAATAATAGAAGAAAACAACAACAGTGGAAAGACTAGAGATCTCTTCAGGAAAGTTGGAAACATCGAGGGAGATTTCCACCCAGTGATGGACACGATATAGGATAAAAATCGTAGAGACCTCAGAGATGCTGAAGAGATCAAGAAGAGATGGAAGGAATACATGAAAGAATGTATAAAAAAGATCTTTATGAACCAGATTATTACAATGGTGTGGTTAATCACCCAGAGCCAGACATTCTGGGATGGGAAGTAAAGTGAGTGTGAAAGAAATGAAAGTTGCTCAGTCTGTGTCCGACTGTTTGTGACCCCATGGAATGTTCATGGAATTCTCCAGGCCAGAATACTGGAGTGGGTAGCCTTTCTCTTCTCCAGAAAATCTTCCCAACTCAGGGATCGAACCCAGGTCTCCCGCATTGCAGGTGGATTCTTTACCAGCTGAGCCACAAGGGAAGCCCAAGATCATTGGAGTGGGTAGCCTATCCCTTCTCCAGGAGATCTTCCTGACCCAGGAATTGAATCAGGATCTCCTGCATTGCAGGCAGATTCTTTACCAACTGAGCTATCAGGGAAGCCCTAAGTCAAGTGGGCCTTAATAAGCACCACTGTTGATAGAGCTAGTGAATGCGATGAAATTCCAGCAGAACTATTCACATTCCTAAAGGAGGGTGCCAACAAAGTTTCACACTCATTATATCAGAATATCTGGAAGACCCAGCAGTGGCCATAGGACTAGAAAAGGCAAATCCTCATCCCAATTCCCAAGAAGGGTAGTACCAAAGAATGTGCTAAACATTGACAATTGCAAGCTAGTAAGGTCATGCTTAAAATCTTGCATGCTAGGCTTCAGCACTGTGTGAACTAAGAACTTGCAGATGTCCAAGCTGGGTTTAAAAGGAAGAGGAATGAGAGATCAAATTGCCAACATTTGTTGGATTATAGAAAAAGCAAGGGAATTTCAGAAAAACAACTATCTCTGTTTCACCAACTACACTAAAGTCTTTGACTGTGTTCAGTTCAATTCAGTCACTGACTCTTTGCGACTCCATGCACTGCAGCACGACAGGCTTCCCTGTCCATCACCAACTCCTGGAGCTTACTCAAACTCATCTCTGTCGAATCGGTGATGCCATCCAACCATCTCATCCTCTGTCATCCCCTGTACCTCTTGCCTTCAATCTTTCCCAACATCAGGACCTTTTCAAATGAGTTAGTCCTTTGCACCAGGTGGCCAAATATTGGAGTTTCAGCTTCAGCGTCAGTCCTTCCAATGAATATTCAGGACTGATTTCCTTTAGGATGGACTGGTTGGATCCCCTTGCAGTCCAAGGGACTCTCAAGAGTCTTCTCCAACACCATAGTTCAAAAGCATCAATTCTTCAGTGCTCAACTTTCTTTATAGTCCAACTTCCACAACCATACATGACTACAGGAAAAACCATAGCCTTGACCAGATGGACCTTTGTTGGCAAAGTAATAACTCTGCTTTTTAATATGCTGTCTAGGGTGGCCATAGCTTTTCTTCCAAATAGCAAGGGTCTTTTAATTTCATGGCTGCAATCACCATCTGCAGTGACATTGGAGCCCCCAAAATAGAGTCTGCCACTGTTTCCTTTGTTCCCCTATCTATTTGCCATGAAGTGATGGGACCAGATGCCATGATCTTAGTTTTCTGAATGTTGAGTTTTAAGCCAACTTTTTCAGTCTCCTCTTTCACTTTCATCAAGAGGCTCTTTAGTTCTTCTTCACTTTCTGCGGGAAGGGTGGTGTCATCTGCATATCTGAGGTTATTGATATTTCTCCCAGCAGTCTTGATTCCAGCTTGTGCTTCCTCCAGCCCAGTGTTTCTCATGATGTTCAGTTCAGTTCCGTTCAGTTCAGTCAGTTCAGTTCAGTCGCTCAGTCGTGTCCAATTCTTTGCGAACCCATGAGCTGTAGCATCCCAGGCCTCCCTGTCCAACACCAACTCCCAGAGCCCACCCAAACTCATGTCCATTGAGTCGGTGATGCCATCTTACCATCTCACCCTCTGTCGTCCCCTTCTCCCCCTACTTTCAATCTTTCCCAACATCAGGGTATTTTCAAATGAATCAGCTCTTCACAGCAGGTGGCCAAAATATTGGAGTTTCAGCTTCAACAGCAATCGTTCCAATGAACACCCAGGACTGATTTCCTTTTGGATGTACTGGTTGGATCTCCTTGCAGTCCAAGGGACTCTCAAGAGTCTTCTCCAACACCACAGTTCAAAAGCATCAATTCTTTTGCGCTCAGCTTTCTTTATAGTCCAACTCTAACATCCATACATGACTACCGGAAAAACCATAGTCTTGACTAGATGGACCTTTGTTGGCAAAGTAATAACTCTGCTTTTTAATATGCTGTCTAGGTTGGTCATAACCTTGCTTCCAAGGAGTAAGCGTCTTTTAATTTCATGGCTGCAATCACCGTCTGTGGTGATTTTGGAGCCCCTCAAAATAAAGTCTCTCACTGTTTCCACTGTTTGCCCATCTATTTGCCATGAAGTGATGGGACCAGATGCCATGATCTTAGTTTTCTGAATGTTGAGCTTTAAGCCAACTTTTTCACTCTCCTCTTTCACTTTCATTAAGAGGCTCTTTAGTTCTTCTTCATTTTCTGCCATAAGAGTGGTCTCATTTGCATATCTGAGGATTTGAAGTTATTGATATTTCTCCCAGCAATCTTGATTCCAGCTTGTGCTTCCTCCAGCCCAGCGTTTCTCATGATGTACTCTGCATATAAGTTAAATAAGCAGGGTGACAATATGCAGTCTTGACGTCCTCCTTTCCTGATTTGGAACAAGTCTGTTGTTCCGTGTTCAGTTCTACCTGTTGCTTCCTGACCTGCATACGGGTTTCTTAAGAGGCAGGTCAGGTGGTCTGGTATTCCCATCTCTTTCAGAATTTTCCACAGTTTATTGAGATCCACACAGTCAAAGGCTTTGCCATAGTCAGTAAATCAGAAATAGATGTTTTTCTGAAACTCTCTTGCTTTTTTGATGATCCAGTGGATGTTGGCAATTTGATCTGTGGTTCCTCTGCCTTTTCAAAAACCAGCTTGAGCATCTGGAAGTTCATGGGTCACGTATTGCTGAAGCCTAGCTTGGAGAATTTTGAACATTACTTTGCTAGTGTGTGAGATGAGGACAACTGTGCGGTAGTTTGAGCATTCTTTGGCATTGCCTTTCTTTGGGATTTTTCCAATCTGTGGCCACTGCTGAATTTTCCAAATTTGCTGGCATATCGAGTGCAGCACTTTCACAGCATCATCTTTTAGGATTTGAAATAGCTCAACTGGAATTCCATCACCTCCACTAGCTTTGTTTATAGTGATGCTTCTTAAAGCCCACTTGACTTCACATCCCAGAATGTCTGGCTCTAGGTGAGTGATCCCACCATCGTGATTATCTGGGTCGTGAAGATCTTTTTTGCGTAGTTCTTCTGTGTATTCTTGCCACCTCTTCTTAATATCTTCTGTTTCTGTTCCATACCATTTCTGTCCTTTAGTGAGCCTATGTTTGCATGAAATATTCCCTTGGTATCTGTGATTTTCCTGAAGAGATCTCTAGTCTTTCCCATTCTATTATTATCCAGTCCCATTACTGCATGACAAATAGAAGTGGGAAAGGTCGAAGTAATGACAGATTTCCTCTTTTGGGGCTCCAAAATCACTGCAGACGGTGACTGTAGTCATGAAATCAGAGGATGACTGCTTCTTGGCAGGAAAATGATGACAACCTAGACAGTATGTTGAAAAGCAGAGACATTACTCTGCTGGCAAAGGTCCATATAGTGAAGGCTATGATCCTCCTAGTGGTCACGTACTGGGAACATATTCATGATAAGAACTCAGTGGTTGTGAGAGCTGGGCTGTAAAGAAGGCAGAATGCCAAAGAATTGATGCCTTTGAACTGTGGTGCTGGAGAAGACTCTTGAAAGTCCCTTGGACAGCAAGGAGATCAAACCAGTCAATCGTAAGGGAGATCAACCCTAAATATTCACTGGAAGGACTGATTCTGAAGCTGAAGCTCCAGTATTTTGGTCATTTGATGTGAACAGATGACTCATTGGAAAAGTTCCTGATGCTGGGAAAGATCAAGGGCAGAAGGAGGAAAGGGCATCAGAGGATGAGATGGCTGTACGGCATCACTGATGCAATGAACATGAACTTGGGAAAACTCTGGGAGATAGTGAGGGACAGGGAGGCCTGGAGTGCTGCTGTCCATGGGGTCGCAAAGAGTCAGACACAACTGGGCGACTGAACAACAACAACAATGAAATATCCTTTATTCTTTTACTAGTTTAACCCTACTCCCAAGGCATGACTCTTCTGCGCTCTCTAGTGAGTGTCCTTTGTATTCAATAAGGTCTCTTCATTCTGGCTGTTTGGAAGTAAGTCAATGATAGCCTTTTATGGTATCTGGATTCAGCTTACATATTCAACAGCTATTTTTATTTGGTCTCTAGGAGTTTTTCTTTGTCCATACACAGTATAATATTCAGACAAAAACTCAAGATGGAGTATATATGTATATTCCTGGAGCTTTTTCCTTTGCTTAGTGTATTCATTTCTCATATTTAATCACAAAAATCTTAGTTTGCTTAGACTTCCCCAAATTCTGATCTCAGTCTCGTCAGCTCAGCCTGATCACCCTCATCAACTTGAAATCCATTTTCTCTTCACTCTCCTCCACCCAATTCTTTTGTCTCCAAAAAGATACTCAAGGTAGTTGTTTGGCTCATCTTATTTACTTCCTGTCCTTCAGTGTAATAGTTATGTCCTTTTCCTTCTCAACTTTTAAATCAGTTGTTTCATGTATTTTGTTTATTTTTGTTCTCTCATTATTTACAATGAGAGGATATGTCTGTTATCAATTACTTTATCATGGTTGGAAGAAGTTCAGGTTTCATTTTTAGGAAATTGTTTAATTTTCCCTAAAACATATCTACCATAATTTCAACTTGTTCAGACATGAACTTAATGGGAAATAAGAAGAATTACAAAAAATAAATCTTTCTAGTCTAAATTACCCTTATTAGCTTTTCATCAGGCAATACTTTTAAAATCAGACTT
Source organism: Giraffa tippelskirchi (assembly GCF_054371585.1). NCBI lineage: Eukaryota > Metazoa > Chordata > Mammalia > Artiodactyla > Giraffidae > Giraffa > Giraffa tippelskirchi. The sequence continues at coordinate 135,537,160 of NC_137281.1, read as the reverse complement.
GATACCTTGCCATCTTGTTTATTTGCTTTACAGAATTTTTAAAGCAATAGGTTACTATTTAAGACTAATACATAAAAAATCCAAAATGCATTGAAGATAGCAAGAAAATCTTAGAATTTGGGATTTTGCTGATCACCTGCACTCAAGTTCTTGTCATGAGAATGCTTAAGAAGTATTTTTCTGGCTTCCAAAATCTTTATGTATGTCAATATGATATTAATGTCAGATTTCAATTTTCTCATTTAACAACATACAAAGAGCTGACTTTTGGACTGAGTGGGAGAATGCAAGGGTGGGATGATTTGAGAGAATAGCACTGAAACATGTACATTACCATATGTAAAATAGATGAGCAGTGCAAGTTCGATGCATGAAACAGGGCACCTAAAACCAGTCCTCTGAAACAACCCAGAGGGATAGGGTGGGGAGGGAGGTGAGAGGAGAGAGGAGGGTTCAGGATGGGGGTGACATGTGCACACCTGTGGCTGATTCATGTTGATGTATGGTAAAAATCATCACAATGTTGTAAAGTATTATCCTCCAGCTAAAATAAATAAATACTTAAAAAATTTTACTATTTATTATTTTAGAACCATAGCTCACTTTTCTTAAGTGTTTGTATGTGGCAACCTCTGTACAGACCATTTTATACACATCATGTCACTCAATTCCCTCCCCAAACCATATAGAAAAGGCAAAGCATATTATTATTGTTGTTATTTTTTATCTGAGGAAACAGTTTAGAAAAAATAAATAAATTTAACAAGATTAGAAACTAGTCTGTAGTAATTTTGGGACTTATACCCATATTCACCTGATTCAAAAATCCCATACTCTTAATCTTGCCAGCCATTTAAAATGAAAGAAGCACATTTATATACAACATTTTTATAAATTTTTATTATGAGCTACTTTGTGAAGTTCAGGTCTTTTGTGGTAACAAACATACAAGCAGAGTCTCCAGAAAAAAACCTCATGTCTTCAGAAATGAAGTATAGGAGATAAGCTTTAGTCTGTACTCTGTTCCTTCTTCTATGGAAGGATATTTTTAGTTTAATTATGGTTTTTCCAGTAGTCATGTAGGGATGTGAGAGTTGAACCGTAAAGAAGGATGAGTGCCAAAGAATTGATGCTTTTGAACTGTGGTGTTGGAGAAGACTCTTGAGAGTCTCTTGAACTGCAAGGACATCAAACCAGTCAATCCTAAAAGAAATCAACCCTGACTATTCTTTGGGAGAACTGAAGCTGAAGCTCCAATCCTTTGATCACATAATGTAAAGAGCTGACTTGTTGGAAAAGACCCTGATGCTGGAAAAGATTGAAGGCAGAAGGAGAAGGGGGCAAGAGAGGATGAAATGGTTGGATGGCATCACTGACTCAATGAACATGAGTTTGAGCAAGCTCCAGGAGATAGTGAAGGACAGGGAAGCCTGGCATGCTGCATTCCATGGTGTCACAGTCAGACATGACTTAGGAACTGAACAATTAGAATATTGATATAAACTGTTTTCATCATTAGCTTCAGGAATTTCAGGTTTTCTGTTTGCTTAAGAGTTAGTAGGTGTTAGTCACTTAAATTAGCCTCTTATGTTAGAATTCTGGGTTTAAAATTAAAAATAGAAAGCTTGAAATGTATCAACCCTTGGAGCTGAGCTGTCAGTTGACATCCACAGATGAGAAATCACTTTGCATCTGTCAGAAGCAGACTGGTGACAGTCACTCATGTGCTTTGCAAAGTCTAAGGGCTGTTCTCATCTCCAGCTACTTCTATACCCTGCCACCTGATCCTTTTAACTGGGAGAAAATATTGAGTAGGATTTTTGGATTTATGATAAATAGGTACAAAATTGTAGTATTTTCTTCCACTCCAAATCTCAGAAAAGAAAATATTAGTGTTCACTTTTTTAAGTGCCTCCCAACAGTAGTTAATGAAATTCAAAATATCGGGACATTAGACAATCATCCTCCCCAAATATACGGACTATGATTTAACCAGTTGGACAACTCATTTTTATCAAGGGCCCAAGGCTGTATAGCATACAATATGTGCTTGAATCTCTGATTTGTGTATAGTTTTTATTATCAGATAAATTCTACAAATTTGCCTAATGACTTAAACAATTACAAAAGGCATTCGTTTCACTCAGAAAGAGCCCCATTATAGGCCTTTAAGCTGGTAACAACACAGAGAACTCTGTGATCCACATCCACCCTGTAGTTGTGAACTACAAGTAAAAAGTGGTTATTGTTCAGTCCAGTTCAGTTCAGTCGCTCAGTCGTGTTCAACTCTTTGCAACCCCATGAACTGCAGCACACCAGGCCTCCCTGTCCATCACTAACTCTTTAAGTCCACCCAAACCCATGTCCATCGAGTCGGTGATGCCATCCAGCCATCTCATCCTCTGTCATCCCCTTCTCCTCCTGCCCTCAATCTTTCCCAACATCAGGGTCTTTTCCAATGAGTCAGCTCTTCACATAAAGTGGCCAAAATATTGGAGTTTCTGCTTCAACACCAGTCCTTCCAATGAACATCCAGGACTGATCTCCTTTAGGATGGATTGGTTGGATCTCCTTGCAGTCCAAGGGACTCTCAAGAGTCTTCTCCAACACCACAGTTCAAAAGAATTGATTCTTCGGTGCTCAGCTTTCTTTATAGTCCAACTCTCACATCCATACATGACTACTGGAGAAACCATAGCCTTGACTAGATGGATCCTTAGAAGAAATGGAGTAGCTATCATAGTCAACAAAAGAGTCCAAAATGCAGTACTTGGATGTAATCTCAAAATGACAGAATGATCTCTGTTCGTTTTCAAGGCAAACCATTCAATATCATGGTAATTCAAGTCTATGCCCCGACCAGTAATGCCGAAGAAGCTGAAGTTGAACAGTTCTGTGAAGACGTATAAGACCTTCTAGAACTAACATCCCCGAAAGATGTCCTTTTCATTATAGGGGACTGGAATGCAAAAGTAGGAAGTCAAGAAACACCTGGAATAACAGGCAAAATTGGCCTTGGAGTACAGAATGAAGGAGGGCAAAGGCTAATAGAGTTTTGCCAAGAGAATGCATTGGTCATAGCAAACACCCTCTTCCAACAACACAAGAGAAGGCTCTGCACATGGACATCACCCGACGGTCAACATAGAAATCAGATTGATTATATTCTTTGCAGCCTAAGATGGAGAAGCTCTATACAGTCAGCCCAAACAAGACCGAGAGCTGACTGTGGATCAGATCATGAACTCCTTATTGCCAAATTCAGAGTGAAATTGAAGAAAGTGGAGAAAACCACTAGACCATTCAGGTATGACCTAAATCAAATCCTTTATGACTATACAGTAGAAGTGAGAAATAGATTTAAAGGACTAGATCTGATAGACAGAATATCTGATGAACTATGGATTGAGGTCATGACATTGTACAGGAAACAGAAATCAAGACCATCCCCAAGAAAAAGAAATGCAAAAAAGCAAAATGACTGTCTGATGAGGCCGTACAAATAGCTGTGAAAAGACGGGAAGTGAAAAGCAAAGGAGAAAAAGGAAAGATATACCCATTTGGTTATTGTTAAGCAACTGTTTTCAGATTCTTTTCTCCCCTAGAAAAGCTTAATATTATCCAATTTTTACAACTGGAACATGATCTTTGGCAAGGCTGTCAGTCAGGGGGCTGAGCAGTGGTAAGTGCTTAACCACAGCAGTGGTAGTATGGGTGGGGAGAAGAGGCAGATTTCTTATCTGTAAATGGGGGAAGTAATGCCCAGGCCCATGTTTGTTAGAAGGATTAAATGGGATTGTGAAAGCACATGGAAACTGTGAAAGCCAGGGAATCTTAGGTAGCATATTTCTTCTTCAGAATGTTAATGACAGCTGTCAGCCTCATTCACCCAACCTTTTCATGTAAATGTTCAGTTTTAACCTACTGTCAGGTTATGTACTACCTGATGGGAGCCCTGAAGATCTTTTTCATCACATGTTTATTAGAGTTGACATTTCTGCCATAGTGATGTGCCCAGTAAAATGAACTTGGTATGGCTTTATTCCATACATGTCAGACTTTGGCAGTAATGATTTATTGAAAAAGTGAACATTTCATACCTAGTGTTATTAGAAAAAAAATGAAACCTAGTCATGTGGAAGATAGAGAAGTTTAGTAATGTATCATGCACTGTTTTATGGATACACAGTTTCATGGGATACACCATCTTGAAAATTAGAAAGATGAAGATAATTTTATAGTATCAAGAATTAAAACCTTTGAAATATTTTAAATCAATGCCATTTTTATAGACCTAACAGGTTTGTGTTGACTCCATTCATTATGAGCAGTTAATTGTTACTCTTTAGCTAGCTCCTAATGAAAAGACAGAGGTTACAAAGTTTCTGTGGATAGAATGCTCAAAGTTTCTACAAATGATAGTTCCCAGGAATCATAAGTGAAGTAATGTATTCTGCTTTTTAAGTTTCCAGCGGATGGATTTTTTTCATGTTTTTATATATTATTACATGAATTTGTTCTTTTAATTTGATGATGATATGACTGTCTTACACATTATAATCTCTTGGTGATTACTCACTGAGACGTCCAATCCTGTCTAAATATCTAATGGGGTATTATCATTAAAATAAGTCAGGGAAGTACCCTATCATATATAAAATACATGCTTACAGTGCTTGCTTAACATCAGTTAATTTGTTGTTGCAATCAGTGTACAAGATTCTCCTGGGAAGTGTGCAATTCATGGAAAATATATTTTCTTATGCCCAATCAATTTACACTTATGTGGAGATGCTAACGATATACAGCTGAAGTGATTTACAAAAAAAAGAAAAAAAAGAACTTAGAAGATACAGATCAACATAAAGGAAAAAACAGACTGATTATTGCCAAGTTATGGCCAACCCTTCTCAGATTCTCCAAGACTGCAAGAACATAACTGTGTTAGAGTCCACTGACTTAAGTTCAGTTGCTCTGCATTGCTGAATCTTCTTCATGTCTTTTGGTTTATCTTCTAGATCCTCATCATTTTCGCTTCACAGAGATGGTGTCCAAGCTGGTAGCTTGTTTGCCTGTTGTAATCTTTTTCCCACTCTAGTAAGCTTGTCTAAAATGATAAAAGTATGCTTTTTCAATTTGCCTTTTATCCATTATTCATCAAACATTGACTCAAGAGTCAATTAAGGAATGCCACTTTAAGACTCACATAGCTTAGTGACAGAGGACTGCAGGAAGTCTATGCCTAAAACTTCAACAAGCCTTGGCTAGAGAAAGTAAGGAGCCCAGTCAGCTCACATGTACTGTTCTTCACCTTGCTCTCTGCCACTTGCCTAGGTTATTTTTTTGACCAAATTCGAGTTTGACTTCATCACCTGGCACTTCTACTCTTGCTTTTCCTACAGATTGGTGTTACCTTTCATGACTAGTTCCTTCTCTCCATCAATCTGTGACATGGGTTGATGCAGCACACCAGTTTTTAGATTTGCTAAAATGGGTTCCTCAGTTGCTGGCCTGCATTAGCATCCTGGGATTGTGGCAACAGTTTCTCCTGTGCTCCAATGCCTGCATCTGCTTCTTCCTGTCTACTGCAATGATTGTGAAATGGTTTGCATGGAGATCTGCAAAATGTTACAAGGTTTTTAATGAAGAAAAAAGGTTCTAAGAACAAACAAGTGTGAAGAATAGTGTCTTTACTGCAAGGCGTCTTGAAGCTTTTGATATGCTAGTATGCATTGTGATATGCTAATGTGAATTGGGATTCTAAGAGGGAGAACTAATATAAAACTTATTTGATCCAGAAACTTTTTTTAAAGACAAACATCTGTCACCATCACAGGGAATTATAGTGTTCCAAAAGAATAAATTTTGCAAATTTTGGACTGCATGTCAAATCTAATTCCTTATACCTTGACCAAGTCATCATTCCTTCTCTAGAAAATATTGTTTTGGTATCACTCATATTAAAAAAAAATTCACTGTTCATTTTAAACTCCCATGGTCAGTTATATTAGTCTGTATACAGTCTCAGCAAAAAAAAGCAGCATAGTGGTTTTAGCTTCTAGAGCCTTGGTTTTACGCTTCATACCCATTCCAATGAATGTACAGAGCAGTTTGGGGAAGAGTAGTACTCTAGGCTATGAGGAAATGGCATGATTCCTTTTAGGCATTGCATCAGGCAGTTGGATAGATACAGTTATCCAAATAAAGTGATTGTGTAGGCTCTTAATGTCATGAGATGATACGGCATGTAGTCAGGGAAGACATATGAGTTCAGATGTTAGTTGAGATCCCATGAATGAACAGAAGTTCTTAGAGTGAGCTGTGATGCAAGTGATCATTACAAGCCCACAGACCATCTCTTGTAGTAAGAAAAGGGGCCATAGAGAAAGGAATTGGAATAAACATGGAGTCACCCATGGTGTATCTGGTTTACCTGGGATACCTCTCCTTACCCTTGTTGTCCCAGCATAACTAATAAGATTGCCCTCTTTCACTCTCAAGAAAGTGTTGGTTTGATTGATTAATTCTATAGACAGTTAAGATAAGGGAGAAGATAAGAATCAATGTGTCCTAAATGTGAAGGAGATAAACATTACTTAAAAGGAAAAGAATAATGAAAGTTGTTAAGGGCACTGTTAAGTCAGCGATGATGAGGCTGACCTAAGATTTTAATGTAGAATAGTTTCAGTAGGAAAGTAAGTTACCTGTTCAGTTTTGACCTTATTGACCCTTCAGGACATTTTGCCAACTGTATTATTATTAAATGATCAGGCTTCTTATGGTCGTGATATTTTGTCAGATTTCTGATACAATGTTTGGAAGATTTTTAAGAAATACAAGAAAATTCATAATCATTCTTGAGCATAGACTTTTACAACTAAATTGCTTTAAGTATTAGTCAAAAAATAAAATTATATATAGAAAACTGTGCATCTCTTTATCTCCCATAGTGCTTAGTATTGCATTTGCACACAGTAAGCACTTAATAAATGTGTACTTGACATGTTGATGGATAATCTAATTATTGACTAATATCAAAAAGACATAAATATAATTATAAAATAGCTAAAACACCTTTGTAGAAATTTTGACAATGTGCATATTCTCCAGCATACAATTTAAATGAATTTAAATTTGGACAGACTGTTCAAACTACTGCACAATTGCACTCATCTCACACGCTAGCAAAGGAATGCTCAAAATTCTCCAAGCCAGGCTTCAACAGTAAGTGAACCATGAACTTCCAGATGTTCAAGCTGGATTTAGAAAAGGCAGAACCAGATATCAAATTGACAACATCTGCTGGATCATCGAAAAAGCAAGAGAGTTCCAGAAAAACATCTATTTCTGCTTTATTGACTATGCCAAAGCCTTTGACTGTGTGGATCACAATAAACTGTGGAAAAATCTTCAATAGAAGGGAATACCAGATCACCTGACCTGCCTCCTGAGAAATCTGTATGCAGGTCAAGAAGCAACAGTTAGAACTGGACATGGAACAACAGATTGGTTCCAAATTGGAAAAGAGGTACATCAAGACTGTATATTGTCACCCTGCTTATTTAACTTATATGCAGAGTACATCATGAGAAACGCTGGGCTGGAGGAAGCACAAGCTGGAATCAAGATTGTGAGAGAAATATCAATAACCTCAGATATGCAGATGACACCGCCCTTAAGGCAGAAAGTGAAGAATAACTAAAGAGCTTTCTGATGAATCTGAAAGAGGAGAGAGAAAAAGTTTGTTTAAAACTCAACATTCAGAAAACTAAGATCATGGCATTGGGTCTCAACAGTTCATGACAAATAGATGGGGAAACAATGGAAACAGTGACAGACTATCTTCTTGGGCTCCAAAATCACTGCAAATGGTGACTGAAGCCATGAAATTAAAAGACACTTGCTCCTTGGAGGAAAAGTTATGACTAACCTAGACAGCATATTAAAAAGCAGAGATATTAGTTTCCCAACAAAGGCCCATCTAGTCAAAGCTATGGTTTTTCCAGTGGTCATGTATGGATGTGAGAGTTGAAGTATAAAGAAAGTTGAGCGCCGAAGAATTGATGCTTTTGAAATGTGGTGTTGGAGAAGACTCTTGAGAGTCCCTTGGACTGTATGGAGATCGAACCAGTCAATCCTAAAGGAGATTAGTCCTCAATATTCATTGGAAGGACTGATGCTAAAGCTGAAACTCCAATACTTTGTCCACCTGATGCGAAGAACTGACTCGTTTGAAAAGACCCTGACGCTTGGAAAGATTGAAGACAGGAGGAGCAGGGGATGACAGAGGATTAGATGGTTGGATGGCATCACCGACTTGACGGACGTGAGTTTGAGTAAGCCCCGGAAGTTGATGATGGACAGGGAAGCCTGGAGTGCTGCAGTCCATGGGGTCGCAAAGAGTAGGACACGACTGAGCGACTGACCTGACTGATAGAATATAATGTCTTCCGTAGAGACACAAACTAGTTTTACCATTTCACCATAAAGTACAGAGTGTAGACTAGCTGTTTTAATATTTTCATGTTAGTTGACTACTTTTGTCAGTAACCCACTTTAAAAAAATAATTTAATTGGAGGATAAGTACTTTACAATATTGTGATGGTTTTTGCAATACATTACCATGAATCAGCCACAGGTACACATGTGTCCCCCCATTCTGAACCCCTGTCTTACCTCTCTCCTCACCCCATCCCTCTAGGTTGTCCCAGAGCACTGACTTTGGATGCCCTGCTTCATACATTGAACTTGCACTGGTCATCTATTTTACATATGAAAATATACATGTTTCAATGCTATTGTCTCATATTGTCCCATCCTTGCCTTCTCCTACATAGTCCAAAAGTCTGTTCTTTACATCTGTGTTTCTTTTGCTGCCTTGCATATAGGATTGTCATTACCATCTTTTAAAATTCCTTATATATGTGTTAATATACAGTATTTGTGTTCCTCTTTCTGACTTACTTCACTCTGTATGGTGGGCTCCAGTTTCATCCACCTCATTAGAATTGACTCAAATGCATTTCTTTATATAACTGAGTAATATTCCATTGTGTATATGTACAACAACTTCCTTATCCATTTGTCTGCTGGTGGACATCTAGATTGCTTCCATGTTCTAGCTATTGTAAACAGTGCTGGAATGAACATTGGAGGACATGTGTCTCTTTCAATTCTGGTTTCCTCAGGGTGTTTCCCCAGCGGTGGGATTGCTGGGTTATATGGCAGTTCTGTTCCCAGTTTTTTAAGTTATCTCCATAGTGTTCTCCAAAGTGGCTGTACTAGTTTGCATTTCCACCAAAAGTGTAAGAGGGTTCCCTTTTGTCCACACCCTCTCCAGCATTTATTGCTTGTAGACTTTTTGATGATGGTCGTTCTGATCAGCATGAGGTGATACCTCATTGTGGTTTTTTGATTTGCATTTCTCTAATAATGAGTGATTACCATGATATTGAATGGTTTGCCTTGGAAATGAACAGAGATCATTCTGTCATTTTTGAGATTGCATCCAAGTACTGCATTTTGGACTCTTTTGTTGACTATGATGGCTACTCCATTTCTTCTAAGGGATTCCTGCCCACAGTAGTAGATATAATGGTCATCTGAGTTAAATTCACCTATTCCAGTCCATCTTAGTTCGCGGACTCCTAGAATGTCGATGTTCACTCTTGCCATCTCCTATTTGACCACTTCTAATTTGCCTTGATTCATGGACCTAACATTCCAGGTTCCTATGTAATATTTCTCTTTGCAGCATCGGACCTTGCTTCCATCACCAGTCACATCCACAATTGGGTGGTGTTCTTGCTTTGGCTCCATCCCTTCATTCTTTCTAGAGTTATTTCTCCACTGATTTCCAGTAGCATATTGGGCACCTACTGACCTGGGGAGTTCATCTTTCAGTGTCCTATCTTTTTGCCTTTTCAAACTGTTCATGGGGTTCTCAAGGCAAGAATACTGAAGTGGTTTGCCATGCCTTTCTCCAGTGGACCACGTTCTGTCAGACCTCTCCACCATGACCCATCCATCTTGAGTGGCCCCACACAACATGGCTTAGTTTCATTGAGCTAGACAAGGCTGTGGTCCATGTGATCAGATTGGCTAGCTGTCTGTGATTGTGGTTTCAATCTGTCTGCCCTCTGATGCCCTCTCTTAGTGCCTACCATCTAACGTGGGTTTCTCTTACCTTCGATGTGGGGTATCTCTTCACGGCTGCTCCAGCAAAGCGCAGCCACTGCTCCTTACCTTGGACGTGGGGTAACTCCTCTCGGCAGGTCCTGTGCCATTGCAGCCACAGCTCCTGAGCCATCGCAGTCACAGCCGCTGCTATGCCCTGACCAGTAACGCTGAAAAAGCCGAAGTTAAATGGTTCGATGAAGACCTACAAGACCTTCTAGAACTAATACCCAAAAAAGATGTCCTTTTCATTTTAGGGGACTGGAATGCAAAAGTAGGAAGTCAAGAAACACCTGGAGTAACAGGCAAATTTGGCCTTGGAGCACAGAATGAAGGAGGGCAAAGGCTAATAGAGTTGGGCCAAGAGAATGCACTGGTCATAGCAAACACCCTCTTCCAACAACACAAGAGAAGATGCTACACATGGACATCATCAGATGGTCAACCCTGAAATCAGATTGATTATATTCTTTGCAGCCAAAGATGGAGAAGCTCTATAAGTCAGCAAAAACAAGATCAGGAGCTGATTGTGGATCAGATCATGAACTCCTTATTGCCAAATTCAGACTTAAATTGGAGAAAGTGGAGAAAACCACTAGACCATTCAGGTATGACCTAAATCAAATTCCTTATGACTATACAGTGGAAGTGAGAAATAGATATAAGGGACTAGATTTGATAGGCAGAGTGCCTTATGAACTATGGATGGAGTTTCATAACACTGTACAGGAGACAGGAATCCAGACCATCCCCAAGAAAAAGAAATGCAAAAAAGCTGTATGAAGAGGCCTTACAAATAGCTGTGAAAAGAAGAGAAGCGAAAAGCAAAGGAGAAAAGGAAAGATATATCCATTTGAATCCAGAGTTCCAAAGAATAGCAAGGAGAGATAAGAAAGCCTTTGTCAGTGATCAATGCAAAGAAATAGAGGAAAACAATAGAATGGGAAAGACTAGAGATCTTTTCAAGAAAATTAGAGATACCAAGGGAACATTTCATGCAAAGATAAAGGACAGAAATAAAGGACAGACATGGTAGGGACCTAACAGAGACAGAAGATATTAAGAAGAGATGGCAAGAATACACAAAATAACGGTACAAAAAAAGATCTTCACAACCCAGATTATCACAATGGTGTGATCACTCACACTCACCAAGAGCCAGACATCCTGGAATGTGAAGTCAAATGGGCCTTAGGAAATATCACTATGAACAAAGCTAGTGGAGGTGATGGAATTTCAGTTGAGCTATTTCAAATCCTGAAAGATGATGCTGTGAAAGTGCTGCACTCAGTATGTCAGCAAATTTGGAAAACTCAGCAGTGGCTGCAAGACTGGAAAAGCTCAGTTTTCATTCCAATCTCAAAGAAAGGCAATGCCAAAGAATGCTCAAACTACCACACAGTTGCACTAATATCACACGTGGGCTGCAGTCCGTGGGGTCACTGAAAGTTGGACACGATTGAGCGACTTCACTTTCACTTTACACTTTCATGCATTGGAGAAGGAAATGGCAACCCACTCCAGAGTTCTTGCCTGGAGAATCCCAGGGACGGGGAGCCTGGTGGGCTGTCGTTTATGAGGTCGCACAGAGTTGGACATGACTGAAGTGACTTAGCAGTGGCAGCAGCACAAGCTAGTAAATTACTGCTCCAAATTCTCCAAGCCAGGCTTTAGCAATATGTGACCCATGAACTTCCGATGTTCAAGCTGGTTTTAGAAAAGGCAGAGGAACCAGAGATCAAATTGCCAACAGTCGCTGGATCATCAAAAAAAGCAAAGGAGTTCCAGAAAAACATCTATTTCTGCTTTATTGACTATGCCAAAGCCTTTGATTGTGTGGATTACAATAAACTGTGGAAAATTCTGACAGAGATAGGAATACCAGACCACCTGACCTGCCTCTTGAGAAACCTGTATGTAGGTCAGGAAGCAACGTTAGAACTGGACATGGAAGAACAGACTGGTTCCAAAAAGGAGAAGGAGTACGTCAAGGCTGTATATTGTCACCCTGCTTATTTAACTTATATACAGTGTACATAGTGAGAAACGCTGGGCTGGAGGAAGCACAAGCTGGAATCAAGTTTGCCAGGAGAAATATCGATAACCTCAGATATGCAGATGACACCACCCTTAAGGCAGAAGGTGAAGAAGAACTAAACAGCCTCCTGATGAAAGTGAAAGAGAAGAGTGAAAAAGTTGGCTTAAAGCTCAACATTCAGAAAACTAAGATCATGGCATCCGGTCCCATCTCTTCATGGCAGATAGATGGGCAAACAGTGGAAACAGTGGCTGACTTTATGTTTTGGGGCTCCAAAATCACTGCAGATGGTGACTGCAGCCATGAAATTAAAAGATGCTTACTCCTTGGAAGGAAAGTTATGACCAACCTAGACAGCATATTGAAAAGCGGAGACATTACTTTGCCAACAAAGGTCTGTCTAGTCAAAACTATGGTTTTTCCAGTGGTCATGTATGGATGTGAGAGTTGGACTATAAAGAAAGCTGAGCACCGAAGAACTGATGCTTTTGAACTGTGGTGTTGGAGAAGACTCTTGAGAGTCCCTTGGACTGCAAGGAGATCCAACCAGTCATCCTAAAGGAGATCAGTCCTGGGTGTTCATTAGAAGGACTGATGCTGAAGCTGAAACTCCAATACTTTGGCCACCTGATGTGAAGAGCTGACTCGTTTGAAAAGACCCTGATGCTGGGATAAGATTGATGGCAGGAGGAGAAGGGGCGGCAGAGGATGAGATAGTTGGATGGCATCACCGACTCAATGGACATGGGTTTGGGTGGATTCCGGGAGTTGGTGATGGACAGGGAGACCTGGAGTGCTACAGTTCATTGGGTCACAAAGACTCAGACATGACTGAGCGACTGAACTGAACTGAATAATGGGTGATATAGAGCATCTTTTCTTGTGTTTATTAGTCATCTGTATGTCTTCTTTGGAGAAAGGTCTGTTTAGTTCTTTGGCCCACTTTTTGATTGGGTTGTTTGTTTTTCTGGTATTGAGCTGCATGTGCTGCTTGTATATTTTGGAGATTAATACTTTGTCAGTTGTTTCATTTACTATTACTTTCTCCCATTCTGAAGGCTGCCTTTTTACCTTGCTTATGGTTTCCTTCAGTGTGCAAAAGCTTCTAAGTTTAATTAGGTCGTATTTGTTCATTTTTGTTTTTATTTCCATTATTCTGAGAGTTGGTCATAGAAGATCTTGCTGTGATTTATGTGAAAGAGTGTTCTGCTTATGTTTTCCTCTAAGAGTTTTATAGTTTCTGGTCTTAGATTTAGATCATTGATCCATTTTGAGTTTTATTTGTGTATGGTGAGTAACCCATTTGTTGAAAAACTTTCTAGTTATTCCTATGGATTATGAAGGAAATTGATACTCCTGGCTCTACATTAAAGAGCTTCAGTTCAGTTCATTTAAGTTCAGTCACTCATTCGTGTCTTACTCTTTGTGACCCCATGCATTGCAGCACGCCAGGCCTCCCTGTCCGTCACCAACTCCCGGAGTTTACCCAAACTCATGTCCATCGAGTCAGTGATGCCATCTAGCCATCTCATCCTCTGTCATCCCCTTCTCCTCCTGCCCCCAATCCTTCCTAGCATCAGGGTCTTTTCCAGTGAGTCAATTCTTCACATGAGGTGCCCAAAGTATTGGAGTTTCAGCTTCAACATCAGTCGTTCCAATGAACACCCAGGACTGATCTCCTTTAGGATGGACTGGTTGGATCTTCTTGCAGTCCAGGGGACTCTCAAGAGTCTTCTCCAACACCACAGTTCAAAAGCATCAATTCTTCGGTGCTCAGCTTTCTTTATAGTCCAACTCTCACATCCATACATGACTACTGGAAAAACCATAGCCTTAACTAGATGGACCTTTGTTGGCAAAGTAATGTCTCTGCTTTTTAATATGCTACCTAGGTTGGTCATAACTTTCCTTCCAAGGAGTAAGCATCTTTTAATTTCATGGCTGCAATCACCATCAGCAGTGATTTTGGAGCCCCCCAAAATAAAATCTCTCACTGTTTCCACTGTTTGCCCATCTATTTGCCATGAACTGATGGGACCAGATGCCATGATCTTAGTTTTCTGAATGTTGAGCTTTAAGCCAACTTTTTCACACTTCTCTCTCACTTTCATCAAGAGGCTTTTTAATTCTTCTTCACTCTGCCATAAGGGTGGTGTCATCTGCATATCCGAGGTTATTGATATTTCTCCCGGCAATCCGATTCCAGTGTGTGCTTCTTCCAGCCCTGCGTTTCTCATGATGTACTCTGTATATAAGTTAAATAAGCAGGGTGACAATATACACCCTTGATGTACTCCTTTTCCTATTTGGAACCAGTCTGTTGTTCCATGTCCAGTTCTAACTGTTGCTTCCTGACCTGCATACAGGTTTCTCAAGAGACAGCTCAGATGGTCTGGTATTCCCATTTCTTTCAGAATTTTCCAGTTTATCGTGATCACACAGTCAAAGGCTTTGGCATAGTCAATAAAGCAGAAATAGATGTTTTTCTGGAACTCCTTTGCTTTTTTGATTATCCAGCGAATGTTGGCAATTTGATCTCTGGTTCCTCTGCCTTTTCTAAAACCAGCTTAGAGTATAAATTTGTGTAAGGATTATATTGCCTATCCTTTTATGAATTGTTTGCTACACATTACAAGAAATTTTGTTAGGCATTAAGATTATTCATGCACCATACAGGCAGTTGGAGAGATTGATGTTGTTGTGTGCAGGGAAATGAGTGCAGATAGGGAAATGATAAATTATCTTATGGAAGAAATATCAATACAAAGTGCTGAGTCTGGTAGTAGAAACTTTTCCCCATTGAATAGATCCCATAGATTCTTTCAGAGTGCCCTTACCTTAAAGGCTATGTGTATACACTAAGTATTTTTTATGGAGAAAATAAGATCACAGCATTTTAGTATTTTAGGAAAGTTTGCCAAATAGCCGTGTACCAACTGTATTCCAACAGAGACTGGAGATTGAACAGGAAGGAAGCTGTTGTGGTAACCTATCCATAGATTGAAATACCAGATTCTGGGATCTTAATTGAAAGGAACCTATCAGTCTGAGACATTCTGAAGGCAGAATGAAAAACTCTTGGTAATTAATTTTATAAAGGGGTCACACAGAGATTGGAGACAACAACAGACCTGAGAAGATCAATGGTGCTGTTGCTTATCTCAGGTTTCCTGATGATCTTTTATGTATATGTCCCCTGGGGATTGACCTAAAATGTTCTCTAAAGAGATTTATAGCTTCTACCTTTCTAAGGAATACAAATAAATTATTCTTTCTTAAAAAATTTGGTATTTCTTTTTGTTCATTGCAAATATTGCATAATGCTGAAGTTTAAAGAACATCAAAATCATTACAAATCATATTTGCCAAATATACATATGAATTAATAAATGTCCCTTTTATAATTAAAAATATGCTGTTAATCTTTTCAGATCTCTCCTAAGAGATCCCCTTCATCATCTTAATGGTAACCTAGTTTTCAATTGTGTTGTTTTGCCATCATTACCCAATCTTTGTTGTTGAACATTTTACTCTTTCTGCATATTATAAAGAACACTTCAGTGATCATTTTCGTGTGCTTATTTTATAATGTCATGGTATAACTTCCAAGAAATGGGATAATTTTTCCAAATAGTGTACCCATTAAAACTTCAGCTGAGACCACTGAATAACTAAATCTCACCATTCTTGCTTTCTTGCTGTCTGCTAGTACATCCCAGGTTTCTTCAGGAATCATGATCTTAAGACAAGATTCTAAAACATGCAAGTCCCCTTAATGTCTGGCTCTGGAAATTGCATAATATCATCATTGCCATATTCTATTGGAAGTCATAAACCAGCCCATATTAAAGGAAGCATATTCCACCTTTTGGTGGGAAGAGCAATAAAGTCTTATTGCAAAATGATGTACATACCAAGATAGGAAAAATGTGTGATCAGATTTTGAAATCTACCACACCGGAACTTAATGACAAAGATTTGGAAGCAAGAGTAAACTGTTTGGAGGCTCAACAAGAAGATAGGTTATGACACTGTTTTTCAGAATATATGAGAAACTTTTGTCCATCCCACAGATACCATTCTTAGTAGCCTCAACAGTTTATTTAGGTTGTTGGCAGTGCCATTTCACTCTGAGTCTTGTATCAATAATACTCATGTTTTGGCAAAGATGTATTTTAATATTATTTCAAGTTTTATATTTAATGCTTCCATATTAATGTAAGTATAATAGTAACACCCACTTTATATAGAAAGAATAAGTGATCTGATGTTACCTCCCTCTATTGCTTCTTTTCACATTCTGGTGCTTAAGGTTAGAGAAATGGCTTGCAGGTATAATTAATGAAAATTACATTTAAAATGTCTATTTAATACAAAATAAACAGAGGAGAGTTATAAATTAAATTTATTTTTTCACCATAGTGGATCCATTCTGTATTCACCATATTTTTTCTTTCACTTTTTTCTTTTCTGTAGCTGATAAATCTAGACTTACAACTTGGTATAGTGAATTGATGTTTGCATTTTATAATTTGAAGAGAAAGGGAAAATCTCTGCATCAAATCATTGAACCACTGCAAGACTATCTGATCTCACCATTGTAGTTGCATTATTTTGTGTTTTAAAGTTTTTTTAAATAAAAAGGTATAAGAATATATATGAATACCCTGAAAAATATAACTAATAAATGAATTCAGTCAAGTTGCAGGACATAGGATTAATATGCAGAAGTCTGTTATCTTTCTATATACCAATAATGACCTATAAGAAAGAGAAAATTATCCTATTTAAGATCCTATCAAAAAGAGTAAAATACCTAGGAATACAATTAACGGAGGTGGTGAAAGAACTGAACTCTGAAAACAACAAAACATTTATGAAAGAAATTGAAGATGATAGAAGTAAATTTAAAGATAGCCCATTCTCTTGGATTGGAACAATTAATATTGTTAAAATGGTCATTCTACCCAAAGCAATCTACAGATTTAATGTAATCCCTATCAAAATACCCATGAAAAATTTCACAGAACTAGAACGAATAGTCCTAAAATTAATATGGAACCACAGAAGATTCTTAATTGTCAAAGCTATATTGAGAAACAAGGACAAAGCTATAAGTATCAGACTGTTTTCAAACTATATTATGGCCTCCCTGTAATATAGGCTCTTTGTTTTCAGAATGTGTTACAAAGATATAATAATCAAGACAGTATGATTCTGCCACAAAACAGACACATAGATCCATAGAATAAATAGAGAGCTTAGAAGTTAACCCACACACACATGGTCAATTAATCTTAGACAAAGGAGGCAAGAATATACAAAGCAGAAAAGATTCTCTTTAGGAGGTGGTGCCAGGAAAATATGACAGTTAAAAGAATGAGATAAGAACATTTCTTCATGCTATATACAAAAATAAATTCAAAATGTACTAAAGACGTAAATGTAAGACTAGAAACCACAAAACTCCTAGAAGAAAACAGGCAGAACACTTCTGGACATAATATTTTTTTGGATCTGTCTCCTGAAGTAAAGGAAACAAA
This sequence comes from Giraffa tippelskirchi, assembly GCF_054371585.1. NCBI lineage: Eukaryota > Metazoa > Chordata > Mammalia > Artiodactyla > Giraffidae > Giraffa > Giraffa tippelskirchi. Next base: position 135,519,402 of record NC_137281.1, on the reverse strand, counting down.
AACAAAGCTAAACAAATGGACCCTAATTAACCTTAAAAGCTTTTACACAGCAAAAGAAACCATTGACAAAATGAAACGACAACACACTCAATGGGAGAAAATATTTACAAATGATATGGCTGGAAAGGAGTTAATATCCAAAATATATAAATAGCTCACGTTGTAATGAGCAGTGAAAGTCATTCCGCCATGTCCGAGTCTTTGCATCCCCATGGACTATACAGTTCATGGAATTCTCCAGGCCAGAATACTGGAGTGGGTAGCCTTTTCCTTCTCCAGAAAATCTTCCCAATCCAGGAATCGAACCCAGGTCTCCTGCATTGCAAGCGGATTCTTTACCAGCTGAGTCACAAGGGAAGTCCAAGAATACTGGAGTGGGTAGCCTATCCATTTTCCAGCGGATCTTCCTGATCCAGGAATCGAACCTGGGTCTCCTGCATTGCAGGCGGATTCTTTACCACTGAGCTATCAGGGAAGCCTGCACATCTGCGAGTATTATGTAAATAAATTACACATCAATAAAAATAGTAAGCATTGCTATATAATTATTGCAGGCTTCTCAGGTGCCTCTAGCGATAAAGAAACTGCCTGCCAGTGCAAGAGATGTAAGAGACACTGGTTTGATCCCTGGGTTAAGAAGATCCCTGGAGGAGAGCAATGCAACCCATTCCCACATTCCTGCCTGGAGAATCCCATGGACAGAGGAGCCTGGAGGGCTACAGTCCATGGGGTTGCAAAGAGTCAGACACAACTGAAGCGACTTAGCATGCACACATGTAATTATTGAAGCTAGTTTGCTGTAATCAGTTCTCATAATGATCATGGTATCTGCTGAAAGATATTGAAATCATTCCAATATCTTGCTATAATTTGATAAAGTTAAAAAATGTTTTCTTGTCTGTGTCAACTTATCTTACTAGTTGAGCATCAATTCTAATAATGATTCAGTCAATTCACTGTATTACCTCGAATTCCTCCTTCAAAATGCCAACATCCCTAAGAGGGATAGTGTATCAAATAGTTTTCAATATTTAGCACTTAACATCAAGTAACTAATGAAATTAATTTCTAACAAGATAGTTGGCATGGTTCAGGTACTAGGTGAAATGGTACATGGATTAAATGAATACTGGGAAAGAGAAAATGTCTGGTTCATAACTGATGCCTGGAGGGTGCTTTCTTTTATGGGTCATTGCAAAAGAGCATCCAGGGAAACCTGAAGCCATTATGAGACAGCTGGAAGGAGAATAAAACTTCGAAATTGGAGGCCTGATGATCAGCTTCACTTTGTTCAGCCACTTGGAGTGATTTCAAGTGTTTTAACAGGCTGTGTGATACATATACAATCAAATCTTGGTGGAACATTTTCCTTCCATGTATTAAATTTCTTTTATTAAAGGTAGACTTTAGTAAGTAGAAATAGAAATGGAAATGATGGTTGAACCACTTATGTGGCTTTAATGTTTACCAGAAATGCATTCTCATGTAAGTATTTTAAACTACATAGTCTAAGGCTAATGATTACTTGCCAAGATTTAGAAAAGAAAGATAACTAGGAAAAATAAATGTTTGATGTCAATATGAATGGGCACAAAAAGTCTAAAAAATATAAATTGTTAATAAGAAGGTGAATGGCTGCAGCGTGACCTAAGGAGCAAACAAAATGAAGTGACCGAGAACACTTTATTCAGAGAACTGGATATCATCATCTGATCTGTTACTCTGTGCAACTTATAAGAGTGTAGGTAAAGTTACAATTAATTAGCTCAATATAGATTCTGTTTGACTCTGCCAGTTGTTTAACCATGAGAAATAAACTATACTTAAATTATGTACTTGGTATCGGTATAAGTTCATTTGTGAATTTTTGTAAACTATGAAAAGGGTATGATGATCATTAGTTTTCTTTTAAAGGATATGATTTTGGAGAATTAAGATTGATACTTTTCCTTTGGAAGTAGTGATTACTACTTGAGAACAGAGATTATATTTTATCCTTAGTGACTATTGTAGTGGAGGCATATAATAGATGTTCAATAAATATCCATGGAACTAAACAATGCATGAATGAACTCTGGGATTAAGTTATATGACATTATTAAATCATTCAAACTTTGTTTCTTTTTGAAAACATTCATTCATGACTTCAATGTTTATATTATAAAAATAATGGATGTTTTTGAGTATTAAAATATATTCAATAAAATATATTAAAATTTCCTTTTCCTAAATATGCTATTAGACTGATGTGTATCATAAGGAACTCGCTACTCTCCTCTCTCAGGTTTACTAATCAGTTGAGAATCAACTATTAATAAAACTGTTTATTAGAATATTAGAGTTGCATAACTAATCAAAATGAGTGGCTTAAAACAAGAACAGCCATTTATTTCACTCATGAATCTATAATTTGTGCAGGGCTAGGAAGGCATGACTTATTTCTGACACATAGTTATCGCTCCGTTTGCTTGAGTGGGTCTGAAAAATTCACTTCTTAGTTGGCTCAGCCACACACATGGCTAGTAAGCTGATGTTGTCAAGCTAAGTGCTGCATACAGAATCATAGATTGATAGGACATTTTCCTTCCTGTCTTAACTATCATTATTAAATATGAATATAAATAGAAGGGGGAGTGATGGTTGAACCATCCACCCTGCCTTAAGTGTTATCAGAAATGTCTTCTTATATCCATATTTTAAATTGTTCAGCCTAAGGCCAGTGTTTAGCTGGGAGCTCAGCCAAGACTCTTGGCCAGGGGCCTTGATTTCTCTCCATGTGACCCTTTCCAGAAGAATATTCAGTCCCCCTCACAACACAGAAACTATATTCTAGTTATTTTAGCGGTATTTTAGTAGTGATGAATTAGAAATTTCTAGTTTCTTAAGGCATAGGCCCAGATATTGGCATGTGATTATAGTTACCATAGTCCGTTAGTAAAATAGTAAATAGAGTATGCCTAGCTTCAAGGGAAAGTAAAAAAGACCCTGGCTGTCTATGGAGTGTCAGAGAATTGTAGTCATCTTTAATCTAATATAATTCTCTTTAAAATAATCCCCTTGTGGTGAATAAGAAAACTATAAGACTTTTTAGATAAGACATTCACCAGTATATATGTCAGAATTACCAAGTCTTTAAATGTGATGTGAAAGTGAAAGTCACTCAATTGTGTCCAACTCTTTGCGACCCCATGGACTATACAGTCCATGGAATTCTCCAGGCCAGAATACTAGAGTGGGTAGCCTTTCCCTCCTCCAGGGGATCTTCCCAATCCAGGGATTGAACTCAGGTCTTCCATATTGCAGGCGGATTCTTTACCAGCTGAGCCATGAGGGAAGCACTTAAATATGATAAGCTAGTAAAACTGGCTTGTCTTAAATTGTCTTAAGCTTAAAAGGCTACAGGAGAGCATATAAAAAGAGGCTTAACAAATTTTAACTGGTCAATCATTTATTAGTAGTAAAGTAGGAAAATTACCTCCATGGCATCCCATTCAAAGTGTAAAATTATATAATAGTCCCCTACAACCTTGCCAGGCCAAGCAAGAGCATTCGTATTTGATGGACAATAGGCCTTCCCAATTCATTTACTATCTTAATATGGCCAGGACATGTATCACCTTAGCTTCTCAACATTTTATTTTCTCACATGCATTAATAATGTGTACTTCTTCTGTGTTTTTGTGTCATCAGTAGTGAAACTGACTTGAAAAAAAGAATGTTTCTGAAAAAAATGTTTCCTAGGTTTTTGGTGTGTCAGCTTACTGAAAGAAAATATTTAAATACCTATAGTGTTGCAGGAACTGATCTTTGTTCTGGAAACAACAGCAGTGAGCAAAAAAGAAAGGACATGGTCCAGGCTAGTACTTACGGAGTTTGCATTTCTAATTGGGAAGGTAGATATCAACTGATAAATATGTCATATAAATTAAAAGTAGTGATGAATAAGTTTAGGAACAAAGACATAATATGGGGTGGAGACTGATACTGAGGAAAGGGGATGTTTTTTCTGCTGAGTGAAAGTCACTTGTTTGGAAGCTATTTTGATGATGATGATGATGATATATACATAACATTTCATGGATGCTTACTCCCTATTGGACTCTTTTAAAACTATTTTATATGCGTTATCTTAATTAGCACAACTCCTTTGTAAAGAGTCTAGAGTAACTGTAAAGTTGTAAGAGAGGAAATAGAATCCTTGAGAGCTCTAGTAACTGGTCCAAAGACACATAGCTAGTCAGTGGGAAAGCATGTACTCTTAAAGGAGACAAGGCTGCTGGTAGAGGTGGTGAGAAGAAATTGAACTGAGGCTCTATTTTGAAGGTAGAGCCAAGAGGAATTGATAATGGAGTAGATTAGATGAATCAAGGAGTGAATTGAAGAAAGACTCTAGCTTTAGTCTGCAAATAGGTGTGGCTTTGCAATTTAATGAGATGAAAAATGCACTTGGTTGTTGAAGAGAAGGTAGTGTTAAATGAGTTCTGTTTTGAACACATTAGATTTGAATGGCATTAGACATTCAAGAATATCTGTGTATCTGTAATTCAAGAGTGAGGTTATTACTTTGGGAGTTAGCAGCATAGAGCTAGTTTCTATTGAGATCGATTTCTTTCATTGTCAGGTGTCATGTTCCAGGGTCACTTTCCTTAAGGATGTACTCATTTATCCTGTGAACACAAACTGTGGTGGGAAGCCGTATTGTTGCTTGCCATGGACTGACTGTCATACTTGCTGTCACCGTATTTTATGAAATGTGCATTAGTCCTAAATGTTGAAAATATTTTTAAAGAAGAAGTGATTTCTCTTTTTAAAAATACACATATATCACATAGATTTGTACAGATGATAAAACTTATATAAAGTTGTATACCCCAAAAATGACTGCATGTAAAATACTAGTTAAATATAATGTCTATTTGTTTTTGTTGTTCAGTCACTAAGTCATGTCCGACTCTTTGTGACCCCATGGACTGTAGCCCTCCAAGTCTGTCCATGGGATTCTCCAGGCAAGAATATTAGAGTGGGTTGCTATTTCCTCCTCCAGGTGATCTTCTCAACCCAGGGATTGAACTTGCATATCTTACATCTCCTACATTGGCAGGCAGATTCTTATAGTTCTGTAGGATGTCATAATTGAGAGAGCTACATGTGGGTATATGTTGGCTTTCTGCTGATTTTTATAACAGTTCAAAGTAAAAGATTATATACATAATTATGTATGTATTATATATGTATATATAATTATGCATATATTACATATATTACAAATATGTATGTATAAATATACATATAAATTACATATATTACATATACATATATGTATACACATAATTATATATATAGTTGAATGTCTTACTGTAAATTATGACCTTGATTAGTCTTACTCAGTGTAGGACACCACACTCACATGAAAGCTGGAGGCAGAAGATATCTTTGTAACATACCCAGCTTAATGGGATGTTGATTATATCCTTCATTTATTAATGCTGAAAACTGCAAATACATTGACAGTTTTATTCATATTTCAGTGCTTAAGCTATTCATATGACTAGAATGTGTGCATATTTAATGTACCCCAAAGGATGAAATGTGTGGTAATTTGTTTAACTAAAAGGCAGTAGTATGACACTTTGGCAAATATAGCATATTACAAGCATCTTAGGGAGCCAAACAAGTTGAACATGTCAAAATAATAGTTCTGTAATATTCATTGACATCTTAAAATAGCTGGGGGCTATTCAAAAGCATGACTGTAGCATTATTTAATTAACCTGTAAAAAGCTCATTATTTTAAAAACAAATTCTCTTCATGTCACTTTCTTGGAAATTCAAAATTCCATATTTGTTATATGATTCTTCTACCATTAGTTTGTTCATATTATTTCCGTGCTTGTCTTTCTTAATATCAACAATGAGGAATAGAGTTTTAAGTCTGATTACCTCTACTTTTTTGTTGTTTTTAAATATAAATATTCAAAGATTTAAAGATCTTGTTGAGAAGTGTCAGCATTATATTCTTCCTACTTAGTTTTAACAAAATATTGTCTATCTTAAAAATTGTTCTGTGCTGACACCAACATCCCAAAATAATAACAAAAACCCCCACAAAAACCAAAAAAAAACCCCAAAAAGTGATTAAAAAAAGAACCCAAGTAACTGCTTATAAAATCATAACTTCCTATTGTGAAATATTAATTTGTTATGCTCAAAGAGCCACTGTTCTTAAAGAAAACAAATGGTTTTCTGAAAATAGATTGAGGATCTTAAGTTGCTTCACTGATTTGATGTTATACTCTTTCTATCAAGTGGGATTTTATTGATGAAACTGTGAAATGAAACAGTTCGTACTTTTTGTTCAGAGGAATTATTTTGTCAAATGCTTAGAGGAACAAGAATGGAAGTGATCATTGTCTTATATTCTACTTATTTGTGAAATGCTTTTGGAATGAGTATGGTTATTAAACATAGTGTTTCCTGAATATTAAAGGGAATGAAATACTGCCTTCTTTCAAAAAAGCTTACTGTTAAGGGATAAGACTAAAGGGACAGGATAGGTGAGGAGTGGTATGTGATTGAAGATGTGTTGATTGGGCTCTGAACTCAACTGCTTTTAAAAGTTTTTTCAAGATCAGGTCAACATTAGTAACCTGATAGATCTGGAGAAAGAGGAGTTGGTAAATTATTGGTTGATGGAGGAAGTAGCAATCAGGGGCATTAAAACACCTTATACTTTTCTTTAGCTATTGTAGATAGATAACAGTGGCTTGCAGGTTACAAATTACTTTGTTCTTAATTAAAATAATGAAGTAAAAAAATCCTTACAGTACTGGATTACTGACATAAATTTAATAAGTGGAAATTATGGGCACTCCCAACGTTTTATTGTAGCTGTTAATTCCAGTCCTGTTTCTTCCTAGAATCTTCTAGAAATGAAACACCTTGATTTGTCTTCTTATCCTGCATTTTTGATATTCTGTCAAAAATATTGATAAGCAGAGAAATATTCCAAAAGCTGGAAGAAGCATGCAATGAGAATGAGCATATATTTCTAAACTGAATCATCAATTCCTCAAAATTTTAAATTGATTAAGCTTCATTCAAGAAGACAGGGCTGGAGGATAACTTTAATGATAAGGCTAAGAGGCAAATCATAAACTTGGATCATCTAATTCTTCATGAAACCTATCTATCACCATCATGTTTTACCAAATTGACTAGCTGGTGGTCACTCGTAAAATCATGTTTATCATACTAAAGATAAGATTTACTGAGTGAACACCAAATTCTAGGCACTCTTCTCAGGGGGTTATCATGCATAATTCTGAAAAGTTTATTAAGGTATCTCTGTCAGATAATTTATTGATCTGGCCAGTATTCACATCATTTATTTTCACTTGGGATATTTGTTTTATTTTCATCATTTCTTCTCTTTCAGCTCTTCTTTATGCAACTATTTTTGGAAATGTTACCACAATTTTCCAGCAAATGTATGCCAACACCAACCGATACCATGAGATGCTGAATAATGTACGGGACTTTCTGAAACTCTATCAGGTCCCCAAAGGCCTTAGTGAACGAGTCATGGATTATATTGTCTCAACATGGTCCATGTCAAAAGGCATTGACACAGAAAAGGTATGGATTATTATAACCGTTTTTGTTACTTATTTTATGTTTCAATAGGATCTTCAGATGCATGTAACTTTGTCACTCACATATTACTTGTATATTATTGTCATTCTGTATTTCACAAGCAAATATCAGTCAATCATATTATTTAGCACTTAGAAGGTAGAAAGCGGTCAACCATTAATCATCAATTAGTACTAGTAGTCATCACACTTAATTTAGGGATTGTGGTTCCTGAAAACAACTAATTACTTCATTTGCCTAAAACACTCTCATTACCACTCAGAATAATTTTCCGAATTCCTCAAAAATGCTAACAGTGTTGCCATTTCTCCTGCTAGATTTTATTCTTGATTTCTCTTTTGATACTTTGCTCATTTAAAATTTAGAAACGTCCTTGCTATAACTAGAAGATTATATGTTTTCTATTTTACTCTCTATTTAAATTCCTCTTCTCTCTCTTCTATGTTTTATAATGCAATTTAAATTCTTTGTTTTCCCCATTTCCTTACCAAACTTATGAATTGAATACCACCTCTGTAATCCACCTGACATTCCTAATTTTTTTCTTGTCTTTTCATGGAATCTCTAAATTTTTCCCATCTAGCTTATGCAAGGGTGAAAGAAGAAATCAAAGTCCTCTCATGATAAATAAAGTCAAATTAAAAAGTGTTCACTTCCTATACCCAGCTGATTCACATCAAATGTAGAGAATGACAAGTAGGGCTTGCATATAAGAATTTTAGAGAAAACTGATCTTGAGCTATTTCACTTTATAAGCATTGACGACGGCTTTATTTTTAGGTACTGATTTTTGACATAGTAATCAGCACATAACTTGGCCAACAAAAGTCCATATAGTCAAAGCTATAGTTTTTCCAGTAATCACGTATGGATGTGAGAGTTGGACCATAAAGAAGGCTGAACATCGAAGAATTGATGCTTTTGAACTGTGGTGTTGGAGAAGATTCTTGCGAGTCCCTTGGACTGCAAGGAGATTCAACCAGTCCATCCTAAAGGAGATCAGTCCCGAATATTACTTTGGCCAGCTGATGTGAAGAACTGACTCATTAGAAAAGACCCTGATGCTGGGAAAGATTGAAGGCAGGAGGAAAAGGCGATGACAGAGGAGGAGATGGTTGGATGGCATCACCGACTCAATGGACATGAGTTTGAGAAATTTCCAGGAGATGGTGAAGGACAGAGAGGCCTGGCATGCTGCAGTCCATGGGATCGCAGAGTTGGACATGACTGAGCAAATGAACAGCAACAAATCAGCACATAATCTCCCTTGCCATTTCCTACAAATTTCGTGTTTTTAATCATAGGAGGTTGACATAGTATTTCTTTCAGACCTTCTCAACAAGCACCTTTCAGTGTCATGGTGAAAGAACCAACGAACAAAGCAGATGTTTAGTTAGGGGAATTTCATGAAGCAAGTAGGAAGTTTTAAGCCAGAACAGGTGTTGTTAGGGGCAGAATGGCTGAGGGGAGTTGAAGGGAATGGACTTGAAAAGTCAGAGTTGAAGGAGGGGAGCCTGCAGAGAGTGCAAGTGAGATTCTGGAGGATAGCTGTGTGGAAGAATTATGAAAGAGAGTGAGATTTGCTCATTTTTCCACAGTTTACAAGACACAATTAAGTGGCCCCTTAATGTGGAATATGTGACCACAGAGGGGAAAAGGACAAATTGCACATCTGTGGAATTTGATTAATGTGTGCCTGAACCGATATAAGGTTATTAGGGAATCCAAAGAAGGAAAAGAATCTTCCTCAGAGGTGCATGTGAGAATCAGTGTTTAAATTGCCAAATGCAGGATATTCTTTGAGGTCCACACTCAGTGAAATTGAGCTCAGAGGCAACCATCTACCTTGTCAATCAGTATCTTGGTCAGAAGCTTTTCTTTCCAGAAAATTCAGTGGGGTCTTATGGTAGCTGACAGAAAACATCAGTAAAATGTTGGAATGATAGCTCTTTACATAAACCCAGAGCCTTTGCCACAGATCTGGTACAGATCTGATCTTTGAGTTCCTTTCTCTTTCTCTGAATTCCCAGATGCTGGGTTAGTTCAATAATGAAATCAACAGATTCTCACAAGCTTCTCCAGTACCTACTCACCTGTCTGCTTCATGATACAGTTAGGGTACAATACACTGGTATCAAGTGTGTATGGAAGTGCATCCACAATGTAGTTCTTAGTATGGACATTTTTTTGGTTGTTTGCTATTCACTATTTGTGGTCACAGGCATGTACTTCTGATTGGTAGACTAGCCATGGAAAATGGAGTGTTAGGGAAAAAAGATGAAGTTAATATTAAAACTGAAATAAAATTTTTATTCACATGAAAAGATTATTAAAGAAATAAGTAAAAATATTAAAATGAATTAGCTGTTGGATAAAACAAAATCATGGATGTGCTTTCTAACTGAATAAGAAATCCTTAGAGTAGTTTTTGGCTAGTAAGAGAAGCAGATTTAAAGAACTGTGGCAAATATGAAAGGTCTCTTGTGTATTAGTGCAATAGAACACATAAATTAAGTGATAAATAAATTCCGCTAGAGGTTTTACAACTTTTCACACCACACCCATGGAAACAAAGAGATAAAGCATTTGCAACAAATATCACAGGTGAAAGACTAACTGCCTTCATATGTAAAGTGACTTTACAGAGCAATAGGAAAAATTACAATATATGGGGATAATAAGGTTAAACTTATTATCCCCATATATTTTTTTGTTTGCATAGATAACTTATAGAAGGCAAAAGTACAAATTACTAATAAATATACAAAATGTCTTCCTTTCACTTGTAGTGAATAAATACTGAAGGAACAAGAGACTGTTAAAGACAATTCCCAATATTAACATAGACTGTAGTGACTGATACTATTATGTTACTCTGGTCTATATGTAATTTAGTAGGGCACTTCTTTTGAAAGCAGTTTGACCAAGAAAATATACAAAATTTGGAGTTATTCTAGACCTCAGTCATTGTACCACTTCCCTATTCCTTCTAGAATCTCTCCTTCAGTGATTATCATACAATCTGATGACTGTAATAATATATGCTAACACCACCCTAGTGTACATAATCATCCTGGACTTATTCTCTGATTCACAGATTCCCCTATTGACTGCCTACTGATATCCAATGAAGTTGTCCAGAACTGAACTCCTAATCATCTCCCATAAATCAACTCCACTGACATTCTTCCCAAGTGCAGCTAATGGAAACTCCACCTCTCAGTTGCTTAGGACAAACCTCCTACATTGAAACTTCCACCAAAATCCTATTGGCTCCATCTCTATTTCTCACCACTTCCATTGCTATTACTTGATTAAAGTCACTCTCTTTTGTCCTATGTGAGTTATTTTGTAGCCAGGTGATTGATCTGTGCATCCTCCTCTGTCCCTTTATAAATTATTTTCAAACAGCAACCAATAAGCTTATTTGGCTTTCATAATAAAGCTTTCTATCTTTTCTTTTTCTTTCTTGTCTCTCTTTTCTTTTTCTTATTTATCTAATCCATCCATCCCTCCATCCATTCATCCATCCGTGTATCTATCTGTTATATAATTCATCTTTACTTTTGATAATAGGAATGACATTGGTTGAGCCTGTTAAAATAGGATAGAAAAAAGTAAATGAAAGTTTGATGACAGTAATCACATAAATCTTGTAGTTGTAGAAATAATCTTAGAAATATGGATTTATTTGAAGATAGCTTTAGTAAACAGCACCTGGTTTTTAAGAGTTATGCTGTTTGATACTGGGCTTCCCTGGTGGCTCATTTCTTAAAAAAATCTGTCTGCAATGCAGGAGACCCAGGTTTGATCCCTGGGTCAGGAAGATCCCCTAGAGAAGGGAATGGCTACTACCCACTTTAGTATTATTTTCTGGAACAAAAATAGTGTGTGAAACGAAATCTTTGTTCTAATGCTTCTCTTGTTAGTTTTAAAACAGCTATATTTTTTTCAGCTGCTGGTACTATAGAATTTAATGATGCATTGCAGCTAATTAGAGAAAACCTTCACCCCAATTACTGAGATTTCATTCTACCACTTCCACATATTTAGTTTTATAGATTTTTTTGAATTCAGCTTTAAACCCACAAACAAATTAATCAGTGTGATTTAATTCAGTCTTAACTTGTCTTTTGTGAATAATGCTTTCTCTAATACAAGTTGTGGCATTAAGATCAGTACCGATGTGAAGTTGCAGCATTTTTATCATGAAAGGTTGCCTTAGGAAATTTAAAAATATAGAACAGTATCTAGATTAATTTTATTTGGTTGAAAGTATTTTATTGACTACTAATTACTATAGTTGCTTCAGTTTCTTTTAAAATTCAGTAACCAAAATCCATCCTCTGGGCTTTGCTACTTGATAACATTCTGTGCACTTAAAAAACAAGAGAAATCGGTGGAATGAGAGGATTTAAAAGGGAAAGAGCAAATTATGGGGGTGGGGGAATGGAAATGATGCTGCTAAGTCACTTCAGTCGTGTCTGACTCTGCGACCCCATAGACGGCAGCCCACCAGGCTCCTTCGTCTCTGGGATTCTCCAGACAAGAATATTGGAGTGGGTTGCCATTTCCTTCTCCAGTGCATGAAAGTGAAAAGTGAAAGTGAAGTCGCTCAGTCGTGTCTGACTCTTCGCGACCCCATGGGCTGCAGCCTACCAGGCTCCTCCGTCCATGGGGTTTCCCAGGCAAGAGTACTGGAGTGGGGTGCCATTGCCTTCTCCGGAAATGATGCTAGTTAAACCTAAAAAAAAAAATCTATCCTACAGTTTGAAGTAGCTTTTCTGAGAAAAAACTTAAATAATAATGCCTAGAGACTTTATTTTCAGCTTTAGGAGTATATGAAAAAAATATACAACTTGTTTTGTAGAATAAAGTTTAAAACCTTACCATTTTTTAATTTTCCACTGTCTTAACAAATTTTTGCTAATATATTCTTTGAAAAATCTCAATAAGAAAAAAAGTTCTTTGGTCTTCATTTCTTGTTTCATGTGTTTTGTAATAAGCATAAAGTATCAGTAGGCAGATCCCATTATATGAAAAGTTCTGGCAGAATTATGCAAAACATTCGCCTTTAGAATATAAAGAAATTGATTTTGAATATTTTAAAATCTTGGATTATTTTTAAAGCATATCTATCACAGAAGCACTTCTTCCAAATATAGTAGGCAATACATATTTTTTCTACAAATTAACTTTCTTTTGTTTACTTTTATACATATGTTTTTCAATTTAGAAAAGTCTTTCTAAATATTTCTTTGTATTCCTAAATGTGAAAAACAGGGATGACATTCTTATATATTCATGGTGTCATTATTTTGGTTCAATATTTAAATTATTTAAATACTTCAAGAAGTTTCTATAGCAATGCATAGGTGAAACTGAGTGAAGGTACTGGCTCTCTAAGAAGAGCCTCACCTGGTTAAAGAGGCAATGTGAGTATACACATGTGAAGATAGTTAAACAAAACTGAATTGATCTTAAGATGAATTAATAGGACTTTTGCATTTGGGTCAAGGGAGGTAATAATCATCCCAATATAGTCCATGCTATTCATATCATAGGCTAAATATATTATGTTTAGCTGAATATTTTAAAGAAATATTATCAAATGACAGTACACTTATGAGAGATAATCATGATGACATACATTTCTGGGAATCTTGTTATAAGATGACTAGTTAAAAGAAATATGAATACTTAGTTTGGCTAAGTAAAGATTTTGGAAAGAGGTATGATGGGTAACCTGAGATATCTGGAGTATTTAAAGATGCAGTGCTCTGTCTGCATCAGGCAGAAATTAACTCCCTGCCAGTAAAGGATATAGACAGAACATAGTACAAAGTGAATTTTGAGGTCCTGACACTAAAATTACATGCTAATTGTATCTGAATGATTTAGAGTACTATTAAATATCATAGCCATTTTACAATTCAAAAACATATATTCAAGAGATCCTTTATTGAATATTATATAATAAAATACAATAATGATTCATTAATGATTTCTCAATAATTTTTATTAGTACATCTAATGGCTGTAGTTTTACACGTGAAACTAACTGGTTTTTCCAATGTGGCGTAACAAACACCATCTTAAAAATAATCTTGAGGCCAGGCCCATGGGACAACTAGCATTTTTTTCCTATGGTTTTTAAATAAACTGCTTGTTGAACAAAAGATACTTTGGGTAGTCTATTATTTTAGGAAACTATACTTCAGCCTGTTGTGTGAAAGTAACATGCTCCAAATATCTGAAAACTATGACTTTTCTATCTACACCTTAACATGGCAAGGAAACTTAATTATTGTCATCTGTGCATGTGCTTCTCAGTTGTTAACTTCTGAAAAATTACAGGGTAAGCATTCACACTTTTCTAGCTGAACTGAAGGCATTTTCTGAAAAGGTAGACTTATCTAAAATCTCAATTATATTTTTCCTTCCATGAATCAGAAGTTAAAAAAAATAACATTCATGAGTTTATTAGAAACATTGTAAGTAGATAGGAATTTTAAGTAATATTTTCTGGATAGTAATTTGAAACATCAAGTTATATTTGATGTGTCATGGCTTTTGAAATATTTTAAGAGTGCTCCAATGCCAGCTTTATTTTATTGTTAGCTAATATAATTAGTAGTAAATTTTGTGTGTGTCAGGTAGTAGGCAGTATTATTTTCCTCCAGGAAGGGTAGGGAGACACTGTATAACTTAGGTTAAAACCACAGTGGCTCAAATCATTCTCTAGGAATAATATTAAGTGCACTTTTTATGTATCATGTTGAAATTACCTTAGTGCATTAGAGTGGGCTAGTTTGTATTTCATTTTCTCAACATTCTTGTCATAACCTCTGAGGAAGGGACTAAGGAATTATTTGATAGCTATAGTCCAGGAATGAGAAGGAGTTGTTCATATAAGACCACTGATAACTTGCTCAGTAGCCTGGATTTATCTTGATATGAGAATTGCTTTCGATGCTTTTATGTCACTCACATCCACAATAGAGATTACTATCACTTAGTTGGTTAGAGTATGAAAAGTGTGCACATAGGGCTTGCATAAGATAAGCAATAATACACAATATTAAATAATTTCATTTATTGTGGTTACTTTTGATTTCTTCCTTTATTAATCATAAACTATAAGAATTAGGTCATGCATGGAACCATTTTTAATCGTAGTCTTTGCTTGGTATTCACTGCATACTGTTGTCTTTAAATATAGATGAAAATAGAACCTCAGTTTGAGGACAATTTGGATGAGTAAAATGAATGAAAATAAATATACTTTGGACTTTGGTGAAAAAAAATAAATAATGAATGAATCATGAATGTTGTAGGTGGTGTTATAGTATGAGTAGGTGTTTGTAAAAAACTTACTATTTTGTACTAAGCCACCTTGATTGCTCTGTTTTTAAACTCTCTAAACTTACTATAGCAAACCTGTAGAAATGGCCATCAAAATATTTATTTTATGAATGATATTATACTGTTTCCTACAATTTTTGCAGTATACTAGATAAAGGTAGGATTTTTCAAATGGTTGGATTTTATAAAATAAGCTTTAAAAAAAGCTTCCACTTCCATTATTTCTGTTGTTGTTGGTACTGTTGTTCAATTGCTCAGTCATATCCAGCTATTTGTGACACCATGGACTGCAGCATGACAGGCTACCCTGTCTTTCACCATTCACTGAGCTTGCTCAGATTCATGTCAACTGAGTCAGGGATGCCATCCAACCATCTCATCCTCTGTCATCCCCTTCTCCTCTTGCCTTCAATCTTTCCCAGCAACAGGGTCTTTTCTACTGAGTCGGCTCTTTGCATCAGGTGGCCAAAGTACTGGAGCTTCAGCTTCCGCATCAGTCCTTCCAATGAATATTCAGGGATGATTTCCTTTAGGATTGACTGGGTTGATCTTGTTGAAGTTCAAGGGACTCTCAAGAGTCTTCTCCAACACCACAGTTCAAAAGCATCAATTTTTCAGCCTTCTTTATGGTCCAACTCTCACATCCATACATGACTACTGGAAAAACCATAGCTTTGACTGTACTGACCTTTGTCAAAAAAGTAGTCTTTGCTTTTTAATACACTGTCTAGGTTTGTCAGACCTTTGCTTCCAAGGAGCAAGTGTCTTTTAATTTCATGGCTGCAGTCACCATCCACAGTGCTTTTGGAGCCCAAGAAAATAGTCTGTCACTGATTCCATCATTTCCGCATCTATATGCCATGAAGTGATGGGACTGGACTTCATCTTCTTCTTTTTCTGAATGTTGAATTTTAAGCTTGAATTTTCCACTTTCACCTTCATCAAGAGGCTCTTTACTTCCTTTGCTCTCTGCAATTAAGGTGATGTCATCTGCATATCTGATGTTATTGACATTTCTCCCAGCAATCTTGATTCCAGCTTGTGCTTCATCCAGCTCGGCATTTTGCATGATGTGCTCTGCATATAAGTTAAATAAGCGGAGTGACAATATACAGCCTTGATGTATTCCTTTTCCAGTTTGGAACCAGTCCATCTTTCCATGTCTGGTTCTAACTGTTGCTTCTTGACCTATATACAAGTTTCTCAGGAGGCGTGTAAGGTGGTCTGGTATTCCCATCTCTTTAAGAATTTTGAGTGCAGCACTTTAACAGCGTGATCTTTTAGGATTTGAAATAACTCAGCTGGAATTCCACCACCTCTACTTGCTTTGTGATGCTTCCTAAGGCCCACTTGACTTCACCCTACAGGATGTCTGTTTTTTTTTTTATTTTTGTTTCAGGACCTGTGACTTTCTATACTTCATCCACTTTCCCATCTCTTTCCTTGTTCTTTTGATAATGACAAAAAATGCCTATTTTTTGGCACAGGTTGATTGTTTTTTATTTTGGTCATTCATAGTCTATGAAGTATGAAAAGCTACTTTTAGCTTCTTTATTAGTAGTGCTAGATTACCATGATCAGCCCTGTCTGGCACAGCAGAAGGCAGCAAGAAGGTGGAGCAAATAGAGTAAATACATTACAAGAAAATGAATATTTGTTATTTAAGAAAGAAATTCCTCTAGTCATTTACTGACAATTGCCTGAGATGCTGCTTCATGCCCTCCTCTGAGCATGTTCCTGGAGTTAAGGAGAGAGACATATTGCTGTGCAGTTTAGCATCTTTCTCTAAATTTTGCTTCTTATGGGTATTGGTCTGTTTTGAGACCTTTCAACATTCTCTTCTTTTCCTATATTAACACACTTTCTATTTCTTTATATCTCAAACTTCCTTGTGGAAGTTTTCATTTCCCTAATTTCTGCTGGTCTATCTCCAAGACATAGAAGACATCAATTAAGGAAGCATTGATGCTATAGTAGAATTTACAAAAAGGAAAATGGCTAACTTTTAAAAATTTACATCCACATCAAAGGGAAACATGATTTTACATTCTCCAAGGTAGATCATATGATAGTTCACAAAAGTTTCAGTAAATTTAAGAGGATTGAAATCACATCAGGCATCTTTCCTGACCATAATACTTTGAGACTAGAAATCAACTACAAGATAAAATGGCAAAAAATACACAAACACAGGAAGTCTAAACAATACGCTACTAAACAAGTGAATCATGTAGAATTCAAAGAAGAAATAAAAAAATACCCTGAGACAAATTAAATGAATACACAGCAATGTAAAGTCTGTGGGATACAGGAAAAGCAATGGTGAGAGAGAAGGGTATAGCAATACAAGCCTACTTCAGGAGACAAGAAAAATCTTAAATAAACAACCTAACCTTATACTAGTAAAAGAAGAAAAAACAAACCCCAAAGTTAGTAGAAGAAAAGAAGTCATAAAGATTAGAGCAGGAAAAATTAAATAGAGAATGAAAAAAAATTTTTTAGTAAATGAAAAGCTGGTTCTTTGAAAAGATAAGCAAAACTGATAAACCTTTAGCCAGTTGTAACAAGAAACAAAGGGGGCCTGAATCAATAAAATCAGTAATGAAAAGGAAGTCACAACCAACATCACAGAAATGTAAAGGATCATACAAGGTTACTACAAATAATTATATGCCAATAAAGTGGACACCATAGAGGAAATGGGCAATTTCCTATAAATGTACAATCTTCCAAGACTGAACCAGGAGGAACTAGAACATATGAACAGGCAAATTTCCAGTGATGAAACAGAATCAGTAATAAAAAATTCCCAGCAAACAAAAGTCTAGGATTAAATGACTTCACTGCTCAATTCTACCAAATATTTAGAGAATGTTCATGTGTTAATCTATCCTTCTAAAACTATTTCAGAAATTTGCACAGGAAGGAATGCTTTCAAATTCATTCTATGAATGAATTCAATGAATTCATCCTATGGATCAAATTCAACCCTAAACCAAATTCAGCAGTATATAAAAGGGATCATACACCACAATCAAGTGGGATTTATCCCATAGATGCAAGGATGGTTCAGCATTCACAGATCAAATGATGTGATCTATCACATTAAAAAATTAAAGAATAAAAAGTAATATGATGATATAATCTCTATAGATGTAGAAAAAGCTTGTGACAAAATTCAACATCTATTTATGAAAAAACTCCAGAAAGTTGGTACAGAAGGAACAAACCTCACATATTAAGGGCCATTATGATTGGGAAAGACTAGAGATCTCTTCAAGAAAATTAGAGATACCAAAGGAACATTTCATGCAAAGATAGGCTTGATAAAGGACAGAAATGGTATGGACCTAACAGAAGCAGAAGATATTAAGAAGAGGTGGCAAGAATACACAGAAGAACTGTACAAAAAAGATCTTCACGATCCAGATAATCACGATGGTGTGATCACTCACCTAGAGCCAGACATCCTGGAATGTGAAGTCAAGTGGGCCTTAGAAAGCATCACTACGAACAAAGCTAGCGGAGGTGATGGAATTCCAGTTGAGCTATTTCAAATCCTCAAAGGTGATGCTGTGAAAGTGCTGCACTCAATATGCCAGCAAATTTGGAAAACTCAGCAGTGGCCACAGGACTGGAAAAGGTCAGTTTTCGTTCCAATCCCAAAGAAAGGCAATGCCAAAGAATGCTCAAACTACCACACAATTGCACTCATCTCACATGCTAGTAAAGTAATGCTCAAAATTCTCCAAGCCAGGCTTCAGCAATACGTGAACCGTGAACTTCCAGATGTTCAAGCTGGTTTTAGAAAAGGCAGAGGAACCAGAGATCAAATTGCCAATATCCGCTGGATCATCGAAAAAGCAAGAGAGTTCCAGAAAAACATCTATTTCTGCTTTATTGACTATGCCAAAGCCTTTGACTGTGTGGATCACAATAAACTGTGGGAAATTCTGAAAGAGATGGGAATACCAGACCATCTGACCTGTCTCTTGAGAAACCTGTATGCAGGTCAGGAAGCAACAGTTAGAACTGGACGTGGAACAACAGACTGGTTCCAAATAGGAAAAGGAGTACGTCAAGGCTGTATATTGTCACCCTGCTTATTTAACTGATATGCAGAGTACATCATGAGAAACGCTGGGCTGGAAGAAACACAAGCTGGAATCAAGATTGCCGGGAGAAATATCAATAACCTCAGATATGCGGATGACACCACCCTTATGGCAGAAAGTGAAGAAGAACTAAAGAGCCTCTTGATGACGGTGAAAGAGGAGAGTGAAAAAGTTGGCTTAAAGCTCAACGTTCAGAAAACGAAGATCATGGCATCTGGTCCCATCACTTCATGGGAAATAGATGGGGAAACAGTGGAAACAGTGTCAGACTTTATTTTTTTGGGCTCCAAAATCACTGCAGATGGTGATTGCAGCCATGAAATTAAAAGACGCTTACTCCTTTGAAGGAAGGTTATGGCCAACCTAGATAGCATATTTCAAAGAAGAGACATTACTTTGCCAACAAAAGTCTGTCTAGTCAAAGCTATGGGTTTTCCAGTGGTCATGTATGGATGTGAGAGTTGGACGGTGAAAAAAGATGAGCGCCGCAGAATTGATGCTTTTGAAGTGTGGTGTTGGAGAAGACTCTTGAGAGTCCCTTGGACTGCAAGGAGATCCAATCAATCCATCCTAAAAGAGATCAATCCTGGTTGTTCATTGGAAGGTCTGATGTTGAAGCTGAAACTCCAATACTTTGGCCGCCTGATGCGAACAGTTGACTCATTGGAAAAGACCCTAATGCTGGGTAGGATTGGGGGCGGGAGGAGAAGGGGAGGACAGAGGATGAGATGGTTGGATGGCATCACCGACTCGATGGACATGGGTTTGGGTAGACTCCGGGAGTTGGTGATGGACAGAGGCCTGGCGTGCTGCAATTCATGGGGTTGCAATGAGTCGGACACTACTGAGCGACTGAACTGAAATGAACTGAATCCCTAACAAAAATCTAAATAATTTTGAAGTGTTAGCATTCAGGGTAAAAGAAGAAATTAAAAAAAAAAAATCTTTGGTATTCTGTCTTAACATAGAGAAGGCTGATTCTGCTTGCATTGAGAATGGTGTGTAAATGTGCTACTCCTAAATGCACTGTGCTCTGTGATTTAACTGAATCCTTATGTCCATGTTGTGGTGTGCTGTGTGTAGTTGCTCAGTCGTGTCCAACTCTTTGTAACCCCATGGACTGTAGCCCGCCAGTTACCTCTGTCCATGGGGATTCTTCAGGCAAGAATACTGGAGTGGGTTGCCATGCCCTCCTCCAGGGGATCTTCCCAACCCGGGAATCTTTCCAAACCGGGTCTCCTGCATTGAAGGTGGGTTCTTTACCCTCTGAGCCACGTAGGTACATGTTACAATGAGGTGATTTTCGACCACTACCTTGTAATTACCCTGAAGCAAACTAATAGCATTATTGTGACAAGTGTTGTTTTTAATTATCAATAGGAGATATGTAATTTTATTAGATTGAATTGGCATAATTACAACAAAAAACAATGCCATGGACAGAGGAGCCTGGAGGGCTACAATCCATGGTGTCACAAAGATCCAAACACAACTTAGCAATTAAAAAGCAGCAGCAGCAGCGACAGCAGGGTTTTCAGTACTGAAAAAAAGTCCTTGTATTCTTATTTGTATTGGGGTTAAGAAAAGCTGCTTTCATTTGTGCAGATGTTTAGTAAGTATTCTTTGAAAAAAATATGCAAATTTTATTTTCTTAAATTCCTTTAAGAACTCCAGTTCCTTTAAAACCTTAATGTTTTAATGAACAGATTTCAGAAAGCCATTAGGTCTTACTTAAGCTAAAAACATATAGTACCACAATAAGAAAGTACAGAATGAATATATTAGTAGTGGTACTACCATCAAACTTGTTACTTATGTAGAACACCTAATAAAAAGACCTGATTCTGTAATCAAAATTTAGTGGAGTACTAGAGCTAGTATATTTGATAATAGATTTATCTTTAATTGGTTTTAAGAAAGCTCTTGTAGTGAAATCTCCCTACAAATTCACAGAGGAAGAGTTTCATTTATCTGACATTTTGAGGGCTATTGTAAAAGGTTCAAAAGTAAGACAAAAAGATATTCGAAAACAAAAACAAACCAAAATAAACAAGCAAATGAACAAAAAAACCCAGTCTAATTTTTCCTTTTTGATAGCTTAGTTTTAAAGTATATTATAGAAGATTCAGAAGAGCTGATAGAAAACTCCAAGTCTTATTTATATGACATTTACTTTCTAATTAATAAAACATGTGACCTGATATCACTTAATCTTAATATACTTTTGTTCTCTATTGGCAACGATGCATAAAAATGTCAGTGTGAAAGCATGAGTTATTTCACAGACGTATATTTTCCAGATAACTTTGTACCTTCCCGCACAATTATTTAAACAGAAATTTGAGAAAAGTCTTTCAAACGATACTACATATTTTTTTTATAATGCATATTATATATTACATAAATTAAGAAAATATTTTCATCGCCAGGAGCACTATACTTCCTCATAAATTTGGACATGTACTCATACTCATTTAACCCCTTAATTCCAAATTCCATAATAGGGTAAGGCGGTTTTGTTACTATAATCTTAAGGGTAACCTTTTAAAATAGTGTATCAAATGTATCCTTGTTTGTTCATATATGCATACATTTTCACACAAAATTAGACTTCTCATAAAATTAAAACAAATATAAAACAAGACAATATAAGGCATGCATAAACACTTCCACATACATTTACAAGGAAACGATTAAACACAATAAAGGTGTCCAACCACCTGAAGTCTAATTTTTATTGAGCTTGCTCTTATTGAGATTTTGTTTCTCTGGGAAGCTGAATTAAAAAAGAGAAATAATGTCTATTAAAGGAAGAAACATGTTTGCCTAAACACTAAAATACTTTCTGCTGCCATTAGATCCAAAGAGGACTTTGTCATGCAAACCTTTTTGTTTGCAAACAATAAAGTGCATTGATTAAGATAAGAAACAGCAAAGTTTCTATAGAAAGGACAGGAGAGTACAAAGTTTAGAGTTTGTAGGCCATGTGGTCTTTGTCTCAACTACTAAACTTTGCAGTTGTAGCATGAAAAGAGCTGCAGAAAAAATGTAAATAATGAACATTGCTGTTTCCCAATAAAAGCTTATTTATAGTCACATTAATTTGAATTTCATATATTTTAACATGTCATAAAACATTACTTTCCCTTTTTCACTAATCTCTTAAAAATGTAAAAACCATTCTTAGCTCACTGGCCATCCAAACACAGGTGGCAGTCCACGTTTGGCCCTCAGGTCTTAGTTGGCTGACCGCTGCTTAAGATTACTACATCTCTAGTTGGATTGCCAGATTTCTATCTTGTTTAAAATTGCAGCTCTCTACCCTTAGAGTCTTTAGGTACCTTCTATTATTTAATTTTCTTCACAGCCTTAACTATTGTATATATAGTTCATTTCTTTATTTGTTGTGTCACTATTAGAATAAACATTTCACACAGGCAAGGAGTTTTGTGTCTTTTGTTCATTGGTAAATAATTAGCACCTAGAATAGTGACTGGTACATGTTATATGATCAGTAAATGCTTATTTTATCAATAGGTATAGTTCTGATGTTTATAGGACATATAAATTTGGAAGCCATTAATATATAAAATGCCATAAGCACTTAGCTGTGATAACTCAAAATGACACTGTAGCTAGGAAAGAGAAAAGAGAATAAGATCAACCTTTGAGAAGTTCCTACATTTAGGTGAAATAGATGAGAAAGGGCCTGAAAGAACATTGAAAAGTGGTTGGTGATATCAGATCAAAAGCAGAAATATTTGATTTCATGGAATTCAAAAGAGAAAATGAACAATTATATTGAAATCTAAAATATAAATGAAATGTGAAAAATATTGCTTGGATTTTTCAACATAGAACATATTGGTGGACTTGATATAATAGAAGCAGATTTATTGGAGTAGTGGAGACAGATGCAACAGTGAAGTGAAGAGCAGTAATGTGTAGTAATTAGGAGTGTGATTTTGGCATAGGGATGATCAAATTAACATATGGTAATGGTGTGTGTACATGCTAAGTCACTTCAGTTGTGTCTGGCCATGTTCTCTGTCCATGGAGATTCTCCTGGCAAGAATATTGGAGTGGGTTGCATTTCGTACTCCAGGGGAATTTCCCGACCCAGGAATCGAACCCATTTCTCTTAGTCTTCTGCATTGGCAGGTGGGTTCTTTACCACTAGCGCCACAATGGCACAAGTAAATAAATCTAAAAAATAGTCCCAAACATATGAGGAGGCATTATATATGACAGAGATGGACCAACATATTAATACATAAGTGGGAAAGGCAAGACCATAAATGTTATTGTGCTTAATGGGGAAAACAAAGTTCAGTTTGACCTCGTTTTTCCACAGTTTTGTCTGGAACCACAAAGGACTTCAAATAGCCAAAGCAATTTCGAGAAAGAACAAAACTGGAGACATCACACTTAACTGATAACAAAATACTTTATAAAAATCTGCAGTCATTAGAATATATGGTACAAGCATAAAGACAGACATATAGACCAAGGAACAGAATACAGAGCCCAGAATTGAACTGGCGCATAGTCAACTGATCTTTGATAAGGGTGCTAAAAATTCACAATGGGGAAAAGGTAGTCTTTTCAATAATTGGTGTTTGGAAAATTGGACATTTGCATGCAAAAGAATGAAATCGGGTTCTTACCTGATACCATGCACAAAAATCAACTCAAAATGAGTTAAGAAATTGCTAAGACCAATGTCAAGAAGCTTTCCCCTGTGTTTTCTTCCAAGAAATTTAGAGTTTCGGGTCTTATGTTTAAATCTTTGCAGTGATTTTTTGGATATAAACAATAACACAGGCAACAAAAGCAAAAATAGACAAATGGGACTATACCAAACTAAAAAGGCTCTGTACAGCAAAGGAAAAAAAATAACAGGTGAAAAGATAACTTATAGAATGGGAGAAAAGTATTTACAAACCCTATATCTGATGAGAGATTAATATCCAAAATATATAAGGAACTCACAAAACTTAATAGTGAGAAAACCAAATAACCCAATTTAAAAACAGGTGAAAGTCATGAATAGACATTTCTCCATAAAAGACATATGAATAGCCAACAGATATAAGAAAATGCTATGTTATAGAAAGAACAAAGGGCCTTTAAGTCACCCAGACCATGAATTTATTATCAACTTTGTAAAATGGAAACAATAAGATCTGCTTTGTATCATTTTCATACAGATTAAAATAGTGGTGTCATTTTCTATTTCTTTCAAAGTGCAAACCAATTGAATCTAAGAAAACAATATTGAAATCCCTGCCAAGCTATATTTGAACCTTAGAAGAGGGATATTTTGTTTTCTACTCACTAGATACTGTGATTTCAAAAATAGGCTGAAGGCTGCTGACTATTCAGGGCAAGATAACTTCTGAGTCACTCAGGTCTTTGGACTCTCCCAGAATGTTACTCATATTTCATTGATAAAATACATTAGTTTTAGTTATTGTTGTTGTTAAACTATCTTAATCAGAAAACTAGAACCTTCTGAAGGTAGTAGCTGTATATATATTTTTGTCTATATCTGAAAGACAAATCATTCATTCTAGAATTCATAGGTGACCATCAACCAATGAGCAAATGAAATAGCAGACTGATAGAATTATGAATTTAGGGAAGGAGTTATTCCCTTTACTTCTTTGATACTGCTTTCTCACTTTATTAGATTAGTTACAATTTGCAAAGCTAATATCATTAAAGGATTCATAATTGAAAATAAAATAATTGCATAAAGATTTTGTTCAGATATAAAACATCACTAAATACCAAATAAATTCTTTGTCTAAATGAGATTTTCAGTACAGTTTTGAAGGGTCTTGGCATTTAAGAAGATGAAACTGGAATATTTTATAGAGATCTCTGTTATAAATTGTAAAATTACAGCTTGATTTCCCAGAGCAAAGTGTTTGTTGGCTAAAGCCTTTGGCTTTGTGCTGGAGAGTAATGGCTCAGGTCAGAGGTTTGGCACTGGGTTTACCCTGGGGCAGAGGGACAAACTGTAGTTGTCTCTGATGAGATTAAGCTAATCTTCCAGCCAAGCTGGCACGTGTAAATCCAGAGCATACAGACAGTTCTCCTACTGAGGGGTGTTCTCAAGTATTTTTGGCTTCATGAAAAGTAATGCTTAATAAAAGTGTATTAATGTCACCAAATGCAATACTCTGTTATTAGCTGATGTTGTAGAGACACTGGTTGTTTGAAGGGATATTTGTCTCTTCCTGGAAAGGGAGGGAAAAAAACTTTTAGTTTTTGTTAATATAAAACTCTTAGCTTTATTTAAAAATTTTTATTTTGAGATAATTGTAGGTCACATGCAGTTCTAAGAAATAACAGAGAGAGAATCTACCTTTCACCCAGTTTACCATATAAACAGGAAGTTGACATTGATATGAATCATCAACTTTATTGAAATTTCACCAGTTTGCACACACTGATGTCTGTGTATGTTTGTATGTGAGTGTGTGTGTGTGTGTGTGTGCGCTTGGTTCTACACCAAACAATTTTACTACAAGCATAAATTCATGCAACAACTGCCACAGTCAAGGTACAGGGCAGTTCCATCACTGGGCTCACCTTTCACTGCCACAGTCACCTCCCTCCCCTGCACCTTCCTAAATCCTGGCAACCACTAATCTGTTTTCCAGTACTTTAAATTGTCATTTCAAGAATGCTGTATAAATAGAACCATGTAAACTTGTAAGGTTAGCTTCTTTCATTATGTCTAATTCCCTGGAGATCTACCTAAATTCTTGCATGTATTGCTAGTTTTGTTCCTTTTTATTACTGAAGGGTATGCTATGGCATAGATTTACTACAGTTTGTTCAACTCTTCACCCACTGAAGAAAATTTACATTGTTTCCATTTGGATCTATTACAAATAGAACTATAAATGTTTGTGGGCAGGTTTTTGTGTGGACATTAATTTTCATTTTTCTGGGATAAATGCCCAGAGTGTAATGGTTAGGTCATATGTTAAGTACATGTTTAGTTTTGTATGAAACTGCCAGCGTAGATATACAATTTTGTATACTCACCAGCATTATATGGACAAACTAGTTTATTTGCATCTTATCATTTGGGGTCATCATATTTCTTATATTAGGTGTACAATGATACTACATTGTGGGTTTCATTTCTATTTTCATAATGGCTAATCACAGTGAACATACTTTCATGTGCTTAGTTTTTATCTGTATAGTCTCTTTAGTAAAACATCTTCCATGTCTTTTCTTCTAAATGGATTTTTTTAAACATTGAGTTTTTGTACCTTTTATGTATTTTTTAATATATTTGTCTCTGTTGGATATGTGCAAGTATTTTTGTTTTCCAGTTTGTAGTTTGTTTTTTCATTCTCTTCAAGTTTTATAGTCTTGCATTTTATATTTAAGTCCATGATGCATTTTGAGTTAACTTTTGTATAAGATGTAACGTTTAGGTTGAAGTTGGCTTTTTTCCCTAATGTATGTCCGATTTTTCCAGCACCATTTGTTGAAAAGACTATATTTGGCAGTATCATGCTGTCTTCATTGCTGCAGCGATAGAATGTGCCATAACACTGGAAAGAGTGATTCCTACTACCTTGTTCCTTTTCAATGCTCTTAGCTATTCTAGATATTACACTTTCCTGTTTACATTTAAGAATAAGCTTGTCTATGTCTACCAAGAAACTTTGCTGGAATTTTGATAGGAATTGCATTAAACTTATAGATAAGTTTGGGGCGAATTACCCAATTAATTACTATTAATATGTTGAGTCTTCCAATTCACTAATATTGTATATCTCTCCACTACTTTAGATGTTCTTTGATTTTCTTCATCAACATCTTGTAATTTTCAGAAAATAGATCCTGTCCATATTTGATAGATTTACTATTTTATAGATTATAGATGATACTATGATTTAAGTTTTCATTTCCACATGTTCATCATTATGTTTTAGTTTTTTGACTATTTCATTGGCTCTCGGCTCTCATCTATTGCTTTTCCTCACAGTCAGCATGCACTGCCTGCAAAATTTCTAATAATTTGCTGTCTTTGATGTGCCACGGGCAGAAACTTGATCATGTTTGCAGGATCTGGGACTCTGGTAGAGTTCCTTAAAGAATCAAGTAATATCGTCTGTGAAATGGAGATGAGCAATAGTGGTACCTACTTCCTGAGGCACCTATGAAAATTAAATAATATACAAAAATCATGGAGAAGGCAATGGCACCCCACTCCAGTACTCTTGCCTGGAAAATCCCATGGACAGAGGAGCCTGGTAGACTGCAGTCCATGGGGTTGCTAAGAGTCAGACATGACTGGGCGACCTCACTTTCACTTTTCACTTTCATGCATTGGAGAAGGAAATGGCAACCCACTCCAGTATTGTTGCCTGGAGAATCCCAAGGACAGCACGGCTGCTTTCTATGGGGTTGCACAGAGTCGAACACGACTGAAGCGACTTAGCAGCAGCAGCAGCATACAAAACTCATAGTGTTCGATATGGAATAAATATTCCATATTGAATGGTTAAAAAAAGAATGGTTGAATTCAATATATGGTTAAAAGAAAAAAGAATCAAGTGACCTCTGAGGCAGATATCATATGCTTGCAAGTCTTCTTTTCATGGGCAGTTTTACTTACTCTTGTATTCATGGCTGTTTTCTGGATGATGAAAATTGCAAGTTTGATTACTGACATGTCTGGTTTCTCAGCAATGAAGACATTGGTGACAAATATCAATGTAAGTAATACATAAATCAAAATTCATTTTGGGTTAATTTCCCTGAAATCCCTTTAATAATGTCAAAATAACATGCTTTATCAAAAAGATAATAATTTGGTTTCTGGAATATTGTAGAATACTAATGAGTTTTGACAGAATTTTTAAACTTGCAAAAAAACATGTATTTCCCCTGTGCTACTAAATGGACTCATGTAAATAAGAAAAGTTTATTTTTGGTCCTAAAAACATTGGAACAGTTTAGTCACCATGACAACATATATACTATTAAGTAGACAATTAAATAACTAGCAGTATTTACTATTCTGTTTTTAGGTCTTATTAACAGCATTGATACAAACTTAAGATGGTAGACACTGCATTTAGTGATAGAAATTCATTATGATGTACCAATAATTTAAGAAAAGTTGTTCCAATTATGTAAAGTGAAAAAGACGTTTCACACTCACAAGATTGATTAATTATAAAATAACCAAGTCTCACTTCGGTTTGGCCTACGTAGACCAGCTCACTTTCCCTCAAATATTCCTTAATTATATCCTCCTCTGAGCTGCTGCCAATTATTTCCTCTAAAGCTGGCTTCTTTTTTTGCAACTTGCTTACCTTTCCCTGTGAATTTGACTGACTAGTGAGTGTGTCTTACTTTCCTGGTGAGATAGGCAAGCAACTCGCATGTAGAAACTGTAACTATTAATGCCATCTCCTATATGTTTTACATATAAAAGACGCTCTATACCAATACTATGTAATTATTTAATGAAATTAGTCGTGTCTCCTGTTCTTTTCCATATGTGGTACAACTTAATTCTATCCAAATTTGCCTAATGCTAATATTTTTAGTGGTTGCAAACTGGTGATAGTAATGATTTTCCATATAGTGTTTTATCTGACACACCCATATGTAACACACATAATGCATACAAATCATAGGCACAAAGATAAATATGTTTTTATGTATGTATATACCATATAACTGCTACTTAGATCAAGATAAAAACATTTTTATCACTCAAAAAGGCTCATCCCATGGTATGCCCAGGTAAAAGGACTGGTCACCCACTCCAGTATTTTTCCCTGGATAATTTCATGGACTGAGCCTGGGGAGCTACAGTCCATATGGTTGCAAAGATCGGACACAACTGAGGGACTAACACTTTCACTTTCATACGCATATTTCACTTTCCCCACTCCAAAGTAATCAGTTTTAAAAATTGAGATGTAATTCACATATAAAATTCACCATTTAAAAATGTACAATTCAGTAGTTTTTAGTGGATTAACAATGTTGTGTACCCATCACCACCCTCCAGAACATTTTCATCACCTGGAAAATAAACTTCAGCCCCATTAGCGATAACTTTCTATTATCTCCTCTCCCAAGCCCTTGGAATAGACTAATCTACTCTCTGTCTCTATGGATTTGCTAATTCTGGACATTTCTTATAAGTGGAATCATATTCATATATGTGGTCTTTTGTGACTGGTTTATTTCATTTAGCGTGTCTTCCAGTTTCATCCATGTTACAACATGTATCAGTACTTTATTTCTTTTTAATAAGTAAATAATATTCTCTTGCATGAATTTACTATATTTTGATTATTCATTCATCCATTGATGGACATTTGAGTTGTTGTAACCGCTATTTTGATGCTAAACTTCATATAAGGGAATCATACAGTATATATGTAGTATTTAATTATATGGATATATCAAATGAACATATCATGCAAAGATGGGCTCGATAAAGGACAGAAATGGTATGGACCTAACAGAAGCAGAAGATATTAAGAAGAGGTGGCAAGAATACACAGAAGAACTGTACAAAAAAGAGCTTCACGACCCAGATAATCACGATGGTGTGATCACTCACCTAGAGCCAGGCATCCTGGAATGTGAAGTCAAGTGGGCCTTAGAAAGCATCACTACGAACAAAGCTAGTGGAGGTGATGGAATTCCAGTTGAGCTATTTCAAATCCTCAAAGGTGATGCTGTGAAAGTGCTGCACTCATTATGCCAGCAAATTTGGAAAACTCAGCAGTGGCCACAGAACTGGAAAAGGTCAGTTTTTCTTCCAATCCCAAAGAAAGGCAATGCCAAAGAATGCTCAAACTACCGCACAGTTGCACTCATCTCACATGCTAGTAAAGTAATGCTCAAAATTCTCCAAGCCAGGCTTCAGCAATACGTGAACCGTGAACTTCCAGATGTTCAAGCTGGTTTTAGAAAAGGAAGAGGAACCAGAGATCAAATTGCCAATATCCGCTGGATCATCGAAAAAGCAAGAGAGTTCCAGAAAAACATCTATTTCTGCTTTATTGACTATGCCAAAGCCTTTGACTGTGTGGATCACAATAAACTGTGGGAAATTCTGAAAGAGATGGGAATACCAGACCATCTGACCTGTCTCTTGAGAAACCTGTATGCAGGTCAGGAAGCAACGGTTAGAACTGGACATGGAACAACAGACTGGTTCCAAATAGGAAAAGGAGTACGTCAAGGCTGTATATTGTCACCCTGCTTATTTAACTGATATGCAGAGTACATCATGAGAAACGCTGGGCTGGAAGAAACACAAGCTGGAATCAAGATTGCCGGGAGAAATATCAATAACCTCAGATATGCGGATGACACCACCCTTATGGCAGAAAGTGAAGAAGAACTAAAGAGCCTCTTGATGAAGGTGAAAGAGGAGAGTGAAAAAGTTGGCTAAAGCTCAACGTTCAGAAAACTAAGATCATGGCATCTGGTCCCATCACTCCATGGGAAATAGATGGGGAAACAGTGGAAACAGTGTCAGACTTTATTTTTTTGGGCTCCAAAATCACTGCAGATGGTGATTGCAGCCATGAAATTAAAAGACGCTTACTCCTTGGAAGGAAGGTTATGGCCAACCTAGATAGCGTATTTCAAAGCAGAGATATTACTTTGCCAACAAAAGTCCGTCTAGTCAAGGCTATGGTTTTTCCAGTGGTCATGTATGGATGTGAGAGTTGGACGGTGAAGAAAGCTGAGCTCCGCGGAATTGATGCTTTTGAAGTGTGGTGTTGGAGAAGACTCTTGAGAGTCCCTTGGACTGCAAGGAGATCCAATCAATCCATCCTAAAAGAGATCAACCCTGGTTGTTCATTGGAAGGTCTGATGTTGAAGCTGAAACTCCAATGCTTTGGGCACCTCATGCGAAGTGTTGACTCATTGGAGACGACCCTAATGCTGGGTAGGATTGTGGGCGGAAGGAGAAGGGGATGACAGAGGATGAGATGGTTGGATGGCATCACCGACTCGATGGACATGGGTTTGGGTAGACTCCGGGAGTTGGTGATGGACAGAGAGGCCTGGCATGCTGCGATTCATCAGGTCCCAAAGAGTCGGACACGACTGAGCGACTGAACTGAACTGAACTGATCAAATGAGCCATCTTCATTCTGTGGCTGATGAACATAAGGGTTGCTTCTAAGTTGGGGCTGTTATGTATAAATGTATTATGAAATTTCTTTTAGTGAACATATTTACAGACTTCTGTAGTGTATATTCATAGGAATTAAATTGATGAGTTGTAGTATTAGTAGGAGTTTGGTTTTATTAAGAAGTTGTCAAAGAGTCTTGAAAGTGATAGTATTATTTGACATTCCCACTAGAATACCTGATAGACCAGTTGCTCCATATATTCCCCATGTTCTTGGTATATTCTTGGTATGTTGGCAGCCTTTTACATTTAAGCCACTGCAGTCTGTGTGTGTGTATATTGACATCTAATTGTGGTTTTAATTTGCATTTCCCCATATTTAATGATTTTGAAAACCTTTACAAATCACATTGTTTAGGTAATCTCTTTTGTAGTTGCCCAACTCATAAGTTTCTTTCTTCCTTTTTTTTTAATTAGGTTCTCTGCCTATTTCCTATTGATTTGAAGAAGTTTTCATTTTATCTTGGATATGTCTCCTTTGAAAGATACATGTGTGACAAATACCTTCTTTCAATCTAAGGCTTATATTTAATTTTCTTAACTTTTAAAATTATATTTATTATACAAGTTTTTTAAAATTGGTTTTAATTATAGTCTGTATGTTATTTCTTATAGCTTACTTATTCATGAAATACTGCCATAGAAAATTTAGGAGGAATACTGGAGCATGTAAATATTCAAGTAACTATACTTTTTATTTCTGTTTTAATGGTCCCAGAGAGCTAAATTCCTGAGACATGTTACTAATAGTGAAAGGTCTAATTATAAGGAAGCTCTGTCTGGTATTGCTATCCCATTTCAACTATAAATAATAACAAAGCAGGCTTTATTCACTAAGAACATATTGATCAGTGTCTAGTCTGATAAATGTCAGCATATTGGGAGAGTGAATGGAAGAGCTTGGTATTCTATGAAAGATTTCTGGTTTTATAATACCTGGTCATTTTATGCATTCATACATTGCTATTTATTGTGTATCTAAGTGTTAGAGTTATAAAATAATGTTTCATTCTAGAAATAATTGTCACCATAAGTATATATAAAGCCATATCAAATACCCTCTATCTATATCAGATTTTCTAAGGACAGTATTTTTAGAAGTAAAATTAATGAATAAAGTATTTTTGTTGTTCAGTTCAGTTCAGTCACTCAGTCGTGTCTGACTCTGTAACCGCATGGACCACAGCACACCAGGCCTCCCTGTCCATCACCAACTCCCAGAGTCTACCCAAACTCATGTCCATTGAGTCAGTGATGCCATCCAACCATCTCATCCTCTGTCATCCCCTTCTCCTCTTGCCTTCAATCTTTCTCAGCATCAGGGTTTTTTCAAATGAGTCAGCTCTTTGCATCAGGTGGCCAAAGTATTGGAGTTTCAGCTTCAACATCAGTCCTTCCAATGAACACTCAGGACTGATCTCCTTTAGGAGGGACTGTTGTTATTGAGTTGCAAAGTCATGTCTGACTCTTTGCAACCTCATAGACTGTAGCACTCCAGGCTTCCCTGACTTTCGCTATCTCTCAGAGTTTGCTCAAATTCATGTCCATTGAGTCAGTGATGCTACTTAACCACCTCATCCTCTGCCACCCACTTCTTTTCCCTTCAACATTTCCTAGCATCAGAGTCTTTTGCAGTAAGTTGGCTCTTCACATTACATGGCCAAAATGTTTGAGTTTCAGTTTTGGCATCAGTCATTCCAATGAATATTTGGAGTTGATTTCCTTTAGGATTGACTGGTTTGATCTTGCAGTCCTTGAGTAAAGTATATACGTGTGTGTGTGTGTGTGTGTGTGTGTGTGTGGCACAGTGGTAAAGAATCTCCCTATCAATGCAGGAAATGAGGGTTTGATCCCTGGGTCGGGAAGATCCCCTGGAGTAGGAAATGACAACTCACTCCAGTACTCTTGCCTGGACAATTCCAATGATAGAGGAGCCTAGCAAGCTACAGTCCATGTATGTATATATACAGTCTATATATATATATATATATATATTCAGTTTTGTCAGTACAATCAGGTGATTCATTTCTACCCACAGCATATGAGAGGAACTCCTTCTTTTAAAGACACCAGGAACATCATTTGTCATGGGTGACTTTTAAAAGGATCATAGCCAGATTGTTTATAAGATGGTTTCTAGTCTTCTGGATAATTAATCAAATTACTTCTAAAATATAATTTTAGAAAATATTTTCACATGTGGAAAAGTATTCTTATTTAGTTATATATGCAAATATAAAATTACAGAGATGAGACAGAGAACAATAGAAACTCTAAATTTCGTCAGAGTCCTACATTTGGAAAGTTAAAAGTCCCAAACAGTAGCTTCCACAAGTTAAAAATTGATAACAATTGCTATTTGCTTTTTTCACTGTTCATTTTGTTAGAAAACAAAGACCATGAAAAGCTTGGTAGGAGTGGTTTTCTGTATTTTTTAAACAAAAACCTTATGTCTCACTTTTGTATGTGAAGTCTAGTCATAGAAAATTTACCTTTAAATTGAAACCTATGAATTTTAACCTATAATCCTGGAATGGTTATAGCAGTCTTCTATTGCTAAAAATGTCCTTTTACTTTTAAATAATGGAAATTAATTTACTTTGGCTTTATTTTATTACATTTCTCTGAGTTAATTCTGTAGGGATTTTGATACCCTGGGAATTGGCAGACTAACATCCAGTCAGCTGCTCTGCTTTGGTCCACATGGCTGCCTGGCTATACTCAAAAAAATAATAATAATAATAATAAGGTGAGCTTTCTTTTCTTCCCATAAAGTGAATGAGAATTGAGTTCCTGCAGAAAACACTGCTTCACTTGTTGGCAGTCTTGAGCTTCTCATTCCCAGGAAGGATTGTAAAAATGTTTTAAGTGCAAATGTCATTTGCTTGACATTTTGAACTGATTTTCACTAACTTAATACTAATTCAGTTGGACTGGTGGACAGAGATTAATTAGCATGGCATAACTTAATTGCAACAAAGGGAGCAGGAATTTTGAAGAATGTGAATGATGACTTCAATGCCTATCATAATGTCATCAATGTATTTATTCCATTGTTTTAAAAAAGAAAACTGGGAGATCATTTTCACTAATCAACTATTATTAAAAATAACTAGCACTATATTGTCCCTGATATAAGATTTTATAGATAAACCATAAAATATTTTAGAGAAGTAAGAGACATCAAGAGGGAGCCTTGTTTAGTTCACTACCTTCAGGCACTTAAAATACAATTGTACTTATTATCCTCATTTTCACATTAAAAATTTGTTGAAGATGATTTAGAAGTGGTCTGTCTATGGTCACTGAATTCAGGAGCAGTGGTAGGAGATACCTCCACTAAAACTGAAGCTCTTCAGCCCCTGTCTTACAGTTCTTTTGTTTCAGATGAAATTGCCATTTGTTTCTCTTTCAAATGCAAGCAAGAGATTTTAGACAGATTCTAAAATCGTGTAAGATACTCTCATATACTACCAGTCAAAGTGTAATTTGGTACAAATTTTCTGAGAAACAATTTGGCAAGAGCCTTAAAAATGTTTTTATACTTTATTCAGTAATTTTACTTCTAAAATTGCTGTCCTTAAGACAATCTGATATAAAGTGTTGATGGCTAGAAAAAAAAAAAGGTTCAGGGTATTTGTTATGACTTGATTTATGAAAAGGAAAACTGAAAATCTTGACATCCAATTATAATACAATGGTTAAGTGAATTGTGTTATAATTATATTAGGAATTATTTTGCAGTGACTCAAATTATGTTTTTGAATCAGTATTTCATGGCATGGGAAATGATTATAACATGACATTGAGTGATTATAGCCTGAAATAAAACTTTGGAGACTCAAGTTTTATAAAAATACTCTACATGTGTATATGTGTACTCTGTTGTGTCCAGCTCTTTGTGACCACACAGACTGTAGCCCACCAGGCTTGTCTGTCCATGGGATTCTCCAGGCAAGAATATTGGAGTGGGTTGCCATGTCCTCTTTTAGGGCATCTTCTAACCCAGGGATGGAATATCTCCTGTATTGGCAGGTGAAATCTTTTCAACTAGCTCCACATGGATCTCCTGCATTGCAGGCAGATTCTTTATCATCTGAGCCACCATGGAAATCCCTGTATGTGTATGCTGCTGCTGCTGCTAAGTCGCCTCAGTAGTGTCCGACTCCATGCGACCCCATAGATGGCAGCCGCCAGACTCCGCCGTCCCTGGGATTCTCCAGGCAAGAATACTGGAGTGGGTTGCTATTTCCTTCTCCAGTGCATGAAAGGGAAAAGTGAAAGTGAAGTCGCTCAGTCGTGTCCGACTCTTAGCGACCCGGTGGACTGTAGCCCACCAGGCTCCTCCATCCATGGGATGTTCCAGGCAAGAGTACTGGAGTGGGGTGCCATTGCCTTCTCCGTGTATGTGTATAAATATGTATAAATAATGAAAAAATCCTGTGTTCTTCTTTATAGTTTTTTGACTTCCCATGTTTTGTATGATGAGTATTAAAATACATTTTAAAGTATATTCAAAGAATGAATTAAAGAGAATCAACCTTCTTCCTTTGACTCTAGTCATTTCCTCAGAGAATCTTGATTTAACTTCTTGGTTTCTAGTGAAAGTATTTAGGTCTCTCTTCTTCTAAGCTTCTTCTAAACACTAATACCATAAAGGATGAAAGTGTTGGGGGAGGGGACCTACCTGAATGACATTTATCAAATTTTCTCTGTATGATATAATCTGGGCCTCCTGGTGGCTCAGATGGTAAAGAATCTGCCAGAAAGCAGGAGATTGGGTTCAATACCTGGGTCAGGAAGATCCCCTGGAGAAGAAAATAACTACCAACTCCAGTATTCTTACCTGGAGAATTCCATGGATAGAGGAGTCTGGTGGGCTACAGTCCATGCAGTTGCAGAGTCAGACAGGGACACAACTGAGCGACTAACACTTTCACTTTCATACTAATATCTAGTTCAGATCCTTTCAATACATATGCTAAAACTTATGTATGGAATAAGATGCCTTCCCTTTGTCAAATGGTAATGAGATAAACTAATAATTTGTCAGTGAATCCTCATGTCTTTACCAACACATTTTGTATGCAATACCAATGGAGCTAAAATAAAATGTTTAGCTAGAAACGGAAACAAATTTGCAAAGAAATCGAGGCTGTTCAGTGATGGTGGTGGTGGCATTACTGATTTCCTAATAAACTAGTTTGATTAATTGGACTTTGATTTTCAGAAATCAGCAGTTATACCTTTGTAATACACTAAGAACCAGAGAATATCAGAAAGTGCCAAATGTTATATTTTAATCCTGGTTGAGCTTTGCTTGGGAGCATTGGCTTAAGAGCTGGAACTCAAGAGTTTTAGGCTTTGCTAATTTATTGAGAGGCCTTGAGCACATCAGATACCCTTCTGTAAAATGGGGCACTGGACTAGGAACAGTGATTTTTCAAACTGTTCCTGACTGGAAGCTTTGGGGAGATAAGCACCATGAGAATTTTATCTCACATATCTGGAGGGCCTGCATAGTAGCCTGCATGTGGCTAGTACATAACCAGAACTTAGTAGCTGTGAGTTAAATGAATGAATGTGTCCTCTGGAGCCCTGCCTGAAGTCAGCTTTTCTATCAGATTTTCAGCCAGCATAATGCCGCATGTATAAGGTAAGATTGCATTAAAAATGTAAAGGATAATTCTACTGTTGTAAATAAAAGTTTAAAAGCTTTAGTATAAAGTCTTTTCAATACTGTGATAATTTAATGTTACTATTGTGCTATTATTTAAAAAATGAAGATCACAACACCTCTTACTCTCATTTTCCCTTTCTATACGATTTAAAAATCTATGATAAAGCTGTGTGTAAATTGTATTTGTGAAACAGCAAAGGATGATATGTATTTTGATGGATGGATTGGAGGTGACAAGGCAGAGAAGGAGATGATGGGGTATGCCAGTCAAACCAACAGCATGTACAAAGGCAAACAGCCACAAGTGAGTATGGCAACTTTGAAAATGAAAGTGAAAGTCACTCAGTTGTTTCCGACTCTCTGACCCCATGGACTGTACAGTCCAAGGAATTCTCCAGGCCAAAATACTGGAGTGGGTAGCCTTTCACTTCTCCAGGGGATCTTCCCAACCCAGGGATTGAACCCAGGTCTCCTGCATTGCAGGATGATTCTTTACCAGCTGAGCCACAAGACAAGCCCAACTTTAGGCAGGCAAGAAATATGTGACATGGGTGCAAGGTTGAAGGAAGATAGTAAGAGATGTGGCTGGAAGAGGCTCCCACCATAAAGAGCCTTGTATGCTTGCTTAGGACTTGAGCTGTATCTGGTGGGGAAGCAAGTCTTTAGATTTTTAAGAAAGTGAGATATTTGTGTTTTACTATGAGTAAAACGCATATGAGTCTCAGTGTTGAGATTAGCTCTTTGGAGTCTGAGGGTTATCTGTTAAGATACCTCTTGATCTTGGGTTTAATGAAACTGGTATCATAAATACTCAAAAATGTTATCTTTTTTCAGACCATGGCATACTTTCTCTTTTTTCACACTTGGTTTACAGAATTCTAAAAATGATTCCGTATATGTATCAATCCTAATATGTCAATCCTAAAGAAAATCAGTCCTAAATATTCGTTGGAAAGACTGATGATGAAGCTGAAGCTCCAGTACTTTGGCCACTTGATGCAAAGAAATTACTCATTTAAGGAGACCTTGATGCTGGGAAACATTGAAGGCAGGAGGAAAGGGTACAACAGAGGATGAGATAGATGGTTGGATGGCATCACCGACTCTATGGACGATATTCAGCAAGCTCTGGGAGTTGGTGATGGACAGGGAAACCTGGCACGCTGCAGTCCAAGGGGTTGCAAAGAGTTGGACATGACTGAGTGACTGAACTGAACTCAACTTGCAGAATTCTAAAAATGATCCCGTATATATAGCCAGAGTTCTTCCAAAGACAAAGCTTACTGTCTTAATTAAGAATACACTTTAATTTATTACTACCTGGACATGAACACAGAGAAGGAAATGGCAACCCACTCCAGTATTCTTGCCTAGAGAATCCTGTGGACAGAGGAGCCAGGTGGGCTGCAGTCTATGGGGTCACACAGATTCGGACACGACTGAATTGACTTAGCAGCAGCAGCAGGACATGAAGAGGGGATAAAAAAATCAACCCTGGAGTCAAATAAAAGAAGTCACTATTAATTAGATATAGTCTACTGAAATGTAGCTTCATTTGTTTATGACTATAAGAGTACATCATGTGAAATGCCAGTCTGGATGAAGCAAAAGCTGGAATCAACATTGCCAGGAGAAATATCAATAACCTCAGGTATGCAGATGACACCACCCTTATGGGAAAAAGTGAAAAGGAACAAAAGAGCTTCTTGAAAATGAAAGAGGAGAGTGAAAAAGCTGGCTTAAAACTCAATTTTCAAAAACTAAGATCATGGCATTTAGTCCCATCAATTCAGTTGCTCAGTCATGTCCAACTCTATGCAACCCCATGGACTGCAGCACACCAGGCTTCCCTGTCCATCACCAACTCCTGGAGCTTACTCAAACTCATGTCCATTGAATCGGTGGTGCCATCCAACCATTTCATCCTCTGTCGTCCTCTGCTCCTCTGCCTTCAATCTTTCCCAGCATCAGGGTCTTTTCTAATAATTCAGTTCTTCGCATCAGGTGGCCAAAGTATTGGAGTTTCAGCTTCAGCTTCAGTCCTTCCAGTGAATATTCAGGACTGATTTCCTTTAAGATGCACTGGTTGGATCTCCTTTCTGTCCAAAGGACTCTAAAGAGTCTTCTCCAACACCACGGTTCAAAAGCATCAATTCTTCTGCACTCAATTTCTTTATAGTCCAACTCTCACATCCATATATGACTACTGGAAAAACCATAGCTTTGACTAGATGGACCTTTGTTGGCAAAGTAATGTCTCTGCTTTTTAATATGCTGTCTAGGTTGGTTATAACTTTTCTTCCAAGGAACAAGCGTCTTTTAACTTTATGGCTGCAGTCACCATCTGTAGTGATTTTGGAGCCCCCCAAAATAAAGTCTGTCACTGTTTCCTTTGTTTCCCCATCTATTTGTTATGAACTGTTGGGACCCAATGCCATAATTTTAGTTTTCTGAATTTTGAGTTTTAAGCCAACTTTTTTACTGTCGTCTTTCACTTTCATCAAATACTCTTTAGTTCTTCTTCACTTTCTGCCGTAAGTGTGGTGTCATCTGCCTATATGAGGTTATTGATATTTCTCCCAGCAATCATGATTCTAGCTTGTGCTTCATCCAGTCCAGCATTTCTCATGATATACTCTGCATATAAGTTAAATAAGCAGGGTGACATATACAGCCTTGATGTACTCCTTTCCTGATTTGGAACCAGTCTGTTGTTCCATGTCCAGTTCTAACTGTTGCTACTTGACCTACATATAGATTCTCAGGAGGCAGGTCAGGTAGTCTGATATTCCCATCTCTTTAGGAATTTTCCACAGTTTGTTGTGATCTAGTCCCATCACTTTATGGCAAATAGATGGGAAAACAATGGGAACAGTGACAGATTTTATTTTTGAGGGCTCCAAAATCACTGCAGATGTTGACTGCCGCCATTAAATTAAAAGACACTTGCTCCTTGGAAGAAAAGCTATGACCAACCTAGACAGCATTTTAAAAGCAGAGACATTATTTTATCATAAAATGTCCATATAGTCAAAGCTATGGCTTTTCCCAGTAGTAATGTGTGGATGTGAGAGTTGAACCTCTCACATAAAGAAAGCTGAGCACTGAAGAATTGATGCTTCTGAACTTTGGTGTTGGAGAAGACTCTTGAGAGTCCCTTGGGCTGCAAGAAGATCCAACCAGTCAATCATAAAGGAAATCAGTCCTGAATAATCATTGGAAGGACTGATTATGAAGCTGAAGGTCCAATGCTTTGTCCACCTGATGCAAAGAACTGGCTCCTTAGAAAAGACTCTGATGCTGGGAAAGATTGAAGGCAGGAAGAAAAGGGGTGACAGAGGATGAGATGGTTTGATGACATCACTGACTCGATGGACAAGTGATTGAGCAAGCTCTGGGAGTTGGTGATGGACAGGGAAGCCAACGTACTGCATTCCATGGGGTCACAGAGTTGGACACGACTGAGTGACTGAAGTGAACTGATAAGATATCCAGTTGGGAGCTATCTGACAAGAGATTGGATATGACCTTCAAAGCAGAGTACATTGAAATTGGGAATAATGGACCAGATGTGACAGTTATCTTGAAAGTTTTATTTTATAACTTAAAACTAAATTTTGCCTTGCATAAGACACTTACTGGGCTTTCCAGTTGGCAATAGTGGTAAAGAACCCACCTGCCAATGCAGGAGACATGAGAGGCAGTTTTGATCCCTGAATCAGGAAGATCCCTGGAGGTGGGCGTGACAACCCACTCCAGTATTCTTGCATGGAGAATCCCATGGACAGAGGAGCCTGGCGGGCTACTGTCTATAGAGTCACAAAGAATTGGGAACCACTGCAGTGACTTAGCACACACACATTCAGGCAAGACATTTATTAGCTTCCGAGGTGGTGTAGTTGTAAATAATCTGCTTGCTAATGCAGGAGACACAAGAGATGAGGGTTCAATCCCTATGTCGGGAAGATCCCCTAGAGGAGGAAATGGCAACTCCTCCAGTATTCTTGCCTGGAAAATTTTATGGATAGAGGAGCCTGGTGGGCTACAGTCATGGGATCAGAGAGAGTTGGACATGACTGAGCACAGGCATCAAGCACAAAGATACTTATTGGCCTTTCATTTACAGAAAAAAAAAAAAATCTATGCTCATATTTTGAGGACAGACACACCATGACAGAGCACATGCTGTATATAAGGGACTGGGGTTGAGCTTGCCAGTAGGTGTGACTTTGGTCTATTTAACAGTTAGTTTTAATTTGTCACTTTATGACATTTGGACTTTAGTATATACTGTGAATCAAAATAATAAAAAAGTCAATGTCTTAAGGAAAGTGAAGAAAAGAAAGATGCGCTTAAAATGTAATAAAAGTCCTCTTTTGATACGCTACTAAACAGAGAATATTGCTAATACTGGGAGATTTCATTTTCAGCATGAATCTTGAAAGAAATCATTAAAAGGATGTAAAATGACTGTTACCAAAGTGAATCTAAAACAATGAAAATTCTTTAAGGTAATGAAAATAGAAATAGATTGATCTGTTTGACCATTAAACTATTCAGTGTAATATTTATACATGTATGTATATATTTTAAAATTACTTTTATGGATTTTGCTCCCCTAGCACAAATTCTATTTTCAACTTGAGGAAAATATTAACATTAGCTAAAACTTGAAATATATTCAGGCTCATGCAGAAATACTTTCTTAATTCTGCCTAGAACCTCATCAAATAATCAAGAAACAAAATTCAGGCAGGAGTGGAGAATGAAAAAAAAAGAAAAACTGCTTTTAAAGAGAGCTAAAAAAAGCATTACATTTTGTTGGACTACTCAAATGTTCGGTAGGGAAAATAAAGCCTAGCCTTTCTTTAACATTTACCATGTGCAAGACTAAACTGGGCTAAACTCAAATCCTTTCATTTAATTCCTACAATGAACCTATGAAATAAACACTATCATCCCATTTCACAGATGAGATTCAGAGTGATAAATAAGTTGCCTTAGGTTACAAAGATAAGTAGTAGATCTGTACCCAGACCTATGACCTCCTGAGGCTGATCTTTCATGATACCTCTAGGCACTCTCCCATGTCCTCATGGCCATTCCCCCATCATACTTTTCTCACTGTATTATTATTGTCTTTGTACCTCCTACCTCCCCCTACTTCATCGTTAGCTCCACCAAAGCAAAGACAGCATATTACCTTTCTATTTCCAGGAATTTAATGCAGTGACATGCCTCACCGTAGAAGCTCAGTAAGTGCCCATTGAAAGACTAATATTTTCAGGAGTCACTGAAAGTTAATATAGTAAAGAAAACATTGTATTGTTATGGAAACTAACTGATGTGGCAAGTGCCAATTGCTTCTATAGTTCTGTTAGATGTTCCTTTTTTCAAAGATGAACTCTTTCAGAAAGATAGGAGAGCTGATCACTATTGCATATAGGAATTCAGAAGAGTAAGAAAAAATCCGCAAAGATCCTGAAGTGATGTGACATGGTATCACAGTATTAGGAAAGGTTCAGGGGATGGATATTGAAAGCATAATTTAATCAAGGGTCTTTACATTTATGATGGCTCATCTTCTACACACAGAAGCAACCTGCTTTTCATGGATAGTGAGCTCCAAGTGAAAGGAATATTCCAGGCCTTAGGTCATTTTTTAAAGGTTAAAATGCAATTAGCATAGGAAGGAAAACTATTTTATATGAAAACATTATTTGGTATAATTTAATGAAGACAAATCAACTTAGACTTCAGCTCAAGGGATTCAAATTCTATCAAAGAAAAACATTTCTGATTATAAGAGTTTACCAAGGGAGTTGGGAGGGGATTCTGAG
This sequence comes from Giraffa tippelskirchi, assembly GCF_054371585.1. Classification (NCBI taxonomy): domain Eukaryota; kingdom Metazoa; phylum Chordata; class Mammalia; order Artiodactyla; family Giraffidae; genus Giraffa; species Giraffa tippelskirchi. The sequence continues at coordinate 135,476,532 of NC_137281.1, read as the reverse complement.
TTTGCACATGTACCTTTCACGGGGACTGTCCTGACTTCTATAATCATGCTCGATGATGCTCTGACGATAATGTGATTATATGTCCATTTTAATCTGGGTCTTTAATTGCCTTGTCTGAAAGCTACCGGGAATAAAATTTCTATACCTCCGTCTCTTTAAGCATGTTTCTGTCATTTGCCTCCCCTTCTAAATGGTGCTTGGAGCTTGAATTCTGCTGTTGCTCTCAGCAGTCTTCAGGAGTCAAAGACCTGAATGAGCAAGGGCTGCCATGCAGCCTGCAGTGCCCACCTCTGCCAGCGTGGACATTGCCAGTTTTTTAAGCCTTACAGAAGGCTGATGAATACCCTTTTGCTCCCTGAACTTAAATTTATTAGTAAAATAAAAATATTTCAGAGTGAAGAAAACATATGGAAAGTGGAGTTATCAGCCATGTCAAGTTGCATGACATATTGCAATGATGCTTTTGTTGATTTTGTTGTCTTGTAATTGGTTAATATAAATCCACTTCCAATGTGTAGTAAGGTCTGTTACCTTGAATTTTGAGGTAGTTATGAAAAAAATTATAAAGTAGCAACTAGACTGAAATGAATGTTAATGACCTATTTGATTTATTTTTTGATGACATTATAATATATTCTTTTCTGAGACTCTTCCCAGCCATCTTAAGACTGTCTTCTCTCCATGATGAGACTCATACCCACTCAAAGATTCACTACATGGTGCTGTGTTATAATAGCCCATATGCTCATCAGCCCATCTCACTGGATTATTAGATCTTTCAGAGCAGAGCTGTGTCTCATTACCTTTTTCCTCAATACAGCATTTTGCAGACTGTGCCATAGTTAATAAGCATTTGTCAGATTCCTTTTTGTTGGAAATAGTCTTTCTCTCTTTTTTCTTCTTACTTATTCATCTCTCACTTTCTTCAGGTCCTCTCCATCTGTCCCAAAGACATGAGAGCTGATATCTGTGTTCATCTAAACCGGAAGGTTTTTAATGAACATCCTGCTTTTCGATTGGCCAGCGATGGGTGTCTGCGAGCCTTGGCAGTAGAGTTCCAAACTATTCACTGTGCTCCTGGGGACCTCATTTACCATGCTGGAGAAAGTGTGGATGCCCTCTGCTTTGTGGTGTCAGGATCCTTGGAAGTCATCCAGGATGATGAGGTGGTGGCTATTTTAGGTACTGTGAACTTTCCTAATGTAGTAGCAAACGTGTAACAGTTTTAGAGGTTTTATTTCTCAGGTTTCTTAAGAGAAATTTCCTCTGCTGGGTGACTTTGGAAATTGGGTCACTAATGAGATGATGAATCTCAGTGAAAACTAGTAATGCCATTTCAGCAAAGAGCATTAGTATTGGTCATAGCTTAATGGGCTGCACGAGGGTTTGATTCAACTTTCTTTGGCAACAGTACCACAATGCCTTTTAGACGAGAGGTGATCACAGCCTAGGGTGACTGAACTTCCATGTTGGTAAGTGTGAAAATGGCTTGTGAAATGATTGTCAGGTTAGTAACCTACAGTATTTGTCTCAGAGGGACAACAGAACCTTTGCAGATCAACACTTCCCTTTAGAGATGTATAAACTGAGGCTTTATACATCCAACAACAGCCAACCAATTCAGTGCCTGGTTCAGCTAGTTACCTGAGAATTAGTACTTGAGTACAGATCATCTTTCCCCAAATCTTTCTGCTTGCTCGCAGTGGACCTAAGTAATGAATGGAAAGTGATGAGGAGGTAGATGAATTTGACCGGTTATATTGGAATGATCACAATGCAAGTAAACTTAGGTTTTTAAAGCTGATTCTACCCATCTATATTTGAGTGAGGAAAATTATTCAGCTAGTAATAAATTTGTTCTAAAATTCAGAGACCTGATTGATATAGTTGTACTAATGGAAAAAGGCAGTGACAGTACATGTGAGTGAAAAAAAAAATTTTTTTTAATTGCATGTTTGGGGACAGTGTAATCCATTTTACATTTTATCCTGGTAAAAAATTGCTAAATGATATTTTAGATCATTTTCTGCTCAAATATCTGCAGCATGAAGTCCACATAGATCAAAAAGGAAGCAATAATGAGGCCAGAGGAGAATCATTTCTTATGTTTTTTCAAGTGAAATAAGTTAGAATTGTAGGATGTCAGCTCTCTTTTGATCACATTTTTCATGGCTTCTGTCTCATGAAAAATGAGCTCAATTTTTAAACTATTGGATTTTTTAGCTACTGAGGTCAACCTACCATAGCTTGAATGCTACTTATTCTCATAAGTAAAAGATTGACTGGTGTATTTTAGAAACTGCAAAAGCAAAATCCAGCCCCAAAATGAAGGATTGATTCAAAAAGCACAATTACCTGAAAAAGACAGAATTGAGAATTGATAAACAGTGACTCTTCCTAAGAAAATAGGTTCAATAAATTTGTAAGGGTTACAAAAAATAGTTCAAGGGTGCAAATGACTGAACACTATTGTTCATAAAACTTTCTTTAACTGTTGTGAAATAATATTACATTTATGCATAAATTTCTTTTAGAAGCTATTTTTATTTATTTTTTTTGTTTGGTTAGAAAAATGCCTGCAGCTCTTAGAATCAGCACTCTGGGTGTGTTTAATGTTGCTTAGTGTGTTCTGCTTTGTTTCCTGGAGCATAAAGGAGTTATATAATACTTCATAAAAAATGTACTTTTCACCAGAATAATCCTTTGTGGTAAAATGTAGCATATACACACTACAATAATTCTTGTTTGTTTAAAGAAGATGATAAAACACAAGCCCAAAACAGGTGTATTTTTTCCTACATGTTCATTTCAATGGTGGGTGGGATAGCAGACATCAAAAATATTAAAATGAGTACTGTTGTGATAAATTTCCTAGACTGTGCACTCACTGTCATTTGTTTTGCCCCATTTTCTTCATTGTAGCTTCACCTTGCTAGCTTCTTTTCTAAAAAGATGGATTGAGAAAGCCCTGAGTGCAGTGCCTCTGGGCTAGGTCTGCTAAGCTGGAATCATGCTCAGTGAAACAGACAAAATGCATTTTCTTTTCATTTTAAAATAAAATGGTAGCTAGTTTTGCCCAATGACACAGTAAAAATGAACACAGGGCCTCTAGGTATTGGTCCAATCTCATCATATATCCGTCATATTTTATTTCTTTGAATGAATGCTTTTTGTTTATCCTCCTCAAAAATCTGAACATTTCAAAGATTTTTTATCTCTTGGTTTAATGAGTTAAATTACATGTATACTTCTCTGGCAATCTTTCTTTCCTTTACTCTGTGGGTTTCTAACAAAGATTAGCTCAGCCAAAAGGCAATCAAAAGGTTTCTGTTTAAAAAAAAAACTTGCCCTGGAAGTGATCTTCCAAGGAAGACGTAAGTGCGGGGGCGGGGGTGTGGGAAGGCGTGACTCTGGAGAGGCTCAACGGGTCGTCTAGGTGCCCTAGTGCTGGCCAAAGTCACATCCTCATGGTAACTGTGATTTGGATCATCAGTGACAAGATGGTTGTGGAGAGAAACTTTGAGAACTCTGCCTTGGTGTTGCACCTTCTACCAATCTGGCTTTATAGGAAGGCAGTCTGAGGAGATTGTAGAGTAGGAGTGTGGACTCACAGTGACTTTCTGTGGGAGACGGTGTGTGATGTCACATGTGAGAGATGTTTGCACCACATGCCCCAAGGAGTGTGTCTGCCATGGTCCAGATATGCTCTTGTGCTCACATGGCTTATAGGTTCCACCTATGAGCCTGCTGAAGCCTGTGCCTGTTGCCACCTATGCTTCATCTAAGGGGCATGGAACCTGCCAGAAGGGTCTTTCTTAATGAACCAGCTTCTTGATTTGTAGGTTGTCTCACCAGCTCTGTTGTGTGACTTCACAGTGTGGTTTCCACTGGGGATGCATGTTTTCAGACTTTTCTAAGCCAACAATACTTTCTTTTATAATTAAAAAGGATTTTTGTTTTTTATTTAACACTTAAGATGTTTAACAATGTTTTAGGAGAGGGAGACGGAAAAAGAGTAACTCATCCACATCACTTCTGACACTATGATGACTGTTCATTCTTTTTATAATCCTATTTTTTCTTATTTCTGATTTTTTGGTAGCTAAATTTTGAAATAATTGCAAACTTAATGAAAAGTTGCAAAAGTTATCAGCACATGAAGTTTGACAAATATCAAGGTTTTCTACCTTATTGAGTAAGTTAATTAGGTTTTCAGTATCTTTACTTATTTTTTTTTCCTCTTGATCTATCCTGGAACTGAGAGTGACATGTTATTTTGTTATTAATGTGTTGTATCTATGTCTCTTTGTATATCCTGTAGTTTGCTATTTGTAATGTTTATTACTGTGTTATTTGGTACACAGATATTTGTAACTATTATACCTTCAGCTGAATTGTGACTTTTAGCATTGAACTCTTTTCTTTTTCATCACAACCCTTGTAAGGGTCAGACAGAAACAGCATCTCCTCCCCCATCTGCATATACCTCAGAAAAATGAGAATTTGTCTAAGTTGATCTGATAGGGGAAATAAGTAGGCCTTGTTCTCTCGTAGGCTGATTTATTTGCCAGTTGAAAAGTAGAGGTGAGGTCATTTTAAAATTAATTAAAATCTCTGAATCCAAAAACCAGGTGCAGATCATTCCCTTGGATCTTTGCCTCTCAACGGTCTCTTGGTAGCTCCATAATTCTTTAGTGTGTCAAAAGTGTTAAGGTGTTTAATGAATAAGTTCTGAAGCAGAACTAATTAATGGAAAGATAAAAATATAGTCAATAAATACCTTCTCGTTTAACATGGAGAGATGGCTTCAAGATGTTTTCTAAATAGGGCACATGAAGATAATTGCAGTTCATGTCTTTTTCTAAATTGAAGTTCTTTCAGTTCTTACAACTCTCCTTTTTTTTTTGACCTTCCCACTTTTTATAAAGCACAAAGAATTCCAAATTAAGTTCATGATGCATACATAATATTGTATGTGCTTTATATCTTCTTGCATTTTAATTTTTACCCTATAATTACTTAATGTGAACAGATTATTGGTATGCCTAAAATAGCCAGATTACTTTTAAGTGTCTGACAAAGTATACTGTACCTTATAGAGACTATACAAATGGCATTTCTCCACTAACTTTAGACCCATCTTCTAAAATAGTTGATTTGCTACATTTACATTTTGACTTTTCTCTCTTCACTGATTATTAAAATTATATGGGTAGAATTATTAATCTAAGGCAATCTATATCTAAGTCTGTTAACTGTAACTTTAAGTTCCGAAGAGAACCATGCTTATTTATGTAGAGTTTGAACAGAGGCTTAGATGCTGTTTTTAAGTTGAAGGAAGAAGGCATAAGAGAAGAATAAAGAGACAGAATTAAATGAACTTAATAATATAAAATAGCTTCCCAGGTGGCACAGTGATAAAGAATGTGCCTCCAATACAGGAGACACAAGTTCAATCCCTGGGTGAGGAAGATCCCCTGGAGTAGTAAATGGCAACCTGACTGAAGTATCCTTGCCTGGAAAACTCCATGGACTTAGGAGCTTGGTGGTCTATAGTCCACAGAGAGTTGGGCAAGACTGAGCACACACACAACACAACACAGCACAACACAACAAAACACAATATAACACAGTAATATGAAAAGAGTAATTTCTATTACCTGGGTAAAGATTCCATTTTAATTAGAATCAGTTATTTAGAATCAGTTCGTCTCTTATAAACATTTGTCCATTATCAAAGAAAACATTTGTTCATATCAAATCTTCAAAGAATTTGAATATTTCTCTCAAAGAAAACATAAGGACTCAAAATATGCCTCTTATTTTTATCCCCTGCCAAAAAAGCAACCTGAGATGTGAATGAATAATATTCTTCTATTTTGAGAATTTGTGAAAATGTTACTTTTGTGTTGTAGCTAAGATTTCTTCCCATATACTTGTTGAAAGTCAAGTGTTTCACACTTAAATTCTTTAAAGGGCTTTTCCCAAGCTCCAGAAAATTTTCTTTTGTATCCACATTTCTCTGTTTTGAGTTGCTGTACTATGAACCAGGTAAGTTTGCTCTACATATTGTGATGATGATGAACTTAGTTAATTTAGACATTTTTATGAAAGTAAACCAGTTATTTGTTTTAAAACACTCATGCCTGTCTTCCTTTAAACTTTCTAAGTAGTGAGTAAAACATTGTTTGTCTATGGCTTAAATTATACACTTTAGAGTTCTTCAGTATGTAGATTTTAGGGTAAAATATAGTCTTTATTATCTGGTAATTTAGACTTAGGGGGTTCCCTCCTGCTGGCTCAGTAGTAAAAAAAAAAAAAAAAAGAAAGAAAGAAAAGAAGTCCTCCTGCCAGTGCTGGATACCCGGATTTGATCTCTGGGTTGGGAAGATATCTAGGAGAAGGAAATGGCAACTCACTCCAGTATTCTTGCCTAAGAAATCCCATGAACAGAGGAACCTGGAGGGCTACAGTCCATGGGGTCACCAAGAGTTGGACATGACTTAGTGACTAAACAACAACACAAAGTTAAGACTTAACTTCACACCCTCTCCCTACCATCCTTCAAAACTGATCTTGCTCATTCTATCTTCTTGGTGTCTCTTCAACCTATACTTAATGTCCTTTCTATGGAGGGCCACCCAAGACGGACGGGTCATGGTGGAGAGTTCTGACAAAATGAGATCCACTGGAGAAGGGAATGACAAACGACTTCAGTATTCTTGCCTTGAGAACCCCATGAACAGTGTGAAAAGGCAAAAAGATAGGACACTGAAAGATGAACTCCCCAGGTCAGTAGGTGCCCAATATGCTACTGGAGATCAGTGGAGAAATAACTCCAGTAAGAATGAAGAGAGGGAGCCAAAGCAAAAACAACACCCAGGTGTGGATGTGACTGGTGATAGAAGCAAGGTCCGATGCTCTAAAGCACAATATTGCATAGGAACCTGGAATGTTAGGTCCATGAATCAAGGCAAATTGGAAGTGGTCAAACAGGAGATGGCAAGAGTGAACGTGGACATTTTAGGATTCAGTGAATTAAAATAGACTGGAATGGGTGAATTTAACTCAGATGACCATTATATCTACTACTATGGGCAGGAATCCCTTAGAACAAATGGAGTAGCCATCATAGCCAACAAAAGAGTCTGTAAATGCAGTACTTGGGTGCAATCTCAAAAACAACCGAATCTCTGTTCCTTCCCAAGGCAAACCATTCAATATCATGGTAGTCCAAGTCTATGCCTTGACCAGTAATGCTGAAGAAGCTGAAGTTGAACGGTTCTATGAAGACCTACAAGAACTTCAGAACTAACACCCAACAAAGATGTTTTCATTATAGGGGACTGGAACACAAAGTAGGAAGTCAAGAAACGCCTGGAGTAACAGGCAAATTTGGCCTTGGAGTACAGAATGAAGGAGGGCAAAGGCTAATAGACTTGTGCCAAGAGAATGCACTGGTAATAGCAAACACCCTCTTCCAACAACACAAGAGAAGACTCTACACGTGGACATCACCAGATGGCCAACACCAAAATCAGATTGATTATATCTTTGCAGCCAAAGATGGAGAAGCTCTATACAGTCAGCAAAAACAAGACCGGGAGCTGTCTGTGGCTCAGATCATGAACTCCTTATTGCCAAATTCAGACTTAAATTGAAGAAAGTGGGGAAAACCACTAGACAATGCAGGTATGACCTAAATCAAATCCCTGATGATTATACAGGGAAGTGAGAAATAGATTTAAGGGACTAGATCTGATAGACAGAATGCCTGATGAACTATGGACAGAGGTTCATGACATTGTACAGGAGACAGGGATCAAGACCATCCTCAAGTAAAAGAAATGCATAAAAGCAAAATGGCTGTCTGAGGAGACCTTACAGATAGCTGTGAAAAGAAGGGAAGCAAAAAACAAAGGAGAAAAGGAAAGATATACCCATTTGAATGCAGAGTTCCAAGGAATAGCAAGGAGAGATAAGAAAGCCTTCCTCAGTGATCAGTGCAAAGAAATAGAGGAAAATAACAGAATGGGAAAGACTAGAGATCTCTGCAAGAAAATTAGAGATACCAAGAGAACATTTCATGCAAAGATAGGCTCAATAAAGGACAGAAATGGTATAGACCTAACAGAAGCAGAAGATATTAAGAAGAGGTGGCAACAGTACACAGAAGAACTGTACAAAAAAGATCTTCAGGACCCAGATAATCATGGTGGTGTGATCACTCACCTAGAGCAAGACGTCCTGGAATGTGAAGTCAAGTGGGCCTTAAGAAGCATCATTATGAACAAAGCTAGTGGAGGTGATGGAATTCCAGTTGAGCTATTTCAAATCCTAAAAGATGATGCTGTGAAAGTGCTACACTCAATATGTCAGCAAATTTGGAAAATTCAGCAGTGGCCACAAGGCTGGAAAATATTAGTTTTCATTCCAGTCCCAAAGAAAGGAAATGCCAAAGAATTCTCAAACTACCACACAATTGCACTCATCTCATATGCTAGTAAAGGAATGCTCAAAATTCTCCAAGCCAGGCTTCAACAGTACATGACCCATGAACTTCTAGTTATACAAGCTGGTTTTAGAAAAGGCAGAGGAACCAGAGATCAAATTGCCAACATCTGGTGGATCATCGAAACAGCAAGAGAGTTACAGAAAAACATCTACTTCTGCTTTATTGACTATGCAAAAGCCTTTGACTGCGTGGTTCAGAACAAACTGTGGAAGATTCCTCAAGTGATGGGAATACCAGACCACCTGACCTGCCTCCTGAGAAATCTGCATGCAGTCAGGAAGCAACAGTTAGAACTGGACATGGAACAACAGACTGGTTCCAAATAGGAAAAGGAGTACTTCAAGTCTGTATATTGTCACCATGCTTATTTAACTAATATGCAGAGTACATCATGAGAAATACTGGGCTGGATGAAGCACAAGCTGGAATCAAGATTTCTGGGAGAAATATCAATAACCTCAGATATGCAGATGACACCACCCTTATGGCAGAAAGTAAAGAAGAACTAAAGAGCCTCTTATGAAAGTGAAAGAGGAGAGTGAAAAAAATGGCTTAAAACTGAACATTCAGAAAGCAAAGATCATGGCATCTGGTCCCATCACCTCATGGCAAAAAGATGGGGAAACAGTGGAAACAGTGGCAGACTTTATTTTTGGAGGCTCCAAAATCACTGCAGATGGTGACTTCAGCCACAAAATTAAAAGAGGCTTACTCCTTGGGAGAAAAGTTATGACCAACCTAGACAGCATATTAAAAAGCAGCGATGTTACTTTGCCAACAAATGTTTGTCTAGTCAAGGCTATGGTTTTTCCAGTCGTCATGTATGGATGTGAGAGTTGGACTAAGAAAGAATTGTTGCTTTTGAACTGTGGTGTTGGAGAAGACTCTTGAGAGTCCCTTGAACTGCAAGGAGATCCAACCAGTCCATGCTAAAGGAAATCAGTCCTGAATGTTCATTGGAAGGACTGATGTTGAAGCTGAAACTCCAATACTTTGGCTGCCTGATGTGAAGAGGTGACTCATTTGATATGACCCTGTTGCTGATAAAGACTGAAGGTGGGAGGAGAAGAGGACGACAGACGATGAGATGGTTGGATGGCATCACTGACTCAATGGTCGTGAATTTTAGTAAACTCCGGGAGTTGATGATGTACAGGGAGGCCTGATGTGCTGCAGTCCCTGGGGTCGCAAAGAGTTGGACATGATGTGTGACTGAACTGAACTGCCCTGCTCCTTGGAAGAAAAGCTATGACCCACCTGGACAGCATATTTCAAAGCAGAAACATTACTTTACCAACAAAGGTCCATCTTGTCATAGCTATGGTTTTCCCAGTATTCATGTATGGATGTGAGATTTGGACTGTAAAGAAAGCTGAGCACCAAAGAATTGATGCTTTTGGACTGTGGTGTTTGGAGAAGGTTCTTGAGGGTCCCTTAGATTGCGAATTCAAAGCAGTCAATCTTAAAGGAAATCAGTCCTGAATATTCATTGGAAAGACTGATGTTGAAGCTAAAGCTCCAATACTTTGGCCACCTGATACGAAGAACTGACTCATTTGAAAAGACCCTGACACTGGGAAACATTGAAGGCAGAAGGAGTAGGGGACGTCAGAGGATGAGATGGTTGTATTACATCACTGACTCATTGGGCATGAGTTTGATTCAGCTCCGGGAGTTGTTGATGGACAGGGAAGCCTGGCATGCTGCAGTCCATGGGGTTGCAGAGTCACACATGACTGAGCGACTGAACTGAACTGAATGTCCTTTCCCATGACCACTGCTCTTAAAATTTTGGTTCTGGGTCATGGCTACCACCTGAAAGGCCTATCTATTTGCTATCTGTTGTCAACTTCAACCTCCAATTCTACGCTGTGCTGCCATCACAATAATTTTTTAAAATAGAAAATATCTTTATAGTCTCTTTGTTAGGATTGGCTTTTTAGCCCCAGAATACAACATGACTTTTAGCCTGGACTGCGAGGTTTAGGTTCTGGTCTGTGCCCTGCTTTCCAGCCTGATTTGTGCCATTCACTACTCCTACTCTCTTTTCACCATGTTGAATCACAGAAAGTTTTCTGAGCACCAAGTTGTTTCTTCCTGGCAAGCTATTGAGTAGACTGCTTCTTTGTTTAAAACATCTTTTCTCCTGCTTTTGTGTGTCTCTTGCTTCTTCATCTTCTTTCACTCTCTCCGTTCTTGCCCTGGTCTGGATAAGGACCTCTCTTCTGGCTCCGTTACATGCCTATGCAGGGTTCTTTGTCTTTTGCTTGTTTATTCTTCTACTCTGTTGTGAGTACTTGAAAGGTCTCACTCATTTTTGTCTCTCTCTCATCTGTGATAAGGACCTCTTTAATAGGTTCTCAGTAAAGGTTCAATGAGCCAAATTATTCAGCACTTTGATTTGCCATTAAGTTGTTTCTATAGCTGTTTTAGTTCTTGCGTTGTATTCTGTGGCCATTTTCTTTGTTTTATCTTGAGATACTGACTACCCTCTGTTTCTCTTTCATCTATGTGGTTTTTGTAAAATGTGTTTTTCTAAGATCCTAGCTTTAGCATAGATCTAATACAAACTGAGCAAACACTTTCCTACTGTTAGTTGGGCAGTTTGAACACAGAGAATAAGAAGGGATAAATGCTAAATATCTCAGGCCACTAAAAACTCTTTAATAAAACACTATTTCCTTGTTCTCCATTAGCAACTCCCAGAATCAAGAAAGAATTGAACTTACACTCTGGTTGTTTGCCATGATAGAAATTTTTTTTTCTGTGGAAGGGAATTTGGCTTTAATTCCTGAAATTGGTATTACTTTTACCATCAACTGGAATGAATAGATCTACAAATTAGAATTATTTATTGGAATATCAATGCTTTAGAGTTAAAAGGGACTTATAGAAAGAAACATCATATCTCTAGTTAGTAATTGAGCATGTCCATGCCCATGCTTAAGTAAAATTTAAACACCTCGATATGTTTGGATTTTAAGATTTCCTATCACAACTTTTAAAGTGTATTTTTGAGAAATGCAGTCTAGACCCCTAGACTCCTTTGAAAGTCTGGTTTAAATACTAATAGTTGTTAAATACTCACTATCTTATAAATATTATTACATCAAATTCTCTAATTTATCTGTGAAAAAAGTGCTTAGTATAGTCATCTTGTTAGTTGCTCAGTTGTGTCTGATTTTTTGTGATCCCATGGACTGTAGCCCACCAGACACTTCTGTCAATAGAATTCTCCAGGGTGAGAATACTGGAGTGGGTTGCCATTCCCTTCTCCAGGGAACCTTCCTGACCCAGGAATCGAACCAAGGTCATCTCCTGCATTGCAGGCAGATTCTTTACCATCTGAGCCCTAGGGAATTCATTCTACAGATAAAGAAGCCAAGGCTCTGCAGTATCAGTGAATCACCCTAGGTCACACCTGGAAAATAAATGGTGGGTATAGGATTTGAACCCAGATTTGTCTGGCTCAATGTCCATTCTCTTAACCATCACATTTCAAATGTGATGCTTTCTTTACCAGGAATTTTAAAATAGAATTTTGAAATTTTGGTTTAATCTTGACAGAAATTAGAGTGCTGAATATTAACTTTACCACTTTGTTTCCTTTTACTAAAAATATTTTTTCTGGAACTTCTCTCATGATCCAGTGGTTAAGACTCTGCTCATCCATTCAGGGGCCATGGGTTTGATCCATTGTTGAGGAACTAAGATCCTACATGCCACACAGCCAAACAATAGCTTTTCTTCTAACAAAAGTGTTAAGTACCATACCAGTAATTAACACAAAATTGTAAATCAACCATTCTTCAATAAAAAAAAAAAAAATCTTAAAAAAAAGTACCATACAGTGTATATTACAAAAACCAAACAGTACCCAGGTGTAAGATGGTTAATCAGCTACTAAATGTCTACAAATATGGCCCTCCTCCAAGTGACTAGTTTACCCCATAAAGGTGTTTAGTTCTGGGGAGAACTGACATGAGCCCTCAGAACATACGATGAGGATATTAAGTTCTGTCTTTCATGTGGGTATTGGAAAATTTCAGAGTCCATCTAGTTGGTAGGTATTAATGTGGAGGATGCATCATGATTGCAAGAATGGCTACAAATCTTTTAAGTTTCTTCCATGAAGATGTGGAGTCTATTTCTCCACTCCTTGAGTTTGTACTGGTCTTGTGACTTGTCTTGGTTCCTATGATTAGTCCTCCACTCTTCCCTTAAGTGCTTACAGTTTCTGAAATGAGTTGGGAGGCTTGTCTTGCTTTTCTCGTTGTTCTTCTGTTTTCCTGAAGTCATGGCATCCATGTACAGAAAGCTTCATCTTTATTTTTCTAGATTTTTTATACCTAACTACATACCAATGTCTTGCTCCCACTACCCTTCTCTGCTCTGCCTTCCCTTAGTCAAGCTCATTATTTCATATTTTCTCCAAAAGTATCAAGTGTGCTTTTGTCTTTAAGGGATTGAAAGTTTAACTAATTACAAGTTTAATAAGTTGGGTTTTGTTTTGTCATTAAGAAGATCAAAGCTAGTAAATTCTAGGTGTTGGTTGACTTGCTCTGTGAATGCCATTGAGAAGTCAGTCTTCCTTTTGGTGTATGGAGGTGGAGGTGTTAGTGAGTAGGTGCACATTAAAACTACTGCTGCTGCTGCTGCTGCTGCTAAGTCGCTTCAGTCGTGTCCGACTCTGTGCGACCCCATAGACGGCAGCCCATCAGGTTCCTCTGTCCCTGGGATTCTCCAGGCAAGAATACTGGAGTGGGCTGCCATTTCCTTCTCCAATGCATGAAAGTGAAAAGTGAAAGTGAAGCCGCTCAGTCGTGTCCGACCCCTAGCGACCCCATAGACTGCAGCCTACTAGGCTCCTCCGTCCATGGGATTTTCCAGGCAAGAGTACTGGAGTGGGGTGCCATTGCCTTCTCCGATTAAAACTACTAGAATTTTTTAATTTGAAAACTAAAAAACAGGTTCATAAAGTATAACAATATAAACATATAACCTAATGAGCTCTATATTTCAAAGATCTTGTAACTGTTTCACAGGTCAAGTGAAAGATCTTTTACAATCTCCATACACCTGGGAGAAGTTACACCTTGTGATCCATTCTAAACACCAAGTTTAATTCACCTATTTCTGAATTTGATCTATCATTTAAATCTACAAGTTCCTCCTCTACCCCTTTCTTTCCTTTATAATTATTTGCTGAAGACCCTGAGCCCTTTGTCCTGCAGAGTTCCCACAGTCTGGACTTTGCTGATTGCATCCTGACTGTCATTTAGCAGGTTTCTCCATCCTCTCTATTTCCTGTCAACTAGCAGCTGGATCCAGAGGCCTGATCACACTCAGGTTCAATCCCTTTGCAAGACTATAAGTGGGTCTGTGTTCCTTCATCAGATGACACATGATACTCTAGCTGTGTTTTTGTTTCATTAGCAACTGTCAATACTCAATGCCTAGCTCCATTAATTCATTGGGAGTTGCAAAAGGAAAGTATTCTAGTTTTATATTTTTGCTTTTGATTGGAATGCTTTTATAGAGAGTTACCTCTCAACTACTATTTGGTTACCCATTATGCAGTTCACAGGAGAAGGAAATGGCAACCCACTCCAGTATTCTTGCCTGGAGAATCCCAGGGACAGAGGAACCTGATGGGCTGCCGTCTATGGTCGTACAGAGTCAGACATGATTTAGGCGACTTAGCAGCAGCAGCAGCAGCATGCAGTTCACATAGGAGTGACTGCATATATACTTAATACTTTTCCATTAGTTACCAACTTTTAAGATAGCCAGTTGGTTTCCTGTGCTTTAAGGGTACCTAGATAGTTCCTTAAAAATATCCTTATGGACTAATGAATTTAAACAAATGATGAATTTTAGTGCATTACAATTTTGACTACTATTGAAGTGCCAATTTCCTGCCTTTGCCAAGTTAGAGCCCCTTCAAGTTGGCTCCTATGTCTTTTTGATACAGTAGTTTTTGATGACTTCATTGCTATGCAGTATAACCAGATCCTCATCTTGTATAATTCTGCCTCACACCTGAAATCATTCATGAGGCATTTCTCCAAGAAGCTTGAATTCGTTTTTATGAAATTTATTTCACAGTTTTGGTCCTACAGATATTTACAGCTACTGAGTCGGTCATTGTTTCTTGGTCCACTTAATAAATAAAATGAGGAAAAAATATTTCTGTGTCTGTGTTTCTGTGTATATGTGTATATACACCCATATATATATATATATAGGTAGATAGATAGATAGATAAAAATAAAATTTCTAATGAGTTAATACAGATTGTATTTAACTAAAATTCATTATACTAGGGCTTTATTTACTCACTTCTATATTACATCTTCAACTACTTCTTCCATATTGAGAATGCTGGGGATGATCAAATTAAAGTATTGCATAAACGCTCAATTGCTTTATGTGACATTACAAATATAGCAACCTCAGAATAACAATACTAATACCGTTACCACCAGTATACTTACTGAAAATACATATAAAGATTTTTGCATATGCTTGTTTTCCCATTCTTCCCCACCCATCACTATTTTTAGCAGCTGTACTAGCTCTATATTTTCAGAGCCTATAGCATAGCATACTGTACCTTTTCCCTTTAACCTTCATTTAGTCTTAATTCTGCAAGTAACTATATAGTTAGGGCTACCACTAGTCTGTATCAGTGTCTCTCTAGATAATTTAGTTGTCTGAAGGGTATTCACTAATCATGGGGAAAATCCATGGGAGCAAAATCCCTGAGTACTTTTATATTAGTGATATAGTTTGCATCCTTTATTCTTGAAAATCAGTTTTGGTGGGTATGGAATTCTTGGTTCATATTTCTTCCTAGAGTATTTTAAATATGTTACTCCCTCGATCTCACTCAAATCAATAGGCAAATCATGGAGCTTTTGTTTCCTACCATCATATCCTTTATATCTTTCTCTCCTGTTTAATCTTGTCACTGTCTTAACTTGTGATGAGGTGATTGTGAGGCAAGGTGAAGTCATGTATCTGTAATCTGTGAAATATCATATGGTTGTCTCACAGTGATGTAACAGTACTTCCTTTGACACTCTTCATACCATCACTAGTTCTGGCATTAAAGCACTGAATAGGCCATGACTGTCTTTACTTGAAACACTTCTGGTGGTTCTCTCTTTGAAATAGGATGAAGCAGACTATTGCATGGCACTAAAGTTTCTCCCTCTTGGATGTTGTTTTTTCCCTCCAGACGTGGCCTTCTCTCTGCATCCCATAGGTTTCCAGTATTGGGCTAACACCGCTCATCATGCCCCAGGCAGATCATGTTCATGCTGCGCTTTCATAAAAAGTACTGCTCTTCTCTCAAGAACTCTGTTGTGATTAAACTCAAACACTGTTTTACTTGTGAGGTCTTAATGAAACTCTCTTTAATTCAAAATAAACATTTTCTCTTATGTACTTCGCCATTCCTGATCCTACAGTACTTGTCTTCTCCTATATTTTTTGGACATGTCTCTCTTATTATATACCTAAACGTTCTTGAGAGCAGAATTTCTATTCTCTGCATGTCTTTTCCCCACAGCCCCCACAGTATAAAACACATGTTCTAGCTTAAGTGTAGTGGTAGAGTTAGGGTTAGGATGCTGGATGCATTCATTGAATGGGGTGAAGTGGACAGCCATCATTTCTCCCATTTGACAGACGTGACAGTTATAAGACTTAGTTATAGTATGAAATTATAATAAGCTTCAACTCTGAATGCTTTCTTTGAAAGAGAAAATAGAATTTTAAGATTTAACTACTTTTCAATTTACTCTCTTTCTTAGACTGTTTTTTAATAATATGCTACTAACTTTCTTGATTTGGACACATGTTCAAATTTCTGTATATAACCAATTTGTTCTTAATACTAACAGTGCCAGATTCAGGATTATCAGCCTGCTTATTACCACATCTTCTACCTCTGCAAAGGTAGCCACCGTTGTCCTTCACTTATTAATCAGAATACTTTCTGTTTTTATACATCCACTTAATGAGAGCTATTTGGCTCATTCTCTGTGCATGTCAATAAAAATTCATAAGCTAAATCAGTAATTTTTTTGGTAGATAAGAATTATTTACTTCTTTCAAGGTGTCAAATTTGCATCTGTTATAATTTTTCAACAAGATGACTTTGAGGATCAATCACTAAAGATTGGTGGGCATCAGTTCTAAATGTTTCAAAAACTCTATTCTAACACACCTTTATAATCTCCAAGTTTTAGTGCTCATCATGTTCTTTTCCTTCAAAATATTACTTTATGACATTTGCTGTTTATAAAAGTCAATTTAAAAATCACACAATTTAACAACTCTTAGCTTTGTTAATTTATAAATGAATTTTTGTGCATATGAATTCACAATAAAGTTTATGAGCCGACTAAAACAATCTGTTATAGTGAAGGGCTGACTAATAAAAGTAAATAGGTGAATTAAGTCCATTCTATAGAAGAATCATTAAATAGAGCTATCACCACACCCCCACATACACTCACAGAAAACTACCTAAGTAAGCCTCAAGCACTCTGTTTTTAGGAATTCATTGGCTATAGTGGATTGCTGTACTCATTGATGAATAACTGAGATAATTTTTATGAATTCATTTTATCTGTATCATTAACTCATCAAATGATGTGTTTCACATTAAAATAAAAACACTGTAAAATCACCTCAGGGGACTGGCATACTATGATCTGTATTACTCCTTTAGTTATGTAGTAACTATTTGTCTCTATTTTGTCTTAATTTTTCCAGTTTTCTGCTGTATGAATTGTTAACATTTTCTTCTATGTTACAATCCAGTATCCTGTGGTTTGGAAGCAAAATGCTTCATAAGACTTGATGCAAAGAACGGAGAAAATGTAAATAGACCAAACAACAACTTCATGTAGAGCGTGAGCTTATCTACTAATTTTAGCACTTTGGGGAAAGGTTAGTTTTCTCAAACTCTAAAATGTTTATAGCTGAAACTATTTGCACCCAGTGGGAGCTGACCTAAAAACTAACATCAAATATTCTATAGTTAAGAGGATGAACAGGATTTCCCAGTCCTAAAAGTGTACAAAGCCTTTGTGATGAAAAAAAGGGTGCTTTTCTATTAGACAGTCCATACATAACCCTCTGTCTTCACAGCTGTGATTCCTGCACGTTACTCAGTGTAAACGTGCATAATATTTCCTGAGGAACATGAGTCAGGTTGTAAATTGATTAGTTGAGTTACGTGACAACCATCTTCTCACAAGTGCCTTAAAACTTGTGAATTGAATGACTATTAGGTGATATAGAGAACTGGATAAAGAACAATAGTTTGATTAATGTCTAATTGATATATTGTGTATCCTAATGGAAATTTTGTGTTATAAAACAGTCAGTATTGCTTATATGTAACATGAGTTCTCGTGTTTGGAGCAGGATAATCCATGTTTATTAATTTTGCTATGCTTCTCTAGACAATTTTAGGAAGAGGAATAGAGAGTAATTTTACTTTGGCTAAGTCAGTTAACTTCCCATATTACTTTTCAGCCTCATAGACTTTTTATTTCCCCATGATACTAAAAAAGATAAATAATTTAAATTTTAAAATTTTGATAGAAATATGGTGAGAATTTTAATTTCATCAGTTTATTTAAAATAAAACATATAATAGACATTTGAATGCCTCCACAATTTAAAATGATCTATATTGGCAAGGAGAAATTTATGTATATATTGAGTATCTTTTATCTATTGATGATATACTTATTTATCAATGAATATTTATTTACTGTTCTGCAGATCTGTGTACCTACTTTATTAATTCAGTCTCACTAAAAAGTATAAGGAAAAACATCTGTGAAATAATTTGTTATTTTTAAATAAAAAATTCATTAGAAAAAATTTAGAAAACAAAAAGTAGAGAGAAGGAAAACAATAAACACATCATTTGAAGCCAATTTCTGTAATAGTTACGTGCATTTTCTTTTGTCTTATGTCCCTTTTTATTTTTAACACAATTTATTATCAATTGATAAATTAATAATAACCTATAATATACCATATAGACTAACATAGAATAATAAAACATAATAATAGTTTTGTGTCCATCAAGATTACTCTTCTTTAAGAAATTAAGGAATAGTAGATGTTTTATTGGAGGGTAATTGCTTTACAATGTTGTGTTGTTTTCTGCTGCACAATATCGTGCATCAGTCATAGCTATATATTTATATCTTCTCCCTCTTGAGCCTCCCTCCCACCCCACCCCCATCCCGCCCCTCTAGGTCATCACTTACATAGCAGCTTCCCACTAGCTATCTATTTTTACACATGGTAGTATATATATGTCAGTGCTACTTTCTCAATTCATTCCACCCTTTCCTTCCCCGTCTGTGGCCACAAGTCTGTCCTCTATATCTGTTTCTCTATTCCTTCCCTGCAAATAGTTTCATGAGTACTATTTTTCTAGATTCCATATGTATGCTTTAATATATTCTATTTATTTTTCTCTTTCTGTCTTACTTCACTCTGTATAACAGACTCTAGGTTCATCCACCTTACTACAACTAACTAAAATTCGTTCCTTTTTATGGCTGAATAATATTCCATTGTATATATGTACCATGCTTCTTTTATTTATTCATCTGTTGATAGACATCTAAGTTGCTTCTATGTCCTGGTTATTGTAAATAGTGCTGCAATGAACATTGTGGTACATGTGTCTTTTTGAATTGCTGTTTTTCTTAGCGTGTACGCCCAGCATATATCTCAGCAGTGGGATACCTGCATCATATGGTAGTTTTAGTCCTAATTTTTTGAGGAATCTCCATTCTGTTCTCCATAGTGGCTTTATCAATTTACATTCCACTAACAGTACAAGAGAGTTCCCTTTCCTCCACATCCTCTTTAGAATTTATTGTTTGTAGATTTTTTTGATGATAGCCATTATGACTGGCGTGATGTGTATCTCACTATAGTTTTGATTTACATTTCTTTAATAATGAGTGATGTTGAGATCTTTTCATGTGTTTATTAGCCACCTGTATGTCTTCTTTGGAGAAATGTCAAGAAATAGACTTTTAATAGAAACTTCTATTAGAGTTTCAGTTTCATTTTTGTGTACTTTACTATCAGTTCAGTTCAGTCTCTTGGGCATGTCCGACTCTTTGCGACCCCATGAACCACAGCACGCCAGGCCTCCCTATCCTTCACCAACTCCTGGAGTCCACCCAAACCCATGTCCATTGAGTCACTGATGCCATCCAATCATTTCATCCTCTCTCTTCCCCTTCTCCTCCTGCCCTCAATCTTTCCCAGCATCAGGATCTTTTCCAATGAGTCAGCTCTTCGCATGAGGTGGCCAAAATATTGAAGTTTCAGCTTCAACATCAGTCCTTCCAATGAATATTCAGGACTGATTCCCTTTAGAATGGACTGGTTGGATCTCCTTGCAGTCCAAGGGACTCTCAAGAGTCTTCTCCAACACCACAGTTCAAAAGCATCAATTCTGTGCTCAGCTTTCTTTGTAGTCCAACTCTCACATCCATACATGACCCATACATCATGTATTTTACTATAGCTGTAACCATAATTGTATCTTTATTTTTTACTTAACATTATGATATCTGCATTTTTGCATGGAATTTCTGAAACTAGTTTTAATTCTCATGAATTAATATATACATAGCTATAGATTTCTGTTGTCTTTGGATATTTTTATTTATTTATTTTTGCCAATCTGAGGTGATAATTAATAGCACTCTAGTGAATATTATATGCATTTGTTTTAAATCTTTTGATTGAGTCCCAGAAGCAAAATTACTGAGTCAAAGACACTAATAATTATTGTTGTTGCTGTACGTGAAAATCAAATAGTTGAAAAGTAATTAATATTTATAAATAGGTCAGAGCTTGTATTATAAGTGATAACTTGAGAAAAGGTTTCAGAAATGATTCAGAAAGAAATGTAATCACTTGTCTCTCTTCAATGTAAAACCCAGTATAGAAAGAGTAACAATAACAATAGGGGAAAATGAATCATAATAGTGGCTCAAAGCAGCCCTTTAAAAGTCCTGTTATTTCCATAACACTGGGGACTATAATAATATAATAGTTGATTTCTTCTGGTTAAAAATAGCACATGTAAATTAAAAGATATAGTAAAACTGATCCATTATATTGATGCGAAGAGCCAACTCATTGGTTCTTTTCAAGAGCCAACTCTTCCTGATGCTGGAAAAGATTGAGGGTAAGATGAGAAGGGAGCAACAGAGAATGAGATGGTTGGATGGCATCCCTGACTCAATGGACGTTAGTCTGAGTAAACTTAGGGAAATAGTAAAGGACAGGGAAGCCTGGCATGCTGCAGTTCATGGGGTTGCAAAGAGTGGGACATGACTTTGCAACTGAAAACAGCAACAATAATTACCGTGTTACAAGAAAACCTACTATTTGATACATTTGCTTTGTGTGTGTTTCTGGGGAGAAGAGGGTGCTTAAAATGAGATAATACTATATGTACTATATGTATGATTTAATATTCTGCTTTTATTATTTCACATCATGTGAACATATCTCTGTCATTTTTATGAGACTGACACAGTGCCACCTGTGCTAAGGCAAATTCACTGTCATTAAAAAAAATTATGATATTTAGAGGCTGCATTACATTTCATTAGTTATTTATTTATTTTTACTCACATTTATCTTGTTTCTACACTTTCTGACAATTATAAATATCACTTCAGTGAGCTTGGTACTTCAGACAATGCAATTAGGATAAATACCTATAATTGGAATTGCTAGTTTAAAGAAAATGGAGCTCTGAAATTCATCTGTGTTAAGTGGAGGTAGGGTTTATCTTTTAAATTTCTATGATTAAAGTCTCCCTGGGTTGCTTTGATGCTGTATCACCCCAGGCACCTTATTTTCCTCTCAGGTCCCTAATCATACTTCCTTGAACAAATATATGACTGTCATGCAGTTAAGCTGTTCATCAGCAGCTTAAAAGATCATCATCACTAACTAAAAAGGAAATGTTGGGAGAATCTGGAAACAAATGAGATTGCTCAATATTTATTAAATATCTATTATGGTTATTTTATGATGATCATTTGATCACATAGTGGTTTTAACCACCTCCTCAATGATATATGTGTTTTCTCTCTCCATCCCAGAGTGGCTCTTGGTTCTATAAGGATTCCCAAACTTCCTGTGTGGGGTGGGCAAAGAATCCATAATCTCACTTAACCTCAGCCTCTCTGTCTCTCTTGTTCTCTCTCTCTCTCTTTTTCTCTCATTTCTCTGGTTGCATATTATCTTTTCTCTCTGTTGGTCTGACATCTGAAGTGTTATAAGGCATCTTTCTTCTTCCTTAGTTCCTGTCAGTCCTGACTTTAATCTTCATGATAAGAGCTTTTTAATCTTCACTTTAATCTTCACTCATCTCTGTGGTTAGAGTACATAAAGAATAAATCTTTGGAAGAGTGACTGTAGAAAGATTTTTTTTTTCCCTTCTGGAAATATTCCCCATCTTTTCCACTTTAAAACCTTCCCTTTCCTGCAGAAGAATGGAGAATGCAGTTGATGGCCCTTCACAAGCCAGGGGCACTTAATGGAACTGCCTCAGCAGAAAAACCTTTTAGCACTTACTCTGAAGTTTCCTCATTTCCCTGTGTTTGGGCAACTAAGTACTCTTGACTCAGGGTGGTGAACTGTTGATTCCAGGTCACCAGTGGGTATTGCTCTGAAGTAAATAGTTGATTTCTGTGTTCTATTATTTTAACATCCACATTTGACTACAGTATAGCACTCTTTACGGAACTGTTTATGGCATAGCAAATCTGGGCCTCTGTGTTTTACCCAGCTTAGTTTCTTTGGCTCCATAATTGTGAACTGGAGGTCTCTCCAGGGGCTCTGAAGCTGTGTATGAGGTTTAGCTCTGTGAAGAGGGAAAGGCATCCTTGGAGAATCAGTCATGGTGAGCTTTTGTTTGCCTGGAGCACAAGACCTAGGTGCTGAAAAATTTATGTTTAATGTATGTCAAGTCAGTTCCAGATTTATAAAGCTATAACAGGAGGTTCTTGCATATTGCATTTTACTGTCATTTCTACCAGAAGGAGCAGAAGAAAAGATGAAACTAAGAAGTCACCTTTGCTCCTTTTAGTCAGAATGGGAAAAGTTAAGGTGGCAGAAGGTAATGAAACTATTTCTTAAAATGAGGTTCCTGGCTTCTCTGTTGGATTTCATTTATTCATGTCACTCTAGATTTCCATCAAAGACTGAATTTAGTATGATGTTACTTTACATATTATATGAAAGTGTTGTACATTGTTATATGTATATATGTGGTATTGCATACTTAGACTTTAAATTATGTTAGATGATTAGTAACATATGAAACTGAATTAGAAAAAAGAACATGACTAAGATAAAAAAACTAGAGTAGATACTTGAATGTATTTATCTTAACTATTTTCCAGGGAAAGGGGATGTATTTGGAGACATCTTCTGGAAGGAAACTACCCTTGCTCACGCGTGTGCCAATGTCCGAGCACTGACATACTGTGACCTCCACATCATCAAGCGAGAAGCCTTGCTTAAAGTCCTGGACTTTTATACAGCTTTTGCAAACTCGTTCTCAAGGAATCTCACTCTTACTTGCAATCTAAGAAAACGGGTAAGTTGTCTGGATCCATTTCCACTTACTAGCCTCTAGAGGGTTAATACATTATATTCTATTAGTTAAAGAGTGGTATAGTGATTTTATTTTGTAGTAGTACATTCACATCAATGTAAAGTGAAATAATATTCCCCTTTTCTTTTTATTTTGCTTACTTTTTAAAGGAGTGATAAAAACCCTGAATACATGGATAAAGGTTTGAATATCTATTATTTAAATGTAAAACGAAAAATGGACCTGAGGAGAAACAAACTCTGCTATAATATAATTAGTTAATTCTTGGGGTTTATAATACTGCTATAAAATTAATATCAGTGTCTCTTACTTTATTATGTGGGTCTTTTAAAGCTGCTAAGTTTAATCAAACTGGTTGCCTACTTTATATTCCTGACTCTCTTTACACCCTCCCTCTCATTTAATAATCATAAAGCTCATTCACCATTAATTCTTTCAAAGCACACTATCTCAAAAAATAATAAGCCATACTGACATATCCTACAAATAGATACAGGAATCCTTTACTTTGTGTGGCTGCTGCAAATTTAATCTTCTTGCTGTTTTCTTTTTTATTGATGAGTGTGGCACAAATTTAATTTGCATAAAGAATTCTTCTAGCTCTGATTTATAGGTCATTGGACATTGGTGAGGGCTCTTTTATTGCCAAGAATGAAATAGACGTTTGGATAATTGCACTTAAGGAATTTCATCTAAGATGATTGCCTGTCTCCAGTGAAGTATTTTGAAATAACAAGCCTTCCCTTCCACCAACCCCTTAAATAGAACCTTCCTGCTAGTTAACATAGAGAAAAAAAATCAATCCAAGTGGCAAATTAACATCTATACTGCATCAACATAGAAATGAGCATAAGCAAATCAATATAATTCTCTACTCAGGGTTATAAGAGAGGATAAGACTGTAGGAGTCATATTCGTACTAGTGTCACAACACTTGATTTATATTTGAAAAGCAGTTTCAGTTTATATTTTGTTAACAAGTAGTTATTGAGCATCCACAACCTGAAAGACAAAATGTTAAGAGCTATAGAGAACATGAGGCCTAAATAACACAGTCTTTATGCTCAAGGAGCTGACAGGCGAGTGTGAATGTTATGTAAAATGCAAATATGTGAAACATCTCTTTGTACAAGTAATTGAGATTTAAGGTAATGATAAACCTGGAAGACTGGTGCCAAATAGAACTAAACAGAGCACCTGCTCCTTCATTAGGGAGATTGGAGTCCTGTCTATTATTACACAGAAATATGTCTCTTCACTCTGTGTTCTACTTTTTCTAGTGACAAATTCCTCTTCTATAAGACTGCTGGGTGGATATTTGAAACTCATATCCTATTAAATCTTCCCAATATACATTTTGCCAGTTTTAGAATCTTCCCACATACTACAAACTTACCACAACATGGATCTGTCCTTACAGTCCTCGGGGCAGATATCATTT
The DNA here is from genome assembly GCF_054371585.1 of Giraffa tippelskirchi. NCBI lineage: Eukaryota > Metazoa > Chordata > Mammalia > Artiodactyla > Giraffidae > Giraffa > Giraffa tippelskirchi. Next base: position 135,451,872 of record NC_137281.1, on the reverse strand, counting down.
GTCACTGTCCTCCTCTAGGTATTGTTGTTTATACATTATCTCATCTGACGTTTATAATATTCTTGTGGGAAAAAAGGGCAGTTGTTTTCCCTTCAAAACACATGGGCGGGATTAATATTAAATAACCAACTGATATACTTGCAATGCAAATGATTGCATTCCTCAAAGAGGGATAATAAAGACAAAATAAACTTTGGTTCTTCAAAATGTGTTAATCACAAAGCTCTGTCATCTTTTTTTCTCTTTCAAACATCTGAGCACATGCATATCACACGTGTGTGGGCATACACACACACACACATTGGTTATGAGAGCCAAGTGTGTGCAGCAGCATGTCTGTCTCTGACAGGCATAGAAGTAGAGTAGAAAATGTGTGCTGTTTTTTAAGAGGACCCAGGAATTGTGCACCTGCCTCTGTAGGTGCCAGTGTGTGAGTTAAATCAAATGGCTTCTTCCCTTAATAACCTGTTCCTTGTTATATTGTGTGTCAGGTTTTTTGTTTGCTTGTTTTTAAAAAATATTTCCTGCCCTTCTATAATTGATGAATAGTCCCAATAACTTGAATGTTGGTTCAGGTGTATTTCTCTTCAGTGTCACTTTGTTCTCAGATAAAAGTATTTTCATAAATAAGAGAAACTGAGACAATATCTTCCTGTGATTCATGAGAAGAGCTACCATTTTGAAAGTCTATTTTATATCCATGTGCTTCAACATATTTTATATATAATTAATCGAATTAAATATCAACAACCTGCAAATTAGGCAGTATAACCTGCATTTCATTGATGAGGAGGTTGAGGTTCTGAAAGTGAGATAGTTCAGTTCAGTTCAGTCGCTCAGTCGTGTCCGACTCTTTGCGACCCCATGAATTGCAGCACACCAGGCCTCCCTGTTCATCACCAACTCCCGGAGCCTACCCAAACCCATGTCCATCGAGTCAGTGATGCCATCCAACCATCTCATCCTCTGTCGTCCCCTTCTCCTCCCACCCCCAATCCTACCCAGCATTAGGGTCTTTTCCAATGAGTGACCCTTCGCATGAGGTGGCCAAAGTATTGGAGTTTCAGCTTCAACATCAGACCTTCCAATGAACACCCAGGATTGATCTCCTTTAGGATGGATTGATTGGATCTCCTTGCAGTCCAAGGGACTCTCAAGAGTCTTCTCCAACACCACACTTCAAAAGCATCAATTCTGCGGCGCTCAGCTTTCTCCACCGTCCAACTCTCACATCCATACATGACCACTGGAAAAACCATAGCCTTGACTAGATGGACTTTTGTTGGCAAAGTAATGACTCTGCTTTTCAATATGCTATCTAGGTTGGCCATAACCTTCCTTCCAAGGAGTAAGCGTCTTAATTTCATGGCTGCAGTCACCATCAGCAGTGATTCTGGAGCCCCAAAAAATAAAGTCTGGCACTGTTTCCACTGTTTCCACTGTTTCCCCATCTATTTCCCATGAAGTGATGGGACCAGATGCCATGATCTTAGTTTTCTGAATGTTGAGCTTTAAGCCAACTTTTTCACTCTCCTCTTTCACCTTCATCAAGAGGCTCTTTAGTTCTTCTTCACTTTCTGCCATAAGGGTGGTGTCATCCGCATATCTGAGGTTATTGATATTTCTCCCAGCAATCTTGATTCCAGCTTGTGTTTCTTCCAGCCCAGCGTTTCTCATGATGTACTCTGCATATCAGTTAAATAAGCAGGGTGACAATGTACAGCCTTGACGTACTCCTTTTCCTATTTGGAACCAGTCTGTTGTTCCATGTCCAGTTCAAACTGTTGCTTCCTGACCTGCATACAGGTTTCTCAAGAGACAGGTCAGATGGTCTGGTATTCCCATCTCTTTCAGAATTTTCCACAGTTTATTGTGATCCACACAGTCAAAGGCTTTGGCATAGTCAATAAAGCAGAAATAGATGTTTTTCTGGAACTCTCTTGCTTTTTCTGGATACCAAATCAATTATGGGTCACAGCCTAGATTTAAATCCATCTCTGCCTGTTCTAAAGCCCATATTCTTTAGTTTATACTATGTTGCTTTTGTTTTTCAAAGAGCTGACTTTTTCCCCCCAAAGATATCCCACAGACACACTTCCACTAATAGTTTCCCCACTGAACTGTTAACAAAAAATATATTGTTCTTATTGATACTATTTTAAGCGTTCTTGAAGTGAATATTTGTTGTAAATTACAGAGTCAAGTCTGTGTCCTTAGCATTCCATTCATGTCTTCTAGCTATCAAAACCATTAATTAAGAGTGTGCTCCTACTAAGTTGGAGAAGCATATTTGGGACCCAGGTTTTCAGCCTTCATAGATTTATAGCTCTGGCCACATAAACATTTAAGGTGTCTCAGTGGGGAGTTTTTATAGTGTGTAGTTCTCAGTGGCTGCAGTAGGAGGAATGTGATAGCGTGAGCTGCTTGTTTCCATCTCCATTAAAGAGAAACAAGATGCTTTTTTTGCAAATATAGCTCCCACTAAACATCGTTAGGTCTGTCAGTATAAAATTTCTAGAATTGTAACTGGTATTTTCATCCAAAAACTAGAGTAGGAGTTGGCAAACTTTTCTGAGGACAAGATATTTGAGGGCCATATAGTTCCTGTCTCAACTACTCAGCCCTCCTACTGTAGCATGATATTAGCTGTCTTAACTTGGGTTGCCATTACAAAACACCACAGATTGGGTGGTTTCACCAATGGGAATTTATATCTCACAGTTCTGGAGGTTAACTCCAAGATCAAGGTGCTGGTCAATTCAGTTCCCCAATGAGGACTCTTATTTCTGGTTTGGTGACATCTGATTCTTGCTTTGCCCTCATGTGGTGGACAGAGAGTTTGGAAGCAATTTCTCTAGTATCTCTTCTTGTGAAAGTAAAAGTGTCAGTCACTCAGTTGTGTCCAACTCTTTGCCCCCCATGGACTGTAGCCCACTAGACTTCTCTGTCCATGGAATTTTCCAGGCAAGAATACTGGAGTGGGTAGCCATTCCCTTCTCCAGGGGATCTTCTTGACCCAGGGATCAAACCCAGCTCTCCTGCACTGCAGGCAGATTCTTTACTGTCTGAGCCACCTGGAAGCCCAATTATAAAGGCACTAAATTTTATCATGAGGACCCTCATGGCCTCATCTAGTCCTAATTATCTCCTCGAAACTTTTCAAATATCATCATATTGGGGGAATTGGGGCTTCACTATATTAATTTTATGAGGAACCAATACAGTCCATAGCAGCCAAAGAGAGTATGTAAATAAATGAGGTTAGTTGTGCTTCAGTGAAAATTTATTTACAAATACAGGTGGCTTCTGATGGGCCTGAGTGTGTCAATAGCTGAGTGGAAGCCTGCAAGTTAGATGGGAATGGCAGAAGGTATGCAGATAGAATTCTCCCCTTTATTAGAAAACAAATCTCTACTAAGTGCCACCCAGGTAGAGGGTTATCATGAAATGGAAAATGCCATATATAAGAGGTGGATGCACACAAAAACAAAATCCAAACAAACAAAACAAAAAAGATATGGCTATAGGAGTCAGGTAGACAACACACATGAGTTAAGACTATGTGTCTGTGAAGACCAGAGAGCTCATACCATATGTGGAGGGGAAGCTGCTACTCACTCTGATTGTATTTTGCCTTGGAATCTCAGTCAAACAAAACAGGTCTACCTGCCCTTGGTCAACAATTTTGTGAATTGAATGGAATGATTTCATGAACCTCTGATCTCATGATACTAGAAGCCTGAAATTTTTACCTGGATCTTGAAAATTTGGATGAGAAAAATTATTACATTATTAATTTATAAGTGAAATTTAGCTTTTCTTTCAATTATGAAGGTTGATACCAAACCACAGTTTTACTAGTGTTATCAAAAGAGATTATGTTTTCACAGCATATTATTTTTGTTGAAGACATCCTGAAATGTTTATACTAATCAGTGCTTCATAATTATGATAGTTTTTAGACCTGCTGCTAGATGTGTTATTGTGTTAATAAAAAAGCATATAGATTACTGTCTTGTGAATTTCTCTTAATATTTTTATAATTGAATTTCAATATATTTCCTTTGCAACACTATGTATTTTATTTTGTGCATTTAAAGCAACTCTTCTGGAATGAGGCCTATTTCACAGGCTTTACCAGACTTCTGGAGATTAAGGCAGCACCCACGCCCTGCCTCCCCTCAATATGAGAGTCAGAAACTGGACTAAGTTGAGCAAAAGGACTGATTGGTATATAGTTTTCAATAATAATAAGGCAATTCTATAGTTTCCAATAAATTTAAACATATTCAGAAAAGGCATAGGAGAGCAGCAAAGGAAGGTTGCCTCACTTTCTGACTTTATTCAAAGATTATTTCCTTTACCAATCTAAGATACCATTTCCTGGAATGACTAAATGCTTTTATTAATTTTGAGGACCAGCACTCAGTTACAAGCCCAGAAGGCACACAGCAAAACCAGTGAAGGTGATATCTAAATTTTAAAGAATTCTAATCAGACTTTAAAAGTAACCATCATACTTCTGCTCATTCTGCCTCCTGTTATACACTGATGTTTACAGTTTGTGTATGGAGTTAACACAGCAGGCATGACTACTAGACTTTGAAAGTCCTCCTTCCAAAGTGGGCCCTTGGCTGGCATTTGAGAACTTGAATTTCAAGATGGTTTCTAATATTTTGACTAATAAGAGTGGCTCACTATGCCTACTGTTTGTTCAAACAATATGATTCATGCTGGACATCTGCTTTCCTTCAAGGAATGTGGAATTTTAGTATGTGCCAGACAGAGGATACCTATTGGCTAAACTCCAATAAAATCCCTGGGCACTGAGTCCATAATGAGCCTCCCTGGTGGCAACACTTCACAGGTGTTGTCACAGCTCATTGCTGGAGGAATTAGAGAGAGGACCCTTGGAGGCTTATTCATGGAGGGGAGCCCATTGGACATTGATAAAAAACAGTGCCAAACAGATGCTTGCCTTTTAGTTGTAGTTGCAAAGAAATGCCTCCATGTTGCCTCAGAGACTCCTCTTGCTTCTGGTTGATACTGCATTTTACCATACATTTCTGTATCCTTTAGTCCAAAGCAGGGTAATCTGAAACACCTCAATGATGTTTTTTTTAACCCTTGTATTAGTATGCTCAGAAAGCCATAACAAAATAACACAGACTGGGTGGTTAAACAGAAATTTATTTTCTCACAGGATCTGGAGGCTATAAGTCCAAGATCAAGGTGCTGGCAGGGTTGCTGTCTGGTGGGAACTCTCTTGGGTCACAGATGGCTCCCCTCTTGCTGTGTCCTCACATGGCCAGCCATTACTCCGTGTGTGAGTGTGGGGAAAGAGACAGTGGACTCTTTTATGTCTCTTTTTATAAAAATTACAGACACAGACATAGAAAACAACATATGGACACCAAGCGGAGTGGTGGGTGGTGGGATGGAATGGGAAATTGGGATTGATGTGTATACATTGCTATGTATTGTGTATGGGCTTCCCTGGTGGCTCAGCTAGTAAAGAATCTGCCTGCGATATGGGAGATCTGGGCTCAATCCCTGGCTTGGGAAGATCCTCTGGAGAAGAGAAAGGCTACCCACTCCAGTATTCTGGCCTAGAGAATTCCATGGACTGTATAGTCCATGGGGTCGCAATGAGTTGGACATGACTGAGCAACTTCCACTTTATACAGTGAATATATGCATGATGTATGAAGTAGAAAATATTGTTTGATTTCATTTATATGAGGTACTTAGTATAGTCAAATTCATAGAGTCAGAAAGTACATTTTTAAATGCCAGAGGTTGATGGGGAGAGGGGAAGGGTGATGGAGAAGGTGAGTGGGGAGTTAGTGTTTAATGAGGACAGAGTTCTAGTTTAGGAAGGGGAAAAACTCAGGAGATTGATAATGGGAAGATTTCCGCAATAATGTGAATATACTTAGTGCCACTGAACTGTACAGTTAAATATGGTTAAAATAGTATATTTTATACTATGTAACTTTTACCACAATAAAAAAAAAAGCAAAAAGAAAATTTCCCTGGAGCAGTGGCCTACTCTCATGACCTCTTTTCACCTTTATTGCTTCCTTAGAGGTCCCACCTTTAAGTATAGTCACATTAGGTGTTAGGGTTTCAATATATGAGTTGGGAGGGCAGGTAAGAAAAATTCAGTCCATAACAACCTTATTTTTTTAAAATTAAATGTGAAGGAGTAAGTTTTAGAAATATTCTAAAATCGAAAGTTACAGCTGAAATAGGTCTGTATTACTGGGGATGTTCAGTAGTATCAGTATTCAGCATTTTTTTTTTTCCTGGGAAGTGCATAATTATCAGTACTTGATAAATGTTCTTGCACTCACAATACAGGAATATGAAAAAGGATTCTCATTTAAATTTAGAAAAATTTCCAAGAATGATCAACATAAATACTCAATTGGAAAAACAGAAATAGAGGTACCTGTAGTGTTCTTTTCACCCCATAAAGCCAGAGACCTCCACAGAAGGCATTGTTTTTAAGTAGAGGGCAGTTGAAGCCAACTGGCAATTTCATGGATAAGCACAGTACCAATTCTGTATTTTAATGTGTCAGTGGTAAGAAATAGTGGTTTAGACCCACTCTTGCATTATCACAGGCTCAGAACTAAGTAACGGTGTTTCTTTCCAGACAGCATTCTTAAAATGGGAAATCCAGTGGCACAGAATGCCTTTCTTTCTGTGAGCAATGGAGCATCTCTACAGCAGTTACCTTTTGTGGATGGAAAATATTCTGAAATTGGGTATCAAACAAGTCTAAAGTATTTTATTGGTGTACATGTATTGTAGCCCACGGGTATTTTAATATTCAAGACTGGCATCTTTGAAGAAATAGTTTAGAAAGGTGATAATGGGAATTCCAGCTTCACTCCCTTTGCCCACCTCCCGCCCATATCAGCTAGATAAAATATAGGAGCACATTCATTCCACAAATCCATATTTCTTAATCCCATGAAAAAGACATTAGGAAAATGTTGTCCACAGTTGAAGCAAAAGATATGTAAAGCTCTGAAGTATTCTATATAGTATCTATATTTACTTCTCTCACAGGATTGATTGTGATATTTTGGTTTCCTATCTATATTTCTGTTTTTTTCAACAGAAAAATGAGCTTCCTAAAGAAGGTATTTTCTGTAATTTCTTTATTGCCAGTGACCAGAATAGTGCCTGGAGTGCTTGTTAATTGAAGGAGTGAAATATGAATCAGTCATGCTGCCCAGCACAGAATAATCTCGGTCATTCTGAGAAACAAATGATACCCTTGACAACTTTGGCAAAGAGCCTTATGAAATAGGATTATGAAAATGACTGTTACTAATTAGTGTTAAATCACAATTACAGTTAACTTCCAGCTGCAGTTTCTAACCATTTATGTCTGTAGATTCTGTATAATACTAGTGTTCTCAGGATAGTAAAGCAATTTTAACATCACTGTTGAATGAATTAAGATCACCTGATGCCAGGGGCTATGTTTACCAGGACAGTGCCTTAATCTCATTCTAAATAACTTCGCAGAGCAAACATTTTTTTATTTTGCAGTTTCCTTTGAAGAATCTGCACACCACATGTGAATCTGAGCAGAGTGTTGTTATAACTCTCATGACCTCAATTGAATATCAGGATTGCAAATTCACTGTGAACGACTGGCCCTGCTGGCAATTGCTCTGCTTACACGCTATGGTTTGTAGAACTTTCACCTCTAAACTGATGTAGTTTGCACACCACAGGCATTATCTCATTTTAGCTTCAAATCAACACTATAGGGAAGTGAACAAAGAGAGATGAGGTGTCTTGCTTGGGGCCACAGAGCTGATAGCTGTTCTGAGGCCCCAGCCTTGGTTTCTCAACTCCAAGCTGGCTCTCATTTCACTGATGTTGGTAAAAAGGAGCGGACTTTCAGCAATTCCAGAAGTTTGTCATGTGCACTTAGATGAAGCAGAAACCTAATTATGCAGTCCTCTGAGCCTTTAAGCTGCTTCTATTTAGAGCTCTATGTTGGTCTGCTTCCAGACAGAAAAGAAACTTTCCCCACATTTAGTTACCAGGACATAGGTTCACAGATCCATTGCTCTTCAATAATGCCTCCAAAGCATTAGCTAAGGACCGAGTTTCCCAAGTTTCAGAGTGGGGGCTAGATTGAATAATTTATCAACATACTTGCCAGTAGATTATGCTGTCCTTTGACCACTTTTTGCAACACTGGAATTTATTCTGATTGCAAGGAAGTATGTATTTTAGTAGTAAACAAGAACGAAATGAATAAACTTGTTGCAGACAGAAGAGTATTTAACTAACATAATAAAAGAAGGTAGATATTTTATTAGTTATTTTTCTTGGGAATTCTCAAAGTAGCCAACAATCACTTGAAGCAATCATTGTTTTATTTTAGAGCTGAATTCTGCCTTCCAGTAGTGCCTTTCTAGGAGCGTCGTAACTGTATGCCATATGGTTCATTTCCAATATGTCTACATTCTTAATTCTCAGAAATTAATATTTGACAAGGGACCACAGAAAGCCCGGTGCTATATCATGCCATCTTCATTTAAAGAAAAATACTCCTTTTTAATGTAAAAGCAAAGATTTTTATTAGTATTAAGGCTGAAATACACATAGTTTTTATTCCCTAATGCCTTTGGTATTGATTTAAATTTGGTATGCATGCAATTGTATTTTCTTTTCCTTTCTCTCTTATGCAAAAAGGAGTCAATGTATGTGGCTGAATGTAAAATACCAAATCTGGATCTATTTATGGATCTGCATTTTAATGAATTTTTAAGCAGAGTTCTTTTGTGGGAATTCCTTCCTCCTCAATCCCCAAGACAACACCTGAACTTGATGATATAGCTTTTATTGTAGGGATTTTTTTCCTTCACTTTTTAAGTAAAATCTATTGACTCAGCCTTTTCTGTTCTCTGAGGTACCTGAGGAAATAGCTCAAAAGTCATATATTCAAAAGCCTTTCACACTGATTTTGAGAAGTAGGTTTGTAACAGTTAATAGTGGGACATATTTTGAGAAGGTTCTGGTTATTCAGAGAGGAGTTTCAAGATGTTTATTGTGAATTCAGACTTTTTCCAATAAAGTAAAACAAATATTGTAATAAAACATTACAATTTTTATAAAATAAAAAAGAATTTTAAAGCATTGTATACATTTTGCAAATGAGAAAATAGAGAGCTGCTCTGTGGTTAGATTTACTTCTTAACAGTTGATTGTTTTGACCAAAATAGAATCTGCCTTCCTGGAATGTCCATTTTTTTCCCCAGCTCAGAGGTGCATGTCACAGATTTTGACATTCCAATCAAGTTATCTTTTCCCAAAGGAATCAAATCAAATCGTTCTACTAAATAGCCAGAGACACTCAGATGGACCCAGAGAGGCTAGATTCTCCCAGAAAAAAATCCTTCATTTTCTGCCTCTTCTTTCTGAATCAGGTTACACTTGATTCACCCAACATTTTGAGAAGCTGGCGTTTAATTTTACCTAGGTTCGTTCTGTGTCCACAGTTTTATCCTTTAGGGAGTGATGTCATCTGTAGAAGTTCAGCAGAGGTGCTGTCTCTTAGGAAGTTCACAGTATGGAATGGAAACTGCAGAGTAAAAACTGTAACTGCTAAATCTGCATGTAAAATGCAGCCAGTTTCCCCTGCAGGCAGCACAGAGAGGTGGTATGGGGCATTGGACCTTGTCCAGGAATTTGCTTCCTTCCTTCAGCAGATGCCTTAGCAATTACCTTGGGTATGGTTGTGGACTGCATCATAATTCCAGCACGTTAAGTGGGTGACATGTAACACAGGTCCTTTGAAAGTAGTTTACTGTGACGAGAAAATGCGTTGTGCCCCTTCAGAGAAAGAAAATAGTGTTTCCTAATGCTTGGAAATTCAGACACCAGGATGTAGAATGACCTACTTAGCCATTGCAGGGCATGCTATTATATGGGGAAGGGTCTGTTATGCAAGCAAAAAGCGAGAATGAAACATCAGATCCAGCCTGCTGGATTTATGTCTCCATAAAATGAGGCTGACTGGTGGTTTGCTAATAGCAACATTGTCACACCTGACAGTCACGGAGTGGCTTGTTACTGAAATCAGGCACTAGGAGGACTTTATCTGTAGGCTCTTGGGAATGCGTATGGAGTGAGAGCAAAGAAAACTGCCTGACAAGGCCTCATCACCTTCATTCTAATGCAGCTGACTTTTCCAAAGAGCTTGCAAAAAGAGGACTTAATGTGGACCTTTGCTCTGGTGAGAAAACTATTTAAGTAGATTTGAATTTGGTAGTTTTGCCAAACTGAAAAATCTCTGTTTTACGTTCCTAGGCCATTCTACTTGGCATACTCCTTTTAGATGGATGTTTTAATTATGAACCAGAAATTCTATGGAAGTTGGCAACAGTAATGAAGCTCAAACAATGCAGAGGGAGATGACTTTAAAAATGCAAAACATCAATCAGAGCAAGTCTGTCAACAGAAAAGACTTGCAACAAATGCAGTTATATGAAAGTGTATCTGATGCTTGAAGGGTAAGCTGACTTTATATAACAGAATATAAGAGATTTGGATCTCCAGCTTTTGAGCTTTTTTTTGAACATATCACTTTTTTTTTTGGAAGCAAAGTCACCTCTGTATTTTCCATGGTCAAATATCCAAATACTAGAAATCAGTTGATAATTATCGCCATAAAGCTTTAAATCATTCAGGCATTTTCTCATTTTGTCCAAATCCTCTTTGGAAAAATATGTCCAAATTAGAAAACAGATACTTTTGTGTAGATTTCAGACAGTGGAAGTATCCAACACTCAGAGTGTTCTACTTTGTCAAAGATGCAACTGATTAATTTTGATTAAAGACTATCAGAAATGCACCACCAAAATAAAGTCAAGCTAAAATAAATGACCAGAGTGGACTTCCCTGGTGGTCCAGTGGTTAAGACTCCATTCTTCCACTACAGGGGGCTTGGGTGCAGTCCCTAGGGAAGTTCTGCATGCCACACTATGTGGCCAAAAAGAAAAAAAAAAAGAATGACCAGGGTTATAATAAAGGCAAAGTATAACAATTCATACAAAAAAGTAGTTATTTTCAATACAGAACAAGGGCAAAAGTATTCCTTTATTGAATTATAAAAGACTTTTTTCTCAAAACTAAAAATTTGAGATCACATCTTTAAAATATGGGACAATGGAATCATCAAGATTTAGACAAATACAGGAGAGCATGGGAAAAGAATATATTACAAGGAAAAAGATATGTGCCACTTGAATTGCTGTTTTATAAAAGCAATCAATCACCTATCCTATGACTTCCTCTCTCTCCTCAAGGGTCAGCTTTGCCCCCACCTTCTCCACTGGCCTCCCCACCTACTCCAGCTCCACAAGACCTCTCCCTTCTCTTTACCCCTGTACCACCCACCACTGTGTCATTTATTCAGTGTTTACTGTATACTGCTTTGGAGGGCTATACATATTGAACAGATGCCTTGTCCCCATACATTGACTGTCAAGCTCTTAAAAACAGAGAAATGTCTATTATCCCCTACATCCGACTGTTCTTTGTGCTCCAGCACTCCCCTGACATTCGTTGATCAAATGAGTAGTGCTATTGCAGAGTTCATTACTTTGAAGCACTGTGGGCTGTTTCCCTTTCTGGCAGCAAAGCCCGATACCCATGGGGGAGTAAGTACTGAGAGTAAAGTAGCAGGAAAAGAGATATCCAATTTTGTATTTTTTAAAATTCTGATAACTACTGGGATCATTTTGAATACATCTTTAATAGGAATTTGCAAAGATTGCATTTTTGAGAAATTAAAAACATTCCTTGGGAAATTAAAGATAAAAAATGTAGGCTTGCCATTGGGTAACTCTCAGCAGATATATTTTAACTGGTTAAAACCTACCCAAAAATATTAAGGGAAAATGGTAATATTGGGGACTCTCCAAGAGGTAACTGAATTCTTTCTTTGCCAGTTGTGGGTGCTGAATTTAGGATGAATCTTTAGTTGTTGTTTTGGTGAAAGGAGAAAAAGGGAAAATATGTCTCAAACACATGGCTCCTTCTTTCCTAAAGAACTCAGGTGGGAAAAGTGGACCACAGCTTCCACCTGATTCAGAACTAAAAGCAGTTTTGTTTACACCCATGGTCAAGGGACATCTATGCTCTTTCATAGGGAATGTTCCAGGATCTGTCTTTGTGAGAACTTGAGAGCCAGCTTTGGGTTCAAGAGTGTGATCTTGGGCACAGTTTGTACATCTATGAAATGAGATAATAGTAAGTAAATATACAAGAGGTGCCTCTTAAGTGCCAGATACTTTTGTAAATCAAGAGTATTAGGAGTGAATAAAATGAAGTTTCCTGTCCTCATGGGGCTTAGGGTCTTGTACCCTCCTCATAGGGTTTTTGCGAGTGTTAAATGCATAGACTATTCCATGGGAGTCTTAGTGGAGATTAGTGGTATTGATGGGGATGATGATGGTGATGAAGATGTTGATAAGGATGCATTTCCTAAGTGTCTGTGCCAGACTGGTATGCAAGACCCTCTCAAAATTCTAATGGGAAGAAAAGGTCAACCTTTAGTCTCAGTATAACTGGAATCTGTAAGTTACTGGTGATATGAAAGTAAGAGCAATGAAAGTAAGAGCAATGTTAGCAAGACATTCAGATCAGATCTGATCTCTTTAGAAAGTAGAATCCTCCTCTTAAAGCCAAATATAATATGTACTGGTGACAAATTTCATATGCAGCAGTGGAACAAGCTGAGAATTGTAGAAATAAGCACTTTCATGCTTGCCCAGAATAATGTTGCCTTTTCCCAAAAGAAATGCCTACTTTCTTCTATTAACACTAAACAATATGTAGCTCTACCTTTTCTCAACTTCACATATTCAGCATGCATAACCTCTGTTAGGGTTAAAATCTCAGCTGTGGTCCCTAACATTTGAGGAAATGATTTTGCTAGTGATACATGTTAAGAGAACAGGCAGAGATTGTGATGTTATTACATAAATGTGTTTCACTTAATGGGAAACACTTGGGAAGCACTAGGAAAAATAGAAAAGAACTTTTCTAATCTGTGCTTAGTATTACGTAGTTTTATAAACCAAGAGCTAAGTCTACTCTTATTTAGAACCTTGAGCTAAATTTTAATTGCACTTATAGAAGTAAGAGGCGACTACATTTTGCTTCCATAAGAATTTTAGCTTCACCTGCCCTTAACATTCTGGCATCTTTGAAGGACTTAATTTTAAAAAAATTGTTTGCATCCATTCATCTGCTTGTGAAAAAACAGAATAGAGACTCCTCTGGTATGGGAAGAATGAGATATATTGCTTTAACAAGTTCATTCCACCAGTCAAATTTGTCAAAGTAAAAGTGAATTAATATCTTTCTTTTTTTTAATATTCTCTGCAAGAAAAAGTTGCTCATTTTATTCATGTTTGACATTTCATAGTAAAGGTAAAATTCATTTTTAATGAAAAACATCCCACAGGGTTATTAATTAAAAGAAATGCAGGAAGAGAGAGCTGTCATTTAAAAAGAGCAACTCATGAATTAGAGAAAGTCCCCAGTCAAAAATACAGCTCAGGGAAGTACTCTCTCCACGATCGGTGGCAGACCAGGCCATTGAAGTGACCTTCATCTATACCCTGGATGGTACCTGTGTCATCTGGGCATGAGATGTTTTTGCATCAAAGCTATGGTAACTTAAAGAAGTAACTCCTTGAGCTTAGTACTTAGTACACTTATTATATTTCTTACATTTGGTCCATTGTTCTCACATAATTGTAAACTACTTGAGGTCAAAGATTGTGAATAGTGTAATCATAGCATCTATTAGCATTTTATACTGTGTCGTTCAAACAGTTTTTGACAATTGAGTGAATCAATATTTGGAGTGCATCCTATTTGCAAGAGGATTGAACATAGTTATCATATACATGGATTTACATTCCCTTAAGTTGGCTTAAAGCTCAACGTTCAGAAAACTAAGATCATGGCATCTGGTCCCATCACTTCATGGGAAATAGATGGGGAAACAGTGGAAACAGTGTCAGACTTTATTTTTTTGGGCTCCAAAATCACTGCTGATGGTGATTGCAGCCATGAAATTAAAAGACGCTTACTCTTTGGAAGGAAGGTTATGGCCAACCTAGATAGCATATTGAAAAGCAGAGACATTACTTTGCCAACAAAAGTCCGTCTAGTCAAGGCTATGGTTTTTCCAGTAGTCATATATGGATGTGAGAGTTGGACGGTGAAGAAAGCGGAGCACCGCAGAATTGATGCTTTTGAACTGTGGTGTTGGAAAAGGCTCTTGAAAGTCCCTTGGACTGCAAAGAGATCCAACCAGTCCATCCTAAAGGAGATCAATCCTGGGTGTTCATTGGAAGGACTGATGTTGAAGCTGAAACTCCAATACTTTGGCCACCTCCTGCGAAGAGTTGACTCATTGGAAAAGACCCTAATGCTGGATAGGATTGGGGGCAGGCGGAGAAGGGGACGACAGAGGATGAGATGGCTGGATGGCATCACCGACTCGATGGACATGTGTTTGGGTGGACTCCGGGAGTTGGTGATGGACAGAGAGGCCTAGCATGCTGCAATTCATGGGGTCGCAAAGAGTCGGACACGACTGAGCGACTGAACTGAACTGAACATAATAATATCTCTAAGAAAAGTTTAAAGAGGTTAGATTTTTTTAAGAATTGTTTGAAGAGGAGCTTATGTCATAAAAATCTGCAGTAGAGACAGGTTGTAAAAAAAATTACAATTTTTTCCTTTAATGCATTCATATCTCCCTACTACCTTCTAAAACCTCTAGTTTTGCCTCTACCCTTACTCCCCAAGCTTTATTCTCCATGTAGCTTTTTGGAGCTTAGAAACACCCATTATTCTTTTGACCAAAACATCTTTTGGAGTGTTGTAGAGGTCTGAAGGATCTAAGATATAAAAACCCTTTGTCTAACTCATGTTTGCAACCAAAAGAGAGATTAAAATATGACTATTACTAATAAAGCAGATTGGAGGTTGTGGCTTTAGAGCTTTATCAAGTGTACTTTCTAGTACATTAGCCTTGAATCAGGAAGATTCACTCCAAGTGATTCACATGCCCAGTATGGTTGAAAAGCCATTGCTAAAGTGGCTACTGCTTACCCAGGGTTGTGACCAGCATTTGTGATCCCTTGTTCCCCATTGAAAAGAGATGGAGAAGATGAAGTCTTTAGATTCTGAGTGAAGACTCTTCTGACACTAAGGCTAACCAGGGAAATGGCTGCTTTGTAAGGGAATTGTGGATGGTTCCAAGTGTGCAGTATTTCCTTCCCAGAGATTTCTGGCACTTTATGTCTATACTAGGACATCTGGTCCACGTGAGAAGCAGGGCACTGACTAGTATCCAGTCTGTCTGTCTTATTTTGGGCTTCTGTGATTAATGCCTGCCCCCTGGCCAATCCTCAGTCCCCTGCAGTCCTTATCTTAAATATCTCTCTGGCCACTAGCTCTAACCAAAGACCCTCTTCCAATGATTCCTTAAATAAAAATGGATAAAATACATGTGATTGGTTCTCCGAAAGTTTTAAACTACATGTGCTGTGTGCTCAGTCGCTCAGTCATGTCCAACTCTTTGTGGCCGTATGGATTATAGCCTACCAGGCTCCTCTGTCATGGAATTTCCCAGGCAAGAATACTGGAGTGGGTTCCCACTTCATACTTCAGGGAATCTTCGACCAGGGGATCTACTCCAACCCAGGGACTGAATCCACATCTCTTGTATCTCCTCCATTGGCAGGTGGATTCTTTACCACTAGTGCCACCTGGGAAGCCCATTTTAAATTATGTATCATATAGATCTTTTAAATCATCCTTGTTTAGAGAGTTGATCGACTTGGTGTTTTAGAACATTCCCTACGATGGTAGATATTCTGAGGAAATACTGCTTTTATTGGAAAGTCAGACTCAATACTGATTTTAGGTTAAAGTGGCCTTGTCTAGGATGACAACCACTTGTAGCAAGAGGACAGCTTGTTATTCTTTACAAGTAATATGACTGCTGCTCCGTCTTGGACAATGCAGGCCTTAAGGGGGGGTGGGGTGGGGAGTGAGTGATTCTTTAAGACTTTCTACATTATGAGCTGTGATCTACATAGACAAACTGAGTAACCAGCTACTGAATTGATTTGCCATTCAAGATCACTTTTGTACATTAAAAGTCTGATGATCTGACTTTCACTCTTGCTGTCAATTTGTGTAATATAAGAGTCACAGGAAAGCAAGTGGTAAAGAACTCTCTGCTAAACTCCAGGTCAAAACAAAATGTAGAGGAGAAGACTAAATTGTGTAAGTCTGTTGATATTAATATGTCCTTGGAAGGACATACACTTTACATTCTTCCTGGTTACTTATCTCAGTTTCCTTCCTTCTCCATTCGTTGCACCTAAGAGTCTTTCAGATTTGAAATCAGATTTTGAATTTGGCATTCTGGAAGCTGTGATATTTTACTAGATTTTTTCCCAAAATTCTGATTCTCTTTCTTTATATCTATATGTAGATATAGATAGATATAAATAGACATAGATTTATTTTTTTACTTGGTTTGATGTCAAAAAGTCCATTTGGCCATGTTCTGAGAGTATTTGTAGTAATATGAAAAAAAAATTATTGACTAAGAATGAGAGAATCTATATTTAAACCAAGGTAACATTTCTTATTTACTTTTTATTGAGTGGCCACCTTAACCTGTTGTGCCTCAATCTGGTCACCTTTAAAATTGAAATAGTTATAATATCTGACACATTTGTAGCTCTTGAAGTTTAGGAATCTATTTAAAATGCAATATTTTGTGTATCCTTCAGGGATCATATCTCCATTTAATAAGTGAGAAAACATAAAAAGAAAAAAGAAAAGCAACATAACTTACCAAGACCTCTCAACATTAAATGGCGAAATAACAGTTCTGGAACCAAAACCTGTCTTTAGAGTCTACTAATTTTTCCCTTATATGAATATGTTCTACAGAACCCTGGGAATTATTAGCAGTTAAGTGAGGTAGAGCAAAAAGGGTTTTAAAAAATCAATAGCTATACAAGGGTAAATTAATATTTAATAAAGCAAGATTGTTTTTTTACTAGTGAAACCCTTGAGATTCTTACTTTTCTCTTTAGTTCCTTGAAATTAGAAGAATTCAAAGCTCATATGAAATAAAGAAGTTAATATAGAGGTAAACATTTGGATAGCAGTTTTTAAAAATTAATTAATTTATTTTAATTGAAGGTTAATTACTTTACAATATTGTGGTGGTTTTTGCCACATGTCGACATGAATCAGCCATGGTTGTACATGTGTCTCACCATCCTGAGACCCCCCTGCCCTCTCCCTCCCCACCCGATCCCTCTGGGTTGTCCCAGAACACCAGCATTGAGTGCCCTGCTTCATGCGTCGAACTTACACTGGTCATCTATTTTACATATGGGAATATACATGTTTCAATGCTATTCTCTCATATCGTCCCATCCTCGCCTTCTCCTACATAGTCCAAAAGACTGTTCTTTACATCTGTTTCTCTTTTGATGTCTTGCATATAGGGTCGTCATTACCATCTTTCTAAATTCCATATATATGTGTTGATATAATGTATTGGTGTTTCTTTTTCTGGCTTATTTCACTCTGTATAATAGGCTCCAGTTTCATCCGCCTCACTAGAACTGACTCAAATGTGTTCTTTTTTATAGCTGAGTAATATTCCATTGTGAATATGTACCACAAATTCCTTATCCATTCATCTGCTGGTGGACATCTAGATTGTTACCATGTTCTAGCTATTGTAAACAGTGCTGCAAAGAACATTGAGGTACACTTGTCTCCTTTAATTCTGCTTTCCTCAATGTGTATGTCCAGCAGTGGGATTGCTGGGTCATATGGCAGTTCTATTTCCAGTTTTTTAAGGAATCTCCACACTGTTCTCCATAGAGATTGTACCAGTTTGCATTCCCACCAACAGTGTAAGATGGTTCCCTTTTCTCCATACTCTCTCCAACATTTATTGTTTGTAGACTTTTTGATGGCAGCCATTCTATCTGGAGTGAGATGATATTTAATTGTGGTTTTGATTTGCATTTCTCTGATAATGAGTGATGAGCATCTTTTCATGTGTTTGTTAGTCACCTATATGTCTTCTTTGGAGAAATATCTGTTTAGTTCTTTGGCCCATTTTTTATTTGGGGCATTTATTTTTCTGGTATTGAGCTGCATGAGCTGCTTGTATATTTTAGAGATTAATTCTTTGTCAGTTGCTTCATTTGCTATTATTTTCTCCCATTCTGAAGACTGACTTTTCATCTTGCTTTTAGTTTCCTTTGTTGTGAAAAATCTTTTAAGTTTAATTAGGTCCCATTTGTTTATTTATTTATTTTTTTTGGCTTAAAACAACAGGTTTATTGTCTCACAGTTCTGGGGGTTAGAAGTCTGAAGTCAAGGTGTCAGCAGGGCCATGCCTATTCTGAAACCTTTAGCAGGATCCTTCCTTCCTTCTTCCTAGAGGCTGGTGGTTTGCTGGCAGTCCTGGGTGTTGTGTGGCTTGGCTGGGCTTTGCTCTCACATGGTATTTGCTTAGCGTATCTGTCTTTACAGGGCTTTCTTACAAATTCATCAGTCATGTTGGATTAGAGGCCCACCCTACTCCAGTCTGACCTCATCTTAACTAATTACATCAATTGCAAAGATGCTATTTCCATATAAGGTCACTTTCTAAGCTATTGCGGGTTAGGACCTGAACATATTTTTCTTGAGGGACACAATTCCATTCTTTTTTTTTTTTTTTTTAATAAATTACCCCATTTGTTTATTTTTATTTCCATTTTCTGGGAGGTGGATCATATAGGATCTTGCTGTGATTTATGTCAGAGAGTATTCTGCCTATGTTTTCCTCTAAGAGTTTTATAGTTTCTGGTCTTATTAGGTCTTTAATCCATTTTGAGTTTATTTTTGTTTATGGTGTTATAAAGTGTTCTAGTTTCATTTACAGGTGGTTGACCAGTTTTCCCAGCACCACTTGTTAAAGAGATTGTCTTTTCTCCATTGTATATTTTTGCCACCTTTATCAAAGATAAGGTGTCCATAGGTGCATGGATGTATCTCTGGGCTTTCTATTTTGTCCCACTGATCTATACTTCTGTCTTTGTGCCAGTACCATACTGTCTTGATGACTGTAGCTTTGTAGTTGGATAGCAGTTTTTAAACTTGATTTTTAGCCTTTAGACTTGATTATTTTTAAAGAATTTGTTTCTTACAAAGAATTTGTATCTTTGTAGTTGATTTAAAATATTATGTTAGTTTCTGTTGTACAGATAAGTGAATCAGTTATATATATTTCCACTGTGTTCTAGACTCTTTTCCCATATAGACCATTACAGAGTATTTTTTTTATTTTAAATTAGTTTATTTATCTATTTTTTAACTTTACAATATTTTATTTGTTTTGCCATACATTGACATGAATCCACCATGGGTGTACATGTTTTCTCCTTCCAGAACCCCCCTCCCACCTCCCTCCCCATCCCATCCCTCCGGGTCATCCCGGTGCACCAGCCCCAAGCACCCTGCATCATGCATCGAACCTGGACTGGCAATTCGTTTCACATATGATAATTTACATGCTTCAATGCTATTCTCCCATATCATCCCACCCTCACCCTCTCTCATAGAGTCCTCAATACTGTTCTATTTATCTGTGTCTCTTTTGATGTCTCGCATACAGAGTTATCTTTACCAATTAACTAATTACCATATATATGTGTTAGTATACTGTATTGGTGTTTTTCTTTCTGGCTTACTTCAGTCTGTATAATAGACTCCAGTTTCATCCACCTCATTAGAACTGATTCGAATGTATTCTTTTTAATGGCTGAGTAATATTCCATTGTGTATATGTAGCACAGCTTCCTTATCCATTCGTCTGCTGGATTCCCTCTGCTATATAGTAGGTTCCTATGCTGACTGTATAGAGCTTCTCCATCTTTGGTTGCAAAGAATATAATCAATCTGATTTCAGTATTGACCACCTGGTGATGTCCATGTGTAGAGTGTTCTCTTGTGTTGTTGGAAGAGGGTGCTATGACCAGTGTGTTCTCTTGGCAAAACTCTGGTAGCCTTTGCCCTACTTCATTTTGTACTCCAAGGCCAAATTTGCCTGTTACTCCAAGTATCTCTTGACTTCCTACTTTTGCATTCCAGTCCCCTATGATGAAAAGGATATCTTGTTTGGGTATTAGTTCTAGAAGGTATTGTAGGTTGTCATGGAACCAGTCAACTTCAGCTTCTTTGGCATTAGTGGGGCATAGACTTGGATTACTGTGATATTGAATGGTTTGCCTTAGAAACAAACAAATATCATTCTGTCACTTTTGAGATTGCACCCAAGTACTGCATTTTCAGACTCTTTTGTTGACTATGAGGTCTACTCCATTTCTAGTAAGGGATTCTTGTCCACAGTAGTAGATACAATGGTCATCTGAATTAAATTCACCCATTCCAGTCCATTTTAGTTCACTGATTCCTAAAATATCAGTGTTGACTCTTGCCATCTCCTGTTTGACCACTTCCAATTTACCTTGATTCATGGACCTAACATTCCAGGTTCCTATGCAATATTGTTCTTTACAGCGTCAGACTTTACCTTCACCACCAGACACATCTACAACTGGGTGTTGTTTCTGCTTTGACTCAGCCTCTTTATTCCTTCTGGAGCTATTTCTCATCTCTTTTCCTGTAGCATATTGGGCACCTACCGACCTGGGGAGTTCATCTTTCAGTGTCATATCTTTTTACCTTTTCATACTGTTCATGGGGTTCTTAAGGCAAGAATGCTGAAGTGGTTTGCCATTCCCTTCTCCAGTAGACCACCTTTTGTCAGAACTCTCCACCATGACCCATCCATCTTGGGTGGCCCTACACAGCATGGTTCATGGTTTCACTGAGTTAGACCAGGCTGTGTTCCATGTGAACGGGATTAGTTCCCTTATAAAAGGGGCCTTAGAGAGTAATGTTGACATATATACACTACCATATGTAAGACAGATCGCTAGTGGGAAGCTGCTGTATAGCACAGGCAGCTCAGCTCAGTGTTCTATGAAGATCTAGAGGGGTGGAATGGGGGGATGCTGGGAGGCTCAAGAGTGGGGGATAGATGTAAACATATAGTTGATTCACATTGTTGTACAAGCAGAAACTAACACAATGTTGTGAAACAATTATACTCCAATTAAAAGCATTAAAAAAAGAAAAACACAAACTAGGTAGGGCAAAACAGAGTCTTTCAAATAATAAATGTTCAATTAGTTATAAAAATAAAAAACAATAAGAGACACAAGAAACTCCCTCACCCCATTCCACCATGTGAAGGCATAGAGAGAAGAGACTGTCTATGAAACAGAAAAGAGGTCCTTACCAGACACAGAAGCTGCTAGCATCTCCATATTGCACCCCTCAGCCCCTAGAACTGTGCAAACTACATAAGCCATTTGGTTTATGTCATTTTTGTTACAACAGCCCAAACAGACTAAGACAGAGATCCACAAATATGTAGATCAACAAATATGTGTTGAATGACTATTGTGTAACAAAAAGTTGAAGGGAATGAAAAATCATAATGAAGTAAATAACCTCTTTTGAGCATCAGTTTTATCTGAGAACTGACTTGGTTAAATTAACCAAGTTGGAGATGGAGTCCAGTGGAAAAAATCCAAATATTTACTCCTCTGAAATAAATGTAGGCAAGATACATTCGGGTGGTAAAGGACCATCCTGGCCTTAGCAGTGAGGTCAAGTTGGAGGTTTGTGTGTAAAGTCAAGTTTGTCTTTTGATGCAGATTTCTGACTCTTTTTTTTTTTTTTTATAAATTTATTTATTTTAGTTGGGGGCTAATTACTTTACAATATTGTAATAGTTTTTGCCATACATTGACATGAATCAGCCATGGGTTTACATGTGTTCCCCTTCCTGGACCCCCCACCCACCTCCCTCCCCATCCCATCCTTCTGGATCATCCCATTGCCCCGGCCCTGAGCCCTTGTCACATGCATCGAACATGGAATGGTGTTCTGTTTCACATATGATAATATACATGTTTCAACTCTTGCCTTGACAGAGGAAGCTGGGATTTTGGAGCGCTTTAATGAAGTGGAGTTCCACTCAGGCTGCGCTCAGAATCACTATCATTCTGGGAGCTTTGAATAAAAGTGTGATGCTGGACCTCACCCCTAGAGATTCCAATTTAAATTGGTTTGGAACAATGCATAGATATCTTTTTCTTTTAATTTTATTTTTTATGTTCCCTAAGTGATTATAATGTGCAGCCAGAGTTGAAAACCATGTTTTAGGTCAGTGGTTTTAAAACCGTGCATAAGATTCACTTGGGGGATATTGGTTAAAATTTAGATTCTTTGGGGCCTGTCCTAAAAGATTTTGATTTAGGTCATCTGAAGTAGGACCCAGGAATCTACCCTAAATGATTATAAATTGGATGCTTCTTGGAAAACACTTTGAGAAATACCACTTTTGAGCTTCAAGTGTTTGCAATCTCATTGGTTGTTTTGTGGAAACCAGACTAGATCTTTTAATTCACTGAAATGAATATCTAAAAAATCAGCTTTCTCAGATAGCTAAGGGAGAAAAGTATAGTTATTTCTTCCTTAATTTTTAAAAAGTTTCTGGCCCTTCCCACTCATCAATAAAATTAGGTGTTTGTTGTGCAAGAGTGTCTCCCCTTTTGGACTTAGACTCAGTCTATAAAATCTTTTAAGATTTTCTGCTTTGGATTATTATTACAATGTAATTGAATTATTTTATTCACTTTATTTGGGCTTCCCAGGTGGAGCCAGAGGTTGAGAATCCATCTGCCAATGGAGGAGACACAGGAGAAGCAAGTTTGATCCCTGGGTCAGGAAGTTCCCCTGGAGTAGGAAATGGCAACACACTCCAATATTCTTGCCAAGAAAATTCCATGGACAGAGGATCCTGGTGGGCTATAAACTATGGGACCACAAAGAGTCAGACATGACTGGGCAACTGAGCATACACACACACACACATTCACTTTATTTAGTATTTTTACATATTAAAATATAATTGTGTTAGCTTATTTTAAAGTCTGATAATAAAACCTACAAAAACCTGAAGATCTTTCAAAAATATAAAGTAAGCTGAGGGACTTCCCTTGGCAGTCTAGTGGTTAAGACTCTGCCTATCTACTGGAGCGGGAACAGGTTCCATTCCTGATTGGGAAACTAAGATAACCACTTAGTTACACTGTGTGGCAAGAAAAATTAAAAAAATAAAATAACTTTGCTGTAAAAAAGTAAGTTGAATCACATATTATAGGGTATCTCATGCTCTCTTTTCCAGTTTCTAAATATTCTGTATGCTTTTCATGCCACTGGTTTACAGATGTTATTACATTTAATCCTACCAGGCTTTTGAGGAAGATATTGTGGTTCCATTGTGTAATCCAGAAAACTGAGATCCACAAAAGTTAAGACCAAAGAGTGTAATCCTGATAAGCAGCTGAGATGGAATTAAGCACCAGGATCTCCCTTTGAGGCTGGTGGTCTTTTCTTATAGCTAAAAATAAATCACAGATGATTTTTATAGAATTAACAATTTGTAATACTTCTCATTTAAAACACTAATTCTATTCTTTTTTTGCTAGAACACAAATGTAGAGGCTGTTTTTAAAATAAAAGCAGAGAATGAAATTTTATTGCTGTGTTTTGCTAGGGAAGAGGATTAGATAGATAATAGAATTTTTAGAAAATAATACTAACTTCTATTAGCCAAAAGTTTCTTTATCATATTCCATTTCTCTCTCTCTGGCAATACATTTTGAAAAGTCATTCTAAGTTGCAAATATCACTCATGTGGATGAATTCTTCTCTCCAAGCCTTATATTATTATTGGGTGGGGGGAGGGGACTCAGAGGTTCTACAAGATATTGGAAGAGATGACAGAGTTTTTACAATCTAAAATCTGGATAACTCAATCAGTGTTAACTGAAAGTTGCTTTGGCATGTTCAGTTCGTTAAAAGAATGAGCCATAGTATGCTACTATGCTAGTAGTTCACTATCTACAGGCAATCTGTAACACAGGGTTAGAAGATCATTCTATCTGCAGTATCATGAGCTATCCTTAATGCTTTTCTCCCATCTTAATCTAGTCTCTTGACAGAACAGGTCCTTGTATTGTCAATCATCCTCTCATCTGAAAATACAGTATAGTCTTTTTTTCCCTACATCTGAAGCATTAAGTACCTTAGAAAAGTTCTGAAGAATAGGTCCAAGCCACTTCATCTGAAAGTATACTTGTTTTGCTGGGAACATTCCATTATAAGTCTTCTTCACATAGTGATCTACAGAGTTTGAGATTATAATGCTTGCCCTCAAAATGTGAGAAGGATGTCTTTTATAAGCATTTTCCTTTTTTTTCCACACTCAGTGAAATCAAGGCATATGTTTAAGTGACTTCTTCTTAAAAATAAGACATGTCTGGAAACTAGCAGATTAAGTCTAGTTAAGTAAGTAATGGAAGCCAGAAATAAGACTATTAATGGTTTCCCGTCAGTTCTTTGTTTTAAATTGTGGCATAGAGCTTATCAGTCAGTATTGCTCTAAAGAGACAGGGAGAAGGCTTTATATGTTGGTGGATATTAATTTCATTCTGACTAAGAATTATCCAAAAGTGATTTCTTGACACTAAACGATCAGCTGTGAATGTAGAGTTGACTAAACTTCATTTCTACCACAGTATTAAATATCTTTTATGTATAGCTTGTCAAAATAGCAAGATGAGCTTACTAAAATAAACAAAAGAAGCAAACCAGAATGAGGTTAGAGTACATAGGAATGTTTTCTTTTTGGGATTATATCTCTTAAAAGTCACATTCTTTGAACTAGCTTCACAGAATAGTAAGACTTTTTCAGAAAGGGATGAAAGCAAGGACAAATTTTGGGTGTAATGTTGGGAAAATCAGCAGGAGAGCAACATAGGGTAGGGAGCTGGTGAGCAAGAGGAGAGCAATGCTGCTTCTGCTGCTAAGTCGCGTCAGTCATGTCCGACTCTGTGCGACCCCATAGACGGCAGCCCAACAGGTTCCCCCGTCCCTGGGATTCTCCAGGCAAGAACACTGGAGTGGGTTGCCATTTCCTCCTCCAGTGCATGAAAGTGAAAAGTGAAAGTGAAGTTGCTCAGTCGTGTCCTACTCTTCGCGACCCCATGGGCTGCAGCCCACCAGGCTTCTCCGTCCATGGGGTTTCCCAGGCAAGAGTACTGGAGTGGGGTGCCATTGCCTTCTCCGGAGGAGAGCAATAGATTGAAAAAATAGATGGAACGAGGCTACCTCTGTCTGAACACCTAAGCAAGAGATATGATGGTCATTATTATAATTGCATTTATAAAATCAGATAAGACAAACACACATATACACACAGAAAGTTTGAACAATAGACAAATGTGAGGAATGACAAGAAATGTGTCTTTCTGTAGTCAAATATATCCTGACAAATGCCCATATACATACCTGCTGTATACTGTGGCCACATTTTGGTTTGAAAGACATACATTGATGTCTTAGTCCATGTAATGATTCTATTACAAACTGACTCCTACTTGATTTTCTTTCTTCTGTTAGTTAACCGGATTTATTTAAATGTGTGATTTTAGGAATGGAAAGCAGCTTAGCTATTTATATGGTCTGTTTGTCAGAGAAAGGATTTTTAGCAGTGCTGATTCAGATTTTAAAACATTCCCATCCCACATCACCAAAAACACCATCTTACTTTGCTAAAAGGTTCACATTTGATTATATTTTATGTTTATGGCCTATCTATAAAACACCATTAAATGCTGTTGTAAATCAAAGATAATGTGCTACTGGCAATCCTTGAGCTCTGCAGCAAACTTTCCCTTCAATTCTTCAAACTTCTTGCAGGTTTATATAACAAAGAGTAACACTCAAATCCCATGCCCTGAGTCTATAGGAACATAAATCTCCGTCCAGTTAAAATGTTCATGCAGAACTTTCTCATAGTATTTCAATCTGCACAATGGTGCCATGATTGAAATTGACAGCCCTTGGGATTTATAGTTTCAATGGGTCACAGAACTCTCTATGCTCCATAACAGTTTTCTCTGTTAAGATGGTAAATATTGATATTTAGTAAACAATTATCTTGGGCTTTCCAGGTGGCGCTAGCAGTAAAGAACCCGCCTGCCAATGCAGGAGACTTGGGCTCGATCCTGGGTCTGGAGGATCCCCTGGAGAAGAATATGACAACCCATTCCAGTATTCTTGCCTGGAGAATCCCCATGAACAGAGGAGCCTGACATGCTACAGTCCATGGGGTCTCAAAGAGCCTGACATGACTGGAGCAACTTAGCTCACGAACAATATCTTAGATGTCCTTCAGCACATTGATGCATAAGTTTTGTTTTTCAAATGATGTGTTACCTTAGCACTGCTTCAGAACTCCCCCTCTAAGAACTCTTAAACTTAGACTGACACAAAAAAGGAAACAAAAGTTCCTCAAAGAGCCATGCCATTTGGACTAAAGTTTCTAAACCTTTGTTCAAATCAAGCTTCAAAGAAATCTATTAAATTTTTGAAATAAAATTTAAAATGTTTCATGTCTTGGGCAATGTATATTCTTGAGGGATATTTTATAAGCCTTATTATATTCACAAAGAAGCACATGACCTCACAAGAGGTAGAACACTTCTTTCAATTTAGTTAATAAGACATGCTGTATACCCCTGCCTTTGACTCTGGAACCATACTATAATTTGTACTGGACAGAAAGTTTACTGCTGCCATTATTAATTTACACAGATCAAGGATGACCCCTAAATATCCACATTACCATTAAAATCTACTTACAGATGAAGTTACCACAAGTCTGTTTAAATTCTTCCTGAAGTTGGTACTGCTCCTGATCAAGCTACTCCCACTGCCTGGCATGCCCTACATCCTCCCTACTTCTCTTTCTGTTAAGTCCTTTAAGATTCAGCTAAAATAGTACCATCTCTAAAATCTCTTTTAGAACCCTTCAGTCAGTTCTATCTTTCATAATGTGCTCTGTATGTGTGTGTGAGAGAGTTCCTTCTGTTAAAGGCCTTTTAGAGTTTGATTTGCATTGAGGTTTATATGGCTGTATATTCCTAAGTAGATTGCAACCTGCTATAAGAGCGAGATTATGTTTATTCATCATTGCTCCCTCTATCAGTCCCTGCCTGACCCTCAATAGATACTTAAAAGGTGATTTCTGTTTAACTGCGGGGTGAATGTTAAGTTGATACCAGATGTCCTAAATGCAATTTTAGGATTTGATAGGAAGATGAGCACTATACATTATCCATAGAATACTTACTTGGCAGGAATATGTTCAGTTCAGTTCAGTTCAGTCGCTCAGTCGTGTCCGACTCTTTGCAACCCCATGAACTGCAGCACGCCAGGCCTCTCTGTCCATCACCAACTCCCGGAGTCTACCCAAATCCATGTCCATCAAGTCGGTGATGCCATCCAACCATCTCATCCTCTGTCGTCCCCTTCTCCTCCTGCCCCCAATCCTACCCAGCATTAGGGTCTTTTCCAATGAGTCAACTCTTCGCAGGAGGTGGTCAAAGTATTGGAGTTTCAGCTTCAACATCAGTCCTTCCAATGAACACCCAGGATTGATCTCCTTTAGGATGGATTGATTGGATCTCCTTGCAGTCCAAGGGACTCTCAAGAGTCTTCTCCAACACCACAGTTCAAAAGCATCAATTCTGCGGCCCTCAGCTTTCTTCAGGTCCAACTCTCACATCCATACATAACATACAGGAATATGTTAGCATATTGTAAATCATAGTGGGCAAAGTAAATTAAAGAAATCACAGTATGATATTGAAATCACAGTATGATATTTTAAAGTGTTTTCTCTTCCCTTTTTTATGGAGTGATATGCTTTCAGGCAATAGTGCTGAGTCTCATTCATTCACAACGAATTCTTCATGTTTCAAGAAAGTGTAAATGTCCTGGGTTCTTATTCTCAGTAACCTTTAGTAGGTAGTAGTTGTTAATAATGAATATTGCATTTCTCAGCTCCCACTTTAAAAAATCTTGAAGTCATGCTTGGCAGGGATTTATTTTATTTTTTCTTTTTTAGAACCTATTTTCAGGAAGTCTGACTTATCCACAATTAAGAATGCCATTTTTTATTACTTACCTCTTAATATAGAGAATCACTTTCACTCTCTAAAACTCTGAATAGATTTATTTTAATAATAGCTCATATTTATATAGCATGGTATAAATTACATATGGACTTTTATATGTATCATCCAAGTTGATCCTCAAAACAACACTGTGAAGTAGATAGAGTGGATTTTATTCTCATTTTTACAGATGAATAAACAGACTCCGAGATGACCCACACCAGTCCACTTACCCTCAGTAGGCAATTCCATGGGGTACAGAACCCAGGAATTCTAACTCCTGTGGCAGTCAGTATCATTCTACTTTGTGCTACCTCTAAGGAATTAGAAATCTGTTTATTCACTCAACAAGTACACCTTATACATTGTGCCAGATGCTGTATGTTCTAAGCACTCAGTGTACGTCAGTGAACAAAAAAACAAATATCAAGTCTTTTTTTTAAGATTAAATTCAGGCTGGAAAAACAACAAATTCAATAAAGGAAATATATGATATATTAGATAGTAATAAATAATGTGGAGGAAAATGAAGCAGGGAAACAGATTGGTGCATTTTCAGAGGGTTGCAACTGTACATAGGATAATTAGACCTTGTGAAAAAGTAACTCTTGAGGCAAGACCTAAAAAAGATGGAGAGAGTCTTATGATATCGAGGGGCTTTATGCAGAGGAGATAGCAAGTGCAGAGGGCTGAAATAGGAGTTTTCTTAGCATGTCTGAGGGACAGAAAGGAGGCCAATGAGGCTGGACTGTGACAAGCAATAAAGAGGCTAACGAGAGATAAGATCAAAAGGTACAGAGTCTAGGAGCTACTACAAGGGCTTTGATTTCTACTCCGAATAAAATGGGAAACCATGGGAGAATTTGGAGTAGAAGGCTAGTATGGCATGATGACATACATGCTTTAAAGATTCACTCTTGCTTCATCTTATACACTAAGAATATGTTATGGGGTAGAGAAGCTGGGAGATGTAGAACTGCAAAATGAGAGACCAGTGAGGAGGCTATTGCACCTACTCAAGTGTTGGGCCTGCATTAGTTTGCTAAAGATGCCTGCATAAAGCACCAAAATATGGGCGGCTTAGAACAAAAATCTATTGTCTCACAGTTCTGGAGTCCCCAAGTCTGAAATCAAGGTGCCAGCAGAGCTATACTCTGTCTGATGCCTCTAGGGGAGAATCCTTGCTTGCCTTTGTAGCTTCTGTTGAATCCTCTGCATTCCTTGGCTCGTAGGTATGTCACTTCAGTCATGTGGCTGTCTTCTTCCTGTGTCATCACATCTTTCCACTGTGTATGTCTATCTCTGAGTTTCCTCTTTTTATGAGAAAAATCAGTCATATTGGTTTAGGGTTAATCCTAAAGACTTCATTTTAACTTGATTACCTCTGTAAAGTCTATTTCCAAATGAAGCCACATTCTGAAGTACTAGAGGTTAAAGCTTCAGTAGATCTTTTCTGAGGGACACTATTCAGCCTGTAATAGTGGCTTAGAACAGAATGGTATTGGTATTAGTGGAAATAGTAAGCATCAATATTTACTGACTAATTGAAATATATTTTCAATTATTATAGATATATATTTCAAAAGTATATACGAATACAGATTTTTTAGGTGATGCAAGAGGAAAGCATCTGAGGAACACCAGACATCAAATACCTCTCTTCAGTTCAAGGGGTCCTTAGGTAGCTCACGTGGTCCTAAGTCATCTTGCCTCACTGTGTTCTACCGCTTGCTTTGCCCTGTAACTGGGATAACTACCATACCAGAGGCCACCCAAGGGACTTACTAACTGCAGCTGCAGCTCCAGCACTCTTGTTATCTCTTTATTTCACCAAAATTGATATCAACTCTCCCTGTTGAACCTAAAAGTCTGCATGCTACAAAGTTGTCCTTCCACTTTCCAAACTGAACATCATTAAGCTTTGTTTCCTGCAATATCTCTAACAGAATCTCGGATAGAGTGATTATATCAGCTCTCACACATTTTGACGTGACACCTTCCTTGCTCTTGAGATGTAAAAACCCAGGCTGCTCTGCACCAAGTACTTGGTTGTGCTTGTCTTAATTTCAAGTGAACACATAATAGAGAACCTTATACTGGTATATGGCTGCTGCATACAATATATCAATTCATGACTTCGAAAAACTTTCCTATAATACATCAGAATACTAGGTTTTTCATGGCTATCCAAAATGTTTCAATATCCAAAATGTTTCCATATTCATTTTCTAAGTAGTGACACTGATGTTAAGTAGTAACAAGAAGCTTGCAATTACTAATAATTACAGTATTCTTGCCTGCAAAATACCATGGACAGAGGAAACTGGCGGGCTACAGTCCATAGGGTCGCAAAGAGTCAGCCATGACTGAACACATCAGCACAGCACTCTTAACATTGCTGTAAAGAGCAATATTGCATAGGAACCTGGAATGTTGGGTCTATGAATCAAGGCAAATTGGAAGTGGTCAAACAGGAGATGGTAGGAGTGAATGTCGACTTTTTAGGAATCAGTGAACTAAAATGGACTGGAATGGGTGAACTGAACTTAGTCAGTTCAGTCATTCAGTCATGTCCGACTCTTTGCGACCCCATGGACTGCAGCATGCCAGGCCTCCCTATCCATCATCAACACCCGGAGTCTACCCAAACCCATGTCCATTGAGTCGGTGATGCCATCCAACCATCTCATCCTCCATCGTCCCCTTCTGCTCCTGCCCTCAATCTTTCCCAGCATCAGGGTCTTTTCAAATGAGTCAGCTCTTCGCATCAGGGGGCCAAAGTATTGGAGTTTCAGCTTCAACATCAGTCCTTCCAATGAATATTCAGGGCTGATTTCCTTTAGGATGGACTGTTGGATCTCCTTGCAGTCCAAGGGACCCTCAAGAGTCTTCTCCAACACCACAGTTGAAAAGCATCAATTCACTGCCCTTATGGCAGAAAGTGAAGAAGAACTAAAGAGCGTCTTGATGAAAGTGAAAGAAGAGAGTGAAAAAGTTGGCTTAAAGCTGAACATTCAGAAAATGAAAATCATGGCATCTGGTCTCATCACTTCATGGCAAATAGATGGGAAACAATGGAAACAATGAGAGATTATTTTCTTGAGCTCCAAAATCACTGCAGATGGTGACTGCAGCCGTAAAATTAAAAGACTCTTGCTCTTTGGAAGAAAAGCTATGACCAACCTAGATAGCATATTAAAAAGCAGAGACATTACTTTGCCAACAAAGGTCCATCTAGTCAAAGCTATGGTTTTTCCAGTAGTCATGTATGGATGTGAGAGTTGGACTATTAAAGAAAGCTGAGCGCTGAAGAATCGATGCTTTTGAACTGTGGTGTTGAAGACTCTTGAGAGTCCCTTGGACTGTACAGAGATCCAACCAGTCCATCCTAAAGGAAATCAGCCCTGAATATTTTGCCCAGGACAGTCCTGATTTATGCTTCTTATCTTGGAATAATTGTTAATAGGAACTTCTCTATCTAAACTATATTCATTTTAGATGATATGTTATGTGAATATGAAAGCTTGAAGTTTAGACTATGACTACAGACATGTTTTGGTTATTCTTTGGGATATGGCTGTTATTTAAAATGGTGGACCCTCGGGCACTCTGGCATTTGGAAATCAGGAAGAAGATGAGGATCTAGATAAGGAAACTAAGGCCAGTGACTAGGAAGTGAACCAGGAGAATGTGGAGGTCACATGATTTGGAGAAAAGGTAGAAATGATGACTACTGTCATGGAATTCACTTCTCCAGTGGATCTTTCCAACCCAGGAAGTGAACTGGGGTCTCCTTCATTGCAAGCAGATTCTTTACTAACTGAGCTATCAGAGAAGCCCTATAGAACTCACAGTCTTCTCAAAAAGAGTGAAAAATTTAAAAAGTAAATTTAAATTATATTTTTAGATTAACCTTCCATCTTTTAGTCCCAAGAAACTTTGACTCCAAGTCAAAGTTTGACTAAGTTTCTTTTTATGTACCATGATCTTAGTCTTCTGCGTGTTCTACTGGATGAGTCTCTCTGCCTATAATTCCTTCCATTCTACTCATGATTAAAGATCCTGCTCAAAAGTTTAGGAAGCTTTCCCCGTCCCCATCCAAGGCAACATTAGTGACTTCACACAATTAACTATCTTTAGTTATTCCTTCCTCCCAAGATCCAACCTAAGCAAGCTTATTTTAATCATCATTATATTCTCAGCTCCTACAAACCTATCATGCACATGATAAGGGCTCATATAAATTTTTGATGAATTATACTAAGTTATCCTACTGCGTTTTAGTAACATGCTAATGAGAGGATCTACTCCTACCTACTACAATGAGAATCATTGGGGAAAGGACAAACCCACTTATTACTTAAGTAAACTATTAATTGGTAAATAACTTATATATAGATATATGTATAAACCAAAATATTCAGTTCAGTCTCTCAGTTGTGTCTGATTCTTTATGACCCCATGGACTGCAGCATTCAAGGCTTTCCTGTCCATCACTAACTTCTGGAGCTTGCTCAAACTCATGTCCATCAAGTTGGTGATGCCATCCAACCATTTCATCCTCTGTTGTCCCCTTTCCTCCTGCCTTCAATCTTTCCCAGCATCAGGGTCTTTTCTAGTGTATCAGTTCTTTGCATCAGGTGGCCAAAGTATTGGAGCTTCAGCTTCAGCATCAGTCCTTCCAATGAATATTCAGGACTGACTTCTACAGCTTAAGAGATTTTTACAAACTGAGCACACACATATAATCACCATCTAGCTTGAAAAGCTGAGTAAGCACATCGGAACTTTTCCTGCTTCACTGCATTCATGAAGAACTGTGCTTTTATCACTTTAATTAATTAATTAAATAAATTGAATGAAGTATTCTTTAAATTCTGTAGTGCTTTACAGTTTTCAAAAGCTGCACATGCATGATTTCATATAATCCCATTATAATCCATTCTTTCCCCTCCCCCTGTAATGCCCCTTCCCCTCCCTTCTCCCCGCTGGTAACCATTAGTTTCTCCTCTATGTCTGTGGGTCTTCTTTTGTTGTGTTTATTTATTATTTATTAGTTTGCTGTACTTTTTTAGATTCCACATTAAAGCAATATTGTGCAGAATTTGTTTTTCTACGTCTGACTTATTTCACTTAACATAATGTCCTTCAGGTCCTTTTATGTTGTTATACATGATAAAATTTCACTTTTTTTTTAATGGCTGAGTGCTATTCTGCTAGGGGTCCCCAGGTGACTCAGTGTTAAAGAATCCTTCTGCCAATCCAGGAAACACAAGAGATGCAGTTTGATCTCTGGGTCGGAAAGATACCCTGGAGGAGGAAATGGCAACCTAC
The DNA here is from genome assembly GCF_054371585.1 of Giraffa tippelskirchi. Classification (NCBI taxonomy): domain Eukaryota; kingdom Metazoa; phylum Chordata; class Mammalia; order Artiodactyla; family Giraffidae; genus Giraffa; species Giraffa tippelskirchi. Next base: position 135,418,282 of record NC_137281.1, on the reverse strand, counting down.
TCCAGTATTCTTGCCTGGAAAATCCCATGGACACAGGAGCCTGGAGGGCTACAGTCCATGGGATTGCAAAGAGTCAGACACGACTGAGCAGCATGCATGATATTCCATTTTGTATACACACATACATATATGTGTGTGTAAATATATATATATGTATATATACATATATATGTATATATATTACACCATTTTTATCCATTTGTCTGTTGATGCACACTTAGATTGTTTCCATGTTTTGGCAATTGTAAATAATGCTGCTATGAACATTGGGGTACATCTATCTTTTTAAATTAGTGTTTGGGGTTTTTTTTTTTTGGATATATACCCAGTAGTGGAATTGTTGGGTCATATTTAGTTCTATTTAGTGTTTTGAGAAACCTTCATGCTGTTTTCCATAGTTGTTGTTCAGTCGCTCAGTCATGTCTGACTCTTTGAGATCCCGTGGACTGTAGTATGCCAGGCTTCCTGTCCTTCACTATCTCCCAGAGTTTGCTCAAATTCATGTTCATTGAATTGGTGATGCCATCCAACCATCTCATCTTCTGTTGCCCCCTTCTTCTCCTGCCCTCAATCTTTCCCAGCATCAGGATCTTCTGAGTAGGCTCTTTATATCTTGTGGCCAAAGTATTGGAGCTTCAGCATCAGTCCTTCCAATGAATATTCAGGACTGATTTTCTTTAGAATTGACTGGTTTGATCTCCTTGCTGTCCATGGGCTTTCTTCAGTACCACAGTTTGAAAACATCAGTCCTTTGGCTCTCAGTCTTAATTGTCCAACTCTCATATCCATACACGACTAGTGGAAAAACCATAGCTTTGACAATACGGGCCTCTGTCAGCAAAGTAATGTCTCTGCTTTTTAATAAGCTATATAGGTTTGACATAGCTTTTCTTCCAAGGAGCAAGTGTCTTTTAATTTCATGGCTGCAGTCACCATCTGCAGTGAATTTGGAGCCCAAGAAAAAAATGTCTATCCTTGTTTTCCACTGGATGCACCAATTTGCATTCCTACCAACAATATACAAAAGGTCCTCTTTTTTCATATCCTCTCCAATATTTGTATTTGTGGTCTTTTTAATGACAGTCATTCTGACAGATATGAGGTGATATTTCATTGTTGTATTGATTTGTATTTCTCTGATAATTAGTGATAGTGAACATCTTTTCATGTGCCTGATGCTTGTTGTATGCCATATTTGGAAAAATATCTACTCAAGTTTTCTGCCTGTTTTTAATCTTTTTCTATTGACTTGTATGAGCTATTTATATATGTTGGAAATTAACCTTTTACTGGTCATATTATTTGCAAATATCTTCTCCCATTTAGTTGGTTATATTTTTGTTTTGTTGATGGTTTCACTTGCTGGGGAAAAGTTTTTAGTTTAATTAAATTTATTTTTGTCTTTGTTTCTTTTGCTTTCAAAGACAGAGCCAAAAATATTGCTACAATTTATGTCCAAAAGTGTTCTGCCTATGTTTTCCTCTAGGAATTTTATAGTGTCAGTCTTAATCCATTTTGGTTTTTAATTCATTTTGAGTATATTTTTGTGTACAATGTTACATACTATTCTAATGTTATTCTTTTACATGTAGCTATCCAGTTTCCTATCACCATTTATTCAGGAGACTGATTTTTCTCCATTAGTTTTTCTTGTTTCATGTGTCATATATTAATTGATAATAAGTGTGTGGGTTTATTTCTTGGCTCTCTATTCTGCTCTATTGATCTATGTGTCTGTTTTTGCACTAGTACCATACTTTTTTGATGACTGAAGTTTTGTAGTTGAGTCTGAAGTCAGGGAGCTTGATTCTTCCAGCTTTGTTCTTTCTTAAGATTGCTTTGGCCATTCAGGATCTTTTGTGTTTTCATACAGTTTTTACAATTATTTGTTCTAGCTCTGTCTGTGAAAAATGCCACTGGTATTTTGATAGGGCCATCACTGAATCTATTGATTGCCTTTGGTAGTATTGTCATTTTAACAATAAGAGGGCTTCTGATGCAATAATATGTTATATCCTTCCATCAGTTTGTGTCATCTTCAGTTTCTTTCATCAGTGTCTTACAGTTTTCTGAGTACAGGTCTTACCTTCTTCAATTCAGTTCAGTTCAGTCTCTCAGTCGGGTCTGACTCTTTGCGACCCCATGAACCGCAGCACGCCAGGCCTCCCTGTGCATCACCAACTCCCAGAGCCCACCCAAATTTAGATAGGTTTTTTCCTAGGTATTTTATTCTTGTGAATGCAATGGTAAATGTAATCATTTCCTTAATTTCTTTTCTTGATAGTTTTATGTTAATATATAGAAATGCACCAGGTTTCTGTATATTAATTTTGTATCTTTAAACTTTACCAGATTCATTGATGAGCTCTAGTAGTTTTCTGGTAGTATCTTTAGGATTTTCTACATATAGCATCATCATCTACAAACAGTGATAGTTTTACTTCTTCCCTTCCAGTTTGTATTACTTTTGTTTCTTTTTCTTTTCTGATTGCTATTGCTAGGACTTCCAAAATTATGTTGAATAAAAGTGATGAACATGGACATCTTTGTCTTATTGCTGATCTTAGAGAAAATGCTTTCAATTTTTCACTATTGAGTATGATGTTGACAGTTATATGGCCTTTATTATGTTGAGGTATGCTCATTCTATAGCTATTTTCTGGAGAGTTTTTAATTATAAACTTATGTTGAATTTTATCAACAGCTTTATTTGCCTCTGTTGAGATGATCATATGGTTTTTATTCTTCATTTTGTTAATGTGGTGAATCACATTGACTATTTGCATATATTGAAAAATCCTTGCACTCCTGGGATAAATCACACATGTTCATGGGGTACAATCCTTTTAATATATTGTTGGATTCAGTTTCCTAATATTTTCTTGAGGATTTTGACATCTATGTTCTTCAGTCATATTGGCTTGTAATTCTATTTCTCTTTGTGATATCTGTGTCTGGTTTTGGTATCAGGGTGATGCTGTCCTCATAGAATGAGTTCAGAAGTGTTCCTACCTCTGTAAATTTTTTGGGGAACAATTTCAGAAGGATAAGTGTTAACTCTTCTCTAAATATTTGATGGAATTTACCTATGAAATGATCTGGTCCTTGACTTTTGCTTGTTGGGACTTTTTAAATTACTGATTCAATTTTAGTACTGGTACTTTGTCTATTCATATTTTCTATTTCTTCCTGGATTAGTCTTAGGAGATTGTACCTTTTTAAGAATTTGTCCATTTCTTTTAGATTGTCCATTTTATTGGCATGTAATTGTTCATAACAATCTCTTATGATCTTTTTTAAGGTGTTCATGGTTGTAACATCTCAAATTAAATCTCAAGTGTTAGTCGCTCAGCATAACACTTTGTGACTGTACCCTGCCAGGCTCCCCTGTCCATGGAATTCTCCAGGCAAGAATACTGGACTGTGTTGCTATTCCTTTCTCCAGGGGATCTTCCCAATCCAGGGATCAAACCCAGGTCTCCTGCATTGCAGACAGATTATGGTCAAGAGTTAACTACTGTCCTGACTTCTGACTTTTAATACTTTGATTAATTCCAGCTCTTTGATTTTTAGAGTTATATGAATGGAAATACATATTTCTTACCCATTTGTATCTGGCTTCTTTCACTCAGTATTGTTTTTTTGGTATCATTTATGTTGTCTATAGTTGTTCACTAACATCCATTGTAGTTTTCTACTAAATAAATATACTTCAATTTGTCTGTTCTACTCTTGATGGACATTTGGGTTTCCAGTTGGGATTATTATAAACTATATTGCTACAGACATCTTGTGTATGCCTCTTTATTTACATTTGTATAAATTTTTTGAGAGGAAGTATACACCTAGAAGTGAAATTTCTTAGAGTATGTTTATCTTTAGCTTTAGTAGATACTCATCAAACAAATTTTACAAGTGTATGAATTTGTACACCCACCAGCAGTTTATGAACATTCAGTTTTTCTACATCCTCACCAATATTTGTTATTTTCTTTCTCATTTGAGCTGTTCTGGTGAGTGTGTAAGGGAAACACATTGTGGTTTTAAATTGCACTGCCTTGATTCCTATTTAAGATGAGTACTGTTCCATATAATTAATAGTAATTTATATATAGATTTTTCTTGGTAAAATGTTCATTTTTCTATTGGGGTTATGAGTCTTTATTCTTAATGATTTGTAACAATTCTTCATAAATGTTGCATGTGAGACCTCTATTGGGTATAGGTATTGAATTTCACTCTGATTGTCTTTTGATTCCCTTCATGGTGTCTCTCAAAGAACAAAAAGCTTTAATTTTAATGTAGTTAGTTTCATTTATTCTTTTCTCTCTTTTTGATTCCCACTTTCTGCTTGCTGTTTAAGAAATCTTTTCTTATCCAAGGTACTGAAGATTTCCTCCTATATTTTCTTTTAGGAGCTTTATGGGTATGGCTCTCCTTATTTGGATCTGCAATCTATCTCATTTATTTTTGTGCTATAATGTGAGATAAAGGGCAAGGTATTTCAGGTATTCCATTTATCATATACCTGTATTGAAAAGATTATTTCCCCCTATTTACTATACTATTACTTTAATCATAATTTAGTGTCCAAATATGTATGGGTCTATTTCTGGACAGTCTATTCTGTTCATTTGTTTATTTGTCTATTCATGTGCTACTATAGAGTGAGTAATTATGTTCCCTCAAAATTCATGTCTTGAAACTTACTCCCTAATGTGATGGTATTTGGAAGAAAGGCCTTTGGAAAGTGAGTAAGTCATTTGGTAGAACCATAATGGGATGAGAATCCTTATTAAAGAGGCCCCAGAGAACTTCCCTCCCCTTCCAGTGAAAGATGAGACAGGGCTTCCCTTGTGGCTCAGAGGGTAAAGAATCTACCTACAGTGCAGGAGACCTGGGTTCTGTCCCTGGGTCAGGAAGATCCCCTGGAGAAGGGAATGGCTATGCACTCCAGTGTTCTTGCCTGGAGAATCCCGTGGATAGAGGAGCCTCGTGGGCTATAGTCCATGGGGTCTCAAAGATTTGGACACGATTGAGTGACTAAACACACACACATATAAACCAGGAAGTGGGCCTCACCATATACCAAATCTACCAATGTCTTGATCTTGGATTTCCCAACCTCCAGAACTGTGAGAAATAAATTTCTGGTGTTTATAAGTCACCCATGAAATTCATGCAGCCATGAAATTAAAAGACGCTTACTCCTTGGAAGAAAAGTTATGACCAACCTAGACAGCATATTAAAAACCAGAGACATTACTCTGCCAACAAAGATCTGTCTAGTCAAGGCTATGGTTTGTCCAGTAGTCACATATGGATGTGAGAGTTGGACTATAAAGAAAGCTGAGAGCCGAAGAATTGATGCTTTTGAACTGTGGTGTTGGAGAAGACTCTTGAGAGTCCCTTGGACTTCAAGGAGATCCATCCAGTCCATCCTAAAGGAAATCAGTCCTCAATATTCATTGGAAGGACTGATGTTGAAGTTGAAATTCCAATACTTTGGTCACCTGATGTGAAGAACTGACTCATTTGAAAAGACCCTGATGCTGGGAAAGATTGAAGGCAGGAGGAGAAAGGGACAACAGAGGATGAGATGGTTGGATGGCATCACTGACTCAATGGACATGAGTTTGCGTAAACTCCGGGAGTTGGCAATGGACAGGGAGGCCTGGCGTGCTTCAGTCCATGGGGTCACAAAGAGACACGACTGACTGAGCGACTGAACTGAACTGAACTGTTAAGTCACCCAGTCTATAATCTTGTTGTGGCAGCCTGACAAGACTAAGACATATGCTATACCCCAGTATCTTAATGACTATAGTTTTTAATAGGAAAATATAGGCAGTATGTCTTCTAGTATCTTTCCTATCAATTGGTTGTGATTTGGCTATTATATACATTTTACATATCCATATAAATTATAAAATTACCTTGTTAATTCTTCAAAAGATCCTGCTAGGATTTTAATTTGCATTATAATAAATCTATGAATCAATTAGGGGAGAGCTTCTTCCATCATAACAATAGTCAGTGTTCCAAACCATACACATGGTCTGTCTCTGCATTTATTTTTATATTCTCTATGCAAAATTTTCCCAGAACCTAGCTGACCCTCAAAAACATAGACTCTCATACTCCCTCTCCTTCCCTGCTTATGTCCTCAATCAACTATGATCTCTCATACTTTTCCCTTTTATCTCATGTGATTCTCAACTAAAAATAATTAGCTTACTCCTCAGAGATTATCTTTCATTCAGATCCAAAATTCTCTGCAGTATCAGATGAGCTATATAGTTTGTGCTTTCTAAGAAAACAGGGCAAAGATTCTTCTCAAGTTACATATTATTTTACCTGTGTTATTAGGAGACAATACCTCCAACCACAGTAATGTATGGAATATGATGACCTTCCACATAAGGATAACACAACTAGCTAACAATAAATAATAGCTAATAATAAATAGAAAATGATACTGGCAGATGTATCTTGACTGTAAGCATATTTGTAAACATATTTCCAAATAGAATAAATCACAGATATATGTTTTAATTAATGAATAGTAATTTGGTACCAATATATGAATATATTATTATAGGAAGTTTCAGGTAAGGTTATAATATATTCTAATGCCATCTAATACTCACATATAATTTTTCAAAATTTGTTCCCAGAGCCTAGATCTCTTTAACCAGACCTTACAATGATGAGAGCTCAAACTTTACTTCCAGTTGCCTCTGTTGGCCTGCAGTGTGTGTATCCCACATTGTATGCATGTTGGTGGGAAACTGAACTGACACATCTCAATCACTCAGTCAATTCACAGCTCTGTTCTTTTTAAAACTGTAGTTTCCAGCTCCTGACAACTGCAGCACTAAAGAAACAGCTTCTCACTCTTTGGCTAGAATAACTAATTACCGTGTAGCACTGTGGGAACAAAGTTATTAGCTAATACTCAGCTCTAGATGCTGCAATTCAGTTACTGGCCCACAGTCTTTAGAAGCACAACCTTGGTAATTAGCAGCAAACTTTCATCTTATCTCAGCACAGCATGTGAGCAGTTACCTGTGGAGGAAGCAGAATCAAAACAAAAGTAAAAGCAGCACATGTATGTATCCTAGCTCTGTAATTGTTACTGAGGGTCATAGAAGACTCAGCAGAGCCAGGGTTTGATGAAAAGAATATTGACACTTGGAAAATGAGGCAAGGGTGCAATTTTCTAGCAAGAAGTTAGGTTAGGAATAATTTAAAGAGAGTAAAGTAGATTGTCTGTCTTATTTCATATATCTGAAGACAGTTAGAGCTGAAAAGAACTAAATCCAGCCTTGTCATAAGTGAAGTGAAAGCTGGCAGTCATGTCCGACTCTGTGACACCATGGATGACACAGTCCATGCGATTCTCCAGGTCAGAATACTGGAGTGGGTAGCCTTTCCCTTCTCCAGGGGATCTTCCCAGCCCAGGGATCGAACCCAGTTTTCCCACATTACAGGCAAATTCTTTACAAGCTGAGCCATCAGGGAAGCCCAATAGATAAGTGTTTAACTAAAGAAACTAAAGTCCCAAAAGATTATGGGACTTGCACACAAGGTCACATAGCTCATTAAATCCCTGGCTAGGACTAGAACTCCATTCTCCAAATTACCCATCATTGTTCTTTCCACTGGATCCTCTAAACATCAAGTCACTTGCAAAAGGTGTTTTTAAGTTGGAAGGGTGCCCTTATCACCAGTTCTGTTTCTACTAGCCTTTTACCAGAATGTAACATATTGAAAGTATTGTACAAGTTATTCAAATGGAATAGAGATGTTCCAAAGAGGCAGGGCAAAATTACTTGCACATTTAACAAAATTACTTGCACATTTATGGAAAGTTCAATAATCCAAGTAGTGAATGAAAGAGGAGTGATTTCTACACAAGAACTTGGTTATTTTGCAATCAACAAATACTTACAGACACCATTTTGAATTCAGCTGGGTCAACATATGCTATATTTATACCACTCATTAGATTCAACATAAGCAATTAATGTCTGTTTGACAGAGAATAGCTAAATCAGCCTGATAAAATAGAGATTTATTTACCTGTATAAATAGATATTTAAGTACATCTGATGTTTAGAAAGACTGAGTGGCTTGGTCAACTTTATACAGGTAGTCAGAGATAGTATCCAAACCCTTGTCTCCTGACTCTTAGAGACATCTTTTAAAAAAAACTGATCACCATTTTAATCTACAAACAAGAGAGTGGACTTAGTTCTGAATCTAACTGAATGGTTGGCTATTCATCGAAGTACCCATTCACTTGATTCCTCTTGAGTTTCAGCTATCAAATTCCACAAAATAAAGAAATATCCAAGAATTATTTTATGTAAGTTTGATTCCAAATGTAAAAGACTGAAACAGTAAGATATCATCTAGACTAGATATACATTGCTAAATCTTTCTAGAAGATAATACTCCAGTAGAGATAATTATTTACCTATCAATCTATATTTCCCAGCAGCAAAGAAATTGTGTATGATAGTAACTAAAAGCTGCAACATTCTTTTTTTTTTAATAAATTTATTTATTTTAGTTGGGGGCTAATTACTTTACAATATTGTAGTAGTTTTTGCCATACATTAACATGAATCAGCCATGGGTTTACATGTGTTCCCCATCCTGAACCCCCCTCCCACCTCCCTCCCCATCCCATCCCTCTGGGTCATCCCATTGCCCCAGTCCTGAGCATTTGTCTCATGCATCGAACCTGGAATGGTGTTCTGTTTCACATATGATAATATACATGTTTCAATGCTATTCTCCCAGAACGTCCCACCCTCACCTTCTCCCTCAGAGTCCATAAGACTGTTCTTTGCATCTGTGTCTCTTATTCTGTCTCGCATATAGGGTTATCGTTACCATCTTTCAAATTCCATATATATGCATTAGTATACTGTATTGGTGTTTTTCTTTCTGGCTTACTTCACTCTGTATGATGGGCTCCAGTTTCATCCATCTCAATAGAACTGATTCAAATGTATTCTTTTTAATGCAACATTCTTTTAACATCAAAGGCAAAAATTAACACATATTTAAATATACTAGAGTTGGTTTTTCAGAAAAAAACATAGAAATTTTCTTTCATTAAGAAAATATTTTTTAAGGTATTGTAACTACCTTACCTCAATAATGGTTCTCCCTGAGTCACAGCAATTACCTTACAAGGCAAATGCTAAAGCCACATATTAGATGTGTTCCTGGGGACAAAGAAATAGTATCAAATGAGATCTAGTAGAGTAATATAGCTGAAAGTACATTGTAAACTATAAAACAAAATTATACATAGCATTAAGAGTGTCAGCATGGAATAGTGACAGGAACACTGGAGTTGGCAGTAGAAAATAGATTTCAGTCCCAGCTTGGCCATTTGCTAGCTAAATGAATTCAGGCAAGTCATGTAACTTCTCTGACCTTCATCTGTCAAATAGGGATAATAATAATTGCCCTGCCTGACTTGTAGAGTTTGGAGAAGGGGGATGAGGCAACATATGCTAAAGTGTGTTATAAAATGTATCACATTTAACAAATGTTAAGCAGTGTTACTTTCTACTTGCATGCTGAAGAGTCCTATTACATATTCATATGTCTGTACCTCCTTCTGTGTGTTAAACTTTCAGCCCAGTCATGACTTTGGTGTATGCTATTACTAAAGTGATTTAACCTCATTTATCATTTAATTTCCTTCTCCCTAGGCCTTTGATCCTTTAGATCCTTTGCATCTCTCCTAAATTTAGATCAGACATTCTTAAATCAGAGAAATATAGTTTTTGAGTCCAACAGAACAAGGTTGGACACCTAGTTTTGCCTCTCGTGAGTTGTGTAGACTTGGGGAAGATTTTAAAATCTCTCTAAGCCTCAGTGTTTTAGTCTATAAAATTGATTATTGTTAAATTTAGATGAGAAAATAATCCATGGGAAATACTTAGTACAATTCCCTCAATCTGGTATTTTTATTGCAGCAATTCCAAGATGAAGACATGTGGACACAATTGCTACTGTGACCAGAATAACTGGTTTTTATGTTATCAAACACATGTGGTCTAATGGTCCATTTATGGATTTAAACCAATACTAGTGGCTTTATTCTTACATTGCATAGCAAGTAACATGTAATGGTGATTTTTTTTTAATCAATTGTGTCCCTTTGAACTTGGATGTGCTAAAAATTCTATAAGAACTTAAAAGTAAAATAACTTTATTCTTCTGAATCTTCTTCTAGATGTGTAAATGCTTACAAATAGTTGCAGTTGAAAATTGTAATTCTTTAATAAGAATCCTTGTTTTAATAGTATATGTATGTTGTGTTCAGATTCTGGGAAAATAAATTTTCTCTAATTTTTTTTTTAGCACTGCCTTAACAATTATTTCCTTTTTATGACTTGTTTCCCAAAGTTAATTTCATTTTTCTTTTTATCTATATATCAAGTATGTAAATGACAATTTTCTGCTCAGTACGCTTGAAACTGTGATGTTGAATTGAAATTTGAATCTCCCATATATCTGTTGCCAGTAAAACTATGTGTTTGCTTAATTATTACCCCTCCATTGTTCTTGTCTTATGTAATTTATTTTCCTTCTTGGTTAATGATCAGTGTTTTAGTTTGTCTTAATCAGTAGTTATGGAAATAGTCTTAATTTCATGTCTATTTATTGATGAATTTATATTTTTTTGGTGCAAGAGGACTTTGTTGAATTGAAGATAATTTTTTAAAAAGTTTATGATTCTATTTTTAGATATTATTTGAATTCTTAATTGTTGGAAAAAACATAACATAAAAATTTACCAGCTTTATTTAAACCATACAGTCCACTGTGTTAAACATATTCTCATATTTGTGTCACTGGAAATAAATTGCAATACTGTTGGGTATCAGCTTAAGTTGATACCAAGAGTGAGACTCTGCCACCATTAATTCTAAAATATGAGGCAGTAACTTAACAGGAGTAGAAATAAGTAAGGAAATTGATACTTGAGACATGAAAAGATGGAGACCAATATTTTCCAGTGACAAAACGTGGTATAGTGGCCACCTGTGATTGTGTTCCAATGCACTAGTTCTTTTGGAAAAGTTTGTAAAGCAGAATACTAGTAGTCAGTGGGGGTTGTGACTGGTTACATTTAGCAAGGCATGAGAAGAAAGAGGTGATCACAGGCAAGAGCTGGCTGGCCTGTAAGCAGATATAGAAAGGATTTAGAACATGAAAATGTAAAAATAAGATGGAAAAGTTATTGTACAAAAATGACTTTTTGGTACAAAAAAAGTCTATTTAGACAGTTTCATGGCTTTCCTGGTGGCTCAACTGATAAGGAATCTGCCTGTAATGTGGGAGACCTGGGTTCGATAACTGGGTTGGAAGATCCCCTGGAGAAAGGAATGGCCACCCACTCCAGTATCCTGGCCCGGAGAATTCCACAGACTGTACAGTCAGTCCATGGGGTTGCAAAGAGTCAAACACAACTGAGTGACTTTCACAAGGCACAGGTCAGAAAATAGAGATGTGACATCCCATCAAACCTGATGCTTTCAATGTAGTTTCCATCATGGAGAAAGAGACAGAGGCAGAGACCAAGAGTAACAGAGAGACATGGTGCCAAGAAAGTAAAGGAGTAAACCAGACTTGAGAACTTTATCTAGGAAATAACTTTTTGTGAGGTTGCAGGACTATGGAATCAACTGTAAACAGATCAGAAGCTAATATTTTTAGGATAATTATATGGCCAAAGAAACCATAAGCTTGATCTTAAAAAATCATTTTTTTTTTTTTTTTTATGTGAGCTCAAAACCAAACCTCAGGCCCCTAATCTGCAGGCAGGAAGAAGCTGAGGAAGGTTTATAGTCCTGAAATAGGATAAATTTTCCAACCTCAATAACAGGTTGAACTGTAGAGGAAAATGGACAAAAATGAGCATCCAAAGAAATGGAATCATGAACCACAGAGAGCAGTGGATGGTAGAGCTTATCCCACATAGCAGACTGAGAAACTAATATAGGACTTTACCCCACTGCCAGGGCAGAGGGCCCTCACGGTGCCTGCCTGGCAGATCTCATCATTGCTGTGGACCAGTGACGGCTGAGCCTCTGAGCCATGATCCCCTACAGCTTTTAATGGGAGTCTTAAGTCAGTTATACTGCTTGTGTTCCACTTTGATACATTATGCACATGTTTATATATGCATGTGTGTATATATGTGTGCATCTGTGTGTGTGTGTGTCTAGGAGGACAGATAGCTTGTCTTTCTAGTTTATAGGATACCATATCATGTTGTACCATCTCAGAAAATGGTACTGCTCTTTATACTTTTGCGTAGCCTAAAGAGAGACTTTAAATTTTTTTTTTTTTATTTTCTAAGATTGTTTATTCAGTACATCTGCAAGCTCCATTAGTCTTACTGGCAAAATAAATAAATAATTTGACCACTTGTCACTACCTCCATTTCTATCTCTCTTGTCTTAGTCAAACATGATGTCTCAGCAGTTACTCAAAAAGCTTCCTAATTGGTACCTTCCTCCTGTCCTTCTGACCATATAATTTATTTTCCCTACAACAGCCTGAGCTATCCTTACAGGCGGAAGTGAGACCCTCTGCTCCAAAGTCTCCCATGGCGTCTCCTCACATTTAAAAACTGAAGTCCATGGCCTCCTCTCCAATATCCTCAGCAGTAATTCTCCCCATGGTTACTAAATGCCACCTGCTCTGTCTTCCTTCCTGTTCATCAAACATGCAGATGCTCTCAGCTCAGGCTCCCCCTGTCCCCATGGCCATCTGCATGGCCAGCTTCTTCATTCCATGACTGTCTTTGCTCCAATATCATTTCCCAATAGAGGTCCAACCACTTTTCCTTCTCTAGGTCCTTATACTCTTTGTTTTTCTTTGTAGCCCACATCACCTGACATTCTGTGGAATAGTTAAAAGGTTTTCTTTGTTTACTGATATATACATAACTCTTAAACAGGGCTTGAAACATGGTAAGTGTTTAACAAATACAGTGTGAATGGTAATCTTATTTGCTTCTGTATCCCACCATTCATGTGTCACGAAATAAATGCCCTGAGGATGTAGAATAGGACAGAACCAGTTCTACCTGGGGGCAGTAAGTGAAAGTCTTCCAGCATGGTGGCTTCCTGGATGCCCAGCCTTAAGACTTTGCTCTCAGGAGAAGAGCCCTGGTCTTGGTTGAATACTCTGTTGCTGCTATCTTGAAATTCTTCATCATTTTGAACAAGGAGACCTGCTTTTTTTTTTTTAGTGATATAATTCATGCACCAGACAATTCACCATTTTAAAGGATACAGTTCAGTGATTTTTAGTATGTTCACAAAATTGTGTAACCATCACCACCATTTAATTCCAGAATATTTTCATTACCCCAAAAAGAAATCTCACACTTGCTAGTATTCATTCCCCATTTCTTATATCCCCTAAACTTTGGAAAACATTACTTCCTGACTAAATTTGCCTATTCTAAACATTTTATATAAGTGAAATCATACAATGCATGACACTTTGTATCAGGCTTCTTGCACTTAGGGTAATATTTTCAAGGTGCACATGGATCAGTACTTTGTTTCCTTTTATGGCTAGGTAATGTTTTTTGTATGAGTATACCACATTTTGTTTGCTGATTCATTCATTATTAGATATTTGGGTTGTTTCTACTTTTTGGCTATCATAAATAATGCCACTATGAACATTCATGTTCAAGTTTTTGCATCACTACATTTTTATTTTTCTTGGATATATGCCTACTAGTGGAATTGCTGGGTTGTATGGCTACTCTATGTTAACTTTTTGAGAAACTGACAAGCTGTTTTCCACAGAGACAATTTTGTATTTGCAGCAGCAGTGTGTGGAGGTTCCAGTTACTCTACATCCTCCCAGCACTTGGTATTTTCTGCTATTAATAATACTTGTTATCTTTTTATGATAGCCATCCTCTTGCATTTCCCTAACGACTAATGATGCTGAGCACCTTTTCATGCGCCAATTAATAATTTGTATATCATCTTTGGGTCAATATCTTTTCTAATTCTTTGACTATTTTTATATATTTTTATTGAAGTACAGTTGATTCACAATGTTGTATTAGTTTCAAGTGTAAAGCAAAGTGACTCACATTACTATTTATCCCTCCCCCTTACTGTTTCTCCTCTGGTAAGCATAAATTTGTGTCCTATTTCTATTGGCCTATTTCTCTTTTGTATATAAGTTCATTTGTAAAAGCTTTTTGAGATTTCATATATGTGTTATTATATTTGTCTTTCTCTCTGAATTACTTAGCATGATAATCTCTAGGTCCATCCATATTGCTGCAAATGGTATTATTTCATTCTTTTTTATGATTAAGTTTTGAATTTTAGTGAAGTCCAAATTATTTATTTAATATTTTTGGTAGCTTGAGATTTAGGTGTCTAAGAAAGCTTTGCATAATTCGAGGTCACTAAAATTTATGCCTTGAGTTCTTTCTAGGAATTTTATAGTTTTAGCTCTTACATTTAAGTCTTTGATACATTTTTGAGTTGAATTTTCTATATGGTATGAGACTGGCATCTGTATCTATATCTATATCTATCTATAAACATATATATTTTTTGGTGTGAACATGCAGTTGCTCTAGCTCCATTTGTTGAAAAGGTTAATCTTTCCTAATTGAATCCTCTTAGCATTCTTGTCAAAAAGCCATTGACCATAAATGCACAGGTTTATTTTTAGACTCTTAGTTCTATTCCATTGATGTATATGTCTGTCCTTATGCCAGTACCACATTGTCTTGATTACTAAAGCTTTGGAATAAGTTTTTAAACTTGGAAGTACAAATCCTCCAACTACATTCTTATATTTTGATATTTTTAAATATTCTGGGTCCCTCACATTCCACCTATATTTTAGGGTCACTTTGTCAGTTCCTGAAAAGTAAAGTTTTTATTTTAATTCCTAATTAATTTAGGAATTAAATCAACAGATGAATTTGGGGGATATTGTCATGCTAACAATATTTAGTCTTTCAATTCATAAACATGACTATCTATTGATTTGGGTCTTTGATTTATTTGAACAATGTTTTATAGTTTTTGTGTATAAGTCCTGTGTTTCTTTTGTTAAAATTTTTCCTAAGTATTCTATTTTCTTTGATGTTGTCTTCTGACATTATTTTCTTAGTTTTATTTTTAGATCATTCATTACTAGTATACAAATACAGCTAACTTTTTATCGATTTTGTATCCTACATTCTTGCTGAAGTCCTTTATTAGCTCTATTAGTTTTTGTGTGTGTGTGTTTGTGTATGTGTGCATGCATGCACAATTGTATGTGGATTCCTTAGGATTTTCTGTGTACCTAATCATGTCTTCTCCAAATAGAGATGATTTTAATTCTTTTTCATTCTGGATGTCTTTTATTTCATTTTCTTGACAATTTCCCTGACTATTAGCTTCAGCACAGTGATGAATAGGAGTGGCAAATGGTACGTGCTTGTCTCTTTCCTGAACTCTTGAAAGAGCTTTCAGTATTTTACCATTAAGTACGTTATTAGAGGCCCTGAATTTTTATGTTGTATTTGGCCTTATATGTTGTTCGCTGGGGAGAAGGAAATGGCAACCCACTCCAGTATTCTTGCCTGGAGAATCCTGTGGACAGAGGAGCCTGGAGGGCTGCTGTCCATAGGGTCGCACAGAGTCAGACATGACCGGAGCGACTTAGCATGCATGCATGCATTGGAGAAGGAAATGGCAACCCACTCCAGTATTCTTGCCTGGAGAATCCCAGGGACAGAGGAGCCTGGTGGGCTGCCATCTCTGGGGTCGCACAGAATCAGACACGACTGAAGTGACTTAGCAGCTTCCCTGGTGGCTCAGATGGTAAAGAATCTGCCTGTAATGCAGGAGACCAGAGTTTAATCGCTGGGTTGATCCCCTGGAGGAGGACATGGAAACCCACTCCAGTATTGTTGCCTGGAGAATCCCCATGGACAGAGGAACCTGGTGGGCTACAGTCCATGGGGTCACAGAGTCAGACATGACCGAGCAACTAAAAAAAAAAAAAAAATAGCGCACTGTTTAGCTGGTCCTGCCTTATAAAGAAGAGCAGAGTGAGCTGAGGATTAAAGGATAAGTAGGAGCTCCCTAGCAGGTGAGGAGGAGGGGAGAGAACACTATGTGCAGTGTTAGATTCTAGATCTCAAATTGACTCAGTGGCTGGTGTGTGAAGGTCAAATGAGAGTGAAGGAAAACAGAAGTTGGAAAGGAAGGTTGACTAAACCACTGTAGGCTTGCTGACTGCATTAAAGAGCTTTAATTTTACTCTGTGATTTTTGTGTGTGGGACGCTATCATATTTGATATATAATAGAAAAGAATGGAATAAAGGGAAATAAAGGTAGAAACTGAGACAGGGAAGACAAATCATGGATTATTGCAATATTTGATACTGAATCTAAACTTTGCCAGCTTTACCTTGGACTAGCTATATTCTTGGTTTTGAAGACTTTGGCTTCCTTCTTTTATATTTTTTAATGAAAATAAAAACCTTAGTAATAGAAATGTGCAATTATATCAGTTAAGTCTAGAATGTCCTGCATTTGCATCTTATTAACCACACCTATTTGCATTAGGCATTTCCTAGTACATTAATAAAATCAAGCAATTTTCTTTTTCTCTCATTTCCTTCCTTTTTCCTTTCTACTCACCTCCCTTCCTTCCTTTTTCTTTGTATTAATCACTAAATTAATTAATTCCTCGAAGCTCATTTAGAACCTAAGGGGCTAAACTACATCTATAACACATTCCTTGCCCTGGAAGAGCCTATGAACGGCTGAATGAAGCAAGGCAGCCATATTTCAAATCAGAGTATGGTGTATCGTTGTTCTTCAGTCACACAGAGCTGCCACAGCTCTGTCACTGTGGCCTTTGTTAAAAAAAGTTTATAGTGTCTGATATATACAAAATAGTGATTGATAAGTACTTCTTTGTTGTATTAGTTCAGATTGGAATGGTTGAAAAGACTAGAGTTAGAATTAGTGACTAAGTTTATAGAAACAGTAAAAGGAATAAAGCACCATACCAACTAGGTCCTTAAGGAGAGTCAGATAATCTGGAGCTGGTGTTTGATTGTATAAATAGCTATAAATTCCTAGTCAATTCTGTAGATTCACAGATCTGGGAAGTGATGAGCCATTTCAGAGAGTATACCTCTATCCTCCAAATTACATAATACTAAATCCGTGTCATTAAATAAATGATTCTAACCCTTTTTTTCCCCCTTGCCTTTATTGGATTTCAAAGTTCAGTACACATTCAAATTATTCAATTTTGATATCCCTTTTATTATCAAATGTCCTACTTTTGAAATGGAAAGCTTAGTTGGCCATGTTCCCTGTCAAGTTTAAGAAGCTTTTATCATTTAAATAAATTAAACCTTCAAGCATGGGCTCCACAGAACATAATGAAGCAAGGAGAAGAAAAGCTTAAATGAAATAAACCCCTTTACTCATAGAAACAGTACAGGCTATTGTGCATTCTACCAATAAATGTGTGACTCTAATCATAGTCTGATTTGTGATTTTTCTTTTCTAATTTTGTCCTAATTTTTTTAGTGTTTATTAGCAATTTGACTTGCCATTCAGCAAAAGATAGACACAAGATATATCAAGTGCAAGAGGTTGTAGGTTATTAACACTAAAGAAAAAAGCAAATATTGCATTTTTAAAAGCTGATTTATTTTAATCCAAGTTGTTTCTTTACATGATTTAATTCTTGTATAAATTGATCTCCTATGAACTTCACTCAGATCCTTTAATTATTTTTTAAATAATGTTTTGCGGGATTTTGTTTTTTAATCTTTGTTTTCTAAGGAAAAATTATCATAATTTCCATGTTTTCATTTGGCAGAATTAATGTATATAGCTTATGTATTGAATTATTGAATTAATAGGAAATTTTTTACTTTCTGTATGACACATTGCCAATGTAAGAATCAATTAGATAAAGAAAACTCTTATTGTTTGAAGATTCCTACAATGCCAAAAAGTAGCCTGCAGATTATTTTAATCTAAAATAAAAACACACTGTTTTGAAGGTTTAGCTAACTAAAAATTATCAATCTTTCTCTTCCTTATGAATTTAAACCATTTTATTCTACATGATTAAAACGTTAAAGGTAAGAAGCACTTCTTTAGAAGGAAAGATTCAGCATGGACTCATATAATTTATATG
Source organism: Giraffa tippelskirchi (assembly GCF_054371585.1). NCBI lineage: Eukaryota > Metazoa > Chordata > Mammalia > Artiodactyla > Giraffidae > Giraffa > Giraffa tippelskirchi. The sequence goes on along the minus strand of NC_137281.1, from coordinate 135,400,029 downwards.
AGAAAGTTCATGCTTGTAATGGTAATGTAGAATAATTTCCATCCTATTTTTATGATGAAATATCTTCTTCATAATAAAAACTTGTTGTTATTCAAAGTTGGGGTTTAGAGTCATAAAATTATCTTCAAACTATGAGCACTTATTACATTTAATGTTACTACATTTAATGTTTTAGAAATAATGGTGACTCTATTTTCTTATTTGTTATATAACACATTTTTTATAAGTCATAGCAAAGTCTATCAGGCTTTGCACGTAAGACATAGGCCAACTGCTTGTGACACCTCTGTAATTTTTTTTTTTAATTTCAGGGTCTATATCCTCTTACCTTGCATTAGGAAAGTTTCGCTTTGTCATCAGCTAGAAAATACATTCTTAATGGATGTTATTCTGTTCTTACAGTTCAAGGATTCTTACTCAAGTTCTTTAAAGATTGATTTGTGGATCAAAAATTTGAACTTAATTCTACTCAGCAAGTGTTTGTCAACTCTTTCAACAAGCACAGAACTTCAATTGTTTATTCATTTCACCACTTTGAGGGATGGTTCATCATGACAAATGCTCTGTGAAGGGTTACCTGTTGGGTGTTAAACTGCTGTATCACTCCCTACTTCATCCACTCACCTGTCTGGGTTTTCACAGGTACAGGAGGTGGTGTCAAAGTTATCCTGAAGAACTGCATTGGACTGTAATGGTTAACTGTTTGGAATCTGACTCCATGGATTTGTATCCTGGCCATTTACTAGCTGTGTGACCTACTGCAGACCATTTAAACTTTTTGTGCTTCAGTCTGCTTTTCTGTAACATGAGAATAATAGGACCTATCTCATAGAGGAGTAATGGCAGTTAAATGAGATAATATGCTTGTAGAAGTGACCTCTTTTTTTAGAAGTATTTTTATAAGTATTTTTTAATAAGTCATAATTTCTGTTCTACAGTCAAAATAAATAAATTTAGTCTCATTCAGTAAACTCCATTCAATTTAAGAGTTTTTTTATTTTTTAAAGTGACCTCTGACTTACAAGTCTATTTATGCTAAATAGTTGATTAAATCCAGGTATGAATTCTTCGGATTCTGTTTTTCTTATACAAAACCTCATTCTTTCTTTTTCTCATTTCCTTTTACATCTTCTTGGCGACAAAATATGCCAACACAGTTCTATCTCATTTGTCCCTTGATGCAGAGTGACAGCCTGGCCCTGTCACAGAACTCCCCTTGTACTCAGTAGTGTGGCATTAGGAGTCTTTGTTCTCCACTTAATGATAGCAGTGTCAAAGGTCTTTGTTGGTTTTTGGTTGATGGGGAGGGCCTGGCTGGTAAGGGAAACTGGAGAAAGAAGGCTTTTTTTTTTTAACTGATGTTTTACTTGGGCATATCACATCCTCAAATCACAAAGCATCCGCAATTTGGTAAGCACACAATAATTATAAGGAATTATTAGCCACTGTATTGAAAATTTAAAGCATAAAGGTATGGCCTAAGATGCCCACAAATTCTCAGTCTCCAGGAACCCCAAATCTTTCATCTGTGAACCTCACATGGCAGTATAAATTTATCCCATTTAGATAAATAATGTATGATCTTTTAGTGTGTCCTAAATATTGCATGGATGTCTTGTATTTTATCTGACATCCCTGTGCGCCAAGCACTTGCCCTCCTCCACTGTTCATTTGACATAGATGCATTTCCCCAACCCCCAAATGTGAAGGGTAATCTCAGTTACCACCCCTCACCAAGGATATGTCTTCCCAAGGCTAAGTAACTGCATTTAAAAACAAACAAGGCTGGAGTCCAGTGGGAAGAAGGATGTGACCCACCATTTACATTAGTCCCTTCATGTCACTTCATAGAATCAAAGTAACTGCATTTACAATGAAAGGGAATGATCCAGGAATAGAGTATCTTCATTTCCATGTTTGGATTTGTCTGGTCTCAAAAAGTGTTAATATCTTGAAGTTTAGCACAAGCCTTGTTTACCTAGGAAGCCTGAGAAACATGTCAAACCTTTGAAAGACTTCTTATTAAACTGCTGGAGCTTTGATGTCAGACTAAAGAGATTAGAATTACATTTTTCAAAAAGATCCATTTAATGTACTAGTAGAGAAGGGAAAATATGCTGGTCTTTATAGACAGTTACCAAATTTAGAGAGTATTTATTTTAAAGTATAAATTATTACTTCTTGATAAGCTATATTTAGTGCATCAATATCAATTTAGAGAATGTGCTTTTATAGGGAGAATTGCCTCTCCCTGACTTCTCTGTTTACAGTGATCATCACTAGCATTGGTTCTAGCATAAGATCAATGACTATATGGAGACAGAGGTGATGAAAATGGTTTCAAACAGAAAGTGTTTTATGAGAGTTCAAGGGAGATAATCAATGTATTCTGAGAGTCTATTACATGAGAGAGACTATATACTTCACATGTATTTCTAATCCAACCAACATCTTAATAAGAGAGGGTGATGGAGGCAAGTAATTTTGCTAGCATCATAAAATTATCTGATTCTGAAAGCACATTAATATAACTCCCTTGTGAATATCCCTTATAACCCTCATCTGTAGTTATTTTGTTCTTTAGAAGACTGAGTAAAAAATCTTGCACTTTCCAAATTCACCTCTGACTCTGATAATATAAGTGGTAATAATTTCTTACATAGTCAGTCTTTTATATTTTTCTTGATGGAGTTGTAACTTCTTCACAATATTATTTTCAAAATACATTTGAAATAAAATCTATGCATACTTATTTGTGAGTGCTCATCTAATCCTGCATGTACTACGTATTTAACTTTATATTTGAATTTTTAAAATATTGGAATTTGAAGAGTCCAGCCTCCTATTCAGTGAAAGTATTACATGGACAACATTCTTATTTCTGCTCGAATATTTCAGTGGTGTGAGTTTCATGAGTTTTTGAGGCAGTGTAATCAATTAATGTGTACTAGTTTGAAATGGAGTTTGTATACTGACCTGGTATTTACCTTCCCAAAGCTTCTATATATAAATCCTTGTTCTGGCCTCAGAGCCACATAAATAAATTTAATCCCTCCTTCCACCCAACTCACGGTGCTATGTCGGTAGACTGCCTAACTTTTCAGTATTTTTATAGCTTAGAACTCTTATTATTTGACCTCTAAACAGAGGGTGACATTAAGAATGGGTTTGAATCATATTAATATGATCAAAAAGGAAAAAGAAAAACTTACAGAAAATAGTGATATATTGCAAAGAGATAAATATGTTTTCTTGCACATGCATGTATACATATATGCATATACATATATACTAACATATTAATAGATGTTTATATTTACGTATTTGTATATTTTCTGTGAAATGGGAACGTGAACAAGAAAGCAAATAGCTCTATTTAGTTGTCTCTTTACTACATTCCCCCTCTGATATGCAAGGAAGTGGGACAAAATGAGCTGAGTAAGCTTAGTCAGTGTTTCTGTGTCAGATTTCAAGTGTATTGTACCTGTTAACTGGCGCTAGACTATTTTTCCCTTCAGAAGTGGGCTTGCTTGCCCTATCTTCAAGAATTTCCTTTGGAAAACAGAATATACCTGGTATCTTGTCACACAGGTATAAAGTCATCTGTTTTTATAGTCAAGTTTTTAATCTTTCTGCCCCTCCACAGATCATTTTCCGCAAAATCAGTGATGTGAAGAAAGAAGAGGAGGAGCGCCTCAGGCAAAAGAATGAGGTCACCCTCAGCATCCCTGTGGACCATCCGGTAAGAAAGCTCTTCCAGAAATTCAAGCAGCAGAAGGAGCTGCGGAATCAGGGGTCAACGCAGAGTGACCTCGAGCGGAACCAGCTGCAGGTAGAAAGCCGCTCCTTACAGAATGGAGCCCCCATCACCGGCACCAGTGTGGTCACCGTGTCACAGATCACACCCATTCAGACATCTCTGGCCTACGTGAAAACCAGCGAGTCCCTCAAGCAAAACAACCGCGATGCCATGGAACTCAAGCCCAGTGGCGGCGCTGACCCCAAATGTCTCAAAGTCAACAGCCCCATAAGAATGAAGAATGGAAATGGGAAAGGGTGGCTGCGACTCAAGAATAATATGGGAGCCCATGAGGAGAAGAAAGAAGACTGGAATAACGTCACTAAAGCCGAGTCGATGGGGCTATTATCCGAGGACCCCAAGGGCAGTGACTCAGAGAACAGTGTCACCAAAAACCCATTAAGGAAAACGGATTCCTGTGACAGTGGGATTACAAAAAGTGACCTTCGTTTGGATAAGGCTGGGGAGGCACGAAGTCCATTAGAGCACAGCCCCATCCAGGCTGATGCCAAACACCCCTTTTATCCCATCCCTGAGCAGGCCTTACAGACCACACTGCAGGAAGTCAAACACGAACTCAAAGAGGACATTCAGCTGCTAAGCTGCAGAATGACTGCCCTGGAGAAGCAGGTGGCAGAAATCTTAAAAATACTCTCAGAGAAAAGCGCACCCCCAATCTCTTCTCCAAAATCCCAAATGCCTCTCCAAGTACCTCCTCAAATACCCTGTCAGGATATTTTTAGTGTTTCAAGGCCTGAGTCACCTGAATCTGACAAAGATGAAATCCACTTTTAATATATATATATATACGTATATATTTGTTAATATATTAAAAACAGTATATACATCTATATACATATGTGTGTATATACAGTATATACATATATATATATTTTCACTTGCTTTCAATATGATGAACACAATATGGATTTTGATGTGTAAATATTGCATGTCCAGCTGGATTCTGGCCTGCCAAAGAAGATAATTATTAAAAACATAGATATTGCTTGTATATTATGCAGTTGACTGCATGCACAATTTACATTTATTTATAATCTCTATTCTGTAATTTTAAAAAGTATGATTTTTGTTAACCAAGGCAGTGTAATAGTTGAAGAATCAGGGTCCAACCTGCCAATGTTGCCATGACAAATTTGATCTCAGGCTGAGTATACTGATCTGTCATATCCTCACTCTTCTGTTAAGTTAAAATTATAAATTAACGCCAAGGAATCATTCAACCTTTGAAACTATTAGTGCCATTTTATGATCTCATTCCATAGGATATTTTTCTGTAACATAGTGTTAGGTTATTTTCTACAACAGGCAGTGTTTGCTCCATTGAAATAACTGTTTTGTTGCCTCAGTCAGACATCAACATGGGATATGGAACTTATTACTCTGGGGTTTGTGCATGAATTGCATTTTTGCTCAACTGTACCTCTCCTTGTTTAACGTTTACTTAGATAGTAATCATTAACTCTTATGTAAGGATATCCCTACTCCCTTCATCTTGGATAACAGCCACCATCTTACAAGCTCATGTTTTTCAACCCCATAAATACTGAACTATTAATATAGTGTATATTATTATAGAAATACTGCACCACAGGGTAAAAGTGTCTTTTAACAATTCACGTTAGAGATGCTGATTTTCCAAAGGTGATGAATGTTCTAAATTTGTTTTTTTTTTAAACTTACTCAAAGATGAACTTGAAAGGTTCTTAGCAAAAAAAAAAAATTCCAAGAAAACAATATTTAATGTATACAAAATTTAACTAAAATGATATAAAATAGAAAAGAATATAAAAAGATAAGTTTTGTAGCATATTTGTGACTTAGAAAGAATGAAACACAGGTACAGAATTGTTCACGCCTGATTCTTACTGCTTGTAGAGGTACTACATGAAATGTGGTTAGAAAAAAAAAAACAAACACTAAAATGTAGATGTTAAGTTGCTCAACTCAGACAACTGCTTTTCTATATATTATTCTAGTTACAATTTTCTAAAGCTTTTTTTGCACACAGATCTACTGCTGGATTTCTGCTGAGTTGATACAATAGACTACTATGGCTCAGGCAGATCTGCTTATGAAAGGAGGGTACTAAAGACCTTATTTCAGAGTCTTTGGGGCCACAAATCCTCTTCTTAGAAAGTGCCTATTATCAACTGAAAAAAAAGTATCAAAAGATCATGTATAGCTAGACTCTAAAATGCTATGTATTGAGAATAAAATGCACATTCATTTGTAAGAACTTACAAAAGTTTATTTCTTTTGACTAAAGTTTATTTTATAAAGTTGATCAGAGAGGCATACTTTTAAATTGGTGCATGAATGACATTTAATAGTGGAAGCAGGGCAGTTAATGTTTGCACTGAGTTGAAAATATATAACAGTAATTTGTATATTATTGGACCATCTGTACATATATATTAACATACACGAGGTGATAGCAAAATCAAAAGAGATATTTTGATGTATTATACCCATTTTTTATGAGCTTTTTAAACTATCTCCCAGGATCCCCAAACAAAAACAACAGAACTAAAAGACAAGTTACGACCATCAGCCTGGAGAAGTATAAAGCAAAGTGATTTGTAAAAACAGTTGATATTTTAGAATTTCTATTAGAGCTTCTTCACATGCCCACAAGATGTGCCTCTTTAATCCAGGAGTTTCAGAACAGATGTTATGTGCCATGGATTCCATTTTCCTATTTTTGTGCCCATAACTTCCACTGCTCATCATGGAAGTTTTCAGGGTAGCATGTCTTCATGCTGTGCTACAATAACTACCTACCATAGGCACAGGACAATGAAATAATCATGGTGTAAGAAATCAACGTTGAAAGTGGGACTCCACTGCTTTCATGATGAGGATGGTACTTTTCCTTGACCTCTGATATTTATTGAATTTCAGGGTATTTTCTATTTAACCATGTCTGAGACAAGCTTGCCTAAGCTTTCAAAAGTGAGTGCTAAAAAATAATCTGAGTACAGAAATGGTTAGTTTAACTTTAGCCATGTGCTTCAGAAATAACGGTTGTTGTAAAAGTATGAGTAACTCTGAAACATCAGAGTGGTTTGTAGTTGGCAAGCCATGCCTTTGCTTATTAGCATTGCTAATATTTACTGTGTTCTAACATTGACTTCATCTAATTGACCTACAATATTGATGTTCATGTATTGGGAAAAGAAACATGGTTTAGAACTACTTTAGTACAAAGGAGGAAAGAGTATCAGTTGCTTATTTATGGTGCAGTTATCACAGTATTCTTTTCCAGCCACCCCTGTTCCTGTGTGCATGACATGATGTGGTGCTGAATACACTCTGCTGTTTTCAGCAGGAATGCATGTGTTCAGCAAACATTGTATATAGAGCAATCTTATAGGTTCCCAGATTCCACAACTCTTTCCAGTCACATTTACTCAGACTTGGGTAAAAGGTGAGCACTTACTTTAATATGTCCAATAATGATACAATCGTGTTCTGTGTTGCCTCAACCAGCACATAGACAGTAGGTTCTCTTTTGGGGGACCAGATGACTGCATGTTTTATTGTTACACTGTATAGATGCTCTTTGTGCATCCAGAATAAAAAAAATTTTTTATTACTATCTTTCTGAACAATGTAATAATAGGAGTAAATAGATATGTATTTAAAATTGGAACATTTTCCAAAGCAACTTACACATCTTCAATACTCTTCTATGATGATGTATAAGATCGAATGCTGTACCCTGGACAGGTGGTTGCAATGTGATAGCAGAAGTCAAACAAAAAAATGTGAGCTGCATATCAGGATGACAAGTTTTATCAGTCTATATTAGGGTATTATTGCACTAAATTTGATCTAGTAAATAGAGGAACTTATGATAAAGGCAAATAGGAACACAGAATGCAGATGACAATTTCAAAGCAGCTCGTGTCCCACATTGACATAAACAGTCTTTAGAATGGTCTGGGCATAGATGTTGAATAGAGACACAGACTTCATGGTTAAAATGGAAATTTTTTTGTTATGACACAAGTTTCATCTTACATTAAGTATAGCAGTACAAATGTCCTTTCTAATTCTCTGGCTCTGATCTATGGGATTGCAAAGAATTGGACATGACTTAGCAACTGAACGACAACAGCAACACAAATGTCCTAAGTATTCAGTTTAAAAAGAATTATGTAGATCAGAGCAAGAGATTTAGAAAGTGTGGAGTTTTAAATTGCTCCTTAGAACAAATATATATTCCTGGAGTACCCAGCACTTTAATAGGAATATTAATTATGACCACTAACTAAAATGCATTTTGAAAGCTAATCTTATTGGAGCCTAAATGAAAATCTCAGTTTTCTGTCCTTAACTTTAAGGAGGTTTGGTCACCTATTCTATTTTAAATAACTAAATTCTTTTAGAAAGCTTTATTTTTAAATTAGTCTTCAGAGCAGTGATTGTTTATGAAGTGTGCAGTGGCTGATACTAGTAAAATTATTTGTTATATCCCTAATAAATTCCACTATCTTGTATAATTTTTATCTTTTAAGTTATTTTATGTCTCCTTTCCAAAATTTCATGTAGGTAATGAGAAAATTTGTCTAGAATGTACATATCATACATGGATAACTTTAAAATATGAATATTTGTAATCACATGAATGTTGTGTTTCATACTTTGTTGTGTATAAGAGTATTTCTCTTGTGGTCTAGATGGAAAGGGAGAGAAGAAAGAACAACTTTTTGGAAAACTAGGATTCAATTCTAGGACGAATATCTGAGCTCTGTCTTGGATTCTGAATCTGCCGTTGTCATAATCACTGTAACTATGGGCAAGTTAGCTGTTTTTTAGTGTATCTGGGCTTCAGTTTCCAAATCAGTAATTAATAAGATAAGAACTGTCCTCTTCTTATATCAAGATGATGTTAGGTCATTGGAAAATCATCTTCCTCTCTGATGAAAATAACATTAAAAACAAATTATCATTTTGTTTTGTTTTTTCTTTCATAGAATACCAGCCAAAATGCATTTTCTAAATATTCTAGGTTTTAGAGAAGACTTCTCTGGTCAGAGGTTGCTAGAGAAAGACTAAGTGGCTAAATAATTATGGGTCAATGACATATGAATGTAAGATTTGAAAATTATCTGGGAATATAGAGCTACTAATCAAACATGAAAAGAATGAAGGACTTTTAGAAAGGAAGAGAGAAATAAGAGAAAAAGTCATATATAAATATTATGATTTTTCTTATTCTATTTAATCATGTAGCTCGGCAGAAATTCTCAATTTTGTGAGAAAATGTAAACAAATTGAGCATTCAAGGTATATTTCATCTTCAACCTTTTCTATGAAAATAATCATGACTTACTCAAGATAATGGCTCCACATAGGTAGATACTCTTATACCAAAATTTTTAACTATGAAAGACTCCTTTCCAATGATCAATCAGTTTTTCAGTGTGTATCTTGAACTGGAAAAAGAACAGTTTTAAAAAAGGAAAACCATTTGAATTACATTAGAGAACTACTCATGTTGTATCCTAATAAGAGTGTTTTAATTTTAAAAAGTTATAATTTATAATTAGTAATATCGATAACTCAAAGAAGCCACTTATAGTATGTAAAAATTTATTTTCAAAAATGAGATTCATTTTCTTAATGATTGTTCATTCTGCAAAGACAGTCTTGTAAGCTAAGCTATACACTCAAACCTGCTGTACTACGTTTGCTGTGACCCTTTGAGCAAAGAAAACAGCAAAAGCATGTAGAAACAAAGGGGAAGTTTTAATGTACTACAAGAGGTATTTAGATCTCTTTTTGGATTTTCTAATCTTTCCATAAAATCAGAATTTTAAAATTGCTATTAAAAATTAGGAATTAGGCGTTATTTTGAAAATAGACACAATATCTCAAGTTAAAGGAAGAATAGTTATAAATGTTTGAAACTTTCAAGGAGTATTAGAGAAGGTTTAAGGGGATAGATAGATCATGACTTTTTGCTATGCATTGTAATCCTTATGAGTTATTTGCTAAGTGATCAGTAACATATTTTTATCTACTGTGATGGGCCTGTGGAATTCCAACTCACAGTCTTATTACATATGTATTTGCATATGTAAATAAATGGTTTCAAGCAGCGTGCTCTCAGTATAAACTTGTACTTCCTAAATGTTGTTAGCAGCTTCAGTAATAAAGACTCTTCCAAGTATGGCATGACATTTATTATTTTTTAGAGGGTTGATATATATTAATTTGGCATTATAGGAAAATTCTTCTCATTTTGGCCTAAGCAAACATACCAAGAAGTGATGCATAGGGGACTACAGGATCAGAAGAAAAACAGAGTAAGGTTTTAAGTAGGATAATCATGCCAGACTGCATGATTTCAGGAGCCCAAATCAGGATTTGCATTTTCACATTTAGAACAAATCTACAAAGAATGTAATGGAGATTGCAGTTTAGTGCATGGAAATATAAGCGTGGTCTTTGGCAAAGCTTACAGGTACAATCAGGTCAACTTTGGTGAGTTTATGGAGAATTTTTTTCTTTTTTTTTTTGACTTCCCTTAGTTTTAATGGTGTATGTTGATTTACATTACTTTTATTGACTGCTCTGTGTAAATATGTGCAGCCTTCTCAATGAGAAGGGGTAGCTAAGTCTGAGTCTTTCATTAATCATCATGTATATATGGCTGGGGAGTAGATGAGAAAGCTTGTCATGACAGCATAGCTATTGAGATTTTAACATAGGCCGGCAGACCTTGGAGAGAAAACTTTATTTTACAAACTACTGTCATTGCAAGGGCTATCTAGTCCAACCACAAATTTCAAATATTTCAAGATATGTACTTTAAAAGTTTCCTAAAATTAAAATAATTTTAAAAACTTCACTCTATGATATAAATGTAGCTTTTTAATTTTCCATAATAGATTAGAATAAATGACAGAGATTGAAGTCATAACTGTTGCAAGCACAGAGTGCCTTGTCCTAATAATGAACTTTTCCTTTATTTCTCCCAACAATTGACAGGTATCAGTAGCGGTAAGTTGCCAAATGTGGTTATAAGTAAGAAGCAAATTGTGGTCACTAGTATTAATATTTCCTTTTCCAACTTTACTTTAACATAAAGAGGTAATGTATGATATTCAAGAAAAACAAGAAATATTCAGATTTTTTTGCCTATAATCTCTCTTATTTTTTCTTATTGGTATTTGAATGAGACTATAGAAATATTTTATTTTTAAAATTTATTTTGACCCACTGAGTTTTAAGTAGATTATGCAGATCTTTTCTTTTTTTAATTATACCACTGTTGGCTTCTTGGCCAAACCACTACTAAATGCATTATCCAAATGAACTATTTCAGCTTAGAATAGCAATTTGTATTATTTCCAAATTTAATGAACTTTTTGTATGTACATTTACTTCAGAGAGTTTAAATAGTTTTCTCTAATGAAAAAAATGTTGATTTTCTTAATGTGATTTATTTATTCTATTCTTTGAATTATTTTTTAAGCTAATATTTTGGTATAAGGAGGAAAAGCAAGGTATTACATTATACTCTGGGATCCTCAGCCCAAACCATCTTGTTTTCACTTTGATGATAATACAGTGAGAGGTAACCATAGACAAGATCAGTCTACCTTTTTCATAACAACTGGGAAGGCCCCCGATGACTCTGCATAAAGCTTTTATAGTTGGCTCACCTTCATCCCTGGCTTTTACATTATCACTGTGTTACTATAGAAATAAGGTCATGACTTGTGCTACATCTAAATATATTTGTTCAAGGAATAGTTGATGTAAAAGTGCAATTGGGCCAGAGTTATAACTGAGGAAAATAAAAAAGAGGAACTGAGGAAAATCAAAAATATAAAAAAATAACAGTTACTTCCTCTTAATGTGTTTTCCTCTGTGTGATGCTTTTAGATGTTTATTTATTTACAGATAACACGTTGTCAAAAAACATCATTGAACCTTTAATGACACATAGGAAGGAAAGTGAAAGTTTGTCAAGTGCCATAGCTTTAATACATATATAAATGAGTGCTCCCCCATCAATTGTGTTTAGAACCTCTAGCTCTTACCAAGAAGCCGAGGCCCATAAGTACCTAGCTGGTTGGATTCTATCTTCATGGAGTAAAACCAAGAGGATCCAATCACTCTCTCATTCATGCATATATACTGACTGTTGAATGACTATCCCAGTCAAGCTGAAAATGTCTACGATGATGCCTAAATAAACCATATTGAGTATTCATAGTAACCAAATTAAGTCATTCACTACCAAAAAATGTATCTTCCTCTGCTAAATCCTCTTCGATGACATGAAATTTAACCTCTTCCTTCCATAGTCAGACTCTCTATTGGGAAACTGGACTTTGTGATTAGGGCAACATAAAGATTCCTATAGGTCACAGAGATGTTTGTATCATGAATCCTTCATTTGCTCTTCAACTTTTTCCAACCAAATTATGATGGGAAAGATTCCTGATAAGACCATGATTGAGTAAAAAGGAAGAACAGCTAGCAAACTATGCAAAATTATGATCAAGATTCATTTTGAATTTCGTGTCAAAGACATTTTGATAGACCTGGGTATTTAATAACAATATATCATAGTCATGCATTGCAAGTTTATTAAAAAAAAGCCCAATGTGCTTTCACTTAAAATCAAGATTACTTAAAGTAGTCCATATTTATAAAAATAGTGGCAAAGATTGGTTTTTGACCTCTTCAGAAATGTTTTCATGTTATGATTCTCAGTGTTCTTTTTCAAAGAGGGTAAAAATGTCTTGATGTCTTGTTCCCATCCATCTTATTGGCAGCACTACCATCTTCCACTGAGCAGTCCTTTTCCTCCTTAGATTCTATTCACAGTTAAAGTGAGCTAAAACATGAATTTGATGTTAAGAACAATGTGATTGTTACTGCACTGAAACCGGAAGCCAGTTTAGATCTATTTCTACCCTAAATGTCCATTGTAGTTTATGGGAAAAGCAATGATTCCTTGAAGTGCTTGGTACTCAGACAAAACAAAGTAAAATGTGCATATTTATGATATATCAGAGACTATAGATTTCTTTTTATTCCATGCTCTAGTGACTTTGTTTACATTAGTTGCAGTGTTTTGTGTACTATACTGCAGATTCCTGACTAAAACACTAATGTTACTATGGAAATTCACTTTTGCAAATTTGTAAATGTTTTTGCCACTGCAACCATACTGAAGGGAATTTGGGGTATTAAAAATGTCTGTATCTGTAAAGGTTAATTCACTGGAAACAACTGATTTATGTATTGGCCAAGGAAATAATGCAAAAAGTTCTTGTGATGTTTTTAATACCTATGCTAAGCAGTGCTAGTTTCTTCTGTTCAAAATTTAATTCATGTTTAATAGATCATTTTTTCTACTTAAAGGTATTGCAGTGTGTAATACAGAAATTTTGTATGTACTATTGACTTATAACTGATTGCTGAGGGAATGTGTGAAAATTTTTGAATGCTTGTGATCAAATTTAATTATTTCTGGGAAGTTTGTGGTGATTATCACTTTACTTAAGATTTGTTCTCAAGAAAAAAGCATTTTTAAAAAGTGAATTGGCAGGTGGAAATTTTTAACCCAAAAGAATTCTGGGTTTCAGCACAATGAACTGTATTTCATCAGGGAGGATTAACTTTCATTTTTTCCCACTTTATTTAAATGTGAATATTTTTTCATGATACAGAATAAAATGTGCATTTTATGGAACTTGTTTGAATTGAGTCTTTGTTGAAAATTATTGTCTTGAATTTAGTTTAGAAAATGAAAAGTTTCACATTACAAACATATGAAGCAGTGGGTTCAAAGAAAAATCTTTTGATATTAATACATTAGCTTAAAATGTTATTTTAAACTTCTATAACACCTTTCCTCTGATAAATTGTAGTGATGAGAGAAGTAATAAAATTAGTCATATCTGAAATTGAATTTTAAACCCCAGTGGTAAATGTGCTTGAATTAGAAGATATATCTGTTTTATGAAAGATAGAAAATAAAATCTAGATAGAATTTTGGAGAAAATTTTCTTAAAAAAGATTTCTTATTATTTCTTCATTCTATCAACATATAAAAATGTTATTATTTTCCTAACATTATAGGTTTATCCCAGTCTATGAAGCATAAGGGTAGAATGTATAATTCATTTTTTGGAAACATTCATAAATGGTTCTGCCACTAGCCCTTGAAGCATTAAAAGGTAAGGGTTGAATATATAACAAAAATTGTTATTTGAGAATACTACATTTTTTTTTTTTCTAATTGAAGAAATCCAGTTTGAGAGGTGCATTTTTGAATGTCACTGAATGTAGTTGTTCAGTTGCTAAGTTGTCTCTGACTCTTTGTGACCCCATGAACTGCAGCACCCCAGGCTTCCCTGTCCTCCACTGTCTCCTGGAGTTTGCGCAAACTCATGTCCATTGAGATGGTGATGCTCTCTAACCATCTCATTCGCTGCTGCCCTCTTCTCCTTTTGACTTACATCTTTCCCAGCATCAGGATCTTTTCCTATGAGTCAGCTGTTTGCATCAGGTGGCCAAAGTATTGGAGCCTCAGCTTCAGCATCAGTCCTTCCAATGAATATTCAAAGTTGATTTCCGTTAGGATTGACTGGTTTGATTTCCTTACAATCCAAGGCTTCTTAAGAGTCTTCTCTGGCACTACAACTTGAAAGCATCAGTTCTTTGGTGCTCAGAATTCTTTACGCTCCAGCTCTCACATCCATACATAACTACTGGCAAAACCATGGCTTTGACTATACAGACCTTTGTCGGTAAAGTGATGTCTCTGCTGCTTGATACCTTGTCGAGGTCTGTGATAGCTTTCCTCTCAAGAAGCAAACATCTTTTAATTCCATGGTTGCAGTCACCATTCACAGTGATTTTGGAACCCCAGAAAATAAAATCTGTCACTGTTTCCACTGTTTACCCATCTATTTGCCATGAAGCGATGGGACCAGATGCCACGATCTTCATTTTTTGAATGTTGAATTTAAAGCCAGCATTTTCACTCTCCTCTTTCACCTTCATCAAGAGGCTCTTTAGTTCCTCTTCACTTTCTGCCATTAGAGAACATATATAAATATACGAGTTTGCTGATATTTCTTCCAGCAATCTTGATTCCAGCTTGTGATTCATCGAGTCTGGCATTTCACATGATGTATTATCACCTTGTTTATTTAACTTATATGCAGAGCACCTCATGAGAAATGCCAGGCTGGATGAGTTACAAGCTGGAATCACGATTGCTAGGAGAAAAGTCAACAACCTCAGACACGTAGATGATACCATTCTACTGGCAGAAAGTGAAGAGAAACTAAAAAGCCTTTTTATGAGGGTGAAGGAGTGAAAAAGCCAGCTTAAAATTAAATATTAAAACCCAAGATCATGGCCTCCGGTCCTATCATTTCATGGTAAATAGAAGGGAAAAAGGTGGAAGTAGTGACTGATTTCCTCTTCTTGGGCTCTAAAATCACTGTGGATGGTGACTGCAGCCGTGAAATTAAAAGACGATTGCTTCTTGGCAGGAAACTATGACAAAACTAGAGTGTGTTAAAAAGCAAGGACATCACTTTGCAGACAAAGGATCCTATAGTCAAGGCTATGGTCTTTCCGATAGTCATGTACAGATGTGAGAGCTGGACAATAGAGAAGGCAGTGCACTGAAGAATTGCTGCTTTCGAACTGTGGTGCTGGAGAAGACTCTCAAGAATCCTTTGGAATGCAAGGAGATCAAACCAGTCAATCTTAAAGGAAATCAACCCTGAATACTCTTTGGAAGGACTGATGCTGAATCTGAAGCTCCAGTACTTGGGCCACCGGATGCAAACAGCTGACTCATTGGAAAAGACCCTGAAGCTGGGAAAGTTTGAAAGCAGAAGGATAAGAGGGTGACAGAGGATGAGACTGTTGGATCGCTTCACCAATTCAATGGACATTAACTTGGGCAAACTCCAGGAGATGGCAAGAAACAAAGAAGTCTGGCGTGCTGCAGTCCATGGGGTTGCAAAGAGTTGGACACTACTTGGCAACTGAACAACAGCAACAATCTGCATATATGTTAAATAAGCAGGGTGACAATATACAGCCTTGACATACTCCTTTCCCAATTTTGAACAAGTCATTCCATATCTGGTTTAAATGTTGCTTCTTGATCTGCATACAAGTTTCTCAGAAGACAGGTAAGGTGGTCTGTTATTTCCATCACTTTAAGAATTTCCCACAGTCTGTTGTGATCCACACAGCCAAAGGCCTTAGCATAGTCAGTGAAGCAGAAACAGATGTTTTTCTGGAATTCACTTGCTTTCTCTGTAATCCAATGAATGTTGGCAATCTGATTTCTGGTTCCTCTGCCTTTGCTGAATCTAGTTTGTACATCTGGAAGTTCTCAGTTCACATACTGCTGAAACCTAGTTTGAAAGATTTGAAACATTACCTTGCTAGCATGTGAAATGAGTGCAGTTGCATGGTAGTTTGAACATTCTTCAGCATTGCCCTTCTTTGGGATTGGAATGAAAACTGACCTTTTCTTGTCCTGTGACTACTTCTGAGTTTTCCAAATTTGCTGACATATTGACTGCATCACTTTAACAGCATCTCTTTTGTGATTTTAAATAGCTCAGTGGGAATTCCATCACCTTCACTATGCTTCCTAAGGCCCATCTGATTTCACTCTCCAGGATGTCTGGCTGTAGGTGAGTGACCACACCATCCTGGTTATCTGGGCATTAAGATCTTTTTCGTTTAGTTCTTCTGTGTATTCTTGTTACTTCTTCTTAATGTCTTCTGCTTCTGTTCCTTACCATTTCTGTCCTTTATTGTGCCCATCTTTGTGTGTAATGTTCTCTCGATATCTTTAATTTTCTTGAAGAGATCTCTAGTTTTTCCCACTCTATTGTTTTCCTCTATGTTTTTGTATTGTTCACTTAAGGCATTAATAACATCACTGAATAGTTATTGATATCTATTTCTTTTCTTTGAAATGTAACCTTTTGATTTAGAGAGAACTTAATAAAGCTTTCTCTTTGGTATGGATACATTAGGGTATATTTATAGAAGGCAGAGGTTCTAGAGGAGTCAGCTCTCATATGAAAGCCAAGGATATGATGATCACACAAAACTAAATGAATATCAAAGTTGTTGCATACTTTCTGCTCAAAATATCAGTAATTAATGCTTCCTCTACTCTTTCCCCCTTTTTTCTCTCTTTCCTTGCACACACACAGTCAGCAATATACTACAGTCTCTCCATGCAAGTTTGGTGGTAATACCTTAATAGAGAAAGACATCAATTTTCAAAACGTGATAAAATATATTATGGATTTATATAAGATTAAGAGGAGGATGAGACATAAATTTCTCTCCCATGAGACATTTTCTCCTGAGTGTGTATGGTGAAGAACAAAGCTTGTATAAACCTTTAGATTCTCAATCTTATATTAGCATGCTACTACTCCCAACCAGCAAGGAAGGTTTTGCTTTCTATAACATTGCTGAAAACCAGTCATATCCATTTTGCTTAATCTAGGTAAACAAGCAACAAGCATAATTTAACTGGATTAAATAAAAATATGCCCAATGTGAGCAAACCAGAACTGACATTTTACAGCTGGAATGGACTTGGGAAATCAATCAGCACCACACTCACTTCAAGAAATGAAGATACCAATAATTGGAGAGGGTAAGTGATTCTCCAAAATTATATGTATGGTTATTGTAATTACGTAGGAGCTAGGATTGAAATTCAGCTATCGTGATTCCAGGCCCAAGCCTGTTCCGCTATATCACATGGCTGTGTTCATTTTCCACAATGAACATGTGCACACTCTCTCTGTCTCCCACACACACATTGCAGCTAATGCTACAAAAACATTGCTAGTCTCATCTCTGAGTGTTGTTGAAATAACAGTTGTCTGACTGTGCCATTTACTTAAAGCTGTGTGTCCTTTATTTCAGTTTTCTTAAAATGGTATCTCACAAATGATGTACTCTCCCTCTGATATTATTGTTTAGTGTCCTACAATCATAATACTCTCTATATTCCTACGAATTTTAGAGTCAGAACTAAATAGATCAGGTTTGTTGTATCTGACTAATGGATGTAAGTTGGGAAAGAGTTGAAGAAGATGCAAAACCTTGACTGGTTGCTGAGCAACCCAGATCACTGTGTGAGGAGCAAAAGCTAGAACTTCTGGGCCTTTTGTCTCCTGCAGTCCATGTGGGTGCATCAAACATTACTTTCCATTGTGCCTGATTCTACTCTCTCCTGGTACCCAAACTTAAGTCTTTAAATGTGTGTATGTATGTATATGTGTGTGTTTAGGGAGGGTATCTTCCTTAATTCTTAAAGCTCACTGGGACTGTTTCAATACAAAGGGAAAATATATGTCTATGTTACAGTTTATAAATAAAGGTGGTCAATATGGTCAGTGGCTGGTAGAGAAGTGCTGGCATCTTGTCACCTGGAATCATTCAACCCATCAACAAACATTGCTTCTGTGTATGATATGATGACCATATTGATCAAATACAGCTACACCCAAGGTATGGACCTTAGGGTTGGCTGTCTTTCAGAGCTGTGAATGTTCTGTTCTAACACCCACAGCAAGATTCTGTTCAAATGCTTATGCTAATGACTTTTGAGCTATTTAATTTACTGATTGGCAGGAGTGCCAAGAATGATTCCTGGGTTTAGAGAAAAGGAAGAATTTCAGCTTTCTCATGTGGTTGTTGTTCAGTTGCTAAGTCTTGTCTAACTCTTTGCGACCCCATGGACTGCTGCTCACCAGGCTTTCCTGTCCTTTACTGTCACCTGGAGCTTGCTCAAACTCACGCCCATTGAGTCAGTAATGCCATCTAACCATCTCATCTCTTTTCTCATAACTTCTTTAAATTTCTACCCTCTTCACCATTCCTCTAACTGAACAATTTGGGCAAAGAGAGAAGAGAGCAGATTTTTAGAATCCTGTTTCTTTCACTGCTGTGCATGCACACTACCTGCTGTTCCCTGTAGTTTTCCACTGGGCTCTAAGCAGGGGGAGGAGAAGAAACGCTCTGCAGGTGACCTTGAGCTGATACCTTTGGGACTCCCTGCCTGCCTCAGGAAAAAAAAAGGAAGATTAAAGCAAGATATCCAACAATCACCATTAAACCCTCTTAATGACAGGGTCTGACAGGATGGACTGCAAGGAGGAGACCTGCTTTTCAGCACACCAGCAGTACATAAGAGGCTTCTGTGCTGTGGGGCTGCCAGGAGCCTCTCACCTAGTCCTCTCCTCTATTAGTGGGTACTTTATTTTTTGTGCAGCCTGGAGTAGGTAGGCATAATCAGATGAGATAATAGTGAAAGTACTTTGAAAAGATTAATGAGTTATACAAAACTCTGTGTGTGTGTGTGTGTGTGTGCGCGCGCGCGCGCGCTCAGTCGTGTTTGACTCTTTGCAACTCCATGGACTGTAACCCACCAGGTTCTTTTGTCCATGGAATTTTCCAGGTAAGAATACTGGAGTGGGCTGCCAGTTCCTACTCCAGGCGATCTTCCTGACCAGGGATCGAGCCCATTTCTCTTGAATCTCTGGCAATGGCAGAAGAATTCTTTACCACTGCACCACCTGGGAAGCTGATACAAAACTTGAGGTTCTTTCTATGTACTATTAATTTTCCCGGTACTCAAGGGTAGATCCTAGAATTTATTTGAGGAGTCGTAAATATCAGTAACACACATGACACCCAATTTCTACTGATGTCCCAAATTTTCTAACCATCTTTATAGAGAAAATCAGTCAAGATCAAAGTTTGTTCAAGCATGGCTAGCAGCTAGAGTGCTTTTACTTCCCTATCAACCATAAAGGCAAACACATACCCCACACACCCTCTCCTGTCCTACCTCCCACTTGAGGAAATAAAATATATTTTTTAAAAACCTCATTAACTTATAGGCTATATAATAGCCCTAATTTAATTAATCTGAAATTCTCAAGAAACAGTACCATTCAACATTTTTACTTTCAATGAAAGTATCTTATGAAATCTCTGTTACACCAACTGGAAATTAAGTACTATTTCAGCATCCTTTCTGATTTATGATTCAGAGCTATAAGATAAATTCCCAAAGTTGATGGTAAAGCAGTAGAGAGGCCCCTAGATGTTGAGTTAGTTTAGGACTCTCACCCAACTTCTTTACCTACAAGTGAGTGTGGCAATTTAGTGCTTATACTGAACATGACACAGGGACCAAAATTCAATACCAACAACTATATCCTCCTTTATAAGCCTCCCTTCCATGCCCTGACAGGATATCTGTGGCTTATGCAGAACTGCATCTGTTGTGCAGAGAAAGTTTTCATAGCCAGAGCTCTGACACCAAGTTTACATTTGCCTTAAAGTGTCTCTCAGATTTGCGTTAGATATCTGGTTTTTACATAGCATTTGAAGAAATAAAATAAATGTTAATGTTACTTGGGGGGGACTCTTCAGTGTTTCATGGTTCTCACAGAAAATTATCATCTGATCTCGGAATTTCAACCTTCCCAGGTGGCTCTGTGGTAAAGAATCTGCCTGCCAATGTGGGAGATACAGAAGATGTGGGTTTAATCCCTGGGTTGGGAAGAACCCCTGGAGTAAGAAATGGTAACCCACTCCAGTATTTTTGCCTGGAAAATTCCATGGACAATGGAGCCTGGCCGGCCACAGTCCATGGGGCTGCAAAACAATAAGACACGACTGAGCACACACACATGCCCAGAATTTCAGGGTTTGACCTTATGTTGTTTCTAGGGCATGAGACAGTGTAAAGGTTCACCATTGTGTGTGGGGTGCACGTTCACAGGTGTGAAATATTGCAATCCATGGCATCACCTTAGTTTCTCCTTTGCATGGTGATCTGTGTGGAAAAGCCCCACAGGAGCACTGAGATCAATGCAAAATTATCTGAGGATGTAGACCTGAAGCTATTTAAAGAAAAAAAAAAAATCTGTGTTTTCTTCTTCCTCTATAGCTTCCCTCAGTGCTCAAGTGTGCTCTGTACACAGTGCAGGTCTTGAAAGGATGCTGGAAATATCACAGGTCTATTATTTTTAGACTCACTTCAGTTTGAAAAGGTTTAACACAGCTAACTCATACAGGCAAAATATACCTAACACATGGTCATCTCTTTGCATTCAGGATGAACAAGGCATCGTACATCACTTCCACCTGTCAAAGATAACCATGAGTTCCCTGCTCTTGCCATAGTTGCATGAACAGCGCCATTTAGCATGAAAAGCTCCCCACCTGGCTAATTCTCTATCAGTCAGAACAGCTGTGTTCCTCTCAGTCCTCAACTAAACAGATTTCACTTCCCTGCCAGCCCATGAGTTTTTCAAACAAGCCAATCACAACCTCAGATGGGAACCAAAGGCCGCTCCCACCCTCTTGTTACTACAAAGCCTTCCCTTCACAGCTCTTGCTTGTTCTGCTCTCAAATGCAACCCCAGTGCAGCCCTTCATGGAACAGAGTTTCGTTCTCCCCCAGACTGTGAGTATATGTGACTCTGACTGCTATTTCACCTTTCCAACGTTTGGTGTTGTGTGTTTAACCATCTTTCACCATTTGAAATGGTGGATTCTTCCATAACCAACAAAGTGAAGGGGTTGCAGTTAGAACAGAGTGTTAATTCAGTTTACTGAAGAGAATTTTAATGTCTACCAACAAACACTGCTCTTCAAGAATAAGCACATTATGTCTCCTCTCATTTTAATTAATTAATTGACAATCTCTATACACAGTGGGGTTTTGTAGTCAAATGTGGTGATAAAGTTTGATTGGGTATAGATTTTGGATTTTGTCTTTTGACTCATTGCTAATATTTCATAATAAAGGCAATTTATTTAGCATAATGGGGATCAGCCATGTAGTAAAAATCAGTCTATTTTTATGTAGTTTGAAAGTTTAGAACAGACTCATTTACCTCACTATTCTTGATGCTGCCGTTTGCTGATGCAATAAAACATAACTAATGATACTTTCCTTCTTGCAAATGTCTAAACTTTCCAAGATACTCACTTTGAATTGTTTAGGTATCAACAGATTTATAGTTTATCTGGATAATTTGATGGCGAGAGACATTATATTTTTTCCAAATTCATATGCAATCTTTTGACTAAAGAATTTGGACTGATTATTCAGACCATTGGTTTTTAGCTATGGATAATTTTGCTCCCAGGGGGATTTGTCAGTTTCTGCGACATTTTGGTTGTCTAATTGGAGCAGAAATGCTATGGGTGTTTACTGGATAGAGACCAAGGAGGCTGCAGTGCATTCTTCATTGTATCAAATAGCTTGCCATAATAACAAATTACGTAGCCTAATATATCCATAATTATGAGCTTGAGTTGTGATACTGCAATTTATAAGAAAAAAATATATATTTGGTCCTTGTCCCTGTTTTTGGAACAGAGGTCCTAAAACTCTTAGAATTTCCTACATGATAAGAGGGATGGAGATGTCTTTTGTTAAAGAGGTGACTTTCAGATAGCACCTAAGATGGGTTCTGTTTGCCAGAGGAACCAATGATGTGATTAGAGGGTTGGAATCTTTTAGTCCCACCCCAGTGACTTCTGAGGAGGGGAGTGAGTTGGAAATTGAATTCAATCACCAATGGCCAAAGATTTAATCAGTTCTGCTTAGGTAATGAGGCCAGCATTACCTGAACCCAGAAGGATTAGGTTCATAGAGCAGCTTGGTGTACCTGTAGAGATTTGAGGAGAATGGCATGCCTAGAAAGAGTACAGAAGCTTCATGCTCTTTCTACATAACTTGCCCTCTGCTTCCATGTGGCTGATTCAGAGTTAATAGCTTTTTGTAATTAGCCAGAAATCTAGCAAGTAAAATGTTTCACTGAGTTCTGTGAGCCTCTCTAACAGATTAAACTCAAGGAGGTGGTCATGGTAACTTTTGCTTTATACCTGGTCAGTCAGAAGTACAAGTTACAATCTGGACCTGCAATTGGCAGCTGAAGTGGAGGCAGACTTGAGGGACTGTGCCCTTAACCCATGGGATCTGATGCTGTCTCTGGGTGGATAGTGTTGAAATTGAGTTGAATTATAGGGCACCTAGGCTTCCCAGGTGGCACTAGTTGTAAAGAACACTCCTGCCAATGCAGGAGACATAAGAGATAATGGGTTTGATCCATGGATCAGAAAGATCCCCTGGAGAAGGGCATGGAAACCAACTCCAGTATTCTTGCCTGGAGAATCCTATGAACAGAGGAGTGTATAGGCCATGGGGTCACAAAGAGTTGGGTATGACTGAAGCAACTATGCATGTAAGCATGCATAGGGCACCCAGCTGGTGTCGTAGAATTGTTGCAAGTGTGGAATACCCACTCCCACTCAAAAGACACACCCACTCACATTATAATTGATCTCATTGAGAAACTTTTTATTTAGACCATAACCATAGGGTGTATTGCTTGCTCTGTTCAAATTAAAAAAAAAAAACAACAACACTACAATATAATGTGACTGCTTTGACCCACAAAGCAGCCCCAAACTGTCCAAAACACAATAAAGACTGGGGGCTATGGTATAACCCATCAAAAATTTTCAACCGTTTTAGTTTGTATATAGTCTCTATACCCAAAAATCTCTTCCTACCTGTCTGACCAAAGCAGAATTCATTCTATATTCTGCCATGATAGAGTGGCAGATCTCAGTCTAATTCTGTAAATTTCAGCTCAAATATCTTTTACAGAACATTTGTATCTTTTTCATTTGATATTTAAGTTTTTTTTCATATATTTATATATGCTTCTTTCACTTGAAATTTGCGGATGGAAAAATATTTGAATTCCTAAGTTTCATTTTTAGAAGAACTCACTGAACAATTAAATGATTCTTTGAAGGATCTCTCAAATTACAAATTAGCCTTTTTTAAACAAAAGCAGTACCCAGTATATTACAGCTTAAATTACGAGAGAATAAATTTTGACAATAATATATTTTCTGGGCTCATTATGGATGATTTAAAGAAATGCAGACTGGCTTAATTTTGTTGGAATTTCTTCCCTTCTTCACCTTCTTCTTTGCCTTCTAAGTTGTAATAGCTCTGATGGACTCATTAAACGATCTTTGGAAGGAAAGTCTGAGCTTGGAGGCAGAGATGTGAGCTTGCCTGTGCCTGTCAATGAGAAAACTCATTGAGAGCCTGCACGAGTTCATGTTCCTGTTCCTGTTATTACAGCTTCAGAGTAAATGTGATGGCTTCGACATGAGCACATGCATATATCACATTCATGTGAGAGGATGAAGTTTGGGAGACAATACATAATCTGAGCAAATAGCCTCATTCTCATTTCTTTTTGAATATCATGATTCCTAGAAATATTTATTGTCTCCAACAAATATGCCTCCCTTTGTATCCAAAGTATACAAAGTCGTACAAGTGAATTTTTTCTGGTATTAGAGATTCGTTACCGGGTGAAGATCTATTGGATAAGCTTTCTTTGGAGAAGCTTTATTGTCTCTTTACAAACAACTTTTTTGAAGTTGTATCGCTCTTCATCCTGTTCGTGACGCCAGTTGTCTTGCTGTATCTCACTGTGTGCACTGTTCATTGAACCCAGGGTAGGCAAGGTGCAAGCTAAGAGGCCGGAAGGAGGCTAAAGGGTCTGTAGGAACTGCAGACATGTTTATTCTCTCCTGGCTGACGCAGCAGCCATGGCATAACACACACAATTTCTCTCCTGGCTGGCATAGCAGCCGTAACAGTATTGCCTCCTAGCTGAAGCAGCAGCCACAGCAGTAGACACACTATATTCTCTCCTCTACCTACTGACCCAACGGACATAACTGTGATACAGCAGAAAATGGCGCCACTTTCTAAGTGGAGCTCGCATATCCCTACAGCACAAAGTGACTTGTGACCAAGTGAGTACCTCATGACATACATACATAGTGCTATAAATGCTCTCAGCTGTTACATAATCATTATTTACAAAGCATGGGGTGGGAGAGCCTGTACATGCCATCTTGGCTAATTTGCTCTCCCCTCATGGAATTAATTTAAACAGAACAAAATTCGCTTATTATTATAAGTGTAAAATTCAATGACTTTTAGTAAATTTATATAGTTGTCTAATCATCACCATAATTCAGATCTAAAACATGTCCATTATTCAAAAATGTACTTGTTAAATTCTTTATTTGGAAGAAAAGTCACCTATTTTGTTTTATCCACTAGATTCTTTAGCAGCCTGCAGTTTTTACTGGTGGGTTTTTTTTGTTTTGCTTTTTTTAGTTAAAAAAGATTCTTCTGGCTCTGAAATCAAGTAGACATGGCTATATAACAGTGCTATGTACTGATATTCTCTTTAGAAAAATCTTACTTTAGTTCTCAAGCTTAGGAAATGTAGGGGTATAGAACATACTGATCCACCCATGTTGGTTTGTACTGCAAACTCATTCTTGGAAATTTATGAAGAAAAGACTTTTTTCTTTTGACTTGTTAGCCTTGATTTGTTCTTCCAGAATAACCTAATGAGAAAGGACTTGGAATATGCAGAGCAGAACAGACTTGCTCACAGTTAGAATTCAGTATTGTTCCAAACCTAGTGTTTTGGCTCAGTTTTCTCTGCCACATCTCAAGCCACAGTGAAACTTTGAAAGAAGTGCCTATTGAAAACTGTTTGACAATCCTGGGACCTCAGACTGTGCTGCTTCTAAATGTACTTGTCCTGAAGTATATTTAGTATAGCTTATAAGTTCAAACCAGTCTTCCACTAATTTATAAAAAAAAAAAATCCCATTTCCATTGGACTGATTCTGTGACCTGATTCCATGAGGACTAAGACCACATCTCCTGGACACCATTTTTAGCTCAGAACCTGGAAAGTGGCCATGCATCTAGAATATACTCAATAGTTCTTTGTTGACTAAACAAGCATTGAATGTTACCTTAACATTGTCAAATGTTAACACTGCAGTGTTGAGGTAATATCTAAATACCTCACTGGCTCCCTCCCAGAGAGACTATCTTCTGGCTCAGTCTTTTCAGTTTTCTTTAAATTTGTTCCTTTTGGTGCAATACAATTAAAATGAAGAAACAAAAGTTATATGTTCTGATAAAATGCTAACAACATTAGAGAATATATGGAATTACCAATGCATGACTGTGCCATTTTAATTTTCCTTTAATTCTGAAGAGGTATTTTATTTTACAAACATACATTAGATTTATACTATATAGAACTTCTATGCCTGGAAATGGAGAGTTACAGAGGTAAATCAGAGAGAAAGAACTTGCTTTCAAATGAACTTAGGATTTGGATAGGAGGCACAAGTGTTAGTCATTCAGTCACGTCCAACTGTTTATAACCCCATTCTCTTCTGTCCATGGAATTGTCCTGGCAAGAGTATTGGAGTGGGTTGCCATTCTCTTCTCCAGGGGATCTTCCCGACCCAAGGATCAAACCATTGCAGGTAGATTCTTTATCACTGAGCCACCTGGGAAGCCCCATAGGCGGCACAGAGATAAACAAATATCAAGAGACTTAGCACAGGTGGAAGGAATAGGAAAAGAAACAGAGAAAATGATTGTGGAAAGAATCCCTCTGAAACTTCCAAATGGGAACATTAGTGGTAAGATCTACCCTAGTTTTCACTCTGAGGGATGTAGAGCTGTGAACTAAAAGGCAGATGGCCAGAAGGCACTACTCCTGAGTCCCAGAGGTGTACATAATGCTCAGAGTGAGCCATGCCCTAGTTCAAGGGAGGTAAAAGTTGTTAGAATAACCTATAACATCTTCCAGACCTGTCATGCTAAGTTTTCTGAGCATAGTAGTGAGTGATCCCATGGACTGTAGCCTACTAGGCTCCTTCATCCATGGAATTGTCCTAGCAAGAGTACTGGAGTGGGTTGCCATTTCCTTCTCCAGGGATCTCCCCAACCCAGGGATTGAACCCAGATGTCCCACATTGCAGGCAGACGCTTTACCTTTTGAGCTACCAGGGAAGCCCTTTCTGAGCATAGATGTATTAATTTACCACATTACCTAAGTTTCTCCCAGAGTCTATTATGAGTTAAGATTTGAAGTTTATAGAAACCAGATTATTTTATTGGATAGAAATTAGATTGAAAATGCGTGTCCTATAGATATAAAGATGTACTATTTTATTTTCTGATTTGTAAGAGTGTTATACTATTCTAGATATTCACAAGTTTTGCAGAAGACACCTCCCCATCTTTATTGTCTGTGAGGGAATAAAATTCACCATCATTTAGTACTGCCTTGCTAAAAAGGCTAGTGACACTTTTTTCAATTCAAACTCCACATTAAATTCTTAACAATACATTCCAGCACTATTTTTTTTTTTTTGAGATTTGAAAGTCATAATTTACTTAGCATGAGAAAAGAAATCATAAAATTCAAAGCTTAAAAATTCTGACCAATACCATAAATATCAGAAAGTCCAGAAAAATTATATTTTATTAGCTGTCTGATGTATGACTAAAATACCTTTTGTTAACTTTTTTGAGCTACATATTCAAAAAATCTACTCAGATTACTTCTCCAAATGTCACCAATTTAATACTAGCTCTGCAGAGAGGAGACAAGTCAGTCTTATTTGTAGCATGTTTGTTCAATATTTTTCTCTTATTGATAGTTTAAAAATTTTCCAGTTTCATGACTCATTATTGGAAATGTCATGTAAATGTTTACAGTTGTCAATTTTGGGGAAACTTCCAACAAGATTTCTTTCCTATACGATTTCAAGACTCCAGAGTCTATCGAGTTTTTTTCAGCGGTGACTAATCTTAAACACTCTTTGAATTGAGAAATAATCATTGATTGATTAATCAGTTGGTCATCCATGTCCTTTTTATAGAGGCGTATTATGAATTGTATATTATCCTCATAGGTGTCAGTTTGTCAGTGAGGAATGTAAGTCTTTCTGTAATACAGTTATAAGGCTAGCTCTTCTTCACTGACTGGATTATTAAACAATCCCAGAATCTATTCATAATTATTCTATTGGAAAGTTAACTCTTCCACTTACTGAATTACTTCTTTTGATATGATGAAACATTTTTTGGTAATAGTTCTATCTTTGATGTCAGAATAATTTTCATTTATTTCATTAGTTTTCTCTTTTCAGTGACTTTTTCCCTGAAATTTCTCTCAGTTCTTGAATAAATGTATTTAAAGATGACAAACAAATGTCACCTTCGCGTGGGCCAATATTGGGAGTCTATGGCTCTCTTATTTACTTTATTGAAATGTTCCAAAATCTTTCCAAATTGAATTAAAATGACATACTGAGCTTTATGAACTCTGAAGTGAACACCCTTCTTCTTATATGTATTTGAATTTCTCTTCTTGTTGCCAGTGAATTTAATGTTCCTGCTTTGTCATGAAAAAATTTGGAGAAAAAGCGATAGGTTAGAAGTGGATTTGTT
The DNA here is from genome assembly GCF_054371585.1 of Giraffa tippelskirchi. Lineage (NCBI taxonomy): Eukaryota > Metazoa > Chordata > Mammalia > Artiodactyla > Giraffidae > Giraffa > Giraffa tippelskirchi. Next base: position 135,371,767 of record NC_137281.1, on the reverse strand, counting down.
TAGAGAGAAACACTTTCCACAGACAGTGTGGGCCATCTCAGAAGGCAAAAGAGCCTCAAAATATGGCATGGTTAATTTTTACAGGGTGAGTAATTTCATAGGTTAATGAATATGTATTAGTCGGTCAGTTGTGTCCAATTCCTTGTCAGTCCATGGACTGTAGCCCACCAGGCTCCTCTGTCCATGGAATTCTTCAGGTAAGAACACTGGAGTGGGTTGCCATTTCCTACTCCAGGGGATCTTCCTGACCCAGGGATCAAACCCAGGTCTCCTGCATTGCAGGCAGATTCTTTACCATCTGAGCCACCAGGAAAGCCCAATGAGTAGGAGGATTATCCCAATTATTTCAGGGAAGGGGTGGAAATTTCCAGGAATTGGGCCACTGCCTACTTTTTGGCATTTTATGGTTAGCCTCAGAACTGTCATGGTGCTGGTGGATGTATCATTTACTACGCTAATGTATTACAATGAGTGTATGATAAGGCTCAAGGTCTATTAGAGGTTGACTTGTCTGCCATGTTGCTTCTAACCAGTTTTTGTCATGTCCTATGGCTCTGTCATTTTCTTAAAGATTGTGTCCTGCCCCATTGCCTCTTGTTTCTTGTTCCCTTCAAAGATTTTACTCCTGTGTTTTTATGAGAAGCAGACGGTCCATGGTTCATCTCCTGTAACTGTTTCAAGGCTGAGTAGGGCCATTGACCCTGCCTGTCAGGGAGTTAAAATCTCTGGATACCTGATCTGTGGGCCCAGGGGCAGGACAGCTCCTTGTTTTAAGTTGATATCAGCTGGAATCCTTGCATATCCATCATCTTGATGTGGAACTGTTGTAACTGTTTCCTTAACCTTCCCATGAATCTCCTTAATAAAAGAAGCACTTTTTGTAACAGCATCAGAGTACAAAAATATAAATGACAAAAGACTGTCACATCAATGGTCACCTCATCTGTGGTTTCTCCCTTGTGATGATGACTGTCTTCTTGGGAGCCTTAGGAAGTTCCAAGTCCTGTCAGTCACTGCCATGGCTGGCATGGGAGAATTTCCTTGTCCCCTTTAGACCTGGGGGCATTCCCTCTGTCAGTGGCCCATATTTTTTCAGACGGAGCACAGTGTTTGGTCATAGGCTAGGACCTATTTCCTGAGCATTCCTTACTCCAGTGTTCAAGACACCCCAAACTGACATTTTCTCCTTTTCCTGGGAGAGGTCTTCTGGGAGTATTTTTGATATGACCAAGAGGTGGGTTAGAGAAGGAAATGGCACCCCATTCCAGTACTCTTGCCTGGAAAATCCCATGGATGGAGGAGAGTGGTAGGCTACAGTCCATGGTATTGCAGAGTTGGACACGACTGAGCAACTTCACTTTCACCTTTCAGAGGTGGGTTAGGTCTTGTCAGGACAGTTGTCAAAAGCCTGGCTTGCCATCATCTCTTCCTTAAGTCAGGCCGTTCATTCTTTTTATCCTCAGCCTGGTCTCTCTTATTAAAAACACTGAAGACTGTATCAGTAAAATGGCTGAGAGGAGTTTAGGGAGCCATGGCAAACTTTTGGCCTCAAATTCTTTGGTGAACCAGTTAGAGTCCTCCGAGAATCTGCCTAAGTGGTGTGACATTGGTTAAGGTCAGGCAAGGGAAAAGGGGTATGGACTCTGATAATTCTCTGAGGCCCATCTACTAATTCCTGATGGGGGCAGAGAGACCCTGCCTGCATTTTTGGGTACAGAAGGGTAAAGAGGCTTATAGGGTAAGGAAGAGGCTAAACAGGGTAGAAGAGTGTGGGGCCTGGGTCTTCTGTCTGGGGCTCCTGTTCTTCCAGGGCTGCCACTTGAGAGGGCTTCTATGCAGCCTGAATGGGTCCCAGCTGGCAAAGTTACCTAACATAGGACTTTCATAGCTCTGGATTTTCTCTTAGGGCCATAAAAGCCTGTACGTAAGGAACTTTTGTCCATTTCCCCTGCCCTGTGCAAAAGATGTCTAATTGTGGAATGGTATTGTAGTTGAGACTTCCAATCTCATACCAGGCCTCATTGTCTTCAAGTTTATACTGGGATTCAGCTTTATTACTAAAGAAAGTGAGCCTTTTCATTTTAAAAAGTCTGGAGGAAACTTGTCCTAATGACTCAAAATTCGCCTGAGGAGTGACTCCTTGGGAATGAAAGAAGTTGTTCCCCACTGTTCCTTCAGGGAGAGGATGTTCCTATACCAGAGAGGAGCATTTGCATTCGGAGGACTCTCTAAATCAGGACTGGATCCAGGCATCCCTGTCCACCTAATCCTGTTCACTTGATCCACAATGAGGGTGAGCTACAGCCCTGTGGCAGCCCTGTTGGTCCCTATGTCCTGGGACCTGTGTCCTATCCTAGCATCCATGGTACCAAGGATGGCTGGCCTTCCTGAAGCCTTTCCTATAGACTCTGTAGATACCTTTCCCTGGTACAGGCATCCTCATGGTTCTAGGACCTATGTAAGTTCCAGCTTTTTTCTCTACAAAGGTGGTAAGTTCTGGAAAACAGTCACTGGCCATTAAGGGAGATGGTTTATGAAATGCATCCTGCCCTGCCCTAATAGGGTGGGATAGGGGTGGAGTCAGGGTGAACCCTGGAGGGGGCCAAACACCAGGATGTGGGCTGGGCGGTGAATGATAATCTTACTGCCATGAGTCCCAAACATCCCAACCACGTGGTGCATGACCATCCCCCATCTCCTAATACCTGGGGGTACAGGCACAGACCACCTACTGTGTGAGGGAGATCCCAAAGGGATCACAGCCACTATAATCCTGGCACAAACTCTAAGTAAGGCTGTATTTCATAATTTTACACAGTTGGACTTACTAACAGTTAATGTAACATGGATAAGGCAAACCCAGAGGGCGAAGAGCCTATGGGTTGTGTCCCTAGCTGCCTGTGAGGACGGCTGGAAACTTTTCCTCACATGCCCTGAACATATGTAATAGTAAGTAATGGAAGACCTAGCAGCAAGTTTGGAAAATGCTCGGCAGTTCTTTTGCTCCATTTTCAGCAGAGAAATGCATGAGATTAGAGTGGAAAGCAAGAGTGAGGTAAGGGAGAGAGTAGGAGAGTAGTGATGGGAAGTACGGAAAATAGCCCCCAAGCACAGGGAAAACGAGAGGCTGAGACTTACCCAATTCTCCTGGCTGGATTCGCCAATATGCTGATGGTGAGTTTAAAGTTCTTGATTCTTCATGAAAGAATTCAGAAATGAACAGATAGGTAAGAAGTGGAATTCATTAGTGAGGAACACACTCCACAGGCGGCATATGGGCCATTTCTGAAGGCTAGAATCCAGCACTGACATTTTTAATTAAATTTATAATTCTGAAATACTTACAGATTCATGGGCAGTCATAAGGTAGTTTGGAGAGGTCCTGTGTACCCACTTGTACTAGGAATTTGACATTGGCACAATGTGTGTTTATAGTTCTAAGTCTTTTCCCGCATGGGTAGTATGGTGGGGTAACCACGATGGCAATCAAAACACAGAACTGTTCTACCATTGTTCCTGGTGAATTTCAGGTTTTTTCTTGTCTTGAAAGAATTTGGGGATGAAGCAGAGAGGTTAAGAAAGTAAAAGTTTATTTAAGCAAGGATATACTCTCAGAAGGAGAGCAGGCAGTTAGATGAAGTGATGCGGCTGCCCTGGGTTACTTTGGCAAGCCAGTTACAAGGGGCACACAAATGAAGGGGTGGAATATTCACTGGGGAAAGTGAAGTTTGGGGGTCATTTCCCCTGATTTTCATCCCAGCTCCATTTTGCCTGGGGAAGAAGAGCTTTTTGTCCTTATTTAGCTAAGATCAGAAGTGTCAAGCTGTTAGGTAGTTAGAATAGAAAACAGGAGTCCAAAATGGCAGTGGCTAAAAGACAAGGAAGGGAAAAGTCCATGAAAATAGAACAAAGGAAAGTCAAAGGAAGGTCCGAGGACCAGAGTGAGGACTTCAGGTAGAACAAACAACACAACTGGCTAACGCAACTTACATAGAGCAGGCCCAGGGGGAGGAAAAAACATACACAAAGAGGAGCCAAAGCACGCTCTCTCTCTCTCTCCCGCGTGCTGGGGTGTTCTCTTCATGTCTTTGGGTCGGCATGCCCTCACGCTTCAAGGATGGATTTTCCTGCTATTGTCTAAATAAAAGAGCTGTAACACTGAGCTGTAACACTGATTCGTCTAAGAGCTGTAACACGGTCTGTTCGAGACTTGAGAGCTATAACACGGTCTGTCCAAGACCCGAGAGCTGTGACCCACCGAGGGCTCTAATGTCCATCACTCCAAATCTTTGTTGTGATGAGACAGAACCGAGGAGCATACGGTCGCCTGACAAAGTGATGGTGCATGAATACTTCTTATCTGTAAGGCTAATCTTCTGTATAATGAGAGCACAATGAGCAAAGGGTTACATTTGAATGCAGGAGATTCCTTCCTTTCCTTCCCTTTCTTTGTCTGCTACCTAGACCATTATCTTTTTGCCTTTTCATATTGGCCACCTGATGTGAAGAGATGACTCATTGGAAAAGATCCTGATCCTGGGAAAGATTAAAGGCAGGAGGAGAAGGGGCCAACAGAGGACAAGATGGTTGGGTGGCATCACTGACAATGGACATGATCCTGAGCAAGCTCTGGGAGATGGTGAAGGACAGGGAAGCCTATTGTACTGCAGTCCATGGGGTGGCAAAGAGTCAGACAGGACTGAGCTACTGAACAACAATGGACCCTTATCACCCTGAATGTGTGATTTCCTGTCAGTCTGAAGCTTCTTGCTTTGCTTTGTCTGCCTATGGAACCCTGCTGTTAACAAGATGTCTGATTTCCTGCCATCTGGCCCCTTTCCACATTTCTCTGCTCCTACCTAGCTATCTGCCTGCTGTAACACCTCCACAAAGATCTTTCTTGTTCTATTGCCTATTAGTCACAACCTCCACTCTCCCATTTCATTTTCATCTCCAACCCTGGCAAGCACAAATTTGTTCTCTACGTTTATAATTTTATCATTTCCAAATATTTTGTGAGTAAACTCACACAGTATGAGATCTTATGAGATTGACATTTTCATTTAGCATATAACCTTGAGGTCCAACCAATTCATTGTGTGTATTAATAGTTGATTCCTTTTAACTTTGGCAGAGCATTCCACAATATGAATGCATCGTGTTTGTTTCACAACTGAGGGTCATTTTCATTGTTTCCATTTTTAGCCTATTACAAACAACACTGCAGTGATCAATCGTGTAGAGGCCTTTCTTGAGAACATTAGTTTCATTTGTCAGAGATAAATGTCTCGGAGTGCAAATTATTGGGTCATGTGATAAGTGCATGTTTAGTATTGTCGTTTGGAAAAAATACACGTGCCTAAAAAGTTGAGAGTAAGTTTATTTGGTGGGAATCGTGAGGACTTCAAGCTCGGGAGACAATATCTCAGGTGACCCTGAGAGAACTGTTTCTGAGGAGGTGGGGAAGGGAGGAGCCAGGCTACCTAGAAGTTTTCAGCAAGAGGTAGGTAATCTGAATATTAAGAGATTACTGTTAATTAAGGAGAACCAGATCTCTTGCATTAAATGATTAGCACTCTTTTATGTATGGGGAGATGCAAGCATCCAGGCTTTATGAAATCATTTTTTTCATATGCATCTCAGCTATCTGGGGCCAAACTGTGCTTTTTGATTGTTCTCATCCTTAATTTGGCTTCAGTCCATGGGGTCACAAAGAGTCAGACACATCTGAGTGACTGAGCAACAACATGATTAATTCATCAATCACCTTAAGGGGTGGTGGATGTGGCAGATGGCTGTCTCTTGCACTTTCTTGCCTCCCTGAGCTCCTCAGCTCAGGAGATGAAGAAGCAGCTGATGACTGCTAGATGACAACCTGGGTTCAGAAATTTGCATTTGAAAGGCTAGAATCCCTGATGACTGTGACATAGCTGTGACATGGTATTTTGGTGTTGTTCAGTCACTAAGTCATGTTTACTGGTATAGCAGAAAATAATTCATTTCATACATATATTTCATTTTATAGTATTTTAAGAAACTGCCCAAGTGTTTCTAGAGAGATTGTACCACTTTATGTTCCTACCAGCAATGCATGAAAGACCCAGTGTCTCGACATTCTTGCCAGTATTTGGTACTGTCACTATTTTTCACTTGTTTTTGTTGTTTAGTCACTCAATCATGTCCAACTCTTTGTGAACCCACCTACTACAGCACACCAGGCTTCCCTGTCCTTCACCATCACACAGAGTTTGCTCAAACTCATGTCCATTGAGTTGATGATGCCATTCAACCATTTCATCCTCTGTTGCCCCCTTCACCTCCTGCCCTCAATCTTTCCCAGCACCAGGGTCCTTTTCAATGAGTCAACTTCACATCAGGTGGCAAAAGTATTGAAGCTTCAGCATCAGTCCTTCCAATGAATATTCAGGATTGATTTCCTTTAGGGTTGACTGGTTTGATTTCCTTGCAGTCCAAGGGACTCTCAAGAGTCTTTCCAACTCCACAGTTGAAAAACATCAGTTCTTTGGTGCTCAGCTTTCATTATGGTCCAACTCTCACATCCATACATGACTATTGGTAAAACCATAGCTTTGGCTATATGGACCTTTGTTGGCAAAGTAATGTCTCTGCTTTTTAATATGCTATCTAGGTTTGTCATAGCTTTTCTTTCAAGGAGCAAGCACCTTTTAATTTCATGGCTGTAGTCATCATCTGCAGTGATTTTAGAGCCCAAGAAAAGAAAGTCTCTCACTGTTTCCATTATTTTCCCATCTATTTGCCATGAAGTGATGGGACCAGATGCCATGATCTTTGTTTTTTGAATGTTGAATTTTAAGCCAGCTTTTTCACTTGCCTCTTTCACCTTCATCAAGAGGCTCTTTAGTTCCTCTTCGCTTTCTGCCGTTAGGGTGGTGTCATCTGCATATCTGAGGTCACTGATATTCATCCCAGTAATCTTGATTCCAGTTTGTGTTTTTTCACTTGAGTTGCTCTAACAGGTGTATAATGATTTCTTATGATGGCTTTACATTGCATTTCCCTAGTGGCTAGTGATGTTGAACTTTTCATGTTCATTTGCCATTGGTATTTCCTTTTCCGGGAAGTGTCTCTTCATGTATCTGCTATTTTTTAAGTTTAATTTTTTTAATGTTGAGTTCTGTGAATTAGTTATATGTTCTAAATGTGAGTCTTTTGTTGGATGTGTGGTTTGCAAATACTTTCTCCCAGTCTATAGCATATCTTTTCATCCTTTTAACAGGGTTTCTTGGTAAAGTCAAAGTATTTAACTGTGATTAACTTCAATTTGTAGATTGTTTTTAATAGATAATGCTTTTCAAACTGTGCCTAAGAACTCTTCACGATGTGCTGGGTCATTTTCTTCTATGCTGTCTTCTGAAAGTTTTACATTTTTATGTTTCACACAAATCTATGGTTTGTTTTAGAGTTAGTGTTTGTAAAAGGTATGAGATTCATGCCTTTTTTGTTTGCAGATGCTCAATTATTTTAGAACCATTTGTGAAAAAGTTCATTCTTCTGTTGAATTGTATTTTCACCTTTGTAAATAATCATTTGGCCTTACTAATCTGTTCTGCTTATTTGTCTGCTACTCTACCAGGACTGCATGATCTTGCTTTCTAGAGCTATAGAATAAGAACTAAAATTACATAAAGTAATTCCTCCCAATTTATTCTCTCTCTTCAAAATTATTTTCAACTACTTTAGTCTCTTTGTCTTCCATATAAATTATAGAATAATCTTGTCTATATCTATAGAAAATTTCATTGAGATTTGATGGAAATTGCATTAAACCTGTATATAAATTTGCGGAGAATTAATATCTTCACTGTCTTTAGTCTCCCAATCTGTGACTTAGAGCATTTCTCAATTTATTTAGAGATATCTTGAATATCTTTACCATTTTGTAGTTTTTAGGATACAAGTCCTGTACAACTTTTATTGGATTTACATGTAAATATTTGTTTGTGAGTGATTGTAGGTGGTATTGTACTCTTAATTTGGTTTCTACAAGCTTACTCCCATTGTATAGTAATATAATTTATTTTTGAATGTTTTTCTTGTATTCTGTGACCTTGCTGAATTTACTCATTTGTTCTGGGAGTATTTTTATAATGTCCTTAGGATTTTCTATGTAGACAGAGAATCTACAAGTTGAGACAGTTTTATTTCTTCCTTTTTGATCAGTCTACACTTTGTTCCTTTTCTTGCCTTATTACACTGGCTAAAACAGTTGATGAGAGATGAAAAAAAAAAAATTAGGTGGCTAACACCTTATTCAGGGAGCAATGAGAAGTTTAACTTGGCAAGAACAAAGGTTAACATTTGATAACCTTAACGAAGATTATCAAACTCTTGTTTTTAAATTCTTGATGTAATAGGAGGAAGGGATTAGAGAGGTGCTTTACATTTGCAGTGGGAAAGATGCCAAATTCCAGAACAAATGGTAGAAAGTAACATGACACATAGGATATGAAGGCTACAAACCAAAGCTTTTCATAGTTGCTTTTTCTTACTTTTTACCTCACAACAATATCACCCATATTTTACATTTTGAGGCTATTAGAATTTATCCCCATTTAAGAGCCTAGATTCTAAGATTTTTAAAAAGTAAAGTAGCAAGTTTTCTTTTTGGCACTGGTTTTGAAGGTTTTGTGTGTGTGTGTGTTTAAGACAAACACAGCTATGCTTTTCTATTTAAATTTATTTTTATTTTTCACTTATTATATTCCCAGCTTTGTTAAATAGTAAATTCGTAACTCCTTATAAATTCTTCTTGCTCAAAGTTATCAAATTTTCTGTTATAAAGAAATCTATTAGAGGATGTTTGAAGAGCTTCTTCAAACCAAACCAAGTGACCAAGAAAAATATTTCTGAATAACATATAAAGATTGACAAATTTTAATACCCATTTCTTACCATAGATAACAGTTGGTAGAAGAAAGCTGAAAACAACTCCTACATTTAGCATATTTAGTAAAGGCTATGTAGAGTGGAAATTTTGTTAAATGTTAAAAAACAAAAGCAAACAGTAGACAAGCTGAATAACGGGATTGCAGTGGGTGGTTGAAGCATCTTTCTATTAAATCATGTCATGAATACTTCCTTCACATTCAGACTGGAATCATTTCTTAGAAGATTTTGTTGTCATGACAACAAGTTTTACGAGACCATTTTCAGCTTCTATAGTTAGAATTATACAAAAAAGGGTTTGATACAATGAACACAGGTGAGCCTTAGATATTACATCTGGATAAAAGCCACCTGCTTTATCACAGTCGTATCGTTGAAAAATTTTAAAAGTGATACTTCTTCCCTTTTCAAAAAAAGGTCATTTTACTATAAAGTTTTTTCTCTTGAGAAAATGGGCTTAAAGGGCTCCAAATGTTTCTCAGTTTAAATGCTGTTAGATTGAAAGGTAATTTATAATGAATAAGACATGACAACATCTAATGCATAAAAGGACTTTGAAGCTGTATTCTATTTCTTGTAGAGATAAATTTTGATGAGTAGTAATAAGAATAATATAGTTGAAAGTATAGGTTGAACATGAAAATACTGAAGTATGTTGTGGTAATCTGCGCTGGATATATTTTTTATCTTACTTGAAAGTCTCATTAATGTAAAAAACAGAAAAACCTCGCAGGTTATCCTGTTTCTCTTTTGAAAGTAACTTGAAGACAAATGGGAACTCTTTCCCTGTGTTAATTTCAAATGTGTACTATATAGTGTTTTTTAGCTATGCAGTAACATGTGCTTAGTCGCTCAGTCGTGTCCAACTCTTTGTGACCCCATGGACTGTAGCCTGCCAGGCTCCCCTGTCCTTGGGATTTTCCAGGCAAGAATACTGGAATGGGTTGCCATGCCCTTCTCCAGAGGATCTTCCCAACCCAGGGACTGAACCCAGGTCTCCCTCATTGCAAGTGGATTCTTTGCCTACTGACCCAGCTGCTGCTACTGCTAAGTTGCTTCAGTCGTGTCCGACTCTGTGCGACCCCATAGACGGCAGCCCACCAGGCTCCCCCATCCCTGGGATTCTCCAGGCAAGAACACTGGAGTGGGTTGCCATTTCCTTCTCCAGCGAAGCCCATATGCATTAACAGATAATCATCTTCAAATAATCAACACATAAAGTTGTATCTTGGCATGTTCATTAAGAGGTGAAAAATCAATATTTTGTGCCCTTTAAAAGCATTTCTTTAATGTTTAAATTTCTTGAAAATTTACAAATTATTATTGAACCGAGCATATGACTAGCAGCTTAACTGGGCCCAAATTTTAGTGCCATATTATTCCTTATTCATATCACTTTAAGAGTGTTTTGTCTAACTCCAGATATGTCCCCATTCTATCTGATAAAAATACTAATATTCTCAAAGTATTCATTTTTATGATCATTCTAGCTTATCAATTATAGTATTATCTATAGTATATAGTCTATTGCAGCTAGGACTTGAGGAGACTGCAAAGCTCAATGGCTAAGAATGCTGTCTCTGGGGTAAGCCTCACTGGGTTCTGGCCCTAGCTCTATCCCTTAGTAGGATGTAATCTTAGGTTAGTTTTTCCACCTATAGGCGTTTTGTTTTATTTTATCCAAAATAGGGCTAGTATGACTATTGTAGAGCCTTCTGAAACTCATACTCCTTTTAGTTTTCAGGTTCATCATTCCAAGGGGGGACTTTAATTCTCACTATCAAACATGGCTCCTAGAGCCCATTCCATCTGTGTTCCAAGCAGCAGATACAGGAGAAAGGAGAAAGAAGACATGGGTCTCAAACTTTTAAGGAGACTTCCTAGAAATACTACACAACACTTCTGATTACATTCATTGGCCAAGACTTAGTTACAGACCCTACTTAGGTGTAAGAATGACTGGGACATTTTGAGTTTTAGCAGGGTGATAATATGGTTGGCCAAATATACTGGGTCACTTGGTGAAATAGAAACAGCAGAATGGATTTTGGGAGATGATTTCCAAATCAAAGTCCTAGTAAAATGTTTATGATGCTGCTTTACACTTAATATTCCAAAGTAACATGTGAAATAACTGAATGCTTCAATTAGGAAAGTTCTTGGTAAACCATCTTTTTCTTCTGTGTACAAAGTCACATAGCTAATTCATTTAATGGGTTTGTGCAGAGATATTTTTTCAAAATCTACTATTTATGAAAGACTAAGCTTTATGCTGCTAGGGCTGTAATAGTAAGATACACCCACCACTTTTAATGGGATGATGGGTAAAATAACTAACTGTTGCTTAAAGAATGATATGGTGAGTGCTATAAAGGATCTATAAAGGTTTGGAACTCAAGGGAAAAAGAAGTGACACTGTAATTTGATGGATGGATTAGAATAGAATAGAATTCCAATGGCTGTTATGTTGATGGGTGGCATTGAGGGAGAGGTGAAAATAAAATGTGTAGTATAAACAAAGTTATGGATATGTGAAATAATGGCATTAATTTAGGGGGTGGGGGATGGCTTTACTACACCATGTGTTAGAGATGAAGACAAAAAGCTTAGGGAGGCTGAAATAAAGTAGGCCCCACGTGCATTACTAAATGGCAAATGTGTTCTGAATTCATTAAGAAAATGGTGAGCTATTGAAGGTACCAACAAGAGAGTGACATGATTAAAGTTATATTCTAGGACAATAATTTCACTATAGTGTGTAAAGTGTATTAGAGACAAGAAGGAATGGAGGAAAATAAAGTAACTATCCCTGAAGAAGGGAATGGCTACCCACTCTAGTATTCTTGCCTGGAGAATTCCATGAGCAGAGGTGCCTGATTGGCTATAGTCCATAGGGTCGCAAAGAGATGGACACGACTGAGCAACTAACACTTTCACTTTTTTCACACAAAGTAAATATACACTTATCCCAATAGAAGTGTACCAATGAGAAGTAAGCAGGAGCTGGATGAGAGTGTCAGGAAAGGTTCTGGAAATGATCATCTAGACCAGATTTACAGATGATTATAAACCAGAGTCAAACTCTGAATTCAAATCCTCTGTGGGCAATTACTAATATTGTCACCAAGGATAGGTGAATCAATCTCATTGTGACAGATTCAGCATGTACAAGAAAATAGTACCTGCCTCACTGGGTTGTTATAAAGATATAATTTTTGAGTATCAGTCCTCTGGTGGTGGTAATTTGTGTTAGTCATTACTATAATGAAAATCATTGTTATGTCTTGATTGTTTAGTGCTTGTAGTGGTTGAGAAAATAGAGGCTAGCAAAGAAGACAGAGGAAGGACAACAGAAGAGGCCAATGGACTAGAGTCAGCAAGCAAAGGGAACCTTGGTTCCCAGGGTCATAACCTTCCTAGAGAAAGAAGGCAGAAAATGCCAATAGATTTGGAAAGTAGAATCTTTGAGATAGCAGATTCAGTAGAGTGGTAATGGCAGAACCCAGACTTTGAGGGGTTAAGAGTAAGAAGATAGTGAAAAAGTGGAAGCAAACTTATCCTACTTGCTTAAAAATAGTTGTTACTTAAGGAAAGGAAAGGAATAAATTTAAGTAGTCAGAGTTGACAGCAGAAGGGAGAGAAACTAATTTTCTTTTTTAATTTAGGAGTCTAATTTTTTTAATTTATTTTTTAATTGAAGGATAATTGCTTTATAGGGCTTCCTTGATAGCTCAGTTGGTTACGAATCCGCCTGCAATGCAGGAGACCCCGGTTCAATCCCTGGGTCGGGAAGATCCCCTGGAAAATGGAAAGGCTACCGACTCCAGTATTCTTGGGTTTCCCATGTGGTTCAGCTGGTAAAAGATCCGCCTGCAGTGTGGGAGACCTGAGTTTGATCTCTGGTTTGGGAAGATCCCCTGGAGAAGGGAAAGGCTACCCACTCCAGTATTCTGGCCTGGAGAATTCCATGGACTAAATTGCTTTATAGAATGGTGTTGGTTTCTGCCAAAGTTATAATTTTTTTAAAATAATTTGCTGTTCAGTCGATAAGTTGTGTTTGACTCTTTGCAATCCCATGGACTGCAGCACGCCAGGGTCAAGCTTCCCTGTCCTTCACTGTCTCCTGGAGTTTGCTCAAACATGTCCATTGTGTCGATGATTTTTAATATTTACTTTTACTTATTTGTCTGTGCCAGTTTTAGTTGAGGCAAGCCAGATCTAGTTCCCAGACCAGGGATCTAAGCTGGATCCCTTGCATAAGGAGCACAAAGTCTTAGCCACTGGACCACGAGGGAACTTATATCCAGCTTATATCCAGTTGGAGGGAAAAGTTCAAAAGCATCAATTCTTCGGCACTCAGCTTTCTTTATAGTCCATTTCTCACATCCATACATGACTACTGGAAAAAACATAGCATTGACTAGATGAACCTTTGTTGGCAAACTAGTGTCTCTGCTTTTCAATATGCTGTCTAGGTTGGTCATAACTTTCCTTCTAAGGAGCAAGCATCTTTTAATTTCATGGCTGCAGTCACCATCTGCAGTGATTTTGGAGCCCAGAAAAATAAAGTCAGCCACTGTTTCTACTGTTTCCTCATCTATTTGCCATGAAGTGATGGGACCGGATGCCATGATCTTAGTTTTCTGAATGCTGAGTTATAAGCCATTTTTTCACTCTCCTCTTTCACTTTCATCAGGAGGTTCTTTAGTTCTTCTTCGCCTTCTTCCAAAATGGTGGTGTCATCTGCATATCTGAGGTTATTGGTATTTCTCCCAGCAATCTTGATTCTAGCTTGTGCTTCATCCAGCCCAGTGTTTCTCATGATGTACTAAGCATATAAGTTAAATAATCAGGGTGACAATATGCAGCCTTGATGTACTCCTTTCCCTAATTGGAACCAGTCTGTTGTTCCATGTCCAGTTCTAACTGTTGCTTCCTGACCTGCATACAGATGTCTCAGGAGGCAAATCAGGTGGTCTGGTATGCCCATCTCTTTCAGAATTTTTCAGTTTGTCATGATCCACACAAAGGCTTTTGTGTAGGAAATAAAGCAGAAGTAGATGTTTTTCTGGAATTCTTGCTTTTACCATGATCCAACAGATGTTGGCAATTTGATCTCTGGTTCTTCTGCCTTTTCTAAATCCAGTTTGTATATCTGGAAGTTCACAGTTCACATACTGTTGAAGCCTGGCTTTGAAAATTTTGAGCATAACTTTACTAGTGTGTGAGATGAGTGCAATTGTGCAGTAGTTTGAGCATTCTTTGGCATTGCTTTTCTTTAGGATTGGAATGAAAACTGACCTTTTCCAGTTCTGTGGCCACTGCTGAGTTTTCCAAATTTGTTGACATATTGAGTACAGCACTTTCACAGCATCATCTTTTAGGATTTGAAATAGCTCAACTGGAATTACATCACCTCCGGTAGCTTTGCTCATAGTAATGTTTCCTAAGGCCCATTTGACTTCGCATTCAAGGATGTCTGGCTCTAGGTGAGTGATCATACCATTGTGATTATCTGGGTCATGAAGATCTGTTTTGTATAGTTCTTCTGTGTATTCTTGCCACCTCTTCTTAATATCTTCTGCTTCTGTTAGGTCCACACAATTTCTGTCCTTTATTGAGCCCATCTGTGCATGAAATGTTCCCTTGGTATCTCTAATTTTCTTGAAGAGATCTCTAGTCTTTTCCATTCTATTGTTTTCCTCTATTACTTTGCATTGATTGCTGAGGAAGGCTTTCTTATCTCTCCTTGCTATTCTTTGGAACTTTGCATTCAAATGGGTATATTTTTCCTTTTCTCTTTCGCCTTTCACTTCTCTTCTTTTCACAGCTATTTGTAAAGTCTCCTGAGACAACCTCTTAAACTTTTTGCCTTTCTTTTTCTTGGAGATGGTCTTGCTCCCTGTTTCCTGTACAATGTCAGAAATCTCCGTCCATAGTTCTTCATGCACTCTTTCTATCATATCTAATCTCTTGAATCTATTTGACACTTCTCCTGTATAATCATAAAGGATTTGATTTAGATCATACCTGAACAGTCTAGTGATTTTCCCTATTTTCTTCAATTTAAGTCTCATTTTGGCAATAAGGAGTTCATGATCTGAGCCACAGACAGCTCCCGGTCGTGTTTTTGCTGACTCTATAGAGTTTCTCCATCTTTGGCTGCAAAGAATATAATCAATTTGATTTTAATATTGACCATCTGGTGATGTCCATGTGTAGAGTCCTCTCCTGAGTTGTTGGAAGAATGGTGTTTGCTATGACCAGTGTGTTCTCTTGGCAAAACTCTATTAGCCTTTGCCCTGCTTCATTCTGTACTCCAAGGCCAAATTTGCCTGTTACTCCAGGTGCTTCTTGACTTCCTACTTTTGCATTCCAGTCCCCTATAATGAAGAGGACTTCTTTTTTTGGGTATTAGTTCTAGAAGGTATTGTAGGTCTTCACAGAAGTATTCAACTTCAGCTTCTTCAACATTACTGGTCAGAGCATAGACTTGGATTGCTGTGAAATTGAATGGTTTGCCTTGGAAATGAAAAGAGATCATTCTGTTGTTTTTGAGATACTTTGGCCACCTCAAGCGAAGAGTTGACTCATTGGAAAAGACCCTAATACTGGGAAGGATTGGGGGCCGGAGGAGAAGGGGATGAGAGAGGATGAGATGGTTGGATGGCATCACTGACTCGATGGACATGAGTTTGGGTAAACTCCAGGAGTTGGTGATGGACAGGGAGGCCTGGTGTGCTGCGATTCATGGGGTCGCAAAGAGTCAGACACGACTGAGTGACTGAACTGAACTGACATGCACAAGAGAAGTGTTGTGGTCCTATCTTTGTGGTTATGACTGGTGGTAATTATCATCTGTGTGTGAGACTGTGGCTTAGATGATCGATACCAAGTGGTGGACCTCACCACACTGTCCCCAATCTGCATCAATATTTGATTTGTGGTTGAAACTATTGTCCACTATAATTTTGCATCAGATAAATTGCATGCACATTCTTGTGGTTTAGGATTACTGATATTTGTTATTCAGAAATTGTATTCTCAATATTCATGCTGCAGAAGCCAGGATATAACCAAAACAGTCTATTGTTAAATATTCCTTATACCTTATTGAGCAACTGGGCCCTTAGGAAATCTGGAGATGCAGTCTTATTGAGAACACAATCTGCTTACCATCACAATTCCTACGGGCTTACCTGAGGCCTAAAATAAGGTCATATCTTAACTTCTGTCTGCTCAGTTGACTGCTTCCATAGTCTCATGACCAGACCCAAGCCTAGAACAACTCTTAAGCAAAATATGTCTTTGGTTCTTCCAGGAGCTCTTTTTCCTCTTCATATCCCCTCTTTCCTTTAATTTCCAATAATTAGCCAAAGGTTTAATTTCTATAGATAAATTATTGACACTACACAGATGTATATGCATTCTTAACAAAGAACATCTTTCATATCTTTTGTGAAAACTAAATTGAACCAAATTAAAGCAAACAAAGCAAAGACTATACTTATTTTGAGCAGGCTGTAGTTTCCCACAGATATTTGTTTGTTGTTATGTTTTGACAATGTACATTAGTTACTACATCTATTCTTAACCTGAAAGACCTGAATTCAATTTACCAAATCTCTGTACATCATAATAGAGACATCTGAATATTTTCTGACCCCTTTTTTACACTTCCTTCATTGCTAACCTTTACACACTTCCAAGTAGTTGCTTTAAAAGATTGATATTTATAATTATTTCTTGGTCTCCATTTTTACTCGGAAACCCCTATATTGGATCATCCAAATATGTAGAAATTCCTTTCCAGAATTTTAGGGAGGCAAACTTCTCCTATTTTCTGGACTCTTGATTCTTCTCTAGTTGAACTCCTACAGTATGATAATGACTCCCTTGTGTCTAGGATGAATCTTGACATTTGGAAAGAGAGATTTGGGATGCTCTAATCTAATACCCTGGGAGACAGATGGTTACTTTAGCTTCTTCTCTGATCTTATGTCTTAATTCATGCTCCTAGACTGGGTCACTCACTGTTTCAGTGTTCTCATTCCTTAACCCTGACTTTTGGACCTGGTCTCCTGCTTTCATCCCTGCCTTGATCTTGGCACATTCCCATCAATCATGTATACTTGCCTTCAGGCTCCTGCAGTGGTCTGTTCTCAAATGTCTCACTATACCACTACGTTGTGCAAAACCTCACAGTGCTCTGTGTTGTGTGCTTTTAAGAGGTACTCTTTCTACTAGATGCTGAGGCCAATATCTTGTTACCTTTAGTCCTCCTTGTTCCCTCACTTCACTTAACTAGCCACTTGCCACATTGTGTAGATTCTTTGTTCACCATCTCAAAGGTGTCCTTAACTTATCCATGGCTGTTGCTCCGATTCAGGCTCCCATTTTTTCTTATATGAAGTATTACAATAAAAATGAACTTCTTAGCATTGATGGTCTCTCCTTTCAACTGGTGTGAGTCCATTCTTCTGTGGTAACATCCCTGATCATCACTGAAATAAGTAGTCCCTTCTCCTTTACTATATATTTACCCAGTGTCTCTATGAGAGTAAGAATTACACTGTATCAGAGCAATTTATGTACCTATGTCCAATGCTAGTCCAAGAGCTTTACAAATATTAACTCATTTAATACTTACAAAAACCCTGTTCTACTTTTTTGGGTGAAAAGATCTGAGGCATAGACATGTTAAGTCACGGGTCCAAGATTATCCTGCTAACATCACAACAGAGTCATACATAATTTGAGCTCACAGAGTCATAATTTGAGCTCACAGTCTAACTTTAGAGACTTTCACAACTTCTCTAAGATTAATTATTGTATCTTTGAAGAGGATATTCATAAATATTCAACAAATTGTAATAAGGTGGCAAGAATAATCTGGGCTTACTTTAAAGAAAGCTTCTATTTAAAATATTATTGCTGTTCAGTTGCTCAGTCATGTCGGACTCTGAGACCCAAGGATGATAGCATTCCAGGCTTCCCATCCTTCACCATCTCCTGGAGTTGTTCAAACTCATGTCCATTCAGTCAGTGATGCCATCCAACTATCATGTCCTCTGTTGTCCCCTTTTTTCTTCTGCCCTCAATATTCCCCAGAATCGGGATCTCTTCCAATGAGTCAACTGTTTGAACCAGTGGGCCAAAGTATTAGATGCTATTTTAGCACCTTTTTCTCTCTGCTTCAGTAGATATGAAGTATCTTTGGATATTAGTTATATTAGAGATTTTTGTACCAAATCTAGGCATGTTATTATTAAAATCTAATAATAGTTTAGTATATACTACCTTGAAATAGTGAGTCTTCAAGTACGAGACAATGGAATTAAGAATATTGGAGGCAGCTGTGAAATACAAGAAGGCCTTGAAAGCAAGGAACATATTTTATGTATATAAAGAAGTAGGCAGAAAGTATCTAGGTCAAAGACAAGGAGAGGCAGTAAGAGGTTCATAACACTGTACAGGAGGTGGTGATCAAAACCATCCCCAAGAAAAAGAATGCAAAAAGGCAAAATGGTTATCTGAGGAGGCCTTACAAAGAGCTGAGAAAGAAAAGAAGTGAAAGGCAAAGCAGAAAAGGAAAGATATATCCATCTGAATCCAGACTTCCAAAGAATATCATGGAGAGATAAGAAAGCTTTCTTAAGTGAACAATGCAAAGAAATAGAGGAAAACAATAGAATGGGAAGGACTAGAGATCTATTCAAGAAAATCAGAGATACCAAGGAAACAGTTCATGCAAAGATGGGCACAACAAAGGACAGAAACAGTATGGAATCTAACAAGAAAAACAGATTAAGAAGAGGTGGCAAGAATGCCCAGAAGAACTATACGAAAACGATCTTCATGACCCAGATAACCATGATGGTGTGCTCACTCACCTAGAGCCGGACATCTTGAAGTGTGAAGTCAAGTGGGCCTTAGGAACCATTGCAACAAACAAAGCTAGTGGAGGTGATGGAATTCCAGCTGAGCTATTTCAAATCCTAAAAGATAATGCTGTTGAAGTGCTGTATTCAATATGCCAGCAAATTTGGAAAACTCAACAGTGGCCACAGGACTGGAAAAGGTTAGTTTTCATTCCAATCCCAAAGAAGGGCAGTACCAAAAAATGTTCAAACTATCACACAGTTGCACTTATTTCACATGTAAGTAACCTCAAAATTTCTCCCATAATATTCACTCATACGATGATTAAATATGACAAGGTTGAAAGCTGAACAAAGTTCCTGTTGAATTATTTATCCAAATTTGGTCTAAAGTCAGATTAATATGTGAAACTCTCTTGTCACCAAGAGTGAAACCTTACTTTAAAAATAGCAACTATTAATACATGTGCTATACTGTGGATAGAAAGTGTCATTCTCCTCAATGTGTTTATAATATCTGTAAATATGATCTTTATAGTATATTATCCACCAGAACTATGCTGTTTCACCTTTGGTGATATACTGCTTTACCTCCCATTGGCTTTTTCATTAGTAAGAAAATGAGGGTTAAGGATGGCAATCACTACAAACACTATCAATAATGAAGACTTGAGACCCTGTCTGAACTTTGTCTGGGACATGAGGAAAGATCTTTTTAAGAAGCTTTTTAGTCATCTCTCGACTTTCTCTATTCATGTATAAAAGCATGGAGCCTAAAAAGCATAGACGATAAAAGAAGGGGCAAATAAATAGTAGAAGCCTTACTCTACTCAACTATGACCATGACTTCCTTTTTAACTGTTTTCCATAGGGTATCACATACTCCTATATACAAGTGCAAGTATAAAAATATAAAATGAAATGTTTTTGGATTATGTTAGTAGCCATGCTTGTCTATGAAGCAGTCAACAGTGGCTCTATTTGCTGATTCCCCATCATTAAATAAATTAACTACTGAAACAGGCAAAAATACTCCTGAATCCTGCGTTTGCTCCATTTATATATCCTTTGTGTAGCAGGCATGTCCAACATTGCTATACCCTTGTTCAAGGCTGATAATTAATTTTTAGTAAAATAGCTCTTTTTAAAGAATAGTTCTTATTATTTATTAAATACATTTTCTGGGTCCAGAAAAAATGGAAATACATCACACTGAATTGATGTTGAAAAGGATGGTGGTAAAAAATCACAGATGGCATGAATCATTTGTGGGATATCCCTTGATACCCCACAATCAACATTCAAGTTAAGAGTCTGGGCAAACAGGCAGCTCTCCACCTCTTCCTCTTAGATTCAGGATATCTTTAAACCACACTGGATAGTCTTCACAAAGTAGCTGTGCAAACTACCTTTAATCAAGAAAGCTAGCTAGGACTTACAGGGGTGGTATAGTTCTGGCTTATTCCCTATTCTGAAATATATTGAATGAAGATTATTATTTTAAGAAAATTTGGATCTTCCCTAAACAGAAATCAAATTATTGAACATTTAGAACAGGCTAACTACTCAAAGTGATAAATTACTCATGGCATATCACAGAACTGATCACATCTATGCTTCTGAGGGTCCTTTCCAAGCTGGTTCTGTTTTATTTCTCTGGAGTGAGTGCCTGACATACTGTATAAACCATAGTCTCAGAACCTGGCTTATTTTAGAGTGGTCTGTTTAGAGTATATAGTCTCTGGAGCATGTAATTTTTCTTAACCCCTTCTTCTATAGGACAAAAATATTTATGGTAATAATGCAGTAATCAAAACTTATTATTTTTAGATTCTTTATTTAGTTTTATAATAAAAACTAATAAAAGTGAAAGATTAAAAACTAAAGAAATTATTCAAATTCAGTGAATGTTTTACCTATGAACTAAAACTAGCACCCAACACAGAAAAGTATTATATTATAATATTATCACTTCACACTTTGTTTCCATGTTTTAAACTGTAGATGCAAATAAAAACAAATTACATATATATGTAAACACTAAAACAAGCAATGACTGAAGGATTTGTTTAGAACTTAAATGAGCGAAATAGTTTTTGAGAGAGATATTTGTCACTAATGTGAAGAATTGCCAACTAATGGTGCTAATGAAATATACAGCCACTTTCAGTTGTTGTATTATTTTTCAATTCCATAGAATCAAATCATCCCCTTTTCCTCTTATTGCTGCCCAGGACAGACCACTCCCAACACTGGCCTTGGTACCACTCAGCTTGAAGAAAATTCCAGTAGCTCAAATTAGCATCTCCTGTGCCCTTCCACACAACTGAAAGTACTTAAGGTCAAGTGAGTCCTTTCTGGTGTGGAGCAACCTGTCATTCTTCCCCCTTGTCCACACACATTTCTTTCAAATGGCAATATAAATGATCTTCATGGGATCAGAACTTTTACTATAAATGTCTCTTTCTAAAACTCCCTGTGAGAACTGTAGTTCTGTCTGATCTAACAGCCAGCCTGAGGGTAATAGATAATACTGGCCATGATGTGATTTATCCCATTTCCTTTAGAGATCAGTTTGGCCCAATTCTCTACTGCACACCAAGTTTCTGAACTGAGAAACCTGGAAATTTCTCTTTGCTCATAGCTCTACTAGCAGAGAGGCTTTCCTGGTCCAGATTAAATGCATTAAAATTACACATAGATGAAAGTATAATGATCTAATATTCATTTTAATGCTGTTATCTCCAGTGAAGGGGAACAGAAAATAGAATATCTAAAGAAAGGATCATGCATGAATATCTTGTTAATAGCTTTCTTGCTGGTTAGGACATAGTGAGCAAATAAAAGTAAGTATAATAATTCAGAGAGACAGGATATTAAAATGAATCATTACCAAAATGGGACCAAAGCCAATACTGCTGAAGTAGATTCCTTCTGCAAACTTTATCATGTCTTGACTGCGAGTTTTTATTCGCTGAGCCTTAGAGATTTGTACTTACAAAAATTATTATTGTTAATCATAGAATCTAATAGCCCAAAAAGCCAGAAAACTGCCATAACTATATGCTTTTCAAACATTTCCTTTGTGGCAATAAATAGCAAGTAATTGTCCTCTTGTACTTATTTCAAATGTCAGTTTTAAGGGGGTGGTTAGGAGGTTATGGCAGTATATATCTGTGAACTCATTAACATTGAAATTCTATCTTGTGAAATTCTGGAAATGTTAGGACCCCAAAGTTAAATTTATTGAATAAAATTGTTTATCTGCATGTTTTTGGCAAAAGAGTTTAAGAAATTGGAAGAGCACAACTTGATGTGTGATAATGGATCTCTATAACTATAGAAGAAAAAATAATACTTGTGAAATAATATCTGTAAAATTATTTTACCCCAGTGTAAGTAGTTTAGGAAAATCCAATAGCTCTTTGAATTCAGGAAATTCAATTAATTATTAAACCAGGTCATATATGCATATATATTGTTCCACTTTACTAAATATGATGGTCATGAAAGTGGGGTCAGCATATCTTATTTACATATATTAGGTATATATGATCTGTTAAGTACCACACATATTATACATACAAATATTATATATATGGAAAAAATATATGGAAATATATGTATTACAAACTTCCCTGGTAGCTCAGCTGGTAAAGAATCTGCCTGCAATGCAGGAGACCCCTGTTCATTTCCTGGGTTGGGAAGATCCTTTTGAAAAGGGATATACACCCATTCCAGTATTCTGGCCTGCTGAATTCCCTGAACTGTATAGTCCATGGGGTTGCAAAGAGTCAGACATGACTGAGCGACTTTCACACACAGACACACACACATATATATATATCACAAGTATGTTACCTAATAATCACCCATTTTGAGTTTTAGGATTTATGTATAGTTAATATACCTACTCATATGCAGTTTGTTTTTCAAGCCTCACAGTTTGTGATCCCTTCTGGTTCTTTGGCTCTCCCTAGCTGCAGGAGTCACTTGGCCTTGGTGTAAAGCATTGATGAGACCAGCCCTGAATTCCTGCAAGAGTGACAGAATCTCAAGGAAAAACTTTGTGGTTCAACACTTAAGTCATTCTGATTTGCCTCTAATCTGGCTCTAAGCTTGAGTCCTCATGACTACCTGGATCTTCATCTTGCTCCTTGCATCTAAATTTTGAGACCAGACATGGACTTAGACCAAACTCCACTGAGAAGGATTCTTAACTCAACAAAAAACCCAGATCCCCAGGCAGAAAATGTCATTCTCT
Organism: Giraffa tippelskirchi; assembly: GCF_054371585.1. Lineage (NCBI taxonomy): Eukaryota > Metazoa > Chordata > Mammalia > Artiodactyla > Giraffidae > Giraffa > Giraffa tippelskirchi. The sequence goes on along the minus strand of NC_137281.1, from coordinate 135,348,694 downwards.
GAATTTGTCCTCCTGGAGTTCTTCCTTCTCCTTCAATCCCTAAGACCTGGTTCTTAACTATCGGTTTACTTTTTTTGTTTTGCTCTGTTCTTCGAATCCCATGGCACCCAAATTTATCTTACATAAATTTAGGTGTTTATAAACTGTTTGATCACCTGGTTTCCAAAATTCTAAAATCTTCTGTATTTGATTGCCCTCTGGATTTGACATCTTCTGGTTCTTTGCTGGCTTATCACTTGCACTGATCTTGCCTCTTCCTCCATTTTGTGAGGGTTCTCCCTGGAAAATCTTACTGAGAATTTGGGACCCAGCAATTGGCAACTTATTTCCTGACCCTAAATTTTACCCTGGCCATCTGCTTCTCAGCTCTACCCTATCATAGTCAACCTATTTCCTTCTGACCCTATCATTCTAGTCTAACTCTTTGCGCTGAATTCTTTGCTCTGTCACCAACACTCCTCTAAATTGGCTCTTAATGTGCTTCAGCGGGGAAGAAGGATGCTTCATCAAGTTCTGTGACACAGAGAAAATAGCATAAAATCTGCATTTGGTGCCATGGACTTTCTTGTGTGGCTTTAGTAATTTTATGTACTTTTTCCTAATTTACTTAACAATGAAGTTTTGTGAGGTTTTAATTGGACAGTGTATAGCAATGCATCTATTAGAAGGCCTGGCGTACCTTCTCTGTCATTCAGGATTTTATCAGAGCAGCAAAACCATCAGAAATGAGATAGAATAAGGGCTTTATTAGAGGTGTTTGACATTGAGCCAGTGAAGGAGTTGGTTAAAAAATTTATGTATGGCTATTGCTTTTGCATTTGGTGCTGGACCTGAAGTGAGCAGGGAGTTGGAAAGGAGAGATGGATGGGAAGTAGACAAGAGCAAGGACAATCTATAATCCAGGAGGATATATTGGAACCCAAAGGATAAGCTGAAAATTGAGTTAATCTCTCATCACTGCCAATCCTTTAATTTAGATGAGGCAGTTGACTTGTAGGAGAGATTTACACTCTTTAGGATACTGAAAGTGCACCTAACCCAGGTGTGGGAGAAACCCAAGGAGATTAGATAAAAGCCAACATGATGAGTCAGCATATTCACAACAACATAGTGAGCTGCATTAGCATCTGACCTGCCAAGCTAAACCAGCCTCTTGATTCACTTCCAGAGTCCACTCCTTTCACAAATTTCCCATATGATTAGCCCTCAACCAGAATCATACAGAGAAGAGAGTTCTAGGAAACATATTTCAAGCTTAGCTTAGCTGGCATAGTACAGAGACTCCACATCATTTTCTTTCTTCACATCTGTGCTTCAAGCCTATATCTCAAAAGGTGTGGTGAAAAATAATATGTAAACTCTTTAGGTCTTGTTTAAAAGACCTGATTGAATTGGCAATCTCTGATTCAATCAGCAAGGTCAGTTTATTCTATTTGTCACGAAATCGGACATCTGGTTAACCCTATTTTATTCTTTGGTCTTTAAGCTGGATCAAGTTATTTCACTTCTCTTTGCCATAGTTATCGTGTGTCTAGGATTTAACACTACCTTGAGACTATAACTATACGAATTTTGCACTTCTTTCAAGCATGATGGGGAGATAATTGGTTTATGACATATGAAGCCCTTTTAAGCTTCTTAGGTGAGCAGGGGGGTGGAGGCATCACAGCACCAAACTTCATAAAACTGTTCATTTAATTGTTTTTACTCATCCAGGCCCACTGCTGATAATCCTGATAAGAACACTGCATCATTCTTCCAAGGGCAGAGTTATTTTAGCTTTAGAAAGGTCTCAAAAGCTTTTTAAACTTGTTTGAGCTCTGAAGGTCTGTGAGAGTAATGCAATTTTCACCACGTTAAATAATACATTCAAGTGTAAGTGGCTTTCAAAGTGAGTAACTAAAGAAAAGGGCACTGGATGAAGCTGCTCTTGCTGCGTCTCCAAGGTGACAGTTTGTCACGTAGCAATGGGCAGGCCCTCTGACAAGGCTGGTGGAGAGGGCCAGTGTAATCAATACAGCCCCTTTCAGAGCTGTCACACATAGACTAGATCTGACTAAATTCCTCAAAACATTGAGTTCAGTGGCAGAAAAGGAAAATGTGATATGACACTGCCTATATCAATCTTGAAATTTAAAATCAAAGATAACATATTAATTTTCTACAAAATAAATCTCTTAAGAACTCAGATTTGCAACATTAACAAATACATACAGGGAGAAGAATCTGGGAAACACATTCTTCACTAACTTCTCAACAACAGGAGGATAGGATTTCTAAATCCTGCTTTAACCAATACTACTTATGGATCTCAGTAGCTTTTTTCTGAAGAAAATGTATCATTTCTTAGAAAATTTGGAATCTCTAATTAAAGAATTTATCTGTCATCCCTTTGAATATTGAGTGTGTGTTTAAGCACCCCATGGAAACGATCACTAATTTTATTTCTAGTTTCTAAATTAATAGTTTCTGAATCTTCTCGCAACAAGTCTCTAATATGTCACCTAATCATTTATTAAAGATAGAATACTATGTTAGCAATTAATTATGGCCAAAGGCAAACCCAATTAAGACCTCTAGAAATCATCCAGAGGGAAATAAAAGGACCTGAAGTGTGGCAATGAGGCCAGAGAAAAGAAGATGGAATTGAGATTTCCTGACTTGAGTGGTTGGCGAATGTACAAAAGAGCCAGTTTGGAGCTTAGGCCATCAGGTAGATGATAATGCAGTGATCTGAGAAAGAAAATGGAGGAAGAGAAGCAGGCAGGAGATGAAAAGATCAGTTTGTAACCAATATCTGGAACTAACTGCTTCATCATTGGGTACCTCTGTGGAAGTTCTTAGTGATTTTCCCATCAGTATCCATCCTCCTGAACACCAACAAAATCAGTCTAACGTCTCACCATCTGCATTTAGTGAGGGGCATCACAGCTGTTTTCCATGTCCCCACAGTTGGAAAGTCACACAATACTGTCAGCATTTCAGAGCGGTTGGTTGGTGCTGGTTCGATATGTGGGTGGATTTCATTGTTGATAATAATAGTTCTGTTGGCTGTTTTCAGGGCTAGTGATTTGTCTGCTAGTTGGCATAGGAAGCAAAATTGCTGAATTCAATGAACCTCGGGAGCATCTTAAAATCATGCCCGTTTAAAATGTTAACTAATGAACTTCAGTTTAATGTTTTACCAGAGCCCATGGGATTATGGGTGATAAAAACTAAAAATGTAAGGTTGATGTTCTGGAAACAATGATACAATTTGCTTTTTATGCAATTTTAGAAAATGCATAAATGTTCCAGGTCAGGCGGCACAGTAGCTGTCATAATGTGTTGGCATCTTGTCACTCTTACACTTCATCCTCTGCGTATATTGCATTTGTTCAGACTCTGAATTGCATTAAGTTGCTCCCTATTAGAACAAAATATACTCAGTTCCATAAATACTGAATTAAATTCACTTCAGTATTTTAATACTGATTTTTATGCCCAATCTTAATAAACTTAGACGCACAGTGGCATTAAGTGAACAATTGAGATGTACTTAACCTTCTTATATAATGAGTAGAAAATAGGGTTTCATGAATATTGACTTATATTGCATAGGTGTGTTATAATGTACATTTACATATTTTTTCCTCTCTACACAAGAAAAGTCTAACTTTTAACAGAGTAGCCCTGTCCTTGCATTCTTCTGTTTAATTCAGAATACCTGCCTACATATAGAATGTATTCAGAATATTGGTAATAGATATTAGAGGAAAATGGATCAAGAAAAAAAATCAGGCTTTCTAAAACGTCAGGTTGGGAAAATTAAATGATGTATATCTTTTAAAATGTCTGAACATATCATTTTTTAAAACCTTAAATCAACTCCCAGTTCTTACCAGAATTATCTTATTATAAATAAAAAACTGGTTTACTTTAATGTTCTCTTTACTTTGGTGCTATATGCAACCCTTTGCCTTACCTTTGGATAGTTTTTATCATTTAATTTTTTCTTCAAGTGCTCTCTCAGTAAATTTCTTCATATTATTCCTCTATCAAAAACTGTGGGTTCATATTTTTATGCTATGTAGGTTTGAAATTGAATCTTTTAGCACTCAGAGAGTTTTCACAATCAGAGCTATCTGCCTAATTCAATATTTGTATCATTCATCTATTACTCTTATAAACTGGTACTTTTGTTCCTCAATGATACACCCCTTTTTCCTTCCCCCGTTGTTTTCCCTTGCTGAGAGTGCCCTCACAACTCATTTGCCTTTCCAAACTAGACCTACCCTTCTATGTCCTACCTCGGGTCCAAGCCCCTTTTTGACACTCCTCTGAAACATTCTCTGATTTAATAATCTCTACCCTGCAGTTGAGTTTTGAGTTAAATGCTATTTTAACATAGAGAACTCTGAGGTGTGAAATTTCACTGTTTAAAAACTTTAAGTTGTAGAAAAATATTTCAACAAGTGCAAAAACAGACAATTTAGTAAAATAACATCTATGTATCCATTGCTTGGCTTTGGAAAGGACCAACTCATATCTAGTCTTGTTTGATCAATGCACCACCTCTTTTCCTTCCCTTAATATTTCAGAGTAAACCTCAAAAATCATTGCATTTTATTTTTAAATTTTAATAATGTGAAATAAACTTTTTGAGTTTATTTTCAGTTTAAACTATATGTATAATATAAATAGATATATCTGAACCTGTGACTCTCTCTCTATACCACATCTCTCTGTCTATGTCTAATATACCAGAAGGGAATTTATAACAAAAATATTTGAACAAGCTGAACTTGTGTTATGGAATGATGAGACTTCACATTCTGCTATTCATTTAGCACAAGCATAAATAACTATTATAAATGGTATCTTTTCCATAGTAAGTTTTTCATACTAGTTTGCTTCCTTATTAAAGAAGCTTCTTCTCTTCTTATGGGCTTCCCAGGTAGCTCATTGATAATGAATCTGTCTGCGAGTGAAGGAGACACAAGTAATGTGGATTTGATCCCTGGGTCAAGAAGATTCCCTGAAGTAGGAAATGGCAACCCACCCGGTCCTCTATCCATGCTACAGTCCATGGGGTTGCAAAGAGTCTGAAATTATACAGATGTTCTCTAAGTGTTCCATGCTGTATTTGACCCACATTAATTTATCCTGAGATGTTCAGTGATGCAAGGGCCCTTGCTTGGTATTCTTAACAGATACTTCAACAAATACTCCCAGTTCACTTTTACACCTTCATCAACCACAATTCCAAGGAAGCTTCAGGTTCTTGTAAAATGCTCTACAAATGCCTGCCACTGATTACTGTTGCTGTGAAAATGACTGCTCTCCATGTGTCTCACTGGAACCAGGGTTGATATGATTTCTTTGAAGTCTTTGGCCGGTTGTGTCTTTGTTCCACCCCACTATTTTCTATAACTGTTTTTTCTTTTCTAGTTGATACATAAGAGATAATCTTCTAGGCCAGATGAATAACGTCCTAATTGTATTCAGCTGACATTAATTCTCCCATTTATTGGAAGGTAGAAATATAGATGTCACACCACCATAACTGTTTCAACACAGGGTATTCCTGTTAATTCACTAATGTATAGACTTCCCTTAGGGGAAAAATTCGAATGCTGTCTTCAGATACCTCTCTAGCAGGGAAATGTGTTTTATTTTATTTTTTTTTTTTTTATAAATTTATTTATTTTAGTTGGGGGCTAATTACTTTACAATATTGTAATAGTTTTTGCCATACATTGACATGAATCAGCCATGGGTTTACATGTGTTCCCCTTCCCGGACCCCCCACCCACCTCCCTCCCCATCCCATCCTTCTGGATCATCCCATTGCCCCGGCCCTGAGCCCTTGTCACATGCATCGAACATGGAATGGTGCTCTGTTTCACATATGACAATACACATGTCTCAATGCCATTCTCCCAGAACGTCCCACCCTCACCTTCTCCCTCAGAGTCCATAAAATTGTTCCATGCATCTGTGTCTCTTATTCTGTCTCGCATGTAGGGTTATCGTTACCATCTTTCAAATTCCATATATATGCATTAGTATACTGTATTGTTGTTTTTCTTTCTGGCTTACTTCACTCTGTATAATGGGCTCCAGTTTCATCCATCTCAGTAGAACCGATTCAAATGTATTTTTTTTAATGGCTGAGTAATATTCCATTGTGTATATGTACCACAGCTTCCTTATCCATTCGTCTGCTGATGGACATCTAGGTTGCTTCCATGTCCTGGCTATTGTAAACAGTGCTGCGATGAACATTGGGGTACACGCGTCTCTTTCAATTCTGGTTTCCTCGGTGTATATGCCCAGCAGTGGGATTGCTGGGTCATATGGCAGTTCCATTCCCAGTTTTTTAAGGAATCTCCACACTGTTCTCCATAGTGGCTGTACTAGTTTGCATTCCCACCAACAGTGTAAGAGGGTTCCCTTTTCTCCACACCCTCTCCAGCATTTATTGCTTGTAGACTTTTGGATAGCAGCCATTCTGACTGGTGTGAAATGATACCTCATTGTGGTTTTGATTTGCATTTCTCTAATAATGAGTGATGTTGAGCATCTTTTCATGTGTTTGTTAGCCATCTGTATGTCTTCTTTGGAGAAATGTCTGTTTAGTTCTTTGGCCCATTTTTTGATTGGGTCGTTTATTTTTCTGGAATTCAGCTGCAGAAGTTGCTTGTATATTTTTGAGATTAATTGTTTGTCTGTTGCTTCATTTGCTATTATTTTCTCCCATTCTGAAGGCTGTCTTTTCACCTTGTTTATAGTTTCCTTTGTTGTGCAAAAGCTTTTAATTTTAATTAGGTCCCATTTGTTTATTTTTGCTTTTATTTCCAATATTCTGGGAGGTGGGTCATGGAGGATCCTGCTGTGATTTATGTCGGAGAGTGTTTTGCCTATGTTTTCCTCTAGGAGTTTTATTGTTTCTGGTCTTACGTTTAGATCTTTAATCCATTTTGAGTTTATTTTTGTGTACAGTGTTAGGAAGTGTTATAGTTTCATTCTTTTACAAGTGGTTGACCAGTTTTCCCAGCACCACTTGTTAAAGAGATTGTCTTTTCTCCATTGTATATTCTTTCCTCCTTTGTCGAAGATAAGGTGTCCATATGTGCATGGGTTTATCTCTGGGCTTTCTATTTTGTTCCATTGATCTATATTTCTATCTTTGTGCCAATACCATACTGTCTTGATGACTGTGGCTTTGTAGTAGAGCCTGAAGTCAGGCAGGTTGATTCCTCCAGTTCCATTCTTCTTCCTCAAGATTGCTTTGGCTATTCGAGGTTTCTTATATTTCCATACAAATTGTGAGATGATTTGTTCTAGTTCTGTGAAAAATACCATTGGTAGCTTGATAGGGATTGCATTGAATCTGTAGATTGCTTTGGGTAGAATACTCATTTTCACTATATTAATTCTTCCAATCCATGAACACGGTATATTTCTCCATCTGCTTGTGTCCTCTTTGATTTCTTTCATCAGTGTTTTATAGTTTTCTATATATAAGTCTTTTGTTTCTTTAGGTAGATATATTCCTAAGTATTTTATTCTTTTTGATGCAATGGTGAATGGTATTGTTTCCTTAATTTCTCTTTCTGTTTTCTCATTATTGGAGTATAGGAATGCAAGGGATTTCTGTGTGTTAATTTTATATCCTGCAACTTTACTATATTCATTGATCAACTCTAGTAATTTTCTAGTAGAGTCTTTAGGGTTTTCTATGTAGAGGATCATGTCATCTGCAAACAGTGAGAGTTTTACTTCTTCTTTTCCTATCTGTATTCCTTTTATTTCTTTTTCAGCTCTGATTGCTGTGGCCAAAACTTCCAAAACTATGTTGAATAGTAGTGGTGAAAGTGGGCATCCTTGCCTTGTTCCTGACTTTAGGGGAAATGCTTTCAATTTTTCACCATTGAGGATAATGTTTGCTGTGGGTTTGTCATATATAGCTTTTATTATGTTGAGATATGTTCCTTCTATTCCTGCTTTCTGGAGGGTTTTAATCATAAATGGATGCTGAATTTTGTCAAAGGCTTTTTCTGCATCTATTGAGATAACCATATGGTTTTTTTCTTTCAATTTGTTAATGTGGTGTATTACATTGATTGATTTGCGGATGTTAAAAAAACCTTGCATTCCTGGGATAAAGCCCACTTGGTCATGATGTATGATCTTTTTAATATGATGTTGGATTCTGTTTGCTAGAATTTTATTAAGGATTTTTGCATCTATGTTCATCAGTGATATTGGCCTGTAGTTTTCCTTTTTTGTGACATCTTTGTCTGGTTTTGGAATTAGGGTGATGGTGGCCTCATAGAATGAGTTTGGAAGTTTACCATCTTCTGCAATTTTCTGGAAGAGTTTGAGTAGGATAGGTGTTAGCTCTTCTCTAAATTTTTGGTAGAATTCTGCTGTGAAGCCGTCTGGTCCTGGGCTTTTGTTTGCTGGAAGATTTCTGATTACAGTTTCGATTTCCGTGCTTGTGATGGGTCTGTTAAGATCTTCTATTTCTTCCTGGTTCAGTTTTGGAAAGTTATACTTTTCTAAGAATTTGTCCATTTCTTCCAAGTTGTCCATTTTATTGGCATATAGCTGTTGGTAGTAGTCTCTTATGATCCTTTGTATTTCTGTGGAGTCTGTTGTGATCTCTCCATTTTCATTTCTAATTTTGTTGATCTGATTCTTCTCCCTTTGTTTCTTGATGAGTCTGGCTAATGGCTTATCAATTTTGTTTATCTTCTCGAAAAACCAGCTTTTAGTTTTGTTGATTTTTGCTATGGTCTCTTTTGTTTCTTTTGCATTTATTTCTGCCCTAATTTTTAAGATTTCTTTCCTTCTACTGACCCTGGGGTTTTTCATTTCTTCCTTCTCTAGTTGCTTTAGGTGTAGAGTTAGTTGGTTTATTTGATTTTTTTCTTGTTTCTTGAGGTACGCCTGTATTGCTATGAACCTTCCCCTTAGTATTGCTTTTACAGTGTCCCATAGGTTTTGGGTTGTTGTGTTTTCATTTTCATTCGTTTCCATGCATAATTTTATTTCTTTTTTGATTTCTTCTGTGATTTGTTGGTTATTCAGAAGCGTGTTGTTTAGCCTCCATATGTTGGAACTTTTAATAGTTTTTTTCCTGTAATTGAGGTCTAATCTTACTGCATTGTGGTCAGAGAAGATGGCTGGGATGATTTCAATTTTTTTGAATTTACCAAGGCTAGATTTATGGCCCAGGATGTGATCTATCCTGGAGCAAGTTCCATGTGCACTTGAGAAAAAGGTAAAATTGATTGTTTTGGGGTGGAAACTCCTGTAAATATCAATTAAATCTAATTTGTCTATTGTATCATTTAAAGTTTGTGTTTCCTTGTTAATTTTCTGTTTAGTTGATCTATCCATATGCGTGAGTGGAGTATTAAAGTCTCCCACTATTATTGTGTTATTGTTAATTTCCCCTTTCATACTTGTTAGTATTTGCCTTATATATTGTGGTGCTCCTATGTTGGGTGCATATATATTTATGATTGTTACGTCTTCTTTTATACTTCAATCCAAAGAACACTTCTGAATACCTGTGTGTGTTAGTCACGCAGTCGTGTCCAACTCTTTGCGACCCCATGTTCTGTAGCCCACCAGGCTCCTCTGTCCATGGAATTCTCCAGGCAAGGATTCTGGAGTGGGTAGCCATTTCCTCCTCCAGGGGACCTTCCCGACCCAGGGATCGAACCCAGGTCTCCTGCATTGCAGGCAGATTCTTTACCATCTGAGCCACCAGGGAAGCCCCTGGTTCTGAGTACCTACCATGTGCCAGATATTTTATTAGATGTTGGGTCATTTGGGGTTTAAAAAATCACTGTCCCTTCTATTGAAGCCCTTACAGAAAAAGAAAATAATTTGTTTAATGGAGTATCGGTCATGCTATTTTTCTTCAATCTGTCTCCATCCCACGGTTCTGTGTTACAACTGTCCCCAGGTTCCTTTAGCCTCTCGGATCATTCCCGTTTTATTCCCACTGCAGGCTCCTCTTTTTCCATCAATTCCTCAAAAGTTGGTGTGCTTCCATGCCCTGTATTTTGTCTTCTTCTCTCTTGGATATTCATATTCTCCCAGAGTGATCTCATACAATCCAACCTGGTGATTAAAAGTGGTTGTTCTTGTTTAGCCACTAAATCACGTCTGACTCTTTGGGACCTCATGGACTGACTGCAGCATGCCAGACTCCTCTGTCCTCCACTATCTCCTGGAGTTTGCATAAATTCTTGTCCATTGAGTCAGTGATGCTATCTAACTATCTCATCCTCTGCTGCCCCCTTCTTTTGCCTTCAATCTTTCCCAGCATCAGAATCTTTTCCAATTGAGTTGACTCTGCATCAGAGTATTGGAGCTCCAAAGTATTGGAGCTTCAGTCCTTCCAATGAATATTCAAGGTTGATTTCCTTTAGGATTGACTTTCAAACTTGTTGAAATCCAAGGGACTCTCAAGAGTCTTCTCCAGCACTGTATATACAAAGCATCAATTCTTTGATGTTCAACCTTCTTTATGGTCCAATTCTCATAGGTGTACTGGAAAAGCCATAGCTTTCATTCTACAGACTTCTGTTGGCAAAATGATGTCTCTGATTTTTAATATGCTGTCTAGATTGGTCATAGCTTTCCTTCCAAGGAGCAGCCATCTTTTAATTTCATGGCTATAATCACTGTCCTTGGTGATTTGAGAACCCAAGAAAATAAAATCTGTCACTGCTTCCACTTTTTCTTCTTCTATTTTCCATGAAGTGATGGAACTAGATGCCATGATCTTAGTTTTTTGAATGTTGAGTATCAAGCTAGCTTTTTCAATCTCCTCTTTTACCCTCTTCAAGAAGCTTAGTTCCTCTTCACTTTCTGCTATTAAAGTGGTATCATCTGTATATTTGAGGTTTTTGGTATTTTTCCAAGCAATCTTGATTCCACCTTGTGATTACTTTAGTCTGGCATTTCACATGGTGTAGTCAGCATATAAGTTAAATAAGCAGGATGACAATATACAGCCTTGACATACTGCTTTCCCAATTTTGAATCAGTTCATTGTTTCATGTTTGGTTCTAACTGTTGCTTCTTGACCCACATACAGGTTTCTTAAGAGACAGGTAAGGTGATCTAGTACTCTCATCTTTTCCAGAATATTCTACAGTTTGTTGTGATCCACACAGGCAAAGGCTTTAGCATAATCAGTGAAGCAGAAGTAGATGTTTTTCTGGAACTCCCTTGCTTTCTCTATGATCCATGGAATGTTGGCAATTTTATTTCTAGTTCCTCTGCCTTTTCAAAACCCAACTTGTACAGCTGAAAGTTCTCAGGTCAGATAGTGCTGAAGCCTAGTTTGAAGGATTTTGAGCATAATCTTACTTGCTTGTGAAATGAGTAGAATTGCATGATAGTTTGAACATTCTTTGGCATTGCCCTTCTTTGGAATTGGAATGAAAACTGACCTTTACCAGTCCTGTGGCCATGCTGAGTTTTCCAAGTTTGCTGGCATACTGAATGTAGCACATAACAGCATCATCTCTTAGGATTTTAAATAGCTCAGCTGGGATTCCATCACCTCCACTAACTTTGCTTGTAGTAATGCTTCCTAAGGCCCACTTGACTTCACACTCCAGTATGTCTGGCTCTAGGAGAGTGCCCACACAATTGTGGTTATCTGGGTCATTAAGACCCTTTTTGTATAGTTCTTCTGTTTATTCTTGCCACCTCTTGTTAATCTCTTTTGCTTCTGTTAGGTCCTTACTGTTTCTGTCCTTTATCGTGCCTATCCTTACATGATATGTTCCTTTAATATCTCCAACTTTCTTGAAGAGATCTCTAGTCTTTCACATCCTACTGTTTTTCTCTATTTCTTTGCATTGATCCTTTAAGAAGGCCTTCTTATCTCTCCTTGCTATTCTATGGAAGTCTGCATTCAGTTGGGTATATCTTTCCCTTTTGCTTTGCTTTTGCTTCTCTTCTTTCCTCAGTTATTTGTAAAGCTTCCTCAGACAACCACTTTTTCTTCTTGCATTTCTTTTTCTTTGGGTTGATTTTAGTCACTGCCTCCTGTACAATGTTATGAACCTTCATCTATAGTTCTTCAGGCATTCTGTTCATCAGACCTAATCCCTTGAATCTATTTGTCACCTCCACTGTATAATCATAAGGGATTTGATTTAGTTCATACCTGAATGGCCTAGTGATTTCCTGTACTTTCTTTGATTTAAGCCTGAATTTTGCAATAAAGAGCTCATGAGCTGAGCCATAGTCAGTTCCAGGTCTTGTTTTTACAGACTGTATCGAATTTCTTCATCTTTGGCTGCAAAGAACATAATCAATCTCATTTTGATATTGACAATCTGGTGATGTCCATGTGTAGAGTCATCTCATGGGTTGCTGGAACATGACCAGCATGTTCTCTTGACAAAACTGTAGGCTTTACCCTGTTTCATTTTGTACACCAAAGCCAAACTTGTCTGTTATGCTGGGTATCTCTTGACTTCCTCCTTTTGTATCCCAATCCCCTAATGTGAAAAGGACATCTTATTTCTGGTGTTAGTTCTATAAAGTGTTGTAGGCCTTCTTAGAACTGATCAGCTTCAGTTTCTTCAGCATCAGTGGTTGGGGCATAGACTTGGATTACTGTGACATTGAATGGTTTGCCTTGGAAACAAACGGAGATCATTCTGTCATTTTTGAGTTGCACCAAAGTACTAAATTTTGGACTGTTTTGTTGACCATGTGAACTACTCCATTTCTTCTAAGGGATTCTTGCCTACAGTGGTAGATATATTGGTCACCTGAGTTCAGTTAGCCCATTCCCATTCATTTTAGTTCACTGATTCCTGAAATGTCAATGTTCATACTCGCCATCTCCTGTTTGACCACTTCCAATTTACCTTGATTCATGGATCTAACATTCCAGGTTCCTATGCAGTATTGTTCTTTACAGCATTGGACTTTACTTTCACTACCAGACACATCCACAACTGAGCATCATTTCCACTTTGGCCCATCTGCTTCATTCTTTCTAGAGCTATTGATAAGCACCCTCTGCTTTTCCCCAGTCATGCATGCGTGCACCACTATCATGCTATATGCTACCAGAGAAGAGCAGAGGGCAGTTGCTAATAGCTCCAGAAAGAATGAAGCAACTGGGCCAAAGTAAAAACGATGCTCAGTTGTGGAAGTGTCTGAAGGTGAAAATAAACTTCAATGCTGCAAAGAACAATATTGCATAGGAACCTGAAATGTTAGGTCCATGAATCAAGATTAAATTGGATATGATCAAGCAGGAGATGGCAAGAGTGAACATTGACATCCTAGCAATCAGTGAACTAAAATGAATGGGAATGGGTGAATTTAACACAGATGGCCATTAGTGGTACTCTTAAGTAAAATATCTCTCTTGCATTCCAAATCCATATATATCCAATTTACTTAACATCCTTTCTTTTTCCACCAAATCTTTTAACTCATTTTCCATTGACACCCTATACCTCCACCAAAGACTGACTGTCAGTCCAGCATGCTTCTCTACTTACTCCCTGTGTGCAGCTAGTGATAAATCCCTGCCTTTTTTTTCTTTATCATTTCTCTCCCATTTTCCACTAACACTTCAATTTTACTAGTTGCGGCTCTCTTCTTCCCTTCCCTGGAATATTATCCCAGGGAAGTTACCAGATCTTCCTGTCTCCTCTTGTCTTCTCCAATTCATTCTTTACACCAGAACAACCTTCTTAAACTAGCCCATAAAACACAAACCACAAAAGCTCAATAGTTGTGGTATGCGGGTTTAGTTGCTCCCAGGCACATGGGATCTTAGTTCCTCCACCAAGGAGGGATTGAACCTGAGTCTCCTGCATTGCAAGGTAGATTCTTAACCACTGGACCACTGGGGAAGTCCTTGTTCACTTTTTATTTTTTTGACCTGAACGATTTCCTTCTGCTTATGTAGAGTTGACTCCTCACATATGTGTCCCTCCTCTGTGCTCTATACATAATTTCATAAAGCACTCAAGCTACACTAGTGTATTGTCTGTTTGCCCGTCTTCTACTATAATATGTTCATTGAAGACAAGGACAAGGTTAAATTCACCTCTGAACTCCTGATACCTAACAGAGCACCTAGTTTATAGAAAACACTAAATGTTTATTGAAAGATGGGATGGAAGAATGATGCGAAACTTTTCTATTTATTTGATGGTATTCTATTACCTATTTGTATGTTTATAAACTTTATCTTTTAGTATATTGATATTTGATTCTCTGAAGAAACTCTCCTGGTAGGTATCAGGAGTTCAGAGGTGAATTTAACCTTGTTCTTGTCTTCAATGAACATATTATAGTAGAAGACGTGTGCAAACAGACAATACAATAGTGTAGCTTGAGTGCTTTATGAAATTATGTATAGAGCACAGTGGAGGGACACGTATGTGAGGAGTCAACTCTACATAAGCAGAAGGAAATAGTTCAGGTAAAAAAAAAAGTGTCACTAGCAAAGTGAACTAATACTGTGAATTGGACCTGGTGATTGATTCTACTCTTTCAGATGTGATATGGTCCATGTTGAAAATTAACCATTTAAAATCGAAAGGCATTGAAGAAAACATAATTCAAACTTCATGTTGGATCTTCCCACTAAGTGGAGTGGACAGACACATGGATATTTTGACTGCCCAGCATCTGAATCCCCTTCCTGTGCTTCTACTGTGTGTCTTGCTGGGATGCAGCACGTGAATTCTACCAAAGCTCCATAGAGCCCAGTTAATTTGGATTCAAGCTTCTCTCATAAATGAGATCTAGGTTTAGTCAACAAGATCAAGATACTCCTGGCATTTTACATTTGAGGGAGTAACACTAAATTCAGAGACAGCAGAATGCGTTCAACTGCGTGGACGCCACACCCATTTCCCAGATAGGATAGCTGGCAGCCATGTCCGCTCCAGTAGCAGGGGAAGCAATATCTTCACATAACCGCTCTTGTGGTCCTGCCACCTGCCTGATATTCCTTGTTGCCACTTGTTTGCATTTGATTTTCTAGATTTCTGAGGAGCTTCCTAAGTTAATCCATCTTGTTCATAAAATCTTTCAGCTTCAATTGACCAGAGTCAATTTTTGTTTCTTTCTGCTAACAAAATTTACTAATAACTATTGATGAAATTTACTTATGCAGAACTGTTTAAGTGGACGACTATGTGCTAGTATGCCTCTAATTTAAAATGAATGTATTTAATTCACTAAATACATTGAGCAAAGTTATTCCAAGTAACGGATATAGAAGCAAAATGTTCTTCTAACACAACACCAGGGAGCAGACTGTGGGTAAATGACATAAGTAATTTATGGACAATAACCATTGCTTTGCCTTCGGATATTTCTTTATCTCCTTTGCATGCCATTCCCCAGGTGCCATCTGAAAAGGGAGTAGTAGGCCGCTAATGAAGGTGTTCTCTGTGGTATTATATGCAGTCTTAAGAATAAGGAATGGAGCAATTGTCTGCAATCATAACCAGATGTTGTAAAGCTCTACAAGCCTTAATGGCTGTTGTTTCAATACAGCTTTTTAGAAGGAAAAAAAAAATCAATAACAGTAAAATAAATTATCTATGGGAAGCATTTACTCACCATTTTTCATGAGAAAATTACTGCACAGAGACATAATTGTGCTCTTTGGATGTAGTTTGAAAGTTGAAAAGCTAAAAGATTGTGTTTATACTTGCATGTTTGGCTTTTGTAGGAAGCTTTATGAATTATCACTGGGGCATCTATAGAGCATTTACTAGTGAAAACTGTGCATGATGTTAGACTTTAAGCCACTTAAAATATGTGAAAGGAAAACTACATCCTGTTTCGTTGAAATCATGTAGTACTAAATGCAGCAGATGTGGGGCCTTAAGATTTGAATATGTCAAAACTGAAGATCTCTTTGCTCTCTTAAATTGGACTTCTGGTGGCTTCAAGAGGAGTGAGCAATATGTGTGCAAAGCCATCTAGATGTTTTCCTCCTACTCATACACCAGATTCATGGACAGTGCAGGGTGTAAATTAACTGGGAGATGCTTAGCCACATTTTGACAGTGAAATCTTTTAGTCTCTACCAGAATCCCAAAGGATGGCCCTTCAACTGCATACATCAAAGTCACTTGGGCTGCTTATTGAAAGTGTAGATTCTTTGGTCCCACCCTACACATTCATTTTAGGACCCCATGGAAGTACATGTGTCTATGATACTATACTCTCTAGTATCAATCATTGATAATGTCCTTCTTTCCTTTTAAATGCCTTCCCTAGGACCAGAGTTGGACTTCCCTCAGAGCTCAATTGGTAAAAAATCTGCCTGCAGTGCAGCAGACCCGGGTTCGATCCCTCTGTTGGAAAGATCCCCTGGAGAAGGAAATGGCAACCCACTCCAGTATCTTTGGCTGGAAAATCCCTTGGAGAGAGGAACCTGGTGGGCTGAAGTCCATGGGGTCACAAAGACTCAGGGACAACTGAGTGACCAACGCTTCACTTTCACTTCATGACCAGAGTTTATTCTAATTAAAATGTGAGTAAATACAGATGTACTCATATATGTAGAACCTTCTTTCCTGCCCAGTCCCCCCTCTTCCCAATCCATTTGTGAAGCATTTCTTAGCCACTTCACTGTGTTTTTCCACTATCTGGTGCTTCTCCTAATGCCATATGCTTTCTGTGTCCCCACACACCCAGAATTTGGTCATCACATTCCTCAAACTCTATTGATCCATTAAAACAACCGTCCTAAATTTTATCCTTGTTGCCAAGTCATCCACAGCAATAAGGAACTATTGACAGGTTATTCTGTAACAATATGAGAGGGCTGAAGAAACTGTCATAAATAATCCTTCCATCTTGAGTAATACTCCAGCATTTAACAGACCTCCCCTGTACAGAGCACCTCATTGGCTGTCTCTTCCAAGTGAGTCGATAATCACATAAGATTCTGCAGCTAGTATACTTTTAAAAAATATTTGTTAAAAAATGATGGCAGTTACAGTTCAGGTTGAAGGGAATGGTAACATGATGGTAAATCTATGATAGTAATAAATCCTCTAAAACAGGAATACGAAGTGAAGACTTGTCAGTAGCAGGTAAATGATTTAACAGAAGTGACATAAGAAATGTACTGTGTTCAATGCTCAAAAAAAGTCGTTAACCAAGTAAAACGAGGGATATCTACTGCATGAATGAGGGGGTGGATGGTGGGGAATATAGTGTATGGTACATGAGTGGTGCATCAGGGCAGGACAATTTAAAAATACATCTAAAAGGAACTTAGATAAGAATTCACTTGTTATACCAAAAGGGATTATAGATGGAGAAAGAGCATGAACAAAGTCAGAATGGGAAAAGACTGAACTTGGACATGGGTTCAGTCGCTAAGTTGAGTCCAACTCCTTGAGACCCTAGGGACTGTAGCCCACCAGGCTCCTCTATCCAAGGGATTCTTCAGGCAAATACTAGAGTGTGTTGCCATTTCCTCCTCCAGGGGGTCTTCCTGACCCAGAAATGAACACATGTCTCCTTTGTCTCCTGCATTGGAGGGCAGATTCTTTACCACTGAGCCACTTGGGAAGCCTGAACTTGGACATGTAGAGGTCTAAACTAGAGATGGAAAGGAGAGAATTGGCATTGGAATCGTTGAGGAAAAGGAATGTAAAAGGAAATGAATAGGGACTTCCCTGGTGGTCCAATGGTTAAGAATCCACCTGCTACTGCAGAGGACACTGATTCAATTCCTGGTCAGGGAACTAAGATTCCATATGCTGCGGAGCAACTAGGCCTGCAGGCCACAATTACTAAAGCCTGTGTGCCTAGAGCCTGTGTAACAAGACCAACAAGAAATGTCACCACAATGAGAAGGCCTCACCCCATGAGGAAGAGTAGGCCCTACTCACCACTGTAATTAGAGAAATCCTGCATGCAGCAATGGAGTCTCAGCACAGCCAAAAATAAATAAATGAATAAATTAAAGAAAATAAAAGGAATTGACTGCAGCTGTAGACATGTGTGGGAGGGGAGTGGGACTCTGCTTTCAAGTCCAGTTGACACCAAATAGGTTGGTAGTTTGAGTGTGATAATAAGACTCATCTTTCAAAATATCTTGAGACTGTTTTCCCTGAAAGTCCTGCACAGGTAAAGTTTGGTTCTCTTATCGTACACATCCTATGCATTAGTGAAGACACAGTTCCTCTTTTCCATCCTTCTGTTATTTGCTGAAAGCACCCATGTGATGATTATCTTATTACTAGAATTACCCAAATAAGATTCTCGAGAAATGGAGAAAAGGGTATTTGAAAAATGCAGTTTCCTTTTCCTTTGAAATGGGAAGTCTAACATTCCTAATGATGCTAGAAACCACAGACCCTTAATTTGATTTCTTTCCACCACAGATAAAGAACATCATGATTGTTTTGCTGCTTTAGTGAAGGAGAATTACCCATAGGCAAGAAACTGTAGGGGGAAAAGTCAAGAGAAACATTAAAGTTATTTTAGATAAACAGATAAAGAATCAGACCACATTTGGGAGGACCAGTTATTATCCAGGAGGCATTTACTGTTAAAGTGATAGAGTCTGTTAATCCAATAATATTTAGGGAGAAACTGTAACATCTTTTAATTTAAATAGATGTCCATATCAATTCACTTACCATTGTGTATATTTCTGGTATTTGGATTTGGACAGGGAGGCCTGACGTGCTGCGATTCATGGAGTCGCAAAGAGTCAGACAGTACTTAGTGACTGAACTGAACTGATATGCAAATAAATTCTTCCTTTATGTTAAACTTATCTTTTTGATATCATAAATTTTCTCATATCCATTTGGATTCAGTTATATTTCTTCAAGAATTATATTATTTTTTCTGAAGAGTTTGGAATGAACTGATCATACCTGGATATCTTGGAGAAGAGGGATGAATCCACCACATCAGCCACCTGGCCTCCCTCGTTCCAATTTAAACACATCGTCTGTGTCCTGTTGGCCAGCTCATCTTCCTATTTCATTGGCTCTTCATAAAGAGATCAATTTCCCTCTAGGACTGAGAAGAGATTGTTATCAAACTATGAATAATTTTAGGTCCTAAATTGTATGTGAAACAAGAAATTTGTAAAAGGCGTTTGTAATCTTTGTAATCTTCAAGGCGTTCAACTGACACAAAAGGAAACTAAGTCTTTTAGTAATATTTCTATTTCTCACTTAATTAAAATGAATTCTTTACTTCAACAGGTAAGGAAACAAATCCAATGGTTCAACAGTGATACCAATTAAGTTTCTATAGTGCTTTAGAATTGCAAAGCATTTTTTCAAGATTTATACTTATTTAATTTTCAAAACACAAAATCTAGGAAAGACATGACAAATATTGTTTCCTTTTGATGCATGTCATAGCTGAGCTGGTAAATGACTAGGTTTAAGTCTGAAAACTCCTAAGAGGCAAAGCCAGAACTCCAATTCTGGTGGTCTTCCGACTTCAGTGGTCAGTGTGTCAAAAGAGTACATTGAGTAGCATCTCCTGATTTTTATATAGGAATTCAGAATAAGACTGACACTAATGTAAAAATTTACAAATATATTTCAACAATGATTAATATATTCTAAGTTTTTAAAATATCTTATAAGATAGTAAATGTTTAATTTAAAAAAATATGATTTTATATGCATTTATAGTTATTACAAAATATTGGCTACACTCCCCTGTTGTATAGTACATCCTTGTAAATAGTGAATAGTTTTATTTTGATAATAAAAATACAGCATAAAATCATAAAACAATAATGTTAGGCAATTTCTTTGCAAACTTTATTACAAAATGCAAATTGAAAAACTGGAAATCAAGATAAAATCTTAATGACTAAAAGGTGTATACTGAATTAATTTTAAGGAATTGAACAGTAAATGTTAACAGGATAGATGGATTTTAGTATTTATTCTTAAGTGGGAAAAAGTAAGATGAACAAGGAAGAAAATGCTTATTATCATATATTTTAGAAGAAAACAATGCAGTAACTTCATTAAAACTTTTAAATGTTTCCAACAATTTAAAATTTCTATCATTTGTAATACCCTAAATATAAAAATCTGCCTGAAGCTAACAATTCATAAAAAGCTTGAACAAAACCCTTCATATTTTAAAATTATGATATATCTCAGTACTTCTTAGTTTAAGCATGAAAAATTATTATCATAATAGATGACTTGCCTAAAGCCACTTGTATCTTTCCATTTGGAGCTTTTGAGTAAAAAGAATGAATAAAACTGTGGATTGAAAATATGCTACTGTTTTACGAGAACACTAGAAGAAAAAAGTTTAGAAGTTGATATGAGACTTCATGAAAGCTTCAAAAAACTTCATGATCAAGAGCACCAAAGCACCTTGTTACTATAAAAAGGCACATGCATATTGCAAGCAAATAGTACAGAGAATGATTTTGGTATCAACGTTCAATTCTTTCTGTCTAAGGTGACTTCAGTGTATTTTGGAGAAGTATGTCTCCACATCTCCTCAGATGTCTCTTCTTCCATGGTTCTAATTCTGAATTTCAGTGTTCCAAATGACCTTCACTGGAATGGACAATTCCTTGGATAGTGCTAGCACAGCAATTTCAAGGAAATTCTGTCTCTTATTGAATTTTCATAAAGTTCACAGTTTAAATGCATCATGTTTGATTCTTCTTTTGCCTTTAATTTTCTCTTACTTTTCTGAGAAATATAACTTCAGGAGGACATAAAACTTAACTCCTTCACAGTGCATTATCTGTAAAAATGTCTACAGAGATCCTATCCCAGGAACTATAGAGAGACTGCCAAGCCTTTCAGTAAAAAGAGCCTTTTAACCCCCATCCTCCTCACCTCACTATACTACAAGAGTCCTAAGAGACCTCGTTACCTCCCATGCTGCCCTCAGGAACCCCAATCCATCTTGAAGAGCATCTTCCCTTCATCTCTTGACAACTAGCACAACAATATGTTAGGAAAGGTACTAGCCTTTTAAGCAAGGCTTTGCTCAGTCTAAAGAAGTGAAGAATAAAATTTTAGGCATTGTGGCATGGTGAGTGGAAAATATTGATGAACAAAAAGGAAAAGAATCACCACAAGTGGGTCACTTTCTGTTCTTTCACTAGACACCATCTTTAGAAAAACATTCCTGGTTTTCATGGCTTTGCCTTACTAGCTATATGTTCTCATAGAGATGTGAAAGGGAATATGACAGTTACTGATCTCATCCAGACATTCAATTTCTTGTCTTTCTAGACATAGACAAGATTAAACTTTCTTACTTCTTAAATTAGAAGGAATTGTGTGACTTGCCTTGACCCCAAAACTATGATCAGAAGTGTCATGAATCGCTTTCAAGCACATAGCTTAAGAATACATACAGAGTGAATTAAGTCAGAAAGAGAAAAACAAATAATGTATTTTAACATACATATGTGGAATCTAGAAAAATGGTAGAGATGAACCTATTTCCAGTGTAGGAATAGAGATGCAGATGTAGAGAATGGATATGTGGACACAGATGAGAAAGGGGGGGGAGGGTGGGACAAATTAGGATTGACGTATATACACTACCATGTGTAAAATAGATAGCAGCTCAGTGTTCTGTGATGACCTAGATGGGGGGAGGGTAGGAGAGATGTTCTAGAGGGAGGGGATACACGTATACATATAACTGATACACTTTACTGTACAACAGAAACTAATACAACATTGTAAAGCAATTATACTCCAATTGAAAAAAAAAAAAGGAGTAAGCACACCAGTCACCATACTCCCTTTCTTCATCTTTCCCATCTTGGAAATGCAAAGATAGGGTCTCTTAGCCTGGGTGCCTAAGTGTGGATGATACATGGCAAGACTTGGCTTGTTTTAAGCCAATGATATGCTGCGGTGGTTTGTCATTACAATAAAAGCTATCCTATCTTGACAAGTGTAAGAATCAAGTTGAATATAATGTAAAACTACTTCAAAGATTTTTAAGTTCACATAGACATAAGCTATTATTTCCATGAGAAATGCCTATTGTTATTCATAAAACAGGCTCTAAGTTTCATAAGCAATTTTTTAAAGTTTAGTCTTGATATTTATACTTTTTCAATCAAGAGTTTTGCTACTAAGTATTGAAATGTTGATGAACAAAGAATTCTGGAGGCTGCCTAAGCAGCTCCTTTTATCATGCTTTTTATTGTTGTAACTGGTTTATAACATTTTGTAAGTTTCATGTCTACAACAAAATATTTCTACTTTTGTATCCATTACAGCATGCTCACCACCAAAAATTAGTTTCCATTCATTATTATACTCTTGATCTCTTTTACCCATTTTATCCCTCCTCTTCCTCTTCCCCTTTGATAACCACTACTCTGGACTCTATTCCCAAGTTTTTTGGTTTGGTTTGCTTTGTTCATTTGTTTTGCTTTTTATTTTCTATATATGAGTGAAATCATATGCTATTTGTCTTTGCCTGACTTACTTCATTTAGTGTAATACCCTCAAGATCCATCCATGTTGTCCCAAACGGCAAGATTTCATTTTTCATGGCTGAGTAATATTCCATTCCTTGTGTATACTGTTATTTCTTTATCCATTCATCTATCATTAGACACTTAGATTGCTTCCACATCTTGGCTATTGTATATAATAATGTGATGGAACATACAGATGCATATTTCTTTTCAAATTAGTGTTTTTTATTCTGTGGATAAATGGCCAAAATGTAATAGCTGGATCATAGGGCAGTTTTATTATTTATTTATATTTTAAAATTTCAAATGGGACATCTTACCATTTTGAAGAGAAGCAGATAAAACTATTTGGTGGAGAGTGGATAGTTCCAGGATAACGGGATCATCCAAATTTTCCACCCCAGGGTTCCATCAAGATTCGTTAACAGAGCAATAAGTTGCAGACAGCTTTGCAGGCCATCCTGAGAACCCAAGGCCATTTGGACCTCATGTGTGTTTTTGTCCCATCTCATTGCCTTCAGGTTTTTTGCTTGGTTATACAATGTGGGTCCTGATTAAGTTGGAAAAAAGTTTAGAGTAAAAAGTGGTTTTAGTGGATTTCAGGACTACAGTTCTAAGCTATTTTTAAAGTCCCAGATAAAAGCTATGTGGAAGCCTAGAATAGGTAAGAGTTGGGTAACTTCACGTGATTGAGAATCTAATTTAAAAAAATCCTTAAAATCCATGTCGGAAGCAATAAAAGGCCATAAGATATTTTTTCCAGTATGTGCTTCTGAAAGGCTAGTATTTTTCCTTTATTCTCCTTTTGTTATATTTCTCTCTGTGTAATTTAATTCCATCCTTCTGCTCCATTAACCTTCAAAGAAGCTATATAACAGGTGCTAGATGGAGGCAATGTCAGAGCCCAACAAAGACACATTAAGTAATTAACAAACATATAAAATTTGTGAA
This sequence comes from Giraffa tippelskirchi, assembly GCF_054371585.1. Classification (NCBI taxonomy): domain Eukaryota; kingdom Metazoa; phylum Chordata; class Mammalia; order Artiodactyla; family Giraffidae; genus Giraffa; species Giraffa tippelskirchi. The sequence continues at coordinate 135,325,254 of NC_137281.1, read as the reverse complement.
CAATTCATCTATGCATTAAACATTTTGAAAAAGGACTGTTAGTAATTAGTGTTGTTTAATGTTCAGTATACAAGGAAAATGACAGTTGTAACTGCCACCTTGAAAATAAGCAATATATTTATTGATCTGAACTTTAAAGTGAACTTCTAATCTAGTTAGAGTAACTGTTTTGACTCAATCTATAATGTCTTCCTATCATTATTTGATGTTTTTAATGAAACCTCTTATATCCTAATAGTAAGTGGTACCTAAACTGTAAGTAGGCTTTTTTTCCCCTAAAAATGATCCCTAACACATGGATATCTTAATTTATACAATAACTCCTGTGCATAGAAGAAGGTAGTCAATAAAAGCCTTCAAGGTCTTGTCAGAAGAGCAGTCACCCGTTTTCCTTAACCATACTCTGCTTGATTTGTAAGAAAAAAGTTATTCTGTTTGCTATTTCTTCTCCAAGAGAGATTAGTATAGCACATGGGCACCCTATTTCTGGGTTTTTTAAGGACAGTATTATAATCTCTTAGGCTTAACAAGCAGTGTTCTTTAAGCTTGGGCAAGCAATAAAAGCACTCCTTCACTGGGGTAACCAGGGAGTCCAGGGAGATCAGTTATCTTCCCCTCAGAGGCATTCTGCCCAACCTGAAGTAAAATGCGAATTAAGAGAATAAAACTGACAGGCTAAAGCAGGAGCAAGATACACATGAGATACTCAGCTAACAAAATCAGTAGGAGAAAATATTTACACATTTTAATATGCTTAGTGTTTTATTTTTGTTTCTCACAGTACAACTGTGGGTATGGAAGTTATCTGCTCAAACATAGCCATCTGGCTTGGAAAATCTAGTTAAAATGAATGTAAAATGCACAATGAGTGTATCGATATCAACACACACACACATACATACACACACTCATATAGGAAGATTGGTGTAGCTTTATTTGCTCTTGTAAAGTGTGAAATCCTAAAGTCTTCAGATCCAACAAGCTGATAGTTTTTGACTTCAAACTTCCAGTTGACTGCCCTTCCTGAAATAGCCTTTGTGCTTCTTTGGTCTTTAAGCAGCTTGTGTTTTGTTTAGCTAGTCATCCAAGTTTTTTCCTTTTCTCCATTTTTGCTGAAAGGAAAATTGAGATGCAGCCAAGCTCAATGATTCAGGGGACTTGGGGAGAAATGTTATCACAAAAAATAGTCATTCTACTTCTTCAAAGAAACCACTGGTGGCTCATTTCAGTGTGTGTCCAAGTTGCTATTGTCTGGCTTGTCAAAATCATCTGTATTTTGAGATGAAAAAGCTTCCAAGTTGAGTACATAGTAAACTTGTCTAGCTAAGAAAAGAAAGTAAAGTCGATAGTGACAGGAAGTCAGAAGACCATCATGAAAAAGGATTACAATTCCTGAAAAGCTAAGGTATCAAGCTAAAGAGATTACAGACACTGACAAGTCTCATCACAATTCATTGGCAGGATTTTACTTGCTGATTCACTGATTTTTCCCCCAAAATGATATTTCCCTACTCTAATAATGAGAATACTGTAAGCTTTAAACAGTGAGGTATTAATGTTAATAATAAGATTTTTGATTAGATTTACTAAATTGGAAAAAAATGATCAAGTTATTATTAAAGTAATCAAGTTGTAAATGCAACCTAGAAGCCATCAAAAACTTGATGAAACATACTGTATTTTTATTGGCTGTTGATATAGCACGTAGGTCTGAGAAACATGTCATTTTAAGTATATTATGTGATTACAGCAATTAAATATCTTCTGTGTTTAAGAAAAAATGCAAGCTACTGTATGCTCCATTATATGTACAAGTAAAACCCCACAGAAATAATATAAAAGCTGGAAAGTTTACCAATGCGTTCACAGTCAGCATTGATTCAATACTGGCATTAACTCAACCTCAGAATCAAAATTTACTTTTCAAATAATTCTTGAAAGCAAGGCCAGAAAATAATCTGAAAAGAGAGGACAAGAAACTCTGTAAAGTAAATCTACAAAACTTAATTCAGTGTAATGGTTCAGAAAAGTATTGCTGATTATGATTGAACTTCTTCAAGCTTAATCACAATCATTTTACAAACAGTGGATAGAAACACCTGTTATTTACACTGATAAATAATGATCATTACTTTGTAGATAATAATTGTTCACTTACCCTCTGAGCCTCATTTTCCTCATCTATGAAGTGGGTAATATAATAATCCCTATTCCATAGAATTATGTGAGGACTGACTAAAGTAATGCATGTAAAGCAATGCATGCATGCTAAATTGCTTCAGTTGAGTCTGACTCTTTGTGACCCTTTGGATTATAACCCACCAGGCTCCTCTGTCCATAGGATTTTCCAGGCAAGAATACTGGAGTGGGCTGCCATGCCCTCCTCCAGGGAATCTTCCTGACCCAGGGATCAAACCCAGGTCTCTTGCTTCACCAGCACTGACAGGCAAGCTCTTTACTACTAGTGACACCTTGGAAACCCTATGTAAAGCGATAAGTCAAGTGTATTAGCCATAGATATTATTTAAAAATACAATCCAAATCATTTTTATGTCTTTCTAATTGCACTGAGAATAAAATCCAAACATACTATCAAGGTTTCTGAGGCTGTAAACACCTGAGACTCACCTACATATCTCTCTCTATCATACACTATATTCCCTTTGCTCCACATATGCCAGCCACACATGCTGGCCTTCTTTTGGAAGCTTAAACACACCAAAGAAATTCTCAGTTCAGGACCATTGCCCCTCTTGCTGCCTTTTCCTGGAATGACCATCCTCTAGGCTTCTGAGGTGTCCCCCTTTCATCAGTCAGCTCTCAATTCAATGACTCCATTCTCCCAGAGGTCTTCCCTGACCACCAGGTCTAAAGCTGTTCAGCCTCTCTTCCAGCCTCATCCATCTCTGTCTCACTAACCTCACGTATTTCCTTCATAGGTTTCAACCATTGTTAAAAAGGTAACTTTCAGAAAAAGTTAAAATCACAAGCCTCAAGAAGACATAAAACTAAACAAAGATTCCCTACCACTCCTCAACTAACATCATACAAATCTGTGTGTTAGACAAACTTGTAGATCAGGACTATTGAAATGAACGTGCAAATAGAGACAAAATAGGCTTTTTTTTTTTTTTTGAGAGGAGTGGAGGAGATTGGAGGGAGATTGAGAAGAAAAGCCAAATGTACTTCTAGACAGGACAGAATTTGCAAGTGTACAAGATTTATTCTACATTGCCTATCAGTTGTCTACAACTTACGGAACTGTAGAATTGCTGAAAGATGAATGACTAAAAGCAGATAAATTAGAGGGATATCCTCCTGACAGTGCATCATTTTCAATTAAAGCACAAACGTTTTCTACACTGTATATATAATAGGTTTATATTATATATATGTGTGTGTATATATATATATGTATATATAGTATATATACATATATATATATACTATTATTTATTTGGCTGTCTTGAGTCTTAGTTGTGGCACAGAGTTCTTCTTCACGGCATGCAAGATCTTTGATAGTGGCAGGCAGACCCTCTAGTTTGGTTTGTGGGTTCATTAGTTGCAGCAAGCAGACTTAGTTGCTCTGCAGCATGTGGGATCTTAGTTCCCCCACCAGGGATTGAACCCACATCCCCTAAATTCCAAGGTAGATTCTTAACCACTAGACCACCAAAAGTCCCATACTTGATATGTTAACTCATTTATTCATTTACTTATTTTCTTTTTAATCCACTTACCCATTTATTAAAATCTGCAGTCATTGCAAACTTCCTGAGGGCAGAGATTTTGATTTGTACACTGAAAAATCCCAAATGCCTAGAACCATGCCTGACATATATATGCTACAAATACAGGGCTTAAAAAAAGGAAATACTTGATACCTGGTTGTTTTCACTGCTTTATAGGTACCGTTTTCACCTTTCTTGAAATTTGTACCATCTTGTTCACATTTTTATTCTTTTCCACTTCCCTTGCTAACTTCAGTATCCTTAGAAACATGGAAATTTAAAGCTGAGGGGGAAACTCAGAAATCAATAAACTTCAAAACACTTGTTTCATGGATATCAAAATTGTTGTCTACAGTGACTTAGCAAATGTTGTTAGCAGAGGTAGGGCTAGATCCTGCTGTCATCCTGATACTCATCCCAGGGTTCTTCCCCAAACAAGATTTTCTTAAGTATGAATAATAGAGTAATTCCTTTTAATTAAAAGTCTAACTCAGAGAAGCACTGACTTAAGAACTCAAAGTATCAAAATATCTTTCATTTATGCATTACCACCTGAGAAATCAAGTTTATAACTGATTAGATATTAATTTAGGTTATCACCCAAATAAGAAACACAGTTTAAAAATCCTCTTCTCAAAAATTCTCAAGAATATATGCATGGATTCAATGTGAAAAAACAGAACCCAATTATGACCCTCCAGCCAATCTGATATCACAGATTTGCAGCTTTTTTCACTATCACTGCCTTAAAATTGATTTTAATTCAACAAATGTCTACAGTAATTTATATTGAAAAGAAGGTACAATTAAACAGCAAATATAAAATTTAAGTTATATCCATTATATAGAGTTCCAGTTGGAATACACAGGCCTGAGAATTAGGAGAGCTGACGATGGTATAAATTCCAGTCCAGAATAGCAGTCTCGAGGTGCAAGAAGAACTGATGTTTCAGTTCAAGTCCAACATGGGAAAAGACTGATATCCCAGTGCAATCAGTTAATCAGAAAGAGCTGTCTCACTCATGGGAGGGTGAGCTGTTTTGTTTCTTTCAGTCTTCACCATTTTGGATTCGGGTCTCCCAAGTTAAGTAGGGAGAATCATTCTACTGATTCAAATGATAATCTCATCCAAAACATCCTCACAGACACCTAGGACAATGTTTGATGAAATATATGCACACTCCAAGTCCCAATCAAGTTGACATACAAAATTTACCAACATGATTTTTAATTTGCAATTTAATTGCTATAAAGATTTAAAAGGTTTGAAAGAAGAGTGTATTTCAGAAAAGAAGCTGTCTATTTCCCTCATTTATGCTTCAATGTTATTGCTCACTCATATTTATTGAGCAGTTACACAGGAAAGATGCCATTTAAAGACTGGGATTTCAGCACAAAGTCCCACTCCTATAGAGAAGGTATGCTCTTATGGTATAGGCAGCACCTAGACCACAGAATCAGGCAGCACTCCTCCCCGCTGTCCTGCTAAGAGGATGGCCTGAGTGTCTCCATTCCTGAACTTTCCACAGCTCTTTACTTGTCATCTCTCTTGCTTGCCAATGCTCCTAGCAGATTACACATTACATGCCTTTTCTGTTTACCCATTTCAGATATTCATTAAGAAAGCTGGTGATTATTGGCTCAGTCTGTGTCTGTGGTTCAGCCAAGCCTTTTAATGTTCCCCTTTCCTTTCTATTTTGCCTACTGGGCCATGTCCACATCTTGCTGCCAACCTTCACTGCACCTGGACTGCAAAGGACCCTCACAGTAGTCACTGTGGAAACCACCACATGTAGAACTTGTGTTGTCCTCAGTACCATTCTACAACTTTTCTATTTCGGGCAGGCCCTGTATTACATGCCTACAGACATCATCACATTTTTACATCTTAGGATCCTTCAAGTTTGGGAGTTATTATGATCCCCATTTTGCATACAAGAAAATGGAAAGTCTTAGAGATTAAAAGTCTTCACCTTCTTCAAGGTCATACATCTCAGAAATGATGTACCCAGAATTTAAATTCACACAGCCCAGTTCTGGATTCCAAATTCTTCCAGCCATGTTATTCTGTCTGCTATGTTATTATCCTCCTTCTGAGACACCCTCCAGCTCCCATTGCTCCCCTTGGACTCTTCCTTCCACCTCTGTTTCCTGTTTCTCTGTCTGACTTCAGTCTCTTTTCTATTAACTCTTTCCTGACTTGAAATCTGCTCAGCTGTCTCTAACCTGGAGGGACAATCCTAAGTTAAGCAAGCAAACAAACAACACACAACATGTGTTTCTATTGTTCAGGACAACTTTCATTGAGGCACAGAGGACTGCCAACTATCTGTCTACTTCTCTCCCTTCAAGCCAACTTACAGAAAAGCAGCCAATTTCTACTTTAAAAAAAATCACATCTTTCTTTCTTTCAAACCTTGAATAGAGTTTACATTACTCTCACTCCGTTAGAATTGTGTCTTTTCACCTCCTATGCTGTTCACATTGCCAAATAGAATGGCTTTTTCTGAGCCCTTATTCCATATTCTCTTAACATTCTCTTGGTTCTGTGAACCTCAGAGTCATTTGGAATATTTCAGCATAGGTTGAATCTCTAAATAGAGCAGTGGTTCTCAACTGGGTAGAGGCCAGGGGAGGGAAATATTGTCCCCAGGGGACATTTGAAAGTGTCCACAGTTATTTATTTATTTATTTTTTTTTATGGACATGCTGAGGAGGAAAACTACTGGCCTCTAGTGGGTAGAGGCCAGGGATGCTGCTAAATGTCTTTGTAAGTCACAGACAGCCCCTCATAACAAAGGATTATCCGGCTCAAAAGTTAACAGTGCTAAGGTTGAGAAATCTTTAGGCTGAGCAAAAGGGAAAGATGATTTTTGAAATTTTCTGTGGTTCAAACTCCAGGTAGATCCACCTGGTTTAAACTGTCATAATTAGGTTATGGAAATGTTTATTCAACTTTTATTTTCTACTTTGGCATCTGGCACAGACAAAATGATAAATGCAGCAGACAGCACATCATAGCCAAGCTCTAGGTGTGTGTCAGAGTATAACAGCAGGTGCTACCTACCAGCTGCAAATTCCTAAGAGGTTTTCAACCTGGATGCCTTTCAGAATTTACCCGTGTGCCATGATATTCAGGTCAGCAGCAGTGTTCCTACTGGCAGTGCTCAAAATTCATCTTCATGAAACTAATAACAGAGTGTTTTCCACAGAGTCTTGTTCTCCCTATTTTTCCTCATTTCTGACTTGATTTGGAAGACCTTCCATTTTCTGGTCATCACTGGTCAAGCACAGAGAGATTTTAGAAGGAGGTGGTTACAAACTTAAAAACAATATTATATTACATTATGGAATATCTGAAAAATACTCGATAAAGTACAGAAAACTTAATTCCTGATACAAAAATTGCAAATGTCCTATACAGTTGTAGATTTTCAGCAAGCATTTGTTGAATAAGCTACCATCTTTCCATTCCGACTCCATAGATTGTAACCATCAAATCCCCACCCTGAACTCCATGATCCTCTTCAGTTCCAGGACCTATTCAGTTAGATCACAGCCTGGCTCCAACTGACCTTCAAGTTTTATTTCTCAATAATTTTGCCTATGAACCCCTGCTATATTTAAACCAATATAGTTAAAGTTTCAAAAATACTCCATTCCCACAAGTCTCTCTAAAGCACAAGACTTCTACAATACGAAGAAAACACTCTTCTGAAAATGTAGATTCTATTCAATGAAGCCCAATATTTTTATTTTTATAGCAATATTGTAGTATTAAATTTTTAAAATAAGATTGTTTTTATAAAATGGAAATAAAAGAACAAAATTGAGCTTTATTCAAGGAAAAAACCACAGTATAAAAAGTAGACTCCTATCCAGGGGTCTGATGCTAGAACATGTGAAGTTTTGCCTCTTTAGTAAGTAGGAAAAGCTTGCCAAAATGTCAAAATATGTTAACCAACCTTTTCTTTACCTACTCCATACATTTCAAACAAATCCTGCAGCACACAAAGCATTTAACAATCTCCATTTTCATTATAATATCACCAACAATTAGAATCTAATACTACAAAGTTGATTTACATGTGTCATATTTAATACTAAATATGCTTCATAATAATATCTTACTTCTAAAAAAGTCCCAAGGACATAAGGTCTTTTTTTGCCTGGTGTTGTGGAAACTCCTTATTCTCCTAAAATCTTATTGTCTTACCCGGTTTATCATTCTTAATTTCTCATTGCTATTGTTTCTCTGCTTTCCTCTGAAATCCTCTCCCTTTCATGAAGCTCATTTCATTTCAGCTGTGGTGAAGTAGTATACTTAAGTTGTTAAGAGAATTTGGACTTTGGAATCAGACATTTCTGGATATTAGTCCACATGTTGACATTTACTAGTTGATACTTGAGGCCTCTCATCCTCAGACAAGATGGTTGCTGCTGCTGGCTTCAAGCATTGCATCCACAGACCTGGCCTAAAGGAAAGGAAAGATCCAGAGTGAAAGTCCTTCTAGCAAGGTGCTATCTTGGAAGAGATACACTCTCCAGGGATTTTTGGTATCTATGATTGGCTAGAGGAAATTGAGGGATTAAGAAAAGAAGGAGGTTATAATAGTGCTCACCCTTCACTCTGCCTTGTGGGAGTTCCACAAATGCCGAAGGCTTGATACAGCATCTTTATTCATTTGCTCAATTTCAGTGTATTGTCACGTATTTAAACTTATATACCCTTGGTGAGGAAAATGTATGGGCTATATTATCTAATTATAACTGGATGAAATCTCACAGAAAATACAGATCTTAAAATGATTTTGCAAGAAAACTATGATATAAAGACACTATTCCTAATAAAAGAAACTACAGTACAAGGTCATTATCACACACACTTTGAGACTAAAATGATCACAATCCAAACAGATCAGACTAGAAATCAGGCAAAGAATATTGAAATTGTGCAAAAGACTTAAGGGTAAATTTCACCACTGTGATTTGTCTGAAAAACATTCAAAATGTAAAACATATAAGCACCAAGCATATAGAATATGAAAACAAAGTCTATAACTATATATAATGTTTTAATAGCAAGAAAGAATTGTGTCATATAACAATTGGTAGCAGTAGAATTGAAAATACTTGATCAGGTTCTATAAACATTTAGAAAAAAATAGCCCATAAGGTTTACTCAAAGGTAGAATAAATAGTGTGAGTGAATGTGACTGTGAAAGAACAAAGTCAAGGACTTGGGCCTGAATGATTAGAAGAAAGCTGTTTCATTTCTGAGACTGGAAACACTAGGAGAGAGGCAGGTTTGAGATGAGTAAAGAGTTCACTTGAGGAAATGGTAGGTTTGCAGAGCCCTGATAGAATAGAGTGAAGTGGAAATGTCAAGTAAGCAGTTTTATATATTTGAGAGTAAAGTTCAGGGTAGAAATTGTGCTTGAGATATACATTTGAGAATCATTATCAAAGTGGTACTATTAAACCTCATGGGACTGAATTAAATAATTGAAAATATTTCTAAAAAAGAAATGTATAAATCCAAGACCTAGCACACCCAAATACTTAGAGGTCTGGGAGATGGGTAAGTATTAAGAAAGGTGACTCACAAAACAGGATGTGATATGAAAAGGCAAAGAGAATGGTATTCTGGAGGCCAAATAAAAAAGGCTATCCACTATATATATTAATAGTTGGCTGATAGACTGAAGAAGATGAAGACTGAGAAGTCATATTGAAACTGATATAGAATCTTTGTGGGGCAGTGGTAGTGATGATGAAAGCCTGCTGGGAGTTGATTTAAGACATATTTGGAGGAGATGAAGTCAAGAAGTTAACTCTAGAATTCTGCTATATTAGGAATCTCAGAAATGTATAGTAGCTGGGGTAGAGTGAGGGGTCAAGGCATTTTTCTATTAATGTGGGATATATTGCTGTTTTTTAGTAGCTAAGTCGTGTCTAACTCTTTGCAACCCCGTGAACTACAGCATATTTGTATAACTTTGGGAATGATCCAGCAGAGAGGTACAAATTGTAATGCAGGTAAAAAGTAACAACTGTGGAAGAATATGAATTTGAGTGAGTGCTTGGGGGGAGGTCTTGCTGTTATGCTTTATAAGAGAAGGAAAGGTATAGTGCATGCAGATAGGTTTGTTGATTTGACAGTTTAAGCATGTTGACATTTTCTTTTAGTTGCCTTTATCAGTGAAAAACAAGGAATTTAAACTAACTGAGCTTGAAATAGATAGCAATATGTCCAGAAAAGGAGAGAACACATGAAATCATCTATTAGGAGAGTGCATGAACGAATAGACAAAGGAATTTAGGAAGATATTTAGGTAGCACTACAGGCTTGGTCAGTAATTTATCTTTGTTGTGTGATTTCTCTTCTCATGGTCCCCTACTCTAGTGCAGGCGTGGACTAAGAGTTGTATTTAACTAAGTATGACAGCTATTATATGATGGTCAGCAGGAGAAGTAACAGAATGGAGAGAATGCAAGAGGAAGATTAGAAAGGTATACCACATAATATAAATTGGGCAAAGAAAGAAGTGAAAGAGAAATAGGGTTCATGAATGAAAATGTAATAGGATTTGTGAGGATGTAGAGGAGTATTTAGGAGAAGGCAATGGCACCCCACTCCAGTACTCTTGCCTGGAAAATCCCATGGACGGAGGAGCCTGGCGGGCTGCAGTCCATGGGGTCACTGAGTCGGACACGACTGAGCGACTCCACTTTCAATTTTCACTTTCATGCCCTGGAGAAGGAAATGGCAACCCACTCCAGTACTCTTGCCTGGAGAATCCCAGGGACGGGGATGCCTGGTGGGCTGCCGTCTATGGGGTCGCACAGAGTCGGACACGACTGACGCGACTTAGCAGCAGCAGCAGCAGAGGAGTATTTTGAGAAATGTTTTAAAACTTGATTATGAAGGCTGTTTAGTGGGTCATAGTCAGCATCGTTAACAATAAACACAAATGAATGAGATGGAACTGAACACAAAATACCAGGTAGCATCACAAGTAATAAGTGAAAATATTGTTTCACAAGATATTTGTTTTAATTATATACATGTGTAAGGAGTCTGCCTGCAATGCAGGAGACCCGGGTTTGATCCCTGGGTTGGGAAGATCCCCTGGAGAAAGAAATGGCAACCCACTCCAGTATTCTTGCCTGGAAAATCCCATGGACAGAGGAGCCTGACAGGCTACAGTTCATGGGATCACAAAGAGTTGGACATGACTGAGCGACTTCACTTCACTTCACTTCATACAGTGGATTGGCCAAAAAGTTAGTTCAGGTTTTCCATAACATCCTAGTGGAAGACTCTGAATGAATTTTTGGCCAACCCAATACTTATACATATGCTAGGTTTCAATGTAAATATATACATATATATATGTGTGTGTGTGTGTGTGTGTATTTAAATATGGTTCCTTGTCAAGGTTCTTTGTAATCTTATTTAAGGGCTGTGCTTGGTAAAGACCTGGGACATCAGCCTCATTTGTTACTACAAATGCAGATTCATTGCTACAGTTTATAACTCTTCTGTTTTGGAAACAAAAGCAATCAGCCTTTCAACTCTATTAGGCTGCAAATTATGGAATTCATATTCAATTTAGATTGTAGGCAAGGACAGAGAACAGCTCTCTTAGCAGTGCCCTATTTCTTTCCATCTTGGTTTTTTGACTGGTGAGGTCTAGTTTAAGTTCATATTTCTCTATTAAGACATTATTGCTGAAAATGACAAGAAATAACCAGCATACACCAAAAAAAAAAAAAGAAAAGAAAATAAATCTGGATTTCCTGCCATTTTCCCTGACACTGCAGCCTTAATAGGAACAAAGCCTGTGGTTCAAGTTACAGCAGGTGAAAAATTGGCCAAATATTCCCTCACCACATAACAAAGGTAACCAATTCCCCATGACAGCATGTGTGTCATCATTCTCAAGGTCCTTATAAATCAGTTCTATATTGTAGCATCATACTTCCCCTTACCAAATTCTACTAAAGGCAGGGATAGTAATCAGCCCAGTGCAGCAGAGAATACAAATAATGGCTGTTTAAACAAATGGGAATTTACCCAATTTTTCATAACAGAATAGCCCAGGGCTGTTAAAGCAACTCCTCCTTGCTACCAACATCCCCAAATCTATCTTTCCACTTAGTTATGTTTGGTTAAGTATCTGTTTTCTACAGCTTTATGCCTATTCTTCTTGACTCTTCTCTGAACTGCTAGCAATGGTACTCTACAAGCTATGTTTCCCAGACCATGCTGGCAGCTGTCTTCTTGTTACATTTTGCCAAAAAGGAGTCACTGATGGGAGATTTTTAAAGTAGGAGGAAGGAAGAACAATGCTTATTCTGGCTCTGAAAGTGACAGCAGTTGCTCTAGTAGCTGGTGGTTTTAAGAGTAGTGGAGACCAGATGGCCATGCATTTACTCCAGCAAGCCAATACTTTCTGGTTTTCCAGCTCTGGCAAGGGTAGCACCCTTTGGAAGTCCTAGACCCTGCATTCTATTGGCTCCACTACAGACATGACAGTGGTTTTCTGATTTGGGGATGACATCTTTTCTTCCTTCTGCTCCTTTAGTCCTTTTCTTACTTTTCAACTCTTTTCCTGTATTCAATTCTCTCTGCTTGAAGTATGTAATTTTCTGTTTTCTTTTCCTGAGACAATCACAACTACTCGATCTCAGGCAAAGGATTATTAAAAATAAGAAACTGAATGGTCTTAAACAAAATGTTGAAAGAATTACCTGTGGAAAATAAAATACTGATAGCCCATGACTTGGTTAATTTTCATAATTACTTTAAATATAATCTGCTTGAGCTGGAGAAAGAATGTATATTGAAGAGAGGGCATGGGAAACCAACTGAGCTCTTGAAGATCCTCTGAAGCAGGTGTCTTGCAGGAAGATGTTCATTCTCCCCTAGACTCACCCCACTATTCCTTATTACTTCTAGACCCATAACTAGAGCCATAATACAGGAAGTTCTAGAAGGAAACTTAAAAACTTTAACTAGGATAGAATTGAGTTTGAGCTAAACAATAGAAAAAGTTGTATAACAAAAGAAACTTTAAAACTATGTTAAAATGAAACTTTAAAACTATGTTCTCAGTTCTTAGGGTTTATGGAGATCATCTGTTAATTGGAATTTGCTTGGAGTCTATCTCATAGTGGGTCCAACGGATCTAACCATCATGTGGTTATTTCCTCGGTTGCTAAATACAAAATTGTGATAAATACACTTAGCAAATGGCAAAATCAGCACATTGGTCAGGAACTTCCCCTTCTTTTCAGCGTGTAAACCGGAGCCAAGGCTTTGTATGTGGGAGTACTGCAGAGATTAGTGCTCTCATCCAAGACTTGAAAGTTACAGGGGTGATGACTCCTGCTATGTTCTCATTCAACTGCCCTGTTTGGCAAGTGGATTGTAGAGAATGGCTATGGAGTATCATAAATCCAACTAGGTGTAACTTCATTTACAGCTGCCATTCCAGATGTGGTATATTTATTGAAGCAAATTAAATAACCCTTGACAGCTGTTACGCATATTGATCATATTGTTTTTTCCTCCATATAAACAACAAGGACCAGCAGAACAATTTCTTTCACCTGGTGGGGAGAGGCCCTATCAACCCTAATCTTCTCAGTTTTAACAGACAGTGGAGAACCTTGATCCTCCTGACATTCCACAGATCATTTATTATATTGACTGGACCTGTGGATTAGTGCAAGACAGAAATCCTAGAAGCCTAAATAAGATAATTGTGTCCAGAGGGTTGGCTATAACACCATGAAAATTCAGGGGTCTGTTTCTTTAGAAATTTTCTAAGATTTTAGATGTCTGGGACTTGTTGGAATATTCCTTCCAAAGTGAAAGGTAAGTTTCCTACCATTAAGAAAGAGGCACAATCATCTCTGAATTTTAGAAGCAGCATATACCGATGTGAGTGTGCTCTTCTCACCCATTAACTTAGCAACTGACGTTTGAGTGAGTCCTGGAGCAAAGCAAGATCTGCAGAAGGCCAGGCTGCAGTGCAAGCTACTCTATCACTGAGGCCTTATACCAGCTGGTATAAGGATGCTGAAGTATGTGGCAATCGAGGATGTTGCTGGCTCCTGCCTGTTACTAGGCCAAGTAAAGATTTAGATGCTGATTATGATGTACCATATGGTCACACAATCCAAGTTACCCAAGATGAACCAAGTGATGTCTAATCCACCAAACCATAATGAAGTCTGAGGACATCAACACTGTTATTAAGTGGAGGTGGTATGTAATAGACCAATGGCTCGAGTATGGTACTTTTTAACTCCATAACCAAAATGTGACAAATTCAGGAAACAAAGGGTGAAAGTGGAAGAGGTTCCTTTTGTTACTACTTTTAATAACCTACTCCCCAAAGTGTTGCTTCCTGTCCCTAAAAATTTGAACTCTTCTTATTCAGAGATACTAGTTCCTAAGAGAGTGTATGCTAGTTTGTATTAGGTGCTTTAAAGGCTCTCAATTGGTCCCTACAACAGTGTAGTGAGTAAGAAGTCCCCTTCTTACTATTGTTGGTTTAGTAATCAGCCAGAGGTCACCCAGGTGGTAGTAGGTTCTGGGATATGAACTTAGATTCTTCTATTTCCAAAGCCTGTGCTCTTTCCCACTGCATAATTTTAGCCTCAAAGATAACTGCAAAATGTTGTCCCTTATCCTTAGAATGATGGAAACCATGTCTTGCTGATAATAAGCTCATTTGTTTTGGTTACTATTACTGTGGAATAGCCATCCTAAAACAATGACAGATTTTAGTTTGTTCATGCATCAGCAATTTAGTCAGGGCTCAGTGGGAAAAGGTCCACTCCGCTAATGGCAGTTTGAAGCTGGAGGGTTAGAATCATCTGAAGGCTTGTTCACTCACATGTTTGGTAGGTAATGCTATCACCTTGGACCTTCACTGGGGCCAAAGTTATAACACCTATGCAAGACATCACTATGGGTCCTGGGTTACCTTACAATGTGATGACTTGTTCCCAAAGATGAACATAGTAAAGAAGAGAGAGGCAGATAGAATTTGTATGGCCTTTGATGACTCAATCTCAGGAGACATACAGAATTATAGTCACCCCTCTGTATCCTTGAGTTTTGCATGTATGTATTCAACCAATCATGGATCATAGTTATGACAAAAATTCCAGAAAATTTCAAAAAGTAAAACTTGAATTTACCTCATACTGTCAACTATTTATGTATCATTTATATCATATTAAATAGTGTAAGTAATCTAGAGGTGCTTTAAAGTATACAGGAGTATGTGTGTAGGTTATATGCAAATACCGTGCCGTTTTTACATTAAGGGGCTTATGCATCCACAGAATTTGGTATCCAGGGGTCCTGGAACCAATCCCCTGAAGATACCAAGGGATGACTCTGCTGCTACATTCTGTTTATCTCACAAAATCTGGCCCAGTTTCAAGAGGAAAGGAAACTGGGTGGGAAACCTCTGGGTGGGAGAGTAACACGTTTCTAAAGCACGTGAGGCCAGAAATATTGCCATGATCAGTTTTGAAAAATAGACTATGCCACATCATTGCTAAGGCTAATTGAGAAGAACTAAAGTGCATTGGGATATGCAGAGTCAGACTACGGTGGTCTTAAGCCCATGGATGGGATCCAAGGTGAATTCAGCTATAGGAAGCTGAGAAGACAAGCCAATTGCTTATAACTTGGAAAGGAGCATAGACTTTTATATTTTTAACTATAAGAAATCACTTCCAAGCTCACCACCCGCTCTCCCTACCACCATAAAAAAAGAGCCCACTCTAATCAATTTATCTTGTCTATTGTCTCCAAGTATAGCAATGAATATTTACTGCCGCCTTTGAGTAGGACAATATCAAGTGTCATGAAAATAATTTTTATGAGGAAATAGCAGCATCTTGTTCCCACTCATAATTTTATAGATGAAGTGGGTATTAATTACCAACTCATTTTATACAGGCAGAAAAATTAAGAAGAAAATATATGAAGAAGTCATGTTACATAGAGAGGGTAAAAGCAAGTCTTACTTTGTGTCCTTATTTTCTCCAAGAAATTGAAGAAGAGACAAAACAGATTGATATATGACATACTACATGGACCCTGACACACTAAACAAGGAACAGGGATGGGGCAGCTGTACAAACTGGTGAATGACACTCAGGAATTACCTGAATAATTCCTTGGCTTGGTGATGCCAAGTTTCCCTGGCCCTCACTAGCTCATTGACTCTTGGCAACCTGCCCCAAACAACTCCTTGAACCCTGTTCCATCACCACCCTGAGTGTCATGGGTGAGCCTAGGAATAAGGGTGGGAGAGGAGGATGGCTGATGTATTTATAGATAGTTCTCTCATAGTCTACCTCCTTCCTGTGAAAATACTCATTTCTACACCAACATCGTTATCTACCTATCCTTCCCAAACAGCGAGCCCCTCACAGGGCCTGTGCTGTGTGACATGTGAAGCACAGGAGGGTAAATCTCTGTCAACCACCCCATCATATGCAGTCACCCTACCTCTCACCAGAACTCTAGGAAACAAATTCCTTTGGTTTTCCCCTCCATTAGCCTGGCACATATCAAGAGGCTGGACTAGAAATTGATGGCAGAGATAAGTGCCTCCAGACTATTTTTCCCTTGGCCCCCCACAGGCACCATTCATCTTTTCTGCTAAGCTCATCTAAGTGGGATTCCCAGTATGGGCTCAATATTGGGCATCCATTATAAATATTCCATTTGCAACCCTTTTAAGTCTTTGTAATGTTCCCTAGAGGTCATGCTGGGTCATGGGTGGTGATGAGATTTGGTGAGTCAGGCAGGACTCATGGCCTGGAAGAAGAGTCTTAATTGTGGACTCAAAGATTACTTTGGGGTAAAAAAAGTTGGAAAGAAGGACAAGGCAGAGATGGGACTGCTGGAGAATGAAACTGTAGCCTGATCAAATTAGTAAGAACCAGTCACTGAATAATAACTTCCATTTCCCATCAGATCCATTGACTTTCATCACTGAAGAGCTAGATAGGGATAGAAGTAGAATTATTAAGTATGAGAGTTAAACATAAATTTTATTGTATCTCTTCTTGATTTAAATCTTTTGGTAGCTCCCCATTGTCTTCTGAATAAAAGCATAAATTCCCAAACATGGCATATAAGGGCCTCCCTAATCAATTTCTTGCCTAACTTTTTAGCTTCATCTCCTGTGCTAGTCATCTAGGGCTGCCATAATAAAGTACCATAGTTTGGGTTGATTAAATAAAGGAAATTTATTTTCTAATGATTCTGGAAGCCAGAAGGCAAAGGTCAAAGCCAAGTCATGATTGGTTCTTCTTGAGGCCTTTCTGCTTGACTTATAGATGGCCCTTTTCTCCTTATGCCTTCACATGGTATTTTGCTCTCTGTGTATCTGTACTATTTCCTTTTATGATAGGGACAGTAGCCACATTGAATTAGGGCTCACCATAATGACCTCATTTAACCTTAATTACCTTTTGAATTCTTTGTGCACATATTGTTACTGTGTTGGAAAGCTTAATAAATATACTACATGCTAAATTGCTTCAGTCATGTCCAAATCTTTGCAACCCTATGGACTGTAGCTTCCCAGGTTCCTCTGTCCATGGGATTTCACAGGCAAGAATTCTGGAGTGGGTTGCCATTCTCTTCCAGGAGATCTTCCCAAGCCAGGGATCCAACCCATGTCTCTTTGTGTCTCCTGCATTGGCAGGTGGGTTCTTTACCATTAGCGCCACCTGGAAAGCCTCAATAAATCTACTAAGCTCAGCTTATTCATTAACTTCCACTCCAGCTCTGTTCCTCGGGTTATGTTCTCATAGAAACTTCTGTAAAGTTCTATCATGTTGTCTATCACTTGGAATTGTACTAAGCTATTATCTTTCCTCCCAGCCCATAGAGGTAACAAAGGTGTGTTTGAGGTCTTCCTGCATATAGTAGATACCCCACAACTTTTTAAAGAGTGAATGAAAGTCTGTTACTACTTTCTATACAATAGCTGGGAGAGAATGATTAAATTAAAGAGAGGGGCCATGAGCATTATTCTAATCTCCATTTTTTTCTTTGTCCAGGGCTAGGATAAGTGCTACAAGGAATAGAGGTAAAATGTTGCCATTAAATGTAGAGTCTGGTGACTGAGGGTATGGTAGGGTCCAAGCAGGAGCAGCATGAGCTCAGAGTAGGCAAGTCTGGGTCCTCATGGTGGATCTACTCCCCAGCTCTGCTTACTTTGTGCCTGCAGGTAAATTTCTTGACTTCCCTAAACTTAGTTTCCTCATAATATAAATAGTATTAATATTGTCTATTTTGAGTTCGTGTTGTGAGAATTATGAGATACTTACACAAATATGTAAAGTAATCATTATTTAGCCTTTGAAAATGTTTAAATGAAATAAGCTCTAATGACATGAAAACATTCTAATATTTAATGTGAAGACAATAAAATTGTGAAATATATTATAGGAACTCAATTATATATCAGACATTAAACACGTGTATACACAAATACAGACATTTAGAAAAAAAGAGCGAATATTCCCTTATGTTTGTTGATTCTTACAAGGAGTAGACATTGTGATGGAATTAGGAGTGTAAGTGCTCTGTTTGTTGGGGGAGTGAAAGATAAAAGGAGGAGAAAGCAGTATGGGGCAGAAATAGCCTTTAGACCTTTATGAAGATCTGATATCTGTGACATGGGAGAGTGGAGAAAGTCCTCTTCACAAAGCAGATTTGACTGTCTCAGCCAACCCAAGAGGGAGCTCCACTGCAAAGACTGACCTTTAGAGAGGTTCCATGTTAGGCAGAATTAGCTAAGGAATTAGTACCTCCACCATGCTCTGCTATTGGCTGCAAAGAGCATGGCCTCAGCTGCAAAACTGAGGAGGATCTCCAAGGTGTTAGGGGCAGGAGGCTGGCAGCTAACTGTGTTCCTTGCAGCTGCACTGAGAGGTCTTTCTTGAAGGGAGATTCAAGTGACTGATTTTCATAACTGCTACACCAATTACTCTTATTTGTTTTTCAAGTATATAATACAGTTTTATTACTATAATCATTATGCTGTACATTAGATCCCAAGTGGTTCTTGGTTTATAACTGGAAGTTTGCAGTCTTTGACCAACATATCTCCTTTCCCCCAACTCTCAACCCCTGGTGAGCACCATCCTCTATTTCTATGAATTGGCCTATTTTATATTCCACATATAAATGTTACCATACAGTATTTGTCTTTCTTTGTCTTGTTTTATTTAGCAAAATGTCCTCAAGGTCTGCCTGTGTTAATTGCAAATGTCAGGATGTCCTTCTTTCTCATGGCTGAATAATATTGCATTGCATATATGTAGCTACTCCTGGGTATCTGTGGGGGATTGGTTCTAGGATCTGCTGCAAATACCAAAATCCACAGATGCTAAAGTCCTGTAGCCAGCCTTCCATATCCCTGGTTCTGTCTCCATGGATTCAACCAAGCTTTGACTGTATTTGTTGAAAAAAATCTGGATATAAATGGATCCACACGGTTCAAACTCTTGTCATTCAAGGACCATCTGTATATACCACATATTATATACCACCTCAGGTGTATTATACTACAGATGAATCTTTATCCATTCACGTGTATTAATTTTTAAGGAAAGAAAGGACTATTTCCATTTCCTTCCTCATCTGTATTTTCAATATTCCTTATACTTTATCATTCATTCTTTAATCAGAAATATATTTTAAATTATGTCCAGAGGGGGGAAAAACAACCTTTAAACTTCTGTTCTAAGTAATAAGATAACCTGTAGTGCTAGAAAAGCAGTAGTTTTAATAATGTTGTATGTAATAGATAATATTTTATTAATTGTATCTTATATACCAGTCAGATATTAAGTGCTTAATCTGTATTTTCCTATTTAGTCCTTGCAATTGTATTATTTTTCCCATTTCATCTGTCCATAGCTGGATGGACTATGATATATATACACACACACATATATATATGTATATATATATATATGTATATATATAGAGAGAGAGTCAGGTTATACAATATAATCTGATTTGGGTTAGGTTAGAGAAGAACTGTGTTGGATCGACTATGCTGCGTGTGCTCAGTCGCTCAGTCATATACAACTCTTTGAGCCGTATGGACAGTAGCCCACCAGGCTCCTCTGTCCATGGAATTTTTCAGGCAAGAATACTGGAGTAGGGTACCATTTCCTACTCCAGGATATCTTCTTGACCCAGGGATCAAACCCACGTTTGATCCTGTGTCTCCTGCATTGGCAAGCAGATTCTTTATCACTAGCATCACGTCAGAAGCCATGTTGGATGGACATGGGGCAGCTACAGAGTCTGCAAGAAGGCTGGTGGGTGGGATAGGGACCTGGTTCCCCAGGGATGGAAGAAGGTACCCAGCTCAGATGTTGTCTAAGGCTCCTGGATTCTCCAGGCTGCTTCTGCTGTGCGTTTAGCATCATCCATTTCTCATCTCTCCTTTTATGTATGCTCTCCTCCCCCCAGAGGCAAAGCCTCAGCAGGAAGAATTGTTGGCCACATGCTGGAGTCTTAACCAACAGGATAGGAAGTTGGGGTTAAGAGGATGTCCGACCTCTTTGGCCTTCATGGTGGGAAGTGGTGGATACAATCTGCCATACAAGTGGCAGATTCCTCAGAAGGAAGAAAAGAAACTTTGTGTGATGCCAGCTGGAAAAAAAGGAAAGGAGGGGGGGAGAGAGAAAGAGAAAGAACATAAGATGAGAGAGTAGAGAGAAAAAAGAAGAGGAGGAAAACAATAGAAAAACTTCCCCCATTCCTATATTATAGGTGAGGTTACAGAAGTTAAATATAATAATCCTAGAGGATAAGTAAAAGAGCCAAGATTCAACAGCAGGCAGCCTGATTTCAAATTTTGTGCTTTTAATCACGCTCCTGTTCTTACACCCCAGACTCTGACAAGCCAGAAACAAGGAAGAGAATGCACAAAATGCAAATTTCTGCTTTCTCAAGGTCATCTTACCTCCGAGACACTGGAGCATTCCAGACTGAGTTCATAACTGCATACTAGTTTGATCTGAGCACTGTCTCTGCTCCTTCTAGAAAGTATATACTCAATGAGAAAACAAAGCCTCCTATACACTTGATGCAAGCCAGAAAGAAAAAAAAAAAAAATAGAATCCCAACTGCAGACTGGGCTATTTTAAAGTAAAGCAAACATGCTGAGAAGCAATTTATCTTAGGTCTAGCTCACCGCCCTTCTTTCTGTCCCCTGTTTTCTGGAGCAAAAGCCAATTGGGACTGTTGTTTTAATACCTCAACTAAAGGCTTTTTTTTCCTTCAAAGAGTAAGACTTACTTTGGGATTTTATTTTTCACATTGATACAGTAATCTAGCTTCCTGAAGTGTTTAAACTAAATGCTCAATTTTCTGAAATGAGATCTGCCACTTGGACAGTGACTTGTAAGCTTTACAAAAATATTCTTCGTCTCTTTCACTTATTCAGTGTGTTGCTTCCTATAGATTTTTTATTAAGGATTCCTATTTGTCACTTTCTATCTCTCAGTTTCCTGGACATTTATCTCATAAAGAGACTGATTCTGGCCATTTGAATTTCTCACTCATTTCTAAAATACACTTTTACAATATCTATTCCATGTAGATCACATTTTGCTCACCACCAAGAGGTTCAAGAAAGAACAGAATTGTTCCTGTGGTGCTCAAACCTTAGATGGCAACTAAAATGGGGATCTAAACAATCATCCAGGAATTGGGGTGATGAATGTCTCGGAGGGATGAACACTATGACATGGTAGAAAGTGTTCCTGCTTTGAGTTCAGGAGTGTTGGGTCTCATGCCCAGCACCATAATGTATTGGGTTGGCCAAAATGTTCATCAGCTTTTTCAGTAACCAGCTGAGCCACAAGGGAAGCCCAAGAATACTGGAGTGGGTAGCCTATCCCTTCTCCAGCAGATCTTCCCAACCCAGGAATTGAACCAGGGTCTCTTGCATTTCAGGCTGATTCTTTACCAACTGAGCTATCAGGGAAGCCCTTTTCAATAATATCTTATGGAAAAACTTGAACGAACATTTTGTCCAATTCAATATAAACTATGTGACCTCAGGCAAGTGATGTATTCTTTCTGAGCCTTGATTTCCTTGTGAGAGTACTAAATTGTGCTTCTCTGGATGGATGTAAAGTTCATGCTGGATAATGTGCATGAATGAGCTTGGAACTAGCCAATGAAATATAAATGATGCTATTTTTGTTGCTGTGGACAGTCTGGAATTGGTCTTGGAAGTTGGAAGAGTAAATTTCAAGGCTTGCTGTCTCTCAAAAAATACCAAATTTTCTTTTGACAGACCTGAAACAGACCTCCCCATGGCAGAGGCCTACCACAAACATTCAAGGGCAGCAGGGGGCCTTCTTTGCTGTCAGACAGCAGGGTGCTCCCCAGCTGGTTCCTGGACAACACACCAATGCACCTTGACTAAAGCAGAACAATAGGCTGCTCTGCCCACACTGGAGCTGAGTAATTGTTAGCTCACGTCATTTCTGGGAGCACTGCCGTGCCAAGTGAAAGCTGAGGAGGAGATGGCTGCTTAACAATTTATGTTCTCGAGACTCCTCTGGTGGCCCAGTGGTTAAGACTTTGTCTTCCAATTCAGGGACTACAAGTTCAATCCCTGGTCATGGAGCTAAGATCCACATCCCTCACATCCCTCATGCCAAAAAATCCAAAACATAAAATAGAAACAATATTGTAACAAATTCAATAAAATACTTTAAAAACTGTCCACATGAAAATAACCTTTAAAGAAATTTATGTTCTTACTTTCTGCTCTTTACTTCATATCCTTCATCACAAATTATAATCATGCTTATTTTGTGAAAAAATTTTTAGTGCTGATCTCTATTTGTACATTATAAGTTCATTGAAAACATGGAAGAGGTCTATTTTTATTAACAGCACTTTTATTCTCAGCACCACACCAAGTATCTGTCATAAAGTAGTCACTTAAGAATTTAGTGAATAAGTTTATGAATAATAAAGTATTCTTGGGAATTTAGTAATCATATGTGGTATCACAGTGACTGTTATCTTGTGTAGGAATATTTTAGCATCCTGTAAGAGTGGAATCACAGGAGAGGGAGTTAAGGATTGATATGTATACACAGTTCCCTGGAAATGTTGTATTTTTTCCATTTCATATTTAGTCAGTTATTTGAGTAGCTAATACTGACTGAGATAATGTATAAAAAATATATTTTGTTTTTCCTTTTTAAATCTCCTTTTTAATTTCTAAAGAATAATACAGCGGTGAAGTATTCAAGTTTTGCTTCTTTCTTCAGAGGTCCTTTGGGAACGCTGTACCACGAGACCCCAGAATCTCAGGGACACCATTGCATAAATAGGTGAATGACATTCATCTCTGTAGTGAAGAAAGACACCAGCAGAGAAATAGCTGGGAGCCATTTTTGAGGCATGCATAAACATTTCCCAACTCACTTCCCTTTTTCCATATTCAGACAATTCATGCAGCTAATGGCAAACATAAATTTTGGAGAGCTGTTTTCTATAAGACATTTCCAGAGACTATCTATAATTTACCTCATCAGGCAAGAAGTATGAATTTTCTTTTATTTTTAGTTATTAAGAACAAAAAAAACGCTCTCTTAAATTTACTCTGGCATTGATTGGGAAGAAAAATGAATTTTAGTAGCTCTGAGATTCATTCTCCCCCAACCATCCCTATTAAAAACACATCAGAAATTCAGAATTATGGTTGTTGCAGGAATTGAATTAATCATACGATCATGGCACAATGTTTTGCAGGCCTCTGGCAAGCCCAATAACTAATGGTTTACAGCTGTCATGGGACTCCAGTAGGGGTTAATAAGAAAAGCTCTAGGATGTCTATTAAAGCAACTGGGGTGACTGAGGATAAGATGGTTGGATGGCATCACTGACTCAATGGACATGAGTTTGAGCAAGCTCTGGGTGTTGGTGATGGACAGGGAAGCCTGGCATGCCGCTGTCCATGGGGTCGTAAAAAGTTGGACACAACTGAGCAACTGAACTGAACTGAGCCTCCAGTAATTCATCAGTTACAGTTTGAAGTGTTCCCACTGAAAGGGGCTTCTGCTCTGTCCATGCTGTGATTCTCCGTATCTGTGTGGGGTCTGTCTTTCTGAATTTCAGAGCAGCAGTTTGTCTTGTGACCTCAATTCTCTGATGGACCTGAGTTGTTGATTTACAATTTGTTAATTTTCCTCTTGTGAGGATAGGAGTGATAATTTCTATGGTCTTTACATATCATCTTGGGAGCTAGAAGTGTTCTTGTTTGCTTTTTTTAAGTAATCCACCTCCTTATTGAGTAAAAGGGTTCTTTATAGTTTGTGGATAAAGTATTTTTTTGTCAGATACGTGGATTTCAACTAGTTTCTCTTTTATTTTTTTCAATTGTTCATTGTTATTCTATACCAAAATCAGCAAAAGAAAAATGAAAAATCTCACCTACATGGAAAATTACAACAAAGGAAGAGATCATACAATGGACAAAGGGCTGTCTCTTCAATAAATGGTGTTCAAAAATCTGGACAGTCACATTTAAAAGAATAAAACTAGACTTCTTTCTTTTATAGCATAAAAAATTAACTCAAAATGTATTGAAGGACTTGAATGTAAGATCAGAAACCACAAAATTCCTAGAAAAAGAAAAGTAGAGTAACCTTATTGACATTGGTCTTGGTGATGCTCTTATAGCTCTAACTCCAACGTCAAAGGAGGTAAAAGAAAAATAAATGGGACTACATCAGACTCAAAAATTTTGTCACATTGGACAAAACCATAATCAAAATGAAAAGACAGCCTAATGAATGAGAGAAACTACTTGCAAAATCACATGTCCAATAAGGGGTTAACGTCATAATATATGAAGAACTCGTAAAACCCAACAACAAAAGCCAAAATGACCCAATTAAAAATTTGTCGGGGGACATGAATAGACATTTTTTTCAAAGTAGATATACAGATGGCCAACAAACACATGAAAAGATGTTCAACAACACTAATTATTAAATCAAAACCACCTCACACACCTATTAGGATGGCTATTACCAAAACACAAGAAATAGTAAATGTTGGAAAGAATATGGAGAAAAGGGAATCCTTATACACTGTTGATAGGCTTTTAAACTGGCACAGCCACTATGGAAAATAGTATGGAGATTCCTCAAAAAAATATGAGTAGAACTATCATATGACCTAGCCATTCTACTTTAGGGCATTTATCCAAAGAACACAAAGGCATTAATTTGAAAAGATATACAGCATTATTTACAATAACTAAGACATGTAAGAGACACAGGTTTGATCCCTGGAATGGGATGATCTTCTGGAGGAGGACACAGCAACCCACTCCAGTGTTCTTGCCTAGAGAATCCTATGAACAGAGGAGCCTGGCAGGCTGCAGTCCATATGGTTGCACAGTGTCAGACGTGA